>NC_135787.1:180124166-181408333 GCF_051106095.1 Pogona vitticeps
ATCTACACAGTGTTTTAAATGTACTAACCTAAAGAAATAAATTCTGCAGTCTGACAGACAGAAAATCAAGAAATGTTCCCAGCTGTTTGAATGAAATAAGTACTGGTACTGAAATAAAATCAAGCTTCCTCAGGGAGAACTTGAGGTCAAGCTTAAATATTCATTTTTCCAAGTTTATTTGGGGGTGTGGAGGAAGAAGCGTGAGAAAATCTTGAGTGTCTCTGATAATTATCTCTAAAAAGCTGGAAAAACAAACTCGTTAGAGGACAAGTATCTGGGAGTGGATTGAGTTCACCATCACTAATCACAAACCTTATGTAACCTCAACCCCTTAAAATTATTACATTAAATTAATTAATTAACTCTGTGTACATGGTACACAACACTACATAGTTTTCTTCAAAAGTTAATCTCCCTTTTTGAGATGTACTAGACTTTGTCGTTGTTATGAATATACTATGACTGCATGTATGTTAATTAAATAATCTCTTGACTTCTGCTTATACATTTGAAGTCTTGACCTCACTACAGCAGTGTACGCACTTGAACAGAGTCAGTTGTTTTTCCCCTCAGGAATCTATAAGTCACTATTTGCTTTTTCTTAATCTTTTTAAAATAGTACTTCCTCTGAGCCACAACAGAAACTGCTTTTGACACTGTCACATGTCAGATTTGCTTGTGAGATAGCATAGTGGCAGCTACTGTTAGAAAAATAAAGGTTTTGGCCCTCGCTTGTTGACAAATCTTCACTTTGCTCACTTCTGAATCAGTCAGTATCTACCCTCTTATTTTTTGTAAAAGCTCTCTCAAATGTCAGATAGTGGATATTTGAACAATTTGCACTCTTCAATTTGTATACAATTTCTATGCTCTCTTCTACCTTTTGCAAGAACACTGACTTACTATTTTTTGAAGATCGGGCACTAGGCCTTGTAGACCGGTGGACCAGATAGGTGGGATATGAAGCAAATAAATAAATAAATAGATAGATAAATAAACACATGTAAAAAAATGAGTATTATATTCTTTTTGTGGCTGTCCAATGTACTCAGTATTAATTGCTTTTTCGTATGCTTTTTAGCATGTATAGCCTAAGAATGCAACACAATGAAAGAAAAATGTGTTTTGAAATATGAATTCACTGGTGTAAAAGATCTCCATATATATCTAAGAAATACAAAGTATTTCTGAGATATTTTACCATTTCATGCACAAAGCCTCAACATTTATCTCCCATAATTTGTGAATCAGCTTTGATTCTGAGGGTCCTGAAGCCAAAAATAAGCCCCCATGTGCTTCTAAACCATGAACAGAAAGGTCACAAAAATTCCAATGCTTCCAGAGAATAAATATTTTATATGTGTTATCAATGTAAGTAAGTACTATAACCTGTGAAACCTGTGAAGGCAGTTAACACATTTTGCTTACTGAAATATTTATGGAATCAATTTCAGCATCGGTAGGCAGCTGCAGCTATTTCCTCTTCTTTTATGGTGAACTGATATGCTTTTTAAATAAATGTTGCAACTGTTTAAGACCCTAAATGATTAATGGTAGAAAATGGAAAAAAATTGAACATTGTAAATAATACTTCTTGAAAGCTCTGTCTTGTCAGTTTCAATTCGTGTCTCTATTCTGACACACCAGTCCATGTGTCCATTTTTGGCCTGGGAGTATTACATTGATATACAAAATATTTTGATTCATGTAATGTCAACTCAATTGATTTATTTGTATGGTAATTTTGTAGTTCAAATGACCACAAAGAGAAGAATTTCTCATTTTTCAACTCCTTATTTACCCTCTCTACCTGTTATTTCATGTTGTGTTTAGCCACATCCTTAGTTGGTGTTCTGTGTAATTATAATTTTAGAATAATCTTAGAAGTGCAGAGCTGGAAGGATCATTGAGCCCAGCCCATCAAGGAGGCACAGTGGGGAATTGAACTCTGAACTCCTAACTCTGCAGCCAGATACCTAAGTCACTGAGCTATCCAGCTCAGTGCTGTAGAAACGTAGAGAAAAACAGTATAAATACAAAAGTCAAATAGTAATGAAATGCAAACAAATGCAGTCTTGGATTATTCAAATGAAGGTTAGATATTTGTATTCAACATTCAGTGCAAATTTTTAAACAGGTTCTATGGCTATCTGCCAAGAATGTTCTAGCTCTGAATTTCCAGCATCACTGAAGGGCAGAACTAGATGGTCCTTTGGTATCCCTTATACTTCTTTGATTCTATGAAAATCAACACAGTAACTTTTCACATAGATCATAAAATTATATAGTGATAGAATAATGGAGTTGGAAGGGGCACATAAAGCCATTAATACACCCATGCTGCAAGCATGAGATTTCAGAGGGAGCGCAGCCTCATCCAGCACAGACTGAATTCCCTGATCTGCCTTTTGATTAACCAGAAGCACCTTTATCTTGTCTGGATAAGTTTCCAGACCGTTACCAATGCCAGTCACTGGTTTAGAACAGGGGCAGCTTCCTTTCAAAGGAGAGATAGAGTTGAGTGCCATCTGCATACAGGAGGCACCAAACTCCAAAACTCTGACGACTTCTCCCATGGTTTCATGTATATGCTAAATAGAACCCTGAAACACTCCACAGGCTAATGGCCAAAGTGTCTGACAAGAGTTTTCCAGCACCACTTTCTGAGAATGTCCCTCCAGGATGTTTTGGAATCACTGTAATGTAGTATCCCCAGGTACTTTCCCAGAGAGATTCCCAGAAGAATAGCATCATTGAAAGTGCTGAAAGCCATTGAGAGGTCCATCAGGACTAACAGAGATACAGTCACTCTGTCCAGTTCCTAGTAGCTGGCCATCCACAAACACTACAAAACCTTTTCCATCCCATAACCAGGTCAGAAGCCACACTGATATGGATCTAGAGCCAGTACCTTGTTCAAAAATGGAATATTAGAGACTGGACAATAATTATCCAGTATAGTGGGATTCAAGGGGGGCTTTTTCAACAACAGTCTCACTATTGCGTCCTTTAGGCATGCTGGAACCCTACCTTGCTACCACTTTTTTTTTTTTTAACTCACTCAGTCCCCCTCTGACTGCTTTTGTCAGCCGGGATGGGCAGGGATCCAGCCTATGCATGGTGATCTTTACCTCTCCAACAGTCTTGTTACACTTGTTCCATTCAAGCTAGGAATGGGGCTTTGATCCAGTCCCAAGAATTGCCTAGAATCCCCCAGGCAGACTTCTGGGACTGGGAAATGACAACCCAAAAGGCAAAAGAGAAGTTTTTCCTGCTACCGATTAGAATCTGTATGGGGATCCTATCTCTGGATTATACTGTTCTCTCCATGGGGCAATTCCCAGGAAACAGTAGGTCCACAAGGGACATTTCATTTTTCTTCCCAGCCAAAGCACATGGAATGAAGCAGACAATGGTGGCAGAAAAACATATGTTTTGACTTTTGGTTTCTCCTCTCCCAGTCACGTATCTGCCTGGAGAATTATAAGTGATTTCTTGGACTGGAAGTTTTAGAATTCTGAAAGTCTCTTCCCTAATCACCACCAGCAATGTAGCGAACCAGGAGGCTAGTAACTGCACATTCAACTCACTGTATAATCTAGTTATTGGGATGTGAATAGTTTGTGGGGTTGGCTGTAACAAAACATCCACATTCATGCACTGTACAATTTTACAATTGTTT
The DNA here is from genome assembly GCF_051106095.1 of Pogona vitticeps. NCBI lineage: Eukaryota > Metazoa > Chordata > Lepidosauria > Squamata > Agamidae > Pogona > Pogona vitticeps. Next base: position 180,127,849 of record NC_135787.1, read on the forward strand.
TCCTCTCCTTCAAAGTTGTTTCATTATATTAGGAGAATTTTTGCAAATTTTTTATGATTTTACATATGTTTATATTGCTGTGTTTTATTTGTAAGCTGCCACGAGTAGACACTGTCTAGAGGGGCGGGGTAAAAATCTAATAAGTACATAAATTTTTCTAATTAACTCTTTAGGAGGTTTCATAAATCTCTTGCCACAGTTGTCTTGTGGGGAGGATGAGTTAGTAATATCATTTCTAGTTAACAAAGAAAGCTTTAGATGTGTAGAACTGTTGTGAGCTCTAGTAGTGTACCTTGTGTCTCTGTAGTAAATATGAATGCTTCAGTGTAGTGGTCAATAATGAATATACACTTGTGCAGTTGGAAAAGCAAAGGGCCTTTTTGCATTCCTTAACACTCAATACTGTAGAAAGACTTGAATATATTTGTTGATGTTTAATGATTTTAAGAAGCAGGTAAGTTGTTTGCCTCTTCTATGCTAGATCTGTGCATATGTGCATTGCTTCTTGAGGGGAAAGGTCTAATTTTTTACATCCCCCCCAATTTTGTGAGGACCCCATTTTGCTGTTGGATAGAGGCAGCGAATCCTGCTGAGCATGAGCAATTCTTCATCAAAATGTCTCATTTTCTCAGCAAAATCTAAATCGGGAAGCATGAGTAATTTAGAAAGGATTCTTTACATTCCTGACTTAAGCTTCAGTCCGTTTACCTGAAGGAAAATATATGCTACAGATCTAGATACATGCATGGTCACCCAATGTTCTACCCCAGTCACCCCAGATGAAATAAATGATTTGATGAGTTCTTTGCCCAGTAACAAAGCTCCTGGTGAAGATATGCTCCCAGGAGAGTTGTTTAAGTCAAATACCACCTGGTGGTGTGCAGTGCTTGCTAGAACGTTCACATATATAAACCAGCACGGGAAAACACCTCAGGGCTGGTGTGTAAATATAATCGTCCCTATTCACAAAAGAGGCTCTAAAGCTGACCCAAACAATTTTAGACCAATCAGTCTTCTCAATGTAGTTGTCACGTTCCCGGGGGTTACAACAGCCGAGGTCCGATAAATCAGTCCAAAGTCAGGAATACTAGGAATGGAAAGCTGATATCCAATTACCAACCCAACTCACAGAACGTAGTCCAAGGTCAGAGTCCAGAGTCAAACACACAATGTAGTTGAAGGTCAGAGTCCAAGGTCAAACACACAACATAGTCCAAAGTCCGAGTCCAGAGTCAGGAGTTCAGGAAACACGGTTCAAGGTAGTAGGAGTGTGGATGCAAGTCAGAGGTTTTGACTTGTTGCTTCCACGAAATTCTAGCTGACTAAGAGCTGTTTTTATAGTAAAACAGCCCCTTGAGCTGCTGGAAACCTTTCCATCCTGTCAATACTCAGGGCTAGTTGAACGGATGTTTCTGTGGACAGCCTGCGAGCGATCCTCTGACCTTTTTGCCATACGTCTTCCCTGAAGCCTGGCCCGAAGCTTGTCTGCTGGGGAAGGAGAATCTGGAGATGATTCAGGTGTTTCTGATTGCTCAGCATTCTCCTCAGCCTCAGTTAACCCTTCTGGTTCCAGGTCTTCAGCTGCACTCATGACAGTAGTCTCTAAACAGTACTCCAAATATTTACTGGGCAAATTGGAGCACTGGGCTGTTGAAAACTCAGTAATAGTAGAAGAACAGGCAGGGTTTCAAAAGGGAAAATCTACTTTAGACCAATGTTTTGTACTCCACCATTTAATACAAAAATACTCTCAATTAGGTAAGAAGGAGCTGTTTGTCGCCTTTGTGGATTTTATTTATTTATTTATTTATTTATTTATTTATTTATTTATTTATTTATTTATTTAATTTATACCCCGCCCATCTGGCCCAAAAGGCCACTCTAGGCGGCTTCCAGTGAATACAAGCAGTAAAATAATACAAAGAGTTACATAAATCATAATTATAACATTCATAATACAAAAATAGAATTAAAATAAATAAAGGAGAACAAGAGAAAATCAAGTGTTAGCTGGAGGGAAGGCCTGAATATATAGCCATGTTTTAAGTTGACTTTTAAAGGTGCCCAAAGTGGGAGCTGCGCGGATCTCAGGAGGGAGATTATTCCAGAGGCAAGGAGCCACCGCCGAGAAGGCCCGGTTTCGTGTCTTTTCCTTCCGGGCCTCTCTCGGCATCATGCTCCTCAGCCTCACCTCCTGGCTCGCACGGGTGATCCGGGTAGATCTTGGTGGGAGCAGGCGTTCCGCCAAATATCGAGGTCCTAAACCGTTTAGGGCCTTATAAGTGAGCATTAAAATTTTAAAGTCGATGCGGAAACAAATAGGCAGCCAATGCAGCATGGCCAGCATGGGAGAAATGTGCTGGTATTTTCTCACTCCACCGAGGAGTCTGGCTGCTGTATTCTGCACCACTTGAAGTTTCCACATCAGCCTCAAAGGCAGCCCCACGTAGAGCGCGTTACAGTGGTCTAATCTTGAGATTACGAGCATGTGGACCAAGGTAATGAGCGCCCCCGTGTCGAGATAGGGCCGCAGCCGGGTGATCTGCCAAAGGTGGAAGAAGGCTGTATGGACTACCGACACCACCTGTGTTTCCATGGTGAGCGTCGGGTCCAGATGTACCCCCAGGCTGCAGACCCCATTCTTCGTGGACAGGGTCACCCCCCCCAAATGTGAGAGTCACCCAAGCCACCAACCACGGGACCACCCACCCTCAGAACTTCCGTCTTGTCTGGGTTCAACCTTAGCCCATTTTCCCGCATCCATTGCAGTACGGTCTCCAGGCAGCGCCGAAGGGACAGGACAGCATCACCTGCAGTTGGTGAAAAGGAGATGTAGAGCTGGATTTCAGTTCAGCCTTCGACCTCGTAGATAGAGCCTATCTGTGGCAAAATATTTCTGCCACCAATATAAATAGAAGGCTGTTGTTTTTAATTCGGATGCTTCTATCTAACACCAGCTTCAGGTAAGGCTTGGGGCAAATGGCCTGTTGTCTGAGTCAATTCCAACAGAAAGAGGAGTCCATCAGGGATGCCTGTTCACCCCTTTCCTCTTCATTTCTGTATTAACAACGTAGTCCAAGAAAGAATTGAGCACCCAGAATTAAAGATGTCAAGCTTTCAGTCCTTCTATATGCATATGACATTGCAATGGTTTCCAAAACGTTAGTTGGTATGCGAAGACTCTTGACCAATTTGAGCAAATTCTTTGCAAGAGAACACCTGACCATCATTTAAACCAAAGTTGTAGTTTTTGGAAAGAAGAGGAAATCCCATACATGGAAACTTGATGGCAAACCCATCAAGCAGCTATGCAGTTTTAGATATCTTGGCCTTTGTTTCAATGCCCAAATTTCATGGAAATACCATCTGAAAGCAATTAATTTGAAAGCATCTCAGTCCTCTCAGTCTCTTTTGCGGTTTACCACAACCCATGGCGGGAGGTTGGTGGCTCCTGCAGTTGAGGTGTTTGTATCACGTTCCCGGGGGTTACAATAGCCGAAGTCTGATAAACCAGTCCAGGGTCAGAGATATCAAGAATGCAAAGCCAAAGTCCAGAAACCAACTTGCAGAATGAAGTCCAATGTCAAAGTCCAGGATCCGATACACAGTGTAATTCAGGGTCAGAGTCCAGAGTTCAGAGTCCAATACTAGCATAGTCCAGGGCCAAAGTCCAGAGTCCAATACCAGCGCAGTCCAGGGTCAAAGTCCGGGGTTCAGAGACAGGAACACGATGCAAGAAATGTGGATGCAAGCCAAGGTTTTGACTCCTTGCTTCCACGAAGTTTCTGGCTTCACTGGAAGCTTGTTTTATAATGAAACAGCTCCTTGAGCTGCTGGAAAGCTTTCTATTATGCTAATACTCAGGACTAGATGAACGTAGGTCTCTGTGGAAAGCCTTTGAGCAATCCTCTGATCTTCTTGTCCAAAGTCTTTCCGGAAGCCTGCCCCGAAGCCTGTCTGCTGTGGAGGGAGAATCTGGAGTCCAGGAAACACTCATGACAGTTTGCCAAGAAAATAGTGCCCCAAATAACATATGAGGCAGAGATATAGGGATATACAAAGGCTCACACTGAAGAAGTGATCCAAAATGCTTTTATTCAATCTCTTCTAACTGTCCCTCACAACACACCCTCTGCATATCTGAGGGCCAAAGTAGGACTGATTCCAATTGAAACACATTCTCATATTGCGCCGGCCATGTATTGGCTGAAATTGGCCAGTATGGATGATTCTCGCCTTCCTAGGAAGTGCTACACAGAACAGCTTCAGAATCCATCTCGAAAATTCTGGGTGAATTTAGTTAGACCCATTTTGCAGAACTATGGGATTTGACACAAACTCTCTTCCTACCTTTGTTTCAAATAGAGCTAAGCATCTGGTTAAAAAAAAACTGTCTTTACTCTAAGAGGCAGGATATCTGTGCCATCTCAGAAATGTCCTATTCTTGTTGGCTTCCTTTGCATAAAACATCATTCTGTTCGGAGGACTACTTTGTTAATTTAACCTCAGCCCCTTTAAGAAAACTGTTTACAGTTCTGCGCTTTCAGTGTATGGCAACATACACTGAAAGAGCAGAACTGTAAATGCTATTAGTAGGAAGATATGAAAATGTTCCTTTTTATCAAAGACTTTGTATATGTGGATCAGGAGAAGTTGAAGATGTTTCTCATTATTTGTTAAGATGTCCTCTATAAGATCACCCCAGGAGCAAATTCCTTGCAGGCAGAACCTTGTGTGACAGCCCTCCTTTGGCTCAACTTTGTATGCTGCTTGTGGGCAGGGATGTAATTACTACCCATCAAGTAGCAAAATTTGCCCTGGCAGCAAAGAAGATTCATGCCAAGCAACAAAAATCCTAAATCTTTCTTTTTAAGTGAAATTGTGATATGACAGTGCCACATATGTTTGATGCTGTCATTGATATATTGCGATGACCAATGGTTTTAAACAATCAACCAATAAAGTAAAGTAAAGTTCCACCCCAGCAGCATCACCATCTTGCACTGGTATTGTAAAGTCCTGTGTGCTCATCTATTATTCCCAGACAATTAGATTATCCTTTACTGGAATGATTATAGTATTTTTTCCTTTTTTAATTTCATTGTTCAGAATTCTGTTCTGTGTTTGAAGAACTATAGGGACAAAGATGGTGGAAAAAAACTAGTTGCATCACTTATTTTTATTTCTGTTCTTAGAATCATGATGTTGGCTTGTACCTGAGAAAATGTCAATGGCACGCCTAGAAAAACTGTATGTCAAAGCAGGCTAGTTTTGTTATGAGCTTAACATGTCTCAATTAATTTTTCATTTACTGTAAGCCAAATGATAAATGATAGTAATTGGTATGAAATTCCATATGGTGATATTTCAAGCTGAAAAAAAAATTAATTGATGCTTTTTGTTCCTAATGCTCATAACACACCATCGGTGTGCATAGTGTTTATAGTATGAGATTTCAGGCTCTTATCTTTATACTTTAAAGAAAAATAAGATAGCAAGGAATAAGAAGAACGGAAAAGAAAAGTCCTGTGAAGTCTGAAAGACATGCATTTACACATGGATTACAGTACAACACATTTTGCTTACAGTGATAGGATTAAAGTCAGAAGAAAAAGGAATAGATTGTAAACAGCAAAACATATATTAGTTATTTTGAGGGCACTGATTTTGGAAGTATAATTTAAAGACGTGGTCTTTAGATAGTTTAGAAAATTAAGTGCTAGTGAAGTTGTTTGGTTCATTTTTTTTACATGACAGGATAAATCCTACAGAAGAAAAACAACTCTGTGAATATGGCAGCCGTTTTTGTAGCATATACAGAAGAAATCCTACAGTATGTGAGTGGGTGGGGAAAAGCCATATCATATTATGGTTACCTCTAAAAGTAAATGAGGATTTCTCATGTGCAAGTTTTCATATTTTAAGAACACCCAAAGTTCATCAAAGTATATAATAAGTTTGTAAAATACAAAAAGTTCAATATTGCAACACCCAAATTACATTCTGAGTGCCCTTCAGGGGCCTAAATGTATCAGGGGCAGGGAAAATGTTGATGGGGGGGGGATCAATAACTCATTTCATTGTCTAGAAAGAAAATATTCACATTGAATGCCAATTTTTTGTTAACTACGTAGCACAGTTGAGAGCTGGCCTTATAAAACATTATGATTTAGCTATCACTGAGCATCCTTAAGTCAAAGAAAATGGGATTCTGGTCTCACATGAGTCAATATAATAGATTTTTAGACATTATTAAATAAGGCCCAAATAGACATTAAATCTGCATGACTGTAAGTCTAGCAGTTAAATGTGTGGTTGGCTTGCAAGTGCTTTGATGACAGTTGGCCTCTGCTTCAACTGCCCTGTTCCAGAATATTTTTGTTAATCTGGGAATTCCCGCTCCATTTTGAAAAAAAGTTATTTCATGACTTCACATACAGTCAAAGATGGTAAGTAAATGCAAAGATTTGTGCTTGTATTGTAAGCGAAATTGCTTTCACAACAGAATCTCTTGGTTCCTTTTCTAAAATACAGTAGCTTGAAGTGAAATTAAAATGGAGGTTCCACTAGTACATTATATACTAATGCAGTACCAAAGGAAAGAAAAAGGAGCTTTAATTATTTATTTCTTCTCATTTTGCCTTTTCTTTTTCAAGGCTAATAATACTGTGAATAATGTTACAGCACTGTTTAACAGAAAAAAAGTTAAAAGACAGAGAAATGGCAATAGTAATTATGCTCCCCTCACTCTGGATAGGAAGGGGGAAAGGAACAATTTAGAGAGATTATTCAGAGAACAAACAGAGGCTGTTCATCATTAATCCACAATCACGTTATAAATGACCTACCCCCAAGTAACAAGAAGCAATAAAATGATGTTGCAAATAGCAAGTGTTTAATTTAAAGTTACAATGGCCTAAAAAGTGTTTATAGTTCTTTGCCTGTCCACAAGGGTCAGGGTTAGAGATGGGGCTATTTGTATTCATATACAAATATCCCCACACAAGTGGCGTTAACGAAGGTCCAGCCCCATGGGGCCAGATGGTCCACTCACTGAACTGCTGCAGACGTGGATGGCACGATTCTACGAATGGCTCCATAGCGCACAATCCACTCGCCACTCCTGGCAGGAGGCGGGAGGACAAGCCTCACTGTAAGGTCGAAGACTGGCGAACGGATTGTGTGTTGTGGAGCCATTTGTAGAATCACGCCGTCCACATCTGTGGCTTATCAGAGAGTGGACTGTCCGGTCCCATGGGGCTGGACTCTCATTAACGCCACCTGTGCAGGGATATTCATATTTGTATACAAACACCCCCATCTCTATTCAGCGTTAGATTCAGTTATGTTTTACCTCCAAAGACCTATTATAAATTAGTTTGGGGGAGTGACGACAGAAGGATTATTCAGAAAATACTGGAATTCAACAGGTAAAAATAACATCATATGGATGCTCCAGTGATTTAATCCCAGATCACAAGTAATACAATATATAATTTATTAAATATAAATATTACAAGGTTTTATAAAACTAACCGTACCCTAAGCTAATATTTTAAAAGAACTAATATTTCCAAATTCACTTTATATGTTGACTTTTTGAATAGGAAATCAACTTGTTTCATTAAAGGCTCAATCTGCACCAAAAGAATTAGAGATAAGAAAAACAAAAGGAGCTTGTAATTGCTGGCTATTTTTGAGAATTAAACTGATGGCCTTTTTAGCATTCTCTAATGACATAGTAATAATATGTCTTGCAATAGCACTTCCATTTGTAAATCTCTCCAAACATGAATGCACTTACAATAACATTGCAAAATCTGTAAAGCACAGTTGGAATTTAGAGCTAGTTTTCCAGAACTACTGAAAACATCATCTGTGAAAGAACTGTGCTTCAAGTAGCCAGTGCTGTGACCCATTTGTGGCCTTATTCATTTTATGCAAAAGCCTGTTCAATAAAACATTTTAAAAGCTTTGAAAAGTTTTTAATACTTATCAGCATTAAAGAACTGTGAGATCATGCTGTCTCCACACTGAATCAAGATCTACTGTAAAATTTCTAATCTAGTCAAAGAATACTTTGCACGGTTAAGCAAAGTACATACACACATCCTGACAAGATTTGATTTATAATTTGGGCTCTTCAGGTTTATTGAGTGAAATATTGTATGTAAACATCATTTGATAAAGGGAATGAATAATGTGTTAGTCACTTTATTTATCAGGTTAACAAATGTCAAAAGAGTATCAAGAAAAGAGTTTATATGTGCATCAGAATGAAGTAGCTACCTAAATACACGTGTCTTCCGTAGATAATTCTATGTGGACTTATTTTTACACAGCTGATTTTTTTCATTGCAGGCCTCCAGGTGGTTTTAAATTCCATTATCAAGGCCATGGTTCCTTTGTTGCACATTGCCCTGCTGGTGCTGTTTGTCATAATTATCTATGCCATCATTGGACTTGAGCTTTTCATGGGGAAGATGCACAAGACTTGTTATGTAACGGGAATCTTATCAGGTAAAGGATATGCTATACTTTGTAGCACTACTGTATTTGGTATCAGTAAAAGTGGGAATGTCTTGTGTTTTGATTTAATGATTTAACAGCTGCTTGCAAATAAGATAGTTCAAGCAACAGTCATTTGACATTAGCTCTGCTTCCTTAAGCAATTTTCATAGATACCAGACGTTCTAAGTATAGAAGGGAGAAAAGGCATCCCTATCATGTTCATAAATCAAAGGTGGTTTAACAGTTACAGGTCTTTTATTTTTTCTGAGTGAAGAGTAGATCGCTATAATGAGAGTTTGACAGACCATTTGTAAAAGTCTGCAATATACTCCTGTGTGACTGCAGAGAGATTTCTTCTTGTCTCCCTTTTAGCTTAGTTGAGACATAAAGATCACTTTCTGCCATTTGAACCTGCTTGCCAATTGAGATGATCTCCAAAGACTATTCTGTATGTGGCATACAGATACACAGAGAGAGAGAGACAGACAGACAGACAGACAGACAGAGAGAGATTTTCTGTAGTTGAGAAGAATTGTCTAGAAAAGGCCTTTGGAATTCTCGTCCTGAATTTTTTATCTAGTATTTTCATTTTTATGTCTTACACCTGTCTTATACCCTTGTTGTGTATGCCAAAAGGTAGTATTTTGCAAGTAACCTCTTTGCTTGCAATGCATTACTTTTAAACTTTAGCAGAATCTTGATTTACTAAATAGGGGCTCTTGCTTGTTTAGAATAATTCAAACGACTATCAGAAGACGATACCAGCAAGAGCATGGCAACTGTTAAGAGAACACCTTTGGATTTAAAGTAACACATACTTTGAATTTAAAGCAATATGGAACAAATTCTCCTTCACTGGAGATTTTTAAGCTGAGATTTGATGGCCAGTTATCAGGGATGCTTTGGCTGCGAATTTCCTGCATTGGCAGGGGGATTGACTCAATGGCCCTTTCTTCATAGAACATGGTTTCCAAACCACTTACCATTCTGGTTGTCTTTCTCTGGATATGTTTGGGCTTCTTAAACTTCTTGAACCTTGTGCTCCACAAAGTACAGGCTGTGTATAAATGTAATGAACAAACAGGACGTACAACAAAATGTACAGTGTGGGATGGTCTTGTTCAGGAGTCAAGTTACCATATTTTTCCGTGTATAAAACTATACTTTTGTCTAAAATCTTTAGACTAAAAACTGAGGGTCGTCCTATACATGGAAGAAGCTGAGGAGAGAACAAAAACAAGTGGAGGGGGGAAGCAGGGATCAAAACGATTCTGCAGCGCTTTTATCCCTTTCCCCCTACACTTGCTAAGCCCCACTTAGATTTCTGAATTTTGGATTAGAAAAATGGGGGTGTCTTATACATGGGGGTGTCTTATACATGTAAAAATATGGTAACTTATTTTATTCCCTATCTTCTCATCCTCCAGTTGCCCCCACCAGTCCACCAGCATTTTGTGACTATTGGACATACTTGGTCCACGTTGTGTTATTTATGGTTCTTCCCCTAGGTATTTTTGTGTTTCTGTTAATCTTTGGATTTTCCCTGCTAATATATTCATTTTCTATGTGGATGGTGTTGTTAATAATATTTTAAAAAGCCATATAGTAGAGGAAAATATACTAAATCATTGTTGGTGACTTGTCACAACTGAAAACAAATAACTTAGTTGCACCAATTTTAACAATTCTACTTTTCTTGCTTGCTTCTGTTGTCTAAGATACACCTGCAGAAGAGGAACCCTCTCCATGTGCACCTGCCTATGCACATGGGCGGCAGTGTCAGAATGGAAGTGACTGTAGACCAGGATGGGAAGGTCCCAAGCATGGCATTACCAACTTTGACAACTTTGCCTTTGCCATGTTAACTGTCTTTCAATGCATCACCATGGAGGGCTGGACCGATGTACTGTATTGGGTATGTATGTGAAATCAGTCTTATGACAAGAAAGATGCAATACTTTTCAATCTTATTTCAAATCTAACACTGACATTGCAATCTAGCTGTGCTACTCATTGACGATGTGAAGTCACTGTATCTCAAATTAATGCTGTACACTAAATGACACTTTTCACTGTTAGGTGCTTCTCCCTTCAACATCAGCCTTATATTCACATTTATTTATTTATTTATTTATTTATTTATTTATTTATTTATTTATTTATTTATTTATTTATTTATTTATTTATTTATTTATTTATTTATTTGCTTTTGCTGATCATTATATTAAGGACAGGCAGCTTTTGCATATGAAGTATCCTGTACAATTCCAAATTAATAAGGCAGCACAATTTCTTACTAACCAAAGAACCACATTTCACAATCATTTTACTATTATCAGAAGCCATGATCATATTCAACGATTTGGGTGTTAAACTAATTAGTCTTCTTCTGACACAGAAGGATGAAATTTAATAAGCAGTAGTCAAAGTCAATCCAATTATAGATTTTTACATTTTTAAATGTATAATTTTTCAAAACATCTGAAACCAGCACATTTTAATCTCTCCTTCAAAACAAAATCATGCAGTCTTTGTCATAACAGTGGCCAGCAGGCTAGCACAATGCAAACCAAGGCACAAATGGGGACAGGCAATAATGTATTAATGCTTGCAAAACTCAAACCACATTTATTGGTACACACAGAAAGGTCGCAAAGTGAAAAGAAAACTCTAGGCTGGCATCAGTGAAGCAATATTGGCTATAACTAAGCCTTTAAAGGTGGAAAATTATCTTAGATTTTTTTAAACAATTCCAAAAAAGAGTATTCTAGAAAGCAAAAAAAGCAAAGTGTGCTGCTTATATACCGCCTCATAGTGCTTCGAGCACTATGGTTTACAAGTTAATTTTGCAGGCTACACATTGCCCTCCCCAGCAAGCTGGGTACTCATTTTACTGACCTCGGAAGGATAGAAGGCTGAGTCAACCTTGAGCCGCTACCTGGGATTGAACCCCAGGTTGTGAGCACAGTTTTGGCTGCAGTACAGCAGTTTAACCACTGTGCTAAGCCACCCATCCCTATGTATACAATTGTCATCATTCCAGAAATTTAGAATTGAAAGGTACTCTATGGATTATCGAGTCTAGGCCCTATCAAGGATGCACAGTGGGGAATTGAATTCCCAACCTCTGGCTCCATGGTCAAATGTTAAGAAATGTGGAGAATTGTTAAATCTAAACTTGCACAGCAGGCAGTGCTGGTGGTTTTGGATGGTGAGCTATTTTATGATTTCTCTTGCATCTTGAGTGATATGTAAAGAATTTTCTGAATCTCACTTGCTTTCCTGACATAAATGTTGTAGACTTATAGTGGAAAAGGTGCATTATTAAACTTTGAAAAAGACATGCTGATTTTCAGAGATAAAGCTTAAAATAAAATTTGTTAGCATTAACAAATAGAAATTTACAAACCAAGCTGCAAGGGGGCAGGTTGGCTACAGTAAGAAAATGACCACACAAAACACCACAATTGGCCACAATTTTATTTGTTATATTACCCAGCATGATGAATGGATCCCACTATCAGCTGACCTTCTACCAATTGATGCAGCTCCCCTGGCAGTAGCTTGCTAGATGGATAACCCAGGATAACAGGATATGGGGTCTACCACATGGAAGCAAGCTACTATGTGACCCCTGTGAATGAAGAGAGAGCACCATGTCCTGAAGTTGGGCATGTTCCTGTTGCCTTCACCCCCAAAATCTCTTAAGATGATTGCTATCCAAGGAATGGCATGAACATGCTGACCCTCTCTTCTTCCAGTCAAATCTATCATCATGCCCAAATCAGCTCAAGAGGTGGGTGGAAGACTCGGTTGGCTCTCACCAAAGCTACTGCAGCTGCAACCAGTCTAACAGCTCACCCAACACATCATGCAACCAAATGTTCTGCCTCCAGTTCAACAAGTGCACCCCATCTGACTGTTAGGAGGTGGCCATTCTAAATGTGCCAAGGTTGGCCACCAAGGTTCAACACAAATTGACACACTGTACTCATGATCTTCTTTCATGCCACAATGATTCTTTCCGGGCTTGAAGGTCCTTTGTCAGTTCTTCCTCTTGAGCTAATTTGTCCAGCAAATGGCCATGTAAAGGGGGGGGGGAGACTACAAGGCACAGATTCCATAAATGCCCACTCCTGCAATACAATCATTCTCCCCCAGCTGAGTGACAGCTGGAGGGCTATATTGCCACCTCACTGAAACAACAGAACCATGAACCCCTGGAGCTTTTGTACTTATGGGTCTCCCATTGAGATAAGTGGTTCTTCATCGTGGTCTTCTGTGAATACACACATAAAGGGTTAAGTCAGCGCCAGCGTTGTTCCCTTTCGGAATTTTCTAGAGCTCTGCAAAGGAAACATAGTTTAACATTACCTACACTGCGCATGCTCCGCCCGCCCAAGCCCCAGTTCCATTTCTCCGCCGTGCGAAGTGGTTCCTCTCGGCTTAGCTCTGCTAAATTTTCCCTTTTCGGATCGTTTTTTCTTCACTTGATGTTTCTTCTGGTTTGATCTCGGATCGTCTACGGACATTGCTATCTCTCTGCGGACTTGGTTGGGCATTTTTCTCCTCTTTCCACCCACCCTTCATTTTCCCGCCCTTTTTACTGGCCGTCTCCTGGTCCCTGCGGTTCCTGCCTATGCCCCCTCCACCCTCCGGACCCTTTAGCTGGTGTGTCATTTGCTCGGGCAAGATCCCTTTTCAGGACGGCACGACACGTGTCTTTTTTGTCTGGGTGAATCACACTCCCCCCAGACCTGTAGACACTGCCAGGCCTTTACTAAGGCCGCCTTGAAAGCGAGGCAGCAGCAGCTTAAGCTTCACTTGTGGGACTCCACCTTATCAGCTTCCAAGCCATCGGCGATGGAGCTTCCATCTATCGCTCCTGCTCCTCAACCCCAGACTATTTCTAATCAATCTGAGGCTGAGGTTTCAGGGGCGGCTGTCGCTAAACCGCCTAAGAAACCAGCGAAAAAACCTTCTTCCTCCAAGGCTGGATCTGTCAAGCCTCCAAAGAAGGCTAAACAACTTTCAAAAAGCAAGTTCTCCACTGACTACCTGGACGCTGTCGGGACTTCTCTTCCTTCGCCCATCTTAGAGGATACGTCCCGCGATGTTGAGTCTGTGTCAGAGGCAGCGACTTCGCTCCCTCCACGACAGCCTGAGCCTGTGTTACCCCTTGGCGTGCAGTCTCCAATGCCAAGTCAGCTTGTCCTGGCAACTACAAGCTTGGGTCTAGCCCATTTCAGCCCTGTTTCCACCGGGCGGGCGTCTTTGGCTCATTCCGTCTCTCCGCCGCTGTCAAGAGCAGGTTCGCCGCCGGCGAAAAAGACGGAAAAAACAAAGCATATTTCCAAGGACTGACGTCGAGCTGCTCATAAGGAGCATGGGGATCGTCATCGAAAGTCTCGGCGCCGACATCGGTCTCCCTCGGATGAATCAACATCCTCCAGCTCCCGCAGTAGAAAGCATAGACGACGTCGGAGACGCGACTCCTCCTCTTACTCGTCTTCCACGTCCTCCGATCGACGTCACCGACGTCGACGGGTTAAATACGTCTACCTCTCTTCTTCTGAATCTACTCCCCCCCGCCGCCGTCGACACCGTCATAAGCATGACGTCCACAATATCCCTCAACCGATACCCCTGCCACCCAAACCGGCTGATCCACCAGTTCTGCCTCCACCTATTGCTCCAGCGATTTTACCTACACCCGCTGTTCCTGTTCCTGCAATCGAGGTCGAACCTCGACCTCGTAAGAGGGTCCATGAGCCCTCTTCTGATGATGACCAGCCTTTTTCGTCTCAACACCCAGGCTCTGACAACGAACTTCCTCAGCGGCCTCAAGCTGTTTCGTTGCCAGTTGGGGAGATGGTTGAGTCGGATACTAGTGATCCCCATGACTCCTCCCCCTCTGAAGATTTTTCGGCTTATTCTCAAATGTTATCCCGGCAAAGACCCTTAAATTGCGAGTGGATGAACCTCCACCTCTGGAGGAGGACCTTATTTTTGGAGATATCACCAAGGAGCGCACTCCCCCTCCTAACCTCTCCTACTTACGTTCTTTGCTCAAGATTATCAAAGAACTATGGGATCATCCTTCATCCTCTATCCCTTTAACGAGGCGTACCGAAAATATGTACAAAATTGTTGGGGATGACACTAAATTTCTCTTAAAACATCCCATCCCTAATTCTCTGATTGTGGAGATCAGCTGCTCAAAGCCTACGGGACGTTCTCATGTTATCCCTACTAATAAGGAAGGCAAAAAGTTGGAGATGATTGGAAGACGAATCTACTCTCTGATCTCTTTTCTATTGCGGGTCACTAATTATCAAATGGTTCTAGGTGCTTACCAAAAGCAGCTGTGGCTTAAGCTCCGCCCAGGTCTACATCTGCTGCCTGATGATGTGAGACAGGGCTATCTTAACACCGTCGAATAAGCCCAAACGGTATCGAAGCATCAGAGGATCGCTACTCGCCACTCCGTCGAGGCCGCAGCTCGTATCCGTGTCTCCTCTGTTACCTTGCGCAGGCATGCCTGGCTTCGGTCAGCCAGCATCCTTGACGACGTAAAGGCTAAAATTGAGGACTTGCCATTCGATGCCTCTGGCCTATTTAGTGAGAAGACAGACAGTCACCTTGAGGAGTTACACAAAGCGAAAAAGACTGCTAAATCTTATTTTATTCAGTCTCAGCCTAAGTTTAACAGATACCAATGGAAAAGATCTTCCAATCAGTTTGGCCAGTCTCAACCGTTTAGACTGTATAAACCTCAGTCTCAACCTGCATCCCCACAAAGCACTACCACCTACCGTGGGCAGTCTTCTCACCGTCGCCAATCTTACAAACCCCCTGCTAAAAAACATAAGCAGTGCCTTTGACTCTCTGCAGTTCCCCCCAATGTTCTCTTCCGACACAAGACTTCATCCATACCTTCCCAATTGGTCTACAGTTACAACTGACTCCTGGGTCCTTGGTATCGTTCATTCCGGTTACCGTCTGGAGTTTACCGAATATCCACCTTTAGATCACGTAAAATACACGTACTTCGACCCTACCTTACAGGTAGAAGTTAGATCCTTACTGCAAAAACATGCCATCCAAAGAGTTCCGAAAAAGAACGTTTTCAACAGTTTTTACTCAAGATATTTCGCCGTGCCCAAAAAGGACGGAGGATTAAGACCTATCATGGATCTCAGGATTCTAAATACTTACCTTCGTCCTCGCAGATTCTGCATGGTGACCTTAGAATCCATCATACACCTGCTAAAACCAAACGATTGGTTTACGGTCATAGATTTGAAAGATGCGTATTTTCACATTTCCATCCATCCCAGTCATCGCAAATTCCTCCGGTTCATCTTCCAGGACACCGTCTACCAGTACCAGGTCCTTCCATTTGGCCTAGCCACAGCTCCCAGGACATTTACAAAGTGTATGGCCCCAGTGGCAGCTTACCTAAGGCTCCACGGGGTCCATGTCTTCCCGTACATCGACGACTGGCTAGTGGTCTCGCTATCCAGGAGCAAGGCCCTACAAGACACAAAATTCACACTTCATGTACTCCGAAACTTGGGGCTCCAAATAAACTACAAGAAGTCTCAGACTGTAGACTACATAGGGGCGACCTTAGACGCCTTAAAGGGCCGCATATTTCTTCCCCAAGACCGTATAATGAAGATCCAAAAAGCAGTGCGGAAGTTCAAACCAGGTGCCAAGGTGACAGCGTTACATGGCCAACATCTTCTGGGCCTAATGGCCTCCACAACACCGGGTCTTGCTCATGCCCATCTCAAGCTCAGGTCCTTACAGTCATGGCTTCTAGCTCTTTCCAACCCTCTCGTCCATCACCAGTTACGTCAGCTGAGGGTCACTCCAGAGTTAGCACATCAACTGCGGTGGTGGACATTCCAACCGCACCTACAAGTTGGACGCCCATTTCGTCCTCTCCAGCTAACGGTTCAAGTCACCACAGATGCCAGCCCCTCAGGCTGGGGAGCACATTGCGGCCCTCATCGAGTTCATGCTCTTTGGTCCCCACAAGAACGGAACCTTCACATCAATCACTTGGAGATGATAGCCGTCATCAAAGCCCTCAAGTCGTTTTTCCCGCCAGTACATGGTCGTGCTGTGCAGATAGTTACAGACAACACCACGACCATGTATTATGTCAACAAACAGGGAGGCCCACACTCTCAGTCTCTTCTGTATCTAACAGTGACATTGTGGGAATGGTGTTACCATCACCACATATTTCTAGTGGCGGTTCATGTATCAACGCAAAACAATGTCCTTGCAGACGAGCTCAGCCGTCGGACTGTTCAGATGCACGAATGGGAACTCAATCCTTAGATATTTCAAGACCTATGTCGCCGTTGGGACACGCCTGTGGTCGATCTTTTTGCCACTCATGTCAACACAAAATGCCCTCTTTTTGCCTCCAGAGCAGGGCACAGCCCTCGCTCACTCGGGGACGCCTTCATGATCCCTTGGACCAACGGCCTTCTATATCTCTTCCCTCCGTTTCCCTTGTTACAAAGAACACTAGTGAAACTCCAGCAAGACAGATCCGAGGTGATTCTTGTGGCGCCCCGTTGGCCCAGACAGCCGTGGTTCCCCACCTTGACATCAATGGCAGTGGATTCAGTAAAACTCCCAATTTTTCCAGCCCTGCTCACTCAGGACAGGGGCAACATATTTCACCCAGATTTACAGACGCTCCATCTGGCAACGTGGAGGATATCCCCGAGATAAAGGAGGTACTCGACAAGTCTAGGAAAGACTCCACCTCCTTACTTTATAGATATAAATGGAGGAGCTTCCTCAAGTTCACACAGTCTTGAGGTCTCCCTTCTTCTCCAGTTGATCTCTCCACCTTGTTACAATTTCTACGTTACTTATTTGACTTTAAGTTGTCTATTTCTACGTTGAAAGTATACATAGCTGCCATTGTTTCTTTCCAGCCTAGGGGCTCACTGGCCTCTCGTTTGTTCTCACATCCCACTGTGAAGGTGTTCCTTAAAGGACTTGTACATCTACGCCCTCCGGTGAGACCTCCGCTTCCCCAGTGGTCCCTCCATTTGGTGTTACAGTCTCTTATGAGACCCCCGTTTGAACCTTTAGCAACCTGTGACCTAAAACTGTTGTCTCTCAAAGTTCTATTTCTCATTGCTATTACTTCTGCCCGTAGGGCCAGCGAATTGGCCGCCCTCCGGGCTGATCAACCCTTTCTTCAATTCTTTCCAGATAAAGTTGTGCTGCACACTGACGTTTCTTTTTTACCTAAAGTCGTGTCTGATTTTCACCTGAACCAACCTCTCGTACTACCTACACTGTTTGCTTCTCCCACTTCTGACGTAGAACGCATGCTCCACACTCTAGATGTCAAAAGAGCCCTTGCCTTTTATGTGTCAAGAACTAAGGACTTTCGCTCCTCTCCCAAGCTTTTTCTCTGCTATTTTGGGCACAAGAAAGGACTTCCGGCTTCCCCGTCGTCGCTTTCCCGGTGGCTTGTGTCCACAATTTCCTTGGCGTATCAGCTTCACCATTTGACACCTCCTGAACACCTACATGCTCACTCCACAAGGGCTGTGGCTTCATCTACTGCTCTTCTCCATGGCATTGATCTTCCTGATATCTGCCAGACTGCCACGTGGTCTCAGCCATCTACCTTTATTACTCATTACCGGCTGGACATGAGAGCAAAGAAAGAAACCAGGTTTGGGAGAGCTGTGCTGGCTTCCGCCCTACAGTGACGACCCTCCTTCTGGTGAGTTGGCTTGCTAGTCACCGTTTATGTGTGTATTCACAGAAGACCACGATGAAGAAAGTGGGGTTACTTACCTGTAACCAGGGTTCTTCAAGTGGTCATTCTGTGAATTCACACATGCCCGCCCGGCCTCCCCACTTCCGTCACTGTTTATCAGATAGCTCACTCTATTATTGTGGTGGAAAATGGAACAGGGGCTTGGGCGGGCGGAGCATGCGCAGTGTAGGTAATGTTAAACTATGTTTCCTTTGCAGAGCTCTAGAAAATTCTGAAAGGAACGACGCTGGCGCTGACTTAACCCTTTATGTGTGAATTCACAGAATGACCACTTGAAGAACCCTGGTTACAGGTAAGTAACCCCACTTTTTGAAGCTTTGCAAGTAAATTGCTTTATGCTTTCCAAATTGCCAGTTATAGTGAATTGAAATGAGACATTTTTGTGGAAAGCCCTGTAATCAAAATATGAGGGCAAGGCACCCGTTTCTTAGATCATGGGTCATCTATAATTAGGATATCAGGCAAAGATGAAAGAAAAATTTAAAAAGAAGAAAAAATGTTGTGGCGCCTTAAAGACTATCCGCTATATTTTAATGTGAGCTTTTGTCAATAAGACTACTTCTTCAGACCACAGTCTAAAATTATGACTAGGAGATGGGCTTAACCTGGTGTTTGAATCTATTCTCATCATTTTATGTAAAACATAGAAACATCCTGATATTTGGAGCTTAGCAGTGCACTGAGAAAAGCTAATGAACCACTGCATGAAAGAAATAATATGCAAAATTGTGGCTTTTATAGGACTCATTCAGATATATTATTTTACCCAGGCTTCGTGCTCTGGAGAGGACACTCCAGCTTCGCATACAGCGTCGAAACAACACGGGAAGTAGCAGTTACCGGTTATAAGTCTTTGCTCAATTGGCGTAGAGCAGGACGCCAGGGGCTACTTCTGACGGTGGGAGAGGTCATTGCACCTCACTAGGTAGATACCGCCCGCCTTAAGCTGGGCAGCCCCCAGCCAGTAAGGTGCTACCTCGCCACGGTCTGTTAACTCCACGGGGTGCGTGGGGTTTAGGGTCAAACCCGACAAGCAGATCGATAACTGTGCACCATGCAACAATCGTAAGAAAACTTCTGCCCTAAAGCTGGGCACCTGGAATGTACGGACAATGACCCCTGGCTTTCCCGACTACGGCTTTCCTAACGACCTGCAAGAAATAGATGATGTGCGCAAGACAGCTGTCATTGACATGGAACTGAGTAGACTGCAGATGGACATTGTTGCCTTACAAGAGACAAGACTGCCAGACTCTGGATCTGTCAAAGAAAAAAACTTCTCATTCTTCTGGCAGGGAAAACCATCGAATGAGACCAGGGAATATGGTGTTGGCTTTGCAGTCAAAAATACTCTTCTGAGATGCATTGTTCCACCTACTGTGGGGAGTGAAAGAATCCTGTCTCTGCAGCTCCACTCATCAGCAGGACCAGTAACCCTCATTAGCGCATATGCACCAACACTGTCATCCACTCCAGAAGTGAAAGACAAATTCTACGACGATCTGGCAGCTACTATCAAAAAAGTCCCTGAAAGAGAGGCACTGTTCATTCTTGGAGACTTTAACGCTAGAGTTGGTGCTGATCATAATTCTTGGCCCACTTGTCTAGGCCATTTTGGCATTGGAAAGATGAATGAAAATGGCCAACGCTTGCTGGAGTTTTGCTGCTATTATGGTCTTTGTGTCAGCAACACATTCTTTAACACGAAGCTGCAACACAGAGTTTCCTGGAGGCATCCAAGATCCAAGCATTGGCATCAGCTTGATCTAATCCTCACTAGACGTTCCAGCCTTCCTAGTATTACGATCACACGCAGTTACCAGAGTGCTGATTGTGATACTGATCATTCCCTGGTGTGTAGCAGAGTAAAACTACGAACAAAGAGAGTATATCACACGAAAAAGGAAGGAAGACCACGTATTGACATCAGCAAGACTTGCGATGAAAGAAAAGTGAAGGAATTTACCCAAGCACTTGAGGAAGCCCCTCCAGGTCCGGCTGATGCAAATGCATCTGAACGATGGGAACACTTCAAGAACACTGTCTATAACACTGCCTTGTCCACCTTTGGCAAGAAGACCAAAAAGATGGCTGACTGGTTCGAAGCCCATTCAGAGGAGTTAATGCCAGCCATCGAGGTTAAGAGAAGAGCTCTAGCAGCATACAAAGCCTGTCCTAGCGAGTACAACTTGCAAGCTCTTCGAGCTGCTCGCAGTCAAGCCCAACAGGCTGCCAGGAGATGCTCCAATGATTATTGGCTCCAGCTCTGCTCTCAGATACAGTTAGCAGCGGACACAGGTAACATCAAAGGAATGTATGACGGTATCAAACAGGCCTTAGGTCCAATACAGAAGAAATCTGCTCCCCTGAAGTCTGCTACAGGTGTGCTTATCCAGGACCGAGCACAGCAGATGGAACGCTGGGTACAGCACTACTCTGAGCTATATTCCAGAGAGAATGTAGTAACCGAAGAAGCATTAAATAACATTGAGTGCCTGCCTGTCTTGGAAGAGCTGGACAACGAACCAACCCTAGCAGAAATAAAAGCGGCCTTGGACTCCCTCGCCTCCGGCAAGGCACCTGGAAAGGATAACATCCCTGCTGAAGTGCTGAAATGCGGTAAGGAGATCATCACCACCGAACTGTATGAAGTCTCTTGTCTCTGCTGGAGGGAAGGTGGAGTACCACAGGACATGAAGGATGCAAACATCGTCACATTGTACAAGAACAAAGGAGACAGGGGTGACTGCAATAACTACCGTGGCATCTCTCTTCTTAGTGTGGTAGGGAAGCTGCTTGCCCGTGTTGTGCTGAAGAGGCTCCAGGTGCTTGCAGACAGAGTCTATCCAGAATCACAGTGCGGATTTCGAGCTAATAGATCCACCACTGACATGGTATTCTCCCTCCGACAGCTGCAGGAGAAATGTAGGGAACAACAACAGCCACTCTTAGTGGCCTTCATAGACCTTACAAAAGCATTCGATCTGGTTAGCAGGGATGGCCTTTTTAAAATACTTCCCAAGATTGGATGTCCACCGCGTCTCCTTAACATCATCAGATCTTTCCATGAGGGAATGAAAGGCACTGTAGTTTTTGACGGCTCAACATCAGACCCCTTTGACATCCAAAGCGGAGTGAAACAGGGCTGTGTCCTCGCACCAACACTTTTTGGGATCTTTTTTGCTGTCATGCTGAAGCATGCCTTTGGAGCTGCAACCGAGGGCGTCTATCTCCGGACTAGATCAGATGGAAAGCTCTTTAATCTCTCTAGATTGAGAGCGAAGACCAAAGTTCAACTGAAATGCATGCGGGACTTCCTCTTCGCAGATGATGCAGCCATTGTTGCCCACTCTGCTGAAGACCTCCAACAACTCATGAATCATTTCAGCAAGGCCTGCCAAGACTTTGGACTAACAATCAGCCTGAAGAAAACACAAGTCATGGGCCAGGGCATGGACTCACCTCCCACTATTACCATCTCCACAGAAGAATTGGAGGTTGTTCATGACTTTGTGTACCTCGGCTCAACCATCTCTGACACCCTCTCTCTAGATGTCGAGCTGGATAAACGCATTGGGAAAGCAGCCACCATGTTCTCTAGACTCACAAAGAGAGTATGGCTCAATAAGAAGCTGACGACACACACGAAGATTCAGGTTTATAGAGCCTGTGTTCTAAGCACACTCTTGTACTGCAGTGAGTCCTGGACCCTTTGTGCACGGCAGGAGAGGAAGCTGAACACCTTCCATATGCGTTGCCTCCGACGGATTTTTGGCATCACCTGGCAGGACAAAGTTCCAAACAGAGCAGTCCTAGAACAAGCTGGAATTTTCAGCATGAATACATTACTGAAACAGCGACGCCTACGTTGGCTTGGGCACATCGTGAGAATGGCTGATGGTCGGATTCCAAAGGATCTCCTCTATGGAGAATTAGTGCAGGGAAAGCGCCCCAGAGGGAGACCACAACTGCGATACAAGGACATCTGCAAGCGAGATCTGAAGGCCTTAGGAATAGACCTCAACAGATGGGAAACCCTGACATCTGACCGTTCAGCCTGGAGGCAGGCAGTGCATCACGGCCTCTCCCAATTTGAAGAGACTCTTGCCCAGCAGGCCGAGGCAAAGAGGAAGTCACATAAGCAGCAAAACCAGGGAGCCGGACAGGGGACAGACTGGGTTTGTCTTCAGTGTGGAAGGGACTGTCACTCTCGAATTGGCCTTCTCAGCCACACTAGGCGCTGTTCCAAGCCCTCCATACAGAGCACGCTACCATAGTCTTTCGAGACTGAAGGATGCCTAACCAACCCTGTTTCCTCAAAAATAAGCCCTACCCTGAAAATAAGCCCTAGTATGATTTTTCAGGATGCTTGTAATATAAGCCTCCCCCCCAAAATAAGTGAAACCCCACCCTCCACCATTGTGCGGCAACCAGAAGAAGATGACATGACTGTATTTGAATAAATGTAGATTGTTTTGGTGCTGGAGAAGACTCTTGAGAATCCCCTGGACTGCAAAGAGAACAAACCTATCAATTCTGAAGGAAATCAAGCCTGAGTGCTCACTGGAAGGACAGATCCTGAGGCTGAGGCTCCAATACTTTGGCCATCTCATGAGAAGAGAAGACTCCCTGGAAAAGACCCTGATGTTGGGAAAGTGGGAAGGCAAGAGGAGAAGGGGACAACAGAGGACAAGATGGTTGGACAGTGTCACCGAAGCTACCAGCATGAATTTGACCAAACTCTGGAAGGCAGTGGAAGACAGGAGGCCTAGTGTGCTCTGGTCCATGGGGTCATGAAGTTGGACACGAGTTAACGACTAAAGAACATCAAGATTGTTGTATATGAAAAATAATAATAAAACATCCCCTGAAAATAAGCCCTAATGCATTTTTGGAGCAATTTTTTTTTATTTTTGACATTTTTATTAGGGGTGGTACTGAGAGCAATAACTTAAAATATGTTACAATTAAAACTCAGTTTTAGTTTTATATTTTTGTTTTGCTTTGTTTTGTTTCTGTTTGTGCTTTTGGGCTGGCCTTGTTCTGGAGTGGATGATAACAGCCCAAGGGAAAAAGGTAGCAGACTTGCAGATCTGATGCAGCATGCTTAGATGTGCTAACCTGTAAAACTCCTTACCATCATTCAACATCTTTCAGATTGCACTCTTGAGCTTCCAGGAAAAAGCTTTAAACTGAAGCTCACAGTTGCCTTGGAAACTCCTGTCAGGAAATCAAATTGGGGAAGAAACCTGGCAATAGATATAATTTACTTTGCTGACAGCTTTGACGTGTTTTGTGAGCTTCTCTCATCCCTCTGCAGTCCATTGAGGAAGATGTGATGAGGAACACAGTGATATTACAAAAAAAAAAAGTTTTAAGAAGAAACATTACCCCACAATTTTCACCAGCTGTGTTTGTGCTTTCTCACGCTTTATTCTTAAGAGTACATAGGCTTGAATTAGCATGGCCTTTCTACACAAGGGAATGATGTCTTTTGCAGAATGCAATGTGCTCCCTAGCCATATTATTCTTCCCCAAAAGAACTGATGCTTTGTTTTGGTTGGTTTAAAAGAGGAAAACGATAATCAGAGCAGATTGTGGAAAGCATAAGAAGAAACAAGGAATATAACAAGCCAGGGAACAAGAAGGCCAGTCATTTCTTATTAATTCCAAATATCTCTCTGACCAAAACAAAAAAGGGGGGAGCCAGCTAATGAGAAGCTATAGTGCTAAGGCAACTGCAGCCCCAACCAAGGGGAATTAAAAATCGGCAATTTTAATTTGTTCCCTTATACGTTCTAATTTATTTTAATTTATTCAGTTTTCAAAGCGCTTATCAAGGCACAGTTTTTAAAAAGTGGCCACATGACCAAAGACTATTCAGAACAAATTAATAGGGAGTCTTCCAGCCCCCTGCCACCTCCAAGAAATCTAATATTGCATCTTCTGTAACAGAATTAGACACAGAGTGGTTAGTGACTGCAGAAAAAAAAGTGCTGATCTTCACTGTTATCACCCACCTATATGATATAAAATACATTTGACAACCTATAGTATGTGCTTGATTTGCATAATAGAATTGGGAGGAGGGAGTGGGAATACATTATCCTGAGAGTCCTTCCATGCTTGGGTTGTTGTTGGGTTTTTTTTTGTCCCAAACTGTGGTTTGATGTTGTCTCTCAAACAAACCAGTGCAGTGAATTGAGAATTTCCTGACAAAGAAAAGGGCCTCTCTATAGTGTCCTGCTTGGGAAGGATGGCTTTAACATTCCTGCTGTTCTTTTTATCTTCTGATTTCATTCTTAATTATCTTCTTTTTGCACATTTACTTAACTGAAGCTTTCACCATTCATAAGGTCCATTCCCCATATATTTTTTCCAGCTGTAGAAAAGTGAAAAAATGCAGTTTAAAAATATATATTCAGAAGATATATTTTCACACAAAAGTACATAACTGAGTGATACAAGGAAGGAGGCATGGCTTTTTGCATAAAAAAGGTTCTGGGTTTTCTGCCTAACATCTCCAGTTAAAAGGATCAGTTAGGAAATGGTGGGAAACTTGAAATGTTTGTCTTAGACCGTAGACAATGCTGCCAGAGTTGATGATTCTGGGTTACATGCACTAATGCCAAAATACTTCTTGTATTAAAAAATTATAAAGTGGGCACATGATTGATGGTTGTCACTAGTATGTCTGTTCCAGTAGTGCAGATGGAACACTCCAAAAACAGACAGTAAAGTGGAATTCATGATAAGGTTTTAACACATCCCTGCATCTTAGTTCCCTAAGTGCTTGTGTTTTCCCCCTTGCCTTCTTATATATGTAACAAATTCTAAGAGTCAAGTTCTTGGGCATCTTATAGATTGATATATTGTTACTAAGATAAATTTAAAAAAAATCCTCTGATCTTTATGTGAACCACAGGTTGGAAACTAAGAAAATTTATGGCAGAGTGCATGACTTGAGTGGCCATATCATTTCTTCCCTTCTCATTCTTCTCCTTCATTGTTTGTCAGAACAATTCCTCTGTGTATTCTTGCCACCCCTTTCTGATGTCTTCTGCTTCTGTAAGGTCCCTACCATTTTTGTCATTTATCCTGTCCATCTTTGCAAAAATGTTCATTTTATATCTCCAATTTTCTTGAACAGATCTCTGGTTTTTCCCTTTCTATTCTTTTCCTCTATTTCTCTGCACTGTTCGTTTAAGAATGCCCTCTTGTCTCTCCTTGCTATTCTTTGGAAGTCTGCATTCGATTTTCTGTAACTTTCCCTATCTCCCTTCCATTTGGTTTCCCTTCTCTCCTCTGCTATTTGTAAGGCCTCGTTCGACAGCCACTTTGCTTTCTTGCATTTCCTTTTCTTTGGGATGGTTTTTGATGCTGCCTCCTGTACAATGTTACGAGTCTCCATCCATAGTTCTTCAAGGCACCCTGTCCACCAAATTGAGTTCCTCAAAATGGGTTCTTCACTTCCACTGTGTATTCATAAGGGATTTGATTTAGATTATATCTGACTAACCCAGTGGTTTTTCCTACTTTCTTCAGTTGAAGCTTGGGTTTAGCTATAAGAAGCTGATGATCAGAGCCACAATCAGCTCCAAGTCTTATTTTTGCTGACTGTATAGAGCTTTTCCATCTTTGGCTGCTGAGAACATAATCAATCTGATTTCGCTATTGCCCATCTGGTGATGTCCATGTGTAGAGTCGCCTCTTGTGTTGTTGGAAAGAGTGTTTCTGATGACCAGCTTGTTCTCTTGACAAAACTCTATTAGCCTTTGCCCTGCTTCATTTTGAACTCCAAGGCTAAACTTACCTGTTGTTCCTTTTATTTCTTGACTCCCTACTTTAGTATTCCAGTCCTCTAGAATGAGAAGAACATCTTTTTTTGGTGTCAGTTCTAGAAGGTGTTGTAAGTCTTCATAGAATTGGTCAGTTTCAGCGTCTTCAGCATCGGTGGTAGGTCCATAAACTTGGATTACTGTGATGCTGAAAGGTCTGCCTTGGATTTGTATTGAAATCATGCTATCATTTTTGAGATTGTATCCCAGTACAGCTTTTCCCACTCTTTCGTTGACTATGAGGGCTACTCCATTTCTTCTACGGGATTCTTTCCCACAATAGTAGATATGGTAATCAACTGTATTGAATACGCTCATTCCCGTCCATTTTAGTTCACTGACACCCAGGATGTGAATGTTTATTTTTGCCATCTCCTGTTTGACCACATCCAAGGTTCATAGATCTTACACTCCAGGTTCCTATGCAGTATTTTTCATTGCAGCATCAGCCTTTTCTTTCACTTCCACGCACGTCTGCCGCTGAGCGTCCTTTCGACTTTGGCCCAACCACTTCATTAGCTGTAATTCATCCTTTGCTGAAGTGTAAATACAGCCCCATGTACAGCAATGTTAAATTCAGAGAGTTTGTAGATTCATAAGGCTTTTGTACCAAACTGTATCCAAACAGTATAAATGCTGGACATTCACATTCCACTCCCAAGAGATGTCCTTGTCTAAGCTTCAGGAAGCATTGGTGATTATCAGTATCCACTTTTAGCAGGAGTCAAATGCTGAAACTGCAATGAGCTAGGATTAGATACAGTTAGTACATTAGGACTGCAACTTCCTCAGGGAATCATGCACAATCTGTCCTCCACTATTTTCAGTCTTGAGTGCAAAATATGTATTGTAATGCTTTTACATACACACATGTACATACCCTGGAATCTTGTGTCTTTCTATGCTGGAAAATATTGGAGTTTGGCCTTCAAGCCAAAAATGTTTTTGATTTTTTAAAAAATAATTGGACATAAAGTGTAAATCTAAAACAAAACAAAACCAGAAAGGAAAAGCCAATGAAGTTTCAATTAAAATCAATATGTAACATTTGGAGACTCTGTGTTGGCAATACTTTTTCCTTTTTAGAGTGAATTCCCAATGCCTTTAAAAGATTAAAAGATGTTTAAATAACTAAGGTTACAAGACAGAGTCAGAGACACGGCAATTTTGTATAGCTGAAAATGAAAGAATAATCAACTCTTCTGTGTAAATAGCCTGTCAGCCTATGGCTATCTTATTTTTTAAAAATCCATTTGGTGAGGAAAGCAATGTCTCCATTAAAAAATAAACAAAAAAGGAAATGCTTGTACTGCTGGCCAAGGTGACTCCCCAGGCAAATACACTATGATCAAAGTCATTTTTTGGTCCTTTGGGGAATTGTGGAGTTCACACACAATTAACACTAAAATCAAACAGATTGACTTCATTGAGTAGGTCAGGGAATTAAAATGAGTTAAAAAGTACTGGCTGAAATCCTATTGTGCTGCTATACAAAAGGCACTGACTTTTGGAGGCAAATTGCCTCAGATTGAGAAATCTTTTAAGACATTATCAATTACATACTAAATCACACAATTTGCACAGTGAAGGTAGACAAAGAATTCATTCAGTGTTTTCCAATCTCCTTACTCTCCTAGAACACACCTTTAATTCTCTTTGAATTCTATGATCCAACTAACTCCATAGCTGGTCACCTGTTTCTTTAAATGTTTTAAAATAAGATTTACCGTATTTTTCGCACCATAAGACACATTTTTCTGCACAAAACAGAGGGGTGGAAAGTCTGTGCATCTTATGAAGCGAAGAAAACAGATTATATTTTCCTGTTTTCTTCTCCTAAAAATTGGTGCGTCTTATGGAAAGGTGCGTCTTATGGAGCGAAAAATATGGTAATTATAGCCAGTTTTTACTTTGTTTACAGTTGGAGGAACATATTACAAACTACTAAAATGTGTTTCTAATGCTATCCTACATTTCTTTCCTCCCTCTCCTGGTAACATTCTCTTGTTGCAAGCTATGCATGTTAAAGCAGAGAAGGATTAAAAGCAGTGTCAAAAATTTGTTTCCATCAATCAAATATGACTGGAAGTCAGGGATGCACTGATGAATTAATACAAACACGATGAACATATAAATCTTAAATAAATACTATTTGCTTTCCCTATCAAGTCAAAATTTTATTTACCAAACTACTTTTGTCTTTAAATAATTTAACTGTTGCATGTTGTCATATGCCATCTAGTCAGCTCCAGCCCATAGTGACCCATAGTGAATGAGTAATATCCAATAGCCGTGCTCAGCTGTTTCGAACTCAAGACTGTGCCGATCAAAACTCTGATATCCAATCATTTTTAAAAATTAAAGAGTAGCAACTGTTACTGTTAATGATATTATCTTTCCAATCTCTGCTGCTGAAGTATTGAAATTATTTTGTAATAGTCCTGTATTCATAAAGTGATAATGTGTGCATGAATATCTAGCAGTACTCAAGCTTGTCATTGGATGATATAGTCTAAGTTTCACCTTCAGGTTCATTTTCTGGGCATGCAGGGAGGGTGCTACTGGACTTGTTTACACGGTGAGCCCAAATTCCATATGTTGGTTTAAATATGTTCACTGTAATCATCACTCAAAAATGAAAATAACATGGTTGATATATTGGCACACTAGATTTATTGCCCCAACCCACTTTAGAACTGTTAATGTTTCTTGCTGATGAATGCAAAGCAGTGTGTAAATAGTCATATCAATGTGAATTCAGAGATCAGGAAGTAGAGTTCCTGTGATCTTCTACCCCTTAGATATGTAGTGAACACCTGCATGAGATATAGGACTTAATACTGTCTTACGTTGTTAGCCAAACATATCATATGCTTGCTGCCATTTACATTACAAGCAGTTTTCAGTCAAAATTGTGTAACTTGCTGTGGCTAATTTTCACTAATGAATGAGGTTCCAGGTTGCAACTTGGTTGTGTAGTTGGATAAGTAACCAGGTCCATGACTGAGGGTGTGATCAGATGACACTTTATCTCATGTTTTGGACTGCTTTTAGCAAGGTTAGGTTCAATCTATTTTCTAGTAATGACACGATGTACTAGTAATTGTGAAAGAGCACAAAATTTTCCATGGATATCCACACCTTTTTGGATCATGTGTGATTGCCAGTATTGAACTAAACTGATACTCTTGGATGCTTCCTTTCAACAATTCAGCACTACATCACTTGGGTGTCAGGCCAATGAAGTGATATTTCACTTACCCATAAGTGAAAAAACTTACAGCTTTCCCCTGCTCCCTGGAGACGAGGAAATAGAAGAGGACCATACAAAGGGACTCTGTTTTTCCTTCTCCTTCTCCTTATGCTTTTCTTTGTGTGTGTGTGTGTGTTGTCTTTGCAAACCAGTGTTGATTCACTGTGGTGACAAGCCGATAAAGTGAAATGTAACTTATCAATTTTTTTAAAATTCTATATTACGGTTTTTCCATTTGTTTTCCTACATAAGAGAAGATGTGGGGGGCATGGACGCTGAGAGGGAGAAAGAGGATAAATATTATAGCTTTGAACTGGAGTGTGGTTTCCTGTCCCAAAACCACCTAATTCTTGCATGTATCACAAGGATTGTTCTAAATGTCAGCCTGCACTTTCAGGTGAGACACTTGAGGCAGATCACAAATAACTTTACTGTCTAGTTGCACCCTGAGGCATGCTTCAGTACCTCTTAGATTAGCTACAGCTAACTGAAGGGACGTGGTGGCGCTGTGGGCTAGACCGCAGAAGCCTGTGCTGCAGGGTCAGAAGACCAAGCAGTCGTAAGATCGAATCCACGTGACGGAGTGAGCGCCCGTTGCTTGTCCCAGCTCCCGCCAACCTAGCGGTTCGAAAGCATGCAAATGTGAGTAGATAAATAGGTACCATCTAGGTGGGAAGGTAAACAGCATTCCGTGTCTAAGTCGCACTGGCCATGTGACCACGGAAGATTGTCTTCAGACAAACGCTGGCTCTATGGCTTGAAGAGCGGGATGAGCGCCGCCCCCTAGAGTCGGACACGACTGGACAAAAATTGTCAAGGGGAACCTTTACCTTTACCTTAACTGAAGGAAGATATGTAAAGTTCAGAAAAATACAAATAGGATTCAGGCTGAAGCTTCAGGTCTATAAGCATTTGAATGCATGTTCCCCCCCCCATGTTCTCAGAGAATGAGATATTAAACATAATAAATCATCATTATGTATGGTAGTTCAAGTCCTTATGCAGTGGTTGACTGAAAGTACACTATTGTAAGCCAAACAAAGGTTTCCAAACAATGAAAGCAGATATAATCTGTGAAATAAAATTGTATAAAATCATCCATTATTTGTAAATACACATTGTACATAAGTCAGTTTCACAGTGGCATTCTACCAGTTTAACAGTTATATCTTTCCCTATCTTAGAAATTTTAGATTGAGAAGGATAGTGGGAATTTTCTGTTAGAAATCTCCTTTCCAGCAGTGCCACCTCCCACTCCTGGAACTATAGTTCCAAGGTTCCCTGGCGAGAAAGAATTACGTACTTTTCAATAATGCTGCAGGTAAAATATGACGAGTTTAAAAGAATGGTATAGAGGTTTTCTGCCATGATAATGTGAATAATTGTTTTTATTTCTAGATTTCAGTTTATATGTTGCTTTTCAACAGAAAGTTGTCCTTGAAATGTTTTACAACGCAAAGAGATAAGATGTGATTTATCAAAACCACAAATTGTTTTAATAATCTAGTCATCTTTAGATGCATTTGTACCTATTGCTGATTTTGTTCTGCATGGGGACAAGTGGGCTAAGACGTCATCCTGTTGAAGACTGAGCTGTAAGAAAATGGTTGTTGGGAGAGGAAGCAAACAGAACAAAATTGCTTTGAGGAGGTTTTGGTAAAAATCATATGACGATCCAAATGTGAATACTGCTCATGGCTTCTAGTGTAATGCTTATATGGATGTAAATGCATGTTCTTAAACCTTTAATTTTTCTATATAGAGTACCAAGGAAATATAACACATGAGTCGTAAATTGGAGATACTTTAGATTGGGGAACAACATCCTAATTTTAGGTTAAAATTCTTAGAGTGTGCATTTTGTTAATGTTTTTGAATATGAACAGTGTAAGGTACAATTTAAGTATTTATTATTTAAAAGTCAATAGTAGTAAAAGATACAGCATTCATAACTTCTCCCAAGAGTTTAACCAGCAGCGGCAGACAACGATATATTTAGACACAGGATTAGTCAGACCACAAATTATATAATTTTACTGTCCAGGCAACAAAAAGCAAGAGGGGAGCTAAACCACAGAAGGGCAGCTCTGTTGTCAGATATAACTAAGGTTTCAGAGACAGACAGGAAATCCCAAGGTGACAGAGGAATGTCACAGCTGCCTATCATGGCAAGTGTTTTGCTTACTTTTATTGCAACTGATAGCTTCCCAAGCAGGGCCTCTACGCACTGTAGAACCTAAGACATTTTTGAGGAAACCTAAATGGTAGTGGAGCTGAATTAGAAAGATTCAGAGAATTAATTCCTGGATAGCTTTAGTTTCCTTCATCCATTTGCAAAATATGCACAAAACCAGCATAATTGTGTCATTTTTCACTTGTATAAATTTACACTTGAGTTGAAAACAACCCCACTCCCAAGCACTTTTCAGTCAAGGAAACAGAAGCAGCTAGGAAGTAGATACAACTATGTACATTCCACAGAAGTGTGATCTCAACACACAAATGCTTTATTTGGACATCTGCATCCCAAGCATCTCAGAAGACAGGTCTGCAATATTTCACTTCTGCTAGGTAAAATCTCAATAGTATATAAGTAGTGAAGCCAAGGTGGAGTTTCATTGGTTGGAAGTATTTGAAAACTGGAACAAACTTGTATTCTGTACCCTACTGAATACACATTTTCCTTGGGTGCATAATTTGTACTGTATCTGCACAGAGCTTGCACAGACATGCTAGTAGAATATTAATTCTTCTGTATTATGGCTTTCCCAGATAGGTTGACTCTATAGGGAAAAGCTGTTTTAAGTGCTCATTGAAATGTTTATATTTGCAATAAATAGAAAACACTGATAGATACTGACTTAAATCCTGTAGCCTAGTATAGCAAATTGAACTAGAGGAGACCAGTTGTATCAGTGGGTTTTGGTGAGTCAAATGCTCCATAGCTCCATTGATTTAAATGGACCAGCTGTAGTTGTAACTTTCTATGCTAAAGTAAGTGGTAACTAGAGAAGATGCATTTGAAGCATTTGAATTTATGGAAGACTTGACTCACCAAATCCTCAAAAACTCAATTGTAGCCTTTTATACTATGCACAAAGGTTTCAGTGGGTAAATGTGATTCTCATAAGGAAAATCATTTTATGTTAACAAACCACTGGTTTGCTACAAATTTAGCTAATGCAAAGTTAGAATAGGAAATTCCTGAAAGTATTTCTGTGTCATCTCTAGAAAACCTGTGAAGCTATACCATACATGAGATAATTTGATTACAGACACAAAGACAGATTTATATATTAAATGTATTCATATTCCATATATTTTCTATTGAACTCAAGGCAGACTACACAGAATTCTTACATGTCTCCAATCCAATGCTGCTTAGCTTTAGCATGCTGATTGCATCATGCATCTTTCAGAATATGCTGTGGGACCTAGATAATTTCTTACTTACTTTTTCCTTACATTTGGGGGTAGAGGGTTAGTGAAATGTACTGGGTGTTGGCTTACCTTAAAGATTTCATCACATAAAATGCCCCATTTATTGACCAGAATTAGTTCTGTAAGTATATTTTAATAGTTAATGTTGCAAATTTGAGAGCAAATGTAGCATTTTGCTGTTAAAAAAAGAGAATCTTGGCAACTGCTGATTAGTCAGGTTGACACTGATATAGATAATGTTACAAAAAAGATCACTAATTAGCTGGTCCTTAAGCACTTAGACATATTGTTCACTGATTATTAACAGTAGACATGGGTTTCTTGAAAACAACTCATGGTATACCAATGTAATCTTTTTGTGTTGATGAAGTTGCAAGTTTGGGAAATCAAAGGAGTACTATGGATCTTGATTTCAACAACATTTTTAGCAGGCCCCCTGTGACATTGTTGTGCTGAGGCTAGTAAAATGTGTGAGGTAGCCTCTACTACATTAGGTGAGTGTCATTTGATTGATGGGCCATGGTAAGGAAATTGCTGTAAGTGTGGTGCTGCAGGATTTATGTTGAACAACTTGGTTTTGTTCGGCATAAACCAGTTCATTTTTCTGAGGGCTCTTGGTGGTTCATGGTTCATGGTAAGCCATGAACCAGAAACCAGCCCAATTTGTCATTTTTCCAGTTCATACCCATCTCTAGCTATGACACAGAACACAGAATATGTTTCATTTCCAGAAGGTAGAACCCAAATGAATGGATTCAGATTACAAGAGAGAAGATTTTGATTAAACGTTAGGAAGAACTTTGTGACAGCAAGAGCCATTCAAGAATGGAATGGGCTAACTCAGATGCTGATGGAATCTCCTTCAATTTTTTAAATGGTTTTAGCAATTTAAAACTAGAGCAAGTTTTGCAATAGGAGCTTTCCACCTAAAAATCTAGATGTTTTCTTTTTTATTCCTTTTATGCATCTGGACACCTGGTGAGTGAAGCCAAGCATAGCTAAAGAACAAGACAGTACTGTTCTCAACCTAAAAATTGTCTTGATAATGCAGAGAGAAAGTGTCTAGAATCTACTACCTGATTTGAGTTCCACAGATACTGATGGATACTAAAATGTTGAACCTTTAGTAACTGTTGCCAGTATCCAGTTCCATTCAATATGGTTCCTGAGTCATACATGACATATATTATAAAACTCATTAGGAACATTTATAACTGGTAGCTGAACATTAATTTCTTCGTATATTTCATGCAACTTGTAAATTAGAAACTCCCATAAAGCTAAATTTACTCCACAGCTTTTAAGTCCAGTTAATTTTCTACAACAAATTTCAATGGGTACTTGAATGAGAGTTTGCATATGTTTTAAAAAAACACAACATACTGGCAGAGTTCAGGGTCCTGTCTATTAATTTGTCCCCATGAGTCTGGCAAGCACCTGAAAGGTAATTAGGAAATAATAGACTGTGGCATAATTTATGTCGAGTAGACCAGATGATGTCATCATCTGTCTGGCAGGATACTTAAATTAATTGAAAGCTTCTTAACCCTCTCTTTAGATTCCAAATCTCCCTAGGGCTCCTTTTTGCCTCGGGGAGTTCAATAGCTAAAAATTGCAACTGGATGGTGGGTGGTGGTCCCCATTCCAGAAGTGCTGATTGATTAAATTTCCACTCCCTCACAGCAAAAGGGAGGAAAATATTTTGCTCCAAACATAGATTCAAGGGGCTTTGCCCAATAGCAATAAAGTTACGTTGTGCCAGTGATCTT
Source organism: Pogona vitticeps (assembly GCF_051106095.1). NCBI lineage: Eukaryota > Metazoa > Chordata > Lepidosauria > Squamata > Agamidae > Pogona > Pogona vitticeps. The sequence goes on from NC_135787.1 coordinate 180,162,490, forward strand.
CTGAGATTTTGCCTGCTAACCTGCCTTGCTAGTTACCAGTAGTACTTCATGGTCCAGACATTTCAATTGAGGTTGTGTCCTTGAGAATTAAAGGAGCCCACCTTGTGGTAAGAGCAGGGAGATGCTCAGCTCTAAAGTGTTGGGGTGAGGTGCCCCCCTGACTGGAAAACAACAATCCCTGAAAACAACTGCTGTGATCCTAAATGATACATTTCTTGTTCTAAAGTCCAAGTCTTTACTACGTTTCCTTTTACCGTTGGGTAACTGATGTGATGTTTTGTAGATCCCATTTCCTTAATTCAGATCTTTCCAGTGTCCTGCTGGTTTGCTGAATCTTTAGTTAGATTATTATTTATCACATTCAACATATTAAAAATCTGAAGAAATTGCAATGCGTCATTTTATTCAACAATATATTACAATAAGAAAGGTCAAGATTTATATTCCTCTAACCCCCCCCCTTCCATTTGTTGACCATAGAAGCACTATTGATAATAGAAGTACATGATCCAAGAATGCAACATTGGTTGGTAGTATGTAATTAATCAGCACTCATCTACTTTTTCTTAAACAATCAAAAGGTTATCTTTGTTATTTGGGAGAAAATAATTTCAATAAAAACTTGTAAGTCGTCTCAGTGGTCTTCAATTGGTATTAATTTTAGATATCTGTTTTCAGCTATTTGCCCTTTAACAAAGTTAAAAATAGGTAAAAACTATAATATGTCCCAGTATATAAATCAGTAAGCGATATAAGCCATATTTGCAAAATCTTCTATCTTCTTTACCTAATCAGTTCTGCTTTCTATCTCTGTCTTCTAACTATCCTCCATCTTTCCAGATGCAGGACGCTATGGGCTATGAGTTACCCTGGGTGTACTTTGTCAGTCTGGTCATCTTTGGATCGTTTTTCGTTCTTAATCTGGTTCTTGGTGTGTTAAGCGGGTAAGCTGTTAGTTTTGGTGTATTTTTTTTGTCCCTCATACTGCAGTAGGGCAAGGCTCCATAATTAGGGTTCTTTCATGTCACCACAGAAACAAACACAGAGATTATGTTTACAGTTCTGTAATGGTTTTCCAGTTAATAATATTTCCAATTGGCCAACTGTATTACAATATAATGGCATTCTGAAGAGGAAATTTATTTGTGATGTTAACTAAACACCTAAGTCTGCCTAGACTAGGCAGCATAGAATATTTGTTTCATGCTTGACTAAACCAAACCACATTCAGTCGTGGTGACTCATGTTCCCTTCAGCTGGAGCCTTGCAATGCTCAGAACAGAATCTTCTTCACTAATTATCGTTCCACTCTTCCAGGTCAATGATGCCATAGGAAGGAAGTGGCCCTGGATCTATTTTGTTACTCTAATCATCATAGGGTCATTTTTTGTACTTAACTTGGTTCTCGGTGTACTTAGCGGGTAAGCAGTACCAGGAAAAATATTTTGATTGTTGTTTTATATTTACATGGGCTTCTGAACTGATGTTTCCATTCTTTTTCTTGGGTCATATATATGGGGTCACATCCAACGTATTCCTATTGTCACTTTCTAATGTCAGTAGACATTGCTCAATCCTACAAAGAGGAAGATGGGCAATGTAAATCAAAAGCAGTAATTTTTCATGAAAAAGCCCACAGAATTAGGTTGCGAGGTGTCTATTAGAAGCCATTAGTGCTGGACTTGAAAAGGTCTTTTCCTTGAAATGATACTGTGGCACTACAAACTGCACTTCAGAAATGATCTGAGAAAGAGAGGAATAATACGTGTGCATGTGACATCATGGAAAAAAAAGACTGAAAAAGAATGGAATAATGTCAACAAGCTATAACCTGCTGATATGGTTATGCCTCAGTCTTTTTCTTCTGAATGAAAGCCTTCTTCATTTAAGATTTATCTAACTATGGAAAGGGAAGTATATTGAATTCCTTGGAATCAACAATCTTTTATGAGAAACTTGGAGACATAAAGAAAAATGGATGTTCAAAGATGCCATGCTTCCATGTTTATTTATATTTTGCTAGTTGAAGAATGAAGGTTAGCTGTTAACAGTGTAGAAGTCCTTTATGAAATCAGTCAGCAGATTTCAAACTTGTTCGTAGGCCATTGCCCATGTAAATGGGAGAATAACTCAGTAAACAAAGTTATGATAATGTGCTTTCTTGGTAAGTCAAGAAGCTCACATAAATAATTAATGGGCATTGTAACTCTGTGCAGAACCAAATGGAAATGGCAGTCATTTAATTTAATTGTTTATTGTGATATTTTACTGTAAGCCACAGAGTAGATGTTGTCTAATTGAGCAGGATAAAAATCAAATAAATAAATAAATAAATAAATAAATAAATAAATAAATAAATAAATAAATAAATAAATAAATAAATAAATAAATAAATAAAAATTATAAAACAATACCAAACATGAATCATTTGAAGATGGTTCTTTATTGTGTATTAATGTTGATTAGAATCAAGTTAGTGGGAAGTTTGGAGTGTTTCTAGAATTTTATTACATATTCTCAGAAATAAAATTTTAAGTTGCTGTAATTTTATTGTACTGTGCAGCATTTAGAATGAGCATTTTAAAAATGGGAAGTGTCAAGCTTAAGGGGGAGAATTATCTTAAGAGCCCATTACATTTCATGCTTTCCATATGAAGATATATCAGTATATAAAAACACTCCTTATGTATGTTGGTATGTGGGAGGATTCATCAAGGGTGTTTTTTGGATGCACACTTCTAATTGTGTCTAATTTGCATTAGCTCAGTAAAGTCTCATAATTAGCATGTTGTCTTAGGTTCTCTCCCTGAATCTCCAGTTTAAAAGAATTGCAGGTATCAGGATGGGAAGAATATTTACTTATGTTTTAGAGAGCCACTGGTTTGATACAAACTAGTTTCATATGGATTTCTAAGGTTTGTTCCTGGTGCTGGGCATATATCCTGCTTTATCAGCTTGTCCAATCTTATTTAGATATTGCTATGTTTTGTTCTGCTTTATAAAATCTGCATAGCAAGATAAATATAATCTCTGTAAACATTATTTCTAATTGATATTTGGAAGAAGAAAGTACTGGTATATAACAGCATTTACGTATGATCAGGCTACCTAGATAAATGTAGGCCAAATATGAAACATTAAATCTTTCTGGTGCTTGTTGGCTTTCTATTGATAAAAACTGTTCACGATGTTTGATCAGCCTTCTATGTCCTAATGTTCACATAAGCCTTAGAAGGAGAAAAGCACCATGACTCTTGATCGGATTTCTCATTATTCATCATTTACATCTGTGTGCCACAAAGCTGTGGTTTTTAAAACATTTTCCTACAGTTGTTCTATTTATTAGGCAGCCTTACAGATACTGTATCTATGTCTTAGAACTGGCTTATTGAACTGCAAGAAGTCCTAAATCTTGGGAGGATTGGTTAAGCACAGCTTCTTGCAGTGCTTCACTTTAGGTTCTTTAAAGGTGGAGGAAAAAAATCTTGCAAGATGACAGATTATGATACCATGGAACATGCAGTAGTTTAGAATATTTACCTTTAGTATCAGAAAATGTGTCCTTAGGGTCCTACATCTGGATTCATTCAAACACATTGGAAATATTGCCCTTCACATTAGCCTGCTTAAAGCATTTTACACAGAATAAGAACAGTATCTTTTCCTCTTTGTGTTTCAAAAGTAAAATTGAGAGGCAGAATGGGAAGGTGATATAAACAAGTTAAAGATAGAGCAGTGTATCTAAAACAGAGGAACCATATTGTGACTGAAATCCCTTTGCTTTGTTTCCCATGCAGAAGACAAAAGGTGTAACATTCAATTTTTTTCTAGCTGGCAATTAACAAGTCCTTGCTAAGATTCTTCAGCAGACACCAGGCCAGCAGAACACACACAACCTTGCAAACCTAAAAATCCTAACTGTGACTTGTTAATTGTCAGCTAGGATTGACTAGATGTGAAGCCTTTTGCCTTCCAAAGGAACGGGATTTCAACCTATATTTGCAATATGGTTTGAAATTAATATGGACAACTGAATTATAGTGGGAAACCTAATATTTTCAATGCAATCCATGTGATTTATCTTCTCCTCTTTCCCCCTCTCTTATTGAATCCCTCCCCTCTTGCCAGGGAGTTTTCTAAAGAGAGAGAAAAGGCAAAAGCCCGGGGAGATTTTCAGAAATTGCGAGAGAAGCAACAGCTAGAAGAGGACCTGAAGGGATATCTAGACTGGATAACTCAAGCAGAAGATATTGACCCAGAAAATGAAGATGAAGGCATGGATGAAGAGAAGCCCCGAAATAGTAAGTAACTTTTCCCTGTTTCTCTTTGACGTGGGATAAATACTTAAAAATTATATACAGACAAATTAATAAACAAGAATTTCATGGGTGGCGCAATGCTTTAACTGAGATAAAAATTGGCCATTGTTCTTCACTAGAGATGTTTGCCCAACCTGGTTGGTTCTGTTTTATATTCAGCTAAATTCTAGATTGACTTTACTTTTCCTTGTTAGTAATCAATCATGAGAAGGAAATGAAAGAGCAGAAAGTGTTACTTTGGTTTTTCTCTTCTATTTTGCTTCATGATCATTGATTTCTTTGAACTGGTGGGAGAGAGAAAGGGAAATAAGGAGGCAATGAAAACTATGGAACTATGATTTAACGTAAATGACTACTCTCCCCAGCTATGAAAGTACCAAGAAAATGCAGGAGAAATATAATTGGTTTTGTTCTGAAATGAATAGTACTGGGAATTAAGCTTATCTAATTATCCCATCCCTTGGCCTCGAACACCAGCTCCTTAATCCAATGACTGATACAAATTGTAGAACTAATATTCAAGTAAAGAATATAGTTGTAGCCTTACTTGCTTAAGCAGTAAGACAGAGCAACGTAACATTTTTTGATACTGGTAATTAAGTGGAAGTTTTGCCTGCCCTGCATATATGTGTGAAAAAAAATTATACTGCCACAAATCTGTGGCTCCTGTGATGCTTCATTCAGACTCTATCATAACGCTGAAAATTGCCAGAATTTGTGGCAAGTCTTTCTACTATTAGCAGATCATCATTTTCCATGTCAGTTGAGAAAGATTAATGTAAACACTGCTGCACCTTCCCCATTGTGCTTTCAAGATCTATTTTTGGGGTGTATGTCTTGGTTGCAATACCTTTTTTATATGTGAAATAGTTAAAAGATTTCCCAAATTGTCCTAGTCTTCTTTCCATTGAGCTGAACGCCTGGAGATCAGAATGCAACAAGAGGGAAAAAAAATCACATTTAAACTTCTAAATTACACAGTGCTGATCATTTGATCTGTGGGAACAAACAGTTCAATATGGGCTGGCTTAGAATAGCTTACCTACTTTTGGATAAGAGCATAAGCTACAGAAGCTCTCAAAGAGACTGTCCAGACAGTTATATAGATAGTTGTTTGTCTCGCTGTTGGTACAGTTTTGTGTGAACCAAATTATGGTGTCCACATGTGTTTCTGCTTGGATCGGTCCATTCTGAAGTTGCACTCTTCTCTGGCACAATACTAGGGGTTCCTGGGGTTTTTGGTATGATTGAGCATGCGCCTAATTATCCCATTGTGTAGCCTGCGTAGATAGCTAGTTAGCTGTGGGTAGTATTGAGAAGTACTGAGAAGAAAACCCTATGATGTTTTAAGTGAGAACTAACATTAAAAGGGAGGATGGAAAAAAATATTCCTTGATTTTCATCTTCTTTTTAAAAAAATATTTCCCTAACTGATGCGGCAAAGTTCTAATACCATTCTAGGTTGATGAATTGCTCCTTCCAGTGAGCACTCAGGGTTGATTTCCTTCAAAATGGATAGGTTTTTTCTCTTTGTAGTCCAGGGGACTCTCAAGAGTCTCCTCCAGCGCCACAATTCAAAAGCATCAATTCTTCAGCGGTCGGCCTTCCTTATGGTCCAGCTCTCACTTTCATACATTACTGCTGGAAAAACCATAGCTTTGACTATGTGGACCTTTGTTGGATCGCGTTTAGTCAGAACTCTCCACTATGACCTGTCCGTCTTGGGTGTCCATGCATGGCATAGCCCATAGCTTCTCTGAATTACTTTAGCCCCTTCGCCACCACAAGGCAGCAATCTTTGAAGGGGTTGGTATTGGTAGCACACCATTATTTGTTAAATTATGTTCAACTGATTTAGAAAATCTTGCTTTCTTTCCTTTGAAAATGAGGCTTTCTAATCTTTTAAGCCAATTGTTCATTTTGTCAGTCTTTAATTAGGCAGATAGAAAGAGGAGCAAGAACTTAGCGAGGATGCCCATCTTTACTACTGCTATCCTACTAAACAATATGTTTAGTTTGGACTATTGTTGTAATTTCCTTTGTGTGTGTGTGTGTGTGTGTGTGTGTGTAGATAAATAGATACACACGCGCGCGCACACACACACGCACACACACACACACACATATCTACTGTGTTTCCCCTAAAATAAGACACAGTCTTATATTAATTTTTGCTCCCAAAAACGCATTAGAGCTTATTTGCAGGGGATTTTTTTTTATGTACAACAATCTACGTTTATTCAAATACAGTCATGTCATCTTCTTCTGGTTGCTACACAATGGTGGAGGGTGGGATTTCACTTAACTGGGGCTTATTTTGGGGGGGAGGGCTTATATTACAAGCATCCTGAAAATCATACTACAGCTTATTTTCAGGGTAGGGCTTAGCTTCGGGAAAACAGGGTATCCATCCATCCATCCATCCATCCATCCATCCATCCATCCATCCATCCATCCATCCATCCATCCATCCATCCATCCATCCATCCATCCATCCATCCATCCATCCATCCATCCATCCCACATATTTTATACTGAAATAGTTTGTTTATGTGTGTGTGTGTTTAGTCGTTTAGTCGTGTCCGACTCTTCGTGACCCCATGGACCAGAGCACGCCAGGCCCTCCTGTCTTCTACTGCCTCCCGGAGTTGTGTCAGGTTCATGTTGGTTGCTTCGCAGACACTGTCCAGCCATCTCATCCTCGGTCGTCCCCTTCTCCTCTTGCCATCACACTTTCCCAGCATCAGGGTCTTTTCCAGGGAGTCTTTTCTTCTCATTAGATGGCCAAAGTACTGGAGCCTCAGCTTCAGGATCTGTCCTTCCAGTGAGCACTCAGGGTTGATTTCCTTTAGAACTGATAGGTTTGTTCTCCTTGCAGTCCAGGGGATTCTCAAGAGCCTCCTCCAGCACCACAATTCAAAGGCATCAATTCTTCGGCGGTCTGCTTTCTTTATGGTCCAGCTCTCACTTCCATACATCACGACAGGAAAAACCATAGCTTTGACTATTCGGACTTTTGTTGGCAAGGTGATGTCTCTGCTTTTCAAGATGCTGTCCAGATTTGTCATCGCTTTCCTCCCAAGAAGAAGGCGCCTTTTAATTTCAGGGCTGCTGTCTCCATCTGCAGTGATCATGGAGCCCAGGAAGATAAAATTTGACACTGCCTCCATATCTTCCCCTTCTATTTCCCAGGAGGTGATGGGACCAGTGGCCATGATCTTAGTTTTTTTGATGTTGAGTTTCAGACCGTTTTTTGCACTCTCCTCTTTCACTCTCATTACAAGGTTCTTTAATTCCTCCTCACTTTCTGCCATCAGAGTGGTATCATCTGCATATCGGAGGTTGTTGATATTTCTTCCGGCAATCTTAATTCCGGCTTGGGTTTCTTCCAGTCCAGCCTTCCGCATGATGTATTCTGCATATAAGTTAAATAAGCTGGGGGACAATATACAGCCTTGCCGTACTCCTTTCCCAATTTTGAACCACTCAGTTGTTCCATGACCAGTTCTAACTGTTGCTTCCTGTCCCACATATAGGTTTCTCAGGAGACAGATAAAGTGGTCAGGCACTCCCATTTCTTTAAGAACTTGCCATAGTTTGCTGTGGTCCACACAGTCAAAGGCTTTTGCATAGTCAATGAAGCAGAAGTAGATATTTTTCTGGAACTCTCTGGCTTTCTCCATAATCCAGCGCAAGTTAGCAATTTGGTCTCGAGTTCCTCTGCCTCTTCGGAATCCAGCTTGTACTTCTGGGAGTTCTCGGTCCACATACTGCTGAAGCCTACCTTGGAGGATTTTGAGCATAACCTTGCTAGCGTGCGAAATGAGTGCAATTGTACGGTAGTTGGAGCATTCTTTGGCACTGCCTTTCTTTGGGATTGGGATGTAGACTGATCTTTTCCAATCCTCTGGCCACTGTTGAGTTTTCCAAACTTGCTGGCATATTGAATGTAGCACCTTAACAGCATCATCTTTCAAGATTTTAAATAGTTCAACTGGAATGCCATCACCTCCACTGGCCTTGTTGTTAGCCAGGCTTTCTAAGGCCCACTTGACTTCGCTCTCCAGGATGTCTGGCTCAAGGTCAGCAACTACATTGTCTGGGTTGTCCGGGATATCCACATCTTTCTGATATAATTCCTCTGTGTATTCTTGCCACCTCTTCTTGACGTCTTCTGCTTCTGTTAGGTCCCTCCCATTTTTGTCTTTTATCATGTTCATCTTTGCGCAAAATGTTCCTCTAATATCTCCAATTTTCCTGAACAGATCTCTGGTCTTTCCTTTTCTGTTATCTTCCTCTATTTCTTTGCATTGTCCATTTAAGAAGGCCCTCTTGTCTCTCCTTGCTATTCTTTGGAAGTCTGAATTCAAGTTTCTGTAACTTTCCCTATCTCCCTTGCATTTTGCTTCCCTTCTCCTCTCTGCTATTTCTAAGGCCTCGTTGGACAGCCACTTTGCTTTCTTGCATTTCCTTTTCTTTGGGATGGTTTTCGTTGCTGCCTCCTGGACAATGTTACGGGCCTCTATCCAAAGTTCTTCAGGCACTCTGTCCACCAAATCTAGTTCCTTAAATCTGTTCTTTACTTCCACTGTGTATTCATAAGGGATTTGGTTTAGATTATACCTGAGTGGCCCAGTGGTTTTTCCTAATCTCTTCAGTCTAAGCTTGAATTTTGCTATGAGAAGCTGATGATCAGAACCGCAGTCAGCTCCAGGTCTTGTTTTTGCTGACTGTATAGAGCTTCTCCATCTTTGGCTGCAGAGAATATAATCAATCTGATTTCGATATTGCCCATCTGGTGATTTCCATGTATAGAGTCGCCTCTTGTGTTGTTGGAAAAGAGTGTTTGTGATGACCAGCTTATTCTCTTGACAAAACTCTATTAGCCTTTGTCCTGCTTCGTTCTGAACTCCAAGGCCAAACTTCCCTGTTGTTCCTTTTATCTCTTGGCTCCCTACTTTAGCATTCCAGTCCCCTAGAATGAGAAGAACATCTTTCTTTGGTGTCAGTTCTAGAAGGTGTTGTAAATCTTCATAGAATTGTTCAATTTCAGTCTCCTCAGCAATGCTGGTTGGTGCATAAACTTGGATTATTGTGATGTTGAATGGTCTGCCTTGGATTCGTATTGACATCATTCTATCATTTTTGAGATTGTATCCCATTACAGCTTTTCCCACTCTTTTGTTGACTATGAGGGCTACTCCATTCCTTCTACGGGATTCTTGTCCACAATAGTAGATATGATAATCATCTGAGCTGAGTTCGCCCATTCCTGTCCATTTTAGTTCACTGATGCCCAGGATGTCGATGTTTATTCTTGCCATCTCCTGTTTGACCACCTCCAGCTTCCCAATGTTCATAGATCTTACATTCCAGGTTCCTATGCAGTATTTTTCTTTGCAGCATTGGATTTTCCTTTCACTTCCAGGCACGTCCACAGCTGAGCGTCCTTTCGGCTTTGGCCCAACCACTTCATTAGCTCTGGAGCTACTTGTACTTGTCCTCCGCTCTTCCTCAGTAGCATGTTGGACGCCTTCCGACCTGAGGGGCCCATCTTCCAGCGTCATATCTTTTAGCCTTTTGTTTCTGATCATGGGGCGTTCTTGGCAAAGATACTGGAGTGGCTTGCCATTTCCTACTCCAGGTGGATTGCGTTTAGTCGGAACTCTCCACTATGTCCTGTCCGTCTTGGGTGTCCCTGCACGGCATAGCCCATAGTTTCTCTGAGTTACTCAAGCCCCTTCGCCACGACAAGGCAGCAATCCATGAAGAAGTTTGTTTATACCTGATATAAACTATGAGTATTGTTAAGAAACTGTTGTCATTATGGCACAAAGTATTCTCAATTTTGTGTAGTTCATTTTAGACCTGAGTAGCTTCAGACAAGGGACGTGGTGGCGCTGTGGGCTAAACCACAGAAGCCTGTGCTGCAGGGTCAGAAGACCAAGCAGTCGAATCCACGTGACGGAGTGAGCGCCCGTCACTTGTCCCAGCTCCCGCCAACCTAGTGGTTCAAAAGCATGCAAATGCAAGTAGATCAATAGGGACCACCTCGGTGGGAAGGTAACAGTGTTCCGTGTCTACGTCGCACTGGCCATGTGACCACGGATTGTCTTTGGACAAAACGCTGGCTCTATGGCTTGGAAACGGGGATGAGCACCGCCCCCTAGAATCGAACACGACTGGACAAAAATTGTCAAGGGGAACCTTTACCTTTACCTTAGCTTCACACATTAACAAGTATTTTTTGTAAAGAAGTTATTTGGTTGCGAGTTTATCAGGTGTAGTATAATTTCATTAACTAACATGTTTATAACATATTTTCCCTTCAGTTTCAACTCCCTTAGTATCAGTGGTCTGTTTAATAATTGTGGCCAATGCTTCGATTGCTAGTTCAGTGGTGCCTCGTATAACGAGTGCCCTGTTTAACAACGAATTCGCATAGTGATGGCAAAAATGCCATCGCTTTTGCGATCGTATAACGAAGGTGCCTATGGGGAAAAATCGCTTTGCGATGTTTTCCCCATAGGCACCATTTTCCCTCAGCTGGGGGAAAATGCCTGCGGTGGCCTTCGAAGGACCCTTCCGAAGGGTCCTTCTGAGGCCACCGCGGGGGGAGGGTGGGGGGATCCGATGCCTATCAGGCATCCTGGGCTCGGATCCCACCCGCCGCTGGTTACCCAGCCTTGGGTAACCGGCGGCGGGTGGGATCCGAGCCTGGGATGCCTGAAAGGCATCCAGATCCCCCCGCTCTCCCACCCTCCCCCCACGGCTTGGATTGGACCCACGGGGGCTAGCCCTGCCATGGCTGGACTCCCAAGAGTCCAGCCATGCCCGGGGTAGCCCCCGCAGGTCGGATCCAAGCCGGATCCAAGCCGCGGGGGGAAGGTGGGGAGACCCGATGCCTGTCAGGCATCCTGGGCTCGGCAGCGCGGGGCGGCGGGGACAGGGTGGAGGGGTCCCCCCACCCACCCTGTCCCCTTTGCTGGCAGCCACCCCCGCCGCTTTCCCCAGGCTGGATCAGGCTCCTGGGAGTCCGATCTCGGCTAGGGAAGGCAGCGCGGGGCGGCGGGGACAGGGTGGAGGGGTCTCCCCACCCACCCTGTCCCCTTCGCTGGCAGCCACCCCCCGCCACTTTCCCCAGCCTGGATCGGGCTCCTGGGAGTCCGATCTTGGCTAGGGAAGGCAGCGCGGGGCGGCGGGGACAGGGTGGAGGGGTCTCCCCACCCACCCTGTCCCCTTCGCTGGCAGCCACCCCCCGCCACTTTCCCCAGCCTGGATCGGGCTCCTGGGAGTCCGATCTCAGCTAGGGAAGGCAGCGCGGGGCGGCGGGGAGGGTCCCGAAGGCTTCCAGGCTTTTGCCTAGAAGCCTTCGGGATCCCCCACCCACCCTGTCCCTGCCAGTTTTTAGTCCATTGGAATGCATTAACCGGGTTTTAATGCGTTTCAATGGGCTTTTTTATTTCGCTTTACGATGTTTCCGTATAGCGACGTTAATCCTGGAACGGATTAACGTCGCTATACGGAGCACCACTGTATAATTCATAATGGTGAAAGTGGGCGGCCTTATCATGTGCCCTTTCACTGGTTTAGAATCTACTTCATTTGAGTGCATGTTATTTCCAAGTTTTTGCATAGCCTATAAAACAATGTAGCAAACTGATGTCCAAACCCCAATCTTTCTAATATTCCAGTTATATTGAACATTCTATGCATTCAAGGATCCTGACTGTATGTACTTTTGACTACTGTCACCGGTTACTTAGAAGGTTGTCCATGTTCCATTTTTGTTACGTTTAGTGTCCTCCTTCTTGCATCCTCTATAAGTCTACTCAGCATAAAACCAGTGACTTTTATAACATAACTTGTAACAAATGAACTTATATTTCACCAGAATGAACATTAATTATTTTATGTCTAAATTCAACTAAGTTATTAGTTGATATCATTCCATATTTTCTGAGCCCCTGTGGGGTTTGGAATTCTTATTCCTCTTTCCTCATTCCAATTCATTATCATCTTCACATTAGAAAATACATCATTTAAGACAGCCATCAGAGGTGTAGATAAGAGCAGCTGGGATAGCTCAGTCATTTAGATACCTTGCTGTAGAGCCAGAGTTGTGAGTTTGATTCCCCCACTGTGCCTCCTAAACAAGGACTGGACTCAGTGATCCGTAGGGTCTCTTCCAGCTCTGCAGTTCTAAGATTATTAAGATTTTAAAATATCTTTGAATGTAAAAGTCACTTGTATAACCATCCACCTTAAACTTAAACTCCATCTGGCTTTCTGTAACTCAGCTTCTGTTATGGGTAACTCTGACTGTATTCTGTGTTCAATTATAATCTTTTTAATTGGAATTTTATTTATAAAGTTCGGAACTGTATGATTTTCTGGCAATTCTGACTAACAACTCTGTGTAGAAGTCAACAAATGATTTATTTGTTTATTCTGATGAAGTGATTAATATTCCTTCTTTATCTTTGACTCTAGAGTAGAGTTTTCTTTATTCCCGATATGTTTGGTGATTTAAGGGCAGTTTCATATTTTCACCGTTGGTCAAATGCTATCATCATTCCTATGTAAACTGATTTAATGCAGTTTTCAAATTTAAGTTGGTCTAAAGAAGTTGCCTATTGTCTTTCAGCCTATGTGTTGATACAGCAACTTGTGCTACAGTTGTTAATAAAGATGGGCATGAAGTGGGGAAACAATGGTTCTTTTGGATTCACAATAGAATACGCAAACTAATTAGGAAATATTACAAAACTTCAATTAAGGGACAATGAATTAGGGAAAGCTATAATAGAAAAAAATCGCACAGTACAAATCCTCATAAGGTAATAACAACAGCATTGTAGTGTGAAATAATGGTATAAAATCATTCAGAAAATATATAGTTCAACCTCCATTTTTGAAGAACATTTCCATCAGAGTTACCATGTGGAGAGGAAAGACATAATGTGCAATTAAGGTTGAAGTACTACATTGATGGATGCACATATTACCAAATAACTCAATACAAGCCCTGAATATATGAGAATGCTGGAGACAGGTTAAATCGTTGCTTTCTTGTTCCTCTCTTCCTTTGTGCATTCTTGATTCTTTTTATTTCGAAATTTTCATTCTCTTGTTTAACATTTCCTCAGCTGTTTCACTCCTGAGAACTTTCTAGTTTAGACAGTCCTTTCTCCAATACACCATCAAGCACCTGCAATAAGTTTACAGAAATATGTTCTCCTCAGAAAATTTGCTTTGGGAAAAGATTGTCTGACTTCCTGATGACATAGTCAACCCACTGAAGTTGTCACTGTTTCAAGATTGTAAAGGTTAAAACAGAGCTATTGATTCCCAATGTACAGTAACTAAAAGATCACTACCATGTCTTTTCTGCCTGTTTTGGGTATAGCTTAGCTCCTGTGTAATCCTTTCAAATAAAAATATAATCTTTGATCCTTTCCTAAGGATCCTACATGACACCTACATATATGTAACAAAACAGAGCTATCAGTCCATTTAAATTAATTTGTAAAATAAATAAGGAAGCATCTCTATAAACAAAGGAAGGAAAATGGATATCTTCTCAGTGATTATTTAATTGAACACTGAATGTAAAAGGAAGAGACAGTATTTGAAAAGATAGCTATATAATAATTTGCAAAATGATAGTATTGAGTTGTAGCTGAAACATTTGCTAGCAGTAAAGTTACTCACAAAATGGAACTTGGTTTAAGGAGGTTGCTTGACAACTGAAAATGAATCTGTTTTGTGGACAGCTACTTGGAAAATAAATGTATCTCCCAGTGCTGCAGCTGTGTTGTATGAAGTGTAAGCACCTGCAGTAGTCACTTTGTTATCTTTGCTAGAATCTGGAAGGATAGTTTTTAGAGTGTTATGGACCAGAGATATGCACTGAAAATCTTGCTGCAGGCTGGTGTAACTGTGTGCAAATGAGGTACTGTCTGTTGTGGACAAACTACAAAGCCAAACAAGTTAGGTAACATCAAAGAGGGGTCACACTGTGCTAGGAACTATATCACAACATACGGAGATGATAAAATTACCTTTGTAACATTTTGCCTACTTCAAAAATGGGACCTGGCTTATACTTCGAAGGGTTTCAGCTGTTCTAAAGAATGTTCTGACACCCATGATGAAGCCTTACTGTTGAATCTAAATATATATGACCATGTAAAATTGCCTGAACTAGAGATCTTTTGGGAATCATGGAAGATGTTCTGAGCTTTTTGTTAGTAGTGTGGCGTATACAAAATAAGTAAAAGATCTAGATCAGGTGGTGTAATTTAATAAACTTCACTGTTCTTACATTTTTAATATAAGATGTGGCAATTCAATGAAATTTGTATCCAGAAATGAAGGGAATTGGATTTGTGTCTCAACTGTCATTTTGAGAAGGGATTAGGGTTAAAAATTCACTGGAATACTTTAAGTATTTAACTAGCATGGTGTTTAAAAGACAACAATAGACTGAAATATGGGTGTGCAACTTCCACTAGTTCTTAAAATGAAACTGATCCATTTGTGAAAGACCAGTGTGGGATCCCACAGACCAGAATGTATTTTTCCCAATCTCTTTAAATACTAGATAATACAACAACTTACTTAGGCACCTGAACTTCTTGTGATCTTTCCTACAGCTGCTAAGCTGCTCAAACACATGTCTGAGATCTGGTAACAGCAAATGGGGGTTCTGAGCACAGAATTTATGGCAAAGAGAAAGTTGTTATATTTTTCCAATACCATTGTGAGAGATATGTACACAACAGAAAACCACATACATTTGCAAGAAGACAAAAGCATTTAAGAAACTATGAATTTGCAGGTTATATCCAGAACAAAATACTATGATGCTATGTTTGTTCATTTCCTCTTTTGAATAAATGCATTGCCTCATTTTTTGTGAACAGCAAAAGTTGACTCATGTTACAGTTGTCCATGTTTAGTTTACTTCTCAATTCCATTCTTTATGACATCAGGTTCAGTTTTGGCTAATGGTGCTTGAGATTTCACAAATAAACTTCCTTAGCATCTTTAGCAGTTGTTTCTTACTGATAATTTTATGCACTGATATGTATATGGGGGTCGATCAAGGCACTTGTAATAGCTAGTTACCTATTTTTCTCAAAAATAGCTTTCTTAATAAAATTTATGTGACTATTGAACATTGGTGTTTGCTTATAAATTCATACCCCATGTGTTTCACAAATGCATGAGGCAACTTGCAATATAAAGGCATGAAACCTTTTTAAAAACCAAATCCAAGGATAGCATTTAAAAGACAAAAAGAAAAAGAAGAAAGCAAAGAACTGCACAACAGCAGCAGGAGGGTATCTACAAAAATAAGAGCATTATTTACATGAACAATTATATTTGATTTATTATTTTATTTCTAAATAAAGCTGTTACATTTCCCCCTCTGTGTTCCCCTTTTTTGAGCTGTTCCCTTGCAGTCTAACTATGGCTTTATCTCTGACACATGACTTGTGCATGGCAGCCATACTGGAACCAGCTTACTTTAAATACCTATTCTTGCTTTTGGGGACTTGTTTTATACTCTCTATTATCTTGAAAATACATAGTCTTAGACATGATAAAACTAGTAGAGTCAATGTAGTCTCGTGGTCTGAATTCATTTTCAAATTCCCATCCAGCAGTGAGGCTTCTTGGGTGACTTTAGACCGGTCACTGTCTGTTCAACTTATTCTGAAGATTATTATGGGGATACAGGAGGGCTGTGTAAACTGCCTTGAGCTCCAGTGTTTGGTGGGCAAAGCTGTGGTTGGTGTAAAACTAGAATATACTCTCCTATATGCATTGTTTGGGTTTTGAGCTATTTGGGGAAAGCTTTTTTCTATGTCCTATAAGAGAAGCAGCTTTTCCCAGGCTGTGGATGTCCTTGGTAGAGCAGCCAATCTTGGCCGGCAGGCACAGATGTGTCAGTTCACGCAGACTTTTTGCAATTCAGTTGCGTTTCTGCAAAAGGAGATTTTTATTAGATAGATGCTGCTATTTTCACACCTATATTTTTGTTTAAATTTGTTCTGTGTTTTATTTGTGTTTGTTGTGGTCCATTTTAACATTGTTCACTTTGAAGGAAAAGGTGAAGTATGAATCCAATTTTTAAAAAATAGTGTAAATAAACCCTATATTCATGCAACACAAACCCTGGTAGTAGATTTAGAAATGCTTCCTGAAGAAGCTACACAATACAGGATTGCTTCTTTTGGTACCTGTGTAGGTTCAGTTCAACAGCTTGGTATTTTTCAAGTTTTCCTGGCTTCAAGGGATCATGAGTAGCAGACATTGTCTAATACTGACAGCCTCCTTGGTTGTAACAGTTCACTTTTCAATAGGCATTTTGGGTTTTGTACATTCTTAATCCTCACAATGAAAAATAGACGTGGCTGTCTATATGTAAGCTGAGTTCCTTGTTTCTTTTTCTTTTGACTGTCCTTGGCTACATGTTCTCTGTTGATGTCTTGTTCCTGGTACTTGACCATCTTGTCTGTGAAAGGAAACACTCCAGCTGGCTTGCCTGATAAGAAGAAAGGAAAGTTTGCTTGGTTTAGTCACTCCACAGAAACTCATGGTAATGTTATAGTGATCTCTGTGCCCATCCTCTCTGTTTATATGTGTCTGTGTCTGTGTAGTAACTGTGCAATCTGTTGGTGCATGTATATGTCTCTTTCAGAATCTTTTTATTGCTACTGCAGCATCATGTGTTTGTGTTTGAGGCAGTAATTCTCATTTACAATCAACTTCCTATAGATGCTTTCACAACTGTATTCCATGCTGCTCGTATATGTCTCCCAAGATGCTCAAATCAGTTCCTGGGGATTATATTCCTAAATAATTATATTTTATGTTTATTGAGCAACCATGCAGCTGCTGAAATGGCCATTCTCAGGTAATTTGGGCAGTTTAAATGTAATGAAACTATTTCATTGGTTCACAGGTGACTTCTATGAGCAAATGCATAATAGAGAAGTATTTGAAGGTATTGGAAGGTGATGTGACACCTGGTGGCTTGTGGGCATTGGGGCTGGTCAGGTGAAGTGCACAAGTACAAGCATAGTGAAGATGGAAGCAATAATAGAGCAAGGGATCACAACAGGTGAAGCCAGTGAAATAGATCACTAAACAGGCAGGTAAATTCAAAAGGCACGTACATTCAATATGAGTGCAAAGTTAAAAGGTAGTGTGTGGTCTGAGCCATACAACAAAATTAATGCCCTCCTTTTATCACTTTTTCTTTTTTGTTCTGTGCTCCAGCAGCAGACATTGCACAGAAAACACAAACTGAAGTAAGTAGCTTCAGGATCATGAGTGCTAAGCAGAGTTTGGAGCATATCCAGATAACACCAAAAAGAAATTGCTTTGAACTTGTATTTGTTTCAGCTGCTGTGAGGGATAGGTGGTCTGTGAACATCTCACTCCATGACCACTCCTCACATTCTATAAGACACACAACCCACACTCACTCCTAGAGATGTGCTATTTAAATTTCTTTGACTCCAATTCTAGCCTGAGGATTTGCATGAAAATATATCTACATATATTTTCATGCAAATATACATTTCTGTCATCTGGAGAATGGCCTAGCTTGAAGATTCTATGGCCTAGCTCCATCTTGATGTGTGTGTTGTTGTTTTTTAACAAAAGGAAGGTTACTGGGAGGTGTAGCCTTGCTGCCCATTGGGTTGGGAGGGAATATAAAAATCCCTGTCACAAACAGAAACCATACAGTTTCGTTGCCACTCAGTCTACATTCAGTTACACTGAGACTGCACTCAGTTTCTTTGTGTATATATATTTCTATTTATGTATTTCAAACACATGTACACATATTGTCAGAAAACATTTTTATGAACAATCTGATCCTATTACTTACTGCAGTAAAGGCTTGTATCACATAAACAATATGGATTATTATTCAGTCAAGATAATCCAGAAATGTGTGTTCCATCATTTACAGAGTTTCTGACCGTATTAAAGTGAGAACGGTTTGAGATCATGAATAGCCCCAAACCATACCCATATCTTTTAGGAAAGAATTAGTTACATATGTTTGGGAGTGGTGGTTTCTGTGTAGTTACCTTTGGAATGAATGAATGATCTGGTTAGACTTTTCAGAGCTTAGACTATAAAGAAAAGTTGGCAATTCTCCTTTGCCCACTTACCTCGGAATAAAGAGGCAAGACCAAAAATATGGATTAAACACGGGCCAACACTTTACTGAATATAATTATTGTTGTCAATCATTTGGCAACGGGGGTCCTGCCATAGTGTGGATTCAGGTTTCAAAATGTAGGACTTAATGGACACTTCTAAGCAACGAGTGTGTGAGTCCCTGGCCCCAGTTCTCCCAGCCATGAAGACGGTGAGAAACTCTGCCGGCCCAAATTTGACCACCCTGGACCTCGAGCCAGTCTCTCCTTGTTGACTGTTAGTCCAGGTGTATCCTCAGTGCATCTCCACCCCCCTCCAAAGCACTGTAATTGCATGATCCACAGTGCTAGGAGTTCAGATGAGCTATAATTACTTGCTATTGCTATGGGACCCCCCAAAATAACAGTTTAATCTGCACTAACTGCCAGAGTGACAGAATTTCCACCTCAGAGTTGCCAGCGCACCTTCTCTAGTGTGGGATAGGCAAAAAAACCCTGCCTTCAACAGCCAATCAGGAGACGGGTCAAAAATTCCTATCAGGCCCCAAAGGCGACCAAATAAACCCACACTAGAATATAAGGCGAACGGGTGGGATGCCAGCAAGAAAGAGGAAGTGAAGAGGGGGGAACAGCCTTCAAGTAGCCTATCATTCCCTCCTCTTCCGATCTGCCCATGTGAGACTTACCCAAGATCTCACATCCTCCAGGGAAGATGGCAAAGGTAAGCAACGCTGCTGAAGCTCTGGCTCAGCAGCGGCTTATTCATTTTTCCCCCAGTGAGCAAAAAGGTGATTGTGTGAATCCATTCATAATGGATTAATTCTTATTAAAATAAATCATGTTCAGTGACATGTTCTGTATCTTTTCAGTTCTTAGTGCAGAGCATATTGTCAAGCTTTGTGACTTGGGGAAGCTGCCACATGAACTGTCCAGAGTCATTGTATCTTTCTTGAGTAGATGTTTCATTGTGCTTAGTTCATTTTGCTTACATTATTCAAAGAGCAGGAATGAGGAAAGTATTTGGTGAGCCTAAAATTACTGCACTGTGGATTTTGACTAAGTACACTTCACTGAAAAATGACATATTCTGTGACTAGTGCTCTGTACTGTAGTGATGCAGCCATGATGTAAGCATAATGTCCCAATCTTAGTGTCCCAAACTCAATGAACTGAAAGCTGTGTGTTGCTGAATGGGTTGACAGATCCATAAGGCCTGATTAGTTTTGACTCTGTGGCCTTTTGAAACATAGTGAAGTCCTTAACCACTTAATTACCTTAATTACCAGGACAAAGAACTTCACCAAGAGGGCTTTAAACTGAATTGGAAGGGATAGGAAGATGCAAGTTGAGAGATAAAAATAATTGAAGACATAATAAAAGGAACAGTAGTTCTAAGGGGTCCAATGATAATTTTCATAAAAATGTACAAAGCAGGCCACAAATCAAAGAGTCTGCCATGTCATATGAATGTCGGGAGTATGGGAAACAAATAAGAATTGGAAATTTTAGCTTGGGAGGAAAAATATGACTTGATACGATTACCTGAAACTTGATGGGATGACTCCCATGACTAGAATACTGAAATTGAAGGATATATATACATTATTCAAAAAGAACAGAAAGTATCAAAAGACATGGAGTCTCAGAATATCTCAAAATACGTATTCAGAAAGATGAGCTTGGTTATCCCATTGAGAGCATCTGGATTAATATAACTGGGGAGAAAAATAAAAGGAACATAGTCTACTATTGACCATCCAATCAAGTAAAAGATTTGGATGAAACCTTTGAAAAACTAATTGCAAGAATTTCAAAGAGACACAAAGTAGTAGTAATAGGACATTTCAATTATCCTGGCATGTGTTAGGAGGCAAATTCTGCCAAATATGATATCACTGTACCAGGTCAGCCTCTCTGATAGCCACTGAACCACTCCACCATTCTTTGTCTTGAGATGGAGAATCTCAAGGAAGCAGTAAGAGTTGAGGGTCTGTCAGGCTTAGTGGAAACCACTGTTCCACTCCCAAACACTCCAGTTCTCTCTAGTTTTGTAATGCTAAAAATATCTGAAAATACACTGCCACCACCTCATTAAGCACTTATCAGTTCCTGGTAGCTTGGCAAGGCCAAAGCATTCAGTACCTCCAATGCTTTGTATCCCAAAACACAATCAACAGCTGGAAAAGAGTTCAAGCATTTATTAAAAGAAAAATAGAGAGGAGAATAAAGCAGTTACAAAAAGTGAAAAAGTGAAAATTCCACTCAGTTACCTAAAATGGATTTCTCAGTATCATGGAGCAAGAATACAATGCAGACTCAGGGCAGTTCAGAAACAAAATTCACAGTATAAAATAATAGATTCTGATCTAACCTATTTCATACTTACACCTAAGTATAGTAGGCTATCATGGATGTGGTCTACTTGTGAGCCACAGGGAGGTGAAGTTCCTTCCCTGGAGAAGATGCTCAGACTCAAAAGAAACTAATGCTGCTGACTTCTCTTTATACAAGATAATGAACCATTTTGAGTGGTTTGTTGTAACTAACACTTAACAATCCCTTGTAATCTTCTTTCATCTTTTATTGGGAGAATGGACAGTTCTTCATGGTCTCTGTGAATGCACACAAATGGTTTAAACTGCGCCTGTGCAGGACTATTTGGAATATTCTAGAGCTTAAATAATGACCAATTAAAAGTCTTCCTGTGTCGCGCATGTTCCGCCTGCCTGCAGTACCTCAGTTCCTTTTTGCCACCACTGCAATCAGACTGCTTTGTATCACTTAGAGCTTATTCTTCATTAAAAAATCTTTGGTTTGACCTCAAACTGTTTTCTATGACTATCATCTGGCTTATTGACTCAGACTGCTTTGACCTTTGATTTCACTATTATCCTGGTTTTACTTCTCTGATTATTCGGCTTGACCCTTGGACTGATTATCGTTCTGGTTTTGGATTTCAATTTGGACTTACTTGATTTTCTATTGGATTGATATCTCGGCTTGATCAGGAGTTCTATCATTATTGTCTTCTGTTTGTCCCTTGTTGGTAACGTTCTTGGGTTCCCAAGTGCGTGTTGTGTGCTAATAAAATCCCTTTCATGGACGGCCACGACCGCTGTTTGTTTTGTTTAAGGGAGAGACATCAGCCTAGTTCTTGCCAGGAGTCCAAGAAGCTTACCAAACCGGCCTTAAAGCTTCGGTTACAATGACTGCATTCCTATCACTGAGAAAAGCTGTTGACACCTTTGGGCCTGACTGAGATGGAAACTTCCATCCCTACAGCTGCCCCGACCCTGGCCATCACATCTGCATGTAGGGCAAGTGAATTGGCTGCACTGCGGGCTGATGCGCCTTATTTGCAATTCTACTCAGAAAAAGTTGTTTTATATCGGGATGTTTCATTCTTCCCAAAGGTGATCTCGGAATTTCATGTTAATCAGCCCTTGATTCTCCCAACATTGTTTCCCAACCCTTCATCAGATGTTGAGTGCAAGCTCCATTCCCTCAATGTTCATCGGGCTTTAGCCATTTATGTCTCAAGAACAAAGGACTTCCGCAAATCTTCCAGACTGTTCATCTGCTTTCATGGGCCTCGGAAAGGTCATCCAGCTTCTTCCCAATCAATTTCCAGATGTGTGGTTTCTCCCATCACTTTAGCCTATGACCTGGTTAGCAAGACTCCACCAGAGGTGCTCAAAGTGCATTCCACCAGAGCCATGGCTACTTCCACCGCATGGCTGTGTGGCATTAAACTCTCTGACATCTGTCGTTCAGCGACTTGGTCTACACCATAGACCTTTCCTATGCCTTATATGTCAAAGTTAAAAAAGAAGCAAGTTTTGGAAGGACTGTGCTGACTTTGGTTCTGCCATGACGGCCCTCCTTCCAGTAAGTGAGCTTGCTAGTCACCCATTTGTGTGCATTCACAGAGATCACAAAGAAGAAGGAAAGGTTACTTACCTGTAACTGTGGTTCTTCAAGTGGTACTCTGTGAATCCACACATCCTCCCCGCTATCCGTCATGACTATTTTTAGCATTTAAATTTCATAGGCATTACATTACAGCGGCGGATATTTGGAACTGAGGTACCGTGGGCAGGCGGAGCATGCGCGACACAGGAAGACGTTTAATTGGTCATTATTTAAGCTCTAGAATATTCTGAACAGTCCTGCGCAGGTGCAGTTTAACCCATTCATGTGGATTCACAGAGTACCACTCGAAGAGCCACAGTTACCGGTAAGTAACCTCTCTTTTCCTCAATAGATTTCTTTCCCACAGTCCAGCATTTATCTCCCCTGACGCACTGAAGAGAACTACTTCAGGGTGCCCAATAAACATGAGTAAGAGTACTTTGAAGCATTTTTTGATAAAGAATAACATAGGAATGCCAACTACTTTTTAAAAGTGTTTTGGAAAGGAAGGCAAGTGCAAAGTTTCCCTTCACACACTGACTTTTCCATTTGTCCTTCCAGTTCCCTTATATGCATTAGATCAAACACAGGTGAAAGTATTAGATTCCATATGTCATATTTTCTCAAATCCTCAATCTCTTCACACATGACCTTCCAAGAAATTCATGGCTTGTATGGCTTGTACTTTGCCCCTGTGCAAAGTAGAGGAAGAAACTGGATTTGATTCTTGATAGCAAACAAAATTCAAAAAATTCTTGATAGGCTCGAGCACTGGACTGAAAGTAACAGAAAGAAATTTATCAGGGATAGGTACAAAGTTTTGCACCAAGGGGGAAAATACTCATGTATATTTACAAGATGGGAGATA
Source organism: Pogona vitticeps (assembly GCF_051106095.1). Lineage (NCBI taxonomy): Eukaryota > Metazoa > Chordata > Lepidosauria > Squamata > Agamidae > Pogona > Pogona vitticeps. The sequence continues at coordinate 180,185,778 of NC_135787.1, forward strand.
TTTGGCTCAGTGATACTACATGTGCCTTTTTCCTCCTATTCAAATATTGTACCTCCACTGACCCGTAGCATAGTACAGCACAAAAACTCAGATTGGCCAGTGCACCTAAATTGTCATTCATCTATCTACTCCCTATTTTTGTATTTGACTGGCCTTTGTCTAATATTTTAAACTATTTGAAGAAAGAGATTAATGGGTAAGATTTTTCATTCTTCAGGCACAATCCAGCAGTTGGATTTGATTTCTTAACTATCAGTATTTACATTGGCATATTTCTTTCTTTCTTTGGTTTATTTGTTTATTTATGTGCTTGGTTCTTTTATTTCTAAGCCACCTTACTCCCAGAAATAGACTCAAGGCAGTTCCCAATAATTAAAATACAAATAAAGCCAAAAGGAGAATAAATGTACAATTTAAAAGCAATTAAACATAGGAGAATACAAAAATGGATAATTTGCACTGAAAATGATTGTTAGAAGCCTGTTTAAAAAAGAAACGTCTTTTCCTGATGCTGGAAGGACAAGGTACAGTATGTATGTGTTTTAAAAGCACAGCAGGACCATGATATGGCTTGCAGTAACCCTTATTTTAACTCTTGGACATTTTAGCCCTACAGAGTCATATTTGTTGTAGAATGCATACACAATTAGAACTATGACAACTATGGGGGTTAAATATAAGTTATAACAATAATAAACAAATATACCATGTTTGCAATCTATAACACTGATGTTTTGATAGAACCTCAGTCAGCAATTCATTTTTAATATGGCTTATATGGCCTATTTTTTGAATTGTGCATAGGCTGAGTGGCCAGTAATATTTTTATATGTACTGATTCACACAGTACAAGGTAAAACATGCACAGAGTTTTCCTCATCCACATCTAGGTCAAAGAAAATATTGCCTATGCCTAGTGATTCATATATGAGAAAATAGCAGAGGGAAATGATGGGAAGACAAATCCTGAAAAGGTGGGAATCTTCTAATGCAGTGGTTATTATTATTAGTATTATTAGTTTTATTTGTATGCCACCTTTCTCCCAACAGAGGGACCCAAGGCGGCTCACAGCATTAAAATTCACACGATTAAAACACAATGAGTTAAATATTAAAAGACAAATTAAACAATATATATGATTTAAATTCAAATTAAAAGAATAAAAATTGGGAACATGGAAAAGATTAAAATTATCGGCTAAAATGGGGTTCGGGGATTCAGTTGTAATTGTTAAAAGCCTGCTTGAAGAGATGGGTCTTTAGCTTTTTTCAGAAGGATAAAGGGGAAGGGGCCATCCTGATCTCCCGAGGGAGAGCATTCCATAGCCTGAGTGCTACCACAGAGAAGGCAATCTCCTGTGTCCCCATCAGCTGTGCTTGTGCTAGCAATGCAACCCAAGGGAGGGCCTCCTCTGCTGATCTTAATCACCGAGAAGGCGCTTAAGGTTCCCAATCTTTGGTAATCCAGGTGTTCTTGGACTGCTGTTCTCAGAAACCTTCACCACCAACTGTGTTCTCGGGTTTCTGGAAGTTGCAGTACAAGAACACTCAGGTTACCCAAGGTTCTAGTGATTAAACTGCATCCCTAGATCCCTGTGCCTGTCAAAAATAATTAATATTAAAGGTCTGACTCTTCTATTTTGTTTGAAGAAACAAAAGATCTTTCATGGATTGAGAAATATCAGTTGTGGGGCTCATATGATGCAAACCTTCCCTTAACTTACTTGTCCTCCTAATTCTTTTTTAGTATCAAAGAGCAGAACGTTGCAAAGAGATTATAACAGACCACATCCATCAGTCAGTTAAAGCAACAGTAGGATCAGTCGGTCATATTACAACCCACTAAAATCTTTGTTCTTGTAAACAAGTTGGGAAGCAGGCCTCCAATAAAAATATGTAACAGTAGATTAGAGCAAGAGTTCTTCAGATGCCCTGATGCCAGAAAATGTATAGCTGTGTTATTCATTAGAGACAGGTTATTATTATTATTATTATTATTATTATTATTATTATTATTATTATTATTATTATTATTATTATTATTATTATTATTATTATTATTATTATTATTATTATTATTATACATGCAACTGAACTGACAACAGAGACTTGCCCAACCATTTCCCTGGGGATTCCATGCTTCAGCTGAAATTTGTACCTAGATCATGCAGACAAAAGACATTTGCCTCCATCAACTAGGTCATATTCCTTTGTCATAATTAACCCATCTCTCTTTTGCTGAGCCAGCACTTCCACTGTCAGTAATTGCTCTTTTATGTACATTGCAGGCTAGTTACTAAACATTTCTTCTTTTCTTCCCTCTTATCTTTGCAGTGAGCATGCCTACTAGTGAGACAGAATCGGTGAACACTGACAATGTAACTGGAGGTGATATTGAAGGAGAAAATTGTGGTGCACGGCTAGCGTAAGTTCAGCCTTACTCATGCTTGTCATACTAGTTCCACTATTAAGCTTGGTTAATATTAAAAGCTGAACGTTATTTTGCAGTTTTGCCAGAAATGCCTTATTCTAAGGCAGAACAAGAGAATATCTATACTAAGTTATTATTTCCTTTCATCACCTCCCAACCTCTCCAGAACATGACAGTGTATCAGAAAATAACATGTTGCTCCACACACAATATGCTTTTGAACTTTGAACTCCCACTGTCATCCATTTCTTAAGTTGCAGGAAGCCAGATTTAGGCTGAATATCTGGAAAAACATCTCCAATGCTGGAGGCATTTAAGAGAAAATTGAACAACCATATGATCTGTTTTGATTTTGATTCCTGTGTTGAGAGGGTTGGGCCCTTCTAAGTCTATTATTCTATGACTCTTTAATTCTAATATTTATTCTGTTTGAACTCCATATTAACGTGAGTAGACATTGACAAAATATTTGTGAAAATCTTTCTTCCACAAAAACAATTTTACCTTCCTGTGAAGAATTCATCTTATCAGCTTCCTTAGTTAGATACTTGAAGAAATCTCATCTCTACAAGGGTCTCTTTAAGATGCTGCCAGAAACCAAGACCCAGCATAGGAAAGTAAAAACACACTGGAACCTAATCCATTATTTTCTATCCCATGTAAAATTCTGTCTTCTAGAAAAATATAATGGAGCACAGTAAAGGGGAGCATATTCCACGACAAGGCTTTGTTCTACATATAGAACTTCTTATAGAGAAATAACAATATATGTTCACATTAAAGAACATCATCAAGAGAGCTTTAAACTGAATTGGATGGGGGAGGGAGATGGAAGCTTATGCACAATAACAGGAACAGAACAAGCAACTCTAAGGGCCCCCAAAAATAACCTTCATTAAAATGTATGAAGGAAAGTAGACCACAAATCACATAATCTCCGGTCTATATATGAATGCCATGTTTGGAAACAAACAAGAAGAACTGGAAATCTTAGTCCAGGAGGCAAAATATGACTTGATAGGGATAACTGAAACTTAGTGAGATGACTCTCATAATATAGCAATCAAAGGATAAAAATTGTTCAAAAAGAACAGAGATTGTAGAGAGTGTGGTGGAGTCACATTATATGTCCAAAATACATATTCTTGCACAGAAATATAGGAGGATGAGCTTGATTGTCCCTTCAAGAGCATCTGGGTTAATATTGTTGGGGAGAAAAACAAAAGGAATATGGTAGTTGGAGTCTACTACTGACCACTCAATCAAGGAGAAGAGGCGGATAAAAACTTTGAAAATCAAATTTCAAGAAATCCAAAATGACATAATGTATTGTATTGGGAGATTTAATGTATAGTACTGGGAGATTTCAATTATATTAATATGTGTTGGGAGGCAGATTTTTTACATTTGTACATCAGTATGCATTTAGAGATCTTTCCAGTGCCAGCCAAAAAGACGGATAATGTGGAAATATTTTGCCACTGGTATATGCCCATGATACATGTCAAAGGCAGGAAGACTGACTAGTTTCATAAGTACCTGTAACACCTCTCAGAGTTTACCCAGACTTTGCTATGTCAAGTACTAACATACGTATTTTGAGGCAATAATTTGAGAGAGAGAAAGAAAGAAAGAAAGAAAGAAAGAAAGAAAGAAAGAAAGAAAGAAAGAAATCTCCTATAAGATATTGCCATCTGATTTGTTTTTGAAAATAATTTTAAAATGAGTCATACGGATCTTTTAATATTATACGTACTTTTAATATCATATATATATATAAAGCTGTCCTGATTCTGTCATAGATATTGATATTTAAAGTGTTCCAGGGATAGAGTTGACACTTGGTTGCCCCCCCCCCGAATTTCATGTAACTTCCCCATTAAAAACATGGAGTCATTAAGATAGCTATCTGAAAAACATCGGTTTCTTGTAGATGTAAGGAAATGCAGCAAACAAAGTGTTGTAAACTGTTATAAAAGAATACATATTAATGCAGGCAATGTAAAATTTAAGGCATGGGAATAACAGCAGTGGCAAATATGCACAGTTTCTAAAAATAACAAGATCTATTTTCAAGCTAAGATCTGGCAAGTGTTGCAGAAAGAAAATAAAAACCAGTTTTAAAAAAGATATCCAGAATTATTCATAATAATACCTTTTTATTAGGCTAGCTATATTCATAGGTTAGTAAGGTTTTACATCACAAAATGCTCTTCTTTATTCAAGAATTATTTGCGTTTAAATTTTCAGAGGTCAAATTCTTTTGCATCACTTTATTTCTCTGCATTTAATTAGTGTCTAATTTATCACTACCTGTTGAATATCTGAACTATCCTAGACATTTGTCATGACAAATGTAAAGACATTAAAATGGTGCCCACCAATTGCAATAATGCCAGTGTAGCTGTATCACTCCCCAACAGTGAATCCAGAGTGACACGAGTAGCCAAACACTAAGTTCCAATTAAGCATGAAGGAATTTGTCAGAGACCGAAAATTAAGGTCATCATAAATTATGCAACTGTCAAAAAGTTTGCAGAATATGATCAAAATCCTGTTTTGTAATTATGTCTTAAATTAAGGGCACATCACCAACAGGAAAAGCTTTTTAGTACAATTAAAGCGTCCCTGCTTCCATCCTGGGGCTAGCACAGCCCGCGTGCAAGAACACTGATTACATGTGAGTTGAATAAGCTGTAGGACAGGAGCAGGAATTCTTTAATTATCAAAAATAGAATCCTTATTTGCAAAAGGGACTGTCCAACTGACCTTCATAGTAGGAGATCAAAACAATGAAAACTGGGGAGAAATAATGCTATCTAGTTAAAATACTGAATCCTGAAAACATTTTAAAATGATACTGCTTTAACAACAGCAGTCACCAGTGTTTCAGCATATCCCCCTATATGATTTATCTTTATGGTTGCCCTCATAGGGCTGGTTGTATCTGTAATATAAATGTATTTAATCTTTATCATATTAAATATAATTCTCCTCATTTGATTATTACTGGTTTTTATTACTGATTATTACTGATTATTATTACTGGTTTTAGTAATAACATAATAACATAAGTAATAACTAGCTCTGAAAGTAAAACGTCTACGATCAAAATCTAGAAATAATGGCAAGCAGATATTCAAGTGTACAACTATTGTGCAATTTACTGAAAAATGAGTTTTAGTAACACCCGTTGACACCTGCTCCACAGCCCCACACATGTTTGTTTGTTTTGTTAAATATTCACGGAAGTCTCCCACCTTTCCCTCGTGCTTGCCACGGCCCTCAGCATCACCTGGCTCCTCACTCACTTCTGTAGCCAATGCGAGAGAGGAGGTGGAGATGGCCTTTGCTAGGCAACGCCATCAAACAGTCCTCGCCAGAAACTGTAAGAACATTTTCCAAGGTGCTGTACACTGCCCAAGCGGCCGCACTTTCTGACTCTTCACTGCTTGGAATGTTGGGATTAGAAGTCCCGCTGGGCGGATTCCCAGCATCCTTGCGGAGCATTATGGGTGACCGAGTAAGTGCCTACGTATTGTATACTACACAGTAGCAAGCAACACTGCGAAGCCCACATGAAATGGCCCAGCAGGCCAGATTCAGCCCATGGGCCTTGAGTTTGACACATGTGTTCTAAGGCATCATCCACATCCCTGCCTCAGTCCATAAGTGGACTGTGGGTCAGACATCTTGCTCTTACTCTTGGGGAGGTGGAAAGCTCATCCCCACCAGTAGGGGGGAGTGGGGTTGGTCCCACAAATAGTGGTGGTTTTTTGGAGTGATGTGTGCATCCTCTTGGGAAAACTTTTTATCTGTTTTATTTTTAACCCTGCTGCTCCAAAAGCATTCCATATTATGGCTTCCCCTTTCAGTCTCCAGGCAGGGTGCTTTTGCTTATCCTGCTTTAATGCTTCTCTTGCCTTTTCCTTCAGGGCCTACGGCCACAGGGGCCTCTTTCAAATATTGTTCCATCTGTAAGGGGAAAAGCTACCCTTTCAAACACAGACATTGAGTGTATTTTTGTTTTGGCAAAAGTCGCACCATCTCTGCCTTTAAAATTTGCCAGGATTTTTCAAGTCACGTTGCCAAAATCACAACGTTAGTCTCAGTCATTTCTATTTGAAAAAGCAGCCTCAGGTGCAGACTCTTTAGGCTTCTATCAGCAAGTTGCTAGGAGTCTTTATAACATTAATGCAATCAGCTGAAAACAGTATCCTCTCTGATCCCCTTCCCATTACAAATAGTGTAAAAAGAGGCTGTTCTGGTTCTAATTTTTTCAGCCTTATGTTTTCTGGGATGCTTTGGGGTGTTTGCAGAAGTAAATGTTAATGTCAGTCTTCAAAATTATACTGATGGAAAACTGTTCAATCTGTTTAATGTGCAGGCCATAACTAAAGTCTCATTCCCCACGGTATATGAGTTCATATTTGCGAATGGTTGAACTCTTAATGCAACCATATTTCAGGATATGCAAAGAAGTCTTGATCTATTCTTCACCACCTGTAGCAAGATGGTGGTGATGCACCAACCTGCCCCAGCTATATGTTATAAAGAACCAATTTTGGAAACTTACAATCACACACTTTCTGTAGTGGATAAATTGGTGTAGCTTGGTAGCACTGCCGCCTGCAGTATTCTCATCAATGAAGAATTGACTTCATGAATTTCTAAAGCTAGCAGTGCCTTCAAAAGACTTCAGTGCTCTGTGTAGAAGCAGTGTGGAATCAATCTTTCCATTAAGCAGAAGTTGTACAAACCTGTCATTCGATTCCTTCTGCTTTATGGAGCGGACACGTGGATCATCTATCAATGCCATGCAAGAAACTTCAGTCACTTTCACCTTACCTGTCTTTGGAGAATTCTCAATATCTGATTTGTTTGTTTGTCTGTTTTACAGTAGTACCTTGGTTTACGAATGCCTTGGTTTACATAATTTTTAGTTTACAAATGGAAATCCGTTGAAAATAATGCTTCGGTTTATGGGTTTTTTTCAGGTTTTTTTCCAGTTCCCCCAGGATGCATTGTGCCTGTAGGTTTGTAGGGCCGCCCCCTTCCTATGGCAATCTGTGTTTTGGTTTACGAATTTTCCACATTACATAATGTTCTGGAGAACACATTAATTTTGTAAACCAAGGTATTACTGTATAAGCCACATTTCTCCTGATAAGGGGACCAAGGCAGCTCACAATATTAAAAAGAATAGATTGAAAACATAAGTCAAGCATTAAAAAATAATTAAACTACAGTGGTGCCTCGACTTACGACCATAATCTGTTCCAGAAGATGGGCGTAACTCGAAATGGTTGTAAGTCGAAGGACCATTTCTCATAGGAGTGCACTGAAATGCAATTAATCCATTCTGGCCAAAGAAAAAATCACATACAAAAAATCACTGTAAGACCCATCAGAAACACTATTAATCCCTTCCAGCTGAGGGGGGGAGAGAAAAGCAAGCGAAGTGTGCAAGACCCATCGCAAATGCAAAGAAGGCAAAGCAAAAAGCAAGCAGATCATGCAAGACCCATCACAAATGCAAAGAAGGCAAAGCAAAAAACAAGCAGATTGTACAAGACCCATCACAAATGCAAAGAAAGCAAAGCAGAAAGCAAACAGATCATGCAAGACCCATCGCAAATGCAAAGAAAGCAAAGCAATCTGTATTTGATGACTTCTTCATTGTCATAAATACTGATAACTCTCATTTTCAGAGAACTAGGATTACTTCTTCATCCTGATATCTCCATACTCAATCTAACAGCATGGAGGATCAACCCTAGATTGAGTAAATCAAATTGTTCAAGTAATGAGAAAGAAATTTTTACATGTGGTGGCATACCAGTTCCCAACCCTGTTCCATTTATCCCTACCTGGAGTCACTCCACTTTATCTTGCAAAATAGTCCTGCAGCAAAAAAAAAAAAAAAAAAAAAAAAAAACATGGAGGAATATGTTGTGCCTGATCCTGTATTGTGTGTGTAAATACCATGAATAATATCTATGGATATTTTCTGTTAGATTTTCTAATCTTCCTTTAAAGTAATCTAAACCAGTAATCATAACACATCATTACCTCAGTGAATTCAGTGAATCTGTTATGTGCTGTGTGAAACGTGCTTTTAAATGAGATCAATAGAATTGCTTGTGTGAGGTGGAAGATAGACCCCTTAAGGTGTTGAGTAACAAAAATATAAAAATAAAACATGGATATATTAATGGTGCTTTGAGAAATCTGAGCTGTGTCCAGGTACTTTGTACATAATTTATTCTGTAGCATCACAAAAAATATGATGGGGAGGAAACAGATGTGAAGTAGCAAGGGGGGAAGATATTATCAGATAACCTATTGGAGTGTTGGAGATGCTCATCTACAGCTTTAAATGCCCCAGAGATCCAGTGCATTCACATGCATGAAGAGTGGAACAACTACCACATCTGTTCACTTAATTAAATAAAATGTCTTCCAAAATGCCATTCAGCCCCTTTGGAGAAAATCAGATAAATAACACCCTATAGAGCTATGAGATTATGAACAATTTTAATTTATTTTTCCCAACCAGGGCCAATTTAAAGTTTAAAGGTGTCCCTAGGTATTGATAACTTTCAAGTACCTTTTAGAGTCCACTGATCTGCTCTCTGCAACAATGCAAGAAAACATAGTGAAGCTTCCATTTCCTTACAGTTTACTCTCTTTTTTGCACAGTAGGTACATAGCTAAATTCATTTGGCATCTTCTCCAGAGATATCGATGTATCATTTGTAATCTCAGTAGTTTTGTTCATAGTATGAAAGAATAAACTGAATCATTAGACACTGAACCACACTAAAATATATTTCTCGCACTGTCAGCTGGCAGTTTAAATTTATCTGGAGACACTTCTGTTTACAGGAATTGTACCTTCTCTACACATGTCCTTACAGTGCAGTTAAAGGTTAAATCCAACTGTATTTCTAACCTGAATATTTGTTTTAACTGCCTTTTTCTATGAACAATCACTCCATTTTAACAGATATTTAGCAAGAGGGAACACACTTTCACACTTAAGCAGATGATGTGGATGTTTATTTTACAACCATGTTGTGAGGGTGGTTTTGATAGTTTATTGCTCAGTCTTGCTAAAAACTTTTATTGTTCTAGAGAAAAGACAAGAAATAGAAGTGTTAGAAATAAATTAATTACTGTCTGCACCAGGATTATAGTGCTCAGCCAGATATGCAGCTGCAGGATATGACTCTGAGACCACTCATTGTTGCACAAACTAGAACTGGGCTGGAAACAGTGTGAAAGCATAACTGTCATTTAGCAAAGAACATTGCTAAATTCTTTATTTTCATCATCTAAGCTTTTTCATATAAGGAGTTTTCAGCCCTTGGGAGATTCCTTGCCCCCAGGAGAGAGCAAGAAAAAAGGTGCTACCTTTCCTCATTAAGTTTCCCATGATTTCTGCAAGGTGTACATAAAACCTGTGTTCTTTTACTTTGAGAGACAAAGCACAGCAAGATCAGAAGAGCTGATTGTCAAAAGAGACACAAATATTCTCCAGTCCTTTGTTTTAACAACAAAACAGCAGCCATAATCATTTTGCATCCTTTACCTTACGTATTTTTGTTAAAGCGTTAAGTTTACATGTTGTTTTGCACAATTTTGCTTAATTTATGCAAAACAATCCTTTTTGTTTTGGTTTCATCCCAAGTGCAACAAAACACCTTGTCTTTTCGGAAAAGATACATAATCCCTCGGTTCTCACGTGTGAGCACAAGGCAATTAAACATTCACACATTTCTTCCCTTAAGTATCTTGTTCGCATAGAAGCAACTGAGATGAGAATAAGGACAAAAAACATTTTTCAGTGCTCTTAAAGATAGCATGCCTGTTCTTCTATTAGGCAGAATGAAGTGGTGCCCTGAGTAGCAGGTGGTGGAATTGGCAGCAAGGTCTTCTTGCCCCGTGTCAGCCTGCTGTCTTCAGATGTTGGAGAAAAATGCAAAAACCACTTAATCCAGTTTTGTACATGGAATGGGAGGAGGTGCCCTTTTGTTTCCCTTGTGACTTACTTGAGACTCAGTTATGAAGCTTCAGTTGATTCTTCACTATATACGTTCCAATTATTACATTATGGTCTTTCTAAAGCTAATTCAAAGCTGTTAATTGTTATCAGCATTCCCCCTAACTGTGAGCATCTTAGCTCTGGCTGATGTGATCGTTGAATATAAGATACCTATTTGGAAATCCAGCACATGCTAGTCCTGCTCTGCTGCCAGCTGGTCACGTGCAACTGCTACCATCTGGAGGACTGGTATTTGTGAAGGCAGGAAAATACTAAGCAGACTAGCAGCTACCAGTGGCTGGCTTGTTTTCCACCTCCAATGTCTCGTTGAATAATCATGGGAATCAACTTCTTCCTTTAAAGCAGGTCTGAGCAGTAGATGGCCTCCAAGATGCATAAAGCCCCCAGGAAGCAAATCCTATCTGAAAACATGACAAACTGTAGAGGTGCATTCTGAGCACCACTGGGGGGAACCCATACTCCCCAAAACATTAATTTTTAATATTTGACCATTAGAGAGCACAAGGGAGTCTTTTCAATTTAACCCCCCCCCTTTTTTTTCAGTTAACCCATTTTCAAAGTTAATAAACTGCATTGTATCAATCCTTCAGGTCATATTACCTCCTGTGGGGGTACAGCCTTTGGGCTTCTGGAAAATATGAAAAATGGCTGTTGGTCCTGCTGAAATTACCCACCCCTCCTTTAAGGGAATCTGTTCAGCCGAGAAAGAATTTTCTCATTGCTCATTGAAAAGGCATTTTGAAAAAGAGCACTTGGTTATATCATCAATCACATCCAACTGATTTTGACCACCGCACATAAGCATTCCTTCTATGGGTGTTCTAACTAGTGGAAAAAGCTTTCCCACTAGCAAACATATGGTATATAAACCACAGGCAGCTCATATTCTGTGCAGGGGGTGCCTTCCCCAACTGTTTATAGTGAGCTCCTCAGCTCACAGCAAGTGCTGCCTTGATAAAGTCTACAAACCAGTTAATGTAGAAGTATGAAGAGGGAAAGGGTTTATCACCATTTATCAGCAGCAATGACTGATACATAGCATTTACAAGAGAAATAAGTATCGGTATAGAATCTATTTCTATTTGTCTGTCCACCTTCCTGCCTGCACTCCTATCTACTGTATCTAGCTGTCTGTTTGGTTTGATTGTGTTGAAGAATTATAGAATATGATTACAATTTATTAAAATAAGTTACTTTTTCTTTCAGGCATCGGATATCGAAATCTAAATTTAGGTAAGCTTTGTAACATCGCAACACATGTACATGCGCATACAGAAACATCTTGTTGAGCTGCTTCTTGTAAAAAATGTGAAGTCAGAATCAGAGAGGCCTGTCTGCTAGGTATAATCCAGGCCCCTCCCTGAAAGTTTAGGCTTCTCCCCCACAAAAAAGTAAATCTCTAATGCTTTTTCATGGTGAGGGACAAGAAAGAGAACAAAAGTGCATGGCCTTATGTTCAAACTGTATATTAATTATATATTAAAATTTTGTAACAATACAGTTAAATAACTTCACACACATTAAAACAGAAATCAGAAGTCATGTAGCACTAGTTTTTATTTTTCAGAAGCACTTGGGTGTCTGAGCATACTTCTCCAGATAAATGAAGTGACTGTGTCTAGAGTGGTCACATTTGACCAGATAGGCGGGGTATAAACTAACTAACTAACTAACTAACTAAATAAATAAATAAATAAATAAATAAATAGGGGCAGTATAAACTACTGTATTGGCAGTTTAAAATCATAATTTATGCCAGGAGAATATTGATTTTTTTGATAAAATGGTATAAGTTTCAGAGAATATGTGGTGTGTTATTTTATTGCTTTTTGATCTGGAGCGTAGGTTGTGCTGACTATGGTACAGGGATTGAGAGATAAAGGAATGGCCAAAGTGGATCTTTGTCCCATTTTGCTTGTGAATTTTACTAAAAAGAATCCCCAAAGATAGCGTTATTATCTTGGAGGCAAATGTTGCTTGGAAACTGGTTGCTAAGCAAGCTAAATTCTGAAGAATAGGAGATATGTAATTAGCTTTAAATATCTTGTGTGGTTAGTAATTACCCTCAAAAATCTCTTTGACACTTGTGAGGGGCTGTATGTTCCAGGAAAACAAATTGTAACGTGACAGTGTGCTGAACATTCCATCAGATCAAATAGTATGTAGAGTTATAGGTTCAAGGGAAAATTCTTGACCTTGCTGATGCTGTTGCTGAAAATAATATTGGACAAGGGCGTTTCATTTTGTTGTTGTTGTTAAGACATTGATCTTATCCCTGAAATTCAGAACAGTTACAGACCCATATCACAGAGACAATTAAGGTCCAATTTTTCATTTGACTTTTTTGGGCAATGGCAAAACATTTGTTATCCAGTAGCTATTTGGAGAAAGAAGAAAAAATAGCCTCTTCTTTCAATTTCAAACAGCTGGTGGTTTCTGAACAGGACCTTTGTCCCATTCTACTGCTAATGAAAAGAGTGTGAGTGGGTGCACTTGCGTGCATGCGTGCGTGCGTACACACACACACACACACACACACACACACACACACACACACACACACACACACATATCTAGGTACTTGTGATAAAGAATTGGATTGACTATAATACTATTAATAGAATTAAATTCTAGTTATCTGAGACTATGTATGTGTAGCTTTTGCAGCTTCCAAGCCCATCTTGTTACTAATATAGTTAAATGAAAATTAAAGGCTTTCAGGAAGGAAAAGAGTATTGTACTGGGGCTCGCTGCAAAGCTGTGAACATTTCACTGCCATGTCAGTGTCGTATGATATAGAGAAAGCTATGTAAAAAGCATCTGCTACCCACATTCAGCAGCTATCCATGTGCAAGAGAGCCTTGAAAAAGAATAAATAGTGTCGGGACTTTCTCAAATTGTTGCGTTTTTGCACTGAACAACAGCATTTCCCTTTCCCATTCCACCTTCCATTTTCAGGCAAAATTAATATAAATAATTGGTCCAATTTCCACTAACTTTGAATTAATCTTTAGAGCCATGTCATATTACAATAATTTTATTAATACAGCATTCATAACCACAGTTAATTCCTACCTTTTCAAATACTGTTTTTTGCATTCTTTGCTTTTCTGAAGCCGTTATTGGCGCAGATGGAATCGGTTCTGCAGACGGAAATGTCGAGCTGCTGTCAAATCCAATGTGTTCTATTGGCTTGTAATCTTCCTTGTGTTTCTTAACACCCTCACCATTGCTTCGGAACATTACAACCAGCCTGACTGGCTCACAGAAGTCCAAGGTAAGAAGAAGTAGGAGGCTCTATTTTGTAATTTATTTATTTTCAGTCTATACATATTTTTCAAATTAATTAAAATCACCTTTACTAATGTAAATATAGTGGTGCCTCGACTAACAAAATTAATCTGTATTGGAACAGTGGCCGTAACTCGAAAATTTTGTAAGTTGAAGCACCATTTCCCATAGGAATGCATTGAAAACCAATTAATCCATTCCGGCCGAAGGAAAAAAAATCACCAAAAAAATAAAAATAAAACACTGCAAGCCCCTGGGACTGCAAAAAACAAAACAAATCCAAACATTTGCTGTGGATGCCTCCTGGGCTTCCAAAGAATCGGCACCTGATGTGGCGGTCAGGGTGACTTTGGAAACCTGGGAATCTGGCACCCGGTGCAGTGGTTGGAGCAGCTTTAGAAGCCCAGGAAGCGGGCACCTGGTGCACCGGTCGGAGCAGCTTTGGAAGCCTGGGAGGCTGGCACTTCCAAAGCCGCCATGACCACTGCACCAGGTGCCAGCTTCCCAGGCTTCCAAAGCTATTCCAACCGCTGCACCGGGTGCTGGCTTCCAACACCGCCCCAACTGCCACACTGGGTGCCGGTGCTTTGGAAGCCCAGGAAGCTGGCATCCGGTGTAGTGGTTGGGGCAGCTTTGGAAGCCCGGGAAGCCGCCCCGACCGCTGCACTGGGTGCTAGCTTTCTGGGCTTCCAAAGCACCGGCACCCTGTGTGGCAGTCAGGCCGGTGTTGGAAGCCTGGGAGGCTGAGCTTCCCTTTTCCTAACCGTTGGGATAAAGAAGCAACCTCTTCACCACCAATGGTTTGAATTTTCCGCCCTTTCCCCATGCCTTTTTGTTTTTGTAAGTGGACGCTCCAGCCTCAAGTTGAAGCAAAATTTTGTGGCTGGAGCTTTTCGTAACTCAAAATGTTCGTAAGTAGGGATGTTTGTAACTCGAGGCCCCAGTAAACTGAGTATATGTACATTAAACTATATGATTACATACATACAGTATTAGGAAGAATTCATTACTGTATTAAATATAAAATTCACATTTTTGTATGAAAGATATACAACTGCATTAATATATTTTGCACTTAGTGTACAATTATTTCTACATTTAAATCTGTAATTAATGAAAGGACATTACACTCTCTCAAAGCATCCAGTGTGTTCAGATTTATTGTTCGGGAGCTATTTAGTGCTTACCTAGCATGGGGATGGGAGACTATGGCCTAGTATTTTCAATTTCATGTTCCAAATGCATATGATTAAAACCAGTCCATATCCATATGCTCTGTATAATATCAGAAGGCTCAGTTTCCACAATTATGTAAAGTTGTCTTGCATGTGTATTCTCTGGAATAGCCAAACCAATATTTCAAAATAGGCATCATTGTGCACTTTGGAACTTTTCATAATCTAGAACAGAAATGACCTGCAATTTAGTCCAGGGAAACCATATTGTACCCAACCATAATTTCATTGGTTTGTGCATTCATCTTTGCCAAGAAAAGATTACTCTCTCACCACAACTCAAGATGTCCAAAGAGAGGGGCCCTGCAAGATAAGAAATGGATTTTGGATAATCTCATACCTCTCTTGTTTATCTTGTGAGCATCTCCCTGTTGGGAAATCAGAAAATGGCACAGGAATCTCTGACATAACACAGAGACTTCTGTGTGACTTTTAATTTTGAGAAGGAAGGGTCACATGCTGGTTTGAAAGTAGCATGTGATCTTTTGCTTATGCAAATCAGTTGATATCTTTGGACTAGGAGTGACTTGGTTAAAAGTATAAGAGGAAAAAGAAGTTAATTATGTGTGTTTGCATGAGCAATTTAACGAGCAATCTGTCTTTGAGAGAAACTTGACTATTATTTAGGATCTTCTCTTTCAAGAAGTCCTGATTAGCTTTAAAGGAACTAGCAGGTTTTTGAGAACAGAGTTTGAAAAAATATTTTCTAGAACAAGGTTCCCAACCTTGGGTAATCTAGGTGTTCTTGGACTGCAGTTCTCAGAAGCCTTTCAGTACCTGCTGTACTGGCCAAAATTTCTGGGAGATGCAGTCCAAGAACACTTGTGTTACCCTAGGTTGAGAACCACCATTCTAGGAAAAAGTAACAGTCCATTTCACCTAACTCACTGTCTAGGAATTTAGGAGTGAATTCAAACTTGTGCAAGTTATTATAGCTCTTTATATGGAGGGCGAGTGTTATTTATTTATATATTACATATATCCTGCCTTTCCTTTATGAGCTTAGGGCATACTGCTGTAAACCTACCTTCCCTTCTTCCCAATTTCTGTTCATAGGAAATCTTTCAATTAAGTCAGGCTTAAAAAGAGTGGCTAACCCAAGGTCATCCGGTGAATTTCGTAACCAGGAAAGGACTTGAGCCAGAATCATCCAAATCCTAGTCTCAATACTGAAAGAACTACAAGACACTGACTCTATTGTATTACTGCTGATTTAAAATTTTGCTTTTCACAGCACAAAGATATGAAGGTGGTTATTCCAGAGGAAAACTTTATTGTAATATTTGTTTAGTCATTAAAATTATTCAAGTTGTTTTTGTCACATTACTGTAGCATTACCACAATAATAATCATTGTTTTTCTGTTTATCTCCATGAGATACTGCTAATAAGGTACTGCTGGCTCTTTTCACGGCTGAAATGCTTCTGAAGATGTACAGCTTGGGTCTTCAAGCCTATTTTGTATCTCTCTTCAATCGCTTTGATTGTTTCATTGTATGTGGTGGAATCCTGGAGACCATTTTAGTGGAAACGAAGATTATGTCACCACTGGGTATCTCAGTGCTGAGATGTGTGAGACTGCTGAGGATCTTTAAAATCACAAGGTATTTTCTTTTTTAAAAATGTTTAATACAGTTTATTAAGGGGCAGATATGGTCCTTCCTTATCCAAGAATCTTGTGAGCAGTTTCTAGGCAAAATGTATTTCTAGTATATTTTTCCACAAATAGTCATCCTCCATTTTCCTTCATGCTGTGTGACTGTGAGATATTATCATTATCTTTTTGTTTGTTTATGGTGGTCATAAAGGATCTGATAATGGGCTGATTTTTGATAGCCCTGTATTTAGAATGTTTTCAGAATTTAGTTAGATGCAGAAAAAACAAAAGCTTAGAATTTTATGCTAAAATTGCTTAGTGTGTCCAAATCTTAGAAATCTAGAGTGGCCCGACGGGCCAGATAGGCGGGGTATAAATAAATAAATAAACAAACAAACAAACAAACAAACAAACAAACAAACCGACCAACCAACCAACCAACCAACCAACCAACCAACCAACCAACCAACCAGCCAACCAACCAACCAACCAACCAACCAAAGCAGGAAACTGCAAAACAGAACACTCACAATGAAAATCAGCATTGCTTTTTACCTAAACATTAAAAATAACACAATTTTTTTATGGACAACCTAAGCAGGTCTATATAGGGAGGTGTCCCTATGTCTCATGTGACTGGTATGTGATTATTAAAAACCACTGAAATTTATGCTGTTAAGAGTTACACTGGTAGGTGTGATGAAAGGGATTCTGGCCATGAAATGTTATCCCCAGTTGGCAAGAATATATGTGTATGGGTGCAGAAATAAAAGAAATAAACACAGGAGTTAATTAGTGGCTAGTGATCCAAGCAGGAGTATATATGCCTAACTCTGCCACTGTAGCCTGATCCATGCATATATGCCTATCTCAGGCCACAGTAGGTGCTGCTTCCAGGTCAAATAAGGCCTTGAAAATGTCAATTATAGGACCTACATTAAAGAAACTTAAAAGAGAGGAGACAAGTGTTTAGTTATCAGAAGGTTTCCAATTTTCCCTTTTTGCTTAAAAGGTGGTAGCAAAGCAAAACCTCCTGGAAGATGCATCCACCCTTCACCCTTTCCAGTCTTTCCAGTCTCGCGTCTGACCTGGCTATGATACTGACACAGCCGGCTGAATGATCTCCTTTGCTATCTGGGCAGGGAGAGAGTCGTCCTTGCTGATACTGTTAAATCTTTTAGCAGCCTTTGATACAGTAGATCATGATATTTTGTTGAGAAGATTTGAAAGAGACCTGTATTGCTATGGTTTTCATCTTTCCTCTTGTCAGACCAGTACGGCAATGGTTTTCATCTTTCCTCTGCAAGAGGACCCAGAGAATGATGGTAGAGGACTGTTTATCAGCTCCCTGGGATTTGTCATGTGGCTGATAAGATCAGGGGCAGCATGGTTCAGAAGTAGGGTTACTGACAAGATTGCCAAACAGTATTGAATCAGAATTGGATCAGAAGCATTTTGTGTGATGGGAGGTCCATGGGAGTCCTTTCACTATGAAAAAGGCAGCATAAAAATACAATAAATAAGCAAATAAATAAATAAATAAATATTGTGATAATTTTGCCTATCTTATAGAAATTATCTAAAAATGAGGGCCATTGTTAAAATCACTGGCTTAGCATCTATGTAAAATGAATACTTTCTCAAGCAGTTTCACTCCCATGTTGTTTGGAATCTCAGTGGTGCTCATAAGCTAGGCTTAAGAGATGTCTAATTCATGTTGTATTTTGAAATGTGAGGGGTTCTTCCTCACCTTCATACCTGAGTATGACATTTCTCTAAAAGTGATCCAAAGTGGAGGACCTGATGAATGCAATTTTCCTCTTTTCCATAGAATTCTTACTTCAACCACTTTGAGTCTTGGAATGTGGTTTATAAAAACTTAATCATGATTTCTCTCTGTTGAACACTAATTTCCTAATAGAGCTTCAAAACAAGGGGTGGGTAGATATCAGAGTTGTAGGGCATTATGGGCGTGTCTTTTACTAGATCTCTAAAGCACCTCACATAGAACCAACCATTTGCATGGTAGCGAAATAAGGTTGCTTACTCCTAGTATTAATAATAATCGTCACAAGCACCAGCAGAACTTTAAAAAAAAGGAAAGTATAAAGCTCAACAAAACTTGGCTCCCAGCTCTCAAAAATACAGCGTGCAAAAGGTCAACGAACTCTACCCAGCCACAAAGACAGAGGATCACTACACACGAAAGACCAGCTAACGACACCCATCAACCACAGTGACAGATAATCTCTTCTCCTTAGCACAACAAGACACCCACAACAAGACACACGAATCACCCATCTACAGAAAAAGACAAAGGCCTATCTCACAGCCATAAATACTGCACTCCCAAGCCAACTACACCAGAGCACAGATTGCTGTCCTCTGAAGATGCCAGCCACAGAGACTGGTGAAACGTTAGGAAGAACAACCTTCAGAACACAGCCAAAGAGCCTGAAAAATCCACAACCAATAGTCATAATTGCTTGCCACTATCAATTCAAACCTATGGCAACGCTTTCCAGAACTTCTTTGATATACTCAGAACTAGTTTACCATTTGCTTCTTCTGAGAACACTCTAGAACCATGAAACGAGCTATCTAGCCAGCTCATTCTTGGTATTTAAAAAATGGTAAAAAATACTTATCAAATTTGAGACAAGGAGTTCTGTTCTGATACTCAGTCTAGGAGTTTGTTTGTTTTTAGTACCAGAACAGAACTCTTTGTCTCAAAAAAAACCCCCTCCATATAGAACTCCGTGTAAAAATATTTTTCATGCAGAAATCCTGGGTGCCCACTCCTCTGTGCAATTCTGTTTCTTTTATTTTGATTATTGATATTATTAAACATTTGGTGATTACAGATATTTATTGAATTCAGTTAGATACAGAGATTTAGCCAGCTCATGCCTATGTAAGACTGTTCCCAAGCACAAACTGTGTCCGAGCTAAAACATCAACCATAGCTTTGTAGTCCTTTCTGCACAATCTGATATATCTCCTACTCCAAATTTTAACTAATTTGAGAGGAATCCCCTATGAATATGGTGAAAGTTCACCTATTTTAAATTGGGAGAGAGAGGAAAGAGAGAACATACATACGTCATCATGGCAACAGGCTAAGAATCATCATCATCCAATTGCCACTTCAACCAGGTGACATTTCCCATCCTTCCAGCCACTTGTAACACAATGTCAGAAGACAGGGGACATTTGTGATGCTCCCTATCTTCCTGTGCAATAAAGCATACGTACATAGAGCAGGAAGATAACAGGTTTATTCATTGATTAAACAAGTTGACACTCTATTTTCCAAGTGGTTTGCAAGCCAACAGGAAGTCATGAAAGTGGTGATTTGTTTCCAATGTATTGCTTTTTTTGTGGGTCATTGCAAACAATAAAAGAAGTACTGACCTAAAGACCCATTTATATTTCACAAAGTCATGCTAACAAGTGCTACCTGGAATGCAGATGTGAGACTGCACAGAAATGATGAAGAGTATAGTTATCTGGTGTATGGAATGTATAGATTTGCAAAGGAATTGAGGGTATGGTATCTAATGTTCATATTTTCCTCCAGCATTTTCAGGACTTAACAGTAATTGTGTATGATGATGACTAATAGTGTTTTCAAAGTATGGGAAATATTTCAAAAGTGGTTTTACCAAAGCCATCCCCCAATGGGTTTCATGGTCAAACAGGATTTGAACCCAAGTCTCCTGAGTCTTAGTATATCACTCTGTCCATTACAGCACACCAGGACAATGATTATGCCTCTTTTAATCAGAAGAGCCAGTTAGGAGCAATATGACAAACTTGCCATGCCAACCCTCTCACCAGCAGACCCAGCATTATTACTATGAACATGTCTGTTACAAAATAAATCTTCATTGGAACCATTATCTGGATGCACCCTTATATAATTAATGGTTGGAGGTTAACCCTTTTGCCCACTTTAAAAGCACTCTCCTCATGCACTTCTAGTTTAATTCAGACACTATATTAAGAATTTCTCTTCAAACAGGCTTTTAACTGATAATAAGTTTCAGTTTCTTTGTGGTTTCCATGAATCAACATTGTATACTCACTGTTTCAACTTTAAATACTGTATTATCTTTCAATGTTGTAAGCCACCTTGGGTCCTTTTCAAGAAAAAAGGATAAAAATATTCTTAAAAAATAAATAATAAATAAATAAGAATTGTTTCTGCACCTGTGGAAAACTCCTCAGAACATTCTAGAGCTTAAAAAGAGATCTATTAGCATAAAAAAATTACACATTCTCGTGCATACCACAGCCATTCCTTCCATCCGCCATTGAGGAAGCTTCTGGGAAACATTCCTAGAGCTTATTTTCTCTTTTAGAAAAATCTTTACCTGTTTTTTCCACCATCCTTGTTTGTTATCCTCCCAAATTGGAAGTTGGTGGCCTTGCCATGAAGGATATAATCAATCTCAACACTTTTCTTTTAAAAAAGGAAGAAACCATCCAATGATAAGTTGTTGGCACCTGAAAAAAGTCCAAAATAAGTCGAAACCCTCCAAAAAACAATCAAAGCAACATCTTAAGCTGACTCAAACTTCTCTAGACTCTGATCAACTCAGACCCCATAAAGATCCTGATGACATCATCTGTCTAGGTTCGCAGGAAGAGTCAACTCATGCCCAGTCTCTTCCTCTACATCAGTCTGTTCCAAAAGTGGAGCCATTACATCCAGCATTCCCTTATGGAACTTTCTCCATTGCATGGCAGCTCTCATCAAGGTCAACCCTGCTTGCAGGGAACGTTCATGCTCATGGAGTCATCCCATCCCTCTGCCTCTAGAATGTGGGAAATGAGTCCATGTAAGAGTTTCTCTACAATGCAACATCTCTGGAAAACTTCCCCTCAGAATTGAGAGCCCATTTACCATAGTATTACAGTTCAATGCCCCAGTTCCATCATGGATCTAATCCTGGCACCTCCCTCTGCCATTCTTCAACTATGCTCTATCATTTAAAACAGTGGCTCCCTAGCTTGGTAACCCAGGTGTTGTGCTGGTTGGGGTTTTGGGGAGTTGCTTATTCATTCGCATACTGTAGGTAATCTACTGCTTCCAGGTGCTCTATGGGCCATCTGTAGTGACGACTCTCAACCCACTGTTTCTGACTCTGGCTCTGAGTCAGCAGAGGATTTCTCATATGCTTTAATCACCACCCTGGAGTCTGACATGGATGATGTTCACCCTACTTCACCTTCCGAGGATCTCCATTCTTACACTGATGTAACTTTAAGACTGGAGGCATCCATTTCACATCTCTATGCTAACTTCCCTCCTCATGGAACAAGCCCTCTACTTCACAGCTCACTTCTAGACAAGTTGAGAGCTTTTACAGAGTTTATGATAAGGAAACCACCTTCCTTCTCAAACACATGCTGCTGAATTCAATTATAATAGAGGCCACACAGACTGGGTCAAGGGAACCTACTAACTATGAATCTGCTCCAGGACCCTGTGCTGATCAGCCCTATTACACTTAAAAATAGGGAAGGCCATAAACTTGGTGCCTTGGGCATAAGGATTTGTTCTACTGCGTAAGAATTGGAAACTATTAGGATGCCATGGGAGTGAATCAGCATTTCCTATGGGAGATTTAGCCACCAATAGATAACCTTCCTGAGGACAAAAAAAATAGCCTCCAAATTCCAGCAGGAATTCTTGCAACTCCACGTATGCATGCCACCAACTGTGCTGTAAAAAACCTCCCTGCAGTAGTCTTCCTAAGAAGATATGCATGGCTCTGGATGGTTGGCCTCTCCGAGGACACCAGTGCTAGAACTGAATACCCCTTTGATGGGGAAGGTCTTGTCAGTCATAAAACAGATGATATTATGGATAACCTTGATAAAAAGAGAACTAATGCTGAGAAGATGTGATTCCTCCCTCAATATCATTAGTAGCAGTCTAGGGCCACTTCTAGAAGACCACATTCCTATTCATCATTTAGAACACAACCAGAAAGAGACCCTTTCCTTCCTCCTTGTCAACATACAATTATTCCCAGAAACCACAACAGCAGAAATACAACCAACCAGCCACCATTAAAAAGCACAAGAAATTCGAGCACATTATTTGGCTTTCCTGTGACCTAGATGCTCCTTCTGCAGACTTCACCTACAAATACAAGCATATGCCAAACAAGTGGCTGTAGCTCTTAATGAATAATGCAGGATTACTAATGGCTGCCTGAAACCTGGCCCCATTGAAAAGGTCTATTTATTTGGTTGACTTTGCACCTCCAGAGATGTTAACAAATTATGAAATAAGGTAACACAGAATCAAGCCCATCTACTTCATGGACACCAGCCTGCAAGATCAGTGGTTCGCAACCTTGGACAACCCAGGTATTCTTGGACTTCAACTCCTAGAGGCCTTCACCACTAGCTCTGCTGGTTGGGGTTTCTGGGATTTGCAGTCCAAGAACACCTGGGTTACCCAATTGAATTGAATTTACTTTGTTGTCATTGTACTTCTGTACAACAAAATTAAATCCCATCTCTAGTACACATAATAATAAAATACACAAGAACATAGCATTCATAACATAGCACATTACACATAAAACACATCCCTCTCATTCACATCCATATCCTTCACATTTAATTTCCCATTGCACAACACATTAATATTGCACTATACAGTGGCATTCAATATAGCTGCGGCT
Organism: Pogona vitticeps; assembly: GCF_051106095.1. Classification (NCBI taxonomy): domain Eukaryota; kingdom Metazoa; phylum Chordata; class Lepidosauria; order Squamata; family Agamidae; genus Pogona; species Pogona vitticeps. The sequence continues at coordinate 180,209,103 of NC_135787.1, forward strand.
CTGGGATAGAAACTCTTTTTCAACCTGGTTGTTGTGGGGTTTTGTGGGCTCTTTGGCTGTGTTCTGAATGTTGTTTTTCCTAACATTTTGCCAGTCTCTGTAGCTGGCATCTTCAGAGGACAGCACTCTGTCCAGAGTACAGAGCACAGAGTGCTGTCCTCTGAAGATGCCAGCCACAGAGACTGGTGAAACGTTAGGAAGAACAACCTTCAGAACACGGCCAAAGAGCCTGAAAAACCCACAACAACCATTAGATCCTGGCCATGAAAGCCTTCGCGAATACATTGTTTTCAACCTATTTGTCTTTGTTTTAATTATCCTGTACCTCCTACCAAATGGTAACAACTGAAAGAGGGAATGGCCTGGGTGTGATGGATCTTTGATAATATTTTGGGCTTTCTTAAGACATCAGGAATTATAGAGATCTTCCAAAGAGGTAAGGGGGCAGCCAATGATCCTCTGGGCCATTGCAATAATTCATAGTCCTCTTTGCCACGAAGAACAACAAAAATTGCCACAGATACTGCTCTTGAGCAGGATGGGGCCCCAACTCCTTAGGGATGCATTCATGAACAGGTGGCTGAAATATCTTTTCTATGCCTTCCCACCAAACCCTCTAGTGAACAGTCAAATACAGTCCTCATAGCCCCGTGGTGGCCCTGTCAAGCCTGGTTTATGACTTTGAAGCTAATGGCTTGCAATTTTCTCCATCTACCTTTAATTCCACACTTATTCTTTCAGAACAGTGGTTCAATTCATCATCCAAACCTACCCACACTGAGCCTGACAGCATGGAGAATTCTCCAGTGTTAGAGAATAACAAGTCTCAAAAATTGCCCACTAGACAGACCTATGAATACATTTGGAGAAGGTTTTCCTCCTTTGCTACCTCAATAGGCAAGTCAGATTTCCAGTCCTTGCTACTTACAGTGCTCCTTTTTCTCTTCCGCTTAAAGGAGAATGGGTTATAATATACTTTGGTAATAAGCTGTCTGTTGGCTATTGTAGCAAACTAACCTGCTCTCTCCTGGGCATCCAAATTCTTTAGAAATCCAGTTCTCAGAAAATCCCCTTGTGGTCTGCAGATACCATTCCTGACATTAGAATACCTCCTCCTCAATGGTCTCTTTCCTTGGTTCTCAATCAACTAATGAGATCTCCCTTTGAACCACTAATTACAATGGACCAGCGACCATTTACTTATAAAACTGCATTTCTTTTGGCTGCTATATGAGCTTGCTGGGCAAATGAACTATGCACCCTCAGACATAGCACACCATTCTTCCAATTTTACATGGTAAAAATCATCATTTCCCCTGACATCTCCTTTCTACCCAAAATAGTTTCTGACTTCCACCTCAATCATTCCATTGTCCTGCCAACCTTTTTTCCATCACTTTTGTGTAGAAAACTCTACATACTTTGGATGTTCGTCGGTCCTTAGCTTTCTATAGTTTAAAAACTAAGCATATATGAAAAACTAACAGTTACCAATAATCAAGAGTAGGCACTTAGAATTCACTGGTTCTTAACCTTTGTTACTCAGATGTTTTTGGACTGCAACTCTCAGAAGCCTTCACCATCAGCTCTGCTGGCTGGGGTTTCTGGGAGTTGCAGTTCAAAAACACCTGAATAATAAAGGTTAAGAACCACTGACTTAGATAACCCTCCATCAAAATGGCTCATCAAGTTCTGCTGTCAACTGGTGAAGAGACCACATCCTTATTTTCTAAAACAGTGTTTCCCAACCTGGGGTTCAAGATGCCAAGGGAATCACAAAGTATTTTCTGGGGAGTTACGGGCAACCTTATAACGTTTGTTAAATCATTTCTTCCTTGACCTTTTGGAATAGGATATTAAAGATAGTGATTATGTATAAGAAACAGGCCCTTCAAGGGAGAAAGAAGCTTCTACTTTTTGAGAGGGTATGACTTGGACTATTTTTTTTTTTTACAAAAGAAGAAATACCAACAGAAAGATATAACTGCGACTCCTGCAAAAAAGGAATTTTTTTGAGGCATTACTTTGGGAGAGCCTAAAGAAGGGGAGGAAATGGAAAAATAACAACCACTCCCCACAACATACCAGGAGGGGACACATAAACAAATGGCCTACCTCTTCTGCAGTGGATGCAAGGAAAGCTCTGTGCCACATTTTGAGAAGGATCCTCTCTGCACAAAGGTTTTGCCCCCTCTGTGGGTACCACAATGTTCTTCTGCTCCATGGCCCATCTTGTGTTTTCTTCTCCCTACCTTCTCTCTTCTCCCCCAGCCTGCTTTGAAGTGGTGGTTGCAGAGTTGACAGCAGCAGCAATAGGAGCACAACCAGCAGCAGCATTGACGGTGCTGCAATGTCAAGCAACAACAACAATGACCTTTTTATGTAAATGTGGCAGGAGGGGGTCACAGATTACTTGACTATTATAAAAGGGAGTTGTGACTTGGAAAAGATTGGAAACCACTGCTTTCAAAGGTCATTCAACCAGAACTGTAACCTCCCCAACTGTATTCCTTAAAGGATCCAGTTAAGTGACATTTGTGGAGCAGCAATGTGGTCTCAACCCTCGAAATTCATCAAATATCACAGGCCGGATGTCAGCGCTAATGAGGATGAGGCATCTTTTGGCAGAGCAGTGGTTTCTTCTGTGTTGGCATGACATCCCACTGACAAGTAACCGAACTTGCTACTCACCCATATGAGTGATTCATGGAGACCACAAAGGAGAACAGGTCATTTACTTGTAACTGTACTTGTTTAAGTGGTCATCTCTGAATTCACACAACTCAGCCCTCCTCCCCACAGTTTCCCATGTACTATAATGTTTGGTATACAGCAGTGGACTGAGGGAACTGAGGAATGGCTCTGGAATGAGCGAGCATGTGCAATGTTTGTGCAGGGGGGTATTCTAATGGAATTTTTTTTCAGCTCTAAAATGTTCTGAGGAGTTTTGTGTAGGTGCAGAAACAGTCCATCTGTGTGAATTCATGGATGGCCACTCAAAGAACTACAGTTACAGGTTAGTAACCTGTCCTTTCCATTGTTTTATTGCCCTGTTGTATCCTGCAGCTCTAGTCATACTTTTTTTGAATATTGTTAGACATTTTGTGGGCTTTTGCTTTTTATTGTTTTTATTACTAGCCATCTTGAAAATTTTAACTAGAAGATAGAATAAATATATAACAGGCCTTAATGTTTTACCATGTAAATATTATTAAGGTATATCTGAATTATATTTTGTAATTAACACAAGATTATCCCTGTGTGAACACTGAGATGGTTCCTTGCCAATTTCCCAGAAAATGAAAAGCCAGTCCCCTTCAATGAAAGACTGGACATACTTGGACCAGATTTTAAACCAATCTGCCTTTGAGTCCAGACTGTTCTTCCATCTGTTCTTGTCAGTTCTCACAGAGCTATTCTCTAGAGTGAGGTATTCTTGTTGCGAACAGCTGTGAGTGTTGTAATGAAGGTAATTCATTGAAGCGGTGTCTACTGATCACTGTATAGGTAAGATTTTCCTCTAAGTATTCTTCCAGGTGTGCAAGGTACAAGCCTTATAAGTGGAGAAGGACTTCTGCATTTCACACTGTATAACCATGAAAATATTCATTAAGTGTCACAGGTCCTGTTTTATGAAATAATAACAAATGTTGTATCATTACATTATATTACTTCTTGACAGGCTGTTTGTAAAAGACATATTTGTAGACATCAGGCAGCTGCCTGAAGGTGACACCTCATGCAGGCCAGAAGCATTTGCCTTGAACAGAGGAAATGTAATCATCTTTCTTTTGGCTTCTCAGGTACTGGAACTCTCTGAGTAATTTGGTGGCTTCCCTGCTCAACTCGGTGCGCTCCATTGCTTCCCTGCTGCTGCTACTCTTCCTCTTCATCATCATCTTCTCCCTCCTAGGGATGCAGCTCTTTGGGGGCAAGTTTAACTTTGATGAAATGCAAACCAGGAGAAGCACGTTTGACAACTTCCCCCAGTCTCTGCTCACTGTGTTTCAGGTATGCTTTTGCAATATTTTCTTTTATTTGTAAAACTCTTACATCAGCTGCATGCAGCACTAGGTTTAATCACAAATTGCATTTAGAATTTCTTGAAAGGCATTTGAAATTAACAAAACGCCCTTGTAATATTTTTAAATGCCAAGGTAGGACTTTTTGCAGAGAGAAGTACAGTGAGGTGTCCTCAGTCTTGAGAAGTCCCTTCTCTGTATTCTCACTGGCCTTGAAGTAATATTGTTTCAGCAGGGCCTACCTGGAAGAAGGAGTTGATATATAAAGAAGCACTTTTAAGAAATGTTCAGCTGAGACACCAGAATATGGCTTACAAATGTGAGATCTCTGCCTTTGTGGAAACACAGATCTAGTCTAGGGTCATTCACAGATGACTGAAGGAACATATCAAATGAAAACTACCATTCAGCTGTGTCCCAAGACAAATTTAAAATAAGCACATAGTGTCTAATTTCTAACTGCCTGAAGAGATGAAATGCCAGTTCTTCATCCAGAGGCAATGCATGCTTAAGAAGAAAAGATTTTGTTAATTTTAATATGAGCTTTCCTCAACCCGCATTTTGCAAATCAGCTTGCTTTTGTTTTCTGATTGGTAAACTGGGAGATTGTATGGCTTTGTCTGGATATCTGATGTCAGAGGCAGGGACTTGTGAACATTTTGGGAGTCTGGAAATGTAGGAGAAAGAAATATACATTTGCCTTATGGTGTAATCTGACCCTGGGTCATAGAATGTCAACAGAAAGACTACAAGATGTTCTTAATGTCAGTCAGTGTGTAAAACAAGCTGTTGTACAGAACAAATGGCCTTAGATGGTGGATAGCAATGTATATTTCTATCTTGTAGTCCATAGTGGATGCCAAGTGTTTTCCCATCGATACCTTGCAGTAAGAATAAAGATTTCAACAAGTGTCTTCTATTCTTAGCAGGCAGAAGATTTTCTTCAAAGCAAACCAAGATTGTGTTCTTTCTTATAACAAGCTTTTGCAGATGTTCTGCATATTGTCTAATACTGTGTCCTCCCATTGGTGGAAATGTGTCATTTAGATCCTGACTGGGGAGGACTGGAATTCGGTGATGTATGATGGGATCATGGCTTATGGCGGCCCCTCTTTTCCAGGAATGTTGGTCTGTATTTACTTCATCATCCTCTTCATCTGTGGAAACTGTATCCTTTGCTGCTACATTTCTTTTCTTTGGTATTTTGGATGGACTTTGAAGATCCTCCAATATATTAGAATTGTGCTGCGTCAGTTAGGAAAGTATTTTAGAAAAGAAGAAAAAATCGAGGGGGAAACATTTCTGCCCTCCCTTTTAATGTCACAATCCACGTAATATGTCACAGGATTGTCACCTCAGATAATACATTCCAAAGCTCCACTTGGGTGTGAACTAACTATCTGCATGGTCTACACAATGGGATAATTAGGAAAGCACTAAAGAGTGCCAAAAAACTCAGAAGCCTTAGACTGTGCCAGAAAAGAAAGATATGGCTCTAGAAATGAACAGGATGAAGCACTGTAAGTCAAAACTGGACACTGTAATTTTGTTCTAACCAAACTACACCAAATGGGATCCAAACATCTGTCTGGACAGGCCCTAAGAAGAAGAAATCATTTTCATAATGAAATTAAATACAACTATGTTCCCCCAAAAAGCAGGGCTTTGCTCACTCTTTTTGATAAGGACTGCTTGCTTATGTGAGAACCCTGCTTGAATGTTTATTGTGCAGATATACAGGATGCAATGAAAATATAGGAGAGAGGGATAGGTTTAGAGATATTCCAGTAATTAACCATTAAAAATTAGCCAGAAATAGCTTTTGTTTCTCATTCTTGTCAGAATTGAGAGTACTGACTGTCACTTAAACACTGGAAGTGAAAATTATTGATACATGTCTGTCTAATTAATCATCAGTTTGAATATTATATCTTATTTTCTTTATCATTTATAATGGCAAACCATGCTATATTAATACAGAATTGATCAAAATAATCATACTGAACAGTATAATGAAATGTAATGTAATATTCAGATTTCAATATGCTTGGAGAAACTAAGTATCCACCAAGACTAATTAACTTTAGATCCTAGGAGGCTTGTAAAAAAAGTCTGTAGGGATGGGCTCAGGTAGTGTCACTTAAGTATTCTATAATTCTAGAACCACAACTGAGTAGACTCTGAACCATCATTTTAGCAGATTGTATATTTGGAAATGGAAGGTCTCTAAGCAAAACTTTCCTAGAATATCTCAGTAGGTTGAGAGGCTCATATGGAGAAAGGCTGTTTCTGAGATATGCTTGATGCCAACTACTTAATAGTAATTAAGCCCGATACCATAGGACATTGTTCCATGCCATTAAATTTAACTTTTCTTTAAAGAAGTATGTCAACAGATATCTTGTTGAATGTCTTTTTGGCCATTGCTGTGGACAACCTTGCTGATGCTGAGAGCTTAACATCTGCTCAAAAAGAGGAGGAAGAGGAAAAAGAAAGAAAAAAATTAGCTAGGTAAATCCTTTTGCCCCATAATGTGGCAGAAAACCGTGTTCCTATTTGGATTCTACAATATAAAGGCATGCCCAACCAGTAGGTTCCGTTATTGTAACCTGAACAACTCCTAGTTGTAACTCACAGTCCTCTTTGTAACCCACAGTCAATACCATAGGAAGTGTCCCAACAAAAAGGAGAGGTATTCTGTTTATTCCAGGATCCCAGCAGTTCAAATAGAGAGTCTACATAATCAACCATGTGTGTATATGAAGGATGTGTGTGGGTTGCAGTTAGTCATGTGGTCGCATGAGAAATTCGTATTCCCTGTGGCTGAGCAGTAAAGATGAGCATGTGTGTTTTAATGTCATCAGTGCATGTGTGTTTTTAAAAATGGAACTATTGATTTTTGTTTATCTTTTACCAACAGACTAGCCTCTGTTGGTCTAACAGGTGCCAATTCTCAAATACAAGTGAGCTTTACATGAGATGGAAAACCATCTGTACAGTGTGCGTATGAAAGATGGCAGAATAAGAAACTGAGTTAACAGCTTTAGCTGCAGTTCCATTGTCATGTTGATTTTGAGCAGCCTGTGGTAGGGTTAGGAATATTTGGTCTAGATCCTAAGAGAAGCTAATTTCAGGAATTTATTGAAAGAAATGTTTTCCCTATTGTCCTTGCAACCACTTTACAAACCACTGGAAAAAATCTCTCTGGAACACTAAACAATGTGAGATGAGATGCAGGAGGGCTGCAAGGGGAAAGTGAGGTCTAGAAATTTTCCTTCCAGTAACTTTCTTCCATTATCTTATGATAAACTGTTGTGGTTTTTTTAAAATTCTTCATCATATAATCATGCCACTGTAAAGCTGTTTGTGCTGATGCTGCCATAGAGTAACTACAAAAGACTAAACAGTGATGGAAATGAAATGGTTTCCATCATATTTTAAGAAGTGTCTTAAAATAATATTTTTTTCAATACATTAATACATGAATCACTGCCTTTGGAGGAGGGATTATTTTCTTCTCATGAGATCAAATGCACCTTGGTGAAATTGAAGTAGATACTATTGCACTTGAATTACTTGTTTTCATATAGTAGACGACATCCTGATGAAACCATTGTGCCTTCTACTCACTTTGGCAGGCAAGACTGTAGACCGATCAGATTATAGGGCTCTCTCTAGTGTGGGAGACAGCCCTGGTTTTCCAGTCTTGCTCCTGCTTCTCCTTCACACAGGTTGTTTTGGCTCAATTCTGCCTTGCTGCATTTTCTTTTACTTTCTGTCTTTTCTCTTTCCTTTCTCCCAACTTCTCTACCACTAAAACTTTTGTGCCTTTCTCTTTCCCTCCACAAACAACCCCTAAGTCCCAACTTTGGATCCAGACCACATCTGAGGCCAGGGAGGAGGAAGACAGCTCAGGCTTTTCCAGATTTTCAGTCCTTGCTGGATCAAATTGGGTAACAAGTATGGATTGCCAAGAACTGGATCTCCTTAGCTACTTAAGAGACACCCACTATGCCAGTGGAGCTTTTTCATTAAATGCTATGCACTCTCAAATGAATGACATTGGGGCTGCAAAATTCTTGCAACTCTAGCTTCTTAAACTGAGATTAGTACATAGGATTATAACCCACCCACCCCCATGCCTAATTGCTTCACCTTCTGGATTACCCTCTTGATTGTTAAGGAGACTATGCCACTCACTCCTTCCACGGCAGTAAAGATAGAACACCAAGTGGTGTGTAGCTTCTGTCAACATAGCTGCTGGTCAGATCTTCTAGCCTTAGTTCTAACAGAACACACTGCACTTGATAGAAAAACAAAACTAAAAGGCACGGCTGCCTTTTGTTTCCCAAGGAAAATACTTGACAGAGTTCAAACACCATCTTGAGGAGGAGGGTGGAGGAGTGTTCTTCTTAGACAAGGAGGAACTGAGATAGGAACAAGGAGAAACTATTTGAGGAAGAAGGGAATGGGTAGGGAGGAATGCCTCCATTCTCTGCACAAAGGTATGTGGTACACAGACTCAATATGCTTTACTGTGCCCACTATTCTTTACACTGTCTTATCGGTCATGAAGGGCAATTCTGAATATGAAAGGGGTGAATGGTTATGTTAGAAAATGCAGATTTTGCATGAAAACCCTTAGATTCATCTTGGATGTTTTGCAGCCAGAGGACTTATGGCTGTTCTGGAATGATGCTGTACCTGTATACACCTAAATCAAAGACAATTTCTCAGACTTGCCTTTCAGGGCAGGCAATTTTCATATTCAGATTGTCTTTTGCTCCAGATAATTCCTGACTGTGGAGCAAGAGGTTGAGAGTTTGATTCACCATTGTGCCTCCTGTGAGTGAAAGCCAGCTTGTGTGATCTTGGGCAAGCTGCATAGTCCCAAAGTGCCCCCAGAGGAAGGGAATGGTAAACCACTTCTGAGTATTCTCTACCTAGAAAACCCTATAAAGAGTCATTATTAGTCAGAATTGACTTGATGGCACACATTTATTATTATTATTCACAAAGGTTCTCATGACTGTGGTGGCATATCTCACGTCTCAAGGAATCTGTAGTCTATACTGGATGGCCTTCTGGTTTCTCCAGAGGGGAAGAACAAGGATTTAGAGATGTCCACCTCACCATGGACACCCTTCATGTCCATGCTTCTCTGGTTTATCTTGGGAAGAGTCACATCTCCATCTGAATGTATCAGGCATCTAATTGTTATTATAGATACTGCCAATGGAAAGGTCTCACTTCCATCAGATAAGCTGGAAAAGTTGCAGGAGATGGCTTCCAAAGCTCTTGTGCATCTTAGTCCACCTTGAGAACATAATGATCACCATCATATGACTGCATTATGTAGGCAAGGTTCTATTTACATTATCTGGAGTGGTTTCTGCTTTCCCTTCAGAAGGCCATAACAGAATAGGAACATCAGTTTCTCAGGTCAGCAGCCAGATCAGAACAACCTCACTTGGTGGCTCAGAAGATGGGAGGGGTTTCTCAGGGATACACATTTTTCCTCAATTGACAACCGCTGCCAGTTTCAAAGTGGGGGGCTCAGCTGCAGAAACACATAGAACAGGGCAAGTGGTCTAAGGAGAAGTCACCCCATATCATAAACTTCCTGGAATTATGAGCAATCCGACTAGCCTTTCTAGTATTCCAGGTCATGGCAAGAAACAGGTCAGTATTATTGAAGACAGACAACATAACAGCAAAAGTTAATGTGAACAGGTATGGTAGAGCCTCAAATGCAATCTCGTGTAAGAGAGAAATCTGCTAATAGTTTGGGCAGAGTTTCATTTTCTCTTGACAGATGTGGAGCATGGTCAGAGTACTCTTAACTCACAAGCAGACTGGCTATGTTGCCCCAGCCAAGATGACCAGAATGTAGGCTTTTGCAGAGAGTCTTCTGCAGTGCCACCAAGAGGATTAAAATTCTGTAGGTCAGCTTGTTCACATCCCACTAACAAGGTTCCTCAGTTCTTGTCCAGATTGTTTTGGCACTCTGACAACTCCATGGCCAAGGACTTTTCTGAAATGGGTGATCTGGAAGGTTCGATAAATGCAGGATAATTCTTACTGCACTTTTTTAAGCAAAGGAAGACATGGTTTTTAGACCTGCTCCACTTATAAATGAACTACATGGCCAGTCCTACTCTTCTGAACTTACTCAGTCAGAGAAAAGACCTGCACTTGGAACTGGAGTGGCTACAGCACCATGCTTGGTTGTGGAGTAACTAAAATTATTAAAGAAGAGTTATACACATAAGGTGGTTGATATGATTGGTGCATTCTGTTGGCCTTCTGTGAATCAGATTTATGAAACGTTGTGGCCATGTAAAGGTGGTATAGGAGGAAAAATTGCTCTGTGATAGGGCATCCATCACTTCCGTTCTGGCCTCTTTTTAGGAAGCAGCTGGTAAGATCTGCAACCCTGTTCTCTTAAAAGACACGTGGCAACCTTTTTCTCAATGATTTGTTCAAAATGTGGAAAGTCTTTGAGCAATCACCCATGTACCAAATGTTTTTTCAGAAGTCTGGAACTTCACCAATCTGCCCATAGTGTATAAGTATCTGTTTTGGTTCTTCCATGTAGCCCTGAACTCCCTGATCAAGCTTCCTTTTTCTCTTGAACCAGACCTGTCCTTTATTCCAAAGATGAAATGGATTTTACACAAGGCTCAAGAAGGTGACATGCTTTCTTCCCAAATCCATCTTGACCTTTAGAGAAAGAACGACCCAAATTGGATGTTAAAAGAGCTGCTGGAAAATATATTGAGAGAGTGAAACACTAGAGTGTTACGCCATTTTACTCTATGGTTGTCTCTTTCCAGCCTGCTACAATGGAAAGAGAGGTCCTTGTCCAACTTAGCTAAATCACTTAAAGCTTGTATCCTGACCTGATATGAGTCTTTGGGGATGTGTTTGCCTGGTGGCTCACTCCACTAGAAGTGCTGTAATTTCAGCTACTGCTAATATTAGGGCAAATTTAGAAGGTATCTGTAGAGCAGCCACATGACAGGTTCAGTCCTCTTTTGTTAGGCATTGCTGCATGGACTGAGGCCTCACTTTGGAGAAGGGTGCTGCAGCAAGTGCTCCTGCCAGGTCCTCAAAATAGTTGCCTTGAAGCGCGAATGTCTCTGCCATCCTCCCCTGCGTTCTGAAGACTTTAATAGATCTCTTTTGTCAGGATGTTCTCCACTACAGGGGAAAAGGAAGTTGGTACTTACAGTGAGATGTCCATTTTATGTAGCAGAAGGAAGACACACTCCCCATTCCATGGAGATGTTAACTGACAAAGAGTTTCCAATGACACCTTGGGTTTTTCCTGAAATACCTACCTTGTGTGCAGAGCTGTTTCTACCCACAACTTCTTTCTTGTTTTTTTCTTTCTTCTGTTTTTCTTTTTGCTTGTCTAGGGGCTGAAGATGAGACTGGAAAGCCAAGGTTCTCCTGTCCCACTATTATTAATCTACTTATTTTGTCTAATTTGTAGGCTGCCTTCCTCCCAATTAGAGGACTGAAGGAAGCTCACAATGTTAAAACAAGTAAAATAAAAAGTAAAACTAATAACACATTAAAACAATTGAATTATAATAATAATCAAAATATATCAAATGACTAAAAACATTTAAAACTTTAAATGCAAACTAAACAAGCTAAATACCAGCATCAAGGGACTAAGTTATGTTATTAAGAAGTTATTACAGAGATCCCTGGACCACTCTGATTGGTCTACATTTCTGCCTGTCATAGCGAGTAGATGGGACAACCCTTTCACCAGGATGTCCTTCTTACATTTAACAAAATTGAAGTCTCATGGTAAGTACCAATGTTTTCTTCCAAGTCTGAGGGAGACTACAGTTTCTAAAAGATAGATAAGTTCTGGATTGTTGGAATGATTACTGTGCACTGCCTAAAGAAGTCTATAGTGGAAACATCATTCTCTGTTTCATGAACATCTGCCTTTTTCATCTTTGCTGAATTATTAGAACTGCTAGTCCTGAAAAGAAACAGGAGCCTGAGAAGCCAGCTGTGGAAGAGGAGATGAAGGAGGAGAAAATTGAGCTAAAATCCATCACTGCTGATGGAGAGTCTCCGCCTTCTAACAAGGTTTGCTGCTTACTGCTACTAAGCTCGCTGTGAGCTGATCATCTTTATGAATTAATGAAGGAATAAAAGACTAAAACGTGCTCTGTTACATTCCCCCTCTTCTTTTTGGCAGGGCAATACAGATGAATATCAGCCAAATGAAAATGAAGAAAAGAATGCCTATCCTACTACTGAGACACCAGGTAATTAATTAGCCATGTGACTGCACATTTTTTTCTAACTAGTATAAGCTGATACTCAGAAGCCTGAGACACTTTAAACTGCATCATAAAGAGATACATATCACCTAATAAAAGGTCATCAGCTGGTATTAATCTTGACAAGGTAGAATCATTTCTTTAGCTCAACTTGAAATATTTCTTAGCAGAACACTCGGTAAATGCCATGATGTTATAAGAGAACAGTTATTGTATTATGCTGCCCTGTGTTCTATATATATCCATAGCTATGTGAAGTCTGTGCTACAGCTCTGCATAAACACAGTCATGTCTCAGTTTCTTGTGCCTGAATGAACTAAACATTCAGCAGATCAGCATAAACTTGCTTATTCTGCATAACTTTTCATGTGCTGCTAAGCAGAGCTGAAGAGAAAGAGCTTTTCAGAGCTTTGGAAGTTTATTACTTACCTAGTGGAAGAAGCCATCAGCTGCTTATGACTTTAGAGACGTTAGCAGCCATTTCCCATATTTTCAGCCTTGAAATATAATAACGTATCCTATGCAGCTTGAAATAAATGCATATATATTACAATATCTGGTATCCTATACATGCCTGTGTACAGTTTGCATAATTTGTTGTGGCTATGCTACAGTACAGCTTCATTGTATGTGACCAGATGTGTGCCGGGGGGGTGGCCCTCCTATGGCATCAGCAGGAGCAGGGAACCCCAGTAATAACTCCCAGTAATTACTGCAGTAATAACTCCATGGACTCCTTTTCAGCTTCTTGACTTAGAACAGCATTTATTAATGATACAGCATCATTCTCCCCCCGCCCAGTCTCATGGGACTGAGTTATAGTAATTATAGTGTTATAGTAGGTCCCTCCCATCCTTTAAGAGGATATTAAAGACAGCCTTGTTTCAAGAGGCATTCAAGGACATCCCCACATAAGTTAGTCTTTCTATGTGATCCTTGTTTCACCATCATTTGGACTTTTTATTTATTTTCTTATTTACTTAGAGATGTTTAATGTTGGTGTATTGGGTGGAGGGGTTTGTTGTACTGGCTTGCTGTAAACCATTTAAAGTAGTGCTTTGTACTAAGTCAGCAGTATATAAATGCATCAAATAAAATAAAATAGTCTCTAGTCCCTTGGATGCTGCTTGCCAGCTTGGGCCCCCAGTTAACTTCACTGGAGCTCTAGTCCAGGTTTTGGAAAGTAGGAGGGAAACAAAAGCTTCACTCCAGATTGTGCCTCTTTTAGGGAGGGTTTTGGAGATGGGTGAAAGAAGCCAGGCTCAGTGACCTCTCTTTTTGTCCTCTCCCCCCGGCGCGCCTGGTGTTACTTGCCCCTCCAGGGCCATGGCGGTGTCCAAGCAAGCCCTGCCATGTCCAAGCACATGGCTGGAGTTTCCAGTGTCTGACTCTTGTCATAAGGATGCAGCTTCACACATTCTCTTTCCTGATCTCTGGTGTCTTTCCAGACATCCTCTTCTTCAGAAGTAAACAATGACCCCATGTTCGATCACCCCTGTCCTTTTTTTTACTTGTTGACCTCACACCCTCCAACTGGCAGGCAGCTGGCTCTCCTTCACCTGTGTGTACTCCCTCCCACCAGCTTGATACTGAGGAAAACCGCTTCATCCCATCTGCCTAATACTTGTGTTCTGGAGTGAGATCGCTTGCTAGAGGTGTGCACCTGTGTCCACTCACAACAGGCATGCAAACAAGACAATTTTCACCAGTTTGTCAACTAGCTGTGGCAGGTTACACAACCCTTACTTAAGTACCTATAGGATCCTGGCCAATATAAAACAGTAAAAAATAATTAAAAATAATTAATTTTAAAACATATGAACAACAATTTGTACATAAGGCAGGGGAAATAGTAGTTCTCAGCTGAGAAAGGTTGACATAAATTTTGATATGTATACATGTGGAATTTTAAATGCAGAAGCTTTTGTGGCAATCTGAAGAAGTATCATCTCTGTGTGTGGTGGCATGCAACCTGTGCTACATCAGATTACCATAGTATCATCTATTGTTGGAATGCCATAGAAACAAATACTGAACATATTCGCTTTTATCTTTTAAAAAGGCATTTTAAAATTCTACAGAATTTCTGTCTCTTTAATTAGGGAAGACAGTGTGTAGCAATGTGGGTGCTACCACCGAAAAGATCTGCTTTAGCAATATCATACAGTATTCTGTTGATTGTGGGACAACCAGTAAAGCCTTCAATGTAGAAATCAGGGATTGGCTAGGAATGTATAGGCCGTCTGATAAGTTTCATGGCTATGAGGATTTAGGGGTTTGAACCTCTGCTTGGTTACTAATAGGTAGCCGGTGCTTTCAATAACATATACAATATGTGCATTGCTTAGTGTTCAATTTGAACATCATATCTGCTACATTCTGCACTATCCTTTAAATCGAGTGAAAGACTAGCCCCATATAGAATGTATTCTAATACTCTAGACATAAGTTTATCTATGCATAACTAACAGCTGCAAGGATATACTTATCCAGGAAGAGATGAACAGCACATGAACAGTGAGTGCCCTGGACTATGGAGAACATCTGGGCCCCCAGTGACAGAGATGGACAGTTACAATTTCTGTATACTACTCCTTATACCTACTCCTCTAGGAATTCAGCCCCATTCAGATCAAGTAAACAAACCAGTCAATGACAAAATCTCTGTCCTGTCAGGATTCAGCTTCAGTCCTAGTTTCTTCTAAGCTGAGTGTGTTTGTGCCTGTTGCTCATAGGGTTTGGCTGTTTTCATTCTTTTGGAAGTACCATTTAGAAGAATCCAGTATGTGCAAAAAGGCCAGACCTAAGTATACTACAGGGTACATACAGCCACATTGTGCCATTGTGTGTACATCCTGAATCAGTATGGCAGAGACTATGAAGTGGAGCAAATTCTAATGGGTGGTTTGTTTTTGTTTTTGTTGGTCTTGGATAAACCACTGCTACCTTTCTTCTTCTGTGACTGAGAATGGGAATATGATTGAATAGCCTTGTAGGAGTGTTGTAAATATGAAGTGTTTGAGAATTATAGCTATCCTTATATATTAAAAGTAATACAGAGAAGAAAAATAGTACATCAGCTTCTACATGTAAATGCCTACTTAAAGGAAAACTAGATGTTACATGGAGTTTACTTCCATCTGCATGTTTGTTTTTGCCAGCTGGGATGCAGAAATTCCTTAATCATTTGTCTTCTGGTCATTTTCCAGCTGAAAATCATTCCTGGTTGCTTCACTCACAAGGAAAAAGACTGTGGGAGATTTTTAATCTGAAAAGTGACTGGCAGAGGAAAGGGTTAAAAAACTAGTTATCTACTGCTTTTGGTTGAAAAGAGAGGGGGGATTAATACACAAATCCATGTAATATTGTGAGTAGCCTAAGACATTTGCTTCAGAGGGGCAGCATCTGGGAGCTTGCCCTGTACACTTGCAAGTAATTTTCCCAGTCACTTCTATTTATTCTTTGTTTATCAGCTGTTCAGAGATCACCGAACATGATGGGCTTCTTGTTCTTATGAGCAACCCAACCTTGTAATACTGCAAGTGTGCACAGTGTTTTCTCTTCCTGTCCATCTGGAACACCAGATGACTTTAGACCTGTTCTTGTACACTATCTGCAAGCAGGCAATTTCACGATGCCAGCCATTTGCAGTAAGTCTTGGGTATCATTATTTCTCATCTGGCATCAGCTGTTCCAAAACATTTGTTTGACACAAGACTTAATTTCTTATTGCTAAGGATTCTTCCCAAATAATGTCAGCACATTTTCCAGAAGTCCCTCATAGTTGCTTAGTCCTGAAAATTACTGCTATCATACAAGACTGAGTTTTCTCTTTAGATACTGTATCTTTGTCATTGTGTACAATTGGATGGAAGAAGGATGAAAATTAATCATTCCTGTTGCAATCATGAGTGTGAGAAACTGGTGCTGAAATAGATGTGGATTCATGTGGTCAGCATGAATCCTTAAAAGTGGCTAAATAGATTATCTATGATCAAGACTTGTCTTCCTCTCTTCTGCAAAAGTCCCTGATAAATTTCTCCATGTAAATTAGTCTCAGAATGGTCTCAGACAACTCCAGATAGGAAGCCGGTATTCTCAGTTCAGCTTTCTGGCAGAAAGTTGTGTCCTATGCTGCTCACCCCACTCTACTTTTGAAATAGGTGGGATACCAATAGGACTATTTCAAGTTGCAGAAATTGATTCTCTCAATGTACAGTACTATTAAGAATATGCCAACAAATATGGAAAGCAAAACAGTACCCCATGAGCTGGAAACATTCAATATACATTTCAGTCCCTAAGAAAGGAGGTGCCAAGGAGTGCAATAACTATAGGACCATTGCATTGATCTCCCATGAAGCAAGGTTATGCTCAAGGTGTTGGAAAAAAGGGACTTTTATCATATATGGCACAAGAAATGCTTGATATTCAGGCTGAATTTTAAAAAAGGAAGAGACTCTAGAGTTCATATCATAAATATATGGTGGCTACTAGAGTATTCCAAAGGCTACTGAGTGTACAGAAGATCAGTCTGCTTTATAGAATACAGCAAAGCCTTTAACTGTGTGTATTATGAAAAGTTGTGGATTGTTCTAAAAGAACTGAGTATGCCTGAAGGCTTGATTGTCCAGATATATAAAAGATATTATGGGCAATATAGCTACTTTTGGATATGGAATATGGAAGAACAGTAAGCAAAAGTGTCAGACAAGGGTGTATTTTATGCAGAGCATATACAGGAACTTGATTAAATTCAAATGAAGTAGAAGAGAAAATTGGAGGAGGAAACACCAGTAATTTAATATATGCATATAACACCATATTCCTGGCAGAAAGCAGCAGTGATTTGAAATGACTCCTAATGAAAGAGACAGAAGTGCAAAACCATGGCTACCCTTGAACATTAAGAAGACAAAAATCAGAAGAACTACATAAGTTTAATGTTGACAGTAAAAGGTCTTTTGCAATTTGGTTCAATCAAGGGGAGACTCCTCAAAGAAATCACAAAAAGACAGACTCAGAAAGGTATCTATGAAGGAAGTAGAAAAGATCTTTAAGTGTAAAGATCTGTTGTTGGAGACCAACCTATACTGTGGTATTCTGTTACTATGCATGGAATTGAAAGTTGGACAGTGAAGAAAGTGAAGACTAAATATGAAATGGACTGACTCAAAGGAAGCCACAGCCTTGAGTTTGCAGGAACTGAGCAAGGCTGTTGAGGACATTTGGAGGGTCACTCATTCATAAAGTCTCCATAAGTCAAAAACAATACCTCAGTGGATTTGCTCCAAAGACCATGATTTCTATTCTTTGACTATTCTTGTGTTAGAGATAGGACCATCTCAGTGCTGTGGAATACTCTTCCCAGTGAGCATTAAAATATCCCTTCTTTATCAGCTTTCAGATGTTGTTGGGAATTTTTTATTCTACGTACTCAAACTTTGAGTTAATTTGGTTTTGCTTTTTATTATCTGTTTTATGTTTAATTCTTACATGTTTTATTGCTATTTTATTGTTCTCTTCTTTTATTTAAAAGCTGTTTTGGAAGAATTTGCTGTTGGGTTAAGACATAAATGACTGAAATAAATAGTATTGTAATGAGATTATTTACAGTAGAACCTCAGAAGCATTACTCTCTGCACCAGTACAATAACTTGCCAGACAATGGATCTGCTTTTCATATGCCTTCACAGTACAACATAGCACTACCTCAACAAAGACTCAGACTCAGAGAGGTTATGGGTTGTCCCACTTCAGTGAGTGGGGTGCACCATTTTATATCTTCCTGTCTTGAAAGTGTAACCTTCCAACTCTCTTGATTATTCTCATAAGTTGTTCCTCTCTCTCAGCCAAGTGTGAACATGATACTGCAGAAACACCTAGAGTCCTTTAAAAAATTTATTGCTGACCATGGTTGGGGCTACTCAAGAACAAAGCTCAGCCAGCTTTCTAAATCCTTCAGCTGACTGCAAGTGCTTTGTGAGACCATTTTTTCCTAGTTTAGCTAATAAAATATGATGAGAGCTATCCATGGTTCTGTAGGATAATAGACTGCCTGTTGGGTTTGCCTTGACCTGTCTTGACTTGCTATGACCTGACTTATCTTACCTGCCTGTTTCAGACTTATCTACTGACTAAATCTGATATGCTTCATTTGTATCTGTCAATGTAGCCTGCTTCTTTCCTCTTAGGCATCTAGCCTTGGCTGCCAAGATCCTGCTGTTTTACTTTCTACTGTATTTCCAGTCCCCCATTGCAGATTGCAAGAAGATTAGTGCAGCTTGATTAGCTCAGGAAAAAGTCAGGTGACTACAAGGGGCTATTAAATTTACCAGATAAATCACTCTTCTTACTCTAGTCTGAGCAAATGCTCTCTTTGCCCATGTTTAAATTTCCAGCCACTTGTATGACTATCTACCACTTTCCATGATTAACTTCCTATTTAATCATATCTTCATCTCTCTAGACATGAAGACTCATAATCTTACTGTAACTAATCTCACCAATATGAACAGACATAGGTAGACATTTTTATCACTTGCTAATTTGTAGAACGTTCCCTCTGGAATATGAAGTTATATGCAGCTACAACTGAGTTATGTGTGAAGGCTGCTACTTACTTGTCAGGTTTTCTTCTTACAACTTGACAGCACCACCTCTAAAGCTTCCAGTACTGGATGAGATCAAGCAGGTCCAGATCTATTGTGTGCTCCACACACTCTTTTATAAACTCATACTGGCCCAGTTTTCTCACTAATCTTTTTTTTAACTACCTTTGATGTCTCATCTTCAGAATGCAGAGCTCCTTCAAGCTTTCCCCAGTGGCAGGCCCTCAGGGCGCTCATTATGTAACTCTCCAATCTGCCTCCTTGCCGGTTGCAATTGCCATTGGCAAACTGCTGCTCAGTAGGAAAATTGTGACGATGTTGCTGCGCATTTTGTCTTTTAAAGACAGATAGAGTGCTAATGTCACAGTGACCAGAATCCTGTTGGTGATTTAGTTATTCTGATGTGAAATAGCGTAAGTTGTGATGGTATGTTGTTCTATTTAATTAGATGGTGGTCACACTCCTGGTTGTGCACCCAGTGGTGTAATGGGTATGTAACCAAGAAGGCAACCAGCATCTCATTATGTAATTAGCAGCAGTTCACTACCAGAATTTTTACACTTTCACATATGCATTATATCTGCTTTCATTCTACCTTCACACAGTGTATGCTTGGAAATTGCTGTAGTAATGGCCATCAAACAGTTTTAAAAGCCATTAGAAATATTCATTGTAAATAAGACTATCAAAAATATGATAGTTATATATTACTTCCAGTATTAGAAGCAGTGTTCTTCTCAGTACTAGTTAACTAGAGAAGAGCAGATAGATGCTGCTGTATTCATCTCTTACCTTGGGCTACCTATGGGTAGCTGGGTGGGCACTGCAGAAGGAGAATATTATATTGGATATTCCTTTGATCTGACCCACTACAACCCTTGTATACTGTTAATTACCATGAAAGATAAAATGCATAGACTGATCAGAAATCTTAACATAGATGTCCAATACCCTACAGTATTTTAAATTTATTTTTTTTAATTAAAGGTATAGATCACATTTTGGCCATAAAGCCTTTAAAGCAGTGTATACAGCATATATGCAAAGAATGTAAAAAAATAAGATTTAAAACACCACTAAAAACCGTCAAAAGAGTAAAACCACTTATCAGTTCTTGTTATGTGCTATCAAATTGCTTCCAATGAGTTCTGTGTAAACAGTTGGCAAAACACCGTAGAGTATAATTGGGGCTCTAAGTAGAATTTGAAGGTTTGGTCTGAGGATTTTTTTTGGTTGGTTGGTTTTTGTTTTTTTAGTGGAGGAAGGTCAGCAGTGTGCATCTAGAAGTTGGCTTTTGTCCATTTGTGCAGTTACTGCACAGATAAGATTAGAGGATAAGTTGCTTTACCTACATCTAATCTTCAATGCTAGAATGGCATTTGTATTGTGTTTGTGCATACCCATGTGCATTTGTGTGAAGTATATTATTATTCTTTTGCAAACAAAGACTTCTGCAGATTCTTGAAATCCTCAAAGTTCTTTCAAAACTTCCCTATATTCCCTACAGCCCTTCCTCAGTATTTTTTCCTTGAGGGGTAGTCACAGATCTCCACAGTGCCTGGAGCTCTTGTTTTAAAGAACTTGGATCAAGAGTATTCACCTTTAGTTCTTCCTTCTTGCCTGAATTACTAGGCAGGCAACAGTTCCAATAATTTATTTCTCTCTTGTGCTTTTAAAAAAAGTGGGGAGGGGGTGAGACAGCATTCTTGGCAAATGTTTTGTACAGTATTCACTTGTCTAGAAAAAAATAACAAGAATAAGAACCCAGGTTGAGTGATATCTCCATCCAGTGTGTATGGATTCAAAGCAGAAAAAAATTGTGGTTGACTTGTCTAGAAGTTGAGAGCAAACCATATCTAACTAGGAAAGTTAACCAGAAGTCCTGATAAATCTGGTACTATAGAATTTCCTAGCTGGATTAGGCCAAGATTCCATCTGGTCCTGTATTCAGTCCCTAGCTATAGGAAGGTTACAGGCAGGGCATGATGTAACAGGGAGTGACCTGTGATTTGTTTTACTGTATTCAGTTATCCACATAAAGTAAACTTTTTATGAGTAGGCCCGGCTGACATAAGGGTTTCACTCAGCTAGGCCCATGCCTTCTTGTCTGCTGCTGTTCCTACTTGCTCTTATTGCCTGTTCAGCCATTCCATCTCAATAAGTGGGTGAGTGAGAGAGCAAACAATGAGAGGAGTATGGAGAAGGGGAGGTAATTGCCATAACCCTTCCTCTCCCTCTAGAGATTGATGTCAATTGGATCCAAAAAGAGAGACACATATACTTTTGAGAAGCACAGGGACACAGGTCACATTAAGAAAATACTAAAAACTCTTTGCCCATGTGCCTTACAGAATTTATAATTAGCACTTTAACCAGTCAGTTCAGTTGATCTGAGAGTAAATGAATGGCCTCTCTTGGATCAAGCCTTGCTTGAGTGTGGCTCTGCAACTCGTGATTCTCCTAAAAGCAGCTCTGTTGTGTGATGTAATGAGGTAGTGGTAGTGGTTATCAAGAGTGTAATTTTACACACTCTTGCTTAGTTCACCAATTGTAGATTCGGCTGGATGACAAGGATTTGTGCACTGCACCATAGTAATCACAAGACAGCATTACTGTAATGTATT
The DNA here is from genome assembly GCF_051106095.1 of Pogona vitticeps. Taxonomy (NCBI): domain Eukaryota; kingdom Metazoa; phylum Chordata; class Lepidosauria; order Squamata; family Agamidae; genus Pogona; species Pogona vitticeps. The sequence continues at coordinate 180,230,672 of NC_135787.1, forward strand.
TTACATGGAGCTAGCTTTCAAGAGCATTTGGAATTTGCAATTAGTCCAGAACACAGCAGCTGGGCTCCTAACAAGGCAGGCAGCATAAAGGTTGTATAATGGTTTTGATCCTCAACAAGCTGCACTGGTAGCCATTTAATTTTGGGGTTCACATCCAAAGTGGTGGTTTGACTTTTCAGTCCAGAGACAATCTGGCTCCAGTGTATCTGAAGATGTGCTTCTCCATGTATGTTCCTTTCCTGCCCTCATGCCTTAAGATCTGCCTGTGAGATTGCAGTTAGCATTAGCAACACATTAGCAGGACAAAGGCTTTGTAGAGATGGCACCTTTATTTGGGGGACCATCTAGGTGACTCCCAGTTTTGTCACTCAAAAAACTTGTTAAATTTTGCCTTTTCAAAGAGTTTTGCATTGCTAACTTTGGCATTCAAAGTAATATATGCCACTGTACACATTACACAGTTTAGCTGGTTTTATTATAAATATTTGAATCAGTGTTTTTTCATGGTTATTGATGTTATTGAATTGAGTGGTTATTGAATGGTTATTGATGTTATTGAATGTTCAGATTTCATTCACTCTGACAACTACAATTTTAAATCCACCTTTACAATACAATAAGTACTAATATACTATAGTTTTAGAAATTATAATATAGAGGCTTCAGTTGTGTTTCCATGGTGAACATAGATTGTGCACTTGCCTTTCCAGCCATGAGTACTTAGGCAAAGAACACAGTATTGTCTGGTCCAAGGAACAGCTCCTTTATGCTCTCATGCCCTGTCTTCCCATCTTTTCTGCCTGAGATCCTTTTATGGGAGATGCCAGACGCTGAATTAGGACTCTCTGCAGTGGCCAGCATTACCTTCCTTTCAATTTAACTTGTAGCAAAATTAAATATTATACTCTGAATACTGATTGTCAAAAAACAGTATGTCAGCAGGAACTTGAAGATTAAGTGCATGTGGACATCTAAGCTATTTTGGTTCTCATCTGTGTATCACATTCTCCTCTTCTACCAGTAGTTACACAAACATGTAGAGACAAATGTGCATTCTTGTGAACTCCAGATCTCAGTGTAGTACGTATGTACAGTCTTTCAACCTTATTGTGTTTGAGACTGAAAGACCCACGCAAAATAGTGGTGTGATGTTCTGCAGAGTCAATGGGCAAGATGTTCTCAGTGTATCTACTATATCTTCCTCAGTGCACTCCTCTGTCATGCCATGTCCTTTTTTGAATTGGAGTGTGAGGATTTCAAAGTAGCCCAGTAATTATTTACTCTTCAAGATACTTACTGTCCTAGGTCAGCAATTTCTGATAGTATAGAACCTAAAGACTTTACCTTTCAGGAGAGGATGAAGAAGATGAGCCTGAGATGCCTGTTGGGCCTCGTCCACGCCCAATGTCTGAACTGCACCTCAAGGAGAAAGCTGTCCCAATGCCAGAAGCCAGCGCTTTTTTCATCTTCAGCCCCAGTAACAGGTATTTTGAGATTATTGTGACATTTGACATCCATAAAGTCCAGGGCTAGATTTAAGGGTCACCAAGCTGGTCAGTCACACAGGACATTGAACCAGACGGGTACGTCTGGATGAGCTGAAAAGGATCTCAAACTGAGCCATTGTAGGGGTTCTGACCTGAATATCTGTGTTCATGTAATGTATTGTTTGCACTAAGCTGACAAAAGCTAGGAACAGCTACAAAGCGAATTAAAAAGTAAAGACTTTGACAGTTCTGCTGTGCTACGTAATACATTGCTACTGCTCAGAATATGGCCTTCTCATGTCTCCATACAACAAGCAGGCCACCGATTTTGGAATTAGGACCACACAATTAGGAGTGTCCCCTTGTTCTATTCTTGTTTTAGACTTCCAGTCCTAGAGAGTCATTTCTGCTGTCAGCTGAATAGCTATTTGCAGTCATTGTTTAATTTTGAAGAAAAGGGCCAGGTTGTTATGCAAAAGAGACACCTAGCTGGATAATGTAAGGAGGTATATATAGATTCACGTCTTACTGGCTCAAATACCCAGTTAAGAAGCATTGTAAAGCCACAGAAATCAATTTAAATATTATAAAGCAGTTCCCAAACCAGTCTCACCCAGCAGAAAGCGGCATACAAAGTCAACACTTGACACAATGAACAATTAAAAATTTGTCTAAAAGAAAATTCACCATTGCTTAAGCCAAGCTTTCAGACCTGACAGATCTAAGGTAGTCTGATACCAAAGTATGTCTGAGCCAATGTGTGCTGTAAATCACAACCATGATTTGTTTGTTTATTTTGTGCGGAGGCTGATGGTACATGACTAAGGAATCCATTCTGGACTTTTTTTCCTACACTTTTTAATTAATTTTCCATAGGAATAGGGGTTGAGGTACAGACAGTGCAGTGGGGTAAAAAGGAGGGGAAGGACAACTTTTGTCTGGATTGTACCAGTTTTGATTTCATGTGAAGACTTAATAGAGTGTGCCTCCTCTATACACTGTCTCCCCACTGCCAGCCTCACAAACCCTCCATGTAGAAAACTCAGAGTCAGGCAGAAAGATTCTTAGTAACTTTCCACTTATACTACTTTTCTTTGTATTAGGGAATGTTTTGTATTGTAGACATTCCATCATGTGATATTTCTGCATCAGCTTACAGTGATATAGCCCAGACTTTGTTTGCACCACTTTGAATAAAGTCCTGTTACACAGCTTTGCATGAGAAACATAAAGCTGGGGGAGTGGTAGAAAAAATTGTGGCAAGGTGGAAGTGCTATTTGTTAAGCCCTTCCACATGCATTTTTCACAATTGTTGCAACATAAACCATGCAACAATGCTGGCTGCCTGGACACAACACTCAGCATACTGGGTGTTTTTAAGAGCCAGTTAAAAACTTGGCTCTTTAGGCAGGCCTTCCCCCCTGTACTTGACTTTATTTTTATTATAATTTTCTGTTTTCCCATCTTGAGCACTACTAAGCATTACTAATTACTATCATTTTGAATTGTTTTTAACTGTTTTAGTTTACAATGTTTGATGGAACCAGCCCGGAGTAGACTTTGTCTAAAAGGGTGGGATAGAAATCTAATAAATAAATAAAATAAAATAAAAATACTTATGCAAGTGTAAGTTTACATTATGCCAAAATTAATCAAATTTCAGCCTTTGAGTATTATCAAGCTTATAAAATCTGGGGAAGGTGTCAAACATTCCCCAGGCTTCGCTTTTACATGAACACTGTCTGACGAATATGATTGTGTCTTTCTGTCCCTTTTTCTCTTGCAGATTTCGTGTCCACTGCCACCGTATAGTTAATGATAACATTTTCACCAATCTGATCCTCTTTTTCATCTTGCTCAGCAGCATCTCTCTGGCAGCTGAGGACCCTGTTCAACACTACTCCGTTAGGAATCAAGTATGCCTCCTTCCTCCATAGTTTGTTCAGAATGAGGTTCAGTAACCAGATGAAAACCAATCTAGTCCTCCATTTTGCCTGTTCTAAATTCATGTTTGTACAGCTGTAACTAGCAGCCAGTGCTCTATGCGGTCTGCATGCCAAATTCTGTGTGAATCAAAATCAAATTCTGCATTGATACTGAATTACACAATTTAAACATAACATTCATATTTTGAACTTATTTTGATTATTCTATTTTGACTATGTCTGTGTGGAAGAAGATAAGAGGGAAGATGAATGAAGAAACAAATGAGACAGAAATGGCTTTTAGGTGGGCAAGCCCTGTTAACAGATGGGGACTAGGGAGTCTTCCAAAGGTGGGACTCCCTAGGCAGCAGTGCTGGCTTGTGGTGACAGGAGCTGTTGATAACAAAGCACCCATAGTCTTACTATTGAAAGCTCTTGTACCCGTTTCAGAGCCTTCAAAGTATATTTACTACCAGTTTCAAAAACATCTTTTTAAGTCAAAAACATCTATTGAACTAGAAGTTGACCATCTCTGGCCTAGCTATTTTTACATTGCTCCTCTGTCGTTACTGGTGCTTTTTACTTTTTCTTTTTTTAATGACCTACTGAGTTACCTTGTTAATTTTATCTGCTAATTTACAAGTAAAGAGAAAATAAATAATCTACAAATACTGACTAGATTTATAAATAAGTAGGACATTTATAAATTTGGTCTTCTAATGTAGCCATTCCCAACCTTTTCTTGGCTGCAGCCATAAACAATATGAAAAAACCATAGGCCAAATCAAGATTGTATAGGTCACATAACGAATCTTATAATATTGTGTGTGAAGAATTGTTTCCAGTCTGTGGCTTCCTCCAAATGTGCTAGGGCCCCTCAGGAGGCCATATGACACCCATTAAGAATGGTTTCTCTAATGTATATGTCCTGTGACTATGACATAGGATAGAGCTACACTACAGTCATATGTCAGTTTTACACCATTTTAATTTTCTTATTTTCTTTCCTAAAGAATCCTGGAAACCATATTTATTATGGTTCTAGGGATGCTGGTAGCAATCTTTCATCCTGCTGATAAAATTATAATTGCAACAAATCTTTAAGAAAAGCATTATTGAGACTGTAAGTCTATGTACAGTGGTGCCTCGCATTGTGACGTTAATTTGTTCCAGCGAAATCGCTGTTGAATGAAAACGTCGTAATGCTAAATTAAAAAGCCCATAGAAACACATTAAAGCGCGATTAATGCGTTCCTGTGGGCTTAAAACTCACAGTTCAGCGAAGATCCTCCATAGCGCGGCCATTTCTGGTGCCTCTTAAGCAAGGAATCCATCCCAGAAAACAGCGGGCGGCCATGTTTTTTTCCCACCAGCTATTTTGAAACCGCCGATCAGGGAACCGATCATCGCAAAGCGAAATTCTCCTATAGGGAACATCGCAAAGGGATCGCTGTTGTGATTGCAAAAAGTTCGTCGCTATGCGATTTCATCGCTAAATGGAGCACTCGCTAAGCGAGGCACCACTGTATACTTACCTGGCCATAAGTCTTCATGACCTTGCCTCTTCTGGCATTGATCAGGACTTAACCTATTATTCCAAATGCATCCCTTACACAAACTCAGAGTGGATCTTCAGAGTAACTTCCAATGCTCCATTTATTCAGAAATAAAATAGTTATATGTTTAATAGACAATCATGTTATTATCCTCTTAAGAACAAATTAAAGCAGGCAGGTATAAACTTTCCTTTCCTAGGCCTGGTCATCATTCATGGTAATTCAGAAATTAGCAAGTGAGAGCTTATTTTAAAATTTTTACAAATAGAAAGCAAAAATGAGAGAGAGAGAGAGAGCTAGGTCAAAAGCTCTTTCCCTGTCATTATTGTTTCTTTGTAGACAGATGGTGTCATATGGAGAAACATTAAAATCCTGCAACATCTCATACACCCCTATGGTGGTACAGTCCTGCCTCTTTGCAAGTTATTCTATCAGTGAGAATTCAGTCTCAGAGCAGAGCCTGGGCCAGGCCTCTTTGATGTTGCTCCTGAGCCTGCATCCTGTATTATTCTCCATATTATTTAATAATTTATCCAAGTTCTCAAATGTTCTTTGCATTCCATCTTAGTGTGGTCTTTCGTTGGGATCTTAATTCAACTGAATATGATTTAAATCAGAATAAACATGCAATCTGGTTTCCAACCTTCTAGTAAAAAAAAGGTGCTGGATGGAGGTGCTCTGTAATAATTTCCACATACTTTGTTATATTCTCAAGGTGTATACAGTGGGGTCTTGACTTAAGAACGGCTTGAGTTAAGAACATTTTGACTTAAGAACCGCTCTCATAGGAAAATATTGACTTGACTTAAGTACTTAAATTTGAGTTAAGAACTGAAAAAAAACCCACGTGGGAGGCAGGGAAAGTGCAAAAAGTGAACTTTCAGTTAACTGTTGGGCAGTGAAAAGGGTGCCTGTCTGCTTCCTCACTCCTCCCAGTGTTTAGAGAGTGGATTGGGAGACAGTCTTCGGACTGCCTGGTACTGTACTGCCTGGACTGTATTTTCCCTGCCTTCCCTGAACCTTTCTTGACCTAAGAAAAAAAAAAGAAACAAAATATCCCCCTCTAGTGGTCGAAGGCGGAATAGCAGCTTCCCATTAGTTTCTATGGACAGAAAAGGGCAGATACGGATTAAATGGTTTTCAATGCATTCCTATGGGAAATGCAGATTTGACTTGAGAACTTTTTGACTTGAGAACCGCCTTCCAATACGGATTAAGTTCTCAAGTCAAGACCCCACTGTAGTAAGAGCTGATTTAACTGAGATTCCCAACCTGTATCCACCAATATTTTTATGCCACTCTGGAGAGGAAAATATCTTCAAACCCAACACTATCAGGGTGTTAAATTGGGCTCACTGGGATTACTGGATTTGGGCACAGCTATTATAATCCATGGAATACAGGGGGGCCTGGCGTGCTCTGGTCCATGGGGTCACAAGAATTAGACATGACTTAACAACTAAACAACAACAAAAAATTATAATCCATTTGTAAATGTGGTCCACAGGTTCTACTGTTGAAACAATAAAAATACTTAGGAATCAATTAAAAAATCTGACAGCTGCTATATATTGACTAAGGTTACAAAACTATCTTGCTCAAATTCTTGACATTTAAAAGAAGCACAGAATTCCAGTTGAGCAGCCATGCCAAAACCATTTAAGAAGTAATTTTCAAGAGATGGTTCTGACTTCAGTGTCACTGCATAAGAGTAATCTAGATGGGTATATATTCATCAACCTTATTGTGTAACATTTTAAAATGATGTAAATCAGACTGTGCAAAACTTTTAAATTGGCTAAGAAGACAGAATCCACATATACAGAGATACAAACAAATCCCTTCTACGTCTTATTAATAATAATTGCATGTTGTTGAGTCAATTCTGCCTTATGGTGACCCTTTTCAGGGTTTTCTAGGTAGAGAATACACAGAACTGGTTTACCATTCCCTTCTTCTGCTAGTGCTCTGGGACTGTGCAGCTTACCCATGGCTACACAAGCTGGCTCTTCTTCCAGGAGGTACTGTGAGGAACTGAACTCCCAACTTCTGGTTCTGCAGCCAGATAACTATCCAGGCAGCTTTCAATTGTTACCTCCCAGTCTTCCCTTCTGAAATCTAAGGGTTAAGGGTGTGTGTGTCATGGTAAACATATTCACCATCATACTTAGCAGTAACCATTGACACAACTATTTCTTCTTCATGGCCTCTGTGAATCACACCATGGGTGATCCGTACCTGTGCAGAACCTCATCGGAAAGTTCTAGAGCTTCTGTGGTAGCAAAAAACACATTAGAATAAGGCAAACAAAGGCCCTTTCCCCCTCATATAAGTACCTTGGCGCCAAGGCTCCCCTTCCAGTTTCTTTCAACCACCATGTTGAGAGCCTCACAGTTCTGCTTCTGTGAGTAAAAGAGAAAGAGAGTTTATCCTTGATTCCTTTCTGTTATCAATCTTTTTTTTTCCTTTAAACTTTTAGATCAAATTCATTATCATCAGAGATTTTTTTCTTTTCTACTTTGCTTACCCTCCAGCCACAGCACGCACACACACACTCACACACACACACACCCGATCATAATTTTTTCTCCTCTAATTATTTTTTCCTATTCATGGCCCCATTGGGCCCATTCAAGCACTGCATAGTCTGTGATAACAAAATACCACTCTACAATGGCCATGCCAAGTGTTGTTGTTTTTTTTGCTTCGGAGAGGCATACCAGACATCCTCTTGCCAGCATTGTAAGAACTTCAAGCACAGAGTCCTCCATTCTCACTTATCCAGATTCGACCCACTCACAGACCCTCCTCACACTCTTTTAAGAATCACCCCAGAACTTGCCTCCCAACTTCAGTGGTGGCATTTTCATCCCAGCCTATCCGTTGGGCAGGCGTTCTGACAACCACGACCACAAATATAGATCACCACTGATGCCAGCCTCACAGGCTGGGGAGCTCACTGCAGATCTCTCAAAATCCACACCAAGTGGTCTTCCAGAGAGAAATCGCTTCACATCAACGAATTAGAGCTGTTGGCAGTTATAAAAGCTTGCAAAGCTTTCAGAAATCTACTCGCTGGCAAGATGGTACAAATTGCCACCGACAACACCACAGCAATGTATTATATTCTAAAACAACGTGGCACCCACTCTCCAGGTCTCCTCTGTTTAACAGTCAACCTCTTGGAGTAGTGTCTATCATATCTGCCTCACAGCTTTACATATTGCCAGCCACAACAGTGCCTTGGCTAATCTACTTAGCCACATGAACTCTCAAGCTCACGAATGGGAGTTAGATCAATCAGTCTTTCTTTGCCTATGCGAACAATGGGGCAAACCAACTCTTGGCCTCTTCGCCTCCAGTGTAAATCGGAAGTGCAAACGATACTGTTCCTGAGCCAGCATTGGCAAACACTCCCAAAGAGATGCATTCGCCGGCTGATGGCCCAAGACCCTCACTTAATTTTTCCCACCATTCCCGCTTCTCCACAATGTCATGGTTCACCTACGACAAGACAAACCCAATGCCAATGTTATAGCCTTGTGGTGGCCAAGACAACCCTGGCTTCCAGTACTTCACAATCTCTCATCAGACATTCACCACCTGCCCCACGCAGAACAACACCCAAGTACTCTACCCAGACTTACCTGTTCTGCACCTGGCAGCATGGAGGATTCCGCCTCACTAATGAACGTTCTCTGTCAATGAAAGAAGCCCTCCACTAGAAAGGCTTACCTGTATAAATGGAACAGATTCAAATCTTTCACTGAAGCTTCTTCATTGCCTTCTGTCAGCCCATTACTTGCTACTGTTCTACGTTTTTTGCTTCATCTCAAATCCATCGGCTTTTCCCTCTCTTCCTTGAGAGTTTACCTCTCTGCCATAGTTTCTTATCAGCCCCCTAACTGTCTGGCAGCTGATTTCTTCAAGCATCCAACATTGAAATGTTTTCTTAAGGGTCTATCTCATATATACCCAGATACCCGCCCACCTTCCCTGCAATGGTCACCGACACTAGTAGTGCAACAGCTTACTAAAGCTCCTTTCAAACCTTTACTTCAACTGATTTACAGTTACTTGCCTTTAAAACAGTTTTCCTCATCACCATCACCTCAGCTCAATGAGCTAGTGATTTAGCGGCCTTATGTTACGACTATTCTTATTTACAGTTTTTTCTGGACAATGTCAAACTATCCATGGATATTTCTTTCCTCCCCAAAGTCGTATCTCAGTTCCGTCTCTCTCAGCTGTTTATCCTTCCTTCCTTCTTCCCATCACCATCCACAACTTAAGAAAGAATCTTCCATACATTAGACATTAGGCAAGCCCTTGCATTTTACATCCAATGAACCCAACCTTTCAGGTGATCACCTCGACTTTTCATAAGTCACCAACCACCTACTAAAGGTCACCAGATGATGTCTCAAACTATATCTAGATGAGTCGCTTCAACCATTCACCTTGCGTATCAGCTGGCATGCTAACCAGTCCCAAAGTTGGTTAGCCCTCAATCTACCAGAACAGTGGTGACCTCTACAGCATTCCTACGTGGTGTACCTCTTCCAGATGTCTGTGCCTCTGCCACCTGGGCACAGCCATCCACTTTCATCCAGCATTATAGACTTGATCTCTGGCAAAAGTCTGATGCGATCTTTGGATGTGCTGTTCTAACCTCTACCTTGGCATGACACCCTGTTTCCGGGTAAGACAGCTTTTTAGTTGCCCAAGGTGTGATTCACAGAGGCCACAAAGAAGAACGACAGGTTACTCACCTGTAATTGTAGTTCTTCAAGTGGACCTCTGTGAGTCACACATCCCACCTGTCCTCCTCACTGTCACGCCATTCTGTTTAATGTAGCGGCGGTTGACACAACTGAAAGGAGAGCCTTGGCACCAAGGTACTTATACAAGGGGGGACGGGCGTTATTCTAATGTGTTTTTTGCTACCACAGAAGCTCTAGAACTTTCTGATGAAGCTCCGTGCAGGTGCGGATCACCCAGAGTGTGAATCACAGAGGTCCACTCAAAGAACTACAATTACAGGTGGGTAACCTGTTATTCTGGACTGGTAATAGTGTTCCATAGAAACAGCATTTCTGGTAGCATGGTCATTGTGTATGTACCCTGCAGTTATCCTTACTAAAATCTGTTTGTTTTCTAGCCACTACTAATGGTAGGAAATTAGCAGTCGCAAGTCAGGATCTCGGGGGGGGTGGGATGTGGGAAGTGAAAGCTTTTCAGATCTTCAAATAATCTCCATCAAAATTGCTGTTTCTGAACTGCTATTGGTGAAAGATACTAATGAGCTTAGAAGGGTTTGGGAGATGGGCAAAATAAATGGGAAAATGACAAGGATGACAGTACAAATATATTGTAGCATTTTAAATACTAACAGATTCATTTTAGTGTGAGTTTTTTGTAGACCACAATCCACTTCTTCAAATATTTTCATCCATTTCGTTCACCAGTGATTCTGACTCAAACTGTTGTCCTGCATTACTAATAGCAGCATGAGAATAGCAGTAGTTTCTCAACTAGTGAGTGAGATGGTGAAGGAAGGTGGCAGGGACTATATTTAGGGAGTGGCCATGAAATATCAGTTAGCTTCTCTTTTATTTTTTACCAAGATGAAATAAGAAGTATCCACTGAATTTAACAAAACAGCTTTAGACTGGATGGAAAGAAAGATGGTGAAGCCTTTCTTCCTGCCTTGGCTAATGATTGGTCCCTAATGCATCTTTACATGTGCTCTGTCCAGTTGGCTTTCCATTTGTGATGTGATAAGGTTTCTGGGCTCCCTCTTAGAGTCAATAACTGTACTGTATAAGGTTTAATCAAACTAAGTGTGGAGTTGAGCACAATCAGCAATTGTACTTCTAACAATATAGTTAACAACATTCAGGAAAAAGAGGATTTAGTTGCTAATACAAAGCTGTTCCTGCATTTTGTTTGTCTATGGCTGGATACTAGGCCCACGAGTTAATAATAATCCTCCTGTTCACTGCTATCAGAGCTACAGTGAACCTTGCAGCTTAATCCTAATACTGTTCCTGCTCAGAAATATATAAATGCAAACTGTAGGATTACAATTTTGTTCAACTGAGAATAGCAACTCCATACCTGTTTGAATGTTGCTCTCCCATACCACGGTAACTGACACATGAACGGCTTTGTCCTAGAAATAGAAATTAAATATAAAGTGGAAACTGTATTATTCTTGTTCATCCAGAAAAAAATTAAATATCTGTGATGGCAAATATTGCCTACCAATGTGTATTTTTCTCCATTTGATTTTTACTTATTATTTGCAAGAGGAAAGTCACACAAGTTGAACAATGGCTTTAGGAAAAGGAGATGGATATTTTCTGCTTGGGCAGCACAAATAAAAACAAAGGAGCTGCTGCATCTTGAAGACAAATGGATTTATTTCAGTGTGAATTTCCTTAGATTCCATAGAAGCACCAAAAAAACTGGATTGTAACTCACAACAAAGTAAACTGCAACTCACAAAAACTCACATTGACATAAACAGGTTACAGTGGTTCCCCACATGACGACGATTAACTGTTCCATAGTAATTGCTGTTTAGCGAAAACATCGTCTTGCGAAAACCGTTTCCCCATTGGAATGCATTGAAACCCATTTAAAGCGTTCCAATGAGGAAAAATCATAGTCGTTTTGCGAAGATTGCCCACAGGGAAGTCATTTTGCGAAGCACCAGTCAGCTGTTAAAATGGCTGCCCTGCGAAGCATCGGCCCCGAAAACACCCGTTTTGCAAAGCGCCAATCAGTGGCAAAATCGTCGTCTTGCAAAACTCGGTATGCAAAGCAGGGATGCAAACATCGTCCAGCGAAAATCGCCCATTGGAATCAGTGTTTGTGAATCGCTATAGCGATCGCAAAACCTCATCATCATGCGGATTCGTCGTTTTACGAGGTCATCGTCTAGGGAGGTACTACTGTAGTCTTAAGGGTGCTACAACTCTTGTTTTTATTTGTGCTATACATGCTGAAACAGACTAACAGAGCCACATTGTTGAAAAATATTTCTACTGGATATCAAATATATTCTAGTGTGGAGCTTAATTTGGAAAATACTGAAAATGTCTGTTATTTAAAGGGAAAATACTTCATTGTATTATGAAAATGTACATGGCAAAATAGTGAACAAAGAAAGATGCTGTCTAAATGTGCTGCTTGTAGCCTGATCATTGCCTTCACCAAGATGTTGTTACAAAGCTATCTTCTCCCACACACCCTGTTCCCCTCCAGTTAAACCAGTGGTGCTTTTTGATTTTGTACTGTGATTTGCTTTTGCAATGAACACTCACAGATCTTCCCCTTCTCCTGCCCCTATTCCTTTTTGTTTTACAGATTCTCTTTTATTTTGATATATTTTTTACTGTCATTTTCACCATTGAAATTGCTCTGAAGGTAAAGTCCCCATCTTCTCTTCCATTATCTTCTCAGTCATGAGCCCACTAGTTCTCTGCTGCTGCTCTCTGTCGCTAACACACGCGCCTGTCTGTGTCTTGGCCACGCTGAGTAACCACTAACCCAACTGTGCTTATTTTTCAGATCCTAGGCAATGCAGATTATGTCTTCACTAGTATCTTTACATTAGAAATTATTCTTAAGGTAACCAATACGAGCAATAAATGTCTCTCTCTTGCTTTTGCTTTGTCTTCTGTATCGCTTTAAATCCCAAATACCTCCATAGACAGGATGTCCTTTGTAGCTTAGTAGTGCCTGTGTATGCTTTTTAAAATTGTTCCATTTTAATATTATAATTCTAATACTATGTATAAATGTCTTGTCATGTATTACCCCAAAGGAAGTATATCATTGCTTAGGAAATTCAGGGAAAGGCAAATGTCCCAGAGCACAGTGTGTGTTCACTATATAATACAGCAATATCTACCTGTCCCTTTGAAAAGGTCTGTGGTTTGTTTTTTGGTGGGTTTTTTTTTTTTTTTTGCTTTTTATAACTTTCTGATGCATTAGTTTAAAAAAAGCATAAGAATCACATAAAACTTAAAACATCCACTAATAATGTCTCTGCAAGGCCCTTAAATAGCAGCTTTAAAACTAACTAGAAAACCTTTCTTTTTCTTCATTAAATCATCATAGACTAGGTAAAAAAAGTTGTGCAATTGAATGTGCACTTACTTGTGCACATAGTTATGCACCCAGGCTTGTGACAGATGGCTGGTAAAATGTGAAAACTACTTGTGGAATTGCTCTTACAATATTTTGGCCACAGTGTCTGCTGCTGTTTAATATCTCCCTCTTAAGAATCCATTTTTTCCCAGCATTTTCTTTCCCCAGAAGAGGCGGTCTTTAGAGTTTAAAAACATCTAATTGTATGTAACTTATAACTGCTCTTAGAAGCAACAGGAATCACAGCATTTTGGAATCTTTGATGTAAGATAATAGGATGCAGCCTGATGATTCGACATAGGCAATTCGATCAGGAATATTAAAAACAGTAGTGCTCCTGTATATGTAAAATATTACAGGGCAAAAGATCACATTGAACAGCTCTGGAAGCTTATTCCCATTGACTGCTCCTAAAACTCATCTCTGAAGTTAGAACTGCTGCAGTCCTAGTACAGGAGTAGAATTTATAATATTAAATGAAAATGGCATTGAGTTCTTCCTGTTTTCATTTCCTTTATGAAACCTTTCCTTAATCCAAACTTGCAGTATCTGCTCACTAATGTATAGAGCTGGAAATCAGCTGTAGAATCTGTCTTTTATAATGGTCCAATAGTCTGTGAGCCTATTCATTAAATAGATAAGCTGCCTCCCTACCTTTATTTCCCCTGCTATTAGGTAACAGTTACAACTATGTGATTCCCTCAAGAGAATACTCTGCCTGAGATTACATGACAGTGCACTAAATCATTCATAGACAAAGTTGTTGGCAAAGAAAATTAAAATGAGCTCTCATTCATTCCACACTCATTTACAGAAACGAGTAATCTAGTTCTTCTGTCTTGATGTGTGGAGTATCAGTATGACTTGTTTATACATACACTTGAGCCAAATGTCCATGTGACATCGCTTTATAATTATGACAAGGGCTAGAGATTAAAATCAAAAAAGGAAAGTAGGCCACGGTCAGCACAAAGAAATCATTCCTGAGCAATGCCTACTCACATTGGTTGTCAGACTTTCAGCCAATCAGAAATGGGTAAAACTCTTACATTGTGCTTCTTATAATAAAATCATAGGTAAAGGTAAAGGTAAAGGTTCCCCTTCACAATTTTTGTCCAGTCGTGTTCGACTCTAGGGGGCGACGCTCATCCCCGTTTCCAAGCCATAGAGCCAGCGTTTGTCCGAAGACAATCTTCCGTGGTCACGTGGCCAGTGCGACTTAGACACGGAACGCTGTTACCTTCCCACCGAGGTGGTCCCTATTTATCTACTTGCATTTGCATGCTTTTGAACCACTAGGTTGGCGGGAGCTGGGACAAGCGACGGGTGCTCACTCCGTCACGTGGATTCGATCTTATAGCTAAAGATCTACAGACCTTACAGCACAGAGGCTTCTGCGGTTTAACCTGCAGCGCCACCACGTCCCTAATAAAATCATATAAGGCAGTAAATGAAAGGAGGCAGGAATACTTTACAAAGTTGTTTTTCTCCTTCCTTCTTCTTTTTGATATATAGTTTGGGGGACCAAAGCTTGCTCCCCACATCTTCCTCTTTTTATATATCAAGTAGGAGAGGATGAGCAGAGGTGAACTGGTTTAGTACATTTCCGGCTACCAGAACCCTCCTTTCTCAGGGTTCACCTTTCCTGAACTATTGGGTTGTTGGCTTTTTCCATTGAAGACTGGGCTAATAATCCCTTGTTATTTTGATGAAAGGAGGACCATGTGGGAGAGGAAAGGCTCTCAATTTGGAACAAATCATCTTTCGCTACAGCCTTAACTAATTTCCTAGAAAGTGATCCTGCTATTACAAATATATTACACTAGAGTTTGAGAAAAAAAATTTTAATGGCAGCTTCCTAGATCCTCCAGCCATCATGGTCACTGGGTACTGTAATCTTACAAAGTAACTTTTCCAAGATATGTATGATATATATTAAAAAATGAAGTATATGGACATGGCTTTCAGTATGTGCTGTTACCTGAGGCACAGTGGAACCCACATTAACACTTAATATATACTTTCAGAATGTTAATATAAGCCTATAATATATGTTAAACGTATATTTTCTAACAGCAATAAAGAAAAATGTCTGAAGAATTAAACTTACAGTATAGAGCCCAGAAGACCTATGAACTACCCACCTACTCTTCCCATAATTCAAAGATACAAGGGAATATTTGAAAAAAAAATCCAAAGACATTATCCCCTAATGTATAAACTGAAACCATATTATACAGTTTGCTATGCCACTGAATTTCTCAGCAAGAAGAGATAAAGCCACCTTATACAGTAAAAGAAATTCAACAGAGCTTCCCATTCACATTTCAATGGTGTCTCTCCTTCTCCCTAAGATTGCCATACAAAGCCTCAGAGGCATCTTTACTACCTTTGTTATGGCAAGAATCCTCCCTTCCCCAACCAGTTATACCCTCCTGTATAAACTCTACTTAAAGAGCAGAGTTTATACTTCCTTTCTGATTTCTTCCTGATAGATCAGTTGTAAGTTCTTCCTAATGTCATTTGTTTTTTGATGGTTTCAAAATTTAATTTATTTACAACCTTCTTCGGCACATCTTTATAAATACTGGCTGGAAATTAGGTCTTCTAGCCCAAATACATCTTTGGTTGGCTGGAGAAATTCAAGGAAGTAGCTAAGGTGCTTTGGGGGAGGGGGGTTGCACTTCAGTTTGAGAATGCATAGACCTGATGAGTTTATTGAAACAAAAAAGGATCATACTGAACTCACTTTTACAGGTAATGTTTTGTTTGTAGCACTTGGCCATGGTTCCTATAAACAAAAATAATCTTACCAACTTGGCTGTGGCAATAAATTGCTGAGTTATTTTAGTCTGCCATTGAGTGATAAATATAAAACAGATTTCTTTTAAAAAAAAACAGGGTGCAATGGGGTTTATTTATTTGTTGCACTTCTATGCTGCCTTTCCAAGGTGGCTAAAAATTGGGATTTTTAACTGTCCTGTGAGAAGAACAGGACTAAATTCCTAGAAGTAATTAGTCCTGGTCATTTCAACCCTGCTAGCACATAGTTGAAGATGGGTATACTATTAGATGTATCATCAGCACTAATTTGATACTCCCAAACAGGAAAACATTGCCTGTAAATGAAACCTGGAAATCTTGCACTACTGGTATCTCATTACTGTAAAATTAAATGTTCCAAAACTTGAAGAGGTTGCAAATTTTGATCCACACCCATTTCTGCTGTCACTACTTACCAGATTATGTATTTTTTGCAGTCACAGACTCATAAGGTGAAATAAGTATCAGTAGCCTGGATTTTTAAAGCACCATATGGTACTGTGTGTTCTTGACTCTGCTTATGGGTGGCATTGTGGATGTCAACATAGGCAACTATAAAAAAGATAAAAGATTTATTTCAGCAGTTTTTTGGCTCATGAAGGTGACCAAAGAAGAAATATTAAAGTGGATTAATAAAGGCCAAGTAACCATAAAACACATTAAATCTAGAAAGCTGGAATATTTTGGTCATGTAATGAAAAATGAAAAATATAACTCATTACATCTCATCATTCAAGGTATTATAAATTGGAAAACAAATGCATAAAGATGAATTATTGGGTGAAGACCCTTGGAGAGTGGTTTAAGTGCAACATGACATCCTTGTTTAGAGCTGTATCATCTAAAGTCAAAGAAACCATCAGTCAGTTCTGCCTCCAGTAGAAGAAAAACAAGCAGCAACCTGTTTTTTTAATGAACTGACTGATAAAATTATGCCAGTAAGTCAGCAGCAGGAATATGAGACTTGACCTTCCACCCTTCTTATACCATTCTTACGAAAGACCCTTCTTCAAATTGTCATCATCAGTCCACCTTCTAGTACATGAAAATTCAGTAAAATGAGAACAGTGACTGAAATTCTATTATTGCTATGCATGTGGAAAGCAAATGGTGTAACCTCCTGCATCTCCCCCATGAACCTGCCCAGACTTTAAAATCATCAGGGGAGGCCTTTTTCTCAGTCCCACCACCCTCACATGTGTGCTTGGTGGGGACACGGAAGAGGAACTTCTCTGTGGCTGCTCCTAGCCTCTGGAACTCCCTCCCACAGGAAGCTAGGCTAGTCCCAATTTTGCTGTCCTTCCAAAAGCAGACAAAGATTTTTCTCTTCAAGCAGTCTTTCCCTTTATAACTGGTAATCTGAGAGGGGTTTTTAAATGGACGGGTGTGCTCTGTTATTTTAAGTGTGTTTTAGTATTGATTATATTGCTGTTTTTAATATAATACTTGATTAATTCTTTTTTTATACTTGTATACGTAGTGATTTTAGCTTTTAAATATTGTTTTTTTTCATGATGTAAGCCGCCTTGGGGATTTTTAAGGAGAAAAGTGGGATAAAAACATTTTAAATAAATAAATAAGAGTAAGTCACCTTTTGTGCCATCCAGCTGCCAATTAGGAGTCCCTATTAGGAGTTTTGAATGTGCACCATGCACTGGGTGCGTGTTCCCCTGAAAGAATTCCAGTAGTGACTTGCTTGTTACCAACTAGAGGCAACTGAATGCTACACCATTTGCCTTCTGCATGCTTAACAACGTACCAGATAGAGATGTGAATGGACAAAACTTTCGGGTTTCGTTCATCCTGGGTTCTTACAGGATGTATTTCATTCATTTGGGGGTCTTTTGAGTACCAGTCCTTCTGTTAAACATGAAAGGGACTGGTTCTTTTCATTTTATTTTTCCCCGTTCATGCTTGCTGTAAAAACTCTGGGAAGGGGAGAATCATGGCAAAAGGATTGAGAGACAGTGAAACAGAGAGGAAGGAATGGCACCTGAAGTCCCCTACACATGACCCTCAAGGCATAGCACTTATCACCAGCTGCCTCATCTTTTTGCTTCTGCTGCTGCTGCTGCCAAGTGTTTCCTATGAGCTGGAGGTAACTACAGTATTAGCTCACCAGTACAGTTGCTACTCTTCTCCCAGCAGTGGCAGCCATTAAAGCAATAGGCGCAGAAAGTGTCCACACACACACACGTATGGATATTTCAGCCTCCCTCCACTACTTGCCATGTACACTTTTTCCAGCACTGAGGGAATGGGACCAGTTGAACGAGGGAGCACCAACCAAGAGGCAAAACACCAGCCACTAGGTTGGGGAAAAGGCAAATGCTTCCCTTTTGCACCTTGCAGGCACCTGTGTATGTGTGTCCCTGTGCACGCAAAACCAATGTCAGTGGCGGCGGCAGCATTGATTTTGAGCTGAGTAGATAAGGTGGTTGAAGTGGCAACAGGGACCTTGCAAGGCTTCAGTGTCCTGATGGGATGTTGAAACGAAGAAAGAACACTAGTCACTCTTCACTGGGTCCCAACCAATCCAGGCCTTTTTACTGATTCAACCCCCACCCCCGTGAACGTCCTGATTGACTCTTGCCAGCAGCCCTAATGGCACTATTTGATTAAACATTTCCTGGGTAGTTAGACAGACAGGAAGTGAACAAAAGGGCAAATGAAAGAGGGAAACATTAAAGAACCTGTCTTTCATTAAAGCACAGCATTCAGATTTAATACTCTCTATTGGGAATCAAGGAAAGAACCCAGAAATGAAAGTAAGAGCCTTCTTTGTTTTCTTCCCATCATTTGAGTTAACCTGAAGGTCCCATTCCTAGCAACAGCATTTCAGGCAATATATGAAGGTTCCTGCATGGGATAAGGCAGTCTCCAAGATATGCTTGCATTAATGTCTGAGAAAAGGAAAGCAATCTATATTCTATTTTTTTCAAATGAACTCAGTACTATGATTTCTGTATCCTTTATTTCCAAAGGCAAGAAATTACTATGGACTGCAAAGTAATTCATTATGGGCTGGATGTTATTTGCAATCTTTTCTTGCATATTTTTTCTTGCATATAAAAAAACATCTTATTCTTTCATTTCCTTTCTATGAAACATTGGCCTAGAATGTTAATAGTTTTTCTGCTCTACTATATTGTGTTGTCCCTCCTCCTGCTTGCTCTGAGAAAGCCGTTCCTGTAATG
Organism: Pogona vitticeps; assembly: GCF_051106095.1. Lineage (NCBI taxonomy): Eukaryota > Metazoa > Chordata > Lepidosauria > Squamata > Agamidae > Pogona > Pogona vitticeps. The sequence continues at coordinate 180,249,820 of NC_135787.1, forward strand.
TACTAACAGCAGAGTTTCTTTATGTCTCCATGTGCTTGCCCACAGATGACTGCCTATGGGGCTTTCCTCCACAAAGGCTCCTTCTGCAGAAACTACTTCAACATTCTGGACCTGCTGGTGGTTAGCGTTTCTCTCATCTCCTTTGGGATCCAGTGAGTGAGCTATTTTCAGCTAAAAAAAAAACTACTTGTAGATGAAGAGTGGGGAAGGGCAATGAAACAAAGGGGAAAGGTCATCTTTGAAATACAAGTCAGCTTTGGTTAGTTGTGTCTGTGGTTCTTACTGAAAAATAATGAACACTTGCATCTGGCACTCTTCTCTTCCCATTGCTTGTCTATACAAACATCTTTTGCCCACTCATAGCTAGTGGGTGTTTGATTAAGGTTAGTTTTTCAACTTCCTCCCACATCCTGCCCCAGCAATTTGTTTAGCTTTGTCCTGCATCCCCTACATAAACATGTTTGTGTTACTGATCATAATTATCTTGCAAAATTGTTGGAGCAGAGCATCATTTTGAAGTTCTGGATTAGGCATTAAACCTATTAGATCACTCAAAACTACAAACAAGGCGAACTTTAAAGCTTTGTAGAACTTTTAATCAGGCAAAAATGAACCTTGGAGTTTCTGCGTGGATTTCAAGCAGCAAATCCAAAAACTGTGCCAGATGTGGTGCTCATGGATCATGCAGTTAATAATACTTATAAATCTCAACAATAACAAAGGCAAACGGTTTGCATATACTTTATAAAGGAGAAGGACAGGTTCCTTTGCTGAGAAGAATATAATCTAAAATTTCACACAGGATGACGAAGGAAATAGAATGATTTGGTTTCTTGTCTTTGTCCAGCTTAGAGGAAGTTGAAGGAAGGAACAAGACACTAGCATTCTAAAATGCAACTTTAGGGATATAGGATGGAGCTGAATATTTGAAGGTAGTAGAAAACTTTAGAAGTGCTCTGAATGTGATACTATAGCCTCAAGATGGGTAGTATAGAAATCAAATAAATAAATAAATAAATAAATAAATAAAGTTCAGGGACAAAAATTAAGATAAAGATATAGCTGGTTTTGAAGAATGTCCTAGACTGAGGACCACATCTAGACCCCTGAATTTCGTGAAGTAGGGTGTCATGTGATCAGAGTGCCAAGGGAGACAACTAAATTGGATAGCCATATACTGGATAGATGTTGAGGACTAAAGTGAAACTGGAAGATCAGAGAGAAGATTTCAGGGGTATACGCAAGATAGTACTACCATAGGGCTCTCTTTTTTCTTTTTCTTTTGCTAAGGAAACAAAGAGAACATATTTTAGAAGTACTCTTACTATGGGAACTAATGCCATTTACACTTGTATCCCACTTTTCCATTACAAATAGCGTCCAAAATGTGTAACGACATCAGTAAAAACAAACTGAGCAACAAAACTGCTGAAACAACTCTAAGTAAGCCTCAAGCCCATTTAAACAGCTAGTTTAAAAAGACGAGTCTTCACACCCTTCCTAAAAGTAATAGAGGCCAAAACAGTAAAAAGAAGCCACACAAGTTGTGGAACAAGAAATCTTAATTAAGAGCCACTAGCAGGGATTATAGGGTGACTGTACTCAGCTGGGGCAAGCCAGCAGAGACTGAGGCCTTTCTGTGCTGGAAATCAGGATACTTCACGCTAGGATAGAAGCAAGCTGCAAAATGAGTAAAGTATCTTTAAAGGCATGAGTCACTAGAGAATTAATTGACATACTACTTCCTCTGAACTGACACTTTGGTGAAGTGCTTTCAGAACATCCTTATCTTAAACTGCGTTACGATGACTGCAGTTTGGCATCATTTTCATAATGTTCTCACACAGTCTTTGGCAGCCTGTTTTTTTCAGAGTCTTCTGTTCTTCTGTCTCTGTCAATACAATATTCTGTATTCAGTTCAGCTGCATGGTAGCCACAACCCCACCCACCATGGCTTACTTATAAATGCAGTATCCATGCTAGTGGATTATTCAGAGGCAAAACAAAAGCAGAAGCCCTAAACAAATACATTCTGAATAAAGCCATGTTTAAGACCATGAAAATGTTTAAAATAATAATAATAAGTAATAAGAAGAATGAAAGCAGATTTAAACCATTTTTGCTCTCATCAGTCAGTGTGGATATATCTGCCTTGTAGCACATGACTGCAAAATGAACAAGGTTTTTATTGATAGTCCCATAAACTATTCATTAATAACATTTCTGAATGATTTCATAAAGTAAAGATAGTCACCTCCCCTGAGTATTAACTGCATAGATTTTAGCTTGTTTGAATACGCATACCATGTTACTACATCCAGCTTCAAGCAAATCAGTACAGAAATGCTATATGGAAAGCTTTATGAATGCTTTGACTACAGGATTTATAATTTGAAGGTATGGGAGACAGAAAAAAAGGCAGAGTAGTATAGTGGCAACGAGTCTGGCTTGGCTTGGTCAAATCTGAATTCAGTGAATGTAAATGTGAACAGTGCAGCTATAAAGTTGTCAGCTTCAGCATATGCCCTGTTGTGCGGCAAATTGAACCTCCTTGTAGCCAGGGCCAATTTTTTAGTCCAGAAATAATTTCTGCAGCCATTGTAAAATTTGATGATTTCCTGCTGCTGTTCTTTTTCAGGTCTAGTGCCATCAATGTAGTGAAAATACTACGAGTCCTGCGAGTCCTGAGGCCATTGAGGGCTATCAACCGAGCCAAAGGCCTAAAGGTAAAGGACATCTCAAAAGTTTATTAAAGATTAAGCACTAACTTGCTTTCTGTAACTGCTTTAGGGCAAAGAGCTGTATGAAAGGGCCTCTCCTTTCCTGATCTGAGTGAATACAGAGCTTCTCTGCAGTGATCACCAGGCTTCAGTAATGGAGCACAGTATGTCTTCATCCTGTGCTGGCAACCTTAAGGAAGGGAGTTAAGTGTTTCACTTTGCTTTTCTGTTCATAAAGAGACAAGGAGTAATGATTCATTGTTAATACAGGGCAGATTCTTCAGAACAACTTTATAAAGGACAGACATTCATTGTAATGTAAAAAAAGAGAGGAAGATTCCATTAAGGTGTGGTTAAACCTAACTGATGCCCCTGGTAAATCCATCAGGGTTCCTCACACAGCATAAGACATTTTATTCTCTTTTCAACATTTTTAATTGAAGCCTGATTACTTTGTCTTAGAGAGTGACGTTGATTCTGTTTCTTTACCATACCATACATCAAGAAAGTTGAAAATGTTACAACATTTGCCAAGAAAATGTCCAGCAGTTTGAGCGAAGGCAAAGGGAGAGTCTAAACATCCCAAGGACTCAGGTGTGCAAGCTGTCTGTGAGCACTGGCCATCCTGTGTGATAGCCAGTACTTTTTTTGGGCCAATATTGTGGTTGGGGGGGAAGGGGGGGAGTTCTCCAACCACAATATTGACCCAACATTCAAATCACTCTCTGGGCCCAATGGAGAATATCATTTAGCTGGTGGATCTTATGCCTTATAGTTTTAGCTCATGTTGCTTTCGGAGATGTGTATGGAAAAAAATTCTGTCTATTGTGAGGTAGTTGAGACTCTGTGACACTGATTATATTTTTAAGAAGGAGCAGGAGCACAAAGATCACTGACAGTTCCAATCCACTGATACGGTGTGGATGATGCATATGAAGATGGCATGATTTATTTACTTATATCAAACTCTGAAATAAATTTTTAAAAATGATTAAAATTTTTGTCTTTTGCTTGCAGCATGTGGTCCAGTGTGTGTTTGTAGCCATCAGAACAATAGGAAATATTGTGATTGTCACCACACTGTTACAGTTCATGTTTGCCTGCATTGGAGTTCAGCTTTTCAAGGTAAATACGGAATTTGTTTCCTCTCTTCTTCTTCATTTACATTTAGAAAAAGAAGGTGGGATTGTTTGGAGAAGGAGGAAGATAAGGAATCTCCTGGAACTTTACACATACTGTTGTCACATATAATATTAAAGTGATTGACCTGTTTACCGTAAACTGACAGGCAGCCTGGATTGCCTTTTTTAGACAGAGAGTATTAAATAGAGTGAACCAAACATACTCACTTTTTCTTCTTAGCTTTTTTGCTGTAAGGTTGTTACTTCTGACTTACAGCAGCCCAATGAATTAGTGACCTCCAGAAGGTCCTGTCATTAACAGTCCTGTTCAGTTTTTGCAAATTCAAGGCTTGATATCCATCTCCTATTCGGCTTTCTTCTTTTCCTGCTGCCTACAATTTTCCCAGCATTACTGTATTTTCTTTCCAAGTGAATCTGGTCTTCTTATGGTATGCCTAAATTATAGTAGCCTTAGTTTAGTTCTCTCTGCTACTAAAGACAGTTTGGCCTTGATTAATCTCAGATCCACTTGTTTCTCTTTATGGCAACCACATTTCAAAATATTTGATTTCTTTTTTCTCAGCTTTCTTCACTGTCCAGCTTTCACATCTCTACATAACAATTGGGCATTATCGTAGTATGAGTGATCTTGGCCTAGTCTCCAGTGACATACAGTATACTTACTCTTAAGGGTTTGGGTTTTTTTGTACTTCCTTCATAGGGGCCCTTCATCTCAGTCTTCATCTAATTGTTTGGCTGCATTCTCCATTCAGAATCTTTTAGCTTATACTGAAAAACTATTTGCTTTTCATCCCTTTGTAAAAGGATGTTTAAATAAAACTTTTCCCCTATGCTTTGAATGCCAGTTTAGGTCTCTGCTCAAATGTATCTGTGCACAAAGTGAATATTTAGAGAAAAAGAGGAAGAATGTTTCCTTATTCCAAAGTCATTATACTGGTCACCAGCTTTGCATCTTGAATGACAATCTTCTGGTCTGAAGAAAAGCCTGCCCTGTGTAGGTACAACCCCCTTCAAACCTTTGGCACAGTTAGACATCTTTTGCTATGTATCATTGACAATGGACCAGCAGATGCATCCCTGCTTTCTTCACCTCATTTAGTGAAGGCATGGAACAGTCCTCCTGAAAAGGGTTCCTCACACAGCATAAGACATTTTATGGAGAGTCTTCTCTGTAGAGTCTTCTCTGTAACAATGTGCTACCATCTTGATCATATAAGTATACATACATAATCAGATGTGTAAGTGCTAAAAATGACAGCACCCAGAATTGCCTGACCCTTCTTCTTCTCAGGGTGTTCTTGCTAGTCCTGTACTTTCTCTAATGCTAACAGATTTTCTGTCTATAAGGCTGCTTTTCTGTCTATAAGGCCACCCATAGGATGGCTATGAAGTGCAAAAACCCAAATAAGTCTTCAAGTTGCTTTGCAAAGACTCTGCATTAAATACATCACCATTGTTTAAAGAGATCGCTGCTATATTATTTGAAGAGATTAGAGATGGAGATTAAAGCAATGGGACGGTGAAATAATGACACAAAATCTTCAAAATATCATTCCTCGTTTTTCATGTGATTTTGAGCACTACAAACTTGAGCAATTTGTCGCATCCCTGAGGCAAAAATCTAGAGCTGTTGATCCATAGCTCAGCTCTATTCAGAATCATTTGCCTTCAGAAAAAAAAATGATGAGTCTCATCTCTATAAATAATAATCATGTGCTATCAGGTCAATTCTGACTTATGGCAATAATTTTTAGGGTTTTCCACATAGAAAATACTCAGAATTGGTTTCCCGTTCCCTTCTTCTGGGGCTATCCTTGGACTGTGCAGCTTGCCCAAGGCCACCCAGGCTAGCTCTGCTTGCAGGAGGCACAGTGGAAAATCAAAGTCCCAACTTCTGGCTCTAAACCGCCTCTATTGCAACTTTTAAGTTTCAAGTCAGTCACAGAATCCTGCTAAATTTTTGTGCAAGTTTAAATTTCCATCACTTACACTCAACATCTGTCTCATATTGCTTCCCAGATTTCCATTATCTAATGTCAATTTTTTCTCTCTCTAAGATAATCATATGTCTCATAAAAAATAAGGGCCAAATCCATACAGATATAGTAGATGTAGTAAAAATGTAATATGTCAATAGGTGAAGAAAACACAAGACTTTTTTTTTTCAATGAAGAACTAATTAAAACATAACTCAGTGATTAAATGATCTGTGGATTTATTACTTTTGTCCTCCTCCAGGGCAAATTGTATAGCTGCAGCGATAGCTCCAAGCAAACAGAAGCTGAGTGCAAGTGAGTTCAATCATCTCTGGCGAGCCTTTTGTAGCAATTGTACTTAATGCCAAAAAGTTACTTGTTCTGTGTATGTTCCTCCCTTGATACCTTACTTCTCTTAACAGGGGCAGTTTTATTACATACAAAGATGGAGAAGTGTCTCAACCAATGATCCAGCCTCGAAGGTGGGAGAACAGCAAGTTTGATTTTGACAATGTTCTAACTGCCATGATGGCCCTCTTCACTGTTTCAACCTTTGAAGGCTGGCCAGAGTGAGTATACACTAATTCACAGTATCAGTGTATGTTGGTGTGGGTGTGCTTGGTTGGGTTTATTTTGCATGTTCAAATTATCTCATCTCCATTCAACTCCTTTATTAAATGTTAGATTATGACGTGGCACTAACTGAAACATTCACAAGGTTGTCTCACTGTACCAAAACATGAAACTTAGTGGCACTTTCAGATGTTTGCCTCCCTGTACTTCTCCTTGAATGCTGTAACATGCAATTGGAAGATTGGAAAAGATCTTCAAGAAAAGTAGGTGCTCCTGTTCTGTGTCACTTTCAGGCTTATTGTGGGAAACTGGTACCACTTAGACTACTCCCACCGCTGATCAGGAGACTTTGTGGACAGAACCACTCTTCAGTACAATCCCAGTACCTAGAGACACCTAGCTATGCCCTTAGTATCTGTCTTGGGTTGTCTCCCTTTTTTCTAGACTGCTGTACCGATCCATAGATTCCCATATGGAAGATGTGGGGCCCATCTATAACCACAGGGTGGAGATCTCCATTTTCTTCATTATCTACATCATCATCATCGCTTTCTTCATGATGAACATCTTCGTTGGTTTCGTCATCGTCACTTTTCAGGAGCAAGGAGAGCAAGAATACAAGAACTGTGAGCTGGACAAAAACCAGGTAAGATGAAATTTTCTTGGTGTGACTGAAAAAGTGAAATGTATTGGGTGGTACTAAGGCTGATAATAGCTAAAATAATGTCTTATTAAGTACCATATTTTCTGTGTATAAGACGTCCCATGTATAAAACGCCCCCCACTTTTCTAAGTAAAATTTTCTTTCTTTGCATTTTCATTGCAAAAAGCAGCTTCCCCCCCCTCCACGTTTTGCAAAGAAAATGCAGGGGGGACACGATTTCTGCTTTCTCCCTACATTTTTGTTGCGAAAGTTTCGCAATGAAAATATAGGGGAAAAGTAGAAATCACTTTCCCCCTGCATTTTCTTTGCAAACCCTAGAGGCAGAAAGCTGCTTTTTGCAGTGAAAATGTAGGGAGAAAGCAGAAATCACTTTCCCCCTGCATTTTCTTTGCAAAACGTGGAGGGGAAAACAGGGATCAAAGCACTTTGATCCCTCCCCCCACCTTAGTTCAAGTATAAAACAACCCTCAATTTCCCTTCAATTATTTTAGGGAAAAGTGTCATTTTATACACAGAAAAATACAATAATTTAAATACCGAAACCAAATATATGTAAACTGGCTTATGGCCACTGCTATTGTACATGTGTCACAGAGAACATAATGTTCCTATGGAGATTTTTATTTACTGGCCAGAATCCTATTGCTAATTTGCACTTGCATAAGATATCTCTTGGTGGCAAATTGTCATTAATTAATGAGATCCTAGTTACCTTCCTGTGTGCATGCCCAACAAGTACTTCATCAATGAGCAGGAATTTGCTGCAAGACTTACCCAATTTGTGTTCTGCAAGCATAAGGATTCTCAGCAGCATTTAACTGCAGTATTTCTATAGTAGTATTTTAAAACTATATTATAAAAAGCTACCACAGCAGTGCACAATAAGGCTTAAACAAAACTGTTAAACTGCCCAAAGCAAAACCTGATCAGTAGAACAGTTAAACACATTAGGATAATTAATACACTAAAATAATATAATAGTCCAGATTAAAGAATGAAGAGAGCCAAGAGCGGTAGGGCCAGTCATAATTTGTGAAAAAGGGCATTCCACAAAATTGGAGCTTTGTGGGAGAAAGCCCTACTCCACATGCCTAGCAAACAGCTTCTGTGGTATTCTAAGGAGGTGTGCTTTAAAGATCTCAATACCTAGAACAGTTCATAGTGATGGGTGGTCCATTCAATAGCACAGCCTTGAACTATATAGAATTTTCAAAATAGAACCAATAGCTTAATTTAAATACAGATAAATATTGTGAAACAGTATGTATTTTTCAATGGTGTAATATGGTCTTGATATAATGCAGCTTTTAGTACCTAGTTCCCAGATTTTATAATACATGAAGCCCTTGTTTTGTGACTTATCCAGACATGTAGATTTCATAGATTGTAATCGATAAAAGCTCATGTTAAAATAAATTTGTTAAGTCTTTATATACACACACATATATAGGTACTAATATAGCTACTTGTTTGAAAACTGAAGCTCCTGGATATTTTTCAGGGATAATGATATGGGCATGGTTCAGTAGTCTAAATGTGAGAAATGGGTAACTATTACCAAATCAGACTGGATCATGAAAAGCTGCAGCTGCCACATTAATGTTAGTCATTGACTTAGTCCTTGTCACCTTCATCATACTTGGGACACAAGGGACCTGAGGTTTAAAAATGCAGATGAAAACAAGACTGACAGATTTCTGCATCTCTGCGTATACTGACCCTTTTAAAAATCATCAGCCCAGAGAAGAGTATTAAAGAACGGTGGCCTAAAAGATACATAATTGCAGAACTGTCATACATGTGTACCTGTCGGACCATTTAATCCACTGGGCTTTTTTCTTAGCGCCAGTGTGTCGAGTATGCTCTGAAGGCCCGTCCCCTGCGGAGGTATATCCCCAAAAACCAGTACCAGTACAAAGTGTGGTATGTGGTGAATTCCACCTATTTTGAATACCTGATGTTCGTCCTCATCCTTCTGAACACAATCTGCTTGGCCATGCAAGTAAGTCAGAAATTAAAATGTATTGTATTATGTTTGGGAGCATTCCGTTCTGTTGAAGAGAATGTTTATAGTCCATAACATGCTTAGCTGCCAACTATTAATCATCAGGGAAAGAAAATGAAAGTAGGTGCTGAGAAGACATATTTTACAGAAAAGCAGACTAAAAATGTGGCCCATTTCTACATGAAAGAACCAATATTGTGTGTCACAACAAATTCGCTCTACTCCAAAAGAGCAAAATTAGCCCTATTAGCCGTATCTGATTTTCTCCCATATATAAATAAAGGAAAACTTAGTGACTCCCCATTGTCACCTGCTCCATGTAGAGAATGATGAAAGTGTTGAGAAGAAATTCCTGTTAATGTGTAGGCTCTCCATTGAGCAAGAATGCTGTAAAATGGGGATTCGTGCCTGAAGGGAGAGCCTATGTGCAACAGAGACCCTCCCTTCTGAAAACAAGCGGCTGTCCAAATGGGAAAAGCAAAGATAAAGAGAAGAGGTGATATGTGCACCCCTGCTCATGTATTGGAAAGAACCATGTAAATAACACCTACAGTCATGGCCAAAAATATTGGCACCATTGCAATTCTGTCAGAAAATGCAACCCTTCTCTCAGAAAATTGTTGCAGTTGCAAATGTTTTGGTACTCACATGTTCATTTCTTTGGTTTGCGTTGGAACATCACAAAAAAAAAAACAGAGAAGAAAAGTCAAATCTGATACAGTCCCACACAGAATCCCAAAAATGCACTGGCCAGAGAGTACAGCTTGGAGAGAGTGTATCGGCTCCATGTAGTCTCAATTGTGGGGTTCCGCAGGGCTTGATTATCTCCCCAGTGTTGTTTCAGGGGGTGTGAGGCTTCGTGTCATCAATACGCTGATGATACCCAGCTCTACATCTCCTTTTTCCCAACAACAGTGGATGCCATTTTGTCCCTTGAGCACTGCCTGGAGGCCGTATTGAAATGGATGCAGGTGAATGGACTGAGGCTGAACTTGGACAAGACGGAGGTCCTGAGGGTGGGTGGCCCCACCATCAGTGGTTTCAGAAACTCTCTCACATTTGGGGGAGTGACTCTTACCACGAATAGTGAGGTTCACAGCTTGGGGGGTCCATCTGGATCCGGCGCACACCATGGAAATCCAGGTAGCGTCAGTCGTCCACACCACCTACTTCCATCTTTGGTGGACTGCCCAGCTACATCCCTATCTTGATGGTGGGGCACTCACCACTCTGGTCCATGTGCTTATAATCTCGAGATTAGACTACTGTAATGCGCTCTATGTAGGGCTACCTTTGAGATTGATGCAGAAGCTTCAAGTGGTGCAGAATACAACGGCCAGACTTCTCACTGGGATGAGAAAACATCAACATATTTCCCCCACTCTGGCTGCCCTGCATTGCTGCGATTTGTTTCCGCATTGATTTCAAAGTATTACTAATGATTTATAAAGCCCTAAACACTTTAGGGCTTTATATCTAGTGGAACACCTTCTCCACCTAGATCTATCCGAATCATTCGTTCTAGCCAGGATGAGCGGCTGAGGGGCCTAACGCCGAGGCAGGCCTGGAAAAAAGAGAACAAGAAACTGGGCCTTCTCAGCAGTGGCCCTTCACCTCTGGAACAATCTACCCCCATAAATTTGTCACACCCTTCTCCTCTTGCCTTCACACTTTCCCAACATCAGGGTCCTTTCCAGGGAGTCTTCTCATAAGATGGCCAAAGTATTGGAGCCTCACTTCAGGATCTGTCCTTCCAGTGAGCACTCAGGGTTGATTTCCTTCAAAATGGATAGGTTTGTTCTCCTTGCAGTCCAGGGGACTCTCAAGAGTCTCCTCCAGCACCACAATACAAAAGCATCAATTATTCAGCGGTCCGCCTTCTTTATGGTCCAACTCTCACTTCCATACATTGCTATAGGAAAAACCATAACTTTGACTATGCAGACCTTTGCCAGCAAGGTGATGTCTCTGCTTTTTAAGATGCTGTTGAGGTTTGTGATCCCTTTCCTCCCAAGAAACAGGCATCTTTTGATTTCATTGCTGCTGTCACCATCTGCAGTGATCGTCCTCTTTTCCAATTCTCTGGCCACTGCTGAGTTCTCCAAACTCGCTGGCATATTGAGTGTAGCACCTTAGCAGCATCGTCTTTTAAGGTTTTAAATAGTTCCACTGGACTACCATCACCTCCACTGGCCATGTTGTTAGCCATGCTTTCTAAGGCCCACTTGACTTCACTCCCCAAGATGTCTGGCTCAAGGTCAGCAACCACACTATCTGGGTTGTCCAGGATATCCAGATCTTTCTGATATAATTCCTCTGTGTATTCTTGCCACCTCTTCTTGATATCTTCAGCTTCTGTGAGGTCTCTACCATTTCTGTCCCTTATCATGTCCATCTTTGCACAAAATGTTTCTTTAATATCTCCAATTTTCTTGAACAGAGTTCTGTTTTTCCCCTTCCTCTTATTTTCCTCTATTTCTTTGCACTGTTCATTTAAGAAGGCCCACTTGTCTCTTCTTGCTATTCTTTGGAAGTCTGCATTCCATTTTCTGTAATTTTCCCTATTTCCCTTGCATTTTGTTTTCCTTCTCTTTTCTGCTATTTGTAAGGCCTTGTTGGACACCCACTTTGCTTTCTTGCATTTCCATTTCTTTGGAATGGTTTTTCTTGCTGCCTCCTGTACAGTGTTATGGGCCTCCATCCATAGTTCTTCAGGCACTCTGTCCACCAAATCAAGTTCCTTAAATCTGTTCTTCACTTCCACTGTGTATTCATAAGGGATTTGGTCTAGATTATACCTGAGTGGCCCAGAGGTTTTTCCTACTTTCTTCAGTTGAAGCTTGAGTTTTGCTATAAGAAGCTGAGATCAGAGCCACAATCAGCTCCAGTTCTTGTTTTTGCTGACTGTATAGAGCTTCTCCATCTTTGGCTGCAGAGAATATAATCAATCTGATTTTGGTGTTGCCCACCTGGTGATGTCCATGTATAGAGTCGCCTCTTGTGTTGTTGAGAAGAACATATTTCTTTGGTGTCAGTTCTAGAAGGTGTTGTAAGTCTTCATAGATTTGGTCAATTTCAGCCTCTTCAGCATTGGTGGTTGGTCGATAAACTTGGATTACTGTGATGTTGAAAGTTTTGCCTTGGATTTGTATTGAAATCATTCTATCATTTTTGAGATTGTATCCCAGTACAGCTTTTCTTACTCTTTTCTTGACTATGGGGCTACTCAATTTCTTCTATGGGATACTTGCCCACAATACTAGATATGACAATTGTCTGAATTGAATTCACCCATTCCCATCCATTTTAGTCCACTGACGCCCAGGATGTCAATGTTTATTCTTGCCATCTCCTATTTGACCACATCCAGCTTACCAAAGTTCATAGATCTTACATTCCAGGTTCCTATGCAGTATTTTTCTTTGCAGCATCGGACTTTCCTTTCACTTCCAGGTATGTCCACAGCTGAGCATCCTTTCAGCTTTGGCCCAAGCATTTCATTATCTCTGGAGCTACTTGTACTTGTCCTCTGCTCTTCCTCAGTAGCATTTTGGATGCCTTCCAACCTGAGGGGCCCATCTTCCAGCGTCATATCTTTTAGCATTTGGTTCTGTTCATGGAGCTTTCTTAGCAAAGTTACTGGAGTGGCTTGCCAGTTCCTGCTCCAGGTGGATCGCGTTTAGTCAGAACTCTCCACTATGACCTGTCTGTCTTGGGTGTCCCTGCATGGCATAGCCCATAGCTTCTCTGAATTACTCAAGCCCCTTCGCCATGACAAGGCAGCAATCCGTGAAGGAGTAATAATTTAAAATACCTGGGTAATAATGCCTGGTTAATATCAATGCCATTGTATATAGTTCTGTTTTCAAGAATGACATGGTATAAAGTTGTTTTATACAGTAATGCTAGATGTGATTATAATAATAGCTACTGGAAGCCTAGCCAGACTGCAGTAGCTCCATATTAAATTTGACAGACAGGCAGGCAGGCAGGCAGACAGACAGACAGATACCCTGTTTCCCCGAAAATAAGACAGGGTGTTATATTAATTGTTGCTCCAAAAATGCATTAGGGTTCATTTTCGGCGGATGTTTTATTTTTTTCATGTACAACAATATACATTTATTCAAATATAGTTATGTCATCTTCTTCTGGTTGCTGCACAATGGTGGAAGGTGGGGTTTCACTTAACTGGGGCTTATTTGGGGGGTAGGGCTTATATTATGAGCATCCTGAAAAATCCTACTAGGGCTTAGGTCTTATTTTAGGGGAAACAGGGTAGAATAGACAGACAGACAGACAGATCGATAGATCGATCGATAGATAGATCGATCAGTCGATAGATAGATAGAAGTACATGTTCTCACATTATAGAAGTACATGGGTTTTGAGTTGCAGGAAAGTTTTTTGTAGAATGAATTCATTAAAAATGAAAAGAATAATAAACAGATGGGATATGAGGGTCAGCATCTTTTAAAAACTGGTGAAAGGGGAAGACAAATATGTGTGTGGCTCACTTTACTTTTCAAAATGAACACGGTCTACTTTTACAAAATATAAATTAAGTGGTTTATTTTTTAGCACTATGGACAGAGCTGCCTCTTCAAAGAAGCAATGAACATTCTCAACATGCTATTCACCGGCCTGTTCACCGTTGAGATGGTTCTGAAGTTAATTGCTTTCAAACCCAAGGTAGGTATTATTGTTCAAAGCTTCTCTGTACACCTATAGGATCAAATGGAGGACAGGAGGTCATATACAGTACAATATCACATTCTACTCCACCACCTATTCAAGACATGAACTTGAGCAGTTGTTGTCTGGACTGGAGTCTCAATTTGTGCTTGGAGCAGCCTTTCATTCTTGAATGAATATAGAGACAGAAGAAACATGCCTTTAGAAACATAAAATCAATGTTTCAACATCCCCACACGAATATTATGAAGGTGTGTCTTTGAGGTGAGCCATTGCAAGCTGAAATTTCTCATTACTAGTCACATGGTTAAAATGGTTTTGTGACAGTGCCCCTACAAAGTAATATTGCAAAATGGGAAAAACAGCTTTTCACCCAATATTTATTTACTTGCCTATTTTTATAGGATCCTGCTTTTATCTGGGTACATTTAAAGACCAGTTTTCCATATAAATATTGAAATGTTTCACTTTCTCTAAAAATGTTTTGGGGATTGGCTCCTAAAATTTCTGATTTTTGAGCACAGGGCTAAATCCCAAGAAAACAGACCCATGGAAATAAGTGGTGACTAACAAAACTCATTCACTTCAGTGGTTTATTCTAGTTGGGATATATTGGAGTAAAACCATAGACAGGGTACTGAATCAAGAGTTCATTGGGTCCATCACTAGAGGCCACTTTGGGTACCATGGACATAGTCATTTCACTTCAAAATCCTTTCCTGGTCTCTGTCCCCCCTCAGCAGTATAATTCTAGGACACAGACAGGCATTCAAGAGAGTCATTGTGAAGTAAAGAATAGAATATTGGACTAGGACTTTGGAGTCCTGCGTTCAGATTCCTGCCTAGCCTTGGAATCTCACTTGTGGAGGGTGGCAATGGTGAACCAGTCCTTGAACGTCTCATATACCTCAGAAACCTTGTTAGGGTGCCATAAATTGGAAGTGACTTGGTAGTACACTACCATGATTGTTAAACATCAGGTGCATAGAAATCCATACAAGCCTATGTGTGTTGACTCTTGGACTAAACTGTGTTCTATCTTCATGGCAAGCCGTGTAGCTCCATATATCTAGGAACATCAGCATATACCCTAAACCATGATACCTAGCTTTCAAAGTTAATAAACAGCTTGAGGTGACTACATGCATTGTTGTGTCTTGATCTGTTACAAAAACTCCTGTCTTTTGGTATGCCAGTGTGAGCTTGGATTTTAATCATCATCATCATCATCATCATCTTTGAACTGTAGAGCTGGAAGGGACCCTATGGATCATCAAGTCCAGCCCTTCTCAAGGAGGCACAGTTGGGAATTTAACTCTCAACCTCTGGACCTCTGGCTCTGCAGCCAGGGACCTATGCCACTGACTTGAATCATCTATATTGACAGGAAATCTATCAGATCATAATAAGAAATGTCGCTATCCTTATTGTAAGCCATATTGGGCAGGCAATTTCAAAGCTTCTGGAAACTGCCAGGCTAGTTTTTAATAAGAAAATGTATTAAAAACCCACTATATAATCTGTTCCTCCTAGACATCTAGATGTTTTTCATGTATGGAAAATATTGAAATTAACTCTGCTTCCATATCATGGTCCTGATCTCTGTTGGGACTTATTATTGTAATGTTTGAAGATGTCCAGAATGGCAATTGCACATTTCAACTTCTCAGAGTAAATGTGTCAACTACTGACTGCTGCCAGCACTATTATAGTTATGGAAAGGGATGGCAAATTTGGGGAAACGTCATAAGGCTGAGGGAAACAGAGGCCTTATGACTGAAGCTAGGTCAGATGAAAATATGCTGCAGAAAATGTGGGATTCCCAAGGCTTTCTCTATCCCTCTGTCCTAAAATAGTCCAGAAAATATTTTGGCCTACAAAATGCAAATTGTACCTCCAAACTGAGTACTTTAGTGCATGATGTTTAGACTTAAACAAACTTAAAAGGAAAAATCCAATATGAACATATAGTGACATCCATTTCTTTTTTAAAAGTTTTAAAAAGAAACACCCCAGAGCTATTAGATTTACAGGGCAAACAGAGAGTTGGGTGTTAGGTATAAAGAGCCTTTCTGAAGAAATGTTTGATTTAAAAAAAATTTAGGGAGGCACAATTTCTTAGCAAGTCTCCATTAGTCCAACCTTGCCCAGGGTGCTGAATGATATGGCATTGTCTCAGCTACAGGGGTTTCTGAATGAGATGATTTATAAGGATCCATTTCAGCCTGGCCTCAGTTCTGAAAACTGGACAAAGACTGCTTTGGTTGCCTTCACTGACACTCTGTGGCAGATAGTGGACAGGGGAGTGTGCCCTTGTTGTTACTACTCAACCTCATGGTGGCTTTTGATGGCATCAGCCATGGTCTCCTTTTGGAATAGGACTTGGTTGCATTGGTTTTTCATGGCTCTGATCCTTCATAGCCCTGATCCTTAAGGGGGAGCAAGTTCAGAAAGTAGTGCTGCGAGATTATAATTAAATAGTTATCTGAGCTGGGGATGCCAAAAAAATGAACCTAGAATTTTCTCTGCATGCATTGTTGTAAGGTCTATAATTGCAGTAGCGTGCAGTCTGTACTGCCATATTTTATGATCTCTCTCTCAGAGGAAAGGTCTGCAGGATATGCTTTTTCTAGCATGCAGACAATACAAGAAGAAATACATCTTTATTTATGTTGGGCTAGACTTGATAGTATAGAAGAAAACCAATAACAAAGCTGTCTACCCTATAGAAGAACACTGTGAGGGGAAGGTGGCAGCAGGGAGAGACAGAGAAAACTTTAGTTGCTCTATTGCATCATTTTATGACAAAACAAAGATCGAAGAGAAAGGTAAAGCTGTGGTGGGGAACAAGAACATTTTCTTGGATGGTGGATCATCCAATCTTTTTAAGCATGACTGAGCTCCCATGTCTCTCACCAGGAATGAGATTTCACTTGTTATGTGGTGCTGTCCCTCCGTTTGGAAAATGTTAGAGAACACCTACTTCTCTTCTTTGGCTATTTATATAATAATTTGTAAATTGCATTAGTGTATTGCAGAAAGATCTAGTGGCTGGGCAGAGGCATCAAAGACTGAGATAACATGGTAAGCAAAATCCAGTGATGTGGATTTCACTAGTTCCATGGCCAACAAGGAACCTGCTGGTATTTCATACCCATTATGAAAAACAGGAGACAGTATCAAAGAACAGGGACTGTTTTTAGTTCAGCAAACATATCCAGGAAATTTCTGTATTTCTGCAGCATTGTGACAGGTATTTCCAGCTGAGCTCTTGAATTTTTCAACAATGCCATTATTTTTAAAAATTATATGAGTGTGCATAATGTGGTGCTGTGTGAAGCACTAGATTAGCTGTTATGCTTAATCATCTAATATAAAAATTATTCATGTTGTGTTAAAAAGCCCAGTGGGATAGTGCAATGGGGTCTCATTTGGAATTGTGCCTGAAGGAACAGCAGCTGCACAAAAAGGAGAATGTTTTACTACAGAAAAGGTCACCCCATTGGATGAGAATCCCAAATTGTGTGTGTTGGGGAGGTCTTATACCAGAAGTATGAATATTGATTTGGATGGAGGCAAACAACAGGTCTTCTCAATGGGGATAAGTGAAGTAGAGCTCAAATTAATATGAGCTGTTCTGTCCATTCTTTTCTGTGAATCTGAGAGCATTTCAGACTTTTTTTGCAGAAAGGTGAGTGACAATTAAATAAAAAATTAGACTACAATGCATATTAATTGAATATTCACAAAACAACTAGATTTTTTTGACATTTTTGATAGCCAACATGTGAAGAATTTAGCGTGCAATTGGATATTTAAACTGCTGATACTGTTGAAACCTAGAATGTTGATTAAATATCTCAGAGGCAGTTGAGTATAGTGGCAACATCTAGTGCAGTATATTGGTTAAAGGTTTAGATTAAAATTTAAGAAAGCTGGATTCAAATTTTCACTCAGCCATGAAACTTTATGAGTTGCCTTGGTCACATGTTCTCAGCCTGATCTACTTCACGGGGTCGTTTTGTGAATACTGAAGAGGAGTATCATGTATGTTGCTTGAGCTCACTGGAGGAAAAGCAGAGTACAAACATTGTAAATAAATGAGTGTAAACTATGTGGAGGAGAGAGCACAAAAGCACTTTTTTGCATCCACATTTTCCTTTTCCAGTAAAATCCATTTTGCACACAGAAGGAAATGAAATCAAATGGCTAAGATAATTAATGCATCATAAATCTTTAAAACAGCTCAGTGAGTAGGCACCTGGTTCGAAGTTTGATTCCTCAGTGTGCCTCTCAAAGGAAGAGCCAGAGATGTAGCTAACAAAAATTAAGAATTGATAGATATTGCACTAAACAACAGCTCTGGGCACTAGTTATTTGTGCTTTGGTTGACTCCTCAAGTCCAGTTAGCTACATGACCTTTAGTTGTGCTGTTCTTCTTAAAAAACTTTGTGGCATCTAGAGTTGATCTATGCAAAATTTCATTGCTTTGGGTATAATATTGGTGTTTATATCTTTTGACCAATACAGTCTCATAAGTGTTAAAGTTTGATGTCTCTACTGATGTTCAGTAATCATGTGTATAAGAGTGTGAACTGGCAGGGTGAGAGTAAGCAGTCATGTTCAGTTCTATTTTCAAATGAAAAATCCTTGAACAGGCTTGATAAAGAGTAAAAAAGGAATATATAACCAACCAATATTCTTTCCATGCCTAGGCACAAAAGTGAATTCTGCCTATCAAAATAATGGTTTCCATTCAGGATGAAAAGGAGACCTGCTAATTGTGTTAGGTATATACCTGGATAATTGACCTTAGGGTCTTTTCAGCTTCTATTGCAGTTGAAAGCATGCTGTTTGGTATCACCTAATTCCTGTAGGATAGCTGAATAGTTCAGTGAGTTAGGTATCTGGCTGTAGAGCCAGTGGTTGAGAGTTCAGTTCCCTACTTTGCTTCCCAAGAGAAGAGCCAGCCTGTGGAGGCTTGGGTAAGCTTATTCTTCTCCCTTTCCTGATGCTCTGTTTTTCTTTGGCTATTTATAATCTCTATAAATCCAAGAATTTTATCAGAGGCTTCAAAGTGGATAAGAATATTTCACAAGGCTGGTATCTGGTCAATTATCTGTATTGCATTCCGAATCTGAATGGATAAGGTCAGAGAAGTGTTTTAAGCATTTCTTCTCTTCTGCTGCAAAGAAAAGAGATCAGATTCCATTACTGAATACAGTGGTTCTTGTTTTCCTCTGTACTGTCATGGTTATATACAGTAGTTGTAGATCTGAGAATCATATAAACGAATAAGATTACTGAGCCTGTTATGTTTTTGTTTATTATGGGCAGAGTTGCATGAGTAGTATTGACAAAAAAATCTCATCACCACCGAACTCACTTTGGAGAAAGTTTGTACCTTTTTTCATGTACTTTTGCCAGTTTCCATATATCACCATAGTAAATGCACCATGCTAGTCATAAAACAGATACTCTTTGTTTCTTATACTATAAGTAGTGAGTTCTATGTGCAAAAAACGAGTCTTATATTCTAACTAGGGAAGAATGGTTTTGGGAAGTTTTATTTTTTATGATTTAAGATTATTTCCCGTTTTGGGGCTGTTGCCAATTTTCTTCCTTATTGGATTAAGTTTTATTTCTTAGATGTCAGCCGACAGTGCTCTGAAACTGTATTTCAGTGGGTTATATGGCATCTACAGTGGCTGCTGGTTCACTGGTCTCATTTGCAGGTGCAGTTAGCTCTGGATTACTTAGAACTAGAGGTTTGATATCTCTAGGTTGCAATACTTCATGTTCTTGACATTTCTTGTGAGGGGTGGTTTTCCTGAATTATTTACAGAGTCATCCAATAATCTAAAAAAGTCTTCAAAAATTCCTTTTACTGGGCCTCACAGATTTTTAAACCTGTTTTTTAAGCTTTCCTGGTGATTTTGATGTTTTTACATTTCTTATTCATTTTCTGTGATTACTTATGGTTGTTACCATCCATATCTTTGTTCCTGTTTGAATACAGTGTCCCCAAATCTCTCATACATATCTGGGCCATGATAATTAGCATTCCGTGAGACTCTGACAGGAATTATTTGATTTACTCTAATTCCTTTCATATTAAATAAATGTTTGTCTCAAGTGTTCTTTATTAATTTAAACATCCCTGTATAGAGGGCCCAACTTGTTTGACCAGGATGGAACAATGGGCAAAATTTAGAATCTCAGAATGCTAATCCCCTGAAACCCTTGAGTTGATTCATCTGTTTTGGTTCACAACAAGAGGTTGTTCATTCAGTATTTGGATCATTGGAAGCTTCTGGCTCTAATTCCAGCCCAAGTACCTTTTCTTTAATGGCCGGATTAAATCTTCTCCTGGCCCCAAGGTTTCAGTCTTCCAGACTTTCAGCTTAGGTAGCTTCAACTGCCAGATTCATTTCCCTCTCATTAGTTGGGATTTCAAATTTGCTCCATGGTACATGTACCTCATCTAATGAAAATTAGATGAGGTACATGTGACACTCCTTTCAGCTTTGGAAAAACAAACCCCAGGACATGGTCAAACCTATCTTATTATTTGTACTTCGTTGGTCAGGCCTCCCTGTCTGGTGACAATCAGATCCAAGATAGTTGATTCAACTGTTAGTTTTTCTGTATTTTGGCCGATGGTGTTTTTAGTAAGGGAACAAAAGAATTTGTTGGACCTTACACTATTGGCAGAATGCAACTGACAAACATCAATATCCTGTTTCCTAATGGTAAGCACACAGGAAGGCCTTGGAACATGTCAGCTGATTAGTCATGGCCCTCTAGGAAATCAACTGCAGAAAGTGAGGCTGGACTCAGTGTAAAAAGAAAACAGTAGCATTATAGTTTAGGGAGCAGGCAGGAGGGATGATCAAAATACAAGCCAAGGTCAGACTCCTCCCAGTTCTTTAATCAAAATACAGTGTAAAGAGACACTAGTTGTGAAGTTGGTGAAGCAAGCCAAAGGGTATCAGCTGAACAAGGCTCCTAGAAATTCAAGGAGCTGAAAAACTATATTGGTAAGACTCGTGTTGCTTTTAGCAATGGCTCTCAAGGCACGTTGTTATAATGGAGCTGCTTTTAGGCAACTTCCTCTCTTGTTACAGTTGCTTGTGAAAGCCTGCCTGTCACAACCATGCATTATTCTGTGGCAGTGCTCTATTACTCATATCTCCAGATGCCTACTCCCTGTTATTGTTGTTGTTCGCAGAAAATGGCCATAAAGCTACAGCATTTTTAAACTTGTGGCATGAAAGCATTGTTTACTATAAATGTTCCGAAACAATGAACCAGCTTCAGCAGAGCAAGATCTTTGAAATTATTTATTTATTTATTTATTTATTTATTTATTTATTTATTTATTTATTTATTTATTTATTTATTTATTTATTTATTTATTTATTTATTTATTTATTTATTTATTTATTATATTTCTATCCCACCCATCTAGACAATAAAACTGAAAACATATATTATAAGTCCAAAATGGTGAAGTATAAGTAATTAAGATATGGCAGTTAAGATATGGCAGGAGAGAAAGCCTGCCCAAATTGCCAGGTTTTAAGTTTATTCCTGAAAACATCCAGAGAGGGAGCCAGGCAGATCTCCACTGGCAATTTTTTTCCAAAGGCAAGGGGCCACTGCCCTACTCCTTGTTCTTTCCTTCTGGACCTACCTCAGCGTTAGACCCCTCAGCTGCCCAGCCTGGCTGGAACGAGTGACTCTGGCAGAGCTGGGTGGGAGAAGGTGCTCTGCCAGATATCGAGGTCCTAAACTGTTTAGGACTTTATATATAATCATAAGAACTTTGAAATCAATGCGGAAATGGATGGGAAGCCAATGCAAGGTGGCTAGCATGGGGAAAATATGTTGGTATCCTTTCACCCCTGTAAGAAGTCTGGCCGCCGCATTTTGTAACATCTGAAGTTTACGCGTCGGTCTCAAAGGCAGGCCCACATAGAGCACATTACAGTAGTCTAATCTTGAGACTATGAGCACATAGACCAACGTAGTGAGCACCCCCACATCAAGATAGGGATGCAGCTGGGCAATCTGCCGAAGGTGGAAATATGTGGAACGGACCACAGACGACACCTGGGTCTCCATATATATAGATAGATAGATAGATAGATAGATAGATAGATAGATAGATAGATAGATAGATAGATAGATAGAGATAGATATAGATATAGATATAGATATAGATATAGATATAGATATAGATATAGATATAATATTTTATATTTATTTTATTTATATCCCGCCTATCTGGTCGGGTCAGGACCACTCTAGGCGGCTAACAACCATAAAAGTACAATAAAAATACATAAACAATTTAAATAATAAAAGCCATACACAGAGTAAGAGAAACAATAGAACGGAAAGAAAAGGCGTCAGAGATTATCTGATAGGAAGGCCTGCCGAAACATCCATGTTTTTAATTGATTCTTAAAGATATCCAGCGAGGGAGCCCCGCGAATCTCAGGAGGTAGATTGTTCCAGAGGCGAGGAGCCACCGCTGAGAAGGCCCGATTTCTTGTCTTTTCCTTCCGGGCCTCCTTCGGCGTTAGACTCCTCAACCTCACCTCCTGGCTCGCACGAGTGACACGGGTAGACCTTGGTGGGGGTAGGCGTTCTGCCAGGTAACGAGGCCCTAAACCGTTTAGGGCTTTGTACATGAGCATCAACACTTTGAAGTTGATGTGGAATCGGATGGGCAGCCAATGCAATGCGGCCAGAGTGGGTGAGATGTGTTGGTATTTTTTCACTCCACTAAGTAACCTGGTCGCTGCATTCTGCACCACCTGTAGTTTCCGCAGCAGCCTCAAAGGTAGCCCCACGTAGAGCGCATTGCAGTGGTCTAATCTTGAGACTACGAGTGCATGCACCAAGGTAGTGAGTGCCCCCACATCAAGGTAGGGCCACAGCTGTGCTACCCGCCTGAAGTGAAAAAAGGCGGTGTGGACCCCAGCTGTGGGGGGACCCACCCTCAGTACCTCAGTCTTCTCCAGGTTCAGCCTTAGCCCGTTCTCCTGCATCCACTGCAGTACAGTCTCCAGGCAGCGGCGAAGGGACAAAACGGCATCTCTTGCGGTTGGCAAAAAGGAGATGTAGAGCTGAGTGTCATCCGCATACTGATGACACAAGGCTCCACACACCCTGATGATGTTAAAAAGTCCCCCTTGGAGGGAAGCCTTCCACTCCATGCCAACCAAGAAAGAAAAAGGAAACCAAAAGATTTAAAAACTAAAGAGTATCTGATAATTAGTAACAGATTTAACAATCAAATCAAATGAATGATCAAACAAAATAAACAGTTACATAATAAACGCAATAAGATCAAATTAATCAGACATCAGTAACAATATACATAAACAAATTAAGCATTTAACACTATAACTCATATAGAATTATGCAAAAGAAAATAATTTAAGGAAAACTAAACAAAATAAACTAAAAGAAATTTAAACAATTTAAAAATGAGATATGAAGAAAGAAAAATAAATAAATAAATAAAAATAGAACAAAGACATTCAACACCCAGACTACCCCCTCTCATCATACCCAGTAAAAGGTCTCAGTCCTCCTCAACAGGCTCGCTGCCAAAGATGATTTAGTCACTGTTATGCAGCAGTATTGGTCATATGGCCAGTCCTTTCTAGGGCTTGGCCGTCGCCACCAACACCCCAGCAGGTTACAAGGCAACAAGCCTGATCCAGCCAGGGGAGGTGAAGAAGTCTCAAAGGCAGACAGGGATGACAGGCACCGCGGACTAAAGTCAGAACCTCCCACCAAGAAGGAGGCGACGGGGGGGGGGTCATATTGATAGATCCAAACTCCACACCAAGTGCCAAACCTCAGCCGTCCAGATTCCAAGCAACCAGCCTCCTTTCTCAGGGCCAGTAGAACACTAACGTTCTCACGAGGCCAAGCCAAGAGTTCTCATCAACGCCAGCCTGCAAGTTGACAAACCAGTGTCCCCACAATGGAAGGCTTCCTCCACAGCAGGTGCCCATCCAAGGGTGCAGGCAGGAGCACAGTTCTTCACAAATGCCCCAGCTCTTCACAGGGCTTCATAACACTCCTCGCCACTCCTCTGGCAATGCAGTAGCCGGGGGGGGGGCAGCAACCCTACCTGGGAAGCCAGGCTCATCTCTCCAGCCGATTCAGCAGCAAAACCACAGCTTCAAACCGGAAACGACCATACAAGGGAAGCCGGATCTTGCCTCTCCAACCGAGGCAGGTGGAGAACCACAGGCCCAAAACCAGGCATAACCATACAAGGACGTCAGCGGGGGGGGGGGAGGAGAGCAGTTACAGTACCAAAGAAGCTGACTGCAACAGTTGCCAAAAGATTACAAAAAAACCCTGCAAAGAAACTGTAAAAAGAAGCTGCAGCAAACAAAAACAAACTGCAACATGACCGGGAAAAAAAAAAGCAAAGAATAAACGACCCAAAATAAAGAGCACAACAAGTAAGATAAGCAGATTAAGGAAGGAGGAGAAAGAGGAGAAAGAACAGAGAACAAAAAAAAAAAAAAAACAAAGCAAAACAAACAAAAAGAACAAAAAACAAACTGCACCTGAGGAAAAACGCAGACCTCCGCTAACTGGTCGCCATCTTAAGTATAATCATAGCATTTGTTGGCACCTGCCTGTTTGTTTGGCTTTTCAGTTTGTAAACAGAGATATTAATATAATAAACATTTGATAGCTGAGAATAATATTGTATTGTAAAGACATAGAATTTATATCGGTTATCCTATAGCAGCATCTAGTTACTGTAATATAAAATGCTTTAATCTGGCACCCTCTTACAGTAGCATATAAAGCCAATGGGAGGCGTGGTTATCAGCTCCTGTAGTGGTCTACCCCCATGGCAATCCACTTTCCTTGAGAGATTAGAGAGGGAAATTGTTTGGATTTTAGTAAGAACACAGGGTCTAAATATGGAAAATAAATAATAATTGCATGAGGCAGTTATCTAAGGAGGAAGAAACAGCATGAGACAGAGAATGAAATGCTAGGTGGATATTGTTAGAGCAGCAAAGAATATAATGACATGGCACCAGAAAATCAACAGTGGACTTTGCATAGACTGTAATCTGGCTAGGTTGGGTGAAAATACTTTGTACTGATTTTGTGTGCATCAACAACATGCTTAACACTTAGAGATACTTTTCATTTTATATTTTCCTATTATAAGAAAGCTTATATTCTTCCATGTCTGTGAATATTCCATTCATAATTAAAATTCAGTTTCATATTAATAGATGACAAGTTGGGGTGGGGAGAATGTATTACACAATTTTTCTTAGTGCCCAGAAAAAGCATCATTTTGTATTAGAGCAAATCTTGTGATCCTAGGGCAGCAATGGCAAACCTATGGCACGTGTGCCACAGCTGGCATGCAGCGCCCTCTCTGTGGGCACGCAAGCAATAAGTCGCTGGATCACTACCCCCAGCAGCCAAACCTGAGGAGGCGGCTGCAGCCACAGTGCTAGCTCCGCAATAGGTGGCAGGCCAGGATCCAAAGCAGCTGGCAGTGGTGGGCTGGCCAAGCTATAGGTAGTGACGGGGTTGGACATGACTGGAGGCAGATCTGGAGTCAGGCCTGGAGGCACCTTTGTTTCCAGGATTCCCACTTCTGCCACCACGTCCGCCACTCACCGCCCACTGGGTTGTTGTTTGGCGAGGGGTGTTGCAGTTTGGGCACTCGGGCTCAAAAAGGTTTGCCTCACTATCCTAGGGTCTTGCCCGGGGACAAGTAGCTCAAAGTATCCATCCTTGTAGCTTCTTGATGTTGTTACATTGCTTTGTAGTTTGGCCAGAGCTTTGTCAATAAAGCACATTTAGTTGCCCTTTTGCTTAGTTCATAACCAAGAAGTTCACATTTACAAATATCTTCCCTTATTTCCAAAAGCAAATAGGCATAACATTGATGATGAAGCAAAATGATTATCTCTTGCATTTCATTCTATATCTCCATAGGCTTCTAACATTATATCAGATCCCAAAAAGAGGACCTTAGTAACATTGAAAATTGACATAACCTTTTAAAATCTATTTTTACACAGATACATAATACTCCTTTAAAATACATATACACTTTATTCCAGTTTGTTGCAGAAGAAAATCCTTCATTGGTATGGTATAATTGTTCAAAATGGGCTCTTACAATCATAGAATCTTTGAGTTGGAAGGGACCTATAAAGTCATTGAGTCCAGGTAAAGGTTCCCCTTGACATTTTAGTCAGTCATGTTCGACTCTAGGAGGCGGTGCTCATCCCCGTTTCCAAGCCGTGGAGCCAGCGTTTGTCCATAGACAGTTTCCATTGTCACGTGGCCAGTGCAACGTAGATTCGGAACGCTGTTTGCCTTCCCATCAAGATGGTACCTATTTATCTACTCGCATTTACATGCTTTCGAACTGCTAGGTTGGCGAGGAGCTGGGACAAAGCGACGGGAGCTCACTCCATCATGTGGATTCGATCTTACAACTGCTGGTCTTCTGACCCTGCAGCACACAAAGGCTTCTGCGGTTTAGCCCACAACACCACCATGTCCTTCTATTGAGTCCAACCCTCTGCTAAATTCAGAAATCCAAATCAAAGTAAATCTAACAAATGGTTGTCCAGTTTTCTCTTCAATGCCTCCAGCATTGGAGCACTTGCCGCCTTCTACAGGTAATTGGTTCCATTGTCATACATCTTTAACAGTTAGAACCTTTTCCTGTTATTCTGCCAAAATCTGGCTTCCTGTAACTTGATCCCATCTTTATGTGTCCTGCACTTTGTAGTGATCAACAACAGTTTCTCCCCCTCCTCTGTATGACTACCTTTCAAATGTTTGAAATATACTATCCTATCTCCCTTTAGGCTTCTTTTCTCAAAGCTAAACATGCCCAGTTCTTTAAGCCTTTCCTCATACAGCTTGGCTTCCAGTCCCCTGATCATCCTTGTTGCCCTCTTCTGAACATGTATCAGTTTGTTTGGCATCGTTCTTAAAGTGCAGTGTCCAGAAGTGGACTTAGTACTCTAGATGAGGCCTAACCTGTGCCAAATAGAGAGGGACTAGTACTTTATGGGATTTGGAGACTATACCTCTGTTAATGCAGCCTAAAATATCATTGGCCTTTTTTACAGCCACATCACACTGTGGTCTCATACTGTATTCAGCTTGTGATCTACAACAATTCCAAGATCCTTCTCACTCACAGTACTACTGAGCCAAGTATATCCCATCTTATAATTCTGAATTGATTTTCCCTCAGATGTAGAACTTTGCAACTGATATATTTCATTCTATTGTTTTAAGCCCAGTGCTCAAACCTATCAGGATCATTCTGCGTTAAATACTACGGCAGTGGTATATTACAGAGTTTTTCCCCCACCATAACAACAACTGCTGGCAAAGTAACACAAGTGTGCTGGGTTTTGCCCAAAACAGAATGCTGTCAATTCTCCAGTGTTTACTGAATGAGCCAACTAGTGGATTCTGCATGCAATGCATGCCGTATTTTTCCGTGTATAAGACCATACTTTTGTCTAAACTTTTTAGACTAAAAATTGAGGGTCATCATATACACGGAAGTAAGCTGAGGAGAATACAAAAACAAGTGGAGGAGAAAGCAGGGATCAAATTGTTCCTGCAGGGCTTTGATTCCTGCTTTCCCCTCCATTTGCTAATCCTTAGCAAAAGGAAAGCAGGGATCAAAGCGCTGCAGGATCACTTTGATTCCTGCTTTCCCCTATGCTTGCTAAGTCCCATGGGGCTTAACAAAAGGAGGGGGGAAAGAATCAAAGCAATCTTGTGGCTGTATAAGGGGGAAAGGGGTCAAAGCGATCGTGCAGTTGCAGGATTGCTTTTATCCCTTTCCCCCTCCTTTTGCTAAGCCCCGTGGGGCTTAGCATAAAGGGAGAAAGCAGGGATCAAAGTGATCCTGGAGCACTTTGATCCCTTTCCCCCTACACTTGCTAAGCCCCACTTAGATTTCTTAATTTTGGATTAGAAAAGTGGGGGGCGTGTTATGCATGAGGTTTCGTCGTTGTTTAGTCCTGTCCGACTCTTTGTGACCCCATGGACCAGAGCATGCCAGGCCCTCCTATCTTCCACTGCCTCCCGGAGTTGTGTCAAATTCGTGTTGGTTGAGGTGTCTTATACATGGAGAAATACAGTATTCCTTTATTTAGGGAATGTATCTATTTAGGACGTTTTAGCAGAAAATATATAGGTGTGAAAAGTGAAGAAATTATGGCCCCATACTGCCTTTCTGAAGGCAGGACTTTGGCTGATTTCTGCCCTTTTTATATTGTGATACAAGAAACTGTACAGATGTAAGAGTTCTGTGCTGCTTTTCTGGTGGCATATTATTGGGATGGCCCTGAAACTCAAGTCCTAACATGTTTGGAATAAATGTTTCTTTTCCTGTGTATCCCATTGGATCTCAGTGCGGAGATGGAGTGCTTTGCACTTCAATATACTAATTACCTTCTCCTAAAGATTCTTCATATAATTCAGAAAGGCCTCTCTGTACAGAATTCAGGCAGCCTCCAATGGGTGACTTTCTCTGTTAACTAACATCACACTTTAAGCTCAGTTTCATCAGTAAGAAGAGTACTCTCCGAAGAATTTTTACTCCATTGTTGTTGAAACAAACTAAGGTTTCTTGTTAGCTGATTCTCAGCAAGCAAGGAAACAGATCCCATTGGGAGACACATTCTGAATGGGCAGAATGACCTGCTTTCCTTGCACAAATGAGATTCCACATCAGCCACCTACTGCATACTTATGATCAACACTTTCTTTAACTAATTGATGATGGGGTAATTCATTCAACTTTTATTGGGGAAAAAGTATTGTATCGTTACAGTGATACTAATATGTATTACACATACACACACACTACCCTCCTGTCCTCCTATTAATGATTTCAGAGTATTGTGTGCCTTAAATTCTCAACAGATTGCTGTGAATAATCACTTGGAGACTTTACCAGATAATTATACCTCTGGTATGAAAGCAAAAGCGCAGTCTTTGAATAGAACACTAAACTTCCCCGTTGCAAAAATAAACAGTGCCAGCAGTTAACTCTCAGTCCTCTCTTATTCTCCCAGGAGAAAAAGAAAGGACAATAAATTTTCTGGTGGGAAAGTTCATCCTCCGTTTAGATTAAAAATGGCTTCCATGATTAGCTTTTCTCTCTGTGAGACACATGTGTAACAGCAAATATCATATGGGATTAGAATGAAAATTATATATAGGGAGTCTAGTTCTTTTTCAGTTTGTGTTGCTGACAATTGATAGGAATTGTTCTTAAAACACATTCTTCAAGAAAGACTCATTATTTGAAGAAGGATTGCAAGTCAGATGAGGCACATAATTCGTACAGCATTTCTGAAACTTGAGAACATGCTATTTATTTGGCCTGTACTACAGAAACAGTATTCTTATTTCAGTTATTCATGTTATACTACAATTAATAGCAAGATTTGGAAATGCTTTTAAAATTATGAGTTTATATTTTTATATGAAATGTTTGATGGAAAGCTGGCTAAAATGGCAAGACTGTTTAAAAGATTCTTATTTATAATCAAAATAACACAAATGGAGTGATTTTGAATTCTTCCCACATTATTTATATTTCATGCATGTCACAAAAGCAACAAGCTGTGCAATGGCAGTGAACCACTGAAGATGGGGAGTGGGAAACACAGTACACACAGAGAACTATTGCTTGACTCCAGAGCTGGCATACTGTAACACTCGTATTAAAGGCCAGAAATCAATTGGAATCACTTTGGTGTAAACATAATCCCTAGGAGATTGTGGCTGTGAGAGAAGTGCCTTTTCTGCTATATAAACTATATTCTGCCCTGAGGTTCAAGCACACCTCAAATGAGCATCTCCACTTCCAGTAGCATTCATACAGCTCACATCTGTTCCTAGGTGCAATCTTACTTCTACTGATGGCAAAAATATCATTGTTTTTAATACAGCAGAATTTCATCTTTAGTGGATTCACAGTTTTAGCTGAGGATAGAATTCAGTACACTGTTGTTTTTAATGTGCACTTAAGGCTAACATTTGGTCCCAGTGATTGCTCTGCTAATTGCTAGGTTTGGTTGGTTTTCCTGGTTGACATTGAGAAGGAACTCTGGCTAGTGTCTTTAGGCCACGAAATATGCTATTTTCTAAAGCCCATGCAGTGTTGTTGGTGACATATCCTGTGGCTAAATATTAATCAAACAAAATGTCTTCCTGCATTCTATCTAGGATTCAGATAATTAAACAAACATGAGACGGTTAGGAACAGATTTCAGATGCAAACATTTGGAAAAGATGCCTCACCTTCTAATATCACACCAGAGGATGTGTGTTTTAAAATCCTAATTCATATCTGCATTTGCCTTTTTTAAGTACTGACAGTTATTTTTGTAGAGCAAAAGGAGCAAGTTCTCCCTTAACATCATTGTGTACTACCCTGATCCAGCATTAGTAATTAGATAAGCATATGCACATAATGGAGGAAGGAGAAATGACTTTCTGTGTGTGTACAGGGGAGTAGGGCATCCCATCCCCCTCTTTTCTGCTTGATGCAGATACTGCTCCTGGTCCTTTAGAAATAATCTGAGCAGTGAAATTAAAGACTGGATTACAAACAGATCCTGCTCAAGTAAAATTTACTCACACTACAGTAGTATCATCATCATCATCATTAAATTTGAGTTTGGGGAGGTGTGACAGCATGTTATTTAGTAGTTGACCATGACAAGCCCACTGAACTGCACATGGTACCTATTGTAGAAATGTGCAAAGTGTCAGGTTTATATTTAATGAAGGCTACACATTGGCCTACCAAGATAGGTACTCAATTAACCAACCTTGGAAGGATGAGAGATTGAGTCATCCTCAAGCCAGTTAACTTAGCCTAGGATCAAACTTAGGTCATGAGCAAAATATTCACTGCAGTTTAACCACTGCACCACAAGGCTCGTTTGTAGCAGTGCCATTTGTGGTTCTGGAAGCTTCTTATGGGTTATGTACAAAATGGAATAATACAAAAGTTACAGAACTGGTTTGTCAAGAATTTGTGGTGAAACACAAAAGTATATCCTATGAAAACAACCACTCTATGGCACCTCCTTCAAGACTATCAAAATTTAAATCCATATACAACCTGAGAGTCAAACTAGGTATAATATGCGGTCTCGTGGCATGCCATTATGAAGATCGTGGTGTTTTCTCTTTTTTAAACAAATGAGCGACACCAATGGGAATATTTCTTTCAATGGAAATGTGGTGCAGAGTTCTGATTGGACCATGTCAGGCGCAAAGGATGAAAGCACTTCTCACTGGTGGCTACTCTTTCATTTTCAAATCAACAACAGACACTGACTAAGATCCAATTAAGTAATTCTACTGGATCCCACTGCTTCTCCCAGAATTGGTGACACCCCATGCTCCAAATTCCCATGCACCACAAAAACTAGCTCAAAAGTGCTGGGAAATTATTTGATTCAATTTTTTGGTATTAGGAAGGGGGGGAAGAAAGTCTTAATTCTCTTAGCAATGGATGCTAGAGATCTGAAGTCACTGCATCTAATATGACCCTGAGAAACCTTTAATAGATGCTAGAAAGAATGACATGGAAGACAGATATGTTCATAATTTATGTCCTGCTAATGGTCACCTACTTCACCTGCCTTCACTGAATACACTATGATTGAATTGTCCCGTTTCTCATTTACCTTATAAATCTCCAAGCTATCATCTGTTCAGGGGTCATGAACGTATTCTTGCTAATCTATTTATACAGTACATCCAAAATATGTGGTATGTTACTCAAAATATTTGTACCTCTTAATCTGTAACTTTTCTCCTTCCCTGTAGTTTAAAGTTTTAATTACAGTTTTATTTCAGGTACGTCTGGTTCCTAGAGATGCTGGAGATCACCATGACACTAATTCTAATGTTTTACTCTCAGACCTGTAGGCTGGGTATTGATGGATATCTCCCAGTTCTAATTTCCTGTACTCTTTCTTCCTTTCCCAAAGCACTAGGCCCTTATCAATGAGATTAAAAACATTTGATATATGCTGTGCATGGAAATTTCCTTTGAGTTCTTCAGAAATTACTTTGCTTTCTTCTAACTCTACACTCTATTCTGTTTCCTCCAATAAAGCACTCTAACAACTACTCCAAATACGGATCAGACAGAATCAGTAGTATGAATCTATAAGGATTTTCAGTCCTGAGACCTTCAGCTGGTATACACTGGAGAGTTCAAAAATGAACTCTTTGTCAGTGTGTGGCCTAGCTGTGGGTTATAATTATTATCCTCTATAAGTTTCTTAAACCTGGTCTGTCTGTTGCCAGTAATGGAATCTACTGCTCTTCCCCTCCTCTGCTTTCTCCTTTCTGTAAACTTTCCTGGGAACTCAGCCTTAAATTTTACTCATGACCTGCTCTTCACTGCACTAAGAATAGAAAATACTGTGGCACTGGGTTTAGCCTCTTTGAAAACAGTCCACAGCTGAGAAACAGGGATTCAGACTGGTGTAAATGGATAAACAACCAGAGGGCGTGTGTCATTTTTTCATATTATAGTGTGAGAGTGATTTTTGAACAGGGCAAGGAGTGTTTTTTTTTGAGATATAAAATACAGAATATTTGCAAACAGTTCCCAATTTTTTTAAGGTGAAAAACCAAATTTCAGGACTCAAAAAGTTTCAGTCCAATTTACAATATGCCTTAATCCAATTTATCTACAATTTGTCACAAAGAGAGAAAACACTGCAATAACGAATAGTTAAGGTACATACTGCTCATTATGAAGCATAAAAAACCTAGTTGAAAAATAGCAATCCTTATTGTGGGAGGAGGGAAATGAACTTGAGGGACAGGACATTTGAAAGATTATTTTGTAGCAAGCCCATCTTTTTTACATCATTAGGTTCTTTATTTACTCTACACTGCTTTATTTCCAGCACTTCCCAGAGACAACCAATTTCTGTCAGTAGCGTACCATATCACAGAATAACATAGGACAGCATACTGTGATATGGTACAGAATACTGCCTCTTGTAATTAAGCATGAATTCAGTTCCCATCATTAGTCAGATAATCCTGGTTTCCAGTGTAGAGTTCCCTGACTGAAATACTACAGTCCAGGTTTTATATTCCATAATGGGTCCTTTTACAGCTAGATGGATATAGTTATGGGGATAATCTCTTTTTTTCTCTCCTGTTTGTTCTCCTACCCATTGAGTGCCTGAGCTGCCCAAATGTTAACCAAGAATGCACTCAGGCTAGTAATATTTAAAGAAAGAGTCAAAGAAGATACAGCAGAACATGAGGGAGTGGCGTCTTCCTAGCATTCATATTCAAGAACCATGCCATCCTATATTTGCATTTATACAAGATAGCCCTTATATAAACACCTTATCCCTTTAGTTTCAGTAGGATTGCTTGTTTGAGTAATGCCAATTTCTGTGGCTGAATGGCAAAACCTAGTCCAGTTTGCTCTTCTAAGGCCACTGGAAGGTAAAAGGGCAGTAATTCTAATGGCAAATTTGAACTGTTTTTGTCTGTCTAACATTCCTTTTTAATCCCCATCCTGCCTGCCCCTTCCTTATGTAGGGTTACTTTAGTGATCCTTGGAATGTTTTTGACTTCCTCATCGTAATTGGCAGCATTATAGACGTCATTCTCAGTGAAACTAATGTGAGTATTACTCTACCCTCCCTAGGATGCCACCAAATATCCCTTCTCTTCTTCCTCCTCTGTTTCCTCCTTTTTTTCTTTCTTTCTGCTTTGTGTTTTCTTCCCTCTAGTCATGCTTTTATTGAACTTGCCGTCGTCCTTCTCCCATGGGGGGAAAAAGGGGGAGTTGAAAGCCTCCTTTTTCACTCGTCACAGCTGTGGCTGGTGAAAGCACACAGAGCTTGTGCTTTTTCCCTCCAAAATATTCCAGACATGTTTGAGTGCGACATTCTAACTAACCAGGCTTTTGTTGATACCCTCCATCATGTTACAGAGGTATGAGCAACCAGTACTGTAGAGTGGTAAGAGACTCTTTAATATGCCCACGTAACCTCTTTCTTTTCTTATTTTTTTCTCTTCTCTCCCTCTTTCATGCTTTGTTTATTTATTTTGGTTTTTGTTTATTTTTATACGTATACTTTTTTTCTCTCTTTCTCTCTTCGTCTTTGTTTCTTTCTTTCTCTTTTTCCTTGGCTTCTCTGCCACATGCAGCACTATTTCTGTGATGCATGGAATACATTTGACGCCTTGATTGTTGTGGGTAGCATTGTTGATATAGCAATCACCGAGGTGAACGTAAGTAGCTGGCATCTGTCCATGAATGTGCCTGCTTTTAACATCCATTTGTCTCTTCCAGTTTTTTAATCTCTTCTTTGTTTTATTCTCTTCCCTTCTTTCTCCCTCCCTTTTTATTTATAGATCTTTTTAAAGGATTGAATTTTGGTTATTGTTCTAAATATTTTTGCTTTTGCTTGCTTCTTTAATGTCTGAAACAGTTTTGAGGACTTTCTGACTGTTGCACCATTTTCTTTCCTTCATAACCAGCCTGGCATGAACAAGACCTGTATAGTAGGAAAATAAGTAAAATCTATGTGAAGTGAATGCACGAAGAACAAGTTTTGTTCTAGGAAGTTGCAGAAGTAATCCATGCTTAGGATTTTGATATCCCAAACTTGTGTTAAACTTCCTAGGACAATGATAGACTTGCCACTTCACAGAGATCTGTTGGGCAACTCTTTCGAGGTGGAACAGTGGAAATGAAGTAGGAGAAATGCCAGGCCTCTACATTCCCAACTTTTTAAAATCAAACATAACCACGCAGAACTTCATATTTGTACCCGTGTTCAATGGTACAATTTATATATAATGTGTAATCTCATAATAAACATGAGTATATTACATTGAAGACAGACAAGTGTCTAATCTATAGAAACAAAGGTTCGGACTGAAGGCAAATACATGATACAAGACAAGTAAATAAAGAAATAAAATGTCACTTCTAGAACCTCGCCCGTACATTGTAATCCATCAGTCAGCTCTGCATATGCACCCCCTGTCCACCATGCTAATTGGGGAGTGATGATTTTTTTGGTCTTCCATCACACCCAAGCGAACATAGGTATACATACTTGTGGAACCCCTCATTAATTGTTACTACAGCATGCAACTCACCAGTATATGAAATGATTCCATATAGTACAATATGACACAAACAGATATGATTAGAAAG
Organism: Pogona vitticeps; assembly: GCF_051106095.1. Classification (NCBI taxonomy): domain Eukaryota; kingdom Metazoa; phylum Chordata; class Lepidosauria; order Squamata; family Agamidae; genus Pogona; species Pogona vitticeps. The sequence goes on from NC_135787.1 coordinate 180,284,890, forward strand.
GCTTAACAGATGAAACAATATTTCAAAGCATTAAAGACTTTTAGACATACCTTCCAAATTTTCTCATAAACAGTTTGGAAAATTTTCAGGAATAAGAAGAAATATTTAGTAAATTTTCCTCACCTGGTCTTCATTCCAAATACTGATTTGGAAACAAGACTAGATCAACGAGATTCGTTGACCATATACTGTATTCCAGTTTCCATAGGTCAATCCAGCTGTTTATCACGAGAAGTCAAGTCAGGAATTACAGGCATGTTTTAATCTGTGTTCTCAGAATGTGCTGATATTGAAAAGTGGGTGAAGGTTGAGGTAAGGCAAAGCTTAATTCAAATTCAACAGTTGTTTGTACAGCTGAAAAAAAAAATGACCAGAGCTATTCTTCTCTGCAGAGAGCCTCCTAAATTGAATGAGTCACATTGATGATCGTTCCATGAGTCCCCTCTAAAGATCACCCTCCTACTATACAGAGCCTACAGAATTCTGCACATGTCTTTTTATTACCTGGCATGTTTGAATTTTCTCTTTTGAATCCTTGCTATTAATTCCTAACATTTGTTATTATGAAATGAATTGTTTTGATTTCCTTTTTTAAAACTTAATTTAATTTTTTATTTTTCCCTTTTTCTTTTCTTTTTTGCATAGTATCTGATGCACTGATAATTTAAATCAGTTAAGAATTGAGTTTGTTCTGAATTGTTTGAAATCCTATTGCACATACTCCTGTTAAATAAGAGAATGAATAGTCCTATATAGCAGTTTGTATCATCAAAATACTCTTGCTGCTTGTAGCATTTGGTATGAAACACTTCAGCACCACCCCCAGCAGACAGGCACTAGCAGGTGCATATATAAGTGAACGTTTTCCTCTATATTGGCTGTACAAAATGATGCAATTAAAAGCTGCATCTCCCCTCCACTCTCTACACTATATATTATTGCTTTTCTCATTATTTGTAGTTTGATCAAAAATCTGGCTTTCATGCCTGTATGCTGGATTGTACAGTACTGGACGTAGAAATATGATGGGTGGAAGGTTGAAGAAGGGACAGATTCTGTTTACACAGTACAGTATTCATTTTTAACTTTATTGCCAACATCAGACATCATGTGGAAATATCCTGCTCTGTACCAACTGGACAAATTAGCTTATGGTAAAACCCAGAAACTGCTGCACTAAGAACAAAAGATAGCACACAGATCTAAGAGTTTACTGTGTTGTGAAAGGTTATGGATGCAGGGAAATAGGAAAACGCAGTAAAGTTCACATATGACTTTCCCATATATATCCAATTTGACCGAGAAGCACATAATTACTGGAATAATAGAAGGCAAGAATAGATTACACAGATATGTTTTAGTCATGTGTGTGCGCGTGCATGTGCGCATGCGTGAGTGCGTGCATGCATGTGTTTGTGTGCACGCATGCGTGTTTGAAGGGGGAAAGGATGTGTGTCTGGATTTATTTTCTCAGTTAAAAAACAGAATAAACAGATTTGGGAAAATCAGAAACTCTCTATATTGGAAGAAGGAAATGCATGATACAATAATATTGAGCAAGAAGCTATATACACTGAGGCTAGCGGAAATGAAAGAAATAATTTTGAAAATAGCCTGCAAAGGAAGAATCTAAGAAGATCTGGTCCTGACATAAATGAGAGAACATACAACCTCATAAAGGGAGGAATAAATCGACTGGTGGTGTTTAAATCCTCTTGAAGCTTAGCTTATTTATCTCATATTTGCTTCAGTAATATACTTTGTTACTTCTCACACAGATGTCTGGCCACAGCAATCAATACTTGTGTCAGGTCTGTAGGGAATTATACTGAATTTATGGGATGCAGCACTGAATGTGAAGACGAAGCAAAATGAGAAATCCAACTTTCCAACCTGCTTCACAGTTGCAAGTTGTGTTCAAGTCCCTCCCTCTGATTCTTTATCAACTTACAGTGCTGACTGGAAATTCTTAAATCAACATTTTAATACAACCAAAAATTGAAACACTTCCAAACTAACTAAAGCATTCAAAATCTTAAATACTGTTTTAATTCCCAAAGAGTAAGGCAGTTGTGGTTCCCAAATTCCTGGCGAGTCTACAAAGAGACAGTGGAGATTTTGAGAGGTGTTCACAAGGGACACCACTGGTAGAAGTTTGCACACGGAATGTACTGTATAGCAGTGGTCCTCAACCTTGGGCCTCCAGATGTTCTTGGACTTCAACTCCTAGAAACCCTGCCCAGCAGAGGTGGTGGTGAAGGCTTCTGGGAGTTGTAGTCCAAGAACATCTGGAGGCCCAAGGTTGGGGAACACTGCTGTATAGTATGGAGAAGATTCTTCAAAACTATATACTGATGAGTGCAAAAAGAAAATGAAACAGAAATCTTGCTATCCATGGCTGGACAAATTAGCTTATGGTAAAACCCAGAAACTGCTGCACTATGAACAAAAGATAGCACACAGATTTATTCTCTATTGATGGTGAACCTATCTTGGCAAGAGTTTACTGTGTTATGAAAGGTTATGCAGGGAAATAGGAAAACTCAGTAAAGTGAATAATCTGAAGGGGCTAGCTGCTTTTATCTAAGCAACTAAGCTCCTCAGGTAAAGGATAGGTCTTAAATACAATATATTTTGGGTGCAAGGCCACCACTACTAGTAATGCCCAAAGAATTAATCTGTTCTGGTATAAAATGACTTTATGTGCACTTCCTGGACTAATAGCCAAGGAATTAACCTTTAGATTTTCCACTTCTGCATTGTTTTTCTGTACAATAATTCAGTCAATGAACAAAACTGCATATAACATTCATTTTGTAAGAGTGAATGTGCTTAGAGGGAAAAAATAAAGTAATAGTGTGCATTTTGTTTTAAAAAAATCCAGAAAAGCATATTTAAATATGTACTGAAATACCAGTTTTGAAGTGCTTTTAAAAAAAGATTAATGCAGAAGCAGTAACATACAGGCATATGAATGAAAATCTATGAAACTGGCATGAACCAAAACAGCCTGATCCATCTATCTCTACTTACAACTATTTCTACTATGAGGGAATGGTATTTGGCACTACGACTCCTGGGTCAAGCACAAATGAAGCATTAAAAGAAATGTACACTTTTTTAAAAAATTGCAGTTCAAAGAAATCCTATCCCAGAATTTCCTTATAAAAAGAGAAAGCTGTTAGTTACTGTAAAACCTTGGCAATTTCTGTCCTTTTTAACCACAGAAGGCTTTCAGGCTGCAGTATAAAACTTTGGTATAGAGTATCTACTAATGATGTGTATGAATGCTTTTGAAAATGTGTTTTTGAAATCACAGCTGCATGTGTTTTCAGCTGAATTTAGTGTGTATGTTTGAGATGAGTCAGTGTGTCATTGGTTGCGGGATGTGTATATGGTCTCAGTTCATTTCGATTTACTGTATATTGCAGAGTGTTTTCCAAGATAGTGAATCCATTTATCCAGTAGCACATTTCTCCACATATATGAGCGTAGGGCTATCTCTTAGGGCTTATGCACACATTAATGTTTATCACTTGGTTGCTATGCCAAGAGGTTAACTGCATTGTTTACCTCTAGATAGCAGCACAGTAGCTCTAAGCAATGTTCACAACTAGTTCACTAGAGATAGGGGAGAATAAATCAGGAGAGTTACAGTTTGCAAAGGCCATGTAGGTGATGTGTGCACAAGCCTTAAAAATGTCATTGGGTGGATGTATGCACCTAGATGTTTAAATTTATTGGCATGCCTCTCTGCTTGTCTTAGAGGTTAGGATGCATGTGTGTATGATTTGTGCATGTACATGTATGTTGGCATGCCTTTATGATTTTGTGCTTAGCAGTTTCAAGGTGTGAACACATGGGACCACTTCTAAGGTTACATTTACTTCATGCAGACCCCATAATTGGAAAATTCCATTCAAAATGCTATAGTGTCACAAGATTAAGTCCAGTACTGGTTACCATTTCCAAGGTGTAGATCTCTGATTCAGATATAGCAACTACTACAGGATGCACCATTTCAGTTGTATGTTTCATACTGTGATGGCACGTGTCTCCATCAATTGCTGGATGCATAAAACATTCAGTTTGAAGACATGGCATTGAATTTGTCATCAGAATTATATTAAAGTTTCTACTAAATTCAAATGTAAGGTAGCTTGTTTTCAAGCCAGCCTTGTGTTCCTGCTATGGGCTTGAGTATAGGATATAAATGTGTTTATTTAGATATAAGTCCTACTGAACACAGAGGGGCTTATTTCCAATGCAGAGTACATACGATTATAGTGCTAGATTCCATAGCAACTGTGGAACAACATTACCGTAGTTACACTCTCAAAGTTGAAACATTTCTTGACCATTTAGCCCTTAGCTTATTGGTTTTACTTTACCTTCTTGTATTTGGTTATATCAAACAATCCTTTAAGTTTAAAATCAACTAGAGCTTTGTTATACTTGCTGACTGCCTTTGAATGTTGATAACATTCATTAGACCTACATATAAAACAAAACAAAAACAAACGTTGATTCCAAACAAATTGTATTAAGGCCAATATATGTACTACAATACTGTACTGCCTCAGCCTTCAGATGTATCTCAAATGAAATCTGTAAAGAGCTCCAGCATTTCGTTTTATACGCCCACAAAACAAAAACCAGTAGTAATAGATACCTTTATTGGCATAATAAATACATACAAGCATACAAAGGGTACAGGGTACAGAAAAAAACCAGTAAAAAAACAGCTTATGCACAAATCCTGTATTCGTTATGATAGTCTTATGCAGCAATTTATGCACTCATAGGTAGGACAGTTGGTAAAATTAACCACATATGACTCGTGTCAAAAATATTCTTCTACAGAAAGCTAGATGTATACTTTAAGAAAATCACCTATAACATACCAACTCCCCATTCTGACACAATGAAATCTCTGCTTGCTAACAGTAATAGTTCTCTGTTTTTATGAATGATCGGAATATGTGAGGAAATGCTATAGAGAAAAATAACAAATTATTACTAGTTTATCTGTGGAAAATTTGAATGAAAGCCATTACATAACTGAAAACATGAATATGTTCCACTCCAGTCTCCCATACTCATAAAAAGAGATGGTCAAGTAAGGAATAAGATTCTTTGCCTCTATTCCTTTGTGAATAGCTATGCTCTTGTGTGAAAAATACAGGTGTAAATTACTTAGTCATGCTCAGTTTCAACTGAAGTAACTACAAAATGCACCTCCTTTTTAATGCAACCTCTGAGCAACAGCTATTACGGAATTTAAAAGATGGGACACTGAAATATGTTTTTTCAAAAAGGACGTGATCATGGGGTTCAGGACAACTTTCTATAATAATACATGCCGTACTTAATTGTGTTTGCATAAACAGCTCATGGCTTTCCAGTCATGTCAATAATTGTTTATTGCTTAAATAGTCCACACTTTTGATCGCAATATCCTGCGCCATCTTATTCAGGGATTTCGTCAAGGCCTTCCATGATGAAGATGGCACAGGATATTGCCACTGAAAGCTTGGACCACTTAAACAATAAACATGTGTTGACACAAGTGGAAATTTATGAGCTGTTTATGCAAAGTGTTCATCTTGAAAGACTGAAATCTCTAATTGATGGTATTTGTTTCTCTTAGCCCCTAACATTGCTCACAACACTGCTTGATAAAGTAGTGTATTCCTTCTCCTGGAGGACAGAACACAACAGGAATTGTGATTTTATGTGTGCTCTCAACCGTTATGAAATAGGAGAAGCAATCCTGCTTTTAAAATGCTAACATAATTTGCACACATGAATATCCCCATTCTCACATCCTAATTCAGTTGCTTAAAACCACCCTATATTCCTTTTCTTTAGCAAATCTTCCTCCTGTTACCCTTCTTTTTTTTTTTTTACCCCTGGAGGTTTTTTGTTTCATCTGAATCGTCATTTTTGCAAATGGTAGTATTAGAAAATTATATAATGCTGCTATTCATTAAATGCAACAGAAGCTATACATCAGGTGGCAAATAAAGGTCTTTACAGACCTGTTGTGGATTCTGTGCCCCATAGTTCCTTAACTCAGAGTATAATTTTGCTCTCTAACTTGTGTAAGGGTTCTTTTGTATTATTATGCATGGCTAGTCATACGTATTTGTCTACATGTTTCTGCATCTGTTAAGGACTTTGAAAGGGTATTTAACATGTATGGATGTTCATGAGCTCATCAGAGGAATGTTTAAGTTTTGAGCATCTGGGGACTAATCTCACACCTTTGTTCATGGTTTATCGTGGCACTGTTTGTATGTATGAGTGTGCCTGCATGCAGAGTGAAATAAAGGAAGGAACATGTTAAGGAACATCTTAAGTATTCAGTGAACCATTTGAAAGATTACCTTTAGAACCAGCCAGCAGCTTTTCTAGAAAGAAAGCATAATGAGGAAGTTATTGAGCTTATTATTTCCCTAAATAAAGTGCTAGAATTTTAAAAGAACAATATAGGAGAGGGATGTATGCAAGAACCCCCCAGATTTCTCCATCAGGTTCTGAACATGGCAACCCACACACTTCTTATACACAAGACTACCCAGTGCATTTCCTCAAGAAGAGTTTAGAAAATGTCACTGGCTTGGAGAAGCCAGGTTTCATTATGTGCTTTCAGAAAGTAGGGTTTGTTTTTCAAATGTTTAAGACCGTTTGAAGAATCACTTGATTTGGTGATTGTCTCTTGATGTTTTAATTTCATATACATGTCCTGATTGTTCTCACCTCTGGGAATACCAATTAGAACAAAATACACTTGGAAAAAGTAGTGTGTTACCCATGCCATACCATACAGGTACAGTTGCAGCTTCCCAAATAGTAATTCCTGCAATGGCAGAAGCTGAAATGTTTACTGTCTCAGACATAGTAATCAGCTCCTGGAAATTGTGTCCCTGAACATCCAAAGCAACACTTTGTCTTGAAAAGTGACCCTACAAACAATTGAGGTGCACTGCATAGACATTTTGGGATTTCAAGATTCTGAAGTTAAAAAAACCTTCACCTACTCCAGGCAAATGAAGCCATTTTTCCTCTGTTGGTCTTAAATAAAAGCTTATTTGTGTTAATAAAGTATAAACTGGTACTCCCACTTTTTAGAAAATCCATATTTTAACTCCAGTAGCCTTCATGCCTATTACATGAATACTGCACAAGTTCTTTTGAGTATTTCTATTTTTCTTTTAGCAGTGCTATCTTCCACTGTTTATCTAGCCAGGCCTATCTCTTTCCAGCTAATTTTCAACAGATGTTAGCGAAAGCATCTTGGAGTCTGGAGTATAACCCTGTGTATAAAAATAAACTACTTGAGACTCTGCTATATGAGATTCAAACTAAATCCTATTTGGCTGTAGGTTGTATTGCAGGCAGCGAGGTGAACTTCCATAAATATGGCTTTAACACTGAATTTCTAGATTCCAGTGCAGTTCAGAGTGGCTTGAAACTTTACTACGGCTGCAGTCCTTGACCTACCCACTTGACTGAACTAGAACATTTGTTACTAGTCCAGTATAAGAGGTTTGAGGAATGTGGCCTAAATAAATCCTGCCTTTGCAACAGAACAAAGATTGGTGGAAGGACGGCATGCATCTGAGCCTTGACATTTGTTTCAGATTCTGCATCCATTTCTCTTGCTGTATCCATCTGTTTTCTGTCACTCTCTGTCTTCTGAACTTTCCAGCCCTTTGCTATTCTGCTGATATTGGACACAAATCTTTGTTTTCCACATGCACGTATGTTCATTTTAAAATTGTAATGTTCTGTAGCCAAAAACTTGAAACAAGATAAAAAATTAAAAAGTAATTTTCAAAGACTGGCATGTGGGCAGTGAAGTCCTCCAATGTACAGCTAGCAATGGGCAGGAGAACCACAGCAGCTTTTGTTGACATCTCGTATTATCACACCATCAGTTTTACCATATTAGTGATTATGTATTTTTATGTGTATCTGTAATTGTGTTTTTGTGTATGCATGTTTTGAAATTATTTGGGGGTTTTTAATTGAGAGAATTGATTACTTGGGAATCTGTTCAATGTCATGGTTTCCCCTCTGAAAACCACCAAAGCTGTGTGTATTCCCTAAGCATAATGTCCAAATAAAAGGGCCGGTATTAGGTATATCATTCAACATCCCAAACATCTTGGTGCCTGTTTTGTTCACAGCACATTTCTATCCTTCAGTGACTTGCAGAGATGTAAAAAATGCCTAAAAAGAATATAAAAGTTTGCTGGGTGGGAATTACAATGTTCTAGGAATGAGGCTTCAGTTGGTACCCTGCATAACTATTTGCCTCATTGTTTACCTTTAAAATAGATGCACACTTGCTTCTTGCATAGTTTTTATTTTAGAATAGAACAGCAGGACCCCCATATCTGTTGGGGATTCATTCCAAGCCGCCCGTGGATACTGAAAACCGTGGATAATAACAAACACTATGTATATAGCATGGTAAAAGGGGGGAAACTGGAAAAAATTTCACATGCATTATCAGGCCAGTAGAGGGTGCAAAGATCATGTTATGTAGTGTTCACTAACAAGTATTCACAGCATGGTCTAGTGGCCAGTTCTGGTAATATATGTGAAAATAATTTTTTCTGGATTTCTTTTAATATTTTTAATAATTTCATACCATGGATAAGTGAATCAGTGGATACTGATCCCATGGATGAGGGGGTCCTACTATATTTAAAATTTTAGAAAAAAAGTAATGTCAGCAGTTCTTCATGTACAAACTCCCAAGTTTCCTGCTGAAGTATAACTATAGGTACAAGATTCTCTGGTACAGTTCATGGTATTTAACATTTCGTTTTCATTAATTGTAAGGCACAGATGTAATTTCTAAGTAGCATATCTGCGTATACAGTACTGAAAATAGTATGAAAGTTAAAAGTATTGTAACCTTTTGAAATCCATTATTTTAAATGAGTACAGGATAATTTCCCCCCTCTTGTTGCATTTCTGAAGAGAGGTAATTTGAGTTATTTTGTAATAAATGATGACTTTAGTTGGGGGGAAATTATAATAAAAAACATTTGTGCGCATTGGTATTTGAAGAACAGAAATAAAGGAAATATATGGGACTTTTCTCTTGTAGTAGATAGTAACAAAGATTAGGCCAAGACATCATTGCTTTGGAGCACTGACAGATTAACAGGATACTTAAAGTTTATTTATTTATTTATTTTTATTTATTTATTGCATTTATATGCCGCCCATCTAGACATAGTCTAGTTAAAAGTTTGTGAGCTGCAGCAATAATCCTCTCATTCAAATTAATTTCCAGGAGATTAGCCATCTTTTTTTGTGCAGCAGAAAAAAGTAATTTGGTGTCTTGTGGCCAGACTAACCGATTTTTATTTATTTATGTATTTATTTAATTTATATGCCGCCCACACTACCCAAAGGTCTCTGGGCGGCTGGTATAGAGATATAAGCTTTCATGGGCTGTAATTCATGAATAAAGCTCAAATTATAGCTCAAAAAAGCTAGACCATAATAAAAATTGTTAGATTGTGAGGTTCTACAAGACTCTTTTTATCAAAAAATTAATGAAAGTTTGTGCATGGTTCACAATTACAATATAAGATTTAGCATTTCAACTATAAAACTGCTTAGATTTCATGGGCAGTAGATGAAATTAGGTGTCACATGGAATCTTTTATTCTCTCCCTTTTTATTTTATTTTAATAAATTTTTGTTAAATTTCAGGCCTTATTTTTAAAAGAAAGCATTATCATTGTTATATGTATCTACACATTCTCAAGAACAGGATGTTTCTGCTCTGAATAACATCCTAGCTAGCCTTATCCCCTCCATCATTATTTTCTTTACTGTGGAATGTGACAGTCTGAAGAGAAATGCTTCTATACCAAGAGGTTCTCCACATTACTGGCACTTTAAATGTAAAGTGTTGAGCTGATGCAGCCCCTCTTCAAATATTTACTTCATCAGTACCTAAGGATAAGTTATAAATCCTTGCAGTTGTCTCCAAGCAAGTCATAATCAGATTGGGATACTCACAGATGGCACACCTGGATCTTTTTCAGAAATATGGGTGATCTCTTGTGATCATTGAAATGACAAGAAATTATACATAAGAAATAATGTGGCTAAAATGGGGATATAATCTAGGCATGCCCTCAAATTGCACAAGCATTTCTTGCTTGCTTTAAAATTTATGCTACAGTACTTAAAATCTGCTGAAGACATTGCAAGCTTGTGGCAGTCCCAGAGTTTTCCAATGAAATTGTTTGCATTGCTCCAATTTCAAGGTATATGTCAGATAAAATTATTACTGTTAGTTTACAACTCCAAATTAAACATTTTGTAGTCAAATGAAAGATCAAAAAAAGGAACTCCTCTGAGATAGCTTAACAATAGTATATAGTTCTGTTGCCCTCAAATATTTTGATGTGGTAAAACATCCCCTGTTCTGAAACTATTAAACTGATATTCCTGAGATGTTATTTAAGTTGATGAAGGCTGCAATCCCGTATGTGCTTACCTGTGAGAAAATCCCACTTCTAAAAAGATGGAGAACAGAAGTATTACGATGTAGTAAATTTAGAAAATGTATAGGTCAATTTTACTTGGATCTTCAAAACACTCCATGAACTCTACCATATGCTCACACAATCTGCAATCTTTCTTCATTCAGTCCCATTATCTTCTAAAAATCTAAAGATCTCATATGTAAACTAATAATATGGGAGACACTCTGAAGCACACCATAGACCAATGATCATAGAATTGAAAAAGAGTCCCAAACTCATCTTCTGAAATCATTCCTTTAAGAAGGAATGGAATCACCGTATCCAGATAGCAAAAACAAGTGTACATAACATTGCATCCCATATATCGTGTCATCATATACATGTTGTCTTTGAGGAAGTGTACAATTTTGTTGATAAATAAAGTAACTACCAAGTGAGGCAAAAGGGTAATTTATCCACCATAGTTTCTATTACCAAATTCATGGCACTGACCACAGAATAAGCATTGGAAATGTTCCTTAATACCTCATGCAATTCAAGGATGATCAGGGACATTTCTAACTATGACACTGTGACTTAACCAAGATGTTGATCAGCTAGAGTCAAAAGGGAGTAATGTTTCTGGTTAAAAAAAGAATAAAATAGTTCAACTAAATAAAGTACAGATACACTTTTGTGTACATCTGTGCCAAAATTTCAATGCTAGGAATTGTATAAAAAATCTTAAGACTTCAGATCAGTTTGTTTCACAAGTCATTTCACAGTTCTAATCTCCATTCAGTGAGTTTTTGAGCAAATAAGATCTTTTCAACTTGTTATAGATATAATGCAGTGTATCTATAAATATTGGCTGATAACATAGCTCAGACCTTTGTTTGTTAGAGAACTGTGAGCTCAGTTACATCTACTTGGCTTACTGCCTTTAGTCAGTGATCAGAATTATGAATATATTCTGAAAATTAAGAATCATATGTAAATATTAACCCCCTGTACTTCTGTAATTTCCCTCTGTAATTTAATTAAGAACAGAGCTCTCAACTATAGTGTCATTCTTTCCTAACCCAACTCACTGTGTAATAATGTGTGCAGTTGCATGGATGCACAGCTGAAAATATTCAACCTTCCATTATAATTATTTTAGCACTCAGAATAGTTAACATTATTCCCTATAAATATATGATATTGAAATAAAGATTGAATATCTGGAATGATGTTAATTAGTGCAAGTGCTTCTGGAACTTTCTAAAATACGTAAAAATTAACAGAATAGCTGACTTCAAGCCTCGTTGCATACATAACTACTTAACTTTTCTGAACATTAAAAATCGCCTAGAGTGTGCGAGCTACCGCTCTCCACAGGTTGTTGGACTGCAGTACTCTGCATTTTTCACGACTGGCTATACAGACTAAGGTAGATGAGAGCTACAGTCCAGCAGTGTTTACAGAAAGGATTTACCATATTTTTCGCTCCATAAGACGCACCTCTCCATAAGACGCACCAAATTTTTAGGAGAAGAAAACAGGGAAAAATAATCTGTTTTCTTTGCTCCATAAGACGCACAGACTTTCCACCCCCCTGTTTTGTGGGGGAAAGTGCGTCTTATAGAGCGAAAAATACGGTACATCCCAAATCCAGAGACTTTACCAACAACATGCATTTATATTTACAAAAGAATTTTGATGCAGGTCACAACAGTCCTTTTGTATCTTTCTCCTCTTGTTGCAGTCATTCTTACAGTATGTCATCTGAAGTCACTAGTTTCTTCTGACTGCAAAGCATGTAACGAGTAAAACCTGCATCAAAAAGTTTGGTGTTCCATCCAGCCAGTCATGCTTTACTTTATGCTTATCCCCACTCTGCCTTCTACTTCCTTTCTTTCTGTCTCATCTACATTGGTCAACATTCTGTGGCCACTAAGCACACTCTTCGCTTGTTGTGTTATCCTCTTCTGCTTAGAGTATTTAAAAAATAATTTTCTGTACTTCTTACTTTCCCAAACCTTCTTGAATGTACATAGTGCTGTTGGACTATATGAGGATCTCCAATCACACCTGATCTTCAGATTGTGTACTAAAACTGGTGTCCTACTGGTTCTTGGTTGTCTCTGTGACATAAATGTGCTGCACCCACACAGTTTGTTCAGAACTTTCTACATATGAATTCTGAATGGGAACTTACTCAGACCTGTTCCAGTGTGCACATCCAGTCACTCCCTAATGTTTTTCTCTCAGTTACTTTCCATCCACTACACTAGCAGCATCTCTTCAGAAAAGTGTTTGGAGTGCATTTTGTTCAAGTTTTAAAGCATTTGCTCCTTCTAAACTTATTTAGTATTTATTTTCTGGTTGCTCACATTTGAAACAGCCATTTTCTCATTTTTTATGGCCTCTGCAGCCTTTTTAAAGGAAGTGTATTGCTTACAAAGACAGTTTCCTCAAAATGGGAATGTCAACTTCCTTCTTTTGTTTAGGAAAGGATTACTTGACCAACTACTGCTCTATCTGTAGAAGATTTACTGAAGTCAGCATCTGGAAAACAGATTATAAGCAGAGCTGACATCTTCAGAAAAAATATGTTCAGGCTGCTGACTTGGCAGCCCAAATCACTTTATTCTGTTTGGGATGCAAAACTCTGCCCAAGCAAGTACGTACTTACCACAGCCCTAATTTCAGCTTTGACATTGGCTGAACTATCAGCACCAACTATCTTGATATCAAAACCAACTGCTTTGGCATCCAGTGTTAACAAATGCATCAGTTCCAATGACAGTAACAATAACAGACAATACCTATAGTTTTGTCTACATCAGCATCTCCCTGCTATCCTGAAAAGATTATTCAGTACATCTGACAGTTCTGCCTATGCTGACATCTGACATACTGCCATCATCTTTTCACATTGGTTGCACAGGAGGTGTTTCAGGCAACATAACAAAATCAACAATTTTTCAGTCATTCCTGTTCTGGATGAGTTTGAACAGGAAGCACAGGGACCATTTCTGGATGAAGCAATATGTGGAGGGAAACTTCTCAGTACCTTTTGACCCAGCAGAGGCTGAAGTTCACATAAGCTTCCTAAGAGTTATCCGTTCCACTCATGATCAAAGAGAGAGTAATTCCCCAAGTTCTGAAGACTGTTCAGTCTGCTCAGTGAGCATGAAGTACATCAAAATAGGATAATCAATCAATCACGTGCTTCAAGGATTAGTGTACTCATATGTGTTCTACCACTCCAAGATACTATGGTTAATTAATTAATGATCAGTCATATATTAGGTATTTCAGATGTGATTTCTTGAAGTATGGATACCCAACATGAAGACATCAATATCAAAGCTGGTCACTGGCACAGAAGTGTTGCTGACCACAACTTTCATGCCTGGATCACTGAAGCAGAGGCCATTCTCAGGCCTGAATTACAGTAACATCATCTTGACCCCTTGATCACATTGCCCATCAAAATGGGTGACTGCATCAATGTGTCTGAAGATTTGCCTCTTCATCAGATTTCTCTGGCAACAGCACTGTAGACTTTGCAAAGTCCATCAACAGCCTTGGTTCTGACTCAGGGTGTAACTCTGTTGGCAAATAAGGTGGGAAATACTACAGTATTGGGATGGACTGGTTCACTTTTTTTTTCTTGTTGACCATATAATGAAAAAGCAAATATAAATCAGTCTGGACATTTAGATTTATGCCTTGAAGAAACATTTGGACATGTGCAGTGTAGAAGTGGAAGTGAGGTTTCCGCCAAAAACTATTCAGATCTAAATGGTTCTAATTGGGGCTCTCCTTCCACCAGGGACAGCACCCATGTGTGTGAGTTCACAGATGATTGCATGAAAAAAAATACAGTTACCAGAAAGCAACCTGTTCTTCTCTTCTAGAACCAATATGTTGGGGACATTTTTTCATGAAAACTTTTATAATGGAAGTAAGGGATTTTTTGCCAAGGATGCAGATCTCCTGCATATTATAGCTGATGCCTGTGGTTAAAGGAAAACTAAATGATAGCTATTAAAGAATCCAGGCCTGGCTTCAACTTTGTACATATATTTAAGAGCCAATAATCTGATTCAGCAATAAAACTCAAATCATAAGGTCAGTATTATTGTGTCTGGAGGAACCAAACAGATCATGGCCAGAATAATACTGTTAATTTTGCTTGCATAAAGGAAATAATTTAATTCATGGTACATTACATAGTTTTAACTTATGCATAAATCACCAATAGGAAATTGGCCATTAATTCAGACTTTACAAATCAATTTTTACTACTCTTGTCTCAGAAAAGTAAAAAAAAAAAAAAACTGCACAGTACACATTTTTATACCTCCTAAATGTAAAACAGCAAACAATGCCAAAAATGTAAATTCTCTATATTATAAGTCTTCTCTATATAAGAATGCCTATATGACTCTTCAGACATTATGAATTTGTATAAATATGGACAGGTTTCTTCCTTTCTTTTGACAATTGATTGTTACAAATAAAACAGCAAATATCACAGTGCCATTAGAGAGATCATTACAGCTTTTTTCTCCTTTATGGTATGGTATGCCATTTGAAATTCATCAAAAATATATTGAGATCTGAAAAATAATGAAGAAGAGGCACTCTGTTGGCCATGGCTGAAGAGGAACAGCTGGATCAGACAGACCTAGCTTCTGATCTGGGAAGGCAGTTTTTAAGGTTTTAAGTCATGATATCCAAAGGTGCATTTAAATGAATGGCAAATAGTTACCAATAGGGGGAGGATTTCTATGGCATGTCAAGTTTTTTCTGCACCTATGTTTGAGCTTATGAGTGGTTTTGAACATGTTTATGAGTGATCTGGTGAGAAAGGCCAGATTACTCATAAACATGTTTGAACTTCCTTATATGTTCAAATGTAGGTTGCAGAGAAAATATGAAATGTCATAGAAATCCTCCCCCTAGTTATCAGATTATTAGTGATGAAGTGTCCATAGTAGGCATGTATAATAAAATTAAAGTGTATGATATAATTAAGTTTTTAATTTTAGGAAATATCTGTATAATATAAGCCACAATTTTGTTTTTAAAAAATGAACATGGGATCTTGCACATGGCTTCACTGTAAGCTTCATTGAGCTTAGTAGGATGTTCTCTGAGATAGGTGTATATAGGATTGCAGCTAAATTTAGATAAAATGTCAGTAATACCGATCATAGATATTAAAGACACAAGACATCTCAAATGGAAGAAAAGATGAGAGAAGAAATGAAAAGGCAGTTTTAATATCCATTGCATCAATATTTTGATCATGTCAGTGTTTTGCTAAAATTGCTACAAGTTGCTAAAATTTGAGTCAAAAGAGACAGTAAAACCTTTTAGTTGACGGTAGTTATTCAGTATTGAAGATGCTTTGCCAGAATGCACCAACAGTTGTAAATGTTTTTATTGTATCATATGCATATAATTGAATGTTTGAGACATCAAAAATGATAAGGTTCATTTAAAATAGCACAGAGTGGAAACAAGTGTACTCATAGCATGGCTGTGCTATAGAAGTTCCAGAAGGAATTTAGCAATTGCTGAAGAGGCAATAGATCTACATAACTATTGTTATAAAGCAGGCAGAAAAAAATGGACTGAACAACTGCTATGCCTGTGAGAAACACAGGTCACATCACTGGTAATCATGTGCATAGATGTTAGCTTCTCTGTGTGTAGTACTTTGTCGCAGCATTGAACTGTTAGATCTGTTCAGTGTATTCATGATAAAACCATTGCAGCGTTCTCTGCAACCTCTGTGTGCATGGAGTTTGCATCCTACTTTTAATAAAACAGATAAATCTCTGCCTTGGATTTATCAAACTTCGGCTGCAACAAAAATCTATAAAATCAATTGATAAAACTTCTTACATTCATGTGAAGCAGAACAGAAGCCAGTGGTATATGTACGAGTTGGCATTTCCAATTAAAAGGCCAATAGGTATTAATCTTTGAAAGACTTCTCTAAGACCCCCCCCCATAGGAACACTGAAATGGAGAGCAGAAAGTATAGATTACATTAGTTATAAATCTGTTTCAGGTTAAGGCATTTTTTCTCCAGCTCTGCTTCTTAAATCTTTCTCCAGAGTCTATTTTAGCTGATTCTTTTTTCCTTGAACTACACTAAGAACAGTAAAACTGCGATCTTAGTCACAATTGCTAGAGAAAAGGGACTTACTTCTGGATCTATTTAAATATACAGGATTGCACAATAACTGGTTATTTTTTAGTCTGAAATGAGCTCAGTTATTAGTAAAATAAATCTTAAACATTTATGATCCTACAAGTGATTGTCAGTAAAGTGTGAAATCTAGAAGACAAGCAGAGGGCCTTTTGTAAATACTACATGACATTTATTATAGTTGTACTCCTAAAACCACTTACTCTAGAACAGTATTGGTAACGATACTATTCTAAGTAAATAAGACTCTTCTAAGTAAATTGTTCTAGTACTCCACTCTGCAAGAGTATATGTGAAATTAGATACAAAAAAGAAACCTGTAACTCCCAGATCTCTTTTCAGTAGCTCACAATTTCTCTATATTATCTATAAAACAATGGATTAAAATTCATATCTGCCATAGATTTATGCATGAATATGCATTCTGCTGTATTCAGCGGGAGAATCCCATCAATTTTACTATTTTTGAATTTGATCCATTGCATTCTAGAGAATCAGTGTCTTTTTTAAAATCATATAGGCTTTTAAAAAAATTACTCTACTCGTTTGCTATGACATTTTGTTGTTCCTGTATAATCCAAAACATAGCCTACTGGACCTTTTCAATGGAGACTTATTACAGCTTATCTCTGTCTGCCTTTCTTTAAAGCCAGCTGAACATACCCAATGTTCTTCCTCTATGGTAAGATCTAACAGAATCCCCTCGCAGCTTCTTCTGTGACACAGTCCTTAATATCCTAATACACTCCTTATTCCTTTTCCTCCCTGACCACCTAGGTTTCTGTCTCCAAGCCTAGATTAGTTTTCTCTGCATGAAGCCATGTCTTGTATCCGTCTGTTGAGTCTCGTGTTCACATGAGCTGTTGTGTAGCACATGATCTATATTACTTGTGCATCTCTGAGCTTTCTCTCCGTCAACTTAACTATTGTTCTTCTGTTTTATGAATTACCAAGAGAGAACTAAAATCCTTTTCAGATTTCTTGTTTGTTCAGTAATAAATTAACTCTTCAAAACAATTTGATGGGTTTGCACAACGAACTGAAACTGTGAACAAGACCCACTCTTGTTTTTTGTGTAGCGGATACCCAACAAGTGCAGATAAAATATGAGAATAGTCACAACCCCCAGGCTCCTCTGGCCCTGCCACCAGCCTCTGTCAGCTAATCTCCAAATTTTTCCTTTCAAAAGCTGGGGAGCTTCCCTAAGCCAGTGAATTTATCTAACTTGATGTTCATTCAACAGCAACCCCACTTGCTCCCATTCTGTGGCAATACTCCGATTAATTGTTTGAGCACCAGCACAGGTCCAGCTGCCCCCATCAGTCAGGCACTATTCTTAGTGCATTTTCTTAGGGCAACTATAAAGCCAAAATACCAGGAGAAGAAAGGGGAATGTGGTCTGATGCAAGACTAGCAGAGTGATTGCTTGTTGAGGCTTTGTTCACAATTTTGCTATGAAGCCACAATGCTGCTCTAGAGCCACTTGTGCAGCAGCCATGTCTGCCTGCCTGCCAGCTAAGAAATAGCCATTATATATAACTGGACATGTTATAATAGTTGACCATTTCAGTTCTGGGATGTAGTTAGAACCACTGGGTTGAGTAACGCTGTTATGTGCTGTCAGGAACCATTTTTCTTGAAAGCTTTAACCCTAAAAGCTCTTTCCCAACCTAGTCACTGATCCTTACTAGTAGAATACAAGAGAAAAGATATAAAAAGTTGGGCCTCATTTGTTAAAAACCTTCCACTATACATGTACTCACTTCATCCTAAAGAAGGGAAGTAAGCAACATCAAGGGTTTTTTTTTCTGAATTAACACCTATTAGGTTTCTCAAGGTGAGATGTTCAAGGAGTGGTTTACCATTGCTATCCCCAGTAGATTTTCATGACTGCATGGGAATTTGAACTTAGGTATCTTCAATCATGTCCAACACTCAATTCATTACACTGCACTGGTTCTCACACTCCTACAATATTGCAGGGGTTTGGAAATGCCCCCTAATTAATAGGAAAGACAATACTGAAGGTTTGTGAGACGCAACTATTGACTTTTAAAACAATACCACTTCTTCCTTTGGTTCCTGTCTCACACTATTCCCAAATTCAGATTGTGTTCCTTTTCTTTGCTTCAAATCTAATTTTGCAGGCTAGATACACCATGCAAAAGGAGCCATCAGCATTGCCTATGGCAGTGGGCATTTCACTCTGGATGCATCACAGTATTCCCTTGGGATGTGAGTTGACTTGACATTCCCTCATTCACTTGGTGCAACGCAAGTGTTCTTCTGTAAAATCAACTGCAGAACCAATTTAAGGGGTCAAAACCAAGTTTTGCAAGCCTAGCAAAAAGAAAAGAAAAAAGGGACAGGGATGAATTATATAACGATAAAGACCTAATGAATATTAAATGAAAGCAAAAGTAAATTCTGGTTATGGCCCCTTTTTTATTTGTATGTGCTATGTGAAGGAAATTATTTTGATAAAAAAGAGGCAAAATACAAGAGGAACTGTAGTCTTTGATTGGGTCTCAAAATTTATAAACAAGCCAGAAGTGCTAATTTAAAATTCATAACAGGAAATTAAGGATTCTGTTCTCTCCTGGTATGCACAATGGTGAGTAGATCAGATTGAGGTATTCGTATACATTTTTGTGTGTTGCAGGAGTGATCTGCACTGTTTCCTGGTCAGGTATTTCTTCATTATTGATTATAAAACATTTGGTTTTGCAGTAATAAAGGAAGAAGAAACATAACAGAAGGGTGATATTTCCTACTATGGCACCAGGCTATGGTTCCATAGTATATTTTATAGGCAATCTGCACAATATTTTAGGACATTAAAACTCTGCATTTTTGTTGGTCCATCTTTGACAACATAATTTCTCAATATACATGCTTGGTGTTGAGTTTTTTCACATAAGTCAATTCCACTAGCTGATCTAAGTTAATGAAACACTTGTCCTGGGATGAGTGTAGCACAGATTATATTCAAATTAGCCACTGGCCCCACAGGGAACTGGATAGGGGAACTGAATTCTAAGGACAAAGCAGAGCAGAAGCCAGATTTTTTAAAATGTTACTTGAAACTCTAGGGATCATTAAACAGTAGCATTCAGGTCAAAATAACTGCTTTATCAAGGCACTATACAGGCTGTGGGAAACACCCAGGGGTCATGTGAACTATCAAGGATGGTAAGAACAAATGAATGTGTAGTACAAAGCTACAAAAAACAAGAAATGGCGGGACTCTTAGATCCTTGGTCAGTAAAAACAAATGAATGTTTAGTTCAAAGCTACAAAAAAAACAAGGAATGGTTGGGACTGTTGGATCCTGGGACATTTAGCTTGGTTTTTTTTGTTTTGTTTTTGTTTTTCAGTTCATGCTTCACTAAAAGGGATGCATGTTTCAGAAGCATACTTTGGAACTGCTGCTGTTTCTCAGAGAAGAAACAAAAGATTTAAGTTATCTCATAGAAATGTTTAACTAAAGGTTAAACATTTTAAGAATTAGTTTTCATTGAAGAATATACATGAATATTATACTGCTTCCCATTATATTTACTCATGCATTCACTTTGTCAGGAAAAAAATTCAGAGAAGCCTTGGCCATTAAGCCATCAGTCACACTGTCTTTTTCTTGCTATTTTGCTGCTGCCTATGGTTGAAAACTGCTGTCTCCTCCTTGATGGGCTACATTCTCCTACCGTTTCTGCCATAGATTCTCAGTTACCAGCAAAGCAAAGAGAAGTTCAATGTTGTTTAGTTCCTGAATCTCAGCAGTAAGATTTCATTTAACTGCATGTTAAATTCCACACTTTTGAAGTTTGGGGCAGTTTCACAAATACCCTTAAACAGGATTGAGGATTAAATTATCATTGGGCATGAACAAATTTTTTTCAAGGTTATGCTTGTATGGTGATCAAAAACTTTCTTAGAAAGACCAGATTATGTGTGGACAGCCATTATTTTTTCTCCTGGCAAAAGAGAATATTTGTGAGAAAAATGCCATAGCTGTATATGCACCTGTATAAATTACTGAGACACTTGAAAAGAGATTGCACATCAGTGCTCAGCTAATGCATAGGGAATGCACCTCATTATAGACAAGTTATACATTCAAGGCAGATCATCACAGCTGCAGATTGCTGTAATCTCAATAGCAACCATCATGCAAAGAAACAGTGTCTGTGCAGGGTCCTTCTGTACCAAGCTGAGCTTGTCTCAAAGGTTTGAAGTATTTAAAGGTTTAACCTGTACCTCCTCCTGCTTTGTACCAAATACATGAAAGGCAGTACAAGATGTTGATAATGCCACTTAAAAATGAAGAACTGTATACAATTGAGGAAGCAGGGGAAAAAGACATAGCAACATAGTCTTAGAAGAGTTACATTCGATCTACAGTACATTCATCCATCTGAATGCAAGAGGTTAGTGAAAAAATCTGTATGGCAGGGGAACAGTGCAGTGAACTCTTCCTTTGAAGTAGCATTTTGTGTGTCCCAAAATCTGTGTTCTTCATCTACTGTTGTTATTACTGCCCTCTATACCAATGGGTTCCAGAACGCTGAAGAAAATTCTCGCATCTCAATCACCTTTTTCCGACTCTTTCGTGTGATGCGCCTGGTGAAGCTTTTGAGTCGAGGAGAGGGCATCCGCACACTGCTGTGGACCTTCATCAAGTCTTTCCAGGTATTCTTTCATTTCTACTCGTAGGGCTTTGACTTGGAAGAATACAGATACTTCTGTCAGTTGTACTCCCTGCTTTAGCATTACGTATTTATTCTTGTATGGCTCTCCATTTTGGGAGTTGTTTCCATGCACAGGTATACCAGAGCAGAGCAAATTGGATGAGGGACGGTGGTGGAGGGCATGGGTCCTCAACCCCTGGTCCATGTACCAGTACCAGTCCGTGGCCTTGGAAGGACCGGGTCGCCGGGATAGATGAGCGGCGAGCAGGAGGTGAGCAGCGAGCGAAACTCTGCTTCCTGTCAGCGCACTCCTATTAGGTTCTGATCTAACAGGAGGCAGAGCTTCGCTCCCCGCTCCCCTCCTGCTGCTGCTAGATTAGCTATGCCTGTGGCATTAGAATCTAATAGAAGCTTGCGCTGATCTAACAGGAGGCGGAACTTCAATTGCAGCTCTCCTCCTCAAAAAATCTCCTGTATGGAGAATTAGTGCAGGGAAATCGCCCCAGAGGGAGACCACAGCTGTGATACAAGGCTATCTGCAAGCAGGATCTGAAGGTCTTGGAATGGACCTCAGCAGATGGGAAACCTTGACATCTGAGCGTTCAGCGTGGAGACAGGCGGTGCAGCATGGCCTCTTCCAATTTGAAGAGACCCTTGTTCAGCAGGCTGAGGCAAAGAGGCAGTCCCCAAACCAGCAAAACCAGGGAACTGGACGGGGAAAGATTGTATTTGTATTTGACTGCAAAGAAGGGATTGTCACTCTTGAATTGGCCTTCTCAGCCACCCTGAATAGAGGACTGTTCCAAGTCCTCTATTCAGAGCACATTACCACAATCTCTCCAGACTGAAGGATGTTTAATCCTCCTCCTGCTAGCTGCTCATTTGTCCTGGCACAATACATGTAATGAGCTCGATTCAAAGCTATCCTCTAATAACCTCCTGCATAACAAGTACCCCCCCCCCAGTCCTTGGGAGAATGGTCTTCAACTAAACCAGTCCTTGCTGTTAAAAAAGTTAGGGACCACTTGTGCAGGGGATGTGGGAAATGCTCCAGGATTGGGGCAGTTTGATTCACATTATTTTCCATTGACAACATGATGTAAACTCAAAGCAAATGAGTCCAGAGTCTTCCTCCACAAATCCATATTTTTCTTCTCTGCTTCTGGGGCTTCTCTTTTTTTTTAATCAAATGCCTTCTCATTGGTTTTAAAAGTGTGATTGCTTGAGCAGATTTCAAAGTGTTTGCAGCTATTCTGTTTCATACCATTCCAGTCTCTCCAGAAGTACTGAGAAAGGCAGGGTAGCAGGGGAAACAGGCTGCCATTTGAATCTTCTCCTTCCCAGCATGGTGCCTGGGACTGCTTTCTTCCCTTCTTTTCCCTTTCTTTCTTTCTTCCTTTCTTTTAAAGGCTTACTAATCTAGTGCTGGGGGATATTTTAAGGAAGTACTCTAACTGCACCTCCTGCAAATCTAGACAGTAAGAGCAAAGCAGAGCTACCTTAAGAAGCTGAAACAAGGCTGAAGAAAAAGCCTTTTCCAGTATTTCTGCTGACTGCAACTCAATATTTGTTCCTTTGATCAGCCAACTGCTCTAACAGTAGTACAGGAAGCGTTTAAAAGAAAGGAAAAACAAACAAAGAGAAGAGGAGGGAAAGCAGAACCAGGCACCAGGTGTGGAGAGCAGAAGATTAAAACACCAAGCTGCAGATAAGGCTGATTTTCTCCCCTCTCTGCTGGATCTAGTGTGGTTGGTAGAAGCAAATTAACCCAGGGAAGCCCAAATTCCCAAGTACAGCTTCACAGTGGGTCCATTTGCATTTTTCTTGCTATGTAATCACACTATTAGATCAGTAAAGAGCTCGGTGGATTTTCTTTGTTTTGGTCAAATGAGCTTGTTGATATTACCTAGTGTGAGCATCACTCCAAGCTGATGCAGGCCAGGCAATTGAAATATCTGACTGCGGAAAGAAGAGTCAGGAGTTCACATTCCCGCTGTGCCTTCCAAGAAGGGGGACCAGCCAAGATCACTTGAAGTATGTGCCTGGTGGAGTAACATGCTCTACCACTTGTGTTGTCTTGACAAGTTGCATAGTCCCAGAGTGCCACCAGAAGGAGGGACTGGTAAACCACTTCTGAGTATTTTACACCTAGAAAATCCTGAGAGGCTTGTCATAAGTCAAACTCAACTTTACAACATATAATCATTATCATACACCACTTCATGCATTGCATTTGCTAACACAGATGTTAATGTCAGAAAAATAATCATACAAAGCAAGACCTGATAAGGATTTCTTTCTTAACAAAGCAATATTCAAAGATGTGGCTTTGCAGTGCAGTGGAGATGTGAACTGTGATGATCCCTGGTCTGCAGCACCAACTGTGACCAGCCATGCTCATTTGGGGCAGAGTTGCTTCCCATTTCGCTATACCCTCAGTTGTACCTCCATTCGTCAGAAAAGAAATTAATTACAACTGATTTTTTCTGTGCAACTAGTTATGCTGAGACTTGCCAACAATGAGCTGTTCTCAGTATATATGCCTGCTTTGGTAGTTTCTGTGCCCAATTCAAAATACTGATAATGACCTATACAGCCCTTAACAGTTTAGGATTTTGATTAGAGATGGGCATGAACTAAGGTTCGTAATGGTTTGTTCTTTGGACACACAAGTGTTCCGTAGGCTTCCCTCTAGCAGATGCCCACTCAGAGGAAGGAGCTGGGCAGGGAAGCCCAAAACACTGTCCCTGAGTGAGCACCTGCCTGAGGAGCCAGGGAACGGGAGCCCACCTCTTATCTTGATACTTACTGGAACGTCTCTCCCACAGGACAACTACTTGTCGCACCCACTCCTCACAGTCCTTGATATTAAAAATTTACATCCAAGGAGGCCAAAAGAGCTAGCACCAGGAACTAAGCTTTCTCAGTCATGGTGCCTTCTCTCTGGAATAAGCTTCCTATAGAGGTTCATCAGATGTCATCCCTCTCAGTTTTTAGGAAACTAATAAAAAGAGAATCGTATAAAACTTCCTTTTATTATTGCTTTTAACCATTGATCTGCGATGCCCAAATCGGTTTTAAATTTGTCGGTTCTATTTAAATACAGGTTTTTAGCTAGTGACAAAGTTTTATTGTATTTATTTATACTGTAATTTTGTGGGGTTTTTTTATTTTAATGATGATTGATGTTTGTAAACTGCTCTGCACTAAATCTGGACTAAGGAAACAATAGGCAAGTTGAAATAATAAATAATAAATAATTGAGATGGTATTGTGTTATATGATCTTCTAGAGTTGGTGTTCCAAAGAAAAAAGAAAAAAGATCTGTAGAGGCACCTACTGGACAAATGAATCAATTACAACAATTCCATGCTACTCAGATTGTGCATAATACACAGAATTAAAAATCAGATGCACAAGTGCTTCCATATTTTTTTTTGACATGTTGTCATGTCCAGAACAGAAATGCACATGTCTGAGAAGGAGTGGAAGCATAGATTCCAGCTTCCCATAAATAAAAGTTATGCTGATTAGCAATATTAGAATAGGAGAATCACTACTTTTAACTACACATTTATTTGTTTGCTACATTTATATCCACCTTTCCTCCAGTTAATCTTAGGGCAGTATAAATGGTTCTCTTCCTCCTCTTCCTTTTTTCCTTTTCCAAGGCACAAAAGGCCATGTACATGGTTGTTCCCCCATCCTCATTTTAACTTATAATACTCAGGAAGGATAAACATTATGAAAGTGATGGTGAGGGTCAGGATGAGACACAGGATGAGGGAAGAAAATCAGCTGATGCAAATATATCTCATGAACTGAATGGCTACATGAGAATTTGAACTTGGGTTTTCCCAATGTTAGTCCAGTATTCTAACTACCGCACTATATGCACTATCCAACAGGACAACTACTGCTAATATTTCCTTTCTCAAAGTTTCCTTTTTGGATGTCACCCTATGTGAATGACTCAAATAAAGCATAAATATATACTATGCATTTCTGTTTAAGTAAATCAGATGAAAGAGAGGTCATCAGATGCTAAACAACAGTCAAGTAAAGGGTTTAAGAAAAATACTAGAACCTAATCAGTGTATGGTTTTTTTAAAAAAGAAGTAAGTATAAATACATTCACACATGCTGTGTTGCACACTCAAAAAGCAAAGCTATTTTTGGTCATTGTCTCTTCCTCTAAGGTTCTTTCAGTTATGTCAGGATGTCAAGGACTATCCTAGGGCTTAACAAGGTGTTTTACGGAGTGATACATCATCATCTTTTCTTCCTTCAGGCCCTCCCCTATGTGGCTCTCTTGATAGTGATGCTGTTTTTCATCTATGCTGTGATTGGGATGCAGGTAGGTGACTTCTGAGGAAAATTGGTTTCTCATCCAAAGAAATCTATTAAGAAACTAGTAGGAAAAGAATCTTTTTTAAGACCTGCAGAAAAATAGTGAGGTGGCAATACAGATACTGTATGTTGAAATAATTGTGCCTATAGAAATTAAGTACTGTATTTATATTAGCAGTATCAATACACACAAATTGGTGGAAGAACAAAAAATGGCATTTTTATCAACCTATATTCCACCAATTCAGTCAGTGTTTCCCAGTGCTTGATAGCTGTGGCACACCTTTTAAGTGAATACAGTTTTAGGGTATGTTTTAGTGTTCTGCTAGAAAAAGATGTATTTTCAGAATATGCAAGAATAAGAAACATAACTTGGAAGCAACATGCAGAAGCATTATATGTCTCAGGTAATATAGGCATAACAACGTGTTGCTGAGTTTTGTTTTATTTTCTTGCAATGTACAGTAATATAATAATAATAGAACTGCAGTGCTGCAAGAGACCCTATGGGTCAAGTCCAGACCCTGTCAAGGAGACATAATGGTGAATTGAACTCCAAACCTCTGGGTCCACAGCCAGATACATAAACCACAACAGTTCATGACTGCCAAAGTTGTCACTTTTTTAATGCAGCAAATACCTTATTTACTTTTACTTTTATTTTATTTTACTTTATTTCAGAGCAGTGGGTGTTTTGCCTATCTTAACTACAGAAGATTAGGGCTTTTTACATTTTTAACTTTTAACAAAGTTCTGGCAATATTGAGAGTAGCTGTTGGCCGAGGAGTGTGGCCATCAAAAGGTAGACTAGAACAAAATAATGCTCTGTCTCCTCTAGCAGATGTAGATTACACATGTCATTTTGCTCTGAATGATGCACAAGATGGTTAGATTCTTTAGTCAAGGCAAGCAACAATGCTCAGCACAGGTTACATATATCCCAGCCACGCCACATCTAATGTCCAGTGTAACAAACACTGTAGCAAGTAATGCAACTCGTTAGTGTACGAGAGAGAGAGAGAGAGAGAGTACATTGCAAAAGGCAAATAACACCAATGTATTTTGAGGGCATGTAGTGGTAACAGAATGAAGTACTTTCTGCAAAATTTGTTTCCTCAGCTGTTCATAAGTGGATGGGAATATAGGAGTATTCCTCATAATACAAAGGATTTAAGAAAAATACTAGAACTTAATCAGTGTATGATTTTTTTAAAAAGAAGTCAAAATCTCAATATGTTATGATGAGTTGTTCATTTTGGATGCACAAGAACTGCCAATGGCATAAGAGTTGTCCAGGTAAGAGATGAAGGAGAAGAATCCCAGCTGTCTTTCAAAATATCAAGGCTTCACAGTGTTGAAGCTTCTCCCCCTTATGTTATCAAGCGGGAATAAACAACTGATAGTGATAGATGAAGGTGTTCCTTTGAAGGTTCCACCAAGTTCTACAAGTGTACTCAGGAGGAATCTCTTTTTGTGTCTCCTTCAACACTAAAACGTGCAATCTGCAGTGCAATTTAAGTAAATTTAATTTAATTAAATTGCAGTGCAATTTAAGTAAAATGCTGGTTTTACCTTAATTTTTACCCACATTTTTTTCTGTTTTACGGAGACTTTAAAAGGATGAATAAAATCTCTACATGTAGCCTCATAATCTTGTTTTGTAAGATGGAAAATATGCCTCAAAATAGTTAATCTGTTCTCCTGCAATAGTAAACTCTTGGTGCCCCCTCAGAACAGCTGTGGCTGTCATTGCTAACTAACCACTGGGCCAGAAAGTTTGAGCCTGGTGAATTCCAGAGGGCTCCTAAGGTAACAAACTTTGAAGAGCTTCTTTTTAAAAGCTATTTTCCTGATCTGAAGCCTCTGGGCTGCAAGGTCGGAAGACCAGCCGTTGTAAGATCAAATCCATGCGACGGAGTGAGCTCCCGTCACTTGTCCCAGCTCCTGCCAACCTAGCCATTCAAAAGCATGTAAAAATGCGAGTCGATAAATAGGTACTACCTCAATGGGAAGGTCATGGCATTCTGTGTCTAGTCACACTGGCCGCATGACCACGGAAGATTGTCTTCGGACAAACGCTGGCTCTACGGCTTGGAGACGGGGATGAGCACCGCCCCCTAGAGTCAGACACAACTGGACTAAATGTCAAGGGGAACCTTTACCTTAAGAAGCATGGTAAAGGGGATGGTACACATGAAAAGGGGATGGTAGCAGCGATTAAAGTCAGCAGGATGCATATGCAGAGCTGAGCCAAAGATTCAGCAGGCTTTGGACATGGCCTGAGAAAATGAAAGGAAAAAAATCTCACCGAAGACATGAGATATTGTCAGTTGTCCCATGTAAGATGATTCCCCTACTTATATCCCTGAATGGCACACCTTCTGACAACCAATAATGCATTGATGGTTCAAGCAACGGAATCTTTTTTCTTTTGAGAAAACAGGATAATTAAGACACAAATCTTAGATTTTAACAACAAATAAGTAAACAATATTCAATAAATAAATATTCAATATATACTGTGCCCTTGGCAACCCCAAACCCTATGAGTTCAATACTGAAGGTGTAATAATACCAGGATTCCAGCAAATAAATGAACGTTTTAATCAGATAGGAAATCAGATGAAAGAGAGGTCATCAGATGCTAAACAACAGTCAAGTAAAACTGTATTAACTCCAGAACAGCCCATATTGAGTAAGATATCAAGCAATATAGATGGGGTAAAGAGCTATCCAGTGATTTATTCTATTACTATAGTCAGAAAATGTGATACTGAAAATTGGATTGTTGTTTTGGATTCATTCTCCCCTTCCAAAAATTGGAAGAAAGCAGAGTCACTGAAACAAGAGGAGTCTATTGAGAAAGTATGGAATGAGACAGAAATGGGTAATTATTTAGATGTGATTAATAACTGCCCAATTCAAAAGGAAATTGAAGGACGGAATTTATTACACAAATGGCTATGGTTCTCAGACAGTGTTGGAGTAACATAGATTTAAACTAAAATAAAGCTGTAAGTGGATAGCTGGAGGGCAATTGAATTACACACACAAAGAAAGCTGAAAGTGGATTTGTTTTTGTAATATGACTTGATTGGATGATTGCGTATTTTGCATTCTCCTATCCTCCCTAACCCTTTCCTTTTCCTTCCACTCCCTTTCACCTTTTGTATTCCCTATCCTATTCTTAGATAAATAAAAATATATTTTAAAAAAATACTGAAGGTGTAAAAATGGTCTGCTTGTCCACCATCACAACGTCTCTAATTCAGCCTCTAGATCAGGGGATCATAAGGACCTTTAAGGCTCATTACACATATGGAAAGATTTGTCAATGCTATGGAAGAGAAACCTGATGGAGAGAACTGTTGTTTGTGTGTACAGTGAGAGAGAGAGAGAATCAGCTGTTTATACTTTGTAGTTACATTTTGAGGGACATAAGAGTTATACATGGATTTTGAACTCCACTGAGCTTCAATAGCTTTGGAGTTGGCTTTAAAGAAGAAAGGTTAATTCAGTTAAATTAAACTATTAGAAAAGTAGTCACATACATTCATGAAACTGAGAAGATATTAAAACTGAGCTTGAGTATCTTAACTATTCCAATGTGGATGACGGAGATGTCTTTCATCAGAGTACCAGTGTGATAGACTGTGTGAAGCATAACCTTATAAGCTGCTTTTTTCTACCAGGTGTTTGGTAAAATTGCCCTGGATGACACCACTGACATCAATCGGAACAACAACTTCCAGACTTTCCCTCAGGCAGTGCTGCTCCTTTTCAGGTAGGTCTCGCCTTGTGTGGCTATGATTCACCGTATCTTGCAGAACGTTTATCTGCTTCTTTAATAAAACCTACATTACATCTTCCCTGTCTCCAAAAACACTTAAGACTTAATACTATCACAATTGTCTACATCAATGGTCCCCAACCTTGGGCCTCCAGATATTCTTGGACTTCAACTCCCAGAAATCCTGGCCAGCAGAGGTGATGGTGAAGGCTTCTGGGAGTTGTAGTCCAAGAACATCTGGAGTCCTAGGGTTGTGAACCACTGGTCTACATGTATCTGTTAGAAGTGCTGTGGCATGATCTGCTAACTCAGGAGTAAGAAACGTGTGCCCCTAAGGCTGTATGAAGCCCACTCTGATCTATGTGTCCTTTGGCCTAATACCAAAAGCTTTTTGCAAGTCAGAAGCTCAGCTTCTGCAAATGCAATCTATCTATATCTATCTGTCTACCTATCTATCTTATTTATATGCTGTCTTTCTCCCCACAGGGAACCTAACAGCTCACAACAATTAAAACTATACAATAATCACAGATTTTAAAATGTCATTAAAAACTACTAAAAAACAATTAAACACTTATCAATAATAAAATCATATTTAAAAACTATTTTAAAAATATTTTAAGATCTCTAAAGTCAACAAAAATATCTAAAGTCAACAAAAATAGCATTTTTGGGAGACACACGCCACATAAAAGCCTGCCTGAAAATAAAAGTCTCTGTTTGACAACAGGAAGGAAGAGGGGCAACTCGGCTTCATGGAGAAGCATATTACAAAGCCACATGCCCTCACCAAATAAGCTTGAGAAGGTGTTGAAACCGAGAAAAGAGCCTCCCCAGAAGATATTAAAAGCCAAGAAGGCTTATATGAGGTGTTACAGTCTACCTGCACTCAAGCCATATAGAGTAACCAGCACTTTGAATTGGATCCAAAAACAGACTGGCAGCCAGTGAAGCTGTTGTAGTAAGAATATGTGCTATGTGCTTCCTGTAACCAGTGCCATTCCACAATCTGGCTACAGTATTCTAAACCAGCTAAAGTTTCTGAACACTCTTCAAAGTCAGTCTGACATACATCATATTGCAATTGGGGAGAAAGATACTATAGAAGGGGAAGGGAAAAGAAGATGGCAAAGAAAGAAAATATTTAAATATTTTCTTTCAATGATATAAGCTGCACTGGGTCCTTTTTAAGGAGAAAGGTGGGTAAAATATTTTAAATACCGGTACATAAATAAAATAATTGATGTCATCTACTTTGATCTCTGGCCCAGCATAGCATGAGCTTCAGCTTGCATGAGACCCAAAACAGATTTCACACACCACAACCTATACACAAGGGAATATAGCACATGACAGAGAAGATCCTCATTTGTGAAATAACTCAGAAATAACTTAGTCACTGACTCAGAAAACTATGACAGCTTTTGCAAAACTAGGTGCTATAGGATTGTTATATAGGTACACAGCTCCTATTAGGAAGTGAAACTGAAGTTCCTTGCTGAGCTTTCTAGGGTAAGGATAGTAATGATGAATTTACTTTCATGTTAATGATTTTCATGTCACTGGTAATGATGACCTCACCTTCTTCCTCATCAACCCTCTTTCAACAGATGTGCTACTGGTGAAGCTTGGCAAGAAATCATGCTGGCATGCCTTCCAGATAAGAGATGTGATCCTGAATCTTTTGAACCAAACAACTCTATTGAAGGTGAACATTCCTGTGGGAGCAGTTTTGCTGTCTTTTATTTCATCAGCTTCTATATGCTTTGTGCCTTCCTGGTAAGTATCTGTTCTCATTTTCTAAGCATTCCTTATCTTATGGATATAGGATGCTGCTTTATATTAGGTCAGACTGTTAGCCTATCTAGCTTAATACTGTTTAGCCAAACTAGCAGAAGTTCCCTAGGAAGTCAGGCAGAAAACCTTTTTATTAGTTTCTACATGGTAATTAATTTTATTAATTGCTATATGATCCATAAAAAAGCAGTGACTATCAACACAGGTCATTTACCCATGTCCTTTGATCTTCATTAGAGATGGGATATTCGTATTCATCTCTCGAGGGGAAGCAATACGAATCTCACCACCACAAGTGGCCAGGCCAATTGGTCTCTCCCCCCAGAACTGGGCCATTCACTTAGTGCTCGCAGCATGGCACATGCAGCCTGTCATCATTCATGCCACACCAATCATAGAAGTAGCCCAGCTGAGGCTTCCCCACCTCCCTGTGTTGCTGACCACTCAGCAGCTGAGCAGGGAGACCCGTCATCCTGCCTCCTCACCAGATTGGTTAACAGCTCCGGGAGGTGGGGAAGCCCTCGCCAGGTTACTCCTGCAGTTGATACGGCATGAACAACAACGGCATATGTGCCACAAATGGGAAGTGAAGGGCCCAGTTCTGGGGGGAGGGTCCAATTGACCTGACCATCTGTGGTAGCAGTATTCATATTCATCTCTCCCGGGAGATGAATATGAATATCCCATCTCTAATATCCCATTTCTAATTTTCATCCTTCTTAATGCATGGAGGATATAAACCACACTGGTCAGAGATAGCAAATTATCTTCTTAAGTTGCTACATTTCTAGTTCAACATACTCTATCTATTTCTAGATAAAGATTTCTATTTATGGTAACAATAATTTGCCTGGGTTTCCAGACAACAAATGATTTCTTCGAGCTCTTCCCTAGAAAGAACGTAGCTATACGAAGACTTGAATGTTGTCAAAAAAACAAAGCGTTTCAAACACCAACAATACTATATGAATACTATATTATTGAAATACAGGTAAATTTCATTACTGAAAAAAAACTCCTCTTAAAGCTGCTTAATGATCTTAAGAAATGGGAAGCTCCCTTGCCACTGCCTGAGAGACAAAGTTTTCCACTTTTAAAAAATTGTTTAAATTGTTTCAAATCAACCCAGTAGCAGAAGCAATGCCTTGACAAGGTTTTTAAAAAAACCTTTCAAAGCATCACTGATACATTAGCAATTATGAAAAAGAAATGCAAAACTTCCTCTCTCTTGTCCTCCAAAGGTGAGCAGAAAGGAAACTTTCCATTTCTCAAGATCATTAAGTGGCTTTGCCAAAGCTTTGGTTCAGTCCCAGTGATCACACACATTGGAACCAAAACAAAATGGTAATCCTAAAGCCCCCCTCAAAAAAAAGAGGAATAGCCACTGAAAGGGATCCAAAAAGTTGTAGGTAGGCATTGATCAAAATATACTGATTTACAATGGCACATGTGTTGTCTCTGGAAAAAGAAGTCTGTCTTCAGCCCAGTCTAAATGGTAGGACAAATCCCTATCTGATCACACCCTCAAATCCTCATTTGTGCATGAAAAGGAATTTGAAACATGAAGGATTCTATCTTGAAAGCCTTTCTCTTTATTATTGTTTCTGTTATTTTTTGCAGATCATTAACCTTTTTGTAGCTGTTATCATGGATAATTTTGATTATCTGACACGGGATTGGTCAATTCTGGGTCCTCATCATCTGGATGAGTTTAAACGGATCTGGGCAGAGTATGATCCTGAGGCCAAGTAAGTTCCCACCACTATGTTGTACAAAGAATTGGGCCAATTTTCTTTCTTGTCCTCAAACTTTGGGATTTAAAATGTGTATTTTTTAAACCAAGTTTTTGTTATAAAATGCCATATGGAAGGGTAGATAATCAATTCTTTAAATAAATAAATCTAAATAAATGAGTGAAGGATGTGCTGATCATGAGATTTTAAGGCCAATTTTTTAAACCTTACAATCAACCTACTTAATTTTTTTAAAAGCCCTGTTCATCTGTTTGTCTTTATGGATCAGAGATATTGTATTTTTAAAAATGTTGTACACATACATTTGAATATATGTGGATTATTTTATTGGTTGTAGAAGGTGAGTTCTGTAATATATTATATGTCATCAAGTCACATTTGAATAATTGGAACGCTAATAGGGGTTTTCAAAGTAAGTGACACAAGGAGTTTCCACAGCCAAGCAGCAATTTGAACCCAGGTTGAGTCCTTATCTGTCAGTATATCCACATCACTAAGGCTATTGAGCCAGAGTAATGTGAAATGCTCTTGTTTTTGTAAAAACTGGGACCCAATTAGTTTATACGCTTAGCATATATTTAGAATGGTGTTTCCTCAAGTAGTGAAATATGTCTCCTTGTCATAAAATGTGGCTTTTCTCATTTTCATATTTTGCAATTAGCCATGCTTTGTTTTGTGACTATTTACTGAAAGGCAAACACAATCTTATTTTGCAAATATGATTGCTCAGGCTCCTGTCTTGGGAAATCCTGTTGCTGGAGTGAAAACTTGTTAATCCCAGGGAATATAGATTCTGCTAAACATTTAGAAAAGGTAGCCGTGTTAGTCTGTGGTAGCATGTCAGGCAAAAACAATTTAAAAAAAAAGAAGACAAAAACATTGTGGCACTTTAAAGACTAACTGCTATATTTTAATGTGAGTTTTTCTGGATAAATCCACATATAAAGAAGTGATTTCTCCACAAATGCTCACATTAAAATATAGCAGTTAGTCTTTAAGGTGCCACTATATTTTTGTCTTTATTTTTGTTTTGTTTTTGCCTGACATGCTAAGCATTTAGTTTGACTATAAGCCACACAAGAACTGGAAACTATAATCCTTCTCTTGCTGCCATTACTAAGGCATAGCATACACTTCAATTACAACTGGACTTCCTTCAGACTGAAGATAACCACTTTAGATGCCCTGTTTCCCCAAAAATGAGACCTACCCTGAAAATAAGCCCTAGTATGATTTTTTCGAAGGGGCAGAGGAACTAGAGACCAAATTGCTAACATGCGCTAGATTATGGAGAAAGCCAGAGTGTTCCAGAAAAACATCTACTTCTGCTTCATTGACTACACAAAAGCCTTGGACCACAGCAAACTATAGCAAGACCTTAAAGAAATGGGAGTGCCTGACCACCTCATCTATCTCCTGAGAAATCTATATGTGGGACAGGAAGCAACAGTCAGAACTGTGGAACAACTGATAGGTTCAAAATTGGGAAAGGAATACGGCATAGCTGTATATTGTTTCCCTGCTTATTTAACTTACATGCAGAATACATCATGTGAAAGGCAGGACTGGAGGAATCCCAAGCCGGAATTAAGACTGCCGGAAGAAATATCGACAACCTCAGATATGCAGATGATACCACTCAGATGGCAGAAAGTGAGGAGGAATTAAAGAACCTTGTAATGAGGGTGAAAGAGGAGAGCACCAAAAATGGTCTGAAGCTCAACATCAAAAAAATGAAGATCATGGCCACTGGTCCATCACCTCCTGGCAAATAGAAGGGGAAGATATGGAGGCAGTGACAGATTTTACTTTCTTGGGATCCATGATCACCGCAGATGGTGACAGCAGCCATGAAATTAAAAGACGTCTGCTTCTTAAAGCGAAGACAAACCTAGAGAGCATCTTAAAAAGCAGAGACATCACCTTGCCAATAAAGGTCCACATAGTCAAAGCTATGGTTTTTCCAGTAGTGATGTATGGAAGTGAAAGCTAGACCATAAAGAAGGCTGACCACTGAAGAATTGATGCTTTTAATTGTGGTGCTGGAGGAGACTTTTGAGAGTCCCCTGGACTGCAAGGAGGACAAACCTATCCATTCTGAAAGCAATCAATCCTGAGTGCTACATGGAAGGACAGATCCTGAAGCTGAGGGTTCAATACTTTGGCCATCTCATGAGAAGAGAAATCTCCTTGGAAAAGACTCTGATGTTAGGAAAGAGTGAAGGCAAGAGGAGAAGGGGACGAGAGAGAACGAGATGGTTGGACAGTGCCATCGAAGCTACCTACATGAATTTGACCAAACTCTGGGAGGCAATGGGAGACAGGAGGGCCTGGCATACTCTGGTCCATGGAGTCACGAAGAGTCGGACACGACGTAACAACAATGAAAATAATTTTTCAGGATGCCCATAATATAAGCCCTACCCCAAAAATAAGCTCCAGTTAAGTGAAACCCTGCCGTCCACCATTGTACAGCAACCAGAAGAAGATAACATGGCTGTATTTGAATAAATGCAGATTGTTGTACATGAAAAAAATAAAACATCCCCTAAAAATAAGCCTTAATGTGTTTTTGGAGCAAAAATAATATTAGACCCTGTCTTATTTTCAGAGAAACACAGTACATATATAAAAACATGCAAAGCTGATTTAGGGAGGCAAAACAGTAGGCCAAGGAGCCTTAGATGGTTCTTTCATGGAAGGCTACTATATATAAACTGCCTAATCTAAAGATAAGAAGTTGATTTAATATTTCAGAAATGCAAACTAAAGAATAAGGCAAGTACGGTACATGTATGTTTTAGCAGAACCATACACATATGTGAGCTTCTTTTTTGTTTTTATTTTTGACTCTCTGGGTTATAAAGGTAGGGTTAGAAGATGGCATGCATTCGAAGTCTATATTAATTGAAAGGGTGACTTGACAGCATGTAACAACAGTGATAAAGGCACTCAGGTCCACAGAATTGTATTTCACTCAGACAACTAAATACAGTACACTCCTAAGAGTGGTCTTTAAGACCAGATGGGCGGGGTATAAATCAAATAAATAAATAAACAAATAAATAAAATAACTGCTCATGATAACTACCTTTTGTATTTCTTTTATAGGGGGCGTATCAAACACCTAGATGTGGTGACACTGCTGCGTCGGATACAACCTCCACTGGGTTTTGGGAAACTCTGTCCTCATCGCGTTGCCTGCAAGGTATGACACTAGTACTTCTTTTGTCAACCTTTGCCTACCAAGGGTCCCCAGACAATGTTGGATGATAATCATCATTGTTCATCCCTGCCTATCGGCCATATTGGGTGATAATTATGAGAACTATGGTACAATATCTGGGAACTCTAGCTGTGAAATGCTGCTAGGTCTCGTAACACAATTTCATCTTAATTTGAGGCATATCATTTGATCATATGCCTGCTAAGTGCTCTCAGGTCTCAGCTTCCTAAGGCTGTGACTATACTGACAGTTTGATTGTCAGCCTATTTTACACTTCTGTTTAGATTATATGATCACACAGAGACTTCAGATTGTTTTGGTGGCAGTGTCCATATTGGTCCCTCAATCTGATGCAGTTTGATCCACCCCACAGCCAACCTTTCCTTTGATCCTGCCCTCTGCTGATCCCCATTCTCCTTGTACACTTTAAAGGCAGTGGGGTTATAGTTTTTCATGGCATTAGGGGAAAGCAACACTTTTCCAAAGTTCTCTCGAATGTACAAATACATACATACATGCATGCATGCATGCATGCATGCATACATACATACATACATACATGGTAGTCTGCTGTGGTTTACTGGAGTTGTTTCTATTTCATACCGATTTTTATCTCTCTCTTTTTGTCTGTGCAGAGGTAATCTAGCACTAGACTCAGTAGTTTGTTTTAAAATAAAAAATATTTGGGGGTGAAAGATTGAAGAGGTGGGTGTTCCTGCTGTTCAATACATCATGCTCAGCTTAGTATGTCATCAAAATACCAACCACAGGTATGCCCCCGGTGCTTTTGGTGGACAAAACAACTGATCATATGGTGAAGTCTGCGGAAAGATAAAAAAACTGCATCTGGAGCAAAAAGGGCTGGATTGATTTGAATTTGCTTTTGTATCATGTGACCATTTTAAAAATGCAAAATCCTCCAATTTAACACCTAAAGCAAATCCCGCAGTATTTGACTGTGTAAGTTGCAGCCTAAAATTAGGAGTTTTGAGTGTAGTGTGGCATCAATACTCTTGCCGACCAGCTCTGAGCATCTCTGATCATCCTGACAAGAACTTTCAAATCATATCTGTTAACTGCTGTGCCCCCATTAGACCTACCTCTTTGTTAAGGGAAGGTGAGCTTCAGGGACTGAATAGATAAAGGACGCAACCTTTGTCATTTGCATTTGGTATTAAAGTGTTAATATTAAAGCCACTTTGGGTCCCTTGTCGGGAGAAATGTGGCATATAAATAAAACTAATAATAAACTAATAATAATATTAAAGAGTTAAAACAAGTGAGGAAAGAAGCCACTGACTGCAGTTTCTAGTCCTTCCTGGAGGAAAGAACTCAGAAGGTAGTGGTGGGAGAATCCTATTCAGTACCCTGGCTGCTGGTCTGCAGGGTCTCTCAGAGTTCTGTTTTGTCTTCTATGTTATTTACGGTAACATCTCCATGAAACTGCTGGGAAAGGTTGTCTGGAGTTTTGGGGTTTGGTGTCATCAGTAAGTGGATGATACCCAACTCTGTCTCTCCTTGCCATCTCAATCTGAAGGTCTCTCAGCTCCAGATCAAAGTATCATGTCAGTAATGAACTGATGGGGTTGAATAAACTGAAACTTAATCCAGACAAGACAGGGCTGATCCTGGTCAGTCAAAAGGCAGATCAGGGAACAGTGATCCAGCCTGTGCTTGATGGGGTTGCACTCCCTCTGAAAACACAGGTGCGCAGCTTGGAGGTGCTCCTAAATTCATTTCTGAGCCTGGATGCCCAGGTTTTGGCAATGGCCAGAAGTGCCTTTGTACAATTTAAACTAATATGCTGGAGAAGTCTGATCTGGCCATGGTGACAAATGCATTAGTTACATCCAGGCTGGATTAGTGTCATGTTCTCTATGTGGGACTGTCTTATGAAAGTGTTTGGAAACTTCAGCAGGTGCCAAACACAACAACCAGATTACTGACTGAGGTTGGTTACAGGGATCACCTAATCCCCCCTGTAACAGCAGCTCCACTGGCTGAATTCAAGGTGTTGGTTCTTAACCTATAACGCCTTAAATGGCTTGGGCCCAAGCATCTTCATTATGATCCTGCTGAAATGTTAAGACTCTAGCTGCCTAGAGTGGTCGTAATTGACTAGATAGGCGGGATATAAATACAATAAATAAATAAAATAAAATAAAATAATAATCAGATGAAGCATTTCTCTTGTTCTCCCCCACCTTCACTTGTGCATTTGGTGGATACGCAAGAGAGGCCCTTCTGTCTCCCAGACTTTGGAAATCTCTCCCACAGGAGGCGAGGCTGGTCCCATTTTTGCTGTCTTTCAGCAAGCAGTCAAAGAACTTTCTCTTCAAGCAGGCTTTCCCTTGACTGTCTGCCTGATTGGGTTTTTTTAATAGATTCCTGTTCCTTACTGATTTGAATGTGTTTTGGTGTTGCTTATGGTTTTTGTATGGCATTTGTTTGATTCTTTTTAGTATCTGTATATTTATCGTGGTTAGCTTTAATATTGTCTTTTAATGAACTAAGCCCCCTTGGCTACTTTTAAGGAGAAAGGTGGGGTACGTACGTACGTACGTACGTACGTACAAACAAACAAACAATAAATAAATAAATAAATGCTAATTATAAAGCCTAACATACTTTCAACGCTTGTTCTTCATCTATTTGGTGCTACTGTTCCTTACTAGAAGACCCAGTGTGCTAGATAAGAATACTGGACTAGAATTTAAAATAGCAGGAATCAATCCCCACCCAGTCTGGAAGCCCAGGAGGCAGGGATTACTATCACTGACAAACCATTCTCTGAGCATTTCACATACCTTGAAAACCTGTTAAGCTTGCTATATTAATCAGAAGCAATATTAATGGCACATAACACCTCTTTTCTTCATTTATGTCAGGAAAGAAAATAGCAGGAAATCGTTGTACTCTGAAAAATTACATTAGGAAATAAAATATGGATAGGACAGGGATAGGGTTGGGTGATCACATGTACAATGAAAGGTTTTTAACAGATCAGGCCAACTTTTCAAAGCTTTCCCCTCATATTATTACTGCTATTAATAATGTGTGACCAGACTGAAGAAAAGGTTGTAGGCATAAGATTTTTATGGCTCAGTAATCCTTGAAAAAAATCTACACCTTCCGATATTGATTATACAATATGGCACATCATTTGGTTAAATCTATGCCGTAGTCCTAGAACATAGACATTAAGGCTGTCTTGCAATTTCTCTTCATTGTGTAGTCTAGTTTTATCTCTTCCATTGCAGTCACTAAATATTCTCCTAGGAAACAATTTTTTAGGGCACATCTAGACAGCATTCCTCTGGTCTGCTAGTTATCACTAAAAAAGGAAATGTCTTAGGAAAAGGCAGGCATTTATCTCAATGAACTACAAAATCCCTGTTTGCTTTTGCCTATTGAGAGTAGAAGTACTGTAGAAAAAACTTAAAACAGCAAGTCCATATAACCATAGGGCTAGAACCAGCTGCCATTTAGCTTCTTCCCTTCTCACAACTATCTCTCTCACAAGTCAGTCTATCTGGTTTTTATAACAATTATTTAACAGGAAGAATTGCTACCTGGATATACTTTCATTCTTCTACTGGATCCTTTTTTATCTTGGTTCCCCGTCTTTAACGATAGCATTACATGATTATTTTTAACTGAAAAATGTTTTGACTGTATTGGCAGAAAGGTGGTGAATATATATAATAAACAAGTAAACCCCAAACTCACATATTATAAACACTTATGGATTTCTCTTTTATTGCATTTAGTATGAACTGTATGTTCACTCCCTACTGAAGAGCTAGCAGGCATAGCAATAAGTTGGGCATGCTATTGAAATAATCTTATTCTGGACAATTCTAGTCCAGATATAATTAGAAAGGAAAAGGAATGAAGTGAGCAGCAATCTTTGGGTTAATCTTGAAAAATTGTGAGAGAACATTGTATGAATGAATATGACTCATTTGGCATTTTCAATATCATTTTCTCTGTCTTTCCTACCCTGATAGCGTCTTGTCTCCATGAATATGCCACTGAATAGTGATGGGACAGTAATGTTTAATGCAACTTTGTTTGCACTCGTTCGAACAGCACTGAGGATCAAAACAGAAGGTAAGGTATCAAAGCTGTAGCCAGTGGCTGTGATTGGTAGAATGGGAGTGAGATTGCTAGAGGCAAATTCAAGCTCATCTTTGCAATTCACAATTTCAGAAACAATGTTTTATCTCATTTCAGAAAGCCTCGTTGCTCTTGCATGCCTTTTTTATGCTTGGGAACAATGATAAAACTCAGCCTTGAAAAAGGTGTTCTGAACAAACATACACGAAAAAGGGATTACAGTGGTGCCTCACACAACGATGTTAATTGGTTCCAAAAAATCAACGTTGTGTGAAACATCGTTCTGTGAAACACCATTTCCCATAGGAATGCATTGAAAACTGGTTAATCCGTTCCAATTGGAACGGATTGCCGTCCTTGAGCGAAAATCCCCATAGGAAACATCGTTGAGTCAAACAATGTTTCCTCCATTCAAATGTACAGTATTGAAGCTGACTCAATGCATTTGAATGGCATTCCGATGTCTGTTTTCCCTCATTTAAACGTGCCTTAAACTGTTTGAAACCTGTTTCAAATGCTTGGCATCAATAGTCCAGCTTGTGAAACCTATGCAAACTTAATTTGGTGTTGTTCTGAGTCGTTGTTAATTTTTGGTGATTTTTTGTTTTTCCCTCATTGAACTCTATTGAACTGTCCGTCCAATACATTTCAATGAGGGAAAAACAAAAAATCATCAAAAATTAACAACGACCCAGAACAACACCAAATTAAGTTTGCATAGGTTTCAGGAGGTGGGCTAATGATTGCAGGCATTTAAAACAGGTTTCAGACAGTTTAAGGCACTTTTAAATGAGGGAAAAGAGACATCATTGTGTGAAAATCCCCCATAGGAAACATCGTTGTGTGAGGCGGCAAATTTATCAGAAAAAGCCATCGTTGTGTGAATTCATCGTTGTGTGAGGCACCCGTTGTGTGAGGCACCACTGTATTTGGAGCACTGTGCTCGTTTCATGCCAGAAAAAAGCCACTATCCCACATAGGTGTCCCAATCCTTCAGTTAGACACAATAGTCCAAGGAATTTTACTCCAGAACTTTCAGTCTTGGATGTGAAGAAGAAAAGGAGCATTTTGTCCATTATGTAATAATTTCCCCATTGTTAATTATGGAAACAAACAAGATTTTAAAAAAGATAACTTACAACAAACAAGTCACTTGACAGAAATCATAACTGAATCCTGGACACGTTTAGGTCATATCTCAGCAGTACAATGGGCAGCACATTTTCACTAGTATTCCCTTTTTTTGATATAGTGATAATGACTGCAGTTCTAGCAACAAGATGGAGTAATAGGACAGAGCATTCACAGTATTTTTATCTATGCCTGGATAACAGAATGCACCCAGGGGCTATAGCATGCTAAGTGTATGCTCCACCATTAGGTCTCAAGTCAAATGAGTAAGCATGAACAGTAAGTTCTGGCTGGATTAAAAACTCACCCCACAAACAACCACAAGACATTTTTTTTTCAAAATGTAAAAGAAAAGGTAAAGATTGTGGCTACAGTCTTACCTATATTTACCTAGAAAACAACCTTATCTTGTCTTAGCTCTGGCAAACAATGGGACTGTGTTATCAATTGACAAGTATAGGATTATACTATAAAATAAGAAATACTGTATTTTTTGCACCATAAGACTCACTTTTTTCCCACAAAACAGGGGTGTGGAAAGTCTGTGCGTCTTATGGAGCTAAGAAAACAGATTATATTTTCCTGTTTTCTTCTCCTAAAAAATTGGTGCGTCTTATGGAAAGGTGCGTCTTATGGAGCGAATACTTACCCATCTACTCTCAAAAGGAAGCAAAGGTACCTCCTATTTCAGTCACAAGCTGATGAGCCTGAGCTTGCTCAATTAAAGTGGATAAAGGTAGAATATGTATTGCTGCTGTATCTTTCTACTTTCTGCCTCTCGTTATCATTGTGTTCTCTTCTGGCTGTTTTATGCAGCCACATCATATTTAAAAAAAAACAGCTGGCAGGGTATGAGTTTTGTTTTAGGTGTATCCAGTCACAGGTGAAAATTAGTAATGGAATTCTTCACATCAGACATAGGAACAGTGTTCATAATATATCTGCCCTGCTTTACCTGGTACCTACAGTCCCAATATCTTTGAGAACAAGTCTCCAGTGGCATGCTCAATTAACCCAGTCTAAAATAGAGAAAGGATTGGCTGCAGTTTTGTATAAGAATGGACTTAAGCCCCTAATTACTCCTCTGGCTACTGTTCTCTCTGGCAGGTAACCTGGAGCAAGCTAATGAAGAGCTGCGAGCAATCATTAAGAAGA
Organism: Pogona vitticeps; assembly: GCF_051106095.1. Lineage (NCBI taxonomy): Eukaryota > Metazoa > Chordata > Lepidosauria > Squamata > Agamidae > Pogona > Pogona vitticeps. The sequence goes on from NC_135787.1 coordinate 180,327,622, forward strand.
TATGGAAGCGCACTAGCATGAAGCTGTTGGATCAGGTTGTGCCTCCAGCAGGTGGTGGGTGCACGTTTCTTTCAATTTTGCAATTATTTCAACTCTCATTCTCTAACACTGTCATGCTCTGGATATCACAGGGAAACTCTCAGTGGGAGAACAGATTTTCTGTACACAGGCAAACCCCAGTTTAAAACAGATCACTTCACAACCCGACAGTTTTACAAACTGTCCTGTAATGATTCCTCTCAGCATCTAAAATTTATTTTAATAACCCATCTGATTTGCACTGAAAATTGGCACATTTATATAACCCAGTGTGATGAGACAGAAGAAGTAGGAGGGACAAGAGAGAAGACAGCAGAGGGGATCCTAAATCAGTAAGCTAGATAAAGGCAATGGAGAAATCAGAAGACAAAGGAAGTCAAAGAGGAGCACCCACCAAGAAGGCAAGTGAGAGGAGGTGTGAGAAAGAAGACAGAAGAGGTTTTGTTTATAGCCCATGAAAATTCTCCAGGAATCAACGCCCTATTCAAACGCTGAGTCTAACAAGAAAATGGGGTTCAATTTACAATGTACATTTTCGGCTTCCATCAGAGGATCAATTAGTGTGGAGGCCTCCTGTGTAAGAGCAAGTTGCTGGACACTAATGTCAATACATAGCTGTTCATCAATGAATGAGAAAAGTATCAAACTTGAGTTTCCTATTTGTTCATTTATTATAAATCTCAGGCAAAAACAAAATAAAACTCAGATAGTGTCCATGAAAGCTCACATTATAGCAGTTAGTATTTATGGTGGTACAGCATTATTTTCTTCTTCTTCTTCTTCTTCTTCTTCTTCTTCTTCTTCTTCTTCTTCTTCTTCTTCTTCTTCTTCTTCTTCTTCTTCTATTATTATTATTATTATTATTATTATTATTATTATTATTATTATTATTATTATTATTATTATTATTATTATTATTATTATTATTATTACCGTGTTTTCCTGAAAATAAGACAAGGTCTTATATTAATCTTTGCTCCAAAAAACGCATTAGGGCTTATTTTCAGGGGACTTTTTTCATGTACAATAATCTACATTTATTCAAATACAGTCATGTCGTCTTCTGGTTGCTGCACAATGGTGGAGGGTGGGGTTTCACTTAACTAGGGTTTATTTTGGGGTAGGTCTTATTTTGGGGGAAACAGGATATTATTATTGTTTTGTTTTTGCCTGGCATGTTATCACAGACTAACACAGCTACCTCTTCTAAAACAACTGTCATAAATGTTTCTCACCTAGATGATGAGGTAACAGTTGGAAAGTTCTATGCTACATTCCTGATTCAAGAATATTTCCGGAAATTCAAGAAACGCAAAGAACAGGGCCTTGTTGGCAAACCTTCACAACGAAATGCTTTGTCTCTCCAGGTAAGAAATGAGCTCAAAGACTTAGACCTGTAAAAATGAAAACAGAATATGGGTCAGCATCAAATTGCTTAACATTATAACACTGGTTGAAATCCTGTTGCTTAGCACAATAAATTGTACAGGAATATGCATATTGAATCAGTGAGTATTTGGTGAATCAACTCTTCTGTAAGTTTCATTGATTTAAGTGGGCCTACTCTAACAATGACTTACTATTCTAAAATAAGTTGGAGCTAGAGCAGGCCAATTTGAATCAATGGAACTTAAAGATTAGTTTATTCACCAAATCGTCACTGATTCAATTGACCTATTCTAGTGCAACTTACTCCACTAAGCAACAGGATTTCAACCATTGACTAATTTCATCCAGCAATGTCTATTACCCTTCCAAATAATTATCTAAATCAGTGGTTCTTAACCTTTGTTACTCGGATGCTTTTGAACTGCAACTCCCAGAAACCCCAGTCAGGACAGCTGGTGGTGAAGGCTTCTAGGAGTTGCAGTCCAAAACTCCTGAGTAACCCAAGGTTAAGAACCAGTGATCTAAATGATCCTTTGGGTCCTTTTAAGGAAAGAGGTAAGGTAAAAATATTTAAGATAATTAAATAAATTCTTTTTCACTTAATGTTTTGAGAAAGTGTCAGATCCCAGGTTAAAGCAAAAGCTTATTTCTTCCTCTTACAACATTATGGTGTCTGAAACAAAACCATGCTATCTTGAAATTGACCAACTACAAATCAAAAGAAAGCTAATATGCCAAATATGGATTGAGGCAAGCTCATGTTAGACTAATTAGTCTTCTCCTCTTAACTGTGTGCTGCTTCTGCATGCAAACTCTGTGTCTCATATAATGAGGCCCAAAGATTTCCCAAAACAACTTCATTCAAATGCCACAGAGCTACCACTTCCTACCAGATTACTGCAAATCCTAGTATTAGATTAAGTATAAATAGATTTCACTGTCACACAAGTTAGGAATGGGGTGGCCAACATGCAGGTTGTCTTTCAAGAAAATCCGTAATGTAGCAGCAATCATTAAAGAAGCTAGATTTTTCTGTAAGAACCAAGGCACAATAATGTATTTTATTCTGAAAGAACAATATGGCTTTTTCAGCTGCCACTAGATTGATGTAATTCAGCAGTAGTTCTGCAGTACAACTGGCTTTATTTTTGTGGCTAGTATACCACCCAAATTGTGCTACTCTTAGGCTATAATTCTATACCTATGGTACTTACATGGAAGTAATTCTAGTTTAATTCAGTGGGACTTACTTCTGAATGCACGTGCATATTACTGTGCTGTTAGTATATATTAGTATTTATAACAAGGGTGATCGCATGGTATACCCAGGCAACCTAGGTTTCTGATGGCAGTATCTGAATGCAAGTGATACTTTTACTGTGGGACAGGTAATTTAATTCTGTGAGAGTAATCAGAGAAATTTAAATTCTCTTACATCGCATTATATGTAAAATTTTCTCTGAAATACCAGATGCAGGAAAATTACTCTGATAGTATTACACCATGTTCAGGACTATAGAGTTTTTAGGAGGAAAGATTGCCTTTTTTAAAAACATGCATTGTGTAAGGAGCTGCTGGATAGCTAATCTTAAGATTAAGATGAAGTTATGGGTATTTTATGACCACATGAGAATTTTAGTGTATTGAGGATTAGTAATGGCTATGATTGTACACATTTTGTCTTTCTGGAGCTCAGTGAGAATTGCAACATCCTCCAAATGGCATCAACTCGATGGTGAAATCCTACTGATAAACAGAATATGTCTCTTCTTCTTCTTGGTATGATTGTTCAGCAAAAAGGGACATCTCTTCCTATTTTTATTTGTTAGGACAGGAAGGTGTTCCAATAGCAAAATCCCAAAGATTTTTCAGGACGGTATTTGTCCCAACTATTTTTTTGCTGGGACAAATATCCCAATGAATCTGAGGAACTTGTCATAGAACATTTATATTACAGGTTTAATTCAGTTTGGACTGTGCAAGAAAAGGTGACTCTGGGGAACTAAAATATCCCATCCTATTCAGTACAAATAATGGTGATGAATGAAATCTGTTGGAATTCAAATAAACCATGGCATCTGATGCAATCTTAGCTACAACATGCAATTTCATTGAGAGTCAATGGTTTGCAGAAGCCTTGGCCATTACATACTAGAGGTGTGCAGTTTTGTGTTTTTGGATTACAACTATTAGAATTCCCCAGACAGTGTAGGCTGTTCTTACGTACATACCTACAAACATACCCACATTCTTATGTTTTTATAAAGGTTCTTATATAGGTATCAGATTTCTGCTTTTAATGTTAAATGTATTACTTATTTCTCTTACATATCTATATGCTTAATTATACTATCTTCAGGCTGGTTTGCGTACATTACATGACATTGGACCTGAGATTCGACGGGCAATTTCTGGAGACTTAACAGCAGAAGAGGAATTGGACAAGGCAATGAAAGAAGCTGTTTCTGCTGCCTCTGAAGATGATATATTTAGGGTAAGTACTTTCTCCATGAGGCTACTGTGGTTCTCTAGATACTTTGATCCTCATAGCAAAGGTGAAGGGTATGGAAGTTGCACTTCAACAAACATGGGGCCTATGGTAATGAGGTCACATTACAAGGTAAAGAATAGCAAAAAAGCATTTATTGTTGTGGGCCTATTAATTATACTCATGGACTCCATGTGCAACTGCAAATACCTATGCTAACTTCTTAACCTATGGTTATTTGTTATAGAATTTATGCCGATTGTGTTATGCTGGCATAAAACCTTAATACAATTTTGTCTGTTGTCTCTTACTAATAATATAATTTAGTAAAGCATAACTGATAATTGTCTAAAATTTCATCAGCTAAATCTACGATATCTGACCAGAACCTACGTCCCTTCCACAGCCTTGTCAGATGAAGACTTTACAATGTATACTTTATTATAAGTCAAGGAATCAAATTTCTCATATTATCTTTCTATGAATCTATCCTACCCTGTAATGAACTATAAAAGAAGAAATATTATTCATTAGAAATATTCTTCATAAAAATATTCTAAACTTGGTATTTGTCTAATTCATACCACAACATACTTTATTGTATTTTATATCTATTCTTTTCTTGTTCTTCAGTTATATTCCCAATATTCAATTATATTACAGACAAAACTATATTACAGATATATACTAAGTTTAAAAATTGCCCAGCAATTTACAGCTAAATCCAGTCTGTGATATCACTGAAGGAATGGTTGGCCATTCTACTGTATAATGAACTGCAACCTCTAAGGAAAACACCTTCCACGTTTGAATGGCCACTAGCTGTTCACATGCAAAAAAGCAGACAAAATATTTAAATTTTTAGCTGTTTTGTTTGGACAATAAATTCTGAGTTGTAGTAGTTACTTGTATTTCTGAGCTGGTTCTTCAGTTCTGAGTCCCCGATCTCAGCTCCTGACCCTATCTAGTGTACTGCTAATTGAGTGGCTCTAGCACAACCAAACTTTAAACTAGAGATGGGGGTATTCATATACGAATATCCCTGCACAGCTGGAGTTAACAAGGGTCCACTCACACATCTGCCACCAGCCCCGCTCATCCTTCCAATCACTCCTGAGCACTGTTCTCTTCCCAGTTGTTTAGCCACTCCTGGCTGAGGGAGGGAGGACAAGTCTCGCTGCAAGGCTGTCGAGTGGCTAGCCAAGCGGCACGCCAGAGCAATTGGAAGGAAGAGAGAGGCCGCTGCCAGGACCGGATGTGAGTGGATGGTCCAGCCCCAGGGGCTGGCCCCTCATTAACTCCAGCTATACTTTAAACCTATCATTACCTCTCAGCAGCTTTCAATTTCTGATGAAGCACAACTACTAGGTTGTGCAGGTTAATACTCAGTCCGGTAGTCGGCATCTACCAGTTACCTCCCATACAATAGTTGAGAGTGTTTGGTCGTTTCTCCTCTTGGTCTACTGTAAAATGTGAAACTACAATCTGACATGCAATGGAAATGCAATCAAAAGCATGCAGTCAAACCTCAGTTTCAGAATTAGGAAGCTTTACTAAAAAGACTGTATTCTTAGAAAAGACAATAATGCTGAGAAAGGTTGAAGGCATCAGAAAGAAAGTAAAACCAAACATGAGATAGATTGATTCCCTAAAGGAAGCAACAGCCTTGAGTTTGCAAGAGCTTCATAGAGATATTGAGGATAGAACGTTTTGGAGATTACTCATTCATGATTGACAGCACATAATAACTGAGTTTAGGGATGGAGAAGCAAGAGGTGTGGGGAAAACAGGTTAAGTGGCAATAAAAAAAAGTTTACTTTCAAAACAGCCTAACTAAACTATCTCAGACCTGTTTGTGAAAAGGAAAAAAAAAATCACTTGAAGATTGTCAGCAGATAGCCATTTCATAGACAAAAAGACTCTTAGCGGCTAATAGTCCTAATGGACAAGAACAAAAAGAGTGGAGAGATTCAAATAGGAGTTATACCACAGTCCATGCTTTTATCTTGGAACAGAATGTATATTGCTTGGAGTTGGTTAATGTAATAACACACAGCCTAATGTAGTATATTGGCCCATGTAATGAATGAGAAAAAGTGATTGTTTTTCATACTGGTACAAAAGTGGCAAGTAAAACTCCAGTAAGATGTCTCAATTGATGTGCCACGTTTTGATGTTCCCATAATGTTGTGTTCCAGGGAGGAATGATTTTTTGGATTTGTGATAGAACCATCATGAGCATCTTCTTCCATTCCAAGTCCATCCTTATCCCCCATCCTCCTCATTTGTATTAATTTCTCACTCCAGTGCCTGCTATAGTTTGATCTATTCTCCCAGATTTGTGTTCTACTTCTCTGGAGCAGGAGAATGGTTGTTATTGCTATTGATTGTAAATGTTATAAGAAGTGTAAGTTTCTCCCTTGTTTATTCATGTTCTTCTTCGTGGCCTCTGTGAATCACACTATGGGAATCACAGAGGTCCACTCGAAGAACTACAATTACAGGTAGGTAACGTGTCGATCTCTGTTCCTTCCCCAAACTGAAAGTGAGTTGTGCATGGGTGTGCTTGGCTCCAGTGCAACAAAGGCAGGGGGAAACATAAAGAATATTGGCATGGAGCTCAGAGGTATGCAGGCACAGTGTGCTGGTCTGGATAGATACTTGTCCATCATAAAGGAAAAAAAGTACCAAATAACAGCAGAGAGCCAGCCAAACAAAATAGCTGGCAACATGAGATGCAATGATGTGGAAAAGAGTTGTTTTTGTTGTGTGCCACCAAGTCGCATCCCATATATAGTGACCTCCAAAAGGTCCTATCAATAGCCCTCTGCAGCTCTAAAAAGGCAAGGCTATAGCTTTCTTTATCATGTCAATCCATCTCCTATTTGGTCTTTGTTTTCTTCTCTGTTGTCTTCAACTTTTCCCAATATTGCTGTTTTCCAGTAATTCCTCTCATGGTGTGCCCAACATACAATAACCTTAGTTTGTCATTTTTGCTTCTAGGGAGATTTCAGGCTTGATTTGATCTTCCACTAATTTATATTTCTTTCTGGCAATTCATGGTATTCGCAACACTCTCCTTCAACACCACAATGCAATGGGGAAACTACGACATTTTGCTAATTATGCTGAGTTTTCAGAGACAAGTCTTTCCTATTACAAGTAGATGAACTGGAATGTTGATGTTAATATGATCTTTCTTTCTGAACTGATTAAGAAAAGAGTAATAAGATCCTGTTCCTTTTATCTGGTTGTACTTACACACTTTGGATCTTTGAGATTCTAACTTTCCCCTTCCTTCCAGTTTCATTCTGATTTGTTCATGTAAGTTGTTACTGATAAGAGTTACATATCAATAAATTTTATCAAGAAAATATGTTTTGAATGGAGATGCATACTGTATTTCATGTTTCCACCTTGAACCCAGAACAACTATGCCTGACCTCAAAGAAATAGCCACATTTGAAGTAGGCCTTTGATTAACTCACTTAATTTTTTTCATTTTGCTAACAGAGAGCTGGTGGATTATTTGGAAATCATGTCAACTACTACCAAAGTGATGGGAGAAGTTCATTCCCTCAAACTTTCACCACTCAGCGCCCTTTGCACATCAACAAGTCTGGCAACAGCCAAGGAGACACTGAATCTCCATCCCACGAGAAGCTTGTGGATTCTACCTTCACTCCAAGCAGCTACTCATCATCTGGCTCTAATGCTAACATCAACAATGCCAACAACACTGCCTTGAGCCGCTTCTCCAGCCCACCAAACTACCCCAGCACTGTCAGCACTGTGGAAGGCCACAACACTCCTTTGTCACCCCCTGCACGGATTCGAGAGGTTTCTTGGAAACTTGGCTGCAGAAGGTAAAGACTACTAGCAGTAAATGTACTTCTGTTATTTTCTATTCATATAGGACCACAATTATGAAGGAGTCTTTAAGAGAAAACAAATAAAGTGGGGTGGGCAACCTGATGTTGAGCAGTCTAACATCAGGAGGACAACAGGCTACCTATCCCTGATACAAAGGATCAGCAAAATGAACGCTTTCTGTATATTTGAAAATATATAGCATTAATATTAACCTTGATTTTTTATTATGAAAGATATGGAATATACATAAGCAAAATAAACCTTGGTGATAACTGGCAATCAGCCTAATCCCTGCTTCAGGTCTTTACAATGTTATAATGCAGTGCTTAAAAGAATCTGCCAAAATATGGCTGGCTGGCCACCTTTTAACTCTCCAAAAGCACCTATCTGCACCCTTCCTGGCCATTTATATGGAGACTATAATACATTAGTTGTTTTATTTATTATATTCGCGAAGGCTTTCACGGCCGGGATCTAATGGTTGTTCTGGGTTTTTCGGGCTCTGAGTGCTGTCCTCTGAAGATGCCGGCCACAGAGACTGGTGAAACGTTAGGAACAACAACCTTCAGAACATGGCCAAAGAGCCCGAAAAACCCAGATTTATTTGTTATTGTATAGTTAAATATTAAGGTATATATATTTATATAGTTTTTTCAATAATTAGGAACAGTGTGCAAATATGTATTGTTATTATTTATTGTTATTTATTTTTAGCATCCTCTTCATCAGAGTAGTATTGATAAGTAAGAGCAACACATTAAGAATTCCTATAATGAAATCCAACAGTGAAAAATACCAGTTCAGATGGTCAGGAAAATTATCATAATGTTCAAGGCTCAGGAAAATCATCATAATAGTCAAGGGTCAGATAGTCAAGAAAAAAATGCGGGAAATACTATGAATTTGGGGTGGGCTGATTTTTGGGGTGGGCTGATGCAACAGGAAATATGAATCAGACCAGAGTCCCACAGCCCCAATCCATAGTTTTCCTCGCCACCAGAGAACCCCTGCAGAAAGGAAAACCCAACCAAGTGCTTGCAGGCATACACAGAACACATGATGCTTTGGCAAAGCACCTTCTCTCTCACTTCTTGTCTCAAGAGGGAGGACAAGGAGAGCATGAACGCATGCACACACTGATATGGCTTTTTTCCCCTGCACACACATATAGACAAGCAACACCAGCACTCACTTTCTCAGCAAAGACTCTCCACACTTTTTTTACAGCTTCTCCTCAGTGGACAGAGCTCCTCACTGTTTATTTATTTGTTACAGTTTATCAAGCTCTCCAGTAAACAAGATAAGATAAGGAGTCATTGAGGCAGGGGAAGCCTTTTAAGGCAGTTCATTTGAGCCATGCCTCATACAGGAGCTTCAGACAGAACTGCAATACCAAGGCTTAACCTGAAAAAAAAACTGTGTGACTCCTTATATCAAAGAGAACCAGATGTCTCCATGCAACTTCGTAGCAAGAGAATCCAAGTGAATTCACATTCTCCTCCCCCCCCACCGTGTCTGTGTCTTGAACCCTAACATGGCTTAGATCAGGCTCATATTTATATCTGGTTTGCTATATTCAGGATCACAAAGCTAGTCCCATTATTAAAGCAAGGATGACATAAGAACATCAGAACTTTGGTGAATGTTCAGTATAAGTTACTTGTTTCATTGTTTTCTGCCCTAAAGCTGGGCACCTGGAATGTATGGACAATGACCCCTGGCTTTTCTGACTACGGCTTTCCTGACGATCTGCAAGAAATAGACGATGTGTGCAACACTGCTGTCATTGACATGGAACTGAGTAGACTGCAGATGGACATTGTTGCCCTGCAAGAGACAAGATTGCCAGACTCGGGATCAGTTAAAGAAAAAAAACTTCTCATTCTTCTGGCAGGGAAAACCATCAAATGAGACCAAGGAATATGGGGTTGGCTTTGCAGTCAGAAATACTCTTCTGAGATGCATTGTTCCACCTACTGTGAGGAGTGAAACAATCTTGTCTCTACAGCTCCACTCATCAGCAGGACCAGTAAACCTCTTTAGTGCATATGCACCAACACTGTCATCCACTACAGAAGTGAAAGACAAATTCTATGACGATCTGGCAGCTACTATCAAAAAAGTCCCTAAAAGAGAGGCACTGTTCATTCTTGGAGACTTTAATGCTAGAGTTGGTGCTGATCACAATTCTTGGCCCACTTGTCTAGGCCGTTTTGGCATTGGAAAGATGAACGAAAATGGCCAACGCTCGCTGGAGTTTTGCTGTTATTATAGTCTTTGTGTCAGCAAAACATTCTTTAATACGAAGCTTCAAAACAGAGTTTCCTGGAGGCATCCAAGATCCAAGCAGTGGCATCAGCTCGATTTGATCCTCACTAGACGTTCTAGCCTTCCTAGTATTACGATCACACGCAGTTACCAGAGTGCTGATTGTGATACTGATCACTCCCTAGTGTGTAGTAGAGTAAAACTGCGAACAAAGAGAGTGTATCAAACGAAAAAGGAAGGAAGACCACGTATTGACATCAGCAAGACTCGCGATCAAAGAAAAGTGAAAGAATTTGCCCAAGCACTTGAGGAAACCCTCCCAGGTCCGGCTAATGTAAATGAACTTGAACGATGGGAACATTTCAAGAACGCTGTGTATAACACTGCCTTGTCCACCTTTGGCAAGAAGACCAGAAAGATGGCTGACTGGTTCGAAGCCCACTTGGAGGAGTTGATGCCAGCCATCGAGGATAAGAGAAGAGCTCTAGCAGCATACAAAGCCTGTCCTAGTGAGTACAACTTGCAAGCTCTTCAAGCTGCTCGTAGCCAAGTCCAGCAGGCTGCCAGGAGATGCTCCAATGATAATTCGCTTCAGCTCTGCTCTCAGATCCAGATAGCAGCGGACACAGGTAACATCAAAGGAATGTATGACAGTATCAAGCAGGCCTTAGGTCCAATACAGAAGAAATCTGTTCCCTTGAAGTCTGCTACAGGTGTGATCATCCAGGACCGAGCACAGCAGATGGAACACTGGGTGCAGCACTACTCTGAGCTATATTTCAGAGAGAATGTAGTAACTGAAGAAGCATTAAATAACATTGAGTGCCTGCCTGTCTTGGAGGAGCTGGACAGCGAACCAACTTTAGCAGAAATAAAAGCGGCCTTGGATTCCCTTGCCTCCGGCAAGGCACCTGGAAGGGACAACATCCCTGTTGAAGTGCTGAAATGCTGTAAGGAGATCATCACCACTGAACTGTATGAAGTCTTTTGTCTCTGCTGGAGGGAAGGTGGAGTACCACAGGACGTGAAGGATGCAAACATCGTCACATTGTACAAGAACAAAGGAGACAGGGGCGACTGCAATAACTACCATGGCATCTCTCTTCTTAGCGTTGTAGGAAAGCTGCTTGCCAGTGTTGTGCTGAAGAGGCTCCAGGTGCTTGCAGACATAGTCTATCCAGAATCACAGTGTGGATTTCAAGCTAATAGATCCACCACTGACATGGTATTCTCCCTCCGACAGTTGCAGGAGAAATGCAGGGAACAACAAGAGCCACTCTTAATGGCCTTCATAGACCTTACAAAAGCATTTGACTTGGTTAGCAGGGATGGCCTTTTCAAAATACTTCCCAAGATTGGATGTCCACCTCATCTCCTTAACATCATCAGGTCCTTCCATGATGGAATGAAAGGCACTGTAGTTTTTGATGGCTCAACATCAGATCCCTTTGACATCCGAAGTGGAGTGAAACAGGGCTGTGTCCTCACACCAACCCTTTTTGGGATCTTTTTTGCTGTCATGCTGAAGCATTCCTTTGGAACTGCAACATCTTGGTACAGCATAAACAGAGGAATATGGAATATATGCATAAATCATAAAACTGAGGGACACTTGGTTGATGGCCTAGAGCTGGCAAGCCCAGGAAGCCTAACTTTTTTAACCATAACAAAACACACGGACACACGTCTGGAAGGAAAGGACACAACTTGATTGGTTATATCAGTACCTAGCTGGCTCAGCATTAGGGAGGATTCAGTGCACCAGCTGACCCAAGTGCCTCTCGATGGCAGCCCACCCATCAGCAATTCACTGAGGGTTACCACGAGGTGTGATTCAGTCTGGGAGACCATGCAGACTTACGCCACTCTGTGGCTCCTTTCCACCTAGAATCAATGGCAGGCCTATGGCTCCTGAACTAGGCCAAAGTCTGCCCTGTCCCAGCTCTCATTAAAGGGATTTCTTTATTTTCTTGAGACTGCATGACCTGCTGGCAGTCCCTTAACACTTGCTGGATCCTCCCCAATGTCCCAAACTGCCACAAGAGTTGAGCCCAGCTCAGCTGCTACCCAGCTGCAGCTGCAGCCAATTAACCATAGCTTTTGGAACATCTGTCAACCATCATTCCTCTCCTCAGTCCAAGAGGTTGTAAGAGGCCAGCATGATGGATCCAGCTGCTACCCCATGCAGTCACCATATGTCCTTGTCAACTTCTGCCTAGCAGTGTCCACATTTCAAGGATCCTGAGCGCTCTGCCATATCCACCTCTCAAGGAAATTGGACCACAGTATGGCAACCTTGGGGTGCATCTGAAGGTCCCTCACACATGATTTGACACCACAGGAAGGGCCCAAGGTGGAAGACTGAATGAGGAAGATGAATCTGAATGTCTATTGGAGCTCCCTCCGTTGTGGCCGACACTGCTTCTCTTCCTGGGCTCTCTGGGGGCTGCACTGCTACTGTCAGACTCTGTGTCTATCTCCTGATGTTCCTCAGTGTCTCATGCCTTGGGTGTCCTCTGATCATCTGCTGGTTTCTGCTTGGCAAGTGAGCCCAGCTGCTCTTAGAGGTGACCTGGGAGAGGTTCTGGAAGACCACCTATTCATCTGCTTCCTATGAGGAATGTGAAGTTGTTGCCCCAGGCTCTCTCTCTCTCTCGGTAGAAGATGCCCCCGAGTTCATGCCCCCACACACGGACGCCACCCCCTGTCACCCCAACTGGGCTGCGGTTTGGAAAAGGTTGGGGACCACAGTTCTAACCCATAACTGTTAGGTATCTTTTCCAATCCCTCCTGGCTCCCTTTCTCTTGGGAGATGGAGGGGAGAGTCTGGTGTGACCCTTGCCTCCCACAAGGCACACTTTGAGTGCCCTGTTGAATCCCCTGCCTCCTAGAAAGCATGGTGTGGGGTTTAGACACTGTTCCTTGTTTCCTATGAGGCATGGGAGAGCCACCTTGGCTTGCCTCTGCCTCTAAAGAAGCCCAGTGGAGGCAACCCTGCTCCTTCCCAGCTTCCTTTGAGGCCTGCTAGAGTGCTCAGTAGAGGCTTCCTCCACAGCCACTCACCCCTTGAGAGCTGGGGGGGGGGGGGGACAGGACAGGTACATTCAGTCTGGTAAATATCTGGTTTAAAAAGTACTGTCCCTTGGCTTTGTTCAGAATGGCCAAGATGGGTCAATTTCAGTTCTTTTTGAGGAGTTATACAGCATATATCCCCTGGTGGGAGTATCTGCTTGTGTAACCCCAAGTTTTCAGGGCATCCCAAGATGTCCCACCGTTCCTTGGGTCCTGCCCCAGAGGTTTATGACACTGCTTGTTCTTCGCCACCATTTCAGTGTTGTCGCACTGTTGCTCTTGTCTTGTTCTCTGCACTTGTGTTTGTCATCTGTGCTGCCTCTTCGCTGCCATTGCCTGCTCTGGTGCTCCTTGAAGGCCAACAAGCTGCACACTAGCTGGGGTGCTGTCAAGGCTCCTGCTTTAAGCGGGATGGGTGGATCAGAGTGAAACAGGTCCCTTTATTATCAGTTTTCCCTTATATTCTTTTCTCCAAGTTGAGAAAGAGACTTGCTGAGGTTTTGGCAATTTTGGTTTAAAGAGAATAACAGTGCTTGGGAAAAGTGTTGTGAAAATTCTACAAACAAGTGTTATAATGCTAAAGTGCACTTTTCCCATCTTCACATTTTCTATATGCAGTCCTTTATATGCAAAGATGGTATCACATATTTCTCATTACGTGCTATATCCTTGCTTATGGCTGCTAGAAACTAATACATAGAATTCCATGTTTTAACTGTAGCATTTCTGAATCATATTCCCTACTATAAACTATTAAAACTCTTTTCCTCATAGATCGTGTTCCAGAGACAGTCAGACAGCAATTGTTTGTGAAGAACAGGAAGTTTCTCAGGAGGAAGAAACATACGATAAACAAAGGAAAGAAGAAACTGCATACTGTATTGAAATGTGAGTATTTTACTATCACAGACAATAGTTACGGGTGTTTTCTTCTACAGAAGGGAAGAGTACAGCTGTCAAAATATTTTTGGACTAGCAATCCCATCAGCCAATACAAATTAAAGTCCAGCATCTGGAGCAAATGCTAGAAAATACTGAAGGTAGTAGGAAAGAAAGCTGAATATGAGATGAATTGACTTAATAAAAGAAGTTACGGCTTTTTGTTTACAAGACCTGAGCAAGACTGTTACAGGACATTTTGGAGGTCATTAATTCATAAGGTTGCCATAAGTCAGATGCTACTTGACAGCAGAAAAGAACATCTTAAGCACCACACATTCCCCATTTATGCTTTGTCATATTGGAATTGCAGAATCCTTCCCTTCTCCTGAGTCAGAGAGTAAGAAAAATGGTATATCTACTTTACATTCCTTCATAGCACAATTTGATTCTGGCTTCCAAATTTAGTTTGAATATCATCCCTTACTGGATCAGATAAGAAGATCAGCATGCAGAAGGGTAAGATGATGCAGCAGTGCTTAACTCCAGTGCTTACTGAAAGGTCATTCTTCTTTGTTCATAGTATAGTTGAGTATTATACCTGAGTGAAACCATTAAAAGTACTGTAACAAGAACATGATTTTAATTCAGATTTACTGTATGTATATGCATATACCCTAATCAACAACATAGTCACATATGCTTTATAATTGGTCTGTACATGACTCCTCCAATAACTGACCTAGACATCTTGAAAAAAATGCCCTTCTTCATTACAGGCTCTCATACCAAGATGATGAACATAGACAGCTAACTCCACATGAAGACAACAAAGGAGAAGAAACCCAATACTCTCCGAAGAGTGGGTTCCTACATTCCTTATCACTAAGTAATAATTTTGAAATGTTTCTGAATGTTACTGGATAGATTAGATAAAGAGACAAACAAACAAACAAAATAGGTAGATAGATATATACAGAGAGAGAAAGAGAGAGAAATTCTATGAAGTGCTGCATGTTTTAGGATTTTTAACACATATATTGCACCACTGCATATTGTCTACAGGAATACAGTAGGGCTCTATTTAACACTTATGCTTGAAAAATATTTTACAGCTTGTTGAAAGCTTACTATTTACCAGTGCTTTAAACCTTTACATTAGGATGAGCTAACTCAGAAGGATGAGAGTCATTTTTAAGATTTGCCATCAACCTACGGAATGTAAACCCAAGGAGCAGGAATAATTTTTGTATTTTTAAAAATATTTTTAAAACTACAATAGGACCCCCTTATTGATGGCATCAGTATCCACTGATTCACTTATCTATGGTCTGAAAATATTAAAAATATTAAAAGAAAAAAATTCAGAATTTTTTTAACATGTAACTAGAAGACCCAGTCACTAGAAGGCGCCAGAGATCATGCTATGTATACTCATTAGTGAAGAATACACAGCATGGTACCCTTTAGTGGCCAGTTCTGGTAATGCATGTGAAAATATTTTTTCTGTTTTTTTCCCCTTTCAACATGCTTTATACTTAGGCATTTTAAAAATGGGTTGATGTAATCTACTATTAGGTAGTCCCCCCAGCTCTATTCTGATAAGGATATCCTGAAATAAAACCATTATGTCCGTGGTGGTCTATCATGGGACACATGCATATCATATGAATGATATATGAATGTGCCCAAGAATGTAGCCCACACCTCACTAATGAGCACCAATCTGCCACCAAAAGTTATGTGATTTCCATAACCAAATGTTATGTTATTTCAAGCATAAATTGGGTTCTGATCTGTTTTCAGTGAGAATTATCCAAAGAGGCTTGACATATTTGGGGCTGGTAATTTTCTTTTACAGATGTCTAACAATGCTTACCCAGTCTCAGAATCTGCTTGGGATAAAAGTGAGCTAAAAATAAAACTACTTGAGAGTGGATTAAAATTAAAAGTAGTTGTTAATTGCAAGGCAGGAAAGCACCCCATTCTGATATTACTCTCCACTGCAAATGCATCATCCCCTCAAAGATATGAGGTGAATACAGTATTGGGAAGTTATGTCTGCCTCATGACACATGCTTCCAGCCCCATCTGGATTATGGAGGTGGGTTAGATTTATCAGCACACTTCTATGTATTTTGCATTGCAGGTCGACGAGCATCCTTTCACCTGGAGTGTCAAAGGAAACAAAAGAAACAAAATACAGAAGTCAACCAGAAGACAGTCCTACCTGTGCATCTTGTACATCATCAGGTGAGCTTTCATTTCAAAGAATCCAGTCAAGGGGCACCACTCTACTTGAATGGTAATCTATACAACCTGATAGTGCTTCTCAGCCCAATTATTTTCCTGACTGGTATAGTGCCAAGAATGCCCCAAATTTTGATGTATCAGTTACATCTGGTGTGCCACTTGTATCTTTGGCTGAAGAGCAAGAATGTAGCTATGATCACCTACAGTTTGGTAATCTTCCAGTTCACATGTATCAGGCAAAATCCAAAGAAACAAAACAAGACAAAAACACGTGGTGCCTTAAAAACTATTATATTTTAATGTAAGCTTTCATGTACAGTACATGCTGTGGCTACCTCTTCTAAAATTGCAGTTCAGGTGCTGTACTGCACTGTATTTGGCATTACAGTTGCTGCAAAATTCACCTATTCATTCACTAACTTGGTTTGGCAAAAAGAACATACTGATCCTGTTGCTTTTTCCAAATAGGATCCAACTGGGTGGGGTACCAGCTGATCTGAATGACCCTCTTGTTGAAGCTCTGGTTGAGGGATTGTATACTCCGCAACCAGGGATGCTGACACAATCGCGCCCAAACTCCCCCTCCATTAGCAGCCCGTCTAGCCTTTTGGCATAATCAACAACTACGGTCAATGAAACAGAATAGAAGGAGGCTGGAGAGCATCCGGAGACAGGTTCCAATAGAATCTAACTTTAAAACTGCAAAAATCACATCAAGTATCTAGCTAGCTAATATGAAGGCCACAAGGAGAACATAATTTGCTATCCAGATAAGTGAAGCTCAAAATCCCAAACATTGCATCTGACGCTGAAACTCAACAAGACAGAAGTCCTGTGAGTGGGTGCCCCTAGTGTCTGCAGTTTGTGGGCCTCACTCTCTTCTGGGGGCTACTCTCTCTGCTAAGGATGAGGGTTGCAATCTGGGTGTACTCTTGGATCCAGCACTATCAATGGAGTCCAGGTAACATATGTAGTCCATTCTGCCTTTTTCCATTGGAGGTAGATTGCCCAGCTGCATCCCTACCTTGACACTGGGTCCCTCACCACACTAGTCCATGCACTTGAGATTAGACTACTATAATGCTGTTTATGTAGAGTTGCCTATGGGGCTGGTAAGGAAACTTCAGCAGTTCTAGACTATGGCAGCCAAATTATTGAGCAGAGCAAAATAATACCATCATATCTTCCCTACTGTGGCTGCCTTGCACTGGTTACCTGTTCATTTGCATGCCAGCTTCAAGGTGATGATGATGTTGACATACAAGGCCCTAAACAAGGTGCAACACCTTCTTCCAGTGGGATCTGCCTGACCTACCCAATATTTCGAGGATGAGCAGTCGAGATTACTGACCCTGTGAGAGGCCTGGAAAGAGAAGACCAGAAACCAAGCCTTCTCGGAGATTGTCCACCACCTCTGGAATAATCTCCCACCTGAAAATTCACCTGTCCCCTTCACTGGGAATTTAGACAGTCTTTCCCAGAGTTTACATAATCATAGCGCAGATGTTTTTCAGCACTTATACTATTTTTCTGTCACCTTGCCTTTTAAATTATTTTTAGTTGTTCTATGTTGTTTTTCTGTTTTTGGTTTGATAGGTTTAATTTGTTTTTTTGTATTGTTATTATGTTCAGTTTTTAAGTGTTGTCTGTTGTTTTACTGTGTTGTAAACTGCCCAGAGTGGCCTTGGTAGACAGATGGGCAATATAGAAGTTGAATAAATAAATACATACATAAAATAGAAAACAAAGAAAAGAACTAGGAATAACTCAAATGCTGAGTTATTGAAAAAACACAACCTACAAACAGTATTCAGACCCACCACAAAAATACAACAAATGTTATGGTCAGCAAAGGACAAAAGGGACCCCTCACCACTGCAGGAGTATACTGGATACCTTGCAGTTGTGGACAGGTATATATTGGAACCACAAAATGCAGCATTCACACCAGAATCAAAGAACATGAGAGACACTGCAGACTAAAACAACTGGAAAAATCAGCAGTAGCTGAACATGCCCTAAAACAAGCTGGACATAAAATTTGATTTCAAAATACTGAAGTACTGGACAACACCAGCAATCTGTATCTATGTTAGACTGCACAGGGAAGCCATTGAAATCCATAAACATGAACAGAACTTCAACAAAAAGGCAGAAGTGGAGGTGCTTGCTTACACTTATAGGACCTCTGGGGAGGACAAGTCAAATAAATCATCATCTTTGTGAATTGACTCTGGTGAACTGGTGTGAAGTGGGAAATACACTTTCCACTAGGTACAGAGATGAAGAACAGCTAAGCTTTGGAGAATCAACAACATTATAGACCTTTGTACCACATAAACATGAGAATTTTCTAAGCTATCTTGCAATCTATCAAACTGCTATGTCTACTAATTTTCTATGTAGCATTGAATGAAATTATCAAAACCATGTATAATTTCTCTGCATTTCGATTTAATAGACTGCATTAGAATTGAGTGAATTTGAGACCAGGTTACATTTACCTTCTACCATTACACAAGACATTATTGTTAGTAACACAGAACAGAAAGTACACAGCAGCAAAACATTATAGCAGTGCTATTAGTGTCTTAGAAATCACAACAGTGGGGCTCCTAGTTAAATGTGAACCATTTTCAAATCATGTTTACAGTTTCTTTTCCATTTTATGATTCAAATTGCAGCCATAATAATTTATTGTGGTCTCTGTTCTCTCTATATACAGGCACTAGCAGTTGCAGGTCTCAGTCCTCATCTCCAAAGAAGCCATTCACCTCTACGGTATTCTCGATCATGTGCCACACCCCCTACTACTCTCTGTACACAAGATTGGCCACAGCAACCTATTAAAACATTGCAACTTGATGGAGAGGAGTCTAATGAAAAACTCAATAATAGCTTCCCATCAGTATACTGCAGCTCTTTGTATTCTGACAGCACCAGCGCCAGAAGAACTCAAAAAGCCAGGCCAGTCTCCCTCACAGTTCCCAGCCAGACCAGAGTGTGTGGCAGGCAATTTCACGGCAGTGCTAACAGCCTTGTTGAAGCGGTAAGCTGATGCAGTATTAGCAATAGCTGTAACAAGGACAATAACAGTTAAATGGGGATCATTGCACAAAATGCTAG
The DNA here is from genome assembly GCF_051106095.1 of Pogona vitticeps. Lineage (NCBI taxonomy): Eukaryota > Metazoa > Chordata > Lepidosauria > Squamata > Agamidae > Pogona > Pogona vitticeps. Next base: position 180,347,009 of record NC_135787.1, read on the forward strand.
TTCGCAAATTATTAAAAATCTGATCCTCAGGGACATAACACCATATATATAAACATTATTGCCAGAATCGTATTAAGAGAAACTGTGCATATAAGGGCAATCACACCGTGGCTGAAATCCTGCTGCTTAGCATATGTCACAACTAGAATAGGTCCATTTAATCAATGGAACTTACAGAGAAGTTGATTCACCAAATCCCACTGATTCAATGGGACTATTCTGGTGTGACTTACTACACTAAGCAATAGGATTTCAGGCAGTATCTTTTTTTGCTCTTTTTGACCCTCTGTTGCACCATCTACTTTAAAACCAATGTGAGACAATACATTTTAAAGGAGCCTGCCACAATTGTTGGGAAATGCACATGATTGTCTTTCTGCTCTGCTTTCACTCAGTAGGATTCTGGCCAATTCTGCATAGGCATAAAGAAAGCATATTTTTCTACAAAAATAAACACGAAGTTTAGATTTTATTTTAATTTACTTGCTTAAAAACTGATTAAATTTAAGATGCTTTTATAATTTAATATTGACTTACAATGTTTCATATTGAAAGCTTCCTTGGAAAGATTATTGTCTTGAAAGGCATCTAATAAAGACAGTAAATTGATAAAGCATTAATCTCACTAAATTACTAATTCCATAATTCCATAGTCATCATGGAGTCTTTGAGAACTATGTGGATTTTTGAGCAGTAATTCAGTAGGGAGATGACGTTTGCCCGATGTTTACCCAATAGAAACTGAAGAAGTTGTAGCTTAGGAGATGTAGCTAAGCTTTAACAATATGCTTGCCCTCCAATTTTTTTGCACCACTATAACCCTCCATCCCCCACCTGGGATTCGTATGGTTTTTAAAAATGAATATTATAAAAAACAATCATTGTAGCTGCTGGTTCAGAATGAGGCAGGGTAGTTTAATACTTTAAAGCAGGGGCCACCAAACTCCCGGTCTGTGGCCGGTGCCAGTCCATGGAGACAGATATTGTGCCCCCCCACATGCACTCCCCCTGCACAGACCCTTCGCGCATGCACACGAGTATGTGCGCATGCCCTGCGAGCGTCGTCCGCCCCACAGACCTTGTCCCCAACCCCAACCAGTCCGTGGTGTCAAGAAGGTTGGGGACCACTGCTTTAAAGAGCTATTCAGTAAACTAAAATCTGCTGTGCCAAAAAACCAGGAGGATACCAACAGATGTATCCGTGTGTGTTAATAATGCTGAGTAATAAAGAGAAGTTGCTTTACAGGCTCTGAAGAGTAGATTGGAGGACTAGGAGTCAAAATAACATTTCTTTGATCAGTAAACATTCTAATATTTTTCTCAGTGCTTAGATTCCACTCTTCCATATAAAGAGAAATTATTTTTGTCAATTTCTCCCTCAGTTCCCAGGTTTCTATTCAGTGTCCAATCATCCTCCAAGTCCAAATGAAGATTTTTAGGGGCAACAGAATGCTACAGAAAAAAGGGAACAACTAAAGAGCCCCATTGTATCAATTGTTCCACTTCTAGAATTCAAATTCAGACCATTGTGATGTTAAGCCTCCGTCACTAGATTTTTACTGCCATGAATAGAGATGGGCACGAACTGGAAAACCATGAGCTATCACAAACTCCTCCCCCCAAAATGAACTGATTCATGTTTCATTTTTTGGCTTCATGCAAAAAAAAACCTGCCAGCTCCTCTCCCTGCCCCCTTCTCCTCCTTGCCTTATCTTGAAGCTGCCACCTCCTCCTCTGCTGCCGCCATCCTGAGAGGCAGCAGACCCAACTCCTTGCATGGAAGCCAGGACTCTCGCCTGTGCATATGTGCCCACTTGTCAGCTGAGCAGCAGGTACATGAGCACAGGAAGTGGGCCCGGTTTCCATGGAAGGAGTGGAATTTGCTGCAAAATAAAACACTGGGGGGGGGGAATGTTCAGTTCTACAGTTCAGCAAAACAGGATCCCCAAATCAAACCATGAACCAAATCACAAATCAATTCAGTTTGTGTGTTTTTTCTGGTTTGTGGTTCAGTTCATGCCCATCTCTAGCCATCAGTCTTCACAGGTACTGTTATGGCTTTTGCTTTACCAGGTAATATTAATACTGATTTCCATTTTTGTTTCTTGTGTTTAATCCTTGGCTCATTAAAGGTCTTGATTTCAGAAGGACTGATACAATTTGCTCAAGACCCAAAGTTCATTGAAACCACAACTCAAGAACTAGCTGATGCCTGTGATTTGACGATAGAAGAGATGGAGAATGCTGCAGACAACATTCTCAATGGTAACAGCAAGCCAAGCCCCAATGGCAACCTCTTGCCTTTTGTTAATTGCAGGGACCCAGGGCAGGACTGTATGGGAGACCAAGCGGAAGCAGCCCAAAACCTAGATTGTAGAAAAAGTCAAGAGGAGCCTGTGGACAGCAGGATTTATATCAGCAGCCTGTAATTGCCAAGGCTGAAAGTGATGCTGTTTTTTTTTAATTTGTTTCAATGTTCCTAATGGGTTTGTTTCAGAAGTGCCTCACTGTTCTCGTGACCAGGAGTAACCAGAACAGCGTTCTTCATTCATTTCTGTTGGGAAGAATCAGTTGGGTGGTATAAAAGAGCTTTTCAGGAGTGAAATATACAACCCCAGCATGTGTCCATGTAGGAAGAATGAGGAGAAGTAAAAGGAGAAGAGTCAGCTCCCTCCTTTTTTCAGTCCATGCACAAGGAACAACAGCTACTTCCTGAATGTGAAGGAAAACCTCAGCTTCCAGTGGATGGCCCTAGCCAATAGGACACTGCATCAAACGGGTGTCTTTCAACGTTGCTTGTACAAAAAAGAATCATTTTGCACATATTCTGTATGAGCCTCACCATCTCCATGAAGCCAAGGCCCTTTTGATCTACAAATGGAATAGAAGACTTCTGCAACAGATCCCCACACTTTCTTGACAAGAAAAGAGCAGAAGCTGTAAGGGTACAGGAGATGAAAGTGGCAATACTACAGATGCTTCTTGATGGAAATGCAGAGACTTTCGGCAGTTGTCTTTGCTAACCAATCAGAGCTCAGGCAATCTTCCTTGCCGACCAATCAGAGCTCAGACAGGTAGCTGTCCCAATTGCTCAAAGAGCAGGAAGCCAGCTCCGTCCAATTGGAGTCCAGGCAACCCAACCATTTCGAAGAGAGATGGTGATGGGCTTATGTAGATCTCTCCTTGTTTTTGCAGTTTAATTATTTTTTTGAAAGCATGTTCTAATTTTTTAATACATTATTTTAACTGTATTTTATTTTTTGAAGGAGAGGAGTGAAGGGAGTGTTTACAAAGTTTTGTAATCACCTACCATTTTGTTTTTCACCATTGCAAATGTTGGTTTGATCTGATTATGTTGTACTATTTAAATTTTGTTTTCTTCAACTGAAATTTGGTAGAAACTAATATTAGAGTTTTGCCAACCATCATGTACACCAAAATTTATAATTTTATTTGAAATACTGGGAAATCCTTTTTTGTTGTTGTTTTATAATTTAAGGATAGTAGGCAATGCACTTGATATAGTCTTGCACATATGGTTGATCGATTTGGATTATTTGTAGTGCTAGGGTGTGTGAATGAATGAACAGGACTGAGTGGGTGAGTGAGTGAGTGAGTGAATGCTTGAAAGTATGTAAGATCATACAGTTCTCCACTTCCTGGTTAAAACTGCAGGAGAGCTGTATCTGGGGTCATTTGAGTGAAAAAATAAACCACCGTCTCTGCTTTTGAAAGGGGAATCAGTAACTCTTTGCATTTTCTGTTCCACAAGATATGCAAAAACAATGCAATAATATTAATTTTGAATACAATTTGTGAATTGTGTTGGCATTAAAACTGTATAGAAAAAGATTAAAAACAAAACAACAAAAAAGAAAACCAAGTGAGGAGGAGTTACATTTCGATATATTTCATGTGATGTTTTATTGCATTGATAATGTTTCTGTTGAAGAAACCGTAATACTTGAATTCAGGTCAGTTTCAGTATTTTTCAACTATTTTTTTAAAACAAATTGCAATTGTGCCAAGCAAATATAATGAATTAAGTTTGTTTAAGGGGGGGGGGATAACAATTCTTGTATATTTTGCTGCATGTAAAGTAAATCATTTCGTATTTGGAGTGTGCCAAGCTTTACCTTTGAACTTTTAAGTGCTTTTCTACGTGTGGTTGGGGAAAGGGGTAAACTTTTTTTCCCTTTTTTAGTTTGTAAAATGAACAAAGTGTACCTGGTGTTAAATAACTATTCTGCAACCCACTGGCAGGTTGAACATTAACTGATTTTGCATATCTTGTGTTCACTTTCTTTTTCCTGCACTTCCTTAAACATGCATGGTAACAAATTGGGAATAGTATACAGTATTGCCCTTTGCAGTTCTGTCAATGATTCTCCTCATTAAAGGGTGGTAAACTTGCCAAGATTATCCAATAGATCCATTCCTAAAAACTGAGCTGGCACCAGCAACCTGAGAGTGGGGGAATATCTCATGTCTGTTAATACAGAGAGAACTACCAGAATAATAATAATACGGTGACACTAAATCATTATTTTCAGGAGTTAGTCATTGATTTAGTAGAATATATATATCAGGAATTTAATCCTTTTGACTAAGTTCATACATTTGAAGAACTATTTTAGAGAAGCCATTCTCAACTTTTTTTTTCACAGACATAAACACAATATGAAAGAAATATAGGCTGAATCAGGTTTGTCTACGTCACATAATACAAGGTGGTGTGTGAAGAACTGTTTCCAGTTTGTGGCCCCCTTCCAGTTTGCCTGGGGTTCCCAGGGAGTCATATGGCTCCCGTTGAGAATGTCTGCTTTAAATAGAGAAAGCAACTCTAACAAAAAATTGGAGTGAGCAAGAACATGTTACTTGCAAGAAGGAAAAAACAAATGTACAAGTATAAGACTAAGAACCTACCAAGTAATAGCATTGCTAAGAAATATTAGATTATGTTGAAGAAAACACAGATATACGTATGCCAGCAACTCAATAATGAGGCTAAAGGATTTTAGGTTGTACTAAATGAAGATAAATGTCAGTTTTTAAAACATGTTCCAAGGGTATCCATAAAATGGAAAAAGTTCATAAAATAATAAAGACAACTACATTGAAAGAATCTGGCATTTCTAGCCAACAGAAAAATATAAGCAATTGGGGTCAGAGATAAAACCCTGGCTGTTTTAATAGAGAAGGCAGAAAATTAGGTGGCCAATGTCTACCATAATCCCAATTCAGAGATGTGTACATACAGTACTACAGTACCCACACATTGCTTATGTATATATGTTTGGATATATTTACAGTAATTTCACAGCTGATCATATAGTTTGCACTATGACTTCCTTTGACAACAAACATTTGTTTCTGAGGATTGTTGTTGTTTAGTTGTGTCCGACTCTTTGTGACCCCCTGGACCAGAGCACGGCAGGCCCTTTTGTCTTCCACTGCCTCCCGGAGTTTGATCAGATTCATGTTGGTAGCTTCTATTACACTGTCCAACCATCCTGTCCTCTGTCGTCACCTTCACACTTTCCCAACATCAAAGTCTTTTCCAAGGAGTCTTCTCTTCTCATGAGATGGCCAAAGTACTGGAGCCTCAGCTTCAGGATCTGTCCTTCCAGTGAGCACTCGGGGTTGATTTCCTTTAGAATGGATCGGTTTGTTCTCTTTGCAGTCCAGGGGACTCTCAAGAGCCTCCTCCAGCACAATTCAAAAGCATCAATTCTTTGGTGGTCAGCCTTCTTTATGGTCCAGCTCTCACTTCCATTCATCACTACTGGAAAAACCATAGCTTTGACTATGCAGACCTTTGTCGGCAAGATGATGTCTCTGTTTTTTAAGATGCTGTTGAGGTTTGTCATCCCTTTCCTCCCATGAAACAGGCATCCCAAGAATCAGGTGTCTTTTAATTTCAGAGCTGCTGTCACCATCTGCAGTGATCATGGAGCCCAAGAAAGTAAAATCTGTCATTGCCTCCATATCTTCCCTTTCCATTTGCCAGGAGGTGATGGGACCAGTGGCAATGATCTTTTTTGATGTTGAGCTTCAGACCACTTTTTGCACTCTCCTCTTTCACCCTCACTAAGAGGTTCTTTAATTCCTCCTCACTTTCTGTCATCAGAGTGGTATCATCTGCATATCGGAGGTTGTTGATATTTCTTCCGGCAATTTTAATTCCAGCTTGGGATCCATACAGTCCAGCCTTTCACATGATGTATTCTGCATATAAGTTAGATAAGCAGGGAGACAATATACAGCCTTGTTGTGCTCCTTTCCCAATTTTGAACCAATTAGTTGTTCCATATCCAGTTCTAACTGTTGCTTCCTGTCCCACATATAGATTTCTCAGGAGACATATAAGGTGGTCAGGCACTCCCATTTAAGAACTTGCCATAATTTGCTATGGTCCACACTGTAAAAGGCTTTTACGTAGTCAAAAATTCAGAGGATTACTGCTAGTTAAAAAGGTGGCACTTGTCATTTTTTGCCCCATGCCATTTCACACAGCTGATGTGTGACAAAAAATACAAGTGCTGACTTTTAACTCGCAGCAATTCACCACTGAGATTTGCATCCCCAGACTTTATGACCATTGTAACTGACAGTAATGACTATGATTAAGTTGATATGCGTAGCTTGCAATTCAGCAACAGAAAATGTAGCCTCAGATACTTAGTGCAATAACAGAATCTTGAAACTATGTGTGCTGCCTCCTTTGGAATATACTGTATTTTTTGCACCATAAGACTCACTTTTTTCCCACAAAACAGGGGGGTGGAAAGTCTGTGCATCTTATGGAGCGAAGAAAACAGATTATATTTTCTTGTTTTCTTCTCCTAAAAAATTGGTGCGTCTTATGGAAAGGTGCGTCTTATGGAGCGAAAAATACGGTACATAGCTCAGAGCAAAAGGACTGCACCTAGAGGTCATGTTACATAGCAGAAAGCAGCTAGAAAAATGCATTTAAATCAGAGATAGATAGCCAATAGTGGTTTTTTTTTCGTACTTTTCAGTAAGAACCTGTTCAAAGAAGTTAACAAAGAGAAAAAGATTAATAATGTTCCCCAAGAAATGTCAATTCATTGTTTTAACAACATTAGCCAGAAAGAAAAGGCCTTTTTTGGATTCTAATTTTTTACAAATTTGCTTGGTTAGGACCCTTACAGTTCTCTTCAGCCACACATACACGTATAGAAGGCTTCAAAATCTAACGAAGAGGATTTGGTTTAAATATAAGGAGCCATCTATAAAGAATTAATGAAATCTTGCTCAAAGAAAACTAATCATTTGTGCCTTATGTATACACATTGTATATAGCAGATTCCTCAGAATCCCATCGTAGGCATTAGGGAGAAGTCATGCTGCTTCTAAAATGAAGCAGAATCTGCTGGAAGTAGCTGGTTCTTATTTTACTTTTATGCTTGATTTGTGAAGATATGTTGATATCGACAGAGACCTCCTGCTTTGAGGGATACACATACATTACGTGCTTTCATTCAGATTTTATTAATGCAAAACAGCTGCCACTTCAATACTATACACAATAAGATTTACTGCTGAGAGGATATATGTAAGAATGTACTGCTTTATGATTGTAACATTAAGTAGTAAATGAGCCATACCAGATCTAATACCTCAAAGGCTATTCATATAATCTCAAATAATATACTGTACGACTCAAACAGCCCTTTTTACCTTACCTTTATAACATGGATGCTGATTTAATGTGAACCATTCTGGCATCACAAAGATAATAACTGAACCCCAAGACCACAGTGAAGGAAGCAAAAATATGACTTTTTCTCATGTTAGCATAAGCCTCCTTTGGAATGGATGGTGCTACTGTGTGAAAGTCCCTTACACTGCCAAAGTAGTGTAGCAAAGCACTGAAGCAAGCAAGTTCTCACACTATTAAAGTAGTAACAGAAAGAGAGCAAACTTTTCCATTGAATGAATTCACACATTCAGCTATAAGACATGGAGTATTGAACAATCATACAATGTGAAATTGTGATATATGTGTACAACAGCTCTAACTGGACAAGAAATTTTCAACACAACTTCAAAATTACCCGTGCTGTGTTGACCAGTGCTCAGTAATTAACTGAGATGCTGGTTGTTTTCTGATCTAGAACTTAATGCCACAAATAGTATAATACTGGTATCCACTGGTTATGTATGGGTGCTATTTCCTTACCATCTGTACTATGTGAGCACGTTTTGCCAGACAAAGTGTCTCTCATGTACCCCAGTCATCATAAATAATGTATTGTTTTCTTATATATTTAGTAAGGAAAGCATCCTGCTAGAATTTTGCAGATTTACATAAAGGCATGGAGAACATGCATAAAGTGACAGCATAGGTAATGAATTTTACTTGCTACGAGATTAATAAGCATGCTGTCCAAGCAATTATGAAGAATATGATGAAAATTTCATAGAAGGCCTAAAAATGAATAGTCTTCACACAGAGAATGTGCATATTGACAAAGTAGTTTGAGCTAACCTTTTCACATTGTCAGTTTCTGCATATTCAATCAACATATTTGGGAGGCTAAGCAAAATAAGTAGGCAATGTAGAAAAAATCCTGTCTCAGTGCTTATTTTCTATGGTTCCATATGAATGTGCATAATTTCCTACTCATGCAAAATCTTCTTTCAACTTATGTTATACCCATCTGACAGGAATCAATATTGTATTTCTTTTTTAATATATACTGGTGCTAGAATTTCTGTCAAACAGTCTGATCACATATTGAATAGCCTTATGGTTGAATATTAATGATCTGATTATAGGAAGTGTAGAACATCTTTTTGCATTTATGGGACCACTTTTTAAAAAGTGTCCAATAGTTCTGAGAAAAAGCAAATTGCCTACAATAGGTTCTTCAGCTATCATTGTACATTGGGGATTCTGCAATTAGATGAAGACATTTTCAGTTTCAAGCACAAGATGACACTACTTGCTCCTGTTATGAAAATCCTATCAATAACTAAGATGTCTATTCGCTAACATTGTTATTAGGCTACCCTCTTTCTGATATAGATTGATGAGAATCATAAGGTGTCCTGCAGATGTTTGTAAGTAGAGATTGGTGAACAGTGGACTATTTGCTGGTGCCAGTACAGTTTTGCTGGTGGGTGGTTGCCATTTCAGCTCAAGTGGTTGTAACAAATACACACAAAAGGTTGATCTCAGTGCACCTGAGCAAAGAGCTACTGCCTTCTTAATGTGGGGGAGAGTCTGGGGCACAGCAGGTGAAGGTTTGGTTCCATAATATGTACTTTCTTTTCCCTTTGTATTGGGCATATGTGCTGGATACATTTGTGCACTGCAGATGGAATCTTACAGAAACTAAAGACTGGATGTTTTCTAGGGGGAAAAACACCACTCTTTCAGTATGCCCACTTGTGCACCTTGACAACTGTCTACACCACAGACTAAAGACCTTTACTGAACCTACTGAGACTTCCATCTTCCCCAGTCACCACCAGTCATTTCACCAAACTGGTTACTATGGATGTATTTCCTTTCTTTCCTTATCTTGTATGATTTAAATGATGGGGGGAAATGTGGAGTTAATGATCCAGAGCTGAAGTTCCCTTGACCCCAGAACTATTCTGCATTCTATATCTCTTCAGGTGAACATATATGGTGAAGATGTTGATGATTTCAATGATGCAGATGTTGCTGCTACTGCAAGGGATCTGATCTGTTTTATTACCCCAACCCCCACCGTCTGAAGGGACAGCCAAAGGAGCACTATGTACAGGACCACATCTATTTCTGCTTTGTTTTTTTAGCTCTTAATTCTAGCCCCACCCTGTTGATGACTATTGACAACAACAACAACAAAAGGGCAAATGCATTTTTTTACATTTCTTGATAATTTCTAAAGCAATGTATCATTGCTTTCTCTAGACTGATGCCAATATAACAGTTGTATGGGTCTCAGCCAGGCTCCTGTGTCTTTTTCTAAGGGTTTGAGATCACTTTGCAACACATACTCAGACTCAAATATGATTTGACAAGCAAGGGGACAACTTTTCAGGCAGATAAATAGTTCATTAGATGGTTAAAAGCAAACACAAAACCATTCCCAAGAGAACAAGCCAAATTTCAAACACATTCTGCATACTAAAGAAGATTTTTGACATATTATGTACCATGGAACAGGAATTATGAAACAGTGAGAATGGATAAGCAGACAGTTTGCCCAGTTAATCTCTAGAGAAGATTAACCATTTATATGGATTGGGTTATACTTCACAATACAAGAGATGATTGCTTTGTCTGCCACTGTTTCTCATGGAAGTTGAGCAGAACAGCCCTTTCCTGACAGTTAACATTTCCAACTAATTAATATTTCCCAGACCATCCAAAAGAATGAGGCACAAGCAATGACCAATCATTTTGAGCTTAATTTTCCTGACAAATAAGTGTAAATATGTAAAGTACAACTAACTGAAGCTAATAACTTTATCTGGAAGGAATTGATAGTGTCATCCAATTTAATATTCTGATTAGGTATAAGCAAATGTAAGAGGATAGGTAGGAATACCTTGGAACCCTATAACAAAGCATGACCCAGAGAAATTATCAGATGTACAATGAAACAATGGCGTCCTTAGAAAGACAGGGTTTACACATATTAAAAATTCTTATATGGAAATTAATTGGGCAAAGCAGACTTTTACTTAAAAGCCAAAGAGAACTACACTTGCTTTCTTACTATTTACATTTCATGCAATTTTAATGGAGTCTGTACTCCATGAAAGACATGAGAACTTGCTGAAAGAGAACCTTCCTCCTCCTGCTGAAATGATTGTTCTGGTTGAGTGAAATAGTGGACAGAGTCCCTCAGCATGAGGGCAAGAGTTTACCCTTCCCAGCCCCCCAAATAAGCACTATAATGCTGTGGTGGGGGAGGGCAAGGCTCAACTAGATCCAGACCTTGAGCAGGACACTGCAGAAATGGAGACACTATTCTGCTTAAGGGGGTCATACAGTACTAGATCAAATAGTTCAATACTGGATATACCACAACACAAACTGAATTATCAGCCTTGATCTAGTTCATAGTGGACATACTGCAACAGTACCTCAATTTCAGCAATACAGAAGCAGAGTATTTCTTTTTGTTTAACCTCTCCTTGACCCTGTATTATCTCAAGAGAATTCTCACCTGCCTCCGGCTGCTCTAAGAGCACCTTATCTATTTCAGGTAGGGTAAAAAAAGCCCTACTGTTCCCTTTACTTTCATCACTGTCAGAGCCTTTAGCACTTCTTATTAGAGGTCTTTGCCACCAATGTATAGTTCCCATTAGGAGAATTTTCAGTTTTTTTCTATTCAATATTATTTTACCCAAAAAAAAAAATTCTGCCTACCTAGGAAGTCATTCTATTCTACATATAGGTAGAATTCTAGGTATCCCACAGATTTTCATGGGAAGACTACTTTTGCTCTTGGGAGAAACAGGTGGGACCTGAAACAATGTTGCAGCCAGTACTTGGAAATAATTCACTACAATTAATTTGCTAATCCCAATTTGTTAATTTGTTCAATACTGATGTTAAAATTAGTTATTTTAATAATTAACCAACAATAACATTAAAACTTTAATGAATACCATTTGTAATATTTTAATTCATTTTGAGGGAGCAATGGGGATTAGTTATTGTTAGTAATTTTAATTTATTTTTAAAAATCTAAAACTTTCACATTAGTAACAAGAGTAATTAATGTGTAACCAACTGATTTCATAATTACTGGTACTTCTTCACATTTTATTATTAACAAATTAATTACTTTAAGAATTTAACATGTTAACACTAATGTGGTGTTTCCAAGCTCTCGTTGCAGTGTTCTCCTGAAAGGAAGGTCCCTGTTCAGAGTTCTAACAAGCATTACTTCCAAGCAGGTCATTCCATTCCCTTTTGTCCTGTGTTCAATTTTTCTTTTCCAACTGTCATTCAGGGGTTACCAAGTATACATTTCTAAGTACCCCTTTAGCATTTTCAAAAAGGTTGGTTTTCATTTTGATCTGCACTTCTTGCAGACCTCAAGGTTCCCAAAGCCTACTAATATTTCCTCAATGGGCCAATTTACAATCCTTGTAGTACTCAGTACTTGAGTTTGCTGTTAGAAAGTGGACTGAAGTGACCCAGTCTTGTCACTCTGGAATGTTTTTATTGTAACATTCTCCAATTTCCTAAGGACAATTGTGTAATCTTAACTTCTCCTGCCAAGTATCCATTTAATGTGAAGATTATCATATGAGAAGTTCATAATAAAATGCACATATTTAGGGAGCATGTTCTTATGCCTACATTTTATACTGTCAGAAATTGAAATCAAATAAGAACGAAGAAAGCCAATATGCTCTTTTTGAATATGTACCAGCTTCTGGCAGCATAAATTTCCACATTTTCTCTTCTAGTGTTGGTGTACACATTTTCTGTACTGCCACTACTACAGACAGAATGTAGAGTATAAAACACTGCAGACTTGTGTCTGACCTCACCAATTATTTAAGGCTTATTTTCCGTTATCCAACCTTTACAATAGAAAAGATATTCAGTTTTGATATTATTAAGAAGCTTTTGTTACAACCTCAAAGTTGTCATACGTAACAGAGATGCAGGGGCAATAGAATCCACGGCTAATGAAACATTCCTTCTTTGCTATTCATAAAGGAATACCATAACTGTCAAGGTTTGAACAATAAACTAAGCAAGCTTATTCCTTTGGTCCCCTGACCTTTAGTCTCCAACATGTCAATCTTCTGTTGTTTGCCTCTCTCTTCACCCGCACACTGCCCTTCCATTTCTTGACCCCATGTGAAGATTTGCAACACTCATACTTTCACTCTTTTGTTCTTCTGTTTTGAAAGTCAGTCTCTCTACCACCTACTGGTTTCCTCAGCACACTTTTTAGTGCACTATCTACTTTATCCAATTTTATCACACCTAAATTAAGCAAGCTACCTATTGGTCCCTAGCAGTCTTGCATTCTTTTCTCCCTAGCAGGAGCACAGGTTCAGAATCCTGCAATCCAGAGGACCCCCAAACAATACATCTACACTTAAAAAAAAACTTGCTATAGTCAGACTGGATACCCTGCAGAATGAGCCACTAGATCACTGAACTCCCTTCACCTCACATAAGGTCTAGAGACACATTTGAATCCAAAGACAGCAGACACTCCACACCCTTTCCCCCCTCTTTTTGTAAGGAAAGAACATGCAATGCTTGCCATTCCACCATCACCATCCAGTAAAGGAAAGGAAGAGACTGAGGGTGCAACTACACAGGGATTTGTCTTGCTGTTTGGTCTGCTTGTTTTCCAGTGATCACACAACAGAGTGCCAGCATGAAGCAGCCTGTCCCTGCATCTTTTTAGCTCCCTGTCAGGGGCTAATAATTTTTTAGATGAAGGTAGGATCACTCTATTTTAATTCAGTTCCAGCACATGCAATTGCTGGGATCAAACCAATTTAGAATCTTAGAACTACAGAGCTGGACGGGACTTTATGGATCGTAGAGTTCAGTCCCTGTCATGGAGGCACATTGGGGAATCAAACTCCCAACCTCTGGCATTGCAGCCAGATAGCTAGCCCACTGAGTCACTGCCATCTGCTTTCAATTTCTGAATGTTAAAGGGCTTAAGCTTAGCTATTTCATGATGGGAAATTTTAAAAACTTCCTCAGTTCTTCTGTGGAGGGTGAGGGCAAGGAAGCAACGTTTTTTAAACCTCAGGTCAGCACTGGCGTGCTATAACTTTTAGGGAAAAATTTTAAAAAATTAAAGCTTCATCCAGGAAGAAGGAGGGGCAAGGAGGAGAGTTACTGTACTTTTGTTTGTCTTTTTTCCCTTCTCCTTTAAAGGGAAATGGGCGAACAAGATCTTTTGAGGTGTGTATGCCATGAGCAATTTGCTAGATGGGTAATATAAAAACTGAATAAATAAATTATATAAATTAATAAATCTTCAGCAACCCAGCCTGCTCCAATTTAGCCTTTTCAGCCAAGCCCTAGAAGCGAGCAAATAGGTTCCATTTTCTTTTTCCAAAGCATGTTATGGTGACTGAATGTTCGCTATACTATACCAGTGCATTCAGCAACAACTTCTTATAAAATATTTTGTAAGGGAGAAACTAAAAGGGAGAGGTCTATCCCCTTCCTGACATTATGTGGAATGTCTGTCCCCAAATATGAGGAAGAAAATGGGGACTGTTTCTTTTCCCTTCCCCTTCAAACAGATGTGGTTGTTGGGGTCAATGGAAAACAAAGACAGCGACCTCTGAAAAGAAAGAAAGAAAGAAAGAAAGAAAGAAAGAAAGAAAGAAAGAAAGAAAGAAAAGCTTTCTGACACTTGGTAAATGGAACTGGGAAGAAAAAGTGGCTAGCAGAGCTGCCAGGGAAGCGCAGGTGGCTGACAAGATGGCATCTTGTCTAATCTGGCACTGCCAATGCTTCTCCTACCTTCTCCACTCAACACCATACAGACCCTTTTGATCGTGATTTATTACTTTTTGTTAAATTTTATTTCTGTTTCTCTAAAAAAAAAATTAAAACTAGTATGCACAAGGCTCCCCTGCCCCCTGATGCCTAAGTAGGCTTCTTCAAAGTCCTTTCTGGTGTCAGTGCTATATCTCTTCTCAAAAACATCTTACAGAATTTATTACTGGGCAGTTCAAAATATTCATACCAGGTATTTGGTATCAGAGACTTTATATACTAAAACAAGCACAATATAAAATAGATCCCAGCCTTATTCTCCATCCATGCTGCACATCTGTTCCATATAAAACATATGAGCTAGTATCTTTTTCAATATTCATGTTTATATAGAACTTCAACTGCAGAGGTTAAATATTCAAGAGTATAAAAGACAAGGAATAACATTAAACAAGTTAAACAAATAATGTAATTACACATTCAAAGTATTTGATGGTACTGGCCATTGTTACCAACATGCTGTTATTTGGAAATTTCTGTCAAGAAAGGCAAGTTTTTCAAATAATATTTATCACTCAATTATTCTCAAGAAATCATCTCTATTTAGGATCTTACTAATATTTTTGTTAGTTCCTACAGCACTGATGTAGAAAGAGGTATTTTATAAGCACTATACATCTGAACGAGGAAAGATTTCTAGGTTTCAGGGTTGTCTCATTGAAGTACACTAGCTGCTCTTACAATGCTACACCTTATAAACTCACATACCCAGAGCTTCCACATCCATATCCTTTTATGAAATGAAAATGTTGCATGCCTCCACAAATAGATATTTTTATGCTTTAAAATAATATGTGTATGTTGAATATACCTCTATTGCAGACAAGTTTGATTATCTCAAAGTGTCTGAATGAATGAGGTTACATTGTGCCTTCTTTGGAGAGAGAGACAGAGAGGGAATACTCATTCCCAAAAGAGTGAAACTCTACAAGTGAAAGAAAAGTAGCTTTCGAAATAATACTTACTGTAATCTTGCTCAAAAGTCAAGATAATATAAGGTATGATAGTGAATTATTCAGGCTATATTTTCTCACTAATTTCAGAAATCATACACTACATGAACAGTAAAGCTAAGTATTGTTCTAGTATATTTATTCTCAACTCATTCAGCTGAGAGGACTGATCCAGCCAAAAATTGTGTAGCCACACTTTTTGATTAATTTTATTACGAAGTGGATCCATGCATAAATTTTAGAAGCCACTCCTTGGATTTCTTCTGATCATTAGCTATAAATGTTTATTGGAAAAGATACAGACTTGTATATGTGGCTTTTCCCCCTAATTGTTTGAACTGGATTCTCAAAGGCATAAGTCAGTTAAGATGTAAACAATTACTCTGTATTTCTCTCCATCCTAACTTGACATACTCATGCTATATATACAAAAAGTATTCCCAGATACAGTTTCTTATAAAGACCCATAGTTTAAACCCAGTTTTAATTAACTACTGAAATTAAGAAAGCCAAATTGCCCTTGTTAAATACAGCTGTATGGTTTGTAACCGTAAGATAAGCCTGCCATAAGTTTAAAAAGAACAACCAGTCTCTAGTCTCTCCTTCTTCTCACACATTTTAAATAAACAGAGTGAATGACTCACAAGTGAGCTAGAAAATTGCCTTGGTGTGAGATAAATGTATATATCTGTAAGATTGCATTTTTACCTGAGGAATTATGTTATTTTAAAAATTGCTAATAAATTTTATAACAATGTCTGAATTGGCTTATCCTAACTCCTTTTATATATGTTCCTTCTTGACATGGGCTGAAAATAGACCTAATCTTCCTGCCACTCTCTACTTACACATTCTCAAATTACTTCCCCAATGGCTTTCTATTATAGCTCTATCAGTGCAACCTATATTTAGAATTTCAGGCATAACTTACCTCACAAGGAAAAAAAGGGGCTAAGATTTGCTGAATCAGCCTATATGAAAATAACAGATTGTATTAACAATTTGTAATGAAACCACTTCAAGGAACTATTTTATCCAACCAGTGTTGCACTAACATTACATAAAATACAGACAGAAACATTACCCAAAGATATATCAGAAATCTATCTAACCCAGTATTATCAATCTTTATTTAGAAAAACTATTCAAGGTTTCTTTAAAGGACATATTTCCCAGATTTCTTACCCAATAGCTATAAGCCTTGTTAACAAGAAATACATGGAATGGATTTAGAACTAAGGTTATGATTTCTGCAAGTCACATAACATATCTGTTGCATATATTATTGCCAAAATCCTGTTGCTTAGCTTAGTAAATCATACTACAGTAGGCCCACTGAATCAACAGGGATTTATTGAGTTGACTCCGCCGTAAGTTACCTTAATTCAGATGGGCCTACTTTAACTGCAAATTACTGTTAGCCACAATTAGAGTAGGTTGATTTGAATCAATTAAACTTACAGAGGAGTGGACTCTCTATATCACCACTGATTCAATGGACCTACTCTAGTGTGATTTACAATGCTAAGCAACAGGATTTAGTCCAATAATGTATGAAGTATGAAATTAAACAGATAGCAAAAAAGTATCTGTATTTTTTTTTTAAAAAATGAGATGGATATGCAGATAATTAAAAGAACTGTGTTATACTGACTTTTCAATATAGATTTTCTTTTTCCAGTATTATTTCTATGAAGTAACTGAGGATTTTACCCCCTCTAAAATGTTTTCAGACTCTAAAGAGATGTGAAACACTTTGAATATTCCAAAGTAAGGGTGGAGAACTTGCAGCTTTCTAGATATTATTGGTTTCTAACTTCCATCAGGCCAAGCCGGCATGACCAACAATCAGTGATGATGTGAACTTCAGTCAAAGAGCATCTGGACTGCCAAAAAATCCCCACTCTGCTCTGAACTATTCTCTAAGCATTAACTATTACATCAACTATTTGAAATGCTACTCAAACTAGAATTAATTTGAACATGAGGTAATCTATATGATGACTCATTATGGATTAATTGTGTGGATCTCTCCCCTCTTATCTGCCATCACTGTTGGCAAATTTATATCCTGCTTCTAATAGTCTAAGTAAATGAACTCATGCAAAATTCTACAAATAAAATAAATATTATAGATATTCTATGTTAATAACTGAGCTAAGTGTACTATAAAATGGACAATGGCTTCAATACTATCATAAGACCAGTCTACCTAATCCATATTTTTGTTCACAAAATGGCCAAGCAAATGTCTATGGGAAGTGCAATGACAGGACATGCATAAAACAGCATTCCTCCTGCTTGCCCCCACCCCAAAAAATACTAAGAGGCATAGGACATGATATCAGTAACTAGCATTACATAGGCCTAGCCTCCATGAATTTACGTATCTGATCCCTTTCAAAGTTGGTGCCCCTCACTGGATTACACAGTAGCCATTTTTAACATGAAAACATTTCCCTAATGTCTCTTACAATACAAGTATATACATTAACACTTACTCATCATATTTTTATGAGTTTACAGAATTAATTGTCCATGTTCCTCCTTTGCTTTCTGCTCTTTTCATTGATTAAGCTATTATGAACACAAATCAATAAATATACTTTTCTCCAGTATAGGTTTTTTGTAGAAGAATTTTTAAAGAATTGCAAACTTGTGCTCAAAATAACACAAAGAAATAGAAATTATACATTCTCCTAACATTTTTTTAGAAATTCAGTATTATCTAATGACATGCATTAGGCAAATAAACCAATACACTATTTAGAAAAGATTATTTGCTATAGCTCTGACACACTTGAACATTGTGGAAAGATGCAAGTCACATTTGGAAATTGGTGAAATAAATGACAGAACAGAACTATATTCATCTAAACAATAAGAGCAAGAGAGGGGTGTCTTGTATACATACAGCAGAGGAAACAGCAATTGAATGAAAACGCATGGTTTCTTCAGTGAGAGTAGATAAGAGACTGTAATAGATAATAAAATTTCTCAGACAATGAAAAACTGTGCTCTTAGAACCTGATCTAGATAATAATTTGAGACCTTCAGAAAACAGTTAAAGTTAAAAGGTTCCTACAGGACAAAGACAGACACATGATTCATTTACTGGAAAAAGAATACTTTTCAGTAAAACTTAATTTTGTAGTCTTAAAGAATTAATGAGCTATACCCAAAATGTTTTGTGATACATGGTCACTTCCAAAACACATACATTCATTTGTGGCGCTACTGAGAAAAACTGGAATGACTCTCAGCCCAATCAAGCTGCAATCGAGGTATGTGCACTGATTCCATGAGTCACCAGAGTTTAAATTTAGAAAATGATTGTTAATGACTAGCTATTGCAATACTTTCTAGGGACAGTTAGGATCCCACTCATCCCCCACAAGAGCAAAGGGAATAATTTTTTTTTCTGGAACATTTTGTGAACATGCCTCCACTGTTCTGGGACAGAAATAACAAAATTACAGAGATCCAGGTGTTACATATGTCAGAGAAAGGCCATGTGAAAGAAAGGAGATTCCATAAAATTGCAAATCAAAAACTTAAGCTAACAAAGAAAAGGGATTAGTGTATGGAGCACAGTATTTTTATTTTTAAGGAATACAGAAAAGTAATGGCGGAGGTTGGATTCACCTAGACTTTTTAGGATGCATTGTCCGAATGGGTCTCCCCCACTTTTTCAAAAGGTATGTTGTAATAATCATCTTGTTAAGATTGTACTACCTTTTTACTGATATTCTATTGTTTAAGTAATGGGGGGAAGGCTAAGGTGCTCATGCACTGCACTTTCTCACAGCTATTGAAACTATTAATCAGTACTGCTCCCCATGTGTGCAATAGTGACATGACCAATCAAGCAGTCAAATGTCGTTCCAATTCTGAAGCAACAAATGTCGGCTATGATGATTTCTGCAGTGCTACTACTGCAGGTGCAAAGCTGGAAGACCTGCCAGTTGTTTTGTCCTGAAGTTGCCAATACAAATAGAGAGCTTAGCCCAACAGAACCAAACTGGATATCCTCAGCCCGCTTTCCTGCTACAAAACAGAAAGGGAGAGAGGCTGGAATACTAACACCAAACCAAATCCATTTCTAGTTGGCTCCTTTCTCAAGAAAGACAAGAGAGCCTTCTCAGAAAGTGGCATGGCTTTTAGGCATATAATATAGCCTTTTTGCTGCACCTAACCATCACCAGGTTTGATCAATGTTTGGATAAGAAACTACCGGGAAAATAACTGAATATTCCTGAAACGTAATTCAGGTGTGCAAACCAGTTTACAAAACCCTTTCCCCTTCAATCTCAAAATAGTGTTATGAGGCAGAACAGTCGCTTATCAGAACACACCGACTCTCAGTTTGGAGCGAGTCCCCCCCCCCCAGCTCAGCTGGTGGATGAGAATAGAGGCGGGTAAGTCTGTGCCACAGCCTCCCTCGAAAACGTGGCGAAAGACCTATACTTGAGGAGAATAAAAAACTAGCCCCTTTATGTCCTTTTAAAAAAAAAAAAACTTTGTCCCACCAACGAGAATAAACACCAAGAAAGTGTGAACTTTCTCCTTAAAGTCAAGGGACAGTAACAAGGCCTCCAGCAACCCAACGTCAGGCGCGCGAGAGCCACGAGCCTCGGCGGTTGCCTCGTGGAACCGCCCCTTCTCGCGCCACGGCGACGCCTCAGAGTCCGAAACCAGGCCCCCTTTTTTTTCACGCCTTCCTGAGCTCCGCTCTTCGCGCCTAAATCACTTTGATTCCGGGCTCTCGAAGCCGAACTCTACAAACACTTCGTCCTGTGAGGTATCCATCCCGTGGAGCGGGAACGTGGGCTTCGCTTTTGGGCCAGCGCCACCGTCTCGCCTCCCTCAGGTCGCGTCGCTCCTCCTGAACGCCTCGCTGTTCCGCCCCTTCCCTCAAAACCCGGCCCCCTCCCTCGCCTTGGCTCCTCCTCAGGTGAGTTTCCCGAGAGCCGCCTTGGCGTCCCCGTCCAGATTCGGTCCCGGAAGCGGGCGAGCGGGCGGCCTCGCTTTGGCAGCAGGGGCGGCGATGAGGAAGGCGGCTTGGGTGCCGTCTCTGCTTCTTCTGGGGCTGCTGCCCGTCGTTCCGGGGCTGAGGCTTCTTCTCAGCCACCCATCGCAGTACAATTGCTCCCAGCCGGTAAGTCGGTCCGAGAGAAGTTTCCTGGCTGTTTGTTTCGAGGCGGGTGTAGTCGTGATCAGGACGAGCCTACGCGTGTTTACTCACGAGGAAGTGGCATTTGTTTTAAATGACACTGCCTTCAAGGTACTATGCATGGTATTGGATTGGTACCAGTTGCTGAAATATGAGTCCGAAAGTTCTTTCTTGGTTCGGATCTCTCTTCTTTCATGGACTTTCTAACCGGATTTAGTCAGGCCTATCCCCTTTCCTCTCTGTTAATACAGCATCCGTAGTACTGTATTCACACGCACACACCCCTTACAGGGTTGTTGTAAGGGTTACAAAGATAATGTATGTCCCTGCTAAATTCCAGGGCTGCAGCATCGGTAATCCTCCAAATGTTAATGAACTCTGGTTCCCATCTGCCTTAGCCAGTGGTGAGAAGTGATGGGAATAGTAGTACATCTGTGTCAGGTGCTCATAATGCGTTCAGGCAGTGATACCACACTGACTGCACTTGCCACTAGCCCTACCGGTAGAAAAGTAGTGGTGCTAGTAACTAGAGTGTTTGGTTTGGTCATCCAGGCCTGCCTAAAATTGTAGATCCTTGCTCATTTATTTAACACTGTACTAGTGCGGCAAGTTCCTGTTCCTCTTGGTGTAGATACAGTGGTCCTGCTAGTCTGCCATACAGTTGCTTCTGAATTCCTCCTCACTTTCTGCCATCAGAGTGGTATCATCAGCATATCTGAGGCTGTTGATATTTCTTCCGGCAATCTTAATTCCAGTTTGGGATTCCTCCAGTCTGACCTTTTGCATGATGTATTCTGCATAGAAGTTAAATAAGCAGGGGGACAATATACAGCCTTGTATTCCTTTCCCAATTTTGAACCAATCAGTTGTTCCATATCCAGTTCTAACTGTTGCTTCCTGTCCCACATATAGGTATCTCAGGAGATAGATAAGGCGGTCAGGCACTCCCATTTAAGAACTTGCCATAATTTGCTATGGTCCACAATGTAAAAGGCTTTTGCGTAGTCAATGAAGCAGAAGTAGATGTTTTCTGGAACTCTCGACTTTCTCAATAATCCAGCACATGTTAGCAATTTGGTCTCTAGTTTCTCTGCCCCTTTGAAATCCAGCTTGTACTTCTGGGAGTTCTCGGTCCACATACTGCTGAAGCCTACCTTGGAGGATTTTGAGCATAACCTTGCTAGCGTGGGAAATGAGTGCAGTTGTCCAGTAGTTGGAGCATTCTTTGGCACTGCCCTTCTTTGGGTCCTCTGGCCACTGTTGAGTTTTCCAAACTTGCTGGCATATTGAATGTAGCACCCTAACAGCAGCATCTTTTAAGATTTTAAATAGTTCCATGGGAATGCCATCACCTCCACTGGCCTTGTTGTTAGCCATGCTTTCTAAAGCCTGCTTGACTTCACTCTCCAGGATGTCTGGCTCAAGGTCAGCAACCACACTATCTGGGTTGTCTGGGATATCCAAATCTTTCTGGTATAATTCCTCTGTGTATTCTTGCCATCTCTTCTTGATGTCTTCTGCTTCTGTGAGGTCCCTCCCATTTTTCTCCTTTATCATGTCCATCTTTGCACAAAATGTTCCTTTAATATCTCCACTTTTCCTGAACAGATCTCTGGCTTTTCCTTTTCTATTATTTTCCTCTATTTCTTTGCATTGTTCATTTAAGAAGGCCCTCTTGTCTCTCCTTGCTATTCTTTGGAAGTCTTCATTCAATTTTCTGTAACTTTCCCTATCTCCCTTGCATTTTGTTTCCCTTCTCTTCTTTGCTATTTGTAAGGCCTTGTTGGACAGCCACTTTGCTTTCTTGCATTTCCTTTTCTTTGGGATGGTTTTTGTTGTTGCCTCCTGTACAGTGTTACAAGCCTCTATCCAAAGTTCTTCAGGCGCTCTGTCCACCAAATCTAGTTCCTTAAATCTGTTCTTCACTTCCACTGTGTATTCATAAGGGATTTGGTTTAGATTATACCTGACTAGCTCAGTGTTTTTTCCTACTCTCTTCAGTTTAAGCTTGAATTTTGCTATAAGAAGCTGATGATCAGAACCACAATCAGCTCCAGTTCTTGTTTTTGCTGACTGTATAGAGCTTCTCCATCTTTGCCTGCAGAGAATATAATCAAGCTTGGCTAACAACATGGCCAGTAGAGGTGATGGCATTCCAGTTGAACTATTTAAAATCTTAAAAGATGACGGTATTGCCCATCTGGTGATTTCCATGTGTAGAGTTGCCTCTTGTGTTGTTGGAAAAGAGTGTTTGTGATAACCAGCTTGTTCTCTTGACAAAACACTATTAGCCTTTGCCCTGCTTCATTTTGAACTCCAAGGCCAAACTGACCTGTTGTTCCTTTTATCTCCTAACTCCCTACTTTTGCATTCCAGTCCCCTACAATGAGAAGAACATCTTTCTTTGGTGTCAATTCTAGAAGGTGTTGTAAGTCTTCATAAAACTGGTCAATTTCAGTCCCCTCAGCATTGGTGGTTGGTGCATAAACTTGGATTACTGTGATGTTGAAAGGTCTGCCTCAGATTCGTATTAAAATCATTCTATCATTTTTGAGATTATATCCCATTAGAGAAGCTGACGACACATACGAAGATCCAGGTCTATAGAGCCTGTGTCCTAAGCACACTCCTGTACTGTAGTGAGTCCTGGACCCTTTGTGCATGGCAGGAGAGGAAGCTGAACACCTTCCATATGCGTTGCCTCAGATGGACTTTTGGTATCACCTGACAGGACAAAGTTCCAAACAGAGTAGTCCTAGAATGAGCCGGAATTTTCAGCATGTACACATTACTGAAACAGCGACGTCTACGTTGGCTTGGGCACGTCGTGAGAATGGCTGATGGTTGGATTCCAAAGGATCTCCTGTATGGAGAATTAGTGCAGGGAAATCGCCCCAGAGGGAGACCACGGCTGCGATACAAGGATATCTGCAAGCGAGATCTGAAGGCCTTAGGAATAGACCTCAACAGATGGGAAACCCTGACATCTGAGCGTTCAGCCTGGAGGCAGGCATTGCATCACGGCCTCTCCCAATTTGAAGAGACCCTTATCCAGCAGGCCGAGGTGAAGAGGAAGTCACAAAAGCAGGGAGCTGGACAGGGGTCAGATTGGATTTGTCTTCAGTGTGGAAGAGATTGTCACTCTCGAATTGGCCTCAGCCACACTAGACGCTGTTCCAAGTCCTCCATACAGAGCACGTTACCATAGTCTTTCGAGACTGAAGGATGCCTAACTATCCCATTAGAGCTTTCCCCACTCTTTTGTTGACTATGAGAGCTTCTCCATTCCTTCTATGGGATTCTTGCCCACAATAGTAGATATGGTAATCATCTGAATTGAATTCGCCCATTCCTGTCCATTTTAGTTCATTGACGCCCAGGATGTCAATGTTTATTCTTGCCATCTCCTGTTTGACCACATCCAGCTTACCAAGGTTCATAGATCTTACATTCCAGGTTCCTATGCAGTATTTTTCTTTGCAGCATTGGACTTTACTTTCACTTCCAGGCATGTCCACAGCTGAGCATCCTTTCGGCTTTGGCCCAACCACTTCAGTTAGCTCTGGAGCTATTTGTACTTGTCCTATGCTCTTCCTCAGTAACATGTTGGATGCCTTCCGACCTGAGGGTACCATCTTCCAGCGTCATGTCTTTTAGCCTTTTATTTCTGTTCATGGGGTATTCTTGGCAAAGATACTGGAGTGGCTTGCCAATTCCTACTCCAGGTGGATTGCATTTAGTCGGAACTCTCCACTATGACCTGTCCGTCTTGGGTGTCCCTGCATGGCATGGCATAGCCCCTAGCTTCTCTGAGTTACTCAAGCCCATTCGCCACGACAAGGCAGCAATCCATGAAGGGGAGTTTAAATGCTTAGCAAGATACAAACTTTAAACATCTGTTTTCATCCCTACCTGCTAGTACTGCATTTGACTTGCATATAAAGATAATCAAGTTTTTGTGTCAAGTTTGTGTATGGAATGGATGTTTTGTCTCATGCTAAACCCAGCACAGAGTTGCAAATGAGTTTTGCTGCTGTTGGATTTCACAGTCGTTTAGGACTTTCTACTCTGCACCATGCAAAGTAATTTTTTCAAATGTGATTGCTTGTTCCTGCTGGAGTTTACAGAGTATCAGCTCTCTCACCCTCTTCCCTGACTTTTCCCACGCATCAAGGTTGCAAATGAGGGTTTTCTGCTTCTCTGGATTACAGAAATGGTCTTCAAGTATTTAAACTCCACCTTCTTTCTTGCTGCTGATCTGCTCATTACAATTTCTGGAACCAGAAAGTAAAAGTGAAATGTTCCCAGTTTTGGAAAGTTCCTCCTTTGAAAACAAATCTGCTAACATCTTGGTGTCAGACAGGTGGTTTTGTGTATAGCTGTATCTGAAACCACATTTTGAAGATGGCTTCTATGAGGACAGTTTTTCATATGCAGTGGCTGGATTTCAAACTTCATCCTGACTTCATTTCATGGCTATCACCAGTTGCAGGAGACAAATGCAAAGCTTATTGTAAAGTATGCTATAAAACCTTTGAACTAAGTAATATGGGAATTAGAGCTGTGGAGTCTCATTCACAAGGACCATTACATCAGAAGAACGTGAAAATTAAGTTGAGACAACAGTCCATTGCAATACGTTTAGGTTTGAAGCCAAATACAAGTTCAGATTGTGAAACCAGAGAGGGTGAAGAGACAGCCCCTGCGAAAACTGGAAAACATGATCAGAGTGATGAAAATGGTAAAGAATTACCCACCACACAAACTAGTATGGCTGACTACGTAATCAAGGACTGTGTTAGGACAGCAGACTGCCTGTGGACTTTGCAACTGATGAGGAGCAAGATGTAATTTAACTCTTGTAACAACATCAGTGAGTTATTCAGACGAATGTTCTCAGATAGCTAGATAGCTCAACAGTTTCATCTTGGAAAAACAAAAGCAATGTATGTTGTTGCTTTTGGCTTGGCACTATATTTCTCTGATCTTTTACTGAAACAATGCCAAACATTTGTTACCTGTTTTGATGAAGCTTTGAATAAGATGGTTCATTTTTTGGATGATTACTGTAATAAAGTTTCCACACGGTATCTTAACTACTGTAGTGTTTTTCTTCAGACTGCTATGGCTGAAGACCTTCTTCAGAAGTTTCAAGAAGGCGTGTCTTCTTTCGCGATTGCAAAATAAATCACCTTTTTCTGAGAAAACTAAAAGAAGAAATTAAAACCAACCTTGACTGTAAAGGAGAAGGAAAAGAATTGATTGATTTTGGAACTTGTACCCTCCATATTGTACATGGGTCTTTTAAAACAGGATTTCAATCAGTGAAAAGGGACTTAATATTTAAAGCTAAAAACAATAAGTATATAAATACGAAAAAGAGTTAAACAAATACCACTCTGAGAAATCGTAACAAAAGCAAACACATTTAAAGCAGCAAGGCATAACAATCCATTTAAAAATTTCACTCAGACAGCCAGTTACTGACGGAAAGTTTGCCTGAAGAGAAAGATCTTTGCCTGCTTGCAGAAGGACAGCAAAGATGGGACCAGTCTGGCTACCTGTGGGAGGGAGTTCCAAAGTCTGAGAGCAACAACAAAGAAGGCCCTCTCTTGTGTCCCCACCCAATAGACCTGTGAAGGTGCATTTTCCTATATACTTCTTCGCCTTATCCAATTTGTTACATTGCATAGACAAAAACAGCAAAAAAATTATGCTTGTTGGGACCGTTTTCATTCATCATTTTTCCCTGTTGAAAAAATCAATAGGGCAAGTGTGGAAACTTGGGGACACTGAATACCAGTGGTCCCCAACCTTTTTAACCCTGCAACTGATTGGGGAAGTTGGGGCACCCCCCCCCCGTGCATGCGCAAAGGAGTGGGTGTGCATGCACACGGGCACTTGCACATTCACACACATACATGAAGGAGCTGGAGGGTGCTCGCATGGGGGCATGTGCACTTGTGTACATGCATGAAAGGTGTAGTGTTTGTTTGGGTGCCGGCGCAAAGGAGTGCGGGGGTGGGCGGGAGATCTGTCTCCACGGCCCAGTCCGGCTCAGACCACGGACCGGCACTGGGCCATGGACCGGGGGTTGGGGACCTCTGTTGTATACAACTGTGCAGGTAACAGTATCACGAACATTGTAGCTTTATTTCTGTATGAATTAAGCACATTCATAATCCCATTACTCCTGACTAGTAGTCATGATGGGCTTTGTGGCAACATGCCTATGGATAGCAGTTGTTGAGAAAGCATTCTTTCCTCAAGTTGTGGCTTTTATAAAAGCACCTGTTGATCATTGAATAAATAAGAATGATGGGCAGAATGTCTTCTACTTTGAATAAAGCACATTTGTTCAAACTTTTTCATTTATATAGTTTTGCAAATTTTAAGAGAAAAAGACCTATTGCTTTTATTGTGTTCTTTTATCAGCACAGCCCTAAATGGATTGCAAAGGGTATTTTTCAGCCAACAACATTAGCATATGCTTTCACCAGAATAATTGCAAAATATGTCCTGTGACAGAAATTTCCTTTTTTCATAACTCTGATTATGATGGGAGCGGTTGAGGCTGATCTGTACAAACTTGAGACACATCCCCAGCCTCTGTTTAAGGAAGTTGGGGCGGTGTACAGGAAGTGTCAGCTTAGAAATGTAACATTTCAGAAAACACTTTGCAAAAACTACTGCTTATTGGATAAGATCCAATTCGAACATTGTGCACTGAATTGCAACAGAAGATGTGATGAAATAAATATTTTAGTGCATATAAATTGGAATATTGTTGTTGGTAATAATGTCATTAATAACAGAACATGGAATTTTACTGAGTGTAAAACCCAGCTGATACACATCATGTTCAGATGTTTGTGTAAGCTTTCTTGAAAATTGAATCTTTTAGAACTTCTAATTGGTGCTCCAAATTACGTCAGAAATTTGTATCTTTTCCCATGCTGATGGGTAATGCCAGAGTCCCATATAGGTTGCTGCAATACCTTGAGACATAGTTTATGTCAGTGGCTTGGATTTAGCTTTGATTCACGCATGAGAACCGAGCAACCCAAAATTCCTTTTCTTTACCCCTTCCAATCACCACAAAATGCTACAAAGGAAATCAGGGGAATCCTCCTGAATTGGGAAATATGTGTGTTGGAGGTATTTTCTGTGGCTTCTGCTCAAGGAAAGTGTAGGTGTGTAACATTTGAGTACAGAGTTGTCTAGCTCTGTATAACATTTTCAGGGAGCTGGAAAGGAGCACACAGAGAAAGTTTAGTTTTAGTCAACCTAGCTGCATGCACCTCTTACTTCCTTGAAACTTTTCTGCCACTCATTAGTTTTCTAAAGAATGGTGCAGCTGATTCAAGGAGAGGTTCTAGAACAGTGGTTCTTAACCTTTGTTACTCAGATGCTTTTGAACTGCAACTCCCAGAAACCCCAGTCAGTACAGCTGGTGGTGAAGGCTTCTGGGAGTTGGAGTCCAAAACTCCTGAGTAACCCAAGGTTAAGAACCAGTGTTCTAGAATATGAATAGCCCATGTAAGGTAGTGGCCAAGCCTCACTATCCCTCTGCAACAACACACATCTGCCTCCTGTATCACAAAGGAAGATGATTACAGATGGCAAAACTCTTGCCAAGAGAAGCTTATCGCCATTGTGGTTCTTCTTGGCACATTCCAGGGAAGCATAATTTAGAACTGACTGTTGAGAAACCTATGTGGTTGGAGGGTCTCTTAACATAAAATACCAAAAACCAGCATAGTGCTAAAGTGTTGGACTGGAACTCAGAAGACCTGGATTCAGATTCCCACTTGGTCATGAAACTCACTACGGCAGTCACACAGACCTTCGGCCTATCACATTCTGTCAGTTCGATCTACCTCGGAGAGTCACTGTGAAGACAACATGAGAAGGAAGAATGCCATCTATACCCCTCTCAGCAGATGAAGGAAATGGGGGGGTTATAAAGGTCAACAATAATCAAGATTCTTGTATAGTCATCTCATTTCATATACAGTAGTGCCCCGCATAGCGACGATAATCCATTCCGGAAAAATCGTCACTATCCGGATTCATCTCTATGAGAAATTTAAAAAGACCATAGGAATGCATTAAAACGTGTTAATGCCTTCCTATGGGCTTAAAAATTCACCTTATGCGAAAATCCTCCATAGGGGTGGCCATTTTCAGTGCCTCTAAAGCGAGGCAAAACAGCAGGTGGCCATTTTGGAACCGCCGATCAGCTGTGCGAAAATGGGGCCTTTGGGAGGACCGCGGGGGAGCGCTCCCCCCATCCTCCCAAAGCCCCTGCCGGCATTTTCACCCAGTTGATCGGCAGGGCTTGGGGATAATGGGGGAAAGCCCTTCCCCCCATCATCCCAAAGCTGGCATTTTCGCCCAGCTGATCGGCGGGGCTTCAGGATGATGGGGGGAAGCACTGCCCCCCATCATCCCGAAGCCCCACCGATCAACTGCGCGAAAATGGGGCATATGGGGAACATCGCAATGCGATCGCAAAATCTTCATCACTATGTGGATTCGTCGTTAAGCGGGGCGCCCGTTAAGGGAGGCACCACTGTACCTATAAGCACAAATATGTTTGTCAGATAGTCATCTTTTCCACATCTGGTCTCCATGAGAGATTACAGTAAAGTGAGGAGGAGCTGCACCATGGACTGCTCCCAAAGAATTTTCAAGCTCATGTTGCGCACATATCGCTGCAGCAGCCACTGTAGTAGCGATAGCAAATAGATATTAAATAAGGAAAATTAGCAAAGAGAATGCAGCATATATGCACATGTATAGAGATAGACCTTTCGCTCCAAATGTAGCGAACTTTAGCTGACCTCCAACTCTTAGAAACTTGATAAGGCCTGCATGACTTTCAAATACTGAATGTTGCAAGATGTTACAGGGGAGGTATGAAGAGGCCCATTTACACCCTAGTTGAGGTCAGCTACAGTTTGCTTCATTTGGCATGAAAGGTTCCAAATATACATGTGCTTTATATGTATATGGTACTATATGTTGCATTGCCTTCACTAATTTTCCTTATTCAACATCTACTTGCTGTCACTACAAAGATATAAGAAAAGACTCATAGTACCTTGATGCCTGTGTTCTGCTTTTGGCCAAAGAGAACTACAGTCTTGCCAAGAGAAAGTAGACAACTTTGCAACATATTTTAGATGTGGCTGGTTATTTAGTAGCACATTAGCTCATCATCACCATTGCATTTAGTTTTCTATTGTAAAATAAAAAGTTGGTAAAGTATGTTGTTTGTGGTTTAGCCTTCTGTTTGCAAAACACAGTTTTAACTGAGAGTATCAAGAGTGTCCCATTCAAATATATTAGAAGCTTGGAAGTTTGATGTCCCCAATGAGTTATATGGTGGGAGAGGCTTTACTAGTTTTATGTTCTATTTCCAATAATTGAATTATTAAGATTGTAATAATAACTAAACGAATCTCAAGATTATTTTTCTCTTGCATATGAAAATAGGATCTTGTTTCACTCTCAGCAACAAGAGTGAAGAAGAAATAAGAATATTGTTAATATTCAGTCAGAAATCTTTTTCTCCTTAACTCCTTATTGAGTTAAACACTCAGTCATTATGTCATACCCAAAGTTCATACATAGAATCTTAGAAATCCTGGTATTTGGAAGGTTTGCTAAATGTTTACTACCTAAAGTAATCCTTACAACAGCTTTGTGACATAAGCTGCCTTTTATGGCAGATGGAAGTGCTGAAGCTTCAGAGTAGCTTGCCTAAGGTCACTCAGTAAGTTAGTGGTTGAGAAAGTATTTTTACCAGGGTCTTTCTTTCCATCATCTTAACCAGTATAGCACTCCAAATCTCTTGTTCCTGCTCTCCTACTATACACACATAGCTCCAAAGCAGAGATGGCCATGAATCTATTTGGCTCACTTTGTAAAAATACAGCAGCATAGCACCACAGGTGCCACACATTCCCACCCCGTGGGCCAGCTGGCCCACTCACAATCCACCGTGCACCACCCAGGTCCTGCTCCTCAGGCAGCCGTCCAGTCTGGCCAGGAGCCAGGCTTCCCTTCCCTGTCTCCTCCAGCAGACGACCACTTAGACGAGGAAGTGGGACAGGGATTCTCGCTGCTCAGCTGTTGATCGCCTGAATGATTGGCTGCCAGAGGAGGTGGGGAAGGGAAACCTGAGCTCTTGGCCAGACTGGACAGCTGCCCAAGGAGGAGGACCCAGGTGGTGTGCAATGGATTGTGAGTGGGCCAGCCAGCCGGGGGTGAGGGGAAGGAACACATAGCACTGGTGGTGCCATGTAAACAAATTTTTACAAAGTTGGCTGAATCTATTCATGCCCATTCCTATTTCAAAGCTCCTTTTTGAGCTGGGAAAGCCTTTGAAAGCCTCAGGATGGAGTGAGGAGGCAGCCTTAGTGCCTGAAAATTGTCACTGACTGCAAGAGGATTTTGGCAGTTGTATGTGTAGAAATTGCTTTCTCAGTACAATTCCCTCATACATTTAAGTGATGATTCACAGAGAAAAATGTGAAGATGAAATGTATTATTACATCAGTGTGTGTTTTGATCTTTGTGGAGGTTTGTTGGTTTGCTGAAATGTAAATAAACTTAGAGATTAAAGATGAGTATGTTTACTTTTACCAATTGATACCACTTCATGGCAGATTACTCCTGCAACAGCTGGCTGAGATCATGTTGTGTGGTAGTGGCTCATGCACAATTCAGGTTGAATGAGGGAGAGGGTGCAGTGCAATACATTGAGAAACTGAGTTGCAACAGCTTTTAATACACAGATTGAATGTATTGCCATTCTTAATCATTAAATGTTTCCTTTATAAAGCTGGGATGATGTTGTGTGGCTCATATTTTTGATCTCTGCCTCATTAGCTACTTAACCAAGGCATCTCAATATACCTTATTCTCAGAAGATGCTTATTCTATTTATTGGTAAGGGGAATTGACTTTGAAATAAAAGCAGATGGTAATATTTGTTTTATAAACTTACTGCTGCTATGTACACAAAGGGTTTATTGCACTAATGAATTGAAACTCTATAGTATATTTATGTAACCCAAGTGCAAACATAGTGGTTTTTCACTAGAGTAAACTATTGGACTGGTCATTTTTTTATGTGAATCGGTTTTTTCAATTTTTTTCTTCCACAAAATCCGAAAGCAACCTGTTGGCTGAACTACACTGTGTAAAGACTAAGAAATAGTGCCACTGCGTCACTGATCTGACTTAATCAAACTGAATTGTGACTCTTCTATAGTTTTCTTGTTTGGGGAATCTGCATTTTGTGATGAGCCCCACTGGCCAAGCCAAAAATTGTGACTGCCAGTCTTCTGCTCTTCCAGACTCCTTCTACCATTTTTTAAAGGAAAAGGCCAGTGAGAAGCATGGCCAATTGGGCACTGCTGTTTGAACTTTCAGGAATCTGAATACCTAAAAGCTGCACAGCAGCATTTGGTGCTTCCCTGTCCACCCTTTCTTTCTTCCTGTGTTGCCAAGATTCTAGTGCCTTGATTATACAGCTACCAAATACAGTAATCCAGTTTCTTCCTCCCAACTGTGGAGCTGAGAAAGGGGCATGAAAGTGCTAGAACAATCTGCATCACTCCTGCAGCTTAAATCTGGGAGAAAAGCTAACTAATTATAACACTTTCCAGAGAGTAGGCAATACCCACTCTGCACAATTGAAGAATTGTTAAAGCCTGGCCTTATTGAACAATACTTGTGTCTATTCTCACCTATCTTATTATGATTTGCCAACCTGATTGAACTGCGGAGAAGCTGGAGAGAGGAGGAGACACAGGGAGATGCAAGGAAGATAAATTGGACATTAGTTAGACATTTAATTATACTTAAAGTAAGGAAGTTTGGCATTATTTTGTCGTTGTAAACCTAAGAATCTTTCTCCTGAGAACACTATGGACAACAACTCTGGAAAACAAAACCTTTATGCTACCTGTAACAACTATCTAAGGTGCTGGCAAAAAGCCTAGAATCGATGACCTTGAACATTTTATGGCTGTTTGGAATTCCCTTTCTTTTTGAGGACGGAACTGAGCTCCAGACAAATTAACCCTAGAAAGCCTAGTTCAGCCAAAGTGAAACTTCTAAACCAGTGGTCCCCAACCTTTTTGACACTGTGGACCGGTTGGGGGTGGACAGGGACTGTGTGCAGGGAAGGTGGGGCACCCCCTGCATGCATGCGCGAAGGGGCAGGGCGTGCTCACGCGGGGGAGCACACACATGAAAGGGCAGGGCTGCTCACGGGGGCTCGCACACATGTGCAAAGGGGCTGTCTGGGGGAGAGCATGCGGGAGGTGGGAGATCTGTCTCCGCGGCCCAGGCCACAGACCGGAGGTTGGGGACCCCTGTCCTACAGGGTTTCTAGGGAAAAGACAATACATAGTCAATGGTGGCTTTTCTAACAGGGTGATAACCACTATAAAACTTGTATTAAACTGTGGTTCTGCAGGCCTTTGTGTTAAACTGTTACCTTTGTCTTCATCTTAAATCTTTCACTCTTTCTTCCCTTGCCTACTTTATGTGTGCATTTGTGTCAGCATAGAAAGAGAGAGTGAGAGAGAGAGGTATCTTGTTTACCAATAGAGTTTCATCTAATCACTCAGCTAAGTTCCTTCTGGGTTTCAATACCATGAACTTCTTGCTGCTCATATTGTCTCTTTTTTTCAAAATGAATTATCAGGCTGTGAGACTATGAACTATTGTTTTCAATAATGTGCTTGTTTTTTTCTCCCAACAGGGTCTACGCTGTGATGTGAGAAATAGTAAGTCATACAGCTTTGGGTTTATTTGTTTTTCTCTTTGCCTTTATATCTTTCATATCAGTTTTCCACTCTATAGCTAGAGTCATGCTAAACTTTATTCTGACAATAATCTTTATCAATTTTAATAATTATATTTCAGTCATACCTTTATTGTGCCAGCAAAAAAAATCACAAAAAAGTGTGCAATCTTTCAAATTAATCTTTCTCCAGCAGGGAAGATGTTAATATAAGTGGAAGAGGGAAAGGATGGCAGTCTTAAGTCCTTGTAGTCTGCAAGTTGTCTTGTGGTATAATGGAGGAGGCAGAATGGAGGCAATAGATTGGCCTGTCTTCACTAGATGATGCAATAACATTACATTTCACCAGTAATTGCCTGACTGGGAACTAGAAAGTTAGAAATGTTCAGTTCTCTTAAGACATTATATGTTTCATTGTAAACTCACATCTGTATCTGTTCTGTCTGAGCACACAGATGTGTGAGTCAGTGGAAAGCAGAGTGACTAAACACTATTTCCAGAGTAGGTGATCTAGTGGGGCAGAGGCCCATTTTTGATTGGCCAGCAATTCAAGGGCTTCATTCCTAAAGGCTAAATGAGAGGGGACATGGCCAAAGAGGTAATTCAACATCCTTTTTTAAAATTATTATTATTTTATAAAGTTTGTTTCAGTGAATTTTTGTCAGTTAAAAATGGAGTGTTTTGGAGAGATCATATGGAGCCTTCTCTGTTTAGTATGGCTTGGGATTTCATGTTTTCTGTTACTATTGTAGACTTGTCTCAGATAATATTAGCCCCAATAAATGTGAGTTATATTCTGGACATCATGTTCTGTTCAGGGGCAATAAAGGATTCTTTGTTAGAACTGAGCCCAGTACAGTATCCATTGGCTCCATTATAATGTATAAATCATTAGTATATCATGTTTGATCCCAAAACTACTTGTATGAAGTTTGCCTGCGTGATAGATGACCCAGATCTGAGGGATCGTGATCCAGAAGATTTTCTGAAATATCTAGGGGATCATTCTGCAGCCCAGTGGTCGTGTTAAGACTCACGTCTTTGCTTGGACCAATGAAATGTCTTGGTTATAAATACAGTAGGATTCCCGATGTGATGTAGTGGATAGAATGACCGACCAGGACTCTGGAGAACAGGGTTCAAATCCCCACTTGGTCATGGAAGCTTATCGGGGGGAGGAATTGGTAAAACCGCTCCTTAAATATTTCACTTACCTTGAAGGCCCTAATAAGTCTGTTCTGACTTGTCAGCACAGAGCACACACAGATACAGTAGCTCCCAAGTGTGCTTGATTATATTGTAGAGTTATAGCAGCCTGTTGTAGAACTGGCCCTTCAAAACAAACACAGAACAAAACTCAAAGAAGGGTATTTGTGCAACAAACTCCTCATAATGCAGGTTCTTCGCTGGCAGTGAATAAAAAGCATAGGGAATTCAGGAATATGATTTCCCATACCTGTAATTTGCTGATACACACAATTCGATAATCTCAGAATGATTCCATCATGTGTTTAGAACAACAGCTCTCTACTATGAGATATATACATCTTGCTATGAGTGTACAGTAGATCTATTTTACCTAAAGCATAGAAGTGCATGTATTAATGAGAACATGTGGAGATGCATCAATGACAGTTTCCACCTTCAGGGAAGTAGATGCACAGCGACAGAAAATTTATGCACTTCTGTCTCCTATTATGCCGCCTTCTAGAAATTGAGTGTACATTAAAGGAGACCTCCCTGCCAAAAAGTTCTTGGTGTTACCTTGCTTGCAGCTTCATTAGCTTACTTGCAAAATGCACTGTTACACCGTGTAAGATATTAGGTTAAACAGGCAGTATAGGAGGTGGCAGATCAACTCGAAGTACTGTTCCAAAATAAATGAACTGCTGCCTTAAAAACTGGATTTTTTTTTAATTGCCAGGTGGCTGCATGGATCAGAGCTGGTTCCAGTATTTGAGATGGACTCCCTCAGCACCTAGCTCCCTCAGTGTCAACATTAATACTTACAGAGATGAAGAGGGGAAACTATTTCCTGTGTTAAAAATAGAATGGAAAGTGGCTACTGATGGTAAGTGAAGGACAATTTAATGTAGATTTCACAGGGCTGGTGTGTATAAAACATGGGAATGGTCTGTAGTATATAATGCTGTTCATTGGCCCAGTAGGAGTGGCTGGAAGTTCCACTGAAATGTTTTTGTATGTGGCTTGGCTACTGATTATATGCTGGGAAACCAGTAACATAAAAATTGCTCCTTTGAGTGCCTTTCAGAGCATATGTGGGTGAGTTTCAAAGATGAATATTAAAGTGGCAATATTTCAGTTCAAATGCAGATGGAAGAAAGAAGTGAAATGAATATATTAATAAACTGTGATGGTACTGACTTTCAAGGAGAGCTTCTGTGAACAAAGCAACCCTGACCAGCTGCTACATCACTAAGTTGGACTGGTTTTTGCTGCATTTGAGCAGACCCACTCAGCTGAGGGAAGCTCACATATAGTAAAGCAGCACTGGCTAAGGCAGTGGCTGGAGGAGCATTCCATCAGCTGTTACCTCAGTTGGCCTAATAATATAAAGAAAACCCATGTTTTCTTACTAAACACAAACACCCACCAACAATTTACATACGGTATATGCTTTTACATACATGTTATCAAATAACATCTTCCATATAATATAAATGTTTGTGATATCCAAGCCACCTTAACTAAAATCCAAACCACATTCATTCATAGAGTGGAAACATACACACGCACACGCGCACACACATATATACACACTCAGCCACAGGCATGCCTAGAAGATTATCTCAAGGCTGCACACATGTTTATAATATATACAATTCTTTTAGTAGTAACTAACCATCCATTGAGAAACCTGGACAGTCATTCATACAAAGTGCTAAATTTATTCACAGAAGTGCTTAATTCCTGTAGTCCATATCTTATTAAGCTCAACGTTTCCTTGAGGGTTTTTTCAAAATCTTCACTACTTCTCTTCATAACAAACTGTCCTTTCTCTTGGTAATAAACTGTCTGTTGCTGCTGACGAAGATGCTTGCATATGGACTTGGTTTCTCTTTTCTTCATCAAAGTGCTAGGACTCAGTCTAAATAGGCTTCCCAGGGAGAGAAAACCTCAGTTGGAGCAGCTTCACCAGCCCTGGGTCTGTCTCCTTTGGCAAAGATGAATGGCAGGAAGCATTAATGTGTTCCCTGCTCTCCCAACTTGGTGGCTGCATACTCCCCTAAATGGAATCATTGCAGGGTTTAAATCCTGCCTTTCTCCCAGTGAAGGGATTCAATATGAAAATATATGTTTAAAACAACAGTAAATTAAGATAATAATACTAAAATACAATTAAATCTAAACAATATTGCAAAACGGTTAGAGATGAGAGTAGGGGTTGTTTTCCCTACTGGACTCCAAGATGTAAGTGTTGGGAGTACTAAGAAGGGAGGCTCCACAGGCTGCATGGACATTCTCCACAAGTCTGAAGTTCTCCATTCTCATTCTGTACTGTATAAAGAGATGCTTTCTTTGCTATTCCTGATCTTTTCATGCTGAGCCATAACCCATTTAAATTATTTTATGCAGAAGTGGGGGAAGCCCCCCATTATTTGTTACTCCATGCAAAAGCATTCATACTTGGAAAAATCTGGACCTGCCCCTTCCTCTTTCTCTCCTCACAGTCAAGGGCTTGTGTCACTGTCTAACCTGCCATTGCTTTCTCCCTACAGAGGCTACAAATGAAAATAGATAGATTTCTTTACTGATCCCTTTTCTCTTTTTCTCCGCAACCTCCCTGTACCAATCAGCAAGTATTCAGTACCTCAGAGGGGCAGAATTGACGGTGCTACAGGTGAGCACTAATCGGCAGCTCTGCGTACAGTTCGACTTCCAGGATAGCCTCTCTTTCCAAGTCCATCCAAAAGATGGAGGCCGGGTGAGTGATCACAGAGATGTTATATATGTATTACTTTGCCTCTCCTCCCCTGAATCCAAGTGTGTAGCCTTTAGTTATTACAAAATTTGCAAACCAAAAGGATCACCTAATCCTTAAGAAAAACCTTATAATTAACAATATACCCAAGGGACGTGGTGGCGCTGTGGGCTAAACCGCAGAAGCCTGTGCTGCAGGGTCAGAAGACCAAGCAGTCGTAAGATCGAATCCACGCGACGGAGTGAGCGCCCGTTGCTTGTCCCAGCTCCCGCCAACCTAGCAGTTCAAAAGCGTGCAAATGCGTGTAGATAAATAGGTACCATCTCGGTGGGAAGGTAAACAGCGTTCCATGTCTAAATCACACTGGCCATGTGACCACGGAAAGATTGTCTTCGGACAAACGCTGGCTCTATGGCTTGAAGAGCGGGATGAGCGCCGCCCCCTAGAGTTGGACACGACTGGACAAAAATTGTCAAGGGGAACCTTTACCTTTACCTTAACAATATACCCTATTATCTGCGGCAAATAAAAACTTATCCAGTGTTACGCCTGCTATATGTGTGCTGTGAATGCCACTACAGCAGCCACTACTTGATCACCTTGGGAAAGCAATGAAGTATGGTGGCTGTTCTAGACAGAAAGAAAGACAGTTGGGAAAATCAGGAACACAGAGAAGACAAGAGAGTGAGTGCATCAGGACTGGCTGCCACCAGTTGCCATAACCATTTTCTTTTACTCAGCTGTAAACATCTCTTTAGGTGTTATGAAGGGACCAAGGATGCTGGGCAAACACCATAAGAAAACAGATAGAAGCATTGTTCTTTTCAATTACTCCCAAGGAGGATCAGTCCCCTGATCATGCCCATGCATGTTGCCATCTGATAGAATTTTCTTCAGTGAGCTTCTGTACCCCTACCACCAATCTCTTTCTTGCCAACTGTGTTATAGCTGGAGGAGTGGGGAGTTATAGCTGTGGATGACTCTTTCAAAATTCACTTGAAAGGCTGCTTTAAAAATACTGACACTTATTCCATGCCAGCTATCAGTTAACGCCGTATGCAGAAAACTGAAATAATAAGCATTACTCACAATATTTCCCATGAAACAGAAAGTCCTCTTTCTTTGTCCACCAGGACAGAAGAAAAAAGTGGTGGAGGTGTGGATTAGGGTGCTAAAATGCTGCTGTGGTGAGCTTTGAAACCTGTGCTGGTTTTCATTCTTGAAAAGCATTTGGAGAAGAAAAAAGAGTGAGCTAAACCAGTACAGAAGATGAAAGTGTTCTCTCACACATAGGAAGAAAAGTAATTGAAAACTGGAGATGGGGAGATAATTCATTTGTATATTGATTTATTTAAGTACTGAACAGTTTGAGACTTGTTGACTCTACCGGAATAAAATAATCATTTTGAATATACAATAATTCTTTTCCTTCCCCCCCCTCCAGTGTTTTGTTTATATTTTTTGCTTCTATAGCATAAAATGTAATTGTAGCAGTTCAGTGCACGGTCGTTTCTAGACTTCAGTGTACTGACACTTCATGTCTCTGCTGACAAATCTCTCCTTACTTTGTTATTTCAGTGGCATTTTTCTTTCAACCAATTTCAAGTACAACCAGGTCAGATGTACAATGTCACTGTCCATCATTTGCCCAAACTGAGTACTGTAGGAGACGATAACTCGAAATCTAGGTCATTCCGTGTGCCAGGTAAGGATTTGTTAATCAGTTTATTAGACTGTAAAATTATTCTCCAGGAATATACTCAGATCAAAATTCAACCAAGTGATGGCAGCTTTTATTAGTATTTGTTATTCATATAGCCCATGCCGCAGAGTGCTTTGCAGAAGCTGTTTAAAAGTATATATCCCTATGTACAGTTCATATGGGTTCATTTTATGTTGGCTGTCACCATTATATAGTTATTGTCTGTGTTTCCATGTTATCCCCAATAAAAACAAAGACTGCTCTCTTTTTTTCATTTTGGCAACTTTTTAATTACTTTTTTTATTCACTGATGTGGTAGTTCTACCTTTAGCTCTGCTAACCTGTGAAAGGCTGGGATCTGTACTTGTGCCTTTTACTTAAGTGGACTATGTGCAGTGAAAGTTAGAGGGTAGAATTCTGGTTTTCTACTCTCCTTTGCATAAGACTAGCTTATAGCTGAAGGACTGAATGCCAAGGGGAGGATGCCCAAGCGGAGGGATGTCGTTGCTCTGAGGCCATCCTGTCCTGCCCCAGCTTGGACGAGAGGCAGTAGAGGGGAGGCGATGACACACACACCCAGCGTGCCCATCAGAAAGCAAGATGGACATTTCCCAATAGATGGGCAACACTTGCTTATAGTTGAATACATCTGATCATGGAGAGCCAAGCAATACATCAGTACCCAATGCACAGCAGATT
Source organism: Pogona vitticeps (assembly GCF_051106095.1). NCBI lineage: Eukaryota > Metazoa > Chordata > Lepidosauria > Squamata > Agamidae > Pogona > Pogona vitticeps. Next base: position 180,386,835 of record NC_135787.1, read on the forward strand.
GTGAGTAACACCAGTATGTAGGACCTGTATGTTTGAGAAACAAACTAAAAAAGCAGCTCCCTCTCCTTTGTGAGTAGGTGTGGATTCCTTAGGGATCCAACTGTTTGGGAGAAGATGGTTTGTTGTATATTAGAGGTCAGAAGTCTTCTATTGCCCTTGATTGTGTTGCTTTCGTTCTTTATACAGTGGTTTTGAAACATTTTTTCTTACCTTAAGTGGCTTGGTAAAGATAGGATTTCTTTTCTCAGTGTTGATATCTCTGTGTTCCTACCTTTCAAAAAGCAAGGGAATTCCTTAAAGAGGAGGAAAACAAACCTTGTGTTTAAAGTAAAGAGGTACTCCCAAAAAACAAAGAACCCTGGATCATAGATAAATGCTTCCTCTCCTTTCTCAAAACATTGACATGTGTACGTTAACTTCTACTGCTACAAGTCAGCTCTATTCTTTGTTTTCACTCTTGGCAGTGTACATGGTTTTCTTCATTCCCCCATTATCCTTACAACAACCCTGTGGACTAGGCCAGAGCAACCAAGATCTGCTTTTTGTAGATGTTGAGACTAGAGATGGGGGTATTTGTATTCGATGTGGCATTAACAAGGGTCCAGCCCCATGGGGCCAAACGGTCCACTCACCAGTCCACCATAGCTGAGGACAGTGGGATTCTACGAATGGCTCTGCAGTGCGCAATCCACTCGCCACTCCTGGCAGGAGGTGGGAGGACAAGCGTCGCTGCAAGGTCGAAGAGTGGCGAATGGATCACATGCTGCAGAGCCATTCATAGAATCATGTCCTCCACGGCGGATCAGTGAGTTGGCCGTCTGGCCCCATGGGGCTGGACTCTCATTAACGCCACCTGTGCGGGGATATTCGTATGCAAATACTCCCATCTCTAGTTGAGACTGCTACAATCTATGCTTCATGTCAGCTTTTCTGTACCACTAGTAATGCTCAGTATAGAAAGTAAAGTACTGTAGTAAAGTGGATTATACTGCAGAGTTTACTTATTTGGGGTGGCACTTCAGGTACAAACAAGGATGCATCAGTGTGCCCGTGTTTTAAGGGAGGCAGGGACCGCTGATCTGTGGTCTGAATGTCTTTGCTTTTAGGGGACACAGCTTTACTCATGACTTCTTCCTTTCAAGTGAACATTGTTGTTTCTTTGGGAATTAAATAAGAAAGAGAAAGAAAATTCTAAAGAAAATACAGACTCAAGGAAAGACGACTTGATATAGGAAAATCTGCACATTTTAAGTACTTTAAATACAGGAAGTGTTTACTAATCAAATGTCAGATGAGAATTTCAAAGAAAAGGAGCGGAACAAGAAATGGGGCAAAGACAGGAAATAGGTGACAAAACCTTAGGCGATGAAACTTTATGTTTATAACACAGAACCAATAGAATGTAGCTGATGGCATGCAGAGAACAAAATGAAAAATACTAATGTTAAACGGGAAAGACTGAGAGTAAACATTTGCAGACCAGTTTGAAGAGCTTAAGATGAAGAGGAAAAGGAAGCCGGTGGAAGAAATGAACAGAGGAAACTGGAGTGGAGGGATGTGGTCAAAATAAAAAGCAAATAATAAACCAAACGACAGAATATGGATAAGACAAAAACATTGAAGAGGAAGGATGGAAGTAATGTCAGTAGCTGAGGCAAGAAAAATTAAGAGCCATTAGCTTTTTAAAAGTTCTTTTTTCATGCTTGTCAAGTTGCTTCTGACTTAACAGTCAGCCCTATAAATTCATAACCTCCAGAAGGTCCCATTATTAGCAGCCCTTCTTGCAAAGTAAAAACCGTGGTTTCCTTTATTATGTCAGTGCACCTCATGTTCGTTCATCCTCTTTCGTTACTATAAGCAGTTTTTTCTTCATTTTCATCAATACTAGAGATGGGCACTTACCACTATTTGGTGAATCAGACCTGCAGGTGTTGCACGAGTGCCCTAGATTCCACACCATTCTCCCTGCCCCCGCAGGCACCCTGTCAGAAGCAGTGGTGTGGGCTTCCCTGGCTCACCTCCTCTTGAATGGGCATCCACTGGGAGAAGTGGGGCGTGGAATCTAAGGCACCCACTCAACACCTGTGAGCCTGATCTACCAAACTGCACCAAAGCACAGTAAATGCCCATTTCTAATCGTTACAGTTGTTTGGTTTTTCTGTAGTACAGTCTTAATGTTTAATGGTAGACCAGTTTTTGCACCTTCTTGTTTAACTTTCATGACTAGCATTTCTGGCTCATTCCTATTTCTGGTGTGTGTGATCCATTTCTTCCTGACCACTTGCATAAAAGCTATAGTTGGAACATAAATTTGACTGGCTGTGTGATAGGCTTTCCATGTGTCCTGCTGGGTCTACTTCATAACAGACACTGTTCCCTATACACGTGTCACTATGATTGCTACTGCTGTTATGTGCCATCAAGTCATTTCCCACTTACGGTGACCCTGTGAATGAGCAATTTCCAGGATGTCCTGTCCTTACCAGCCCCACTCAGCTCTTGTAGATTTATGCCAGTGGCTTCCTTTAGGGAGTCAGTCCATATCGTATTTTATCTTCCTCTTTTCCTGCTGCCTTCCACCTTTCCCAGCATTATTGTCTTCTCTGAAGAATCCTGCCTTCTCATGACCTGCCCAACAGCCTCAGGTTCAATATTTTTTACCTCCAGAGCATTGTTTGTTGCATGTTAAATTTTCCACCCGGCCAGATCTGGAAGAAAAGGGTTGGATGACAACCTATCAGGGATGCTTTAGCTTGGATTTCTTGCACTGGCAGATGCCTGGACTCAATGGCTCTTGGGGTCCTTCCAGCTCTATGATTCTATGATTTTAAATGACCCCTTGTCTTAACTTACTCTGTAAATCTGCATCAGTCTATTAAAATATTTAGAAGTCCTTAGTTTATCTTTTTTGTTAAACATTATCCAATGTACCCACTATTATATTTCCTGAATGTAAACATAGCTTTCCTTTTTGTTTCAGACTGCACAGATTCCATCATGAAAACAACAGCACCATGTGTGGAGATAGGTAATATTTGTTTCTAAGTTTGGATAGAAGTTTGGGAAATGCTATTAGAAATCCATGATAGCTATTTTCTCTTCAGGCAGTCTTTGGGAGCCCAGAATTAATGGGATTAGCCTACCTGATGATTCTGTGTTGGTCAGCTTTAATCCAGCTGTGGAAGCAATCAGTTACTTCATCCAGGTGATCAGTTTTCAAGAAGATGGAAATGAATGTAAGAGGACCACAAAACAAATCTCAGAGGTAATCAGTTCTCTCTTCTGCTTACCATTGGAAGCATATTAGAAGGCACACTCCTGTCCTGAAAGCTTAAATTCCACTTCAGGAATTAGCATGTCATTATTAATTTCACTTGAATCTGTCTTTCATCACTTCTCAAGTCATCAAAACAGTCAATTAAATATCCATTCTTGTTCCACAATAAAATAACTACACCTGGTATACAGAGTGCCTTAAGTTCCTCTCTTGGAAATCATATCATCATCACCCAGAATTCTTAAAGTTCAGGATATGAATTATTTGATGCAAATGCTTTGGGCTTCTTTTTCATTGCTATTCTTACTTAATGTGTAAAATATTTCATGCCTTTTTACTTTTCTGCAGTTTTGGAATCTGGAATTTTCTGTGAAATATAAGAAACCTAAAATCCACAAGGTGACATTGAATGCTGTGTTGAATAAATGTTTCACTCTAAACTTGCTGATGAGTAAATGACCCAGCGGTCCTTTTGAGGACCAGAAAGTACTATAATTTTTATCTTAACATTTTAATTTGTTCTTAATTTTACTGATATTTCATATTCATCCACATTTTAAATTGTAGAATGCTGTGGAAGGAAAGGGAGGAACACAGAGATCAAAGAGATTATATAAATTAAATATGGCTAGATATACTTTCTGCAAGAAGGAGAACAAGTGCAACCAGCCAAACTGAGCAAAGTCAGTCACAGCCACCAATCCATCTTGGAGCAATGCTGTGTTCCACAACCATTTGTCATAATGTGTTTGGTACATTTTGCTCAGCCTTTGGTTTCTTTCTCTGACCCACGTATGCTCTGTAAAACGTGCAGTGCGTTTAAGATCGTACATTAGTGTCTTCTTTTCAGTGCTCCTTCTTATTCTTTTTACTAATTTAAGTCAAACTATTCTTGATCTTGGTTTCTGCAGGAGGGACTGCAGCAGCGCCTGAATGTCACAGTCAAGCTAGAGAGAAATTTGAAGAGTTGTTGCAAATACCAAGTGGAGGTACTGTATCAGTTATATATTCAAATGAGGAAAGTAATGATAGTGCATTCTGTTTTAGCAGTATTCCTTCATTAATGTCTACACAGAAAATAGGGGAGTCACCAATGAAGAATTTTGGGCAGTTGATGGTGTATAGAGACATAGATGGCCACCAATGGCAAAGAGAACACTTGTAATCCTATTTCAGATCTGGAACACTGTGTCTTTTCACTTCTTTGGACACCTATGACCTTTTTTCCCGGAACAAAGATTTATTCTAAAATTATGGAAACCAGTGAGATAGCTTGTTAAAACAAAAATGTATTTTTTGATCCCACGGGAGAGTTAAGTGGCCAATTCCCTGTCACTCTGCGCTTCAGATCATATATGGTTATTCTTAATTTTAACCCTTTTATTTTAATTCTGGTTATTTAGGATATTAAACTACGGCAATAGCACGCTGTTTTAATGTAGCCACTGTCTTGCAAATGGTGCCCCTGTACATTGCATTTTAATTTTCAAACATTTATTGATCCTTCCTATATTTAAAACACCTGAGGCTCAAGAGGGGGAAATAGGATGCAGTACTTAACAGTCCAAGGGGTGATGAACAGTCACGTTGACTTCATGTCCCTAATAGAAAGTGCAGCATTGAAAACAAAAATTATTGGTTGCCTTCGTATAGATTTTGTTCTTGGGCTGGTGCATCAAATCAGCTGCTAACATGGTCTCTCCTTTTCTCTTCCCTCCAGATCCAGCCATTCTTTATAGCTTGTGATACAGATTGTATGAGGCATTCAGGTTCCATTCCGTGCCCCCAGCCTACAATAGGCAATACCCCAACGAATAAAACTGGTATGGTCTTACTTTGAAATCTTCACTAGCCAGATAACTATTTGTGTTTTTGTTACAGAAAAGTCATCTTAGAATTTGCTAATGTTAATACTGTCAGCATAAATATCTGAATGCAAAGAAGCATGATCCCTGCAGGACTGATGGCATGGCCTTTTTCCTCTAAAAGAAAAATAGGCAACTTTGGTAGATCTGGTGGTTAACTCCAGCCCCTGGATCATGGGCTACATACCACCAAATTTTAGTATGTGGCAGCAATTGGAAATAGACTTTTTCCTCTTCCAGTTTTTTCCAGAAATAGAATTTTTAGCTAAAACAAGGTGCATGGTCTCTGCATGCCTTGCTTTAGCTTTAAAAATGTATTTATGAGAGAATGAGTTATATCTTTCCTAGCCCTGTTAAAAGGTGATGATAGGAGACAATTGCATTTCAGGCAGATTTTTTGTTTGTTTGTTTTGTTTAAAAGCTAGACAACTCTACTGGGTAGAAAAGCAAGTCATGTGAAGCAAGTCCACAACAATCTAGCATTTGTGGCTTCAGTTATATTGAGCTACTATGAGGAATAGTTCTTGGCTGAGAAGTCTAATTAAAGATAGAAGAAAGAATCATGTTTATTATTTATTGATTATGACGATGATGATGATGATGATGATAATAATAATAATAATAATTTATTGTCATTGTAAGTATATACACAGTATAACCATACAACAAAATTCACAGACACCCAGAGACCAGACACATGCACAAACATAACATTCCCCAAACACTCCCCACCCACTAAAAGTCCCCCACTAAAAATACAAACATCTACACCGCAGGCCAAGTAACACAGTCCAACTAATTATTCACTACTGGTGGTCTTTAAGCTCATTATTAATTGCAATTATAGCTCTGGGATAAAAACTATTCAGAAAATGTGTGGTCCGAGTCTTAATTGTTCTACAGTATATCTTCTGCCAGATGGTAACAGTTCAAAAAGATATAACCAGGATGGGAAGAGTCTCTCAGGATGCTGTGAGACTTCCTCAGACAGCGGGATGTGAAGATGTGATCCAGGGTTGGTAGCTGGAGCCCGATGATATTCTGGGCAATTTTAATGGTTCTCTGTAGAGCTTTTTTGTCCGCTACAGAGCTACTCCCAAACCATGCCAGAATGCCATAGGTTAGGACACTCTCAATGGTGCTACAATAGTATGACAGAAGTAAATGCTGAGATAAATTTAACTTGCCGAGCCTTCTCAGGAAATACAGCCTCTTCTGTGCCTTCTTCATTAGCATGTTGGCATTTATAGTCCATGAGACGTCCTCTGAGATGTAAGTGCCCAGAAATTTAAAACTACCAACTCTCTCCACTTCCTCACCGTTTATGTACAGTGGTAAATGTACATTTCTCTTCCTCCTAAAATCAATTATGAGTTCTTTAGTTTTTTTGATGTTAAGTGTGAGATGATATTACCTCTTGGCCTATTACTAAAAAAAATAAGTTGTTTTCTGTCAGGGTTCACTTTGCATTGTTTTACAACCACAGTTATGGAAATTTGCATTATTGTGTTTTTGTTTCTCCCCACCCCCCATGTTTCAGATCATCTTTCAGTGGCCCTGCCTTTGGCCCTCACCCTTATCTGCATTTTGCTAGTTGGTTCAGCTGTCACTTTAGCCATCTGCATGGCTCGAAAGCAAAAAGGTATGGAGTATGCTAGAAAGGAGATGGAAGGGTTTTTTTTTTAGTATGTTGTGGTTTCCTACCTTGCTGGTTTGGCTGTGCCTTCCTGGAGCGGTCTGCCGATATACATCAACCATTTCCCCCATCATGAGTTTCATGTAGCACTCCAATATAAAGTAGAATGCCTTTCTGAGCCCACAATTACATAGTCATTATTGCAGAATTGAGTTTGAATGACATCTCAACTTCCAAGGTAAAGGAGGTTAAATTGCTTTGGTCAATCCAAGATTCTGCCATGTTGGAATATTGTATGTAACATTTGCATTACTCTTTAGAGAGGGAAGGGTCATCATTGCTCAATGGCTATAGTTAACCTAGAATTCACCCTAACTATTTTCTTAATATTTAATGTTTCCCACCTTTCTGCCTTTCGGTCTCTCTTTCTTCTTCCCCTTTATTTAATTGTGAATGGTTTCTAATAACCAATGTTTAAACAGGACTTACATCTCTATCAGGCCATCATATAGATTCAAGAGTCCAATGCATGTTTCCACAACAAGAAAAAATAGAGAAGTCAAGTCTTAGGAAAGGAGGAGCAGTATATTCCCCTCTTATTACATGCATCTGAGCCACACAGCAAAGATAGCTGAATGTTTGATTCTAAATTTGGTGTTTCAGAAGAAGCTGATATTTATACACTAAAATTGTATTCTATTCGATTTTCTAATGTGTGTGTTCTTCTTTTACTCTTAGTAACAAATTCTAGAACAAGCAATACTGATGGACCAGAGGATGGTAAGTGAGCCATGATTTTCTGCACTTTTGTATGTGGAAACTTGGACTGGGGTAGCTTGTGAAACAGGATGGTGCTCTTTGCTGTCTTAAAATACACACACTATGAAGCTGTGGGGTGTTATGGCCAAGAGCCCCTAAGTTGTGGAATGGGACCTGTTACATTTTGAACCAAAATTCTGTAGACAGCTTGTACATTTCTGCACAAAAGATAATCATGGGTCTGGTTGTTCTGTTTGTCTTCCATTTCTTGAATATAGTTGTTTTGTTTCTCTGTCATGTTTATATTTATTGGCATATGGACATCCAAAAAAGGAGTAGAACCTTGGCTTATTTTTAATATAAAATTTCAATTTTCCAGATATCCTTCCTGTGTTACAGTCACTTTCACCGCTGAAGCCCCGTAAAGTTTGGATTGTGTATTCTGCTGATCACAAGCTCTATGTAGATGTTGTGATGAAGTTTGCTCAATTCCTGATTACAGACTGTGGTACAGAGGTAGTCCTAGACCTCCTGAATGAACGTCAGATATTTGAGATGGGCCCTATATGCTGGCTTACTCGGCAAAAGCATGAAATAGAAAATCTGTCTTCCAAAATTATTATCTTGTGTTCCCGCGGTACCCGTGCAAAATGGCAGGCCATGCTTGGATGTGGGGAAATAGTTGTGTCTCTTAAGCAAGATACCCTGCTGCCATTAGGAGACATGTTCACTCCGGCACTGAATCTAATTCTACCAGACTTTAAGCAGCCAGCTTGCTTTGGCATGTACCTTGTTTGCTATTTTGAGGGCATAAGCAATGAAAAAGATATTCCAGATCCATTCAATGTCACCTCCAAGTACCAACTGATGGACAAGTTTGAGGAAGTTTACTTCCTAATACAGGATTTGGAAAAGTTTGAGCCAGGACGCGTCCATCGGATTCCAGAAATCTCACCTGAAAAGTACATTGAAAGTTCCAGTGGCAGACAACTGAAGGAAGCACTGCAGACATTTCTGAAATGGCAGGCTGAACACCCTGACTGGTTTGAAAGAGAGAACACCTGTTCTGAGGCTGAGGAGGACCTGCAATCCCTGAATGAAGAGCTCTCTGAGGCATTAATACCCGTCAGGGAAGGAATTCTGAAAAATCATCTGCTTCCACAAGAACCTGATCCTAATAACTGTTACTTGATCAACCTATTGGCCAGTGAGGGTGAATTGGGAGCCTGTAAATTGTTGCCCCAGCATGTATCACAAGAAGATTTAGCATTCCAGACCCTTGTCATTCCTGCTGACGAGATCTCTGAGATTCAGCAGGTAATGCCTGTTGACCTTGCAAAGGAGCAAGAAATACTTAGCCATCAACTGTTGACCAATGAAGACTGGCTGGAAAGAATGCCTATGATAGCAACTAGCATCCCAAAGAGGAACAGTGTCATTCTTCAAGAAGATGTATCCTCAGGTCCCCAGCCCCTGCCAGCTAATGTGAGGCAGCAGCTAAAGGGATTAATGTACTCTCTGTATCAACAAAGTGTTATTCCATCTGATCCACCTTTTTGCCAAGAAGGTGTTAATGAGCAGCAGGGCTTGGTTTTTGATGAGTCATGCAAAGTTCAAAGACAATCAGTGCAGTCAGACCAGGGTTACATTTCAAGGTGTTCTCCTCTGCCTTCTGATAGTCCTGTAGAGGAAGAGGAAGAAGACCAAGCACAGGAAGGGCATGAGTCTGCTGGATCCCTCTCACCAAATGTACTGGACAGTCTTAAAAGTCTTCAGCAACAACTGCTTTTCCAGGATATTCAAATGAACTTCAGCTAGAATAAGATGGGAGGGAAGATGGAGATGCCATCACTCTCTGCCTGGATCTCATTCAGTGATTTTCTAGAAGGACTGTTGGTTTTGATTACAGGATTCTGGATATCCTTTGACAACCTGTGTATCCTTATAATACACAGCTTTGTGAAGTCTAATGGGTAGAGGAGGTGACTGTTCTCTGCCATTTGGCAGCTAGGCTAACCTGTTTGCCCATCACTCCTTAGCACTTATCCCATCTGGCTACAGTATTTGTGGACCATCCTTGTGCTTAACTTCTGATAAATTTCATTGGATTATTTGGAATGATGGCATTGTAAGAGAGAAAGAAGACTCTCTCTTTCTTCGTGGTCTTTGTTGCATTTATACAAAATCAGATTATTACCTAATAGTGTGACTGCATAGTTGATCATTGGAAGAACAAATGCTAAACATAAGCAACCTGTTTTTCAACTTCATTTGTAGCAGTTTTGTAAAATCTTCATCATGTTTTATCCTTTCTTAGTCTTCTTCCTGAATGGAAATGCCCAGCACACTTCAACTGTGTTTCTGTTTTTATCATTGAGGTTGTCTTTTTGCTGTGCTCTTTTAGCTCTAGGGAAATGAGATTACACTCAGATTACTGTACATAGTTCTGGTGATCAACCATATGTATTACAAGAGGTTTCTTGGTTTTCTGGCCAATTGTGTAAAATATAACTTTGCTATATTATCAATCTTTTCCAAAATAATCCAAGCATATAATGTTTCTTTTTCATTGCTGCTACACACTGAGATGATGTTTGCACTGAACATTTCACAACCACATATTTCCCAAATACTTTTCCTTATTAATTTACCTTATTTTTCGCTCCATAAGACACACTTTTCCCCCCCAAATAGTGGGGGAGAAAGTATGTGCGTCTTATGGAGAGAATACAGTAAAAAAGGGTTCAACCACTACCACCCAGAAGCCTCCCACTGCCATGCTGGGAGGCCTCTGAACTGGCACCAGAGACTGCTTGCTATTTGGACCTCACCATTCTGCACTGCTGGCTTTCCAGGGTCTGCTTCCTGGAGCCCACCTGGAAAACCAGCAAGGCCAACAGGCCTATGGCAGCAGGCAGTGAAAACAGCCAAGGACCAGGGGAAACCACAAACACAGTCCCCCACTTAGACAGTAGATCTTCCCACATTTGGGGAAATCACAGGGGTCAGCACATCCAAAGTGCAATAGATGAGCCTCACCCTGGGAAAGCCACTTTGATTATTATGGTATTTCCCCTGCCAGGTATGAGTTGGAATGGCCCCTGAACCTCCTGCCCCTTTCTGTGCCCTGTCCCCCAAAGGCATGGTGACCCCCAGCTGCACCTCCTGATCAGAACAGGGCTGCACAGCCCCAGTTCCGAAAGAGGCCAAGAGAGCTACTCAGTGTTTTGGGGTGCCCCACAGGACCCCCATCAGGGGCTGGATGTTCCTCCCACAATCCTCCAGTGCACAGATATTAGCATACCTAATATGCAGAGAAGGCAGGGAAAGTGGGGAAATTCAAACTTTCAGTTCGTGAAGAGGCTGCTTGTCTGCTTCCTTGCTAGTCCAAGCAGTTAGAGAGCTGGGAGAGAGAGCTGAGACTGCCTGGTATTGTCATTTTAAAATGTAAAATTTAGGTTAAAAGCTGTTTGTTTGGGGTTAGTGCTTGGGTAAAAAGGTGCTCTGTTTGAGTTGAAACCTGCTTGTGTAGAAACGTGCATACCAGTACTTGCTTTAAAAGCTGCCTGGGAATTCAGACCAGCGCCGATCAGCTGTTAGGTGGGGAGGGGAAAGGAGCAGGAGCAGAGAAGAGCACAAAATGGCTGCCGGCTGCCTGCTGGCTTTTAACTGTTTGGGGCTCTTTTTTGGCTGTTCTGGGGTCTACCAAGGCACTGTGAAGAGCCAGACTCAGTCTACAGTACCTGGTAAGTGACTTTCTTTTAAGTTTTTTAAAGTCTCTGACCTTTCCCCCCCCCCCATAAAAATGCATTAATTAATTTTCAATGCATTTCTATGGGAAATTTGGATTCAACTTGCAAACTTTTCAACTAGTTCTGGGCATCTAATAGAGAATGTATTTCCAAAGGGTGTTGCAGCAAGGAAACTAACTGCCTCGTGACTTCTAACTGGATTACAGTACCTGCTTCCTGATTTCAGCTACTATAGTTTGTATTCAGTTTTTTTGGCTCATCAAGAACATTGTTCATGGCTTTGTGTGGCCTAACCTGTTGTGCCTTGCATGCTATAAACGTTCAATTATGTCAGAAAATGGAGATTTGGTCTTATGCTGAGCATGTGCTACTGCTGGTGAATGGGATCAGGTTAAGCTTTGTGTTGCTGTTCTTTTGCATAACCTAAAGTAAATAAGGAAAACCACCTGTTAAATAGTTTAATTCCACTATTTATCCTCCACACAACTAAAAGGGACCTCTCAATGCAGTGCCAAATCAGACAAACCATTTCTAACTTAATATAGGCTTGAGCTGTAGCTGGGCAGAGTTGCACAACAATCTCATCTGTCATTGAGACATTTCTATAAGCATGGGGAGGAGGTGGATGAAAGGAAATGTACAATATAGGTAGAGTGTTATGGGTCTTATCACTGGCTGATAATGGTCTATATGTACTTGAATTAAATTTATGGTACACAAATTTATGGTACATAAACTAGAGTACACAAAGCTTTAAGTCTCTCCATTTGTTAATGACAGTGGTAATGGTTCTTAATGCCACTGTTGGCTGCTGTGCACTTTACATGGTTCAAATTTTATTCTGTTATAGTTTACTAAATATTTTATTACACTATTTGGTTCAGAATATATTTTCCCTGTTTTCCTCCTCTAAAAATTATGTGCGTCTTGGCCAAACGAAAAATAATGACTTTAAGAAAATATGGAATGTATTTTTAGAACATGTATTTCAGAGAGGGAGGGGGTGTACACCGAATGAAGAAACAATGAAATTTTGGAAGGAAAATGGATGGAATGAAGTGTAATGCTAGTCCTGAGGGTGATGGGTGCACTGTTTTGTTTTGTATTTTAAGTGTTTTTCTTTTTTGTAGTAGTAGGTGTATTTTGTATTCTTTGTATTAAAATAAAAATTTATAAAAATAAATAAATAAATAAATAAAAATTATGTGCGTCTTAAGGTCAGGTGTGTCTTATGGAACAAAAAATATGGTATATGTGGTAAGAGTTTCTTGTGTCAGTCTAAATTCCTTTACATTTCGCTACACTAAAACTCACTACCTTGGTTCATGCGGCCGTAATCTCGAGATTAGACCACTGTAATGCGCTCTACGTGGGGCTACCTTTGAAGTTGACACGGAAACTCCAAGTAGTGTAGAATGCGGTGGCCAGACTCCTTAGTGGAGCAAGAAAATACCACCATATTCTCCTATTTTGGCCATGCTGCATTGGCTGCCCATTCAGTTCCACATTGACTTCAAAGTCTTGATGCTTACGTATAAAGTCCTAAACGGCTTAGGGCCTCAATACGTGGCGGAACGCTTACTCCCACCAAGTTCTACCTGTGTCACTCGAGCGAGTCAGGAGGTGAGGCTGAGGAGCCTGACACTGAGGGAGGCCCGGAAGGAAAAAACAAGGAACCGGGCCTTCTTGGTGGTAGCTCCTTGCCTCTGGAACAATCTGCCTCCGGAGATTTGCGCGGCTCACTCACTGGGTACTTTCAAAAACCAATTAAAAACGTGGATGTTTAGGCAGGACTTCCCTCCAGTTAATTCCTGATTCTCTCCCCTTCTTTATTGTGATTTATTTTTGTATGTTCTCCATCTTGTAGCATTGTCTAATTGTGTAATAATTCATTTTTAATATTTATTCACGTATTTTGTGTTGTAAGCCACCTAGAGTGGTCGCAATGACCAAATAGGCAGGATATAAATAGAATAAATAAAATAATAAATAAATAAATAAATAAATAAAATAAAATCATTTCTCTGAATGTGTCCCATTCCAAACACATTTCTTTTCTCCTGCAATCAGAAGAATTAAAAGTTCTTTGAAGCCCTAAAAATGTAATTGTGTGTTTTAAACAAAAAAAACATGGTCCTGGCCTTCACAGCTGAGCCACAATCTTTAACCAATGTTAAGTATTTAGCCAATGTCAAGCACCTTTAAGCCTCAGTTATTTCCCAGATGGAAAATATGTAGCATATGCTTTATGTCTTAACTAATCAGTGACATCTGATCATTGGTGTCACTGGTCATTTGCTAGTGTTGATATGACACACACTATAATGATAATAACTATTGAGATAGAAAAGCGTTACAATTCCACATTGGTGCTTAATTTCCACTAAAACCTATGCAAGTGAGATTTTTTTCCCAATGTATTTCTGGGAGCAGTGTATGGGAACACATTTTGAGAAGAGAAAATGTACTTTTAAGGCCTGGGCTTACCACCAAAAGAATGGAATAACAATTAGCTGATATATTGGATGTTACTGTTTCTCCCTGTAAATTGCAGAATCAGGTTTTGAAAGTTCCCCCAAATAAAAACAGCCTGCAAGGGAAAAAAAAATGGAAATTACAGGGGGGGGCATTCCCACCCTGTAACTATAGTTGATTTGTATGTGTATTTCTTAATGGTGGGGAAGCATGGAAAATCAGCCTAGAGTCTGGATTGACTTTGCATCACCTTATTCTGCAGAACATATAGATCAAACCTAAGATTTCCCCTTTCAGAAGTTGTGGGTTTATTCAGATCTGCATTCCAAAGAGTTAATAAACATTCTGACATCCAAAAAAACTATTTTTTTTGTTTATTTTTAAGAACAAAATCTTGTTTTAAAAATACAAGCTCTATTAAGCCTGTGGGGATGCTAGATTTCCATATCCTACTTTCTGCAAGACATTTCAATTTTCTTCAGGATTGTGGTGATCATAGCTACTGTTTTCATACAATAGAGTTGGAATGGGCAATCATGGCTCTTATTAGATGTTCTTAGAATGTGGCCCTAACCTATATGGCCAAAAATAATGAACTGTGGGAGCTGCAGTTCAATACTAGGAGGGCCATATGTTTCCCATCCCTTCCCTACAATACAAGTTGCTGGGGAAAAATGTTGAGCTTTCTTAAATAACCCTCAGCCAGAACTATACCTTCTTTCCATCTTTTTGTGAAATGTGGTCAGTAGCCTTTCTTTTATTTCGCTTCTTTCTTCTCTTCTCCGTTCAACAATTAAGTAACATGGTTGTTGCTCCTTGAAGGGTGGCTTTTCGGGTGCAGCTTTTGCGGCAGAAACAGAAAAAGAAATTCCACCACAAAACCTTGTTCTGATCATGTTTTCTCATCCCACAAAGTAAATGTGCAGTAAATACAACAATCCTACCACAACTGGTTTTGCCTCATGGCACAAGAGATGTTGGTTCCACCTTTTTAACCAGTATAATTTAACTATCTAATAGCCAATTATCTAGCTTCTTGCCACATCACTAAAGAAATGGTGTGATGGTTATTGAACTCTTTTTTTACAAGTAGCAGTTGTCCCCTTCTATCTTTTTACAGCAAGAAGAAAACTGACACTGGCATATAAATTACAATATACTAGAACATGCAGTTGTAAGATACAGTAGCATATCCTCTCTCCTGAAGTGAAATTCTGGGTATACATCTGTTCTTCCTCTCTGGTAGGAAACTAGCATTCCCATTAAAAGCATGTCAGAGCTCAGGGGGAAAAGTCCACAGTACTTAAGTTTTACAATCACAGTCACAGCACCAAGATTGTCCAGACAAATAAGAATTACTGAAGGGAAGACCTCTGGCCAGAATTCCACACGTTTCCTTCACAGACTCAGTTTTTGGACCAAATTAAGCCAGTGGTGAGAAACAAATCTTAAGTCTTCAATCCTGCAACAAGAGTGGACTGGCCTGAGGTCAGTAAGGAGGCATCTCTGAGTGACAGTAGAGTTAAGCACCCAATGAAAATCCCAATTCCATAAGCAAAAGTAGACAAGAAAGAATACAAACATAATGGTAAAGCAGTGCTTAAAGACCAGGCTCTTATCATCTGTTCTGGCTTTTTAATCTCTTTTGTAATGCAGTAATTTGACTGCAAAGAGGAGTACTGTATGTGTATCACAGGAGAAAAAGAAGCCCTTGGCACATTCTGTTTGTTCGCAGGTTTCTTAGAGTGGTTGATAAACCATAGTTCTTTTTCTATCTAAGCAGTTTGAGTAAAATGACATGGCAGTGTTCAAATGCCATGCCCAGTAGCTGGATCTAAAAAAATTTAACCTATCTTTTTTTTTAAAAAAGTCAAGATTTCCTTTCTTGTTCTGCTCTACTTGCCTACCTGCATGACCTCTACCAGATAAAAATATGCTCATGAAATTTTTAAAACCAAGAGCAGTAGGAGCCTACCCAGACAGGTTCGTCTCAAGTTAGGGTACTCCCATCCACAACAACACTAAATAAACATGCAGACGGAAAAACATGGCATTATGGAGAAAAGACTGAGAATCTTGTCAATATAACCAGAAATGTATTTTCTCTGTTTCCATTCCATAACAAATTAACTTTAGTACTCTGGGCATACCAAAAAGCATGAGTGAGTGAGTGGAACAAGGGAGAGGGCCAATTCCCTTCTCATTTTCACTGCATTTCACTGTCACTACTAGGTGGTCTATTTCCCTGTAAACCAAAGGAAGTTGACTCGATATATCTAGGCAAGTGAAGACTTCCTCAAATCAGAGCACCAGTTTCTTTAAATCATGCAAGTTTGTCTCCTCAGAAAAACAAGAGCTGCAGCAAGCTTGAGGTTATTGATAGACCCTGTTATCACCGGCGAGTTAAATGTCTCAATCAAGAAGCATGTTTTGGCCCTTCCTTCTCTCAGTAAAATCATATGTAACTGTCCCATTTGAGCCAAGTCAACACAAGATGCAAAGAGCTCCAAGCACAGAGGTAGACATTTTCAGCAAGGAAAAAAAAAAGCTCATTTCTTCTCAAATAATTGCTGGTACCACTCAAATCCCAGAAACATCTCCCATGACAGGGTTACTTCTGGCAAAGGGTAAAGAACAGTAGCTTTTATAATCTTTTAGACAAAGTACAAGTGGGTTAAAAGCAGTCTAGGTGGGGGGGAGAGTCAGACATTCCATGACCTGACTTATTGAAACTATCCATACAATCTCTAAATCACAACCATTAGAAACAACCAAGTATGGCACAAGCCAAACGGTGTTTTTGTTTAGGAACAAAAGTGCAGAGTACAAAGCAGAAACCACAATGACACCAATAATAATGCTGAAAAGACTGTTTGGCATACTAAGGTGGAGCTGCAACTGAATCTCAAGATACGACAAATTTTAACAGAACCTGGGAAAGAAGTAAGTCTCTGTCCCCCCCCCCCAAAAAAGTGGTTTTTATTCATTTATTTTGTCCTTAAATGTGTTTTGAGCTTTTTATGTTGCACTTTCCTCAGCAGTTCCCTGAAGGACCCCAGAAAAGGGAACAAATGCTAGGGAAAAATTGTGTTCTTGATCTTGGCTGAAACAGTTACAGTACCCTGGACAGCAACACTAAAGAGAGGCACAGATTTTTAAATAGCCATAGCTTGATCCCCATAGAGGTGGGCTGTGCCATTTCAGCTCACTGATAAGACTTCACATTGCTGCATGCTCCTTCATCCAGCTTCCAAATGCTGTATACAGAAGGTGAGCATGCAAGGGCGAAAGTAGGATAAAATATTTGCTCCTGACATCTGGTTTCTTTAAGAGTTTTTTTTGTAAAGAGGAACGTTTTGTTCTGTCAGCACCCACTGACCCTCGATGGTTTGAAATGGTTTAGTACATCCACAACTTTCCTAACAGAACAGACCTAAGTCAGTAGCACATATTTCTCCATATTCAGCAATAGCTTTATGGCTGGTCTCCCCTCTACTGTGTGGGCAGGCAGCACAAGGTAGGTAGAAAGAACCTGAACACCTTGTAATACAAGGTCAGGTAAATGGTATTTCAGTGGGATTCTCTCACCATTCCAGGTGGTGGCTGTCCCTTTCTCCATGTCTATAGGCAGTGGTGGTAGGAGGCACCTCAGTAAGAACAAAACAGAGTGAGGAACCTAACCAAGACTGAGCAATGGGAGGAGTGTAAACTTTGTTTCTCCTGCTGTGGATAAGCCCAGCTCAGGAAAAGGATGGTGAAAGATACAACATAAGAAATGCAATGGGACATGCAGACAACACTTTTGCCTTTTCAATTCCCATAGTAAAAGTGCAGCAATAGCACATTAAGTGGCCATGACAGAAAATCTACAGATTGAATGAGAATTATTTGGGCAGAGCAGATGTAAGGAGCATAATATGCAAGCAAAAGATTTTGAATAATCCGGGACCAAGAATAACAGACCTGGTAAAAAAAAAAACACCACCCTTTATTGCTGCCATTATTAAGACCAAGAGGATGGTTTACTATGTCTAATACTGCAGCACTGCTAAACTAGGGGGTGTGTGCACACGTGTGCGTGTGCGGCTCCTGGCTAATTCCTTGGGCATTAAATCACTGGGAATTGTTCTGCAAAAGTAGGTTACTTTTTATTTTCTCTTTCTTTTTAGCTGCCATGATTAAAGGGGTTCAGGAATAGATGGGTGTATAGGAAAGGAACAAATTTAAGGCAAGAACAGTGCAGCAGGGAACAGCCTAAAGATTGGGGTGGGGTTGGGGGAAAGCGACTTCATGTTGCCACTGATACGCAACTGGCAGTAGGACTCCAAATGCATGGGCTTTGCTCTGCACAGTTAACTCGCTCAGTAAAGTGATGAAGACCTATTTTAAGCCACTTTGAACAGGGCCACGAAGAGTAACTTGTGGGTGAAATTCTGTTCAGCGGTATGTAGTCCATCACTCAAGAGATAATATTGAATATTTGGGTTCCCAGCAGAAGCCACCTCACTGTATAACATAGGAACCCTGCCCTTGAATTCTTTGAAATTAGTAATTGATATATGAACAGTGGGAACACTATAGCAGAGTGAGAGTAATATGAACCAGGGGGACAATTAAGTCCAAGGCAGACTTTCATACTGGAAAGATATGAAGATATGACAAAGGATTTTCTAGGGGGGGGAGAATTAAAATGCAATGGAGCGACCAACTTATAAAGAAACTTGATAGGTTACAATCTGCTAACTGGCCTACGTTTAGCAAAGTGGGTCAACCTGAATACAATGGGAGAATTGTACCCGGGAGGGAAACGGGGGGGGGGGCTGAGTCCCTAAACTACATTGGTACAGAATAGAGTCCACAGGTAAACAGGAGAATCCAGATATTGGAACAACTGAAGAGCCAAGCCAGGGAGTCAGCACTGCGACGGGGTTTGGGGGGGGCAGAAGGGAGGGGAGGTTTCACCCCCTCAGCTCTGCGCAGTGACGGCCAGTGTGTTGACATAGCCGTGGGGCCCCAGGTCGTTCTCCGAGATGCCACGGCTCAGCTGGCCGGCCCCGACCCCCGCCGAGGGGGCGGGCGCGTTCTTGGTGCTGGCCCCGTGCCTCCGGGCCGCGTGGAGGAGGCAGCCGGTCTCCAGGGCCTCGAGCGCCCGGCAGGCCAGGAAGAAGAGGTTCTTGAGCATGAAGATGGAGAGCGGGTGCTGGTAGCGGACCAGCAGGAGGCAGCGGAGGGCCAGCAAGGGCGCGTCCAGGAGCCCCGCCGGCAGGAGCCAGTGCAGGGCCAGGCGGGCGGCGCCGGGCACCCGCGGGGCGCTGAGCTCGTAGAGCCAGAGCACCGGGGAGGCCAGGCACAGGAAGTAGACGGCGATGAGCAGGTAGCGCACGGGCGGCGGCAGCGGCAAGGCGGGCCGGCCCGGCGGCGGCAGCAGCAGCAGCTCCAGGAGGGTGAAGCTGTCCAGCAGGTCCAGGCAGGTGGCCAGGAAGGCGGCGGCGGCGCGGTGCTGGGGCGGCGGCTGGGGCGGCAGGAGGAGCTGCCCGGAGCCGCCGCCGTCCGTGCCGATGGCCCGCAGGAGGCAGTAGAGGAGCGGGGCCGAGAGCGCCAGCGTGAGGCGGAAGCCCGTGGCGCCGAGCGGGAGGCGCAGCTCCACCAGCTCCAGGATGGAGGTGCCCAGGATGAGCGCCGCCTTGGGGGTGAAGGCGATGGCGTAGATCAGCCAGGCCAGGTGGGCGTAGGCGAAGTCCCCCCCGCCCCGCGCGGCCGCCCCAGCCCCGGCCCCGGCCCCGGCCTTGGCCCCCAGGGACGGGCCGGCGCTCCGGCCGCCGTGCGGGGGGTGGCCCAGCAGAGGGTGCAGCGGCGGCGGCGGGGGCGGGGGCGGGGGCGGGGGGTGCCCTCCTCCTCCTCCTCCTCCTCCTCCGAGCACGGACGGGCGTTCCCGGCGGCGGGCGCGGCTGTTGCGGCAGAAGAAGATCCCCCAGCCGGCCGCCAGCACCAGGTCGGTGGCGATCCAGCTGCACCAATACAGGTCGGTGACGGCGATCAGGTAGAGGTCGAGCAGCGCGCCCTGGCCCAGCAGCAGCAGCAGCGAGAGCGCCTGGTAGCCCCAGCGGGACGCGCCCCCGCCGCCCGCCCACCAGAGGCCGCCCGCCGCCGCCGCCGCCCCGGGGGGCCCCGCCAGGGCCCCGCCGCCATACAGCTCGGCGGCCGTCATGCTGGAGCCCGAGGTGGAGGAGCTGCTCGGGGCGGCCGAGGAAGAAGAGGCGGCGGCGGCGGCGGCGGCGGCGGGCGCAGGGCCGGCGGGGTTGGCCGCCGCCGCCGCCGCCGCGGGCTCTTGGGCCGGCACGAGGGGCTTGGCTTCCTCCTCTTCGCCTTCCTCCTCCTCCTCCTCCTCCTCTTCCTCACTGCTGCGGCCGGTGCTGGCGCTGGTACTCCCCGGGGTCCGGGTGGAGGGCGAGCTGGACACGGAGCCCCGCCTGCCCCGCCGGGTGCCGCCGCTCGAGCTGCTGGTGCTGCCGATGCCGCCGCCGCCGCCACCGCCCAGGAAAAGGGGCTGCCGGTCGGCGGCGGCGGCGGCGGCGGGGGGAGGCGGCGGGGGGGCCTGGAAGGAGCCCGAGGAGGAGGAGACCGAGCGCTGGTTGGAGACCACTCGGTGCATGGTCGCCCTCCCCGCGAGGCCAAGGGCGGGCGGCCGGGCCACGGACCCCCCCCCCCCTTTGGGCGGGCGGGCGACCTGCCCAACGCCGCGGGCGCGCCGTGCGGTGGAGATGGTGCTGCGGCAGCTGAGGATGATGGCGGCGGCGGCGGCGGTTTTGATAGCGGTGCTGCTGATGGGCGAAAGAGTGGGTGGGAGGCTGGGTGGGCTGGGTAGGGGCTGAGTGAGAGCCGAGACCCGGCCTGGATCGTCCCCTTCCCCGCCGTCGGAATCGGGAGAAACCCGGAGCGGATCTGGAGGAGAACCAGAGGTCGGGAGTGGATCCGGACGCCAGAAGGGGCGGCGGCGGCGGCGGCGGCGAAGGAGGCGCGTCTGCGGGGCCCCGGGAGCTGCCGCTTGCCTTCCCTTGGAGGGAGCGCCGGCCGAGGGCTTGGCAAGGCAGCCTGGGGCGGGGGTGGGGTGGGGGGCACGGCTTTCTCCTGACTCAGCCTGGAGGAGCGGCACCTGGATGGCAAGGGCTGCTTGCCCACCCACCCCCTGACAGCTGCGCTTCCTGGCAACTGGGTGGGTGGGCGGCCTGATGCGGCAGCAGATGAGTCACTTCACTCAGGGAGGGGAGAAAACCGGGTTGCTCAGCGAAGAAAGTTCTTGTGAGCAGGAAGGTCCGCTCAAAGATCCTGGAGGGTAAGGCACAGTGGCTGGGCACAGTACATACAGCGGGGGGGGGGGGCTGTTTTTGTGCCCTTCCAACCATCGGTCTGCCCCACCCCCTTTTACACACACACACACACACACACACACAAAAGAGAGGTTCAATTCCACTGGTGATCCATCACTAAGTAGGAGTTTGCTACAAGACAAAATACCAGTTTTTCAAGACCATTTGGAGACAGCTCTCCACATCTGGGGGTTTTAATGCATTTTGGCACATCTGGGATGCCTGAAAAGTGTGGGTTACAGGAAATGGGCATGCGCAGCCATCAAAGCTGCCCAACCCCTGATGTAGGGACTGGTTACAATTCACCTCTCCTAACATTCTCTAATGAACTTAGTGGGCACTATCAGTGAAAAATAAGGAGGAGTCTTGCATCCTTGCAAGTGTGGGTGCTTTATGTTTAAGAGACAATCCCCAGGTCTTCACTTACTACAGTACTGTCATTTTTGTTGTTATCAAGCACTTTCAAGCCACTTCCAGCTTAGAGCAACATTCATTCAAACCTTTATTGCATAATCAACAGATCATTGCAAGTTTAGGACAACACTGAAAAGGAATTTGAAACAGGTGAGATGTTTAAGGAATAATTTACACATTGCCGACTCCTCGCAGTTCAGGCTTTCAGAACAGTGTCCCAGGCAGGTACTAACCGCAGCCAGAACTGCTTGGCTTCAGCTAAGTAGTTAAATCATGTGCCTTGCGACCCTTTCCAGGCTTGATCACTTTGTGTGGCCTGTACATATTGTGTCTAAATTTTATAGCTTGTGTATTTTTTGTCACAAGAATAGTCAGAAGGCAGACAGTGCTTTCTTTTCCATGATTCAGTGCCAGCATGTCTAAATAGGTCATAATACACCACAATTTCCTGGGTCATCTCCAATTAAAAGGAATGGGGTCGTTTGCTTGTGCTGAGTGACAGCTACCCTTCAGTGATGGAGGAAATTAGCCTAGGGATTGAAACTCAAACTATATAATGAGCCAAATCATGTGGCACAATTCTCCCAGAGAGAGCCATTGCAGACTGCATGTATGAATGTTCCATGATGATTGTTTTATGCAATTTATGAAGCAGCTTAGTTCCTTTGGCTGTTAGATTTTACACATTTTTCCCCAACAAGGGGAATAAAATAAGCTCAGCTAGACTAAAGGTGAAGGTTTCTTTAGAAGAAGACAATGTGTTGTGGCTGAGCTTTGGAAAAGCTATAGACCAAAACTGATTGTGAAACATGATGGACTGCAGCTAAAGAATTATCACAAGCATGCACACATGCATAGTATTCCTATGTGGTGCAGAAACCCTCCAGCTGTTGTTCAACTGCAATTCCTATTTAACCAGCATGGCTTATGGTGAGGAATGACAGGGATCCCAACCTCTGTTGCAGGGCCACATGTTGCTCACTGCATACATCAACTGTTCAAAGAAGACTTAAAATGAGATCAGGTTCCACACAATTAAATTAAATGTCATTCTGAATAAACCTGCTCATAGAATAGGGAGAGCTGGAAAGGTCACTGAGCCTGAACCCTTTTTATTGCAGGAAATCAACAGTT
Source organism: Pogona vitticeps (assembly GCF_051106095.1). NCBI lineage: Eukaryota > Metazoa > Chordata > Lepidosauria > Squamata > Agamidae > Pogona > Pogona vitticeps. Next base: position 180,409,514 of record NC_135787.1, read on the forward strand.
AAAGCATGCTTGACAGATGGCCATCCAAACGCTCTTTAAAAGCCTCCAAGTGACAGAGAGTCCTCTACTTTCCAAAGCAGTTAATTCCATTGTCAAATATTGCTTACACTGTCAGGAAGTTCTTCCTAGCATTTAGTCAAAATTTTCTTTCTTGCAATTTGAATCCAGGTCCTACACTTTTGAGGCATTCTGCATAGCTGCTATTCTAGTGCCTTTCTTCTGCAGGCTAAACATACCCAACACATTCAAGTATTCTTCACAAGACTTGTTTTCCAGTTCTTTAACATCTTGATCAGCCTGTGTCCACAGGAGCAGAGTTGCTTAAAATGCAGTTCCATTTAAAGTGCCTTTAGTTCAAAGGAACTATTCTTCCCAATTACTTCCATAGCTTATCTTGCTTGACAAGAAGGGAGAATGGTTGAAAAAAAAAAGAACAGGACTGGGGGAGAGCAATCCATCTCTCTTTCTCCCTTGCTTTTTGCCCCTTCCTCCATACACACCACTTACTGCTCTCTTTTTTCCTTCTGCTCTTTCTCTCCTCCTCTTCTACAGATGAGCAGAAAGGGTCCTATCAAATCTTTCTGGCCAGAAAAAGTTGTAGCCTCTTCCTAAGAGAGACAAAAGCCAGTCTGCAGGTGGAAAGAACTGGATTGATTCAATTTAGTCTTTGCGTCATGCAGGGAGGAAAAATTACTGCGATATCACTTGTTTTATAAACACAACAAATCACAAAGTATTTTTTTGTGTGTAGGTGCGGTCCAAGAAGACTAAAATCATGACTAAAAAAGAACTACACAACTTTAATGTTGACAATTAAGAAATTGAAATTGTTAAAAGACTTTGTATACCTTGTTTCAATCAACAATTCAAATGAAGACTGCATCCAAGAAATCAGAAATCTGAGACTTGGAAGGGACCCAATGAAGGAATTAGAAAAGATGATCAAATTTAAGAATGTATCACTGGAAAGCAAGGCCAAAATAATCCATGCTATTTTATTCATAATTATTATATATGGGTGTTAAAGTTGTACAGTGACAAAAACTGACAGAAAAAAATGATTTGAAATATGGTACTAGGTGAGAGCTTTGCAAATACTCACTGGAAAATGCGGAAGGCAGCAGGAAAAGAGGAAGACCAAATATGAGATGAATTGAGGAAGCACAGCTTTGATTTACAGCAGCTGAGTAGGGCTGTTCTGGATAGGAAATTTTGCAGGTCACTCATTCATAGGGTCATAGGCAAGTTGGAAGTGACTTGGCAATATAGAACCACAACAATAGATATGATCCAATAGCTGATTCAAGCCTCTTGCTAGAGAGACAAGATGATATGCACATGTTCAGAGACATTGTGCTCTTCATTATTTCTCCATCACATCCTTCAGGGCTAAACCCTGGGCAGCAGAAATCAGATTCTAGGTCAACTCTGATGATCGTTAAAGCACCTCTTGCAAGCTTGGCTGGAAGTGCACATTACAGAAGAGTTGTAGCTTCTCTTTACCACTCTTTGTTGTAGCACACTGGAATGATTTTACAAAAACCAATCAGACTTTCAAATGAAACTGGGAGTATGAGGGCATTAACATTCAAAATGAAAGCAACCATGTTAAAAAAAAACAAAAACCCAAATGTAAAACTGATTTAACGTCAAGACTTCCAATGTTACTTGAAGAAGCAGGCGGCAAAGTTCCAATTTGTTCCCTAAATCAGTACCTTAGAAGATAGCATTTTTTAAAAAAAAAGTCTGGAGAGTCTGAGGGTAGAAGGATGCTCAAAATAAAGCACAGAAGGGAGAAGCCTTAATTATGTCTTGCATGAGCTGTCAGGATTCTGCAGCTGCAACAGGGAAAGACAAAAGGAGGGTAAGTCCATCTTATGCTTGTTTTTTTTTTAAAGTGCAAATTGCTGTTTGAGTGGGGGGGGATGGATGACATACTTCAGATGGTAAGCCGCTTAGCAAGCCTGAATTAATATGCCAAGATGCTGAAAAGGAGGGATAATTTTAATTCACCCAATTCTCTCTCATCTCAGTCACTGTAATGCATTTCCTTCTGATCCCAGTTGCTGGTCTCCAACCTTTTATTACTATTTTGCATTACACTGTTCATTTGGTTTACTGTGCAGCGGCTCATGTCTTCTGTCTTCACTGCCCTCTTTCTTCAGAAAACAAAGAGTACAGAAAGCTATCTTAAAAGAGTCAGGCCACTAGCCTGTCCTTATCAGCCTTGTCTGCACTGAATGCCAACAGCTCCCCAGGGTTTTGGTAGGAAATGTCCCCATCCCTATCCAGAGACACCATTGATAGAACATGGGACTTTTTTTTTTTAAGGATGCACCCCCAATATTGAACTACAGTCCTTTCTCCCCAACAAAAGTGTCCATGTAAGTGTCTATCTGTTGATTTCCTTTCTCAATGGTTCTCCCAAAGAGGGGAGAAAAACCCAAAAAAAGCAGGAGTAGGTGATACTTTTATTGGATCACTAAGGAAATCAAGCAGATCACTATGGTTTGATGATAATTTATCTTTATTAAGTTGTGTACTAAGATAAAGTCCCAGTTTCATGGCACGGTTGTTTATACCAAGCAAGTTATCTTAAGGCAAATTGAGCAGTGAGCAAATGGCTTCTGGGGGTGGAGTAGAAACTCTCTCCAAATGTTTTAGACATTTTAGAATTTGTCATCTGTCTCTTTAAAGTTCCCTAGTAAAATGTTTGGGATTATATCTCCCATCATTTCTGATTACTGTTGGCAAGGGCTTGTAATAGATGCAGCCCAAAACATTTGGAGAGGGGCACCATATTGGGGAAAGCTGCTTTCTGGTTATTTTTACCTTCTCTTCAACTTAATTTCCATTACTCGTTTCATCTTTTTCTTTCCTGTCTTTCCCCCCAGCTTTAGTGTTCCCACAGCTCCTTCTCTGCATTTGTTCAAAGAGCACCCGTATTTTTTTATCAGACTTTTTGTTCTCAACGTGTTAATTTTCTCCTCCCTGCTATGTATTTCTTGCCTCACTTTAGCTATGAATGGCTTTCAAAGGGGTGAGCAATTGGAGCGCCTCCAGAAGTTGTTGGCACAACAATTCTCATCATTTTTTTTACCTTTGGCTGTGGTGGGGGCTGATGGGAATCGAATTCCAGTAATATCAGAAAGACCATAGGCTGCCTGTTCTTTTAGAAGCTGTGATCTTATAGACAAAGTCTTTCTGCTTTTACCTCTATTTTACCACATCTAGATGGAAGTATTAGGGAACTCACATTACGATGCACATGTTCTCAGCCTACAAAGCATTCATGTTGCATCTTTAAAGAAGGAACATTTCCTTCTCCTCAACCCAGCACAGTTTGGTGTGTGGACTATTTTTCATAGGTTTGTTCATACAGAAGGATGATGGAAAACAAATTTGCTTTGGATAACAACTTAAGACCAGTACAGTCCCTATATTGTAGTATGCCTTTAGTTATAGTGCCACTGTGATTACCAGCTACAAGTAACACAAAGGACTTATTTAGGGGCTATGACATTTATTCACCACTGTGAATAGGAAGTTAGCTGTCCATGTAACCCTACCTACCGTGGTGCAGGTAGGTATTTATCATCATTTGGTGCCCCAGGTTATGATACAGACATTATCTGAAGGCATATGAAAAAGGATTTGCACCCATTTTTCAGAAACAAGCGGTGTGTCAGCAGATACAAAGGTATTTCTATATTCCCTCATACATACCATAGGGTAGGCAATGGAGTGCAGAGAAGAGCATGAGATTAGGACAAGAGAGGTTGATCGTGTTGTTAGACAACCAACATGGGAAACAAGGTTGGCTAGCTGTCAGGAGGGTGAACAGCAAACCATGTAGCTCTCTTTGTGTCCTCCGAACAAGCCTGCATCCTTCGGGTAAAATGGAAGTCGCTTCTCCATTACCAATATCAAAGTAAGATGGAGCTATCTTTCTAACAGTTTGTGTCCATGAAAAAAGAGGCTGAATCACCCTGTCATTTGTCTGAGGTAGCGGAGCAGATTTAGTCAGCCCCGACCAGACTGCCCCAAATTGTTTCTTTGCTGAGCCGTTTTTTAAAAATTAAACCACTGTGGCCTTGAACTGGTTGCATCCTCTCAGCATAACCTGGGCCACAAGGTTGTCTGAGCACAAAATGGAAGAAGAGTAGTACACTATATGAAGGAAGGGAAAAGTAGAATTAAGGTGTACAGTTCTTGTGTGAATTTAAATTTTCTTTCTTGTGATATGTTTTTAAATAGTAAGGCTCACTACATAGTAAATTAATGAATGCTTGGAAGTCCATCATTCTAGACACGAGGCATTTGTACCTATTTTCTAGATTTCTTTGTGCTTCTTCGCTGTGACCTTTAGATGCTCTTTTCATATCTGTCCCAAACCATATTGATTTTACTTTTGAGCCTTGCGATTCTGTTATGAGAATCCAGTCTTCAAACAAGTTATGAAAAAAAAGAGAACGGCCAAAGCATGGTCAAAAGATGTATGAAATAATTTTGCTGCTGCTGCTGCTTTACTGAACCTGGTAAGAAAGGAAGTAGGATAAATTGTTGTGGGGATTTTTAGTATAGCTGTCCCACTAACGTTCAGTCTTCAACAAGAAAGAATATCTTAACAGAAAGGTAAGAGGAACAAGAGATCAAAGCCTACACCTTTTCTTGTAACACAGACCCATCATTACAACAAACTATAATCTAAAGAAATAAGAGTAGTAGTATAATTCTAACATTGAGGTCTTCAAGATGGGGGGAAAATGTGCTGGAAGTATACTGAACTCCACACTGTTGTTTCCAGTATTTTCCCCACCATCCAGATGACAGAGGGCTTGTTAGCAATATGGCCAGTGCCTTCTTCCGTGGGATTTTTTGTTCTGGAGGGATGAGGTTTAGTGTTCATAAGGCTTTCAATGGGAAGTTATTTCTGTAGCAGAATCTCTTTCTTTGGAGGCTTTCAGTTAGTTCACAAATAGGTTAAAAGCAAGAAACAGCTCTAGAAGCCCAGTCCCAGGAGGAAAGTGGATTTCGAAAATGATTTCAAAGATTTCCAGACGAGAAGCAGTTTTTGAGGCTGTGTTGTTTTCCTGAGTAGTTTCGGCATGAACCCTGATACACCTCAGCTTCCTTCACACAACTGAGACAGAACTTTTGCCCCATTTGGAAAGCCCACTGTCTTTGCTGCTTTAATACCAGAGCCCCATGGGCTAGGTCACAGTTTTCAGGCAGGGTTTTATACAAAATGACCTGGACTTTTTTGCATTAAACAGGACTAGGGACATGAGTAGCATAGATTCAGAAGCTGACTGTACAGAGAAGCATTCTTTTGCATAAGCTGCATCTTGCGTGTCTCTGCAACAATGCACAGATAAGTGGTGCATATATGCTTCTCTAGATCAGGAATAAGCAAAATGCACCCAGTTTTCATGGAGCGGGGAGGTAACTGTTAAAAATGAAACTGCAACCGGACAGCAAATCTGACTTTTCTATTCCAACTGCTGGATTTGATGCTGGTTCAGGTAATGGAACAGTTGCCTATAGCCTTATTTCAAAGACAAGTTGCCTCCAGAAAGGTAGCAGAAGGGACAGTGTTGCTCATGGCAAACAGAGATAAATATTTCAGGAATAGCATGAGGAAGAAATTACAAAGCAGGCAGGAGGATGGGATTTAGTTATCATTACAGCTAACAGCTATGTTACTTTCTATTTTGGACTGAATACAGCAGTATTCCTGCTCCAGTAAGAGGTTTTAAAATACTTGTTAGCATACTGTGAGCTATAAATCAGCTTATGACAGACAAAGAATTTGCGGACGACTAGACACCTATGGGATACAGCCAGAAAAGAAGCAAGATGCAAAAAGTGTAGCAGCCCTCATGATTCTGGGTCACAGCAATTTAGATGGGATGCCTGTCCCCACCAAAAGGGCGAGGGGACAACACATCACACAGACCTAGGACAAAGGAATTTGTTACACACGTACACTGGGATCACAGGATAGTTGGCTGTATAGCAGACAAGGGGAAGAACAAGGAAACCTTACAGGAATCTATTTGGAGATATAACCAAGTGACCTTTCTCAAGGAAGTGCTTCCCCTTCACTCTGGCAAAAGCCGTAAGAGCAAGACAGTAGAATTTCAAGGTGGTAACGATTGCTAGGACTGACAGCCTGTTGAGGGCTGTCAAGAACCCTGTTGATATTAAAAGGGTTTTCTTTGAAATCCTGGCAAAATAAAAGAGGATAAAAGTCCACCAAGTGGGGAATTCCCCTTTACTCTGCCACGGCTTGAACAAGAACAATCTCAAGTCTTCCTATACCCTACATCCCCACCATCAGATGCTGGCAGGAGTGAACTGATCATTCTTGTTTCCAGTTCTCCTTCTGAAAGACTAGTTCCACAGCATCATTGACATCATGCACGACATGAGAAGCCTCCACCAAGCTCGGATCAAAATGGAAGTCCCGGTGGCCATGGAATACAGTCTCCAACATACTCTTGTTGCAGTCTGTAGGAACATCTCCATAAGGACTGTAGACTCCAGTGCAGACCAAGATAGACTGACAGCTCTCAGCAGAGCAGACATTGTGGTTTCTCTGCTCCTTGCTCTCTGCTGCCATAGTGGTTACGCTAACTTTAGCCTGAGTCTGGAGGTAGCGGTTGTAGAGGTTTGCACCGTAAACATCAGCCATCGGGTTGTCCCTGTGGTATACAGCCAACAGACCAAAGGAGAAGGAAGAAGAGCAGTAAAAATTCTGGCAGGATATAAAATATTAATCATGTGCCCTCAAGTCAATTCTGACTTATGTCAACCCTTTTCAGGGTCTTCCAGGTACAGAGCATCAGAAAAGGTTTACCATCCCCTTCTTGTTGGAGCATCTTGGGACTGTGCGGCCTGCCCAAGACCACACAGGCTAGCTGTAGTCACTGGGGACACGGTGGGGAATTGAATTCTCAACCTCTGGGTCCACAGCCAGATACCAAGACCACTAAACTATCCAGTGGCACTTAAATGTTGGCAATTGCAAATCATTAGACCAATCCCTCTCGTTTCCAGGAATATCCATGCACCATTCTAATCGGACAAGAAAACAAAATAAAACAAACAAACAAAAAAAACCTGCTATATTTTAATGTGAGCCTTCATGCATCAGCCATATATGCTACTGCCTATAAAGCAAGAGATACTGCTCCTGAACTTTCCCTTACAAGGGAAAACAGCACGTGATAAAACCCATTTCTTCCTTTGCCTCGTTAGTGCTTAATTTTCTCTGCAGCTTGAGGAGGCAGTTACATACCCAACAGCGTACAGGTGGCGAAGAGGAGACGTCCAGCCCCAGCTCCCCATCTGCTGCTCGATCACATGCTCAGCATAGCGGTAGGTAACCGTGCTGGGTTTGCCTATCAGCGCTTCATATTTTAATTCCTTGCCAGTCATTTTCTTGTAGATATTCTCCAAGCACACCAGAAAAGTGCCATGACCAAATCTGGAGAGGAGAAGAACAGACGTGCTTTATGAAACATGGCAAGTTGTCATACTTCATGCAGTAATACTGGCAATAAAGTCACCCTTACCAAACCATAAAGGTGGAGAATTTTTCAAGTATTGCAATACAGACGTGACTGATTTTAAAATATTCTGTGTTTGCTGCTACATTATCCCTTGTTACTTATTTGTTCTGGAAGCCCCACTTTGGAGTAGCTCTGGAATAACAATGTATACCTCCATTCACTGTTAGCATGCCCTGTTGCTACTTCTAGTTTCTCGGTTTAAGGGCACTGTCAATCAGTCTGCATCCAAAATCTTAAAGAGGTCAGTGATTAAACGTTCCCTCCTTGGAATCTTTTTACAATTTTTGTGACTTACTGTACTTCACAGTTATATGCTGTGTTTTGAATTTCAATACTGTAATTTTTAAATTCTCTTTTGATTAAATTGATCTGACTTTTGGCAGGTGTTGGATACTGAATACAGAACTTGATTAAATTTGGTCTACCTAAAGCATACAAAAAATATTCCTGCAATATTCATCACACTGGGTGATGGAGTCTTCTGGCTCATTTAAGACAATTGAGAAAGGAGCATATTCTCCAAAATGTTTTGTGTGAATGGCTCAGATGCAAGGTTAGAGAACATTAGCAAGAGATCTCTGTAGGACACGGGTGGACAGTCTGTGGCTTTCCAGATGTTGCTGAATTACGACTCCTACCATCTCTCACCACTGGCTATTCTGGTTGGGACTGGTGGAAGTTACAGTCCCAGCACAATCTGGTGTGCCCCAACTTATCCACTCCAGTGTAAGACATTCATACTACCTTGGCATCTTGGCTTCTGCCATCCATAAGAGATCCATGTTGCAAGCCAGAATAGGCAGATGTGGGTATGGCACAGTAGCCAATTCTACCCCTGGATTCCCATTACTCAGAAGTATGTCAATAATCAGCTGCAAACAGGTCTCCCATCGGACAGGCTCCCCCAGCAGAATTATCCCTACACAGTGAGAAAGGCAGGGAATTTTAAACACAACAATATATGATGGTACATCATACAACATAATAACCCTGCCAACAGTATGCTTCTCTCTGACAAAACACAAGTATGCTGCACCCATCCATAAGAAGGCTCCAGTTCCATTCTACCACACCTAATAATTTGATTAACACGTTCAGATCAGTTTCTTCACTATAAAAGCAAAGCAAAAGCAATGCATGGTATTTCACTAGTTCTAGCGGTATTTCACTGGTTCAAGTCCAGAAAACCAAGCAAGAATATAAATTAACCCACATGTGAAAAATTCAGCAAATGGCAAGGGGACAGGTGTGTTTTTTGGTTTGTTTGCTAGATATTCCTATGGAGAACCCATGCAGAACCATTACAATTTCTCCATACTTTCTAACCATGTGGCCCAAAGAGTTTAAGCTCATAATTCCAAGAGACTACAAACCTCTTCCTGCCTCACCCACAAAAGCACTGGATACATGGAACAGCATAATATGTTCTTCATAATAGTACAATGGATTGTGAATGCAGAAAACTGCTGATAACTCTTATCTGTGTATTTCTGTACTTATTTCCACAGCACTTTGTCTCAGCTAGAGGCTGCAGCTGTCCTCTTATCCAAGGAGGAAAGTAGGGAGTTTTATAACATTTTGCAGACTCAGATTCTTTGGTAATAGTAATAATCAACAGTTGGACTCTTCTCAGAGAAAATGAAATAAAACTTTGTAGCCAACAAAACAACTCTTGCACAGGCATCATTGCCAGATCAGGGTTCGGTCACTGCGATCATATCTATTACTGCTTCGCCATCTTGGCAGAGACCAATCCTCTCCTTCGTTTCCTTTAATATTCACTCCCAACATGCACTCAAATTTGTACCATTCACTGTACATTTCTTTACAGAGCATGCCTCTCTGTTCTCTCAGACCTAACCAGAGCTGGGATAAAACCCAGAAACGGAAACCCAAGTTATGTTTTGTTTTAGAATCAAGAGTGCCAACTTGAGACGACTGTGATTCAGGAAGGGAAAGAGGAATCAGTCCTAAGTTAGTTTGAAGCATGGTCCTTATAGCTAAATCATAGCATTCCTACAAAACAGGGGCAAGGCGACTGTCTTTTAATGCACTGGTTCTTAACCTTGGGTTACTCAGGAGTTTTGCACTGCAACTCCCAGAAGCCTTCACCACCAGCTGTGCTGACTGGGGTTTCTGGGAGTTGCAGTTCAAAAGCATCTGAGTAACAAAGGTTAAGAACCACTGTTTTAATGTATTTAGCTTTTAGCTTGTGGAGATTTTCAAGAATGGTCAAGATGGCGAACGGATGTTCAATGCTTCAAAGCTGCACCTCCTACAGTGGGTGCCTCCCACAGCAGGTGCTCAGGCGCAGCACCCGGAGGTGGTGGTCCAGGGAAGCCCAGGCACCGCCTCTGAGCTGACGCCCGCTGGAGGAGGTGGAGCTTTGAAGCGCCAAACATCTCTTCAAGTGCTAAACAAACAGGCACAAACCGGTGAGCCAGGACTTAACATGAGGCAAACAGAATTCTGCACTCTATAATACTAAATGAGGGCACTGACGGGTGCAAAGAAGTGCTTGGAAAGATTCTGGGAGCTGCAGTCCTAAAAACTAAACTGCCCAGGGTTTTAACAACCCTCCTCTGGCCTTCATATTCCAATTTTTTTCCCAGAAGTGCATTTGGGAACATGCACTGGTTGAGAGAACATTCATTTCACCATGCTACACACACACACACACACACACACACCAAGAAAGCAAACCCTTTAAAAGGTCTGTATTAGGGTTGACTCTACATAGTGCTTAAAAGAATGGGAGAGAGAAACTCTTACCTTCTACGGTGGGGAAGTCAGTGGGCATAGGAGGCTGTCAAAAGGACAAAAGAGAAGCTGGTGTTTTTTGCAATGTCAGTCAAGGGCCAACATTTTCAAAAGCAAATAATGACACCTGGTTCCCAATTTCAAAATCCAAGAAAGTTCACCTTTTTAAAAAGAATAAATAGAGGTCATGGGCAATTTTAAAAGAAATTAATGGGGTAGTTTTCCCTATTAATTTTATGCTGCCTACTTCAAACTTGTACAACTTGATCTTCTGGGTTGCAGAATTTTGGTTTTGAACCCGCAAGAACCCAAAGGCCTCTCCATCTTGCATGAAAAACAAAAAAAACCTCAACAGGTAGACTTATATAACCTTTTTCATGAGGGGACTTAGCATGGATAGCATGGAAATGTTTGCTTTGTTGGGAAATAGGAAACACCAGCAAGGTTGTAAGAGCCGAGATCAAACAGCAAACTTTTATTCAAACAAAAGACAAAGGGCGCACATACTTTCAGACAACCTTGTGTTGACTAGCTTTGCCAGTTTAATACTTGCCAGTTCTTTTGGCCTTCGGCTTTGATCAACCATGTCCAGCAGAGGAAATGCTTTCCTCACCTCTTCAATGGTAACAACATGCTGGAATCCCAGGCTGTTGCAGGTGGTTAAGGAAGAAAACTGCCTGCCCACCTGCCAACTGTGAGACGCAACAACCACACCTTTTAAAATCCACCTCTTTCCTGTCCCTCATAGAAAGACAAAAACAAAGTAAACCATGATTTAAATTAATCCTTTTTTAAAATTTATTTCATGTTTAGTCCATCTTTTTTCCAAGACATTCAAAGGAATGCCCATTGTTTCCCAAACCCATACTTTATCATCACAAACAGTCCTGTGAGGTAGGTTAGGATGAGGGGAAAAAATGACTGGCCCAAAGTCATCCTGTGATCTTCAGGTTAAAATGCAGATTTGAATCTGGATCTTCGTAGTTATCCAGTGCTCTAATCATTGCATCTTCCTGGGTCTCACTTATATTACTACTAATAAATTCAGAGTACATTCTATACAGTACAGAGAAACAGATCCATATTCCTTCCAGCTACTGGATACCCTTCCCTCAAAGCCAAACAAATATTTGTGAAGAGGTGGCAGGATTCCCGCAACCAATACCAAACTCAGGTGTAGATAGTCTTCCTCTGATTTGCCTTCGACTTTGAGTTTCCAGTGACAGCTTTAACTCCTTATTGCAGGTTTTTTAAACAACAGGGCCGAAAGTCAATTAAACTTCCACAGAGCTGATGTCCCACCAGTGTAGTAACGTATGGCCATGCTGTCTGCACAAGCCTTGCCACTGTAAAGCAGAAGACAGCTTCCATGAGCAACTCGCAATGAAAGCAGAAACTTTTTAATTCGCTGCAATCTGCCACTGCTGGAAACATCAGCAGAGCTGTGCAACAAGATATTGACCTATAGCATAATACCCTGTCAACCCACTTATATGTATTCATAGAACTATCCTGATTTACCCTTGCCCAGCCATCAAGTGAGCCTTACAGGATGTGAGTCCAAGCTTTCTCATTCCATTGGAAGTTCTATTCAGTGCACAGCCCTGGCCATCTCAACAGATCACTAGGAAAGCTGGAGGAAAAGAAAAAAAGAAAATCTAAAGGCAGCAAAGGATACTCCCTGGCATTTTCTTCCACGGGACCTTGTCCACAGACAAGCACGCACTTCTTGTGGAATTGATGGAAAAGGCGTAGTGGACTATGGGAGAGAATCACCCATTCAGGAGACACCTGAAAAAATGTAGATAAGAAAGGTATGCAGCTCAGCCTTCCAGCTGCTAGTCTTCCAACCCGCAAGCCACAATAGATAGCTAATAGATTACCCAGATCAGGACTATCTGCTGGCAATTTCTAACTATTAGAGCTCCCATGAGAACTCTGCATCTCTCTTTTGATCTGCAGTGGGCTCCTTCAAGTACACAAAGCTATCACTTGTAGTTACAGCTATCAAAGGACAAGACAAGAATAGGTAAAGAGGTCTGTGAGGCACAAGGCGAGGGGGTAGAAGCCCTCGCCGGAGTGTCGTTCTCCCTCAGGAAAGAAAAGGAGGCGCAAACAGACCCGCTTGCATCACCCATCGAGACTGTACAACGGGGAGTGGACACCTGTGAGTTAGAACGGGGTTTGGCTAAACTGACTGTAGCCACTCAGATGGAGAGGGAAATGGCGGGAAATGAAGAAAGGGGCAGAACCACTGTGGAGGTGGGAATGGGGGATATAAAAGGGACAAGAGATGACATATCCGGGGGCTGGGAGCTAATATGGGTAGAGGACCCTTGGACTGGTTCCCAGGGAGGAGGCAGGCTATAGAAGAAGAAGGGGTCTGCCTCCCCGACCCTCCTATTCAGGTGAATCAGCGGTGTGCGAGTGGCACCGGAGGCTGAGAGAGGAGAAAGAAGCCGTGGAGAGAGCCGAGAGAGAGAAGAGCATGGAGGCTGGAGGAAGCCTGATGGAGGGGGGGTTCCTGTTGGACCGTGGGCTCCCTTACGAGGAGGTGAGGACCCTTTCAACCCAGAGGGGAGAGATGAGGAGATCATATTGTTTTTGTGTCATTTTGTGTCATTTTAATTTATTCATGGTGTGTTGTAAGCCGCCCAGAGTGGTAGAATATACCAGATGGGCAAGATATAAATCGAATAAATAAGTAAATAAACAAACCATTGTTAGAACCAGAGACTGACCCTCTGGACTTGGATGGCAGTAATCCATTTACCCAGGGACCCCGGAATGATTTGGACTATAACCTGTTTACCAAGGATGTTTGGATGCCCTCGTGGGACCCGTTGGCAGCGAGAGACAATGTTAGAGTTAATCTAGAGAATAAGGATTCGTTGTTTGATGTTCCAATAAAGCCCAGTTTTGTTTTTTCAACCCGAGAGCCTCATACGTCTTGTCAAAAGCAGAAGAGACCCCATTCGAACCCTCACAAGGTCTTGAGAAACAATTAACTGCTATATATTTGGGGCAGATCCCCAAGGATTTCAGAATTATTTTAATACACTACAGCAGTTTTCCCCTTACTATTTTACTTTAACACAACTGAAACGTAATGATAATATAATCAGAACAACCAAAGGTTACACAATGTTGGTTTCTACAATGAGAATTTACTGATGGCTTCTTTCCATAAACTGCAGATTAATGGCAGGGAAGATTAATATGTCAAGTCTTCAACACATGTGCCGTACGTTTATGGCCGTGGGGAAGATTAAATTAAATCAAATTCACAAATTTGGATCCCTCCCTACGCATCCACATTTCACACAGCATTCAGAACAAAGAAAATACTAGCTGGCCACAAAAGCAACTGGCTCTTATCTTTGAAACTACAGCCCATCCAATAATAATAATAAAGTGTAGTCAAGAAGTTTCTGGCTTAAGGTGACCTCTCCCCAGGTTTCCTAGGATAGAACTGGTTCATCATTCCTTTTCCTCCATGGGTGCTCTGGACCCACCTATGTAGCCAAAGCCACATGAGTTGACTCTTCTCCTATAAGGTAAAATTTGGGAGTAATGATACATCTCAGGCAAAATGGAACAATGTACAGTGGTGTCCCGCATAGCGAGGTTAATCCGTTTCGGATTAACCTTCGCTATGGGAAAACATCGTTAAGCGGGACAGGGAAACCCATTGGGATCCAAATGGGCCCAAAACTCAACGTTCTCCGATGTTTTCCCATGTTCCAGCGGCCATTTTTGGTGTCCCGGTGGCCATTTTGGGTGTCCCGGCGGCCATTTTGGGTGTCCCGGCGGCCATTTTGGAACCGCCGAACAGCTGTTCCCCCATTGTAATGCGAGCATGCCCTCGCATTAGCGATGGGGAAATCCGCATCGCAATGCGGATTCATCGTGCAACGGTGGGCTCGTTATGCGAGGCACCACTGTATATCAACTGTACATGTAACGTTAACTGATTGCACAAAGAGGCTCTAAGCTCTACCCTGGAAGTATTTCTTTTTTCCTGTGAGAAAAAAACCCCAGTCCCTTTTTAATGTTTAGCATTCTGGTCTCACATCTTTATGCTCTCAGGTAAGTGGCCCCAAGACAACACAGGTGTCCTTTGTACCTTGAATCCAAGGGCTTCAGACAGTTCTTTGGCTTTGCTATCCCGAGAGCAGTTCCCAGCATTGGTTACAAATGCAACAGGCACATGGAACTGGCCTTTTGAATTTGTTAGTTTCTGGAAGGCTTTCTTAGCAGCAGGAATGACAAGCCGGCCCCGTAAAAGCACTCCATCGATATCAAAGAGGAATCCAAAGGAAGGAGAACTTGTCTGCAGTGGACAAACAGGAGACGAAATTGGGATAGATCACGTAAGTGTTTAGAAAAACACATTAATAGCCCTAAAACATTGGCAGCTCATGGCTTAAATGGGGGTGACAGCCTCACACAGACATTTGGACCACGAGCTGTCATGTTCAAAAGGAAAGACTTCCAAGAAAAGACAAAGTGGGACAATTTGGCATTTTTTACTCACTTGTTTAATAATAATAATTAAGAAGAAAGAGTTAAAATGTACATCAGTTTCAGAAAATGCTCTCAACTAAACACCTCCAGTATTCAAGAAATTCTTATGAAACCTAATAGTGCCTTTACCTGAAGGAATAGGACTTACTCAAATTTTTGAAAGTCCAGGAATGCGGTATACATTCCAAGTTCCCAAGCCATCGGGCAATCACTGAAATGAAACCATTAAACTATAAATGTAATAATAACTAAAGGGCCCATTACAGAAGGAGGTGCTAGAAACTATCATGTGTAAAACAGGTCAACAAATCCAGCAACTTTTTTTAATAGACTTGTTATCTACAACCACTGAACACCAGATAACCTTCTTGTCTACAGGCAGCTGCAGAGCATCTTTGAATCAGGCATCCTTTGTACTTGAACAGTCCATACATAACTCATCTGCCTAGTCTGGAAATACTGTATGAGTTCCAACTACTAAACTGTCAAGTAAACAGCTTTATGGAGTGTGTTGCTTTTACTACTCTGATATGTTTTCCTCCAAATACTGCACTATACCACTGGTTTCGAAATGTATCCATGGAGTGGGAGGGGGACTATAGATCTGGGGGGGAAAACTCTACTAGCATGGAGATCTGGTTTTCTTGACACTTAAATAGCCTTTGGCAGCGACATTGTTCCTAGTAGAAACAGTCAGCACAAGGAAAATCATATTTTCCTGACATCACCTGCACGCCTTCTCTTCCAATGTCAAGAGTGGCACCTATCTGTGATAAATAAGCAATCCTATAGCATCTGAAAGGCAACACATGTATTGTGCAGACCAGAAATATGAAAAAATGTATGCTTAAAAAGTTTGTAATTTTTATTACAATTTGTTAATAAATATTTAAAAATATGTTTCTGCAGCAGTACTATCAGTATAATATTGTTATGGAATAAAGACCAGCATGATCTACTACTTTTTCTTAAGCATTTGTACTACACCACAGTAGTGTTTTTCGGCTCTAGGCTATCTAAAAATTAATAACCAAACAAGAGCACCCAAACACATCCGAAAATAGGTAGCAAAACAATAGAGAACCAAAACCAAAAGTTAAGGAAAAAACAAACAAACCAGGGACTGCCCAAAGTCTAAGTGAAATAGAATGTTTTTAACAACTTGCCTAAACATCCTCCTTCTTCCACATAAGAAAGAGAAGAATGTCATTGATAAGGAATCACTGATATGTAAGTCTAATCTCCCATCTCACCACTATAGAATCCACAGGAGACTGTAGAGTCAGATCCATATGGGCCTTATCTCAGTTTGTCTAGTGACTGTCCAATACGCCTTCTTAATTGCAATTAACTATTAGTCAGCGAAGTTTTCTAAGGATTCATAAGGCGAAATCTTTACAGGAAACTTTGGCTGGAGCCTGTCCTCGTCATATTTTGAATCAATTACAGCAGCCAAACGACTGTTCATAGGCAGCCCCACATATATATATACAGTAACTTTCCAGTTAAAACTGCTGCAACGTGTGTGTGTGTGTGTGTCTATACACACACACGTTGCAGCAGTTTTAACTGGAAAGTTATGTGTGCAGCTCTCATCCTGTGAGGCATTACGTGTAAGTCATTGCACACTTCCAGATGGTTATCCTACTTACTGATGCTTTCCTACAAAACCTCACTGGGCACCTCCCGTTCTGCACTCCACGGGAGGAGCCGAGGCCCCGGTCGGCGATCCCCGGGCGTGGGGAGACACGTGTTGCAGGAGGATCTCAACAGGCCAAGGGGAGCGGGGGGGGGGGAATGCAAGCTGCCAACTCGATTCCCCACCAAAGGTCATCGGAGGACAAGAAAGGGAACGGCCAAAGGGCACAAGCGCTGGGAAGGAGATCGGGGCGGGGGGGGGGAGGCTTCGCTCACCTGATGCACCCCACAGGCTCTCCCCACCAGACGGCTATAACAGTTACTCCTGGAGAAGGCGCGGCTGCTGCTGCCAGGAGCACCCCTCTGCCCGACGCCGACCGGCAGCGGCGGCAGCAGCAGCCACGTCCTCAGCGCTGCTCTGTTCCCATGGGCCAGGCAGCCCAGAGCCATCCGCCTGCCTGTTTATGCGTCTTCCCATTGAGGCGGCGGCCGCCGCGCATGCGCTCACCCGCCCCGCCCCATTTCATGCGTGCAGCCAATCAGAGCCTGGTGTGTCACGTGGGTCGAGGAGGAGATCCGCGGCTCCCGAGGCGGAACTGAGGAGGCGCTACAGTCCCTCCTCCAGGCGTCTGGTGGCGCCTTAAAGACGGTCCGTTGTTGTTGCTGTGTTTAATAACGGCGGCGGTTTTCCATGGACACCTAGTTGTCCTTTAGCCTTTTAGATGGCGCTTTTCGAACAGGTAGCGGTGCTCGTCCGTTTCAACAAACACAAATCCGGATCAAAAGGACAGTGGCTCCTTTAAAGCTGACACGTGTATGCCAGTGAAAGGTTTTCGTGAACTATAATCCGCTTTTTAAGACGTGAATGTGTTTATGTTGATAAAGCAACTTTGTTGTTTTTATAATTCCTTTTAAAAAAAATGACGAGACGTGCACCCCTCTTGGTTGCTACACAGAAAATTAGTCCAGGGTAGATAAAAGAAGCCAAAACTTCAAACAGGAAAATTATCGTCATAACTTTCTATGAGTCCACGTAAGAAAACTACCTGTTGGCTTTCGGGTTTCACAGAACACTTTGTCAACTTGGATGTTAAAACAAAAACGGAGGGGAGAAGAACACACTGACATAAACATGCTTTTCTCCCTCGTGTCCATTTCCTCCTTAAGAGTACTGTACTGTGAAACTTGAAAGTTAGTTCCCTGTTATATGAGTTGTTTTTGTGAAAGCATGAAGATGATGTATTTCCTACTAACACATCTCACCAAGAATACATAGCTAAATTCACCAGTTGCCACAAAAACAATTGAGGAATCTCTTGTGGAACCTTAGACTGTTAATAGGTTTATTGTTGTAGAAGCTTATGGTGGATCAGAATTTCATTGAAGATGTACTTTAATATAGATGTATTAGCTTTCATTAGCTCCCAATGAGAAGTATTAAATTACTTCTTTGAGGTATTTTGGTACTTGTAGTTCCATTTTCATTGACTTATATGTGTGAGGGGTAGCCTATTTAGGAACTACATCCCCCACAATGCAAAACTCCCTGCTCAATCCAGTGCAGGCAGTGGGCAATTGAACATTATTGACAGGGTGGAAGTACATATTATGTCAAATTTCACAGTTTCAGAAACAAACAAAAAGTCCTGAACGAGATGATGGTTTCTTTGTTCTGTATTGGCAAAGTAGGTGGTTGGAAAATGGCTCTTATATTAAGAGGAATGAAAGGTAAACAATTAAGAGCTATGTTTTTTTTAAAAAAAAGACTCAATGAAGTTGGAATGAGAAAAAACAAAATTATCTTGTTATTTTGGCAGCAGAAAATGGCACATTTAGTTGGGCTATGGAATATATTTAGTACTGCTTTCAAACAGTTTGGGGCCAAATCACTTTCCTTATGGTCCCCAGCTGGGTCTCTTTTTACTCCCTTGGAAGTAGTTTAAACAAGGTTTTTGAGAGCTATTGTCCAAGAACCCCTCTGGTATTCAAATGTAGTTGGAGGTGGGATATCTAAAGATTGAAACTAGGGATCCGTTACATATCTTTAAATTTTATCTGAGGCTAATCCCCACCCCCACCCACCCCCACAGAGGTTTAACCCCTTTAATATTACAGGGCATTTATTGCCCATATGGAAGGAAACTCTACCTGCTAAACTCAGAGGGTGTGGCTTTTCTGTGAAATGCCTTGTTCAAATGAGATATGATGCAGCTAGATTAGCTATCAGACAATATATCACGAGGGTTGAGAAGCCACATGATCTAGGTGAAGCCTGAGACAATGATGCAGTAAGCAGTTGTTAAGGTTTCAGGAAGCAAATGCTGTTACATTTGGAGATGTAATTTGACCTTCTTAAATATACTGCAGTTGGCTGAGGAAAATTGGCACCAGCTGGGTCTCAAGAGCATAACTTTTATCTTTGTGCATTTAAAGGCCAACTTTAGGGGGGAGCAAACAGCCTCCATTATTCTACCTGCAGACACCCATAGTTCTTTTCCTATAAGAAGATTTTATTTTATTTTAGGAATTAGTACACCATGCTTTTAACAGGTTTCCAGGGCCGCTTACAAAACATTAAACTAAAACAATCCTGTACACATTTATCTGAGAAGTCCTTTTGAGCTCAGTGGAATTTGCTTCTGAGTAGATTGCAATATGAACAAATAAACAAAAACAAAACATTAAAGAAATAGAAATAAAGTCACAATCACAGCAGGCTCAAGTTTTTTAAGTGCTTCATTCCTTGTCTCCCTCATAACTGGTCCATGGTTAGCCAGCCCAACCTTAACACACATCATGATGTCTTAGAGCAGGGCAATGGTATTATCACAGATCTTGCCTTTTCCAGTATGTTATGTCAGTTGATAAAATATCAGCAAGGAAGTTTTGGGTGTAGCCACTGTGTTTCAGTAATATAGTGCAAAGGTAGAAATGAAAGATGTAGTATATTTGGGGGAGGAATTTCCATGAGTTTAAAAAACTGAATGTTATGTTTTCTTTGCTACAGGTTTTAGGCAGACAAATGTTCTGTGTATTCATCTCAAAAATGAAGACTGTAGACAAGGCAAAAAGTAGAAGTGTGGAGATTTGTGGTTTTGGAGTCAGTTTGGAAACACATATACTGTACCATGCATCTGCCAGGAAGCTAAGTTTGGACACAGCTCCTCACTCTGTGCGTGCATGTGGTCAAACACATGCTTGCCACCAGATAATGTCTCAGGTTGCCCTATACTGTATTTCTGTACTAACTGGGCCCTGATATGGATAATCTCTATAATAATATCTATAATAGCCATTCAATTCCAGTGTTCTTCTGGTCTGCCAGAAGAGGTCACTTTTGTACTACAGGAAAATGCAGACTCCCTGATGCTATTCTAATAGTTTTGCTGACCATGGTGTTGCTTGGTTTGAAAAAGCCTGAATCAACTAATTCCGTGACTTAACTTATTCCCTTCCATTCTCCTGTAAACAAGATTGTTAATACTAAATGAACATAGCTGCTGATGTTAAAAGACTGTCTAGAAAAAAGAGGAGGGGAGATCTATCAGATAGACATATACCTGCAAGATAAGTTTTTTATTTGCAAATTATAACTAATTTATATTGTTACTCATTTCTAAAATAGATGTCCTACTTTTCTTCTGAAACAGGAACTTGGCACAATGGACAATATATCTTGACAGCTATCACTTTTTTTTCAGATAAGCAAGAAATAAACTAGAGACACAATCCATCCAAATTTAAACCTTTAGAATCTTATTGATTTTCAGTGACAATGATTTAAATGCTTAACATTACAAACCTAGTCTATTTAGAAGTAAATTCCATCAAATTCAATGTGTCCTATATGGAGTATGCTCAATTGGATCCAGTAGGATTTGCTGATGTTAGGAAGTTAGGAAAGTGTGAAGGCAAGAGGAGAAGGGGACAATAGAAGATGAGATGGTTGGACAGTGTCATCGAAGCTACCAACATGAATTTGACCCAACTCTGGGAGGCAGTGGAAGACAGGAGGGCCTGGCGCGCTCTGGTCCATGGGGTCATGAAGAGTCGGACACGGCTTAATGACTAAACAACAACAACAGGATTTGCTTGCATAAGATTGTACTGTAATTAACATTCAAGTCACAAGGCACTTCAAAATGTTTGTCTTTGGTTGTAGTTTGTCTTTGGGTTTTGTAGTGCTGATTTGATGATGGTAAAAGTTACAGCAACTCCAAGCAGAAGGGAAAAAACCCAAGTATTACAGATCAACATCCATTATTTGAAAACCGTGATCCCCTTTTTATTGTTCTTTTATGCTATAAATTCAAAGCATGGTTCTTTGTATTTGTCATTTTTAAAAACTATTTGTAACACATATCTGCTACTGATCACATGTGATCTAGTTTCAGATCAAAATAGTCAGCTGAAAAGTAGAAACATCAAAACCCGTAGTCCCAGATCTTGATACCCACTCAATCTTTCAGAACATACAGATGCTCACAATTTCTCTCCCACTTTTACTCCATGAAATAAAATATTTTTACCAGCAACATCACAATTTCAGGTTTCCAAAAGTAGGAGAGACAAGTAGATTAAGATGTATTGTGAGAATTAGCAACTCTATCAAGATGGGTATTTTTCCTTGTTAGCAAAACATTCAATTCAACACAGAGTGTTTTAAGCATTTACTGCCTACAGATCACATCAATAAAAGGAAATGGAACTGGCATGGGGTAAGTGTCCTCTGAGGCTCCTAAAACACTGTTCTGGAATGGCTTCTTTGATGTTTGAAGAAACAGCAGAGGGGGGGGGACACTCATACTATATTTGCAGGGTGAGGGTGATTTCATTCCCATTACTCCACATGACTAATGTGGAGTTCAGCCTTCTTGGTAATGGAGGTCGAGGCCACAGAGAATGAACATCATTCTCTGCAGAGTGATTGCATTTGGAGAAGCTCACACAAATCAAGGGAATTTCTGAACCAGATCACAGAATAGCTTTCCCATAATGCCGCAAAAAGGGAGAGTGTATTTATTTATTTTCAGAAATATGGTGACCCAGAGAGACAAGGTATTATTTTGAAAACACAGGTAAGAAGATAGGCAGTCAAGTGATTGCCACTCTCTTGATAGAGTGATTTAATATAATATGGCTGGAAAAGCCCTGCGGGTGTACTTGACAAAATAACTGTCAGCCCTGCTGGGCTCTAAAATTAGGGACTAGAAGGGACAAAGTATCTTAAGAAGAAAGGAACACTTTGCTGGGTCAATTCATATAAACTACATGGTGTGGTTTGCCCTTCAGCACTGCAGAATCTCATACTGCTCATACGGTATACTCCCCAAACCCACCTAGTTTCTGACTACACACCTTAACACTTGAATAGGAACCAGGACACACAAACAGTGACCACACCATAATGTTTCACATAAACTGACTTTTTAGCAGAGGCATCTTGAGTGGCCCATATTAATAAAGATTAACTGCTCCACAGGTATTTAGTAGATCTACCTATTATGCAACATAAATGTTCTGGAATCTCATTCTACTACCGCTACCATTAGTTGGTGAACTAGTCTTCCTTACTTAGATGTCAGCATTCCAGTGGCATAACATAAAGATATAATATCAAAAGGTTATATGCATCCAAAGGCAATGAAATGAACAATAAGGGCACATAACAGACCAATAGGTTTGCCACCTCAAAATATGGTGGATAGCTCAGTGGTTTAGGTATCTGGCTGCAGAGTCAGGCTGGGAGTTCGATTCTCTGCTGTGCCTTCTTGACAGGGGCTAGACTCGATGATCCATAGGATCCCTTCTAGCTTTGCAGTTCAAAGGTTATTGTTGTTGTTGGTTCTGAAATAACATGAAATTTTCCCCAGAGGTCCTTCCAAACTAAGTGAAAATATATGGAATAATTTCGCTACTGAGATTCAAGACTCATTTATCTTTGAACATATTCTCTCAGTTTTAAATCTTTATTTTAAATAATAAATAAATAGATAAATTTATTGTCATATATAGCCTATACATAGTATACACATACAACGAAATTCACACAGACACCCAGAGACCAGACCCACATGCACGCACGCACGCACGCACGCACGCACGCACGCACACACACACACACACACACACACACACACACAAAATCCCTAAACACTCCCTCCCACTAAAAATCCCCCACTAAAAATACAAACATTTACACCGCAGGCTAAGTAACACTGTCCAGCTGTTCACTACTGGTGGTCTTTAAGTTCATTATTAAGTGCAATTATAGCTCTGGGATAAAAACTATTCAGAAAACGTGTAGTCCGAGTCTTAATTGTTCTCCATCTTCTGCCAGACGGCAACAGTTCAAAGAAGTTGTAAGCAGGATGGGAAAAGTCTCTAAGGATGTTGTGTGACTTCCTCTGAGAGCAGGATGTGAAGATGTCATCCAGGGTTGATAGCTGGATGACAGCTATCAATGATATTCTGGGCAATTTTAATGGTAGAACTTTTTTGTCCGTTACAGAGCTACTCCCAAACCATACAAGAATGCCATAGGTTAGGACACTCTCAATGGTGCTACGATAGTAGGACAGAAGTAAATATTGAGATAAATGTAACTTCCCGAGCCTTCTCAGGAAATACCTCTTCTCTGCTTTCTTCACTAGCATGTTGGCATTTATAGTCCATGAGAGGTCCTCTGGGATGTAAGTACCCAGAAATTTAAAACTACCAACCCTCTCCACTTCCTTGCCATTTATGTACCGTGGTAAATGTACATTTCTCTTCGTCCTAAAATCAGTTATGAGTTCTTTAGTTTTTTTATGTTAAGTGTAAGATTATTTTCTTTACACCACAGTATCAACCCTTGTACAGTACTTCCTTTCTGTAAGCAGACTCATTGTTCTTATTTATGAGCCCCACCACTATCATATTGTCCGCAAATTAAATAATTGAATTTGTGTTATACAGTAGGGTGCAATCGTGTGTACAGGGAATAGAGGAAAGTACTTAGCACACAGCCCTGGGGAGCTCCTGTACTTAGTACCAAGGTAGAAGAATGGTGAGATCCCATCCTTACTGACTGTGGCCTATCTGTCAGAAAGTCCTTTACCCACACACAATCTTCTGACGTAATCCCAGGTTGATCATTTAAAAAAATAATCTATTGGACAGAATGGTATTAAAAGCAGAGCTATAATCCACAAACAACAGCCTCGCATAAGTTCCCTGTTGTTCTAAGTGACTCAATACAGTATGGAGAACAATGGACATAGCACCATCAGTAGATCTATTTCTCCTGTATGCAAATTGCCATAGGTCCAAAGAAGGTGGAAGACTAGCCTTAATGTAATCCAGCACCAATCTCTCAAAACATTTCAGAATAATAGATATTTAACCTAACTGCTTGGGAATGGCACTATAATAGATGTCTTCAGGCAAATGGGGAGAGAACACTGCAACAAGGATAGATTGAAGGATAGATTTTTTTTTCATTCCATATGTCTTGAATTCAGACCAACAAAATGAAAATCCACCACATACCTCTTACATATATTGTATGAGATAAAGAAATTAGTCCACATTGATAAAGCAGGGCTTTCAGTTAATTTTCACAACTCCTCTGGTATTCTGTATCCAAAAAAAAGAGCTGGAAAATTGCATTAATTAACATTTCTGTTAGATCTCTTACTTGCCCCAGCAACAAGAGTACCCATAAGTAACCATCCACCTACATTGCTGATATGTTCTTGGCATCCCCTTCACATATCATCAAGCCCAGCTGATTTCTGCTGAACCAGTTTGATGTCTCATTTGATGCATATTATAGGAAAGTGCACTGTTGTTTCATGTAACTTGTTTGTCAAAGCTACAGCAGATCAGGGTCACTACCCTTAGTGTGACCTTTGGTTTTGGAAAGGTCGTTTATTTATTATGCTAAGTTTCTAGCCTCCCTTTCTGTACACAACCTTGAACAAAGAACAGTCATATCATTAACTAATTATCAGGGAAGATAAGGAGAGAAGCTCCACAGAATGGAGATGCTCATTGCAGATGAGGAAGTGCTCAAGCAGAGTAACAAGGCATTAAGAACAGGCTAAATAAGACTAGTGCTGAGACATTTCTCTGTTCTCTTTTTCTTCTCTTGTTCCTCTTCCCTAGAAATTACAGATCTCGAAATCACAGTTTTTGTGGTCATTCCCATGCCCTTGATACCATCCAGTAATCAGGTTTGCTCAAATATAGCACTTAGCGTCATTAGGGAAGAACTGTGTTTCAGTTCATCCTGGGCCATTGAAATTATCACAATAAATTGCCAGTAATAATTTTTGCCCCCCTGACCTCACCAACCACCTGCTTGCTTTTCCAATGTCTATTATTTTGCCATCTTAGGGCATTCTGTAGACATCTACTCCTCTTCAACCTCCTGTCCTTCTCTTTCAGTCTTCTTGCTCCTCAAACAATGGTGGTGCAAGGAATCAATACATTATCAAATGGAAGCTGTACTAACTTGGATAGATTTTTAAAGAGTTAAGAGGCAATCATGGAGAACGATCCTTTGAAGCCATAGGCACAATACCTGCTAAATGGAAGTTCTTTGTGCAAAAGAAATACAGTATACTTTGGGTTATTAAATGCCAGCTGGCTGGATAAATATCTGGCTGCAGAGCCAGAACCAGGGTGTTCAGACTTGCAAATAAACAGGTGCTTAGCTAACTCCTGAAAAATAATCATTAAACAAAGCAAACTACTTTTTCGAATTCCACAAATTGTGAAAAGGTCTGGCTGTGATATTCAGATGCCTCTTCTAATGACAGAGTTTCTATAATGTACAACTTGGCACTAAGTCTGGTTAACCACCTTCTGAATCTAAGGATATCTGCAGTGGCAAAACTTGATAATCTTTGCCTTATATATGGGTGTGTGTGTGTGTGTGTGTGTGTGTGTGTGTGTGTGTGTGTGTGTGTGAGAGAGAGAGAGAGAGAGAGAGAGAGAGAGAGAGAGAGAGAGAGAGAGAGAGAGAACTATCCTGTGAAATTACAGTGCTTATGTATACCAAGACAGTATTCAGAACAGGCATGCCTCTCATCAACTGTAACCCTTATGACCATTAGTCAGTCCAAAACCTGAAAAAATGACTTCAGTTTACCTTATCTTATCCACTGTATTTTCAGCCTAAATCTACTGTCCCCAGTGTCTCCAGCTGTTTTTTCCCCTGTAACAATTGAAATTGGGGACCTCATCTTACCTGGTGGTCTAACTCAGTCTCCCCTTCCATGCTAGTCTGATGCGTGAACCAGTTACTTCTTTTCTTGCCTTCCCAGACTAATTTGCATTTCACATGTTGATTGGATGCAAGGAACAGTGATGTTTAAAGGGGAATTATTTGTACAATAATCACTGAGTATTGCAGTTATCACTGTGACTTGCACATGTTTTCCAGAGAAGGAGCATGAAAAATATGCAGTATGACATTGACAACTTGTAGACTATAGCATCTTTGCAAGCATAATTTTTAATAAGCATGTCAAGGAAATGGAACTTTAATTACATTGAACTGGCACTAGTATATATACTGGCAGTCAATTAGTGCATTCACAACAATTTTGTGCAATTGTATCTATAGCACATTGATTAGAACCCATATATATAGTTTTTATGCTGTCTACTTTTGACTAGACACTCAAAGCAGCTGACAACATACATTACATTATAATAAATATAAAAAATGTGTTTTAAAAGAGCAAATAAAAGCAACAGCCAACTAAACAGGAATTACCAGCCTCCACCAAGAAAAAGTAATAATCCCAAAGGTTCAAAGATCAGTCTACACAAGATGATATTTGCTTACCAACAGAAGATTAGTGGAGAAGGCAGGTGGGTTTCCTTGGAATTCCACAGGTACTAAAGCAAATGTCTCTTACCACTCACCCACTGTACCTCTGATGCTGCTGAGCACCTATGATGTTGGAAGGTCACAGTTTTTCCTAGAGATCTAAAAACTCATGCTGTTCTGAATGTAATTTTGTATTTGCTTATTTAGTTTGCATTTTCTTGTTTGTCTGAGAATGCATCATCTCAAAAGAAAATTGTGTTGGAACCTTAACAAAATAAAATTTGTTGATTTGTATAAAAAGTGTGTAGCAAAAATGCCAAATGTTCAGAACATTGTTATTTTAATTTGTCTGTTTTTAAAGATACTACCCTGGTACCTCAGAAAGGATAAAAGTTGTTTGAAAGAAAAAGTCTGAAAACTAGGAGATCCTATTTTCTTTAGTCTCACTCAGGCAAGAACTATGTGCTTCTGTATAAGGGCAATGGGACAAATACTGAGAGATTAGAAGACCTTTGTTTGTGGCTGGAGAAAGACAATGAAATCTACATACCCTGAAGCCAAACCAGATGTCCTGAAGCTGATTTTAAAAGGCTGCCACATCTATTTTGGATCTCACTTTAGGTAAGAGAGCCTGGCCTTGACACCTTGCCATTATTTCAGGGACTTTGAGAAATGTCTCCTTCAGATGCCCTTTAACTCCACAGTGCCCAGACTGATGAACAGTTTTGCAGACTCAAAAGTTAGACTGTGCCCATTTTTAAGATTTTAGTGGTCAAATTAAAGGTATCAACCATACCTGCCTTTGGATTCTATATACAAAGCATACGGATTTTACTTCCCTTTTTTAAAAAAGAAAAAAGTCACATTGCTGCTTTTCATAAAATGCACAAAAACGTTCCTTTGCCCAAACAATTTCCACAGACATTGTTCAACAAGATCTAATATCTCAGTGTCCAGTTCTACACCTGAGAAGTTAATTGTGGAATATAAACAATCCCGTGCTCTTCAAGTCTGAGAGGGAAGTATGTATCTCATCCCCAAACTGCTAAAACATGTAAAGAAACAAAAGCACAGACAGATGGTAAGTAAGGCTGAGACCTAATCTATGCTAAGTACCTGTCCTTTATAAGAAGGGCTCAAGAGGACTGGAGCAGTTGACTGGGTTCAAGAACACCTAATTCCAGTTTAAGGGCTACCCCTTTTGACTTTAGTCATTTTCATCACTGGTGGCATAATTAAAAGACCTCTTTGCTCAGGAACTGAAAAGGATAAGGGATAAGACAATTGTCTGTTGCTTTTAGCAATCATCTGATAAAAGTAGCAGGGTATAAGATTCCTGCTGTGCCTCTTAATTCCAGCTTAATGTTGTCGCAAGAGAAAATGGCTGCTTCTTTTCCTAGTTGCAGGAGCTATGAACTGGTTCCGCTTTTTCCATTTGTTCTGGAATAATGCCAGAGACCTGAGCTATAAAGTGATCCCACTTTTTCTGCCAGATCTGCAGGGCTTTCTCTTTCTCTCCAGGTAGCAAAGCACTGTATCTGTGGATGCAAAAGACACGTGTCAGAGAAAGAAAAGTAAGCAAAAGTGTTTCAGAACTAGAATGAGGTTAAACCCCTGAAAAGGGCAGAAAATTACAGCTCAATAAATTGACTGCCTACGCTGCACCTGATATACATATGCAATCTAGGAGGCCACTCATAGAATTCACAAAGCTTTCTCCCAGTAGGCATACTTAAGCTGTAAATATCATGGCCCCCACCTAAAGCTCAGAGTCAAAGATGACATACCATCCATCAAGTAGGCTCCACTTCCTGAAGCCAGAGGCCTGTGACATCTGAGCTAAGCCCACAACAGATTTCATCTTAATAGTAAAGCAGGAGGCCAGGAAGTGCTTCCTTTTAGGCCTGAGGTTTCGTTCTTTTAGAGTTCATATTCTTCAGGCACCAGTGTGGAGCCTAGAAAAAGTAGACTGCATAGAGGTGTAAACGGAACCTTGATGAACCTTCAACCTTCTTTGATTGGAACTGCTGCGCTCCTTTGTGTGTATTTGTTATGCACTATACCTATCACCTTACCTTGCCTAAAGACTGAAATGAATGAATGCAGGACAATGTAAAAAGACAAACAGATCTTTTAGGAGTTTTCAAGAACCAAAGGAACTAGGAGAACTTAGCTACCCAAGCATATAAACTGTTCTACAATTTGGATGACAATTATTTGTTGCAGGGAATGTGATAATGCAGAAATTAAAAACATTCTCATTAGCATAAGCCAGACTGGCAGACAAATACTGTTTTAAACCTGGGCCTCACAGCCATGTTTTTGTGGGCCTCTAATTCAACTGTGAGCACAAATTTAAAGGAGAGTGCTGACACATGAGAGAAGTCTTCAAGAATTCACCACTATTTGCATATGTAAAAGTGCATAAGAGGCATAATACTTACTCTAAGGAATTTAACGCCAGTTGTTTCAAAGTCCTCAGATCAGCCTTCATCCCTCCAATGCCCATAAACATCTCATAAAAATCATATGACACCCCCTTTGCTCCAAAGATTGAGGGATCATCAGAGGCAACCACAATGGGGTGACCTTCTGCCATCAGAAATGCAGCAGGATGGTTCCTCAGATCTGATACTAACATCAGGACCTTGAAGAAGAAGTACCCATCAGAGACAGATATCTGCCATTTTATATAAAAAAAATCTGTATTCTGTAGTCAGGCCTTTGGTATTTCACCATTAGTGAGATATAATTTTGAACCTTTGATCCTTTTTCTTCCTTGTCACAACCTTCTGTGCTACTACTGGAGGATGTACATAGAGCTCTCTCCTATCATGAAACTACATGTACTGTATTTCATATCTGATACACTCATCTAAGGCTTTCTCCCAATCATATCTTCACAACAATCACCATCTCTGAAGGAGGTACTCTGAAACTATAGATTCTGTAGATAGATTCTAAACATTTTAAAGTGTCCTAAAGCCAGAATGTCCATGCAGTGTAAATACATGACAAAATGTGAAATAACACAACACAGGGTAAAAAGCATGGTTCCCTCTAATATTTACTGTGTGCATCACTGTTAGAATTCTTTAATGAAATAACATTAATCTTGGCCACTACATTAATAAATGGTAATTGTGTTTACCCCTCATTTTAATGTTGTTTGCCATCATTAGTGGTAATTTTAATTTATTATAATTACAAACTGAGGTGTAAATTGATATTTCCAGATTCAGCCTGTTTTGATGCTATATTCACTAATAAATGAATATGTCAACAAACAAATCCCGCCTAGAATCTTTGCTGCTAATCTCAAATGTGTGAAGTCTGATTATTGCTCTGTAAGAAAAAGCTTTTTATCTACAGTATTTCAATCAGAATTATGTTAAGACAAACCCCAGAACTACTCTCTCTTCCACTTGAACAGTACCTGGTTAGAAATAGGGCATACTTCTATAGGAATATCCATCTTCAAAGCCAAATTCTTAGCTGCTGGGTGTTTGGGAAGGGCAAATCCATGGCCAATCCGCCTGGTGTTCAACAGAAGAGCATCCAACAGATTTTGATCTGCAGGCATCCCCTGCCAATCTAAGTAAGATACAGAATTTTCATATGATTACATAACTACAAAATTGTTGCCATGGCAGCCCCCCCCAACACATGCACATGAATATCCAAATAAACTGTTTTTGAAGGAGCCCATTTTCCATGAAGTCTGAAAAAGCAACCTTTTCAATCTTCCTCATTGTATGTGGACCATAAAGAAGAATTTCCATGAATTTTCCACCCACCAAACTGAAGTGCTCAGAAAAGGTCAGAGTACATTTTCACCTCATTTTATCATCAACATGAGAATCCATGTAAGTCTGAAATTAAAGCACATGGCCAAAGCTGTCAAGACAAATGCCGTACTTAATTGTGCAAGGATATGAACATGAATCTCTAGCATTTTTATTCCTTGCAACACATCTGCTCTTGTGAGAAAGAACTGCTTTCTGCATACATCAATGCAGTTTCCAAGATTGTCCATCAGACAAATATCACTATATAATGATGAGGTAAACCATCCATTCACAGCCATTCATACAAACTGCAGCTGTGGAAAAATATTTTGAGGCTGTTTGTGTAAATTAGTCACGCAGGTTTCACCTAATCCCAGGATAAAAGAGGAAGGGAATGTTACGTTTTTAAAAATTATTCTTAGTAGTTTGAAACTTCATTGCATGGTGCTGTAAAATGAAAATTTGGCAACAACCAAATATCATTCTAATCCCACTGGCTACAGGATTGCCCCTGCACAGAGTTGACCAACATGTCCATGATGTGACCCATGAAAACTGCTCCTTGAAAACATCAGGAAATAAGACAATGGGAATGATTTGTTACAGTACAGACAGACCTGTAACACATTGCTGTGGTGAAATGTTCATACTTACCAGTCTCACCAGCATGAAAGAAATATGGCAATTTATCTCCTACAGTCTCTGGAAAAGTCAAAGCATCCTTCAGTTGCCAGAGGGAATATCCTCCATCTTCCCAGCCAACCTGAGAAACAAACTGGTCTGAGTAAGTGTTTAGATCTTACCAATATCAGGAAAAGTATCATTCACATTGGACCTTATTTTTATATAGTTTTATATTATTTCAACAAGATTTTCAGTCAGAGAAATAAGTAGATAATTTATAACCATAAGACAATCACACACTCAGTTTTGCATTGCCTTTAACATGAACAGAATGGTTACACATGTAACTGAAACATGGGTGAACAGACCTGGCATGCAATGCAGCATCAAAGATGAGCTATAGTTTTTTCTTTGTGCTAAGCCTCTGAGACCCCTGAACTCAGGATACATTCCTATATCAGTGATGACAAGGTGGAGTGCACATAATCCAACTTCCTTAACTTTAATTGCTTGTAATTTGTTTATTTAATATATTTTATCCTCTTTTACTGCACTCCTATAGTGTTTATTTTACATGTTGCTTTGATTAACTATGTTCGTATTGATTTATTATTTTATTGTATGAAGTTCTTTGGGGAGGCTATGCCGTGAAATGCAGTATAGTTTAAATAGAATAAAATCATTTGGCAGGATTATTGAGGAGTAATATCAACATGACAGTAATATTTCCCTAATCCAAAAATTGGCAGAATTAGCTTGCAGAGTATTACCGAGTTGAAGCATTCATAAAAAGATCCTAGTGACATTCTGAAATCTGCTGTCATATGCACATTTAAATATGGACAGGACTGGGCTGCTTGATTTAGAAATATTCTGTGGGAAGCTTGACAGTACCATGTCAATAAACACAACCTGAAACATTGCCATGGCACTTGCACTGGATGGTGTCTTGCACTGGATTTTGTGTGTGTGTGTGTGTGCGCGCACACACACACACACTAATAAAAAGCTTGATCTAAACATTTAAATAAATGTTTATACAGTTTATGTAATGGATCTTCTTTCTTTTAAAAATGCATGCCTTGCCTTTTATTTACAGTGGTGCCTCGACTTACGAACTTAATTGGTTCCAGAAAATGGTTGTAACTCAAAATGATCGTAAGTCGAAGCACCATTTCCCATTGGTATGCACTGAAATGCAATTAATCCGTTCTGGCTGAAGGAAAAAAATCACAAAAAAATCACTGCAAGATCGGTTGAAAACGCGATTAATCCAGCTGAGGGAGGGGAGAAAAGCAATCAACCATGCAAGACCCATTGCAAATGCAAACAAGACAAAGCAAAAAGCAATGAAGCAGATTGTGCAAGATCGGGAATGGTGGTGGTGGGGAAACTAAAAAGAAAACAAACTCCCCAAGACCCATTGGAAAGGGGGGGATCCAAAAAGCAAGGAAATCCCCAAGACCCATCGGAAATGGGGGACAAAACCCCAAAAAGCAACCAAACTTCCCTAGACTCATCAGAAATGGGAGGGGGAACCAAAAAAACAAAGAAAGCCACCAAGACCCATCACAGCACAGAAACATAACCCCCCAACTCAAAACCACACTGCAAAAACACCCAGAACAGTTTTTTAAAAAACAGAAAACAGCACCTTATCTTACAAGGCAACCCAAAGCCTCCCTGCAAATACACACTCACACACTCAGAAGCAGAAGGAGGCAGTCCCAATTTTCCCCCTCTGACGCACGCTCTCTAACTGCTGGGGCAAAAGAGCTACAAAGAAGCAGCCTCGTTGCCACCTACAGTTAGAAATTTGAATTTCCCGCCTTTCCCCCCTGCCTTTTTCTATTCGTAAGTGGAAGCTCTAGTCGCAAGCAGAAGCAAAATTTTGTGGCCGGAGCTGGTCGTAACTCGAAATGGTCGCAAGTAGGGGCGTTCATAAGTAGAGGCATCACTGTATTAAGTTAAAAGATGGCCTACAAAGGTACTGAAGCTGTAGGGCTTTCTTCTGCTAGGGCATTTTAATGGCAGAGTGTGGAAATTGCTGGCTTAAAACCCCCAGCTATGCAGTGGAGGGAGGAGAAATTCAGACTGAGACCTACAAAGCAGATTATTATATAGTTACAAGTCTCCCTTCAAATATGCCAACGCTTTTTGGTAGATTAGTTTTGGTTAGATTTGCCTCAGCTGGCAATATAATCTCAATAGATTCAGTCAGAGACTATGGTGTTGAGAAAGATTAAAAGTTTTTTCTCTTTTATTCACAAATCTTCATATATGTCAGAATAACAAACAAAACACATTTACTTGTTACATAGTTCAAGATCTTAACTGGTTAACTATATTATTTTGACTGACTGACTGGTTACATAAACATTTCACTCAGACTCGAACTGTTAACTCCATAACGGACAGACCCTGACACACACAAACACTAACAGAACCTGACATAGAACCCTGACTGAATAAAAAAGTGGGAAAAGGAATTTGAGGTAGCAGGGAAACAATTGGCTGCTACTATGTGATTGATATTCAGGCCCAAAGTCCTCCCATCCAAACCTTCCAAAGGCATAATATGCTGGGTACTATAATTCTAACATATTTGGCATATGCTGCTTCAGCTGCTACGGCCGTCTGCTTTTAGCACATCTACTATTTGAGCAATGTAGGTTAATCCCAGGGGATCCAGGACATACAGTGGTGCCTCGCTTAATGACGTTAATTCGTTCCAGTGAAATTGCTGTAGAGCGAAAAATGTGTAAAACAAAAATAAAAAAACATTGAAACACATTAAAACCCGGTCAATGCGTTCCAATGGGCTAAAAACTCACCATCCAGCGAAGATCCTCCATACAGCGGCCATTTTTGGTGCCTATATAGCGAGGAATCTGTCCCTAAGCACAGCAGGGAGCCATTTTGAGCACCCGGCGGCCATTTTGAAAACCCGACAATCAGCTGTTTGATCGTCGTAATGCGAAGAATCAGTTCCCAAAGCAGGGAACCGATCTTCGCAAAGCAAAAAAACCCCATTTAAAACATCATTTCGCGATCGCAATTGCAATCGCAAAAACATCATCGTGAAGCGGATTCGTGGTAATGCGGGGTAATCGTTAAGCGGGGCACGACTGTATTCTGGTTTTGGTCAGGGTTCTGGATGCCTTCTGGACTGTTAGAGTTCATAAATTACACTATTCTGTCTCTCACGTCATAAGCAGTAGTAACAAGTATTTCAAGGTATTCCAATGTAGATGCTATAGCAATTCATTAGAGGCTCAGCTGGTTATTAATGAGAGTTATGTCCCATATAAGGCAGTCATATAATAGTCTACAGCTCAACAAGACCTCCAGTTCAGCCATTCTCAGCCTTTTTTTGGCCATCGCCATCAACACAATATGAAAGCAATATAGGCTGAATCAAGACTGTATAAGTCACATAACAAACCTTATAAGGTGGTGTTTCAAAAACTGTTTCCAGAGAGTGGCCCCCTTCAAATACGCCAGGAGTCCCCAGAGGGCTAAATGGCCCCCACTGAGAATGTCTATTCTACTTCACTAAAAATGCTATCTATTTACTTCCTGCATTCCTTCCAACAAAGCACTGATAATCAAATAAGCAATAAAGATTACCAGATCAAATCCTGCCACAGTGTCAGGGAATTCAGCTTTGAGTGCCATGGCTGTATGGACAGCTTCTTTAATCTGGGAAACATTTTGCTTCCTAGAAATGTTAAGAAAAAATAAAAGTTGCAAGAAGGGAAAAACAGTATTCTTTTCTTCTTTTCAATAATACTATTTTCAACTTCAGAATCAGCAGCTGGATATATAAAATGTGATGTATAAAATGAATTCATTAATAGTGTTTATAGGATCTATACAATAAATACCATATAGTGTAAAGTCTATACACTATGAGATACTCCGTGTGGTGTAATGGACTGGGATTCAGGAGGCCTGGGTTTGAATTCCCGCGTAGGCATGGAAACCTACTGGGAGTGTACAACTGGTGAAGTTAATTAGGTTCTGTTGAGTTGTAACTGACTTATAGCAACCCTAATTTGGCTTTACAAGTACAGTGGTGCCTCGTTAGACAGTTACCCCACATGACAGTTCTTTCGCTAGACATTGACTATGCGGGAATTTCGCTGGACAATGTTTGGTCCCTGCTTCGCAAACCGATTTTCGCTAGACAACGATTTTGACAGCTCCCTCCGCACTTGCAAAACGGGTGTTTTCGGGGCCTACACTTCACAAGACAGCTATTTAAACAGCTGATCGGCGGTTTGCAAAGCGGCTTTCCTATGGCCAATCTTAGCTAGACAACGACGATTCTTCCCCATTGGAACACATTAAACAGGTTTCAATGCATGCCAATGGGGAAATGCTTTTCGCTAGACAATGATTTCACTAAATAGCAATTTCAGTGGAACGGATTATCATCGTCTAGCAAGGCCCCACTGTAAGTGAGATATTTAAGGAGTAGTTTTACCAGTGAGTTTCTATACCTATGAGGGAATGGTCTCCAGAGTCTATCTACTACACCACACTGGGTACAGGAACTGGTAAAACCATTCTTTAAATGTATCACTGACCTTGAAAGCCCTCTGTTAGGGTTGCTATATGTTGGTTCCGACTTGAAGGCACATAGCAACAGCTATGCTCTACATGGAATGTAATGTAAAAACAGATATCACTCTATCATTAGTTCCACCATGGAAATGCTGTTACTGTTTTCTTCACACACATACAAAGTCTTCTCCAGATCAAGCTCAGAAGAAGAGTTTTTAATATGCTTAATAGTGATTTGCTGGGTTTTGTGTCAACGCAACCAGGAAGCCAAGTAAAATTGCAAGATGCTACAGAAATAAACATATAAAATGGCCAGCCCTCCATATTTATTATGGAGAAGGGGCAGGGAAAGAGCAATCTGCATTGAATCAGAAACTGTACATCTGCTCTTTGAGGAAGAGTTGGAAAACGTTACTTTTAAGACTACAAGTCCCAGAGCACCCTACTTAGCATGAAGAAAATAACGCTTCCAAGCTCAGAAAAAGCGATGGCAACAGAGTTCACTGTGTAACAAAATAGCACAGACCCATTCCCTTTTGCAGGTATACCTATTCAAAATGCTGAATCCTTTAATTAAAAAAGTTATCAGAAAAAGGAACATATCGCTTCCAATGGGCAGAGACCAGAAGCTGAGCAGCAGCCATTAACTGTCCTTTGGGTTATCAATTGACAGAGGGGGCAATTTAACCCAAATATTTTTAGGCCATCATCAAACCTAGAGTCAGTCTGGGCACTGTTTGCAGGAACAGTTGCAGTAAAGGTCCAATAATGGCCATGAAAATTATTTTTTGCATATTGATAAATTAACCTCAGATATTTTCACCACTTCTTTGTTTGTGTCAGAAGCAATCCAATGGTCCTTCTGGAGTGGAAAGATCAGTCAACAAGGTGCTGGTTTTGCCCAGAGGACGCCTAAAATGAGTTCAGAGTCCTTATGTTCTTTGGGAGTCTCCTTCCCTTTCTAATCACTGGCAATTTTGGACAGGTTAAAAACCCCTCACGAGCCAGGATGTTGCCAGAGATGGGAAATGATATTATTTTGGCTGGCCCACTGCTTGTACTGGCTGACAATTCTGGGCATACTAGTCTGGGCATACACACTAAGATTTCCAATTTCTCTATATGGCATCAGGATGGAGGCCAACATTGTCAAGTTCGCCTGCAGTGTTTGTTCAGCTGTCTGGTTTGTGGAGCTGTTGGAACAAAGTACTCAACTCGGTTTGCCAATCCTGTCAGCTGCTGGCCTCTGGAATTTTGACTTACTAGTGTTAAGAGAAGTTCAGTAATCAAAGGATTCAGTTTACTGCTTCACATACACTATGTCAGAAATATGGACATGCTAATAATGATAAGCGTGTTTCCCCAGTCTTGAATGAGACTGGCTTGGAATAAGACCAGTTATTCCTCCCCAAAATGGGAAATATCATTTAGTATGTGAATCTAGAAAAAGGTATTTGGAACACACTGAAACTCTCTGCTGCTGCTATGCTTTTGAACCTGAACAATGAGCTGGAGAAGAATTATGCTCACTTTGTATCTCAAATAAGTGTTAGGAGCTTCTGAATTTAATACTTCTGAGACAGAAACTCCTCATATGAGCAACTTCACTAGACGTGAATATATTGGTACAATGCACACAAATCAGGTTTTAAAAAATACAATCCTTTGAAAATAATTTTCTTACAAGTATAGAATAATGGAGTTGGAAGGGGCCTATAAGGCCATTAAATCCAATCCCCTGCTCTATGCAGGAATCCAAATTTAAGTACAGTAGTGCCTCGCTTAGCGATTGCTTCGTTTAATTATGAAATCGCTTAGCGATGACTTTTTTGGAGCGATCTTGTGCTCTATTTAACGATGGTTCCTATGGGCAATTTTTGCATAGCGATGTTTGGGACCATGCTTCACATAGCAATGACAGTTTGGGTCCCCCTGTTTCGCTTAACGATGGTTTTGACAGCCTCATGTTGGCTGTTTTTTAAATGTTTAAAAATGTTTAAAAATGTTTAGAATGCTTGAAATCATAAGTGCACTTAATAAACCCTTTGTTAAACTAATTTGACTTTGTTCTGACTCTTTAAATTTGTTGTAATTTTTCCCCCATTGAGATACATTGAATTGGTTTCAATGCATTTCAATTGGGGAACCGTGTTTCACTTAGTGATGTTTCCTATGACAATTTTCGCTTAAGGACGGCAATCCGTTCCCATTGGAACGGATTATCTGGTTTTCAATGCATTTCAATGGGAAACCGTGCTTCGCTTAGCCATGAAATCGCTTAACAGCGATTTTTTGGGAACCAATTATCATCGTTAAGCGAGGCACCACTGTATATCAATTCAGATGCTCTCAATAGGACAACCAAGCTCAACCTCCTGTATTTCTGTGCAGGAATATACATTTTTGACATATACTGAGACTCACCCTCCCTTTCCATTGTTTCTGTTCTTATTTAACAATTTATATCCTTCAATTGCTGTATTCCTGTCATGGGAGTCATCCTACCAAGTTTCAGTTATTCTTGTCAAGTCATTTTTACCCTCCTGAACTATGATTTCCAATTCTCCTTTTTTTTTGTTTCCAGTATTTATTTATTTATTTATTTATTTATTTATTTATTTATTTATTTATTTATTTATTTATTTATTTATTTATTTATTTATTTAATTTATACCCCGCCTATCTGGCCCACCGGACCACTCTAGGCGGCTTCCAAATATAAAATCAAATAATAAAACATAGACAAATACATAATAATCAAACAAGAACAGCAGTAAAGATAAAAAGGAAAAGTAAGAAAAAAATCAAGAGTTGGCTGGAGGGAAGGCCTGAATAAACAGCCATGTTTTTAATTGGGTTTTAAAGGTGCCCAGCGTGGGGGCCGCGCGAATCGCCGGAGGGAGATTGTTTCAGAGGCGAGGAGCCACCACCGAGAAGGCCCGGTTTCGTGTCTTCTCCTTCCGGGCCTCTCTCGGCGTCAGGCTCCTCAGCCTCACCTCCTGACTCGCGCGGGTGATCCGGGTAGACCTTGGTGGGAGGAGGTGTTCCGCCAAATATCGAGGTCCTAAACCGTTTAGGGCCTTATAAGTAAGCATTAAAACTTTGAAGTTGACACGGAAACAGATGGGCAGCCAATGCAATGCGGCCAGCGTTGGAGAGATGTGTTGATATTTTCTCACTCCTGTAAGGAGCCTGGCCGCTGCATTCTGCACCACCTGAAGTTTCCGTGTCAGCCTCAAAGGCAGCCCCACGTAGAGCGCGTTACAGTGATCTAATCTTGAGATTACGAGCACATGCACCAAGGTAGTGAGCGCCCCCATGTCAAGATAGGGTCGCAGCCGGGCAATCCGCCAAAGATGGAAAAATGCGGTGCGGACTACCAACGCCACCTGAGTTTCCATGGTGAGCGTCGGGTCCAAATATATGCCGAGGCTGCGGACCCCACTCTTCGCGGCCAAGGTGGTCCCCCCAAATGTGAGAGAGCCACCCAAGCCACCTACCACGGGGGCACCCACCCTCAGAACTTCCGTCTTATCCGGATTCAGCCTCAGTCCATTCTCCTGTATCCATTGCAGTACGGCCCCCAGGCAACGCTGAAGGGAAAGGACAGCATCACCTGCAGTTGGTGAAAAGGAGATATAGAGCTGGGTGTCATCGGCATACTGATGACACGAAGCCCCACATCCCCTAATGACCCCACCCAGCGGCCTCATATAGATGTTAAACAGCATTGGGGAGATAATCGACCCCTGTGGAACCCCACAATTGAGACTCCATGGGGCCGAGACGCTCTCCCCAAGCTGAACTCTCTGGGGACGGTCCCCCAAGAAGGAACGGAGCCAGGCAAGTGCCAAGCCACCAATTCCCAACTCAGAGAGCCTCCCCAGGAGGATACCGTGGTCGACGGTATCAAAGGCCACCGAGATGTCGAGGAGGACCAGCAGGGAGACTTTGCCACTGTCGGCCTCCCTCAGCAGGTCATCGTACAGGGCGACCAATGCCGTCTCAGTACCGTGGCGCGGCCTGAAGCCCGGCTGAAATGGATCCAGGGCATCTGTTTCGTCCAGGTGAGCCTGGAGCTGATCGGCCACCACCCTCTCAACCACTTTGCTCATGAAAGAAACATTGGCGACAGGCCTATAATTGCCAATTTCGTCCACCGCCAAACTAGGTTTCTTTCTTATGGGCCTAATGAGTGTCTCCTTGAGGGCGGATGGAAATCTACCCTCAAGGAAAGACTCATTTATTATTACTGTGGCCCATTCTGTTGTTATCGGCCTGGCTGCTTTGATTAACCAGGCCGGGCAAGGGTCCAGTACTCCTGGCATTCATATATAGTGACTGGAGATTGTGTAATTTGTGTCCTGTTTTTCTTTGTCCATTTTAGAAGACTATTATTGGGCCTCATTAGAGCTACACAGTCTCTTCCTCTTATTGTTCGCAAGCCTGCCTCTGTCTTTACCTCTGAGTTTGTGTTTCCCTCCCACTTCCAGTTCAATTTAAAGCCCTCCTGATGAAGTTCTTCACATTGTGGCCAATATTTTTAAAACTGATGGTATGTTTTTCCTTTTCTAAAATGGTCTGTTCTTTCAACAGCAGAATATTTAGTTAAGCTGAAATATGTTCATATAAATGGGCTAGCCCTTCCTGGCAAAGCCATCGAGATATCTTACCTGTGTGTTGAATATATGATCTTTGCACCAACAAAATCTGAGTGGTTCTCCATAAACTGCCTAGCCACATCATGATATGCTCTTAGAGACCATGCCTTATCATGGATGGTTCCATCCAATTCATATACCTGTAGAGGGAAGCAGCAGCCACAAAAGTAAAGCCAAGAGAAAGGGAAGTCCGTCATAAAATAGAAAAAGATAAGAAATACAATCCACAAGGAATGTTTGTAAGTCCCATGGATACCCCTAATTAAAAAAAAAGTCAGCCCAAGACATCATACTGCCTCATATGACGGTTAATATGGTACCCTTGCTCTGAACCTACATATAGAAGCTTAGATTGACAGCTGCATTTTATGTCAGCACTGAGGATGGCACTGCTCCTACACCTAAATTAGAGAGTAGATGACAGAAGAACAGTTTGGAGGCTACCATTGCTACCTCCACCACATCACGCATAAGAAGAATATGAGGAAATATATGCAAGGTTAAAATTGGTTATCATGTCGCTGGTTTAGCAATGTGCAAACTGTTTTTTATTTTTGTGGTTTTCTGTCTGTCCTTATTATATCATTTCACATTATTATTTTTAAACTTTGTAAGCAACTTCAAAAGCTGGAAAAGTGACCTATCGATAGTTTGAACAAATAAGTAATGTAAACAGTATCAGTCCTAGAAAAACTCAGCAGGACTCACATCAAAGTAAATATGCACATTAGCATGCTCCACAAGCAGCTGATGCTTTGTGACTATGTGTGGGTAGACAGAAAAGCCAAGTTTGCCAACAGTTCTGAATGTAAAACCAGTTGACCAGTTTTTTTATGCCAAGCTCTAGAAGTATAATACTTTGGAAAGTGCAGAGATGACAGTTTGAAATGGATGAGTATCCTCTAAGCCAGGACTGCTCATTCTACTACTTTAGACTCGAAAAAG
Source organism: Pogona vitticeps (assembly GCF_051106095.1). Lineage (NCBI taxonomy): Eukaryota > Metazoa > Chordata > Lepidosauria > Squamata > Agamidae > Pogona > Pogona vitticeps. Next base: position 180,450,426 of record NC_135787.1, read on the forward strand.
AATTCTGTTTCCTCTTGTTTTAGGTTCAGAGATCCTAAATGAGTGAGTGAGGTTTGTGCTCACAGAGAAATAATGGCAGGTGAGGTCAGGTAAATGTGAAGATACACATTTCAATATGGCACACATGCGTAGGTACTAACATAGCACCTTCCTCACCACCCTCTCTGATTCTGATCAGAATTGCTTACCAGAGCAAGATTAAAGCATATCTATTTCCATTGATCATGATCAGGGGAGATCACCTTGTGATCTTAATGTTTCTCGGTGGCTGTTCAACAAGGTGATGGCAGATCAGCCAGATGGTGGAAGGAAATGGAGGAGCACTCAAGGGCTCACAGCTATACAAAATATGTACTGTAATTAGTGGATTTCATGTGCTCTAATGAGCACATGAGAGTCTAATCAATGTCCAGATGATGGTCCATGACTATTTCTAATCAGATATCAAGGAATATGATCAAATTCCCAGAGGATATGCTCTCAGAATCCACACTATGTTATTATCAGTAAGTTATGATAGTAGTTTTTCTTATCATTTGTAGGGTTTGACCTTTCGTCCTGTTGCCATCACTGTGGCAAAAGGGATGTATGGATAGATTTGAATGTGAGAGACTGGTTTACACAAATGAATATAGAAATGGGGCATTGATCTATCATCCTCCTTCTCAAAATTGACCTTCAATGCTTCTGGCCAGGACTCAAAATGTTTTGAAAAAATACTAAGCCAGCTTTGACGTAAGGGCAACCAACTTTTCATTTGTTTAAGAGCTATTAAAACAACATCCAAATAGAGTTTAAAAGAAGTTAGTGCCATAGCTACTAGTCTGTGGAAAACAGACTCTGGACCTCCCCTGTTGCAGTAGCTCCAAGGGCTGCCGAAGTGCTGGTTTTAACCTATAAAGCCCTAAACAGCTTGGGTCCAAACTATCTAAAAGACTGCATCTCCCTCTGTGAGCCTATCCTGGAATTAAGATAGTCAGGGGAGGCCTGTCTCTAGGTTCCACCACCTTCACAGGGATGCTTGGTGGGGATACAGGAGAGGGCCTTCTCTGTTGCTGCTCCTAGACTTTGGAACTCCCTCTCACAGGAATCTATGCTGACCCCATCTTTACTGTCCTCCCGCAAGCAGGAAAAGATCTTTCTCTTCAGGCAGGCTTTTCTTTAGTGACTGGTGGCCTGAGAAGTTTTTTTTTATTATTGTTGTGCTCTATTGGTTTTAAATATATTTTTAGTATTGATTTTTATTGGCTGCTTATAATATATTTGTTTAATTCCTTTTTAATATTTTATACTTATTGATTTTAGCTTTTAAATATTGTCTTTTAATTACTGTAAGCAGCCTTGAGTCCTTTTAAGGAGAAAGGCGGGGTAAAAATATTTTAAATAAATAATTAAATTTACCTATTTGATAAGAATATTTTTAAACAGTGCATTTCCACCACTACTCCTTCAAAAGCCTGGCTTTCACAAAATAGTTTCTCCCAATCCCTGATGGAACGTGAAGCTCCAAGAACAATTATTTAGAATAGGAACACAGAGGAAAAAGCATTACCGGCGGCAAAAGTGCCCTTATCTCGACATATTGTACATTATCTTCATAAAATTCCAACAGCCCTTGATAGAAATAGGCCTTGAACACAGGTGCATAGCTGATAAGACCAGAAGCAGCAGTGAAGATACTTTCGAATCTTCTCCAAATGAAAGCCTGAGAAGGATAAGTCAGTTCTGGAGCTTCCACTACTAGCGTCAGGTTCTTCAGCAAACTGGGGATGGGAAACAGACAATTGCAGTTTAATAGTCCTGGTAGACTTTGGCTTTTGTGACTTGAATCTACAGAAAACTACGCAAAAGTGACTATAACCTCAAGACCAAACATATTTCTGCAACAAGTACTTAGCCCTCTAATATTTATTCAGTAATAAATACAGTACAGTATTATTGAATCCAGTTAGATTGCTCCTTAGCAAGTGTGCTTGAAATTTTATCCAGCAGTGCAATTCTATGCATATTATTGAAAGTACAGTATTTCTTGAAATAGAAGTCTTGGTGTTTATTGCATGGGACTTATTCCATTACATGGGATTTTAGCCTAAAGTGTTTGTTCACAGAAACAGAAGTGTATAATGGTCCTGAGGATCCATTTGAATTATAGACATGGTTGTACTTATCTCTGCTGGACAATTTGGTTTCCCTTTTCATGGACAATGACAGCCTGGCCACAGAGGAAGAGCAATGTACCTGTAACAGTTAACAGAGAAAGGGAATGCAGAAACTCTGTCCCAACTCTTCACTGAAATGAAAGGTAAAGAGAAGTGTAAAGCTTACAAGAACGTTTGAAGGCACGTCCCAAACAGGAATAGAGTAAATGTTTCTAAGAGCACTCATTTTTGCCAGTCTCTGAATTCAGAATTTAAGAGATCCATTTAGCCTCCTGGAGGAATCTAATGTTCCATTATTTTCCTAGCCTATAGCCTAGGTTAGGAAAATAAACTGCTGAGCCACTGGGCTGTCCACTGAAAGGTCGGCAGTTTGAATCAGTATGACAGGGTGAGATCCCATTGCTGGTCTCAGCTCCTGCCAATCTAGCAATTCAAAAGCAGGCAAACTGCAGCTACTGTAGAATGAATAGGTACCACCTCACTGGGATGGCAACAGTGTTCTGTGTCTAATCATGCTGGCCACGTGGCCATGGAAAGTGTCTATGGACAAACACCAGCTCTTCGGGAACAAGCAATGAGAGTCGGACACAACTGGACTTAATTGTCAAGGGACACATTTACCTTTACTTTTATAGCCTACCTAAAAGATGCAGCAAAGCAACCATTCCTGTTCTTTGTAGATTTGTCCTGCTTAATCCTACATGGGGGACAAAATTAAACTAAAACCCCCTGCATATGAATAATTTTACATGTCCTATTGTGGTCTAGATTCTAGAGGAAAACTTGGGAGAGGAAAGAGAATGTGTTTAAACTTGCCAAGTACAGTACTGGCACTAGATATATCATGGATTTTAATAGCGAACTCAGATGTTGGTTTATGATGGCTGTGTAGCCATAAAAGGACCACTGAGAAATGGGGGGAGTGGGGAGTGGATTGTGATATGATCCTGATAAACTGAAATGCCAAAGGGAAAGAACCTAAGGAAACAGAATATCCTGAAAGATGGCAAGAGTGGTTGGAATACTGAACAGAAGCAATCTGTGTTTTCACCCATGTACAGGAACACTATATAAGACAACTCAGTCCCCATAAATCATTTGGAAAAGAACACCAGAAGAATCATTCAACCAGAAAGAAATTTGCTTACGACCTTGTGATAGCAGTCAGCATACTTAGACTCCTGCTGGTGCGTAATGACCAGCAGGGAATCTGCGTTTGGCTGGAAACCTAAACCAAGCACTGCATAATATTCTCCTCTTCTCCTTGCAGAATGCATCGGACAGAGCATTATGCGGTCTGTATCATGTCCCATGCAGCTAATCCAGTTTGCTGCTTCTTTTCTACCAGCTTAATTCTCCTTCACAAGGCAGGGAGCTTTATTTGCATCTGGTTCCTCATAAGGGGTTGCTCCCTCCTTTTCAGGAGGCAGGGAAATATGATGGAGAAGAGCTTTATCCTGGATGCTATCTTTAAAGAACTTCATAAACAAGACTGGTACCAAGTATACACTGTATACCATAGGACCAGAACATTCCAAGACTGTGGGATCTATTTTACTTTTTGAATCAAACTTTGGCATCCACCAACCACAGCCTTGAACAAAGGACATATAGTTAGAATGAAAGAATTCTGAATGTGTGAGTTAGTTTGGAGAACTGTACTTAAAACTGAACAGCTCACAGGTCATCTGCAGAAAAGTTGGCTCTCCCAACTTTTTTTAAAGAACAGCACCATGTCATTTTGTTATACAAACACATGTAATTCTAATTTTTCTGCTAGTTCTTGTTAATTCATATAGAAATGAGTTTAAATGCTGCCTGAGTTTAAATGCTCAAAACCGTTTTTAAAAGCTTAATAATGTCTACATTCATTTCATGTTATTTTGATTGCTTGGCAGCTGCTATAGTTTATTCTCGTTTGTGGTTAATAATTCTGAAATCACCCTGCATTAGTGTAAGAACAAGATGCCCGTCAACTGTGACTTGGCACATATCATATACCCATGTGAACAATATGCAAATACGTTAATTGCATATAACAAAATATGCAAATTATGTCTGTGAGACTTTGGTTCATGCTGTGTCTCCATCAGGACCTTTAATAACAAACAAGTTCTTTGCTCCTGGCCTACACTCCATTCCTTTGCCATGACAACAGTGACCACTTCCAACAAGCAGCTATGATAGGTTTTGTTCCTTACCTAATCACAGCCTAAGCAATTAAAAGTATACAGCATTATGCATGTGAGATCTAGGTTTAATTCATATTTATTATCTTTATCTAAAAAAATCTTTATTGTTCATCAGAAAAATTGTGCACCTACAGCTTGCTGGAGATAGCTTTGCCAATTCTCATAAAACGAACTAGTGTTGAGTCTGGTCAACAGATGGAATGGGAGATTACAAAATGGAGTCTGTTTGCCACACATTAAATATGCCAGCTGCTGTTATCCTACCTAAAGAGCCCCTGACTATACCTTGGACTGCAGTTATTTTTCACTCCGTTTGGTTGTTTATTACTTTTATTCAATAAAATGGGAATAGACTGGAGGATTTAGGAATGAAACTAAGAATCCTGTAGCCCTATGTCATCAAGGGTGAAGTTTTTTACAGTGCCCACCAGTCAAGGAATTGGGAGTTAAGGTTTCCACAGCAACCTTAACTTTGCCCTCTTGTGCATGACAATGGGAGTCTTTCCTTACATTACCAGACAAAAGATCAGGCAATGCAAGAAACTACTCTGTCAACAATGCCACATAATGGGAAGGAAATGAACCATAGCTAGAGAAGGACACACAGAGCAGCATTTTTGACTAGTTTCTGTGTGGCAGTAACTGGCATTTCAGGCCTATTTGGAGAAGAACTGCTTACACAGCAAGTGTCACCCTAGAAACCAGGAATGAATGAAGTGCCAGAGGCATGGTTTGCAAACTTATCTGAACTACAAGAGCCTGCCAAAGAATGGGAATTCAACATGATAGGATCTCTTCCAGCTCAGCAGGAGGAATTCAGAAGATTCTGTGAAAAGTAGCAGGAGGAGGGAAGAGAAACTTTGGAACAATGTGTTTTTACATAAGGCTTGGGCAGCTTGATCCTATACTCATTTACTCAAGAGTCTGCTCTGTTGACAGTCCTCAACAGAATTTATTTTCTGCTAAGTGTACACAACGGCCACAGCGTTAGCACTGATATGTATTCTAACTACTCATTTTTGTCAGAGCTTGGAAAGGTTGCTTGGTGGACTACAACTTCCAGAATCCTCTTCTGCAATCCCCCAGAAGAGAGTTCTGGGGGTGGCAGAGTCCACAATGCAACTCCTCCTCCCCATGCTCTTTTTAAAACCTTCCTAGTGTCTGCAGTGCATGCACACTAAAACTCTTGCAAAATTTAATCCTGCTCTCTTCCAACATGGCAAATCAGAAGAGGCACTGCCATAGACTTAATAGAAGACAAAAGGAATATATGTGGAGATTTGTTGAATTAACTGTGCACCAACAGCTTAACCATGACCCAACTGAAACCACTTGTTATGGGTTTCAGATTCCAGAGGAGGGCACCATTTTCCCGCCTCAACCTTCACTTCCTGTAACCCTAAGGTAAAATGCAAGCTGTATATTTGCTTTAAAGATAGCTGTGTTTTCCTTTTTGTTTTATATTAACAGCATTCACACACATATAAAACAACTCAGATAAACTTTTATGATTCAGTCCTAATAGCTGAATGCAATGCTCTTAGTTTTCAGTGGAACCTACTTCCAGCTAAGAGGGTTTACATTTATAACCATGGTGCCATGTGAATGAATCTAATTCTGAATACAGTGCTCGCCTCTGTCAAGGCCCCAAATTGGCAGCTGCTTTTCAATGGAAACTGGTTGGGAGCAAATAACTTTCACTGTGCCTAAGGGCTGCCGCCTTGCTTAGAGGAAACAAGGCACATGGGATACATGGTAGATATTGCTCAGTCCTTCCACGCCTTGAAATTCCTTCCAGCTATCCACTTCCCAGCTTCTGCTGCCTGAGATAACTTCCTCATTTCCCCTAACATTAGAGCGAGTCCTGCTAATACATTATACTGGCTCTTTGGCCCTCATGGGATTCTTGTGAAAATGAATTCACCTATAAATGGGCTAGAACCACCACACTACCCTACACAAATAGATCCAGCCTCATAAGCAGTTCCAAGTACAATATACTGTACAGTGGTGACTCACTTAGCGTAGTTAATTCATGCAGAAAAAAATGGCTGCTAAGCGATAACATTGCTAAGCTTTATTTTTGCTTAGCGATGTTATCGCTTATTAGTGATTTTTTCGCTTAAAACATGATTAATGGGCTTAATGATTATGGGCTTAAAACTCATCTTTAAGCGAAGATCCTCCATAGGGCCGCCATTTTTGGTGCCACTAAAGCGAGGAATCTGTGTCTGAAAACAGCAGTCAGCCATTTTGTTTACCTGGTGGCCATTTTGAAACCGCTGATCAGCTGGCCGAAAATGGGGGCTTCACAATGATTGCTCCCCTGCGATAATCGCAAAGCGAAATTTCCCCATAGGGACCATCGCAAAGCGATCACTTTTGCGATCGCAAAAACAGTGTCGCTAAACGATTTTGTCGCTATACGGAGTGATCGCTTTGCGAGGCACCACTGTACCTAGGAATCTATAGACAGGGTAATCATATTTTAAAACTGATGTTAAGTTGGTACATATTGTAATTATTACCGTGCTAAATACCGTTATTATGACAGATTCCATATAATGGTTTTCCATACTGAGAACTTGTGATGAATTCTAGATTAAGTGACCATGGCAGAGGAATAAAGCTGTACTGCACATATTCCATCTTTAAAAGCATCTTCCAGCTGAGGTTCTCAAGGAAGCAACAGTGTAGCTATGCAATTCACATGTAACTAATCTGACTGACCAGCTTCCACTCACCTGTTATCAAATTGGGTCACATTGTTCAGATTCTTGCGGTAGGACTGCAGCAACGTCCAGTCAGAGCAACCCGGAGGCACGTCCTTGGGAGGAAGAGGGCTGGAGAACTTGAACTGGACAGTCCAGGAATGGCAGAAAGAGATGTAACAGTTAGGCAGGTAGCTGGCATTGTACACTAGCCAATCAACACTCAGGATCGCATAGTCATGGAGGTGTAACGCAGCACCTATAGAGATGGAGGAGGAAAAGACAGTAAAAATAAAATAACAAAGGGGGCTTCAATACTTTGAAAAACAGAAATCTTCTGTATCAGAGGTTCCCAACCTTGGGTCTCCAGGTGTTCTTAGACTAAAACTCCCAGACACCTTCACCACTAGCTGTGCTGACCAGGATTTCTTGGAGTTGTAGTCCAAGAACATATGGGGACTCAAGGTTGGGAACCACTGTCCTATATATTAATGCAACACAGCTCTATTGGTGGTGAAGCCTATGGCTGTGATTGACTGAGCAGCATAAGACTGAAAGAAGACAGCAGACAAAAACTTTGAGACAAAAGAGAAATTGGAGAGTCAATGCAAGAGATTGGAAATGATTGCATTCATGTGGCAATGAAGATGTGCATTTCCATCTAACCCTCTTAGGCTTCCAACCTCACACAGAACATGGTTGCAGGTGATTGAACTTACAAAAGAATGAGGGAACATGCCTTTTCTTAGTACAAATGCAAAACATTTCAAAGCCTGCTGCAGTGGAACTTGGTGTACAAGTTCCAGGCCATAACAAAATAATCGCTAGTCAAAATGCACTCCCCTAGGAAGCCAACTTGCCCCTCCCTTATCCTTCCATCAGCAGGTAAAGACTTTCTTTCTCTGGCAAATTTGGACAAGCAGGGTCCTTATGAGATATTTTATATACTTAATTAAACTAGATATGTTTTTAAATGCTTTTAAATTGTGGTTTTTAATATTCTTATTTGTGTAATTGTTGTTTAATATATATCTGTGTTTTTAATTGTTTTTATTATGTTATTTTAATTTATTTTGAGTTACTTTGAATACCATATGGATAGAAAGTAATCAAATTAATAAATTAAATAAATAAATAAGTTTATAATTTATTCCAAAAACTGATTTGAAAGCATTGGGCATTTGGCAATTTTGAACCTATGCAGGTAATAGATCTGTTGTGTTCCTTGGATGAGAAACTACTGGAAGATCCATTTAACAACTTGACATAAGAAATATAATTTTGTATCACAATTGTAACGTTACTGCTAAGTATCACAATTATAACATTACTGCTAAGTATCACAATTATAATGTTACTGCTAAGATTTATACATCTTTCAGTTTCTTCCAAATTAAAAATTTTGCAAAGTGCTCTGAATATCTTTCAAGCAGCTGAAAATAGCAAACAAATACGTGACTCCAATCAACCTGGTTAACCAGAGCAAACAAAGCTGACATCTCAGGTAAAAGTTAAGCCCAGACTGACAACAAAATGGATATTGTCTAATAAGATTTGCAAATATTTTTCTATCATGCTCTCAATGGTCTTGCCATTGGCAAGCTATGGCACTGTCCCTCAACATGGTGCCTTCCAAATGTGTTTGACTGCAAGTCCCATCACTCCATTCAAAGCTGAGATTTGGCATCATTTTCTGTAATATGTTCTTAGGTGGCCTAACCTGGTTGGTTAAATTCCAGCAAATAAACAAATATTAAATAAAGAAATAGGTCGATAGCAATCAATGTTATCTGATTTAACATATGTTATCTTTTAGACTGAAAGGGACATGGTAGTGCTGCAGGTTAAACCGCAGAAGCCTCTGTGCTGCAGGGTCAGAAGACCAGCAGTCGTAAGATCAAATCTTCGCGACTGAGTGAGCTCCGATCGCTTGTCCCAGCTCCCGCCAACCTAGCAGTTCGAAAGCATGTAAATGTGAGTAGATAAATAGGTACCACCTCGGTGGGAAGGTAACAGCATTCCTGTCTAGTCGTGCTGGCCACGTGACCACGGAAGATTGTCTTCAGACAAATGCTAGCTCTATGGGCTGGATGAGTCCAGAGAGGACTGGACTATTTTTAGATTGTTTTAAATATACAGAATAATACACATAGTTTCTTTTCTTTTGGATTTTTTGCCTGATGCTTCTTGGAATCCTCTGTGGATCATTGGTGAATTCACCTGACAGCCAGTGTCATAAGACCTTATTGTTCAACATAGTGAAGTGCAGAGTGATGAATATTGTGTGACTATATCCAACTGTCCTGGTGTGAGAGCAGGAGCTGAAAAGAAGCATTTATCTACAATAACTACATAAGGTACATGAAAACATGTCAACTCATTCTCTCTTTTTTCCCCCCACAGACATGTTGCAAGAGGCCAAGATGGCATCTTTACTACCTTTTGGCATCTTTTTTAAGATGCTGAATATAGCACTTTGTTCGATAAGGCCTTTGGCCTTGAAGAAATGCATGCTGGGCGGAAAGACGTCTGTCTCTACTGATTTAGCCACTTCCATCTCTTTGAGCTGCATGAGCTTCTCATTGGCATGCTCTTCCCATTTTCCAAGCACAAGATTGCCACCTGTACGAGAAGCATTCTCCTCTTCAATTAGTGAGTCCCGACAGTCATTCACTAATGGCATGGGTACACAAAGAGAGATCCAATTGAAAATAAGGATCAGCTGCCATCTTTGAGCAACCTGAATCATAACAAGAGGGACACACCTAGGAAGGAGAAAACAAATTGACATGATTTTTAAAAAAACATATTAAACCTTAATTCTCTTCAGTACAAGCACTGATTGATAGGGTCCAAGAGATATCAGGAAAGAACAGGGAACATTTCTTTCTTAATGAACCTCACCAAAAGATCAGCCAGTCCAAAAAATAATCTGCTCATTATTCTGAGACAAGTAATAATATTAATAATCATGAGTTGTCAAGTCAATTCTGACATATGGTAACCTTTTTCAAGTAGAGAATACTCAGAAATTGTATGCCATTCCCTTCTTCTGGGGGCATCCTGGAACTGTGCAGTCGGCCCAAGGCCACATAGGCTGGCTCTACTCACAGGCAGCATAGTGGGGCATCGAATTCCCTGATACTTAAAACACTGGGCTATCCAGCCAGCTTTTTTCATGATAAAAGCTTATTTGAAATCCTGCATTGGACTAGAAGTTACTTTTTTTTCCCAAGTCAGAAAACAGTACAGTGGTGCCTCGCTTAACAACGATAATCCGTTCCAGGAAAATTGCTGTTAAGTGAAAACATTGTAAAGCGAAAATAAAAACCCAATTGAAATGCACTGAAACCCATTCAATGCATTCCAATGGGGTAAAAACTCATCATCCAGCGAAGATCCTCCATACGGCGGCCATTTTCGCTGCCTGTATAGCGAGGAATCCATCCCTAAACACAGTGGGGAGCCATTTTAATCACCCAGTGGCCATTTTGAAACCACCGATCAGCTGCTCAAAAAACATTGTTTTGCAAAGAATCGGTTCCCAAAGCAGGGAACAGTTTATCGCAAAGCAAAATTCCCCCATTTAGACCATCATTTTGCGATTGAAATTGCAATCACAAAAAGATCATCGTTAAGCGGATTCATCGTAATGCGGGGCAATCGTAAAGTGAGGCACCACTGTATCTAGAATCCTGTAAAACAGCCTGTTACAATGTCTCCTACAGTCACAGGGCTATCAGTAAGGATTAGCATAAATAAATTGATAAGTGAATATTCTTATTTTCATTGTTCCCTTCCCCTTCTTCTTCTACTTCTTTATTTTGCCTTTTAGACTGCACTCTAGTATATATTTTTAGAGACAAAGTCTAATTTAACTCCGTGGGACTTCCTTCAGAGTAACCAATGGCACTACATGACGGTAAACCTTTATTACAAAATATGAGCTGACAAAATGAACAGCTTCATTGACTGCCAATCCATTTCCAAGCATAATTCAAAGTTCTAGTTATTACCTATAAAGCCTTACACAGCTTGGTTCCAGGGTATCTAAAGGACTGTATCTCCCTATATTACTGAGTAGTTAATTGGTGTAGATATTTGCTACAGAGACTGGAAGTTCAGTTCCCCTCTATGCCTCCCTGAGGGGCTGGACTTGATGACCCATAGACCCCCTTCCAGCTCTGCAGTTCTAAGATTATGATGATGGTGATTTCAGTACAGCCTGCCTTTACTCTCTTCCACCTTATTGTATATTCTAACTTATAGCAACTTGATTTAATGGCAAGTGTCTTAGGAAAACTGAGTCAGGAACATGATGCATTGACAGAGAATTCGTCCTGGTTGCAGTTAACATTACGAATCAACGTAACAGAGAGATAGCCCAATGATTTTCTTAACTGTTGAAAAAAAAATTCATGGCTGAGACACCAGACTTGCCTTTACAACGCTGGTACTGAAGTTTACTGTAAAGCCCCATAGCTTGAAACAGCTACCAGATTTTTTTCCTAACTTTCATGCCTCCCATTTTTTTCTATCCTGATGAAGAGCTCTGCAGAATCTGAAACCTTGCATTTTTGTGCATTTACAATTGATCCCAATAAAGGTAGTCCCAACTCTGGATTTTGTTTTACTTACCGTTGACTTTGTCTTGCTTGCATCCTTCCTCAAAAAACTGGCAAAAACTCTTTCACAAGCAACAAGTCAAAGCCCAGTTAAGAAACACATGGACAAGGTTGGATGGCGCTACTAAGGAAAGACTGAACACAACCAGTTCTACCTGCTGTATTAAGAATTTCACTATAAACAGCTGATTGTCCTGTACTGAAGCACTGCATGCTTTACTGATCAAGCAAAGGAGGTAAAAGGAACTACAGCAATCTTTTTTAAACCTTTGTGTTGCCTATTCGCAAACCAGCAGGACTAAAGTTTGTAATGGATGAGACCAGAGACAACATTACAGAAGGCCATCACTTTTCTTCCTCCACCATCCATGTTTCCTGTCCCTCCTTATTCTCTTTCTCTTCCTTCCCCCAGCATATCAGTACTGTATGTTCTTACAGAGACCTGAACAAATTGCTTATAAACAGGTTTTGGAGTAAAAGACACATAAGGTCAGGCAGAGGGTTTCATGTAGATTAAACTAGGCCTTGCAAATTATTCTTGAACTGAAGCAGAATTTTTTTAAAAATGACTGTTTTGGATGACACCCCAAGAATAATCCAGCCAGCAAAGTCTAATGCTGACTGGAGGATTTTGAGAGTTATAGGCCAAAATCTAACTTTTCTAAGCTCTGAACTACAGCTTCCATATACGCTCACTTTGGTGTCACTACCAATCAGTGAGACATATTTCCAGGTTTTAAAATATATTATTATTATTATTATTATTATTATTATTATTATTATTATTATTATTATTATTATTATTATTATTATTATTATTATTATTATTATTATTATTATTATTATTATTATTATTACTTACTTACTTACTTACTTACTTACTTACTTACTTACTTACTTACTTACTTACTTACTGGCCAGGTATGTAAACCATACCCGGAATTTAATATGGCTGCCGGCCACACTTAAAAACACTACACACGGCCACACTTAAAAACACTACACACACACACACACCATAAACAGTGAACACACAAGACAATAAGAGCAAATTTCTACAAAAAACCAATTGCCTCAACTCCCAGTTGCGTCAGATAGTTACAAATTCAACAATTTGATGGCACAGGGAAAAAAGCTATTTTTGTGCCTCGATATTTTAGTATATAGTGTCTTGTATCGCCGACCAGAGGGGAGAAGATTAAACAAGTTGTGACCAGGATGCCGTGGATCTGCTGCAATCTTTTCCGCTCTCTTTTTAACCCGTGCAATGTACAACTCTTCCATTGATGGCAAATCAGCTCTGATTATTTTTCCAGCAATTCTGACAGTCCTTTGAAGCCTGTTCTTGTCCAGTTTGGTTGCCGAACCGAACCAAACAGTTATGGAAGAACAGAGGACAGATTCGATAATGGCTCTGTAAAACTGGACAAGCAGCTCCCAAGGCAGATTGAATTTCCGAAGTTGTCGTAGGAAGTACAGACGCTGGTGAGCTTTTTTAATGATGCCATCGATGTTAATTGACCATTTCAGATCCCGAGAGAGTACAGAGCCCAGGAACCTGAACGACTCTACTACAGAGACCGTGCTGCCTAAGATGGAAAGTGGGAGTATACAAGGGGGGTGTTTATGAAAGTCCACTACCATCTCCACCATTTTCTGTGGGTTGAGCACTAAGCTATTACTGTTGCACCATGCGACAAGATGCTCAACTTCCTGTCTTTATGCCGACTCGTCACAGTTCTTAATAAGTCCAATGACCGTCGTATCATCTGCAAACTTTAGAATCTTAACAGAGGGATTCGTAGAAATGCAATCGTTCGTATATAAGGAGAAAAGCAATGGGGAAAGTACACACCCTTGGGGGGCTCCCATACTAACTGTACGGATATCGGATGTTGTTTTCCCCAGTCTCACTTGCTGTTTCCTATTTATCAGAAAGCTATGTATCCATTTACAAACAGAGATGGGTACCTTTAGTTGAATCAATTTAAGATACAATTTAGATGGTACAATTGTATTAAACGCGGAACTGAAGTCGACAAAAAGAACCCGTGCATAAGACCCTGAGGAATCCAGATGTTGTAGGATATAGTGCATAGCCATATTGACAGCATCATCTGCTGATCTGTTGGGCCGATATGCAAACTGAAGAGGGTCTAACAAAGGATCAGTGATGTCCTTCAAGTGGGTCAGCACCAATTTCTCAAAGACTTTCATCACTACAGATGTTAAGGCGATGGGTCTGTAGTCGTTCAGTCCGCTAATAGAAGCTTTCTTAGGTACTGGGATAATGGTGGAAGTTTTAAGACATATAGGGACACTACACAGCTCCAACGAGCTGTTGAAAATCCGTGTTAGGACAGGCGCTAATTGTGCAGCGCACAGTTTCAAACAAAAGGGAGTCACCCCATCTGCTCCCGGAGCTTTCCTGACCTTTTGTCTCTGAAGAAGATCACGCACATCTTTTTCACAAATCACCAAAGAAGTGGGTTCCTGAAGTAAGGGAACAACAGTAGGAGAGGCGGTTTTTAATACTTCTAAACCCAAATGGTTTACAGCAGGTGTAGATAATGGTGTTTCAAATCTGCAGTAAAACTCATTTAGGTCATCTGCCAATTTCTGGTTTTCCAGAACCGGGGAAGATGTTTTCTTATAACCCGTAATGTTCTGTAAGTTCCTCCAGAGAGTAGCAGAATCATGATTTTCCATTTGTGTCTTCAACTTGTCACTATACGTTCTTTTTGCCGCTCGAATTTCCTTATTCAGTATATTTCTAGCCTGATTATACAGGGTTCTGTCTCCATTCCTATAAGCTGCCTCTTTGGCGTGTCGAAATTTCTTAAGCCTTGCTGTAAACCAGGCTTTGTTATTATTGTAGATACGCACGGTCTTAGTAGGCACACATAAGTCTTCACAGAACTTAATATAAGATGTTATGGTTTCAGTAAGTTCGTCTAGGTTGTTGGAAGCAGACTCAAACATATTCCAATCAGTGCAGTCAAAACAAGCCTGCAACTTTAACTTTGCATCCTCATATATAGATTTGATCTATCCCGCCCACTTCCACATCCCACAGGTGCCTTTGCTGCTGCAAGAGAAGTAAGGCAAAAGCAAAGTGTGCCGCTAATATACTGTCCCATAGTGCTTAAAGCACTCTCTGAGCAGTGCTGAAGACTCAATTTACAGACCTCTGAAGGATGGAAGGCTGAGTCAGCCTTGAGTCAGCTACTTGAGCCCAGGATTGAGTTCAAGCCCTGATCAAAGTTCACCACATCCTGCAGTTTAATCACTTCATCATGGATATCCTTGCCTGTAGCAATACAGCTTTTCTGTACTTTCTGTTTTTAAAAAGAGAAAAGTCACAGCACCCTTATTGTCTCTTAAGGTCTAACAGGAGTAAACGGAATGTTATATAAAACTTAATAAAATAACAATGCAATACTCTGAAGGGAGTTTTCCCATATGGTAATATATATTTTGTAATGGGCTAGACCACTGGTTCTTAACCATTGTTACTCAGATGTTTTTGGACTGCAACTCCCAGAAGCCTTCACAATCAGCTCTGCTGGCTGGGGTTTCTGGGAGTTGCAGTTCAAAAACACCTGAGTAACAAAGGTTAAGAACCACTGGGCTAGACTACTAGGAAGAATCAAAGATGGTGCAAACAAAGGAACAAACTCATATCACCCTTCATCAATTTACAGTGGGGTCTTGACTTACGAACGGCCCGAGTTACAAACATTTTGACTTACGAACCGCTCTCATAGGAAAATATTGACTTGACTTACGTCCTTAGATTTGAGTTACGAACTGAAAAAACCCACGTGGGAGGCAGGGAAAGTGCAAAATTTGAATTTTCAGTTAACTGTTGGCCAGTGAAAAGGGTGCCTGTCTGCTTCCTCACTCCTCCCAGCGTTTAGAGAGTGGATTGGGAGACAGTCTTCAGACTGCCTGGTACTGTACTGCCTGGACTATATTTTCCCTGCCTTCCCTGAACCTTTCTTGACCTAAGAAAAAAAGAAACAAAATATCCCCCTCTAGTGGTCGAAGGCAGAATAGCAGCCTCCCATTAGTTTCTATGGACGGAAAAGAGCAGATACGGATCAAATTGTTTTCAATGCATTCCTATGGGAAATGCAGATTTGACCTGCAAACTTTTTGACTTGAGAACCGCCTTCCAATACGGATTAAGTTCTCAAGTCAAAACCCCACTGTATATCATGGGCATTAGCTAAAAGACACCCGTAGTATCTGTAAAAGTTTATAGATACTATGGGTGTCCACAGGAGGGCAAAGGTGCATGGTGCTAATGTCCATAGGTACTTTGTGTTGTAGTGGCAAACCCAACAAACTTTGAATTGCAGAGGGAATGCAGCTTCCCCAGAGCAGAAGTGCTTTATTGATAGCAGAAATCAGAATTCTGCACGACACACTGAGAACCAATGTGGCGTAGGAACTTTGGAGATACTGGTTCCCCTACTGAGACATGAAACTCACTGTATGATACTGGGCCCAACCATTCTCTCTCAGCCTGATTTACCTTATAGGATTATTGTAAGGATAATGTATGGAGGAGAGAAACCATGTACTTGAGCTAATGAGTGGAAAATTAATATAAATGTAGCTAACAACAAATATTGAAGTTTGTGTCTATGTAAGTGTGTATATTAGTTAGGCATCCTTCAGTCTCGAAAGACTATGGTATCGTGCTCTGTATGGAGGACTTGGAGCAGCGTCTAGTGTGGCTGAGGAGGCCGATTCGAGAGTGACAGTCTCTTCCACACTGATGACAAATCCAATTTGTCCCCTGTCCAGCTCCCTGGTTTTGCTGCTTTTGTGACTTCCTCTTTGCCTCAGCCTGCTGGGCAAGGGTCTCTTCAAATTGGGAGAGGCCGTGATGCAATGCCTGCCTCCAGGCTGAACGCTCAGATGTCAGGGTTTCCCATCTGTTGAGGTCCATTCCTAAGGCCTTCAGATCTCGCTTGCAGATATCCTTGTATCGCAGCTGTGGTCTCCCTCTGGGGCGGTTTCCCTGCACTAATTCTCCATACAGGAGATCCTTTGGAATCCGACCATCAGCCATTCTCACGACGTGCCCAAGCCAACGTAGACATCGCTGTTTCAGTAATGTGTTCATGCTGAAAATTCCAGCTCGTTCTAGGGCTACTCTGTTTGGAACTTTGTCCTGCCAGGTGATACCAAAAATCCGTCGGAGACAACGCATATGGAAGGTGTTTAGCTTCCTCTCCTGCCGTGCACAAATGGTCCAGGACTCACTACAGTACAGGAGTGTGCTTAGGACACAGGCTCTATAGACCTGGATCTTCGTATGTGTCGTCAGCTTCTTACTGAGCCATACTCTCTTTGTGAGTCTAGAGAACATGGTAGCTGCTTTGCCAATGCGTTTGTCCAGCTCAACATCCAGAGACAGGGTGTCAGAGATGGTTGAGCCAAGGTACACAAAGTCATGAACAACCTCCAATTCTTGTGTGGAGATGGTAATAGAAGGAGGTGAGTCCACACCCTGGCCCATGACTTGTGTTTTCTTCAGGCTGATTGTTAGTCCAAAGTCTTGGCAGGCCTTGCTGAATCGATTTATGAGTTGTTGGAGGTCTTCAGCAGAGTGGGCAACAATGGCTGCATCATCTGCGAAGAGGAAGTCCCGCATGCATTTCAGTTGGACTTTGGTCTTCGCTCTCAATCTAGAGAGATTAAAGAGCTTTCCGTCTGATCTAGTCCGGAGATAGACACCCTCGGTTGCATAATAAATTTCTTGCATAATAAATTTATTTAAAGAAGTAAATCTCCATATTCTGATGGTTTGCATCTTTCTTAAATTTATTTCCCTTTTCAGGTCTTTCTAAACACTATTTTCCTGTCTTTCTATATACACACTTGCAACCGAAGTGTGTATATAGAAAGACAGGAAAATAGTGTTTAGAAAGACCTGAAAAGGGAAATAAATTTAAGAAAGATGCAAACCATCAGAATATGGAGATTTACTTCTTTAAAGAAATTTATTATGCAAGTTTTGGGGGCGTTTATTCATATTAACATTACAACAGATTTTAGTACCTTGTCACATTGCTTGTCACACTGTTATTTTTAAAGTTTAAAACACCTTTTTTGTGTGGAAAAAAGGTATGAAAATTGCCTGCAAATTTAGGAAGGGGGGATCTTCTAAGAAGGCCCTTCAAATATCTAGTTTTTGGACTTGGATGGCTGTGGCTTCGCTTACCATTCTAGTGATTCCTATAGCTGTTGACCTGGGCCTACTTTCTTATGGTTCTTAACCCATGGTCTTACCCTCACCCCCACTGGTATGTTTCAGTCATGGACTAAAGACCAATTTGTTTGTACAGGCATTTCCTCAATTATTTTCCTGTTTATGTTGTTTTTAATGAATTGTTTTTAGTTGTTTTGGACTTTCAGTGTTATTTTCATCAGTTCAAATGCTCTTAGACAGTTGCTTTCTGTTATTGGCCACTTACAGAATTGGCTTCACTTGGTAATTGACAAAAGCTGTGACCTCCCTCATCATGCTGCATTTAAAAGGGCATTATTTGAGCCGAAACAAGTTGCCAATGCTTGCTTTTAGTTATACCATTTATTTCTTGCTTGGGGACAAGAGGCAGAAACAGATAAGCCCTACTTCTCTTTTCTTATTTTAAGTTGTATTTTATTTTCTCTAAGCTTCTCTGCTGCTGACACAAGAATCTTACCCACCCAGAAGAAGCTAACACAATGAGCAAAACATCCTTTTGAAGTTGGCAAGGCAAGGCAAGGCATAGTTGCAGCACAACAGAAGCCATTTTTGCCTCCTTCCACTCTGACCCCGCTCAGTGGATCTTAACAATTGCTACCTGCTGGTATGCAATACAAGAGGGCCAAGGAAGCTCAACACAAAGGCCTCTTTCACTTGATGGGCTTGCCCTAGAGCAGCCAGGCCTGGAGGAGGCTGAGTGAATAGTCCTTCTTTCCAATCCCCCTGCCTTGCATTTCAATCAGAGTCAACAATAAGTTTAGAATCCCCCCTTCCCTGCTGCTTTTACATTGTAAGGCTCATCCTACCTGCCATTCCCTGCTAACCATTTTGACATTAAAGGAAGTGATGGTATACATTATCATACTGGAAACAGGAAAGAGAGAGAGAGATTGTTCTGAACTACTGATACTGCAAACATTTCATCTGTGGTCAATGTGGAAGAATAAAATAAGAATGAAAGGTCTACACATAGTATCTATGGCTGAGGCAAGCTAACATAACCAAAGCTATAGCCTTCAACACAGCTTGGAAGAGCTGCCTGCATGGATTTACAATTTGCTGAATTCCCCAGTTCACTAGCTATGCTGGCTGGGTGATTCTGGAAATTATAGTCCCCAAAAATATTTTGTTCAAGCTTTGTCGGGGCATAATCATACACTACAGCAAGCGTTCCCAACTTGGTACTCCAGATTTGTTTAACTACTACTTCCTATGAGATTATGGAAAATGCAACTGGTCTAAGAACTACTCTTTCCTCCACCCAGGAACCCTAGGAGCTATGGTTCTCTAAACAGATACAGGATCTCAAATCCAGAATTGTCTACACCATCAACAAGCCACACTTCCCGTGATCTTCTGGTAGAAAACACACCTCTCAAATTGATATAATAGTGACACAACTTTGTACTATAGATAGGCCCTCAGATTGAAAGGGAGTATAAAGGAAAAGAGACAAATGTCTAATCATTCACCCAACAATACTAATTCTCCATGCATTTTGAGCAAGGAAAGTTCTCCAGAAGCTGGATAGCTTGTAGAGATGGCATACAAGGAGGAATTTGATTATCCAGTGTGTCTCCCAGGAAAAGAGCCAGCCTGTGTGGCTGTGAGCAAGCTATGTGGTCCCAGAGCACCCCAGAAGAATGGAATGGTAAGCCACTTCATACAACTCTGTATCAAAAAACCCTGGAAAGGGCTGCCATAAGTCAAAAGTGACTTGACAACATGTAGCTGTTGTTGTTGTTGTTTATTATTGTAGTAGTAGTAGTAGTTGTTGTTATTGTTGTTGTTATTTTTGTTGTTATTATTGTTGTTATTGTTATTATTGTTGTTATTATTATTATTATTAAACTCATCTACAATAGCTCTTTACTGAATTTATATTTGCCTGTCTTTTGGGACTGTATCACCTAGCCATATTGATCATATTAATATTCCACCCTTCATTTGGGACCAGGTTCGCGACTGGGAGAGTGTACTTCTTTTTATCCTCACAACAGTTTCTAGTTTTCAAGTCTGATAAGTGACCCGAAGCAGGCATTAAAAATATAGGATGATGCGCTTGTAGCAACTAGGAAAAGGCAGCTGGTGTAGGGCCACAGGTTGGAAAAGGGGGGATGGATCAGCATTTTTCCACAGTCAATTTTCCATAATATGAGAGACTCCAAATGTGTTATTAGCTAAACTCCTTGAATCTGTAATAGGATTTAAATCATGGAAGTTAGTGTAGCATCCTGAGATTCATACCAAAAGTGTTACGTCTATAACCTTTACTGATCTTCAAAACACGGCACCCTAAGAAACATTTTCAGTATGCAGACATGGCAAGAGGAGAGTTGAATTACTTGACCCTTGGGAAACAATGTACAGTATCTGCAGAATTAATCCATTCTGAATTCTGTTTGCAGAAGCATAGTAAAAATGTCATGGGGCATGGTAAAAATAGTGAAAGAACTGTTACAAAATATTGCTAGTGAAGAAAACAGCAGGTATGCATAGGATTTTGTAGTTCTCAGACTAATGGGGGCTTATGAAATGCAGCTTCTTGAACAGAAGCTATCTTCCTCCCCAGCGAGGAAGCTGTTAAAGACAAAGATAAGAGGCTCCTGTCAAAATCTGGCAACCTGACTTATGGAAGCTAGAAAGGAGAACTGGGGAGCAGGAGAAGTTATGAGAATCTTTCTTACCCAAGACACACCTCTGATCTGTCTAGACACATGCTATTATCCATTGTGACTGGTAGACAGTGGCTTTCCAAAACCAGAATAACTTTTCAGATGAGAAGTCCCAGCATCCCTCAACCCTATAGTTAGTGCCATGATGTCTGGGAGTTGAGAGTTGTAGTCCAAAAAGTGAGTTGTCCCAGGGTCTTTCTCCAAATTCAAATTTAGAAAATTCCCATCCAGTTCTTGAATAAGTTGCTTTTTAAAACTCTCTGATCCAGAAGGGGCAGTGGCTATGCTGACTGTGAGTTGCAGTATGGAAAAGTAGCCCTTCTAACATTTCCCAGCAAATACACATTTTGTCCAGAATACATACAAAGTATTGGTATTGGACCTAAAACATACAAAGCTTGTGCTTTCTTTAAAAAGACAGAAAAGCCTGGTGTCCTGCTTAGTAACAGTAGCACAAGGGCAGAGAAGAAAGGGGAGCAATTCATTCCAGGGGGAAAACCTAGCTACTCCAGGCATGTACTGCCTATGCTGATTCCAGAATTTCCTAGGTGTACATTACTCCGAAATAGTTTATTAGTCCTTTCTTCTGGTGGTGCTCTGGGACTGTGAAGTTTGCCCACGGCTACACAGGCTAGCCCTAACTCGCTGAGACATCCTGCAAGCTAGATCTTTAATTAAGGCAGTAATATTTTTTTTACTAACCAGAATAAGATGTTTTCAGATAAGCTAGTAGGAAATATTCTTTCACTTGCTCTGTTTTTTCACAATTACAAAAGATGTCCCAAGAATACAAAGTGTGATAGCCTCATGTAGGGATAAAACCTGGACAATAGTTTTCTCAAAAACAAAAATGGAGCTGTACTGATGGTGAAGCTGTGGTTTTCACAGGCCTGGCTGATGAATTCCACAACTGCAGGCCTTCATTTGTTTCAAATGAGATGGCTTAATGCTGGCCAGGACTGCCTGTCCCCGTTAGCTGCCTCCATTAATCAGAAAAGAGGACAGCTGCAGACCGCAAAGTATGGGCCTACTTGCATCACATCTGGCTTGCAAGCACATTATAGCCACCATGTGTTCCACTGATATGAGCCCCTCATTGTTTCACTTAGTGACCTTTCTTGGTGAGGTTATTGCATAAACAAGTCAGAAAAGAGTCCCTGACAGTGGATCTGCTTCTACAGCATAGTGGTGCTGAATTGCTTCAAGGCAGGGGCTCTTTCAGACAACTGGTTTATTATTGTGCACATAGAAAATGCAACTTTTACTCCATTTTTATAGGAGATCTATGAATATCCCATTAAGGTAGCATTTCTGGGGCAGGAAAGTGACATTTCCTGCAACACTATTGCTGAGAAAATGCAGTTCCTTGGACTTCCTCTCATCCCCATCGTGTACTTGCATAGCCTAGTTAGCGCTGTAACAACTGACAATGTGAGCGAGGGGGAGGAGTGGGGGAACATGCACAAAAAATGCAACTCCTTCCAACATGCCTTTGCACTTTGTTTGCACCAATATATTTATTTCAAACACACTGACGTGCCACTCAAGGACAGGACTGATCTCTATTTCACATAGTAAAGTATTCTGCGCTCCCTGCAGCTATACTCCTTCTCTTCCATGTTTAATGGAATTATGATGTTCTTGAAAAAGAGACCTCATACTTACTAAAACAAAATTTCCCAAGAAGTTTCAGCAATGTTGGGAAACTGGCAGGGCTGTAACAGCATGAAGTACTGGGACAGATTCTGGTCTTCCTATGCCAGATGGTTTACAAGATACTGTTTAAAACTTACTACAGTTCCCTGGAGCTACATTATGTCAAGAGTCCCAGGGCTTGTGGTACATTTTAAGTGACAAGTTATAGCTTCCTGTATAACTATGCACTGTCAAGTCAGAACCAACTTGCAGTGAACCTTAAGGGTTTTCAAGTTGAGATATTTAAAGAGTGTTTTAAACCATTCCACCCACCCGGTGAGTTTCCACAGCCAAGCAGGGATATAAACATAGCTTTCCTGGTTCCTAGTCCCTTACTCTATCCACCAAACTGAATGGAGTGCCTTTGTAGTCCCCAGCATCCAGATCAGCCCATGGTTACAGTGGGAGCACCAATGTTGAATCCTGCCGCCACTGACACTGTGCTAAGGGTCCCCACAAACCCAGAAGACCTCCTATTCCAGGGAAAGGCACTATCCATCCATGAAGGACTGGATATGAAAGACAAGTGGCTCCTGTAGAAAAACAAAATCTGTAAATCTGTAAAGAGGGAGCTGTTAGTGATACAGCAGAATTGTTAACACCACAATTTATTGCAGAGTAATGGGGGTGCTTTTCCATCATGCTGGTCTTATTACATGGTCAGAAGTTTCCTACAACCACGTGTCCAGTTTGCTGGAACACCAAAGGCCAGGTTTTAAAAGTGGCTTCTGTGTGCCTGTCTGAAACTATATTGAAGCTGTAATGATTAATAGGGAAAATTCTGTTTTCACAAAGTGCTTCGTTATGAACCTCTTCCAAATTACATCAGAACGAGAACAGAATAAAAGCTGACAGTTATTGATGAGTTGATATTAACCTTGTCTAATGCCATTTGAGCAAATTAAGCCCTATTTTGACGTTTTCCTTTCTACATCAAGAGGCACCGCACAAATCAATAAGGAGAAGAACGGCTAGAACATCAGCAGCAGCTCCTGGCAAAGGAAGCTGAAAGATTGTTGGTCTTCTTGGAAAGAGCAGCTGTAATAGCTTGGGCAAATCAGAAATAATCTAAGCCAGGGTTTGTGGCATTCTGGCAGGGCCTGAAGGATACTGCTGAGAGGCATTTTAGCCTGACAGAGCATGAAGCTCAAGAGCATAAACACAGATTCACAGCTTTATTACCCCAGGGGATATTGACTGCACATCCTAGAGACTACTGCCAAAGCGTTTACTGGCACACAGAAGGGCATTTGCCTCTGTGTGTATCCACACACACACACACACACAAACTTCTCAAGCAATACCACATGGCCCTATTAGGGCATACCCTGTAGGGTAATATCCTGTTCTAGCACATTCCCAAGGGCACTACCAGAGTCCTTCCAGAGAAAGCTCTGTTGAGACTAACATTGTAAAAACACCGTCTTCTGCTTTCTGTTTGTGTTATAGTTACAAACCTGAGCGACACAGTCTCTGAGAGAGGGAGACCCCTGATTTCTTTCCTCTTGCCAGCTGCTTTTGTCTGTCTCTGTCCGGTCACATACAACAGCTGAGCAGATAAACAACTTGCCACCTGCTCCCACCTCCAGCTCTCCCTCCCCCTCTAAATCGGATATTTTTCTCCACCCATTTGCTTATAGCTCAGCCTTCCTCTCCTCCTCCAGGTCTTCTCCTCCAGCAGTCTCCTCCCAGAGCCCATCCCAATTGGAACTACATGTTGCCAGGAGTTGTAGAGCTGCTTGCTTGCCAGTTCTTAACTCTGCAGTAACCTACGAAACCGTTTTTTATTTAAGGTAGACACAGTTGTAGATAGCATTTCTCACTTAAGCATGCCCCACTGAAATTGGGGATCTTCCCTGAGAACGGCCGAGAAGGCAAAATAAGTGGAATTTGTTGTTTACAAAACAAGGAACATACTTGGAATAGCAGCAAATTAAAAGCATAAAAAGGAAAAATACTAAAGGAGAGATCTGCAGTTTTCAGGCGTATGCATAGAAGATCTGTGCAACTGTTTTATATTCTGACGTCATGTGGGTTTTTTGGAAGAAGTAGAACTGGAAAATTTTCCAGTGCTCTACATAACGTTACCTGATTTACTGTATCACATTTGGTTTAAATGCTTTATTCAATCATACTCAAAGCTTTATGTGGGAATTTCTTTATTGAAATATTTTATTGGAATATTTGTAGTGATGTAAAGAGAAAACCTTGTTGTTACTGTTGTTGTGGCTGCATGGTGTCAACTTGCTTCTGACTTATGGCAATGAGTGATCTCAAGAATGTCTGTCCTCAACATCCCTCTTTAGCACTTGTAAACTCAAGCCTCTGGTTCCTTTAAGGAGTCAATTCATCTCTTATATGGTATTATTCTTTTCTTGCTGCCTTCAAGCTTTCCCAGCATTATTGTCTTTTCAAGAGACTCTTGCTTTCTCATCATTTGCCCA
Source organism: Pogona vitticeps (assembly GCF_051106095.1). NCBI lineage: Eukaryota > Metazoa > Chordata > Lepidosauria > Squamata > Agamidae > Pogona > Pogona vitticeps. Next base: position 180,475,192 of record NC_135787.1, read on the forward strand.
AAGGACAGCCTCAGTTTCATTATTTTTGCCTCCAGCGATACGTCAGGCTTGATTTGATCTAGGACCCACTTGTTCCTCTTTCTGCCATTCCTGGGTATCCAGGGGGTTCTCCTCCAGCACCATATTTCAAAGAAAACATTTTTTTTCCTGTCATCTTTCTTTACTGTGCAGCTTTCATACCCATACATGATGTTCAGGAATACAAGAATGTGGATAATCTTGGTGTTGGTCTCCAGTGACACATCCTTACACTTGATTATCTCTTCTAATTCCTTCATTGCTGCCCTTGGCTGCACACTCTGTTAAGAGTGATGGTTGAACCAAGGTATGCTAAACCTGTAACTATTTCTTCATTGCCAGCATTAAAGTTGTGTAGATAAACATGATGAATACTAAAATAGTGTAATAGGGTGGTAAAGTATAAATTATACAGTAGAACTGAGAAGACATAGCACTGTATTAATAGGCATTATTGAAGCAATTTTTACATTTTTGTTGCATACTGCATTCTTTATCTTACAGAAGATGCTCCAGACCATCCATATTCTGTCTTCTGTTGTGTGGGCACCATCCCACTAATCATTCAACCAAATTCCAAGACGCTTTGTCAACACATTCCACACTTTCATTTGGATCTTGAACTGCTTTTCACTGATTATCATGAACTTGGTTTCTTAACATTTATTTTTCTACAGTGACTGGCTGAAAAACTTCACTCACTTTATGGAGTAATCTGTACAGTCAACCGTCAACTTACAAATGGCCCTAGTTACAAACATTTCAACTTACAAACCACTCTGAAAGAAAAATATTGACTTGACTTGCATACTTAGATTTGAGTTACAAACCGAAAAAATGTGTGGGAGGTGGGGAAAGCGTGAAATTTGAACTTTCAGTTAACCATTGGCCAGTGAAGAGGGTGCCTGTCTGCTTCCTCGCTCTTCCCAGCGTTTTGAGAGTGGATTTGGAGACAGTCATCAGACTGCCTGGTACTGCCTGGTATTGCCTGGTACAGTGCTGTACGGACTGTATTTTTATTTTTTGGCTTTTTAAAAAAATTTGATATTTGGATTTTTAAAAGGCGTTCCCTCTCTCCTTTGCTGCCCCCTTTTCCCCCAGAAGGTGCTTGCATTGGCTTGTCTTGACTGAAAAGGTGCTTTTCAAGGTGATCTATTGTCTGAAAGGTGTTTGGTTTTTCCCAGAAGGCGCTTGTCTTGGCTGAAAATGTGCTTTTCAAGGTGTTCTGTTGAAAAGGTGTCTGTTCCCTCCTTCCCTCCCTCTTTTCTTTCCTTTTTTAAAAACCTAAGTCATCTAAGTTTAAAAGGAAAAAAATAAAAAAATTTCTGCCCCTACTGGTAGGAACGGATTAAGCAGCTTTGCATTAGTTCCTATGGGAACTAATGATTCAAGTTACAAACAGCCCCCTTGACCTAAGAACCAAAAGCAGCCAGAACAGATTAATTGGTTTTCAGTCCATTCCTATGGGAAATGCTGATTCGACTTAATGAACCTTTTGACTTACAAACTTCCTTTTGGAACGGATTAAGTTTGTAAGTCGAGGGTTGACTGTACACTAAATCGTAAGCTCATAGTACTATATAATGGTTATTGATCTTGTTGATAACTTCTGTATTGACAATATTTCTGTCATTTGAACCAGCAAGCACTTCTCTAAAGATGTTCTTAGGGTACAAATGGAAAAGCAGTGCCAAGACTAAATGACCTTATCATACTACTTTTATCTCTGTGATAACTGTCATCTGACATTCAGCTTTCATTGCAGGTTTCTTGTGGCCAGTACAGGTTGCCAATTATACAAATATCTCTTGAAGCTTTCCCTGAAAAAAATAATAGTTCCTAGGGTTCCCTGGGAAAAGGTGATAACACAATTAAACCCATTGAAATCTGCAGTATACTTGTGCCCACATTAGCTTCTATAACACGTTGTGAAGATCACATTTTGACAGAATGGATTTTTGAGAACAGATGGTCAGCCAGGTCCTCAGAGCACTCTGCCGAGTGCAAGCTTCATTGAAACAAATGGCAGTTGCACCCAGCAGAGTACTCAGAGACTAATATCTTTAAAATGACACATTCATCGTCTCATCCACAGAAGGCAGAAAAGGCTTATTCCACATAAACCTGACACTTCCCTGTCAGTCAGCCAAATGATGACCTCGTATGCATACAGCTTCCTAGTCTCCAAAGGGAGCAATTAATGCCATGCACAAGGCTCTCCAGATGTGACAGCACTGTTTGTTCCCACAGGCAGTAGCATGGCAATATGTGATTGCTTTGATCTGCTTAAATATGAATTAAACTTTTCAAACCAGAATAAATACAGGATTACATTCAGTTTTCATGGAAGAAGATTCACTGCCTAGTCTTGAGCAAAACTGGGAGCAACTTATGCAGCCATGACAAGAGGCACTGTTATGTTAACCCAAACAAAAATCTTGACCCAATATTTCCATGTTTGTTCAAAGTTTTATCCCTTTAACTTCAGTAAGACTTCCTCATATTCAAGTCATGGTCAGAATTACAGATTCCACTTTTCTCTGTTAATTAGCAGATCATTCACTAATAACTTTCTTAGCAGCAAATTAATTATGGAGCTTCTTCCTTAGAAAGGCCTGCTTGGCTTAGTCTTTAGGTTAATTGTGAAAATTTTATTTTCTTCCATTGCCATTGAAAATCACACTGTGATCGGGTTCAGTTTCAAATTTTGACAACTCCTCATTTTGCGCGGGAAATATCACAGGAGACTGTCTTCTTAACTCTAACATCTTTATCTTTATTATTGACATGATGATCGGCACTATTCATAATTGGGTCAAAAATACTTAACTCAGGCAACATGCCATAACTGCTCATCACACATTCCCACCCAAAGTCCGTTGAACTCACAGGGGTGCTGGGCCAAACTTCGCGTTGGTGGGTTTCCAGAGGGGTGAGCTCCTCACTGCACAAATGGTGCCACAGCATGGGTGCCAGGCCCAGTCTCCCTCAGGAGGGGGAGTGTTTTATTGGGAATCCGGGCAAATCACCTGTCATCCTCTCCCTTTATTCTTGGGAAACACTATTATGGACCATTCTAGAATCTCATGTCTCACTTCGCCCAATTCCTCAGGAGTAGGGTCTGGAAGCAATCCCCCCAACTTCAGATTAAGAAAGTCTCTTAATAATTTCTGGGTCTTTATCCTTTCATATTCCCACAGCCTTTCCAGTTCTCTCTTACATTTCCACAACTCTAATTCAACCCCCGATCCGTCGCTCTCCCTGGCTACTTATACCCTCTTCCCAAACTGACAACTCTTATTCCTCCCCCTTCTGACTCCCATGCTCCTCCACCAAACATATTTCAAATTTCCCGTTTCTCTCTGCTCTCGCCCCCTCTTCAGTCAAGTTCTCCTTTGAGTCCGTATCTAAACTGGCACTTTCTGGCTTCATTCTTCCCTTTCCACCCTCTGTCTCGTAAGACGGCACAATCTCCTCTGGACCCCCTTCTCTCACACACACTATGTGAAAATGAAAGGGCATCTTTTCAAAATCTAATTGTCACTGAGCAGGACAGAGAGGCAGAAGAAAGTATGCAAGGAGGCGTGGCAATTCCTTCCCTATAAGGTGGTACCTTGAATATTCCTCCCCCCATACACCACTTTTGGTACAAGAGAAAAGGACCCACTTGAGGACAAAGAACTTTTTCTCTGTGTATCATCGTGTATGAAGGAATGCAAAGAGAATGCACAAGGAAAGGAGACCTAACCCTCCCTTTTCCAGCTGCCATTTCTCACCCCCCCCCCCCCCAAAATCTGCTACAACAAACAATTGATATTAGGTTTGGGAAGAAAGTTGCCATCCCTTCCTGCCCCTCCGCCCCAATCCTAAATTCTTCATAGGAAGAGGATTAGCAGGGAAGCTGCAGGCTAGATCTAAAGGTTATTTTCACGCTTATGAACACAAATTTCTCCTCTCTTGAGAAAATGCTTTAATTTTTATTGGTTTCATTGGAATCTGTTTTATATGTAGTGGCTGAAATCCTGTTGTGCAGCGCTGCTTGCACAGTAGGTATATCATCACTGGCAGAAGCAAATTGCTGCTGATTAAAAAGGCTTCTTTTCATGATTTCAGGGCACACAGACCTCTATACAATGCAATAAAGCTGCGTGCTCACAGAAATCGCAGAAGGAAGCCTTTAATTGGCAGCAATCTGCTGCTGCCAATGACTGCTCTCTGCTTGCTCAAGCAGACATCAACCAACAAGATTTTGGCCACTCTTTTTCTTTAATTTAGTAGAATAGCTAACAACACAGAAAAAATGTATTAACATTTTATGGTGAGACCAGCTTTTACCTTCTTGGTTGCTCTGAGTAAAAGTAGGCTGTTTCCAAGAAGCCAGCTATAGAACACAGAGAACAGAGTATTCTAGAGTAGACAGATAAGGCTGAGACTTATCTCCTAGCTTTAGGTGATGTTTTTTCAAACACAAAAGGATCTGATAGTACTTCTATCCAAATCACAAGCAAATCAGATGGTAAATGATATTCTGAATTAAAGTGCCTAGTCACTGGTTATTCCAATTTGTTCCAGTTTCTTGGTCATGATTACAGAGTGACTCATGATTTCTGAACCATATTGTTTTTGTCGATGTGTCACAGATGACTAGTTGTCTACACTCAGTGACATAAATTAGATTGCAGGATCTACAAAAGATGTTGTGTCAAAATAGTAGGTTGTGTTAAAATAGTAGGTTCTCACACCTACTAGGAATGTGATTCAGGATCGCTCATTTGTGATTGGTGGATAATTCTTTGTATCCTGTTATGGATTTGGAAGGTGGTGGAAAGCTGTCGCAAGACTTGCTGGTGGTTTTCAAAAGATGTGATGAGCCTGCTAACAATGGATAACTATTCTAATTGCTGTACTACCGATTGGCGATGGTGAATGGAAACTCAACACAAATTGAATATCTTGTTCATTGTTAGATTCACATTTTCAATGAACAAGATTTCCCTTTGACAACCTAGTTACTGTCTTGGTGTTAGAATCAATTATATATGGAATTTATTGAGTTAACAGAGGTGTCCTATTTTTTATTTGATGCTACAAATCAATCTGATCCTGACAGCCAACTCCTGCTGTGCAACTTATGCTGTGTAAAGCTGATGATCTCATCAGCTCTAACAATTTTTTAAAAAATCAAAATTTCTGATCCCCTCCCCAAGGCCCCTTGGGGTCGCTTTTATTCTAGGGAAGCCATTGGAGACCATGGGCTGGCTGGAAGTTTTTAATTTCCAAAAATTACAGCCACTAGTAAAATAATCTTATTGATGGCCTTTTCAGAAATTAGCTCCATCCCAGCCCCTAATGGCTTTCTCACAAGGAAAGAGACCTCAAGGGGGACTTGAGACCTTTTTGTGGGGGGTAAGAATTTTTTTTCTTGAAAAAAATCTCTATAGCTGAGGATCATCAGCTTTACGTGGCACAAATGAAACCTACAGGATTCCAGCTTTATATGTTCTGAGTAGCCGGATTTCCAATCTACGTAACAGTGGGCATTAAGAAGACTTATAAAGTTCAGTGACAATTTAGTTCTCAGTAGTAAGGAAGACTGTGAGCCTGTTCACATTAGCATATAGTTATGATATACGGAACCCTGATGGCACTCTTTGGCATGAAAAAAGACCTCATCCAGTTCTGAAAAATTTACACTGGCTGCCCGTTGCTGCTTGGGCCCAATTCAAAGTGGTTAGTTTGACATATAAAGCCCTAAATGGCTTAGGACCTGGTTACCTAATGGACCGCCTTCTTCCATACGAGCCTGCCCATCCTCTAAGATCAGGCCAGGAGGCCCTTCTGAAGGTGCCATCCCTGAAAGAGGTGAGTGGGATGGCATGTCGAAATAGGGCCTTCTCGGCTGTTGCTCCCTAACTTTGGAACGCCCTCCCTATAGAGATCCGCCTGGCTCCAACACTTTTGGCTTTTCGGCGCCAGGCAAGGACCTTTCTGTTTAGCCAGCATTTTAATTAAATAGTATTCTTTACTATGAGCCGCAGGATTTATTACTATCTATCTATCTATCTATCTATCTATCTATCTATCTATCTATCTATCTATCTATCTATCTATCTATCTATCTATCTATCTATCTATCTATCTATCTATCTATCTAAATAAATAAATAAACAAACAAACAAACAAACAAATAAATAAATAAATAAGGATTTATTAATATTAATGTTTTAATGACTGTTTTAATATAGGGTATTATAATATTGCCTATTTTTAATGGTTTTTATGTTTTTAAAGTTTTAATATTGTTATACACTGCTCAGAGACCATTGGTAATGGCGCGACTAAAAAAATCTTGTACAATAAATAAAAAAAAGAAAGGAAAGTTGCCCCAGCCTCCTACGTGAGGTTTAAGAGAAAAGGAAGGGAAGCGGTTATGTTGAGCCCTTGGTCTCTGCTTCACAAGGCAGAACAGCTGCAGCAGAGCCCCGGCAATGGAGAAAGGCTGGGAAAATGGGGGTTACCTCCCTTCTGTCTCTCCAACCTTCACCCCAATGTTCTCCCCTTGCACTGCAGATGTCCTTGACTGCGGCCTCCTTACCTGTGAGTAAACCTTGCTTTATATGGATCTGTAGCATGAGAGAAGAGGCCTTGTAGCACTATCTCCAGTATGAACAGAAGGATTGTTCAACTGAGAGCCAAAATAAATTACACTTAAGTAAATTTTAAGCTTGGACTGGACTGCACCAAATTTCAGGGTGTGGACAGGCCCTAAGGAAGAATAAGTATGGATTTTCAAAGGTGCTGCTAGAAGGAAATTTGATTGTGAGATGAACAGAATTGATCTAAGAGCTAAAATTTTCTTGCCCCTCATCCAAATCGTAAGGATGTTATTGTACTGCTGTCATATAAGGGGTAGGTCCCTGGGTTCTTTAAGAATGTTGTTCTTCAGCTTGCCTATGAATAAATTTGCATAAGTAGGAGTTATATGAGTGCTCACTGCTATACCTCATAATTGTAAGGAGTGCTCTTCACTGAATGTAAAATTAGTACTGGTGAGGACTAATGATAATAACCTCTTTGGCAGCATCCTTAGAGCTCTTAATGCTAAAGAATTCATCCAGAGTATGTATCCCATTGTTATAAAAAATATCAATGCAAACAGATATGATATCTAAATATGATATCATTATCCATATGACACTGTTCATTCAGAGAGTCAGTTATAAACTGGAAGTCGGAGGTATTGTTGACATTTGATAGGACTTTATTTTATTATATATAAAAACTTTCTCTGTGATTGTGTTACTACCTGAAACAGCGGGGCATCTTGGGTTGTTAGCTTTAGAGATTTGGGGCAGCAGCCAGATTGCAGACTGGGGCTGGTTACAGGGATCACATAACCCCTCTGTTACAGCAGCTCTACTGACTGCCAATCAATTACTGAGCACAATTTAAAGTTTTTTAACCTAAAAAGCCCTAATTGACCATGGTCCAAGCTATCTCAAAGACTGTATCTCTCATTATGAGCGAGCTTTGATGTTGAGATCATCAGAAGAGGTCTTTCTCTTAGTGAACTGCCATTCCTGGACATTACCAGGAGCAGTAGTCCATTTTTTCAAACAGATAACAACTCCCACCCCAACCCAGTTAATATCACCGCAAAATAACCACTTTTCTGAGCTGATGATTTAATTGTTTCAGTGGTTCTCAGTTATGGATCCCCAGATGTTCCTGGATTAAAACTCCCAGAAGTCTTCACCAATAGCTGTGCTAGCCAGGATTTCTGGGGTTTGCAATCCAAGAACATCTGCGGACCCAAGCTTCAGAACCACTGTCCTAGAGGATCTTGGAGGCAGAAAATTAGTCCCAGGCTTCCTGTTGTTGCCCACCTCTGGTAGAGCAGTTAGAGGGTTAGAGTCAGCTCAAGGAGAACTGAAGTTCAATTCTTACTTTGTTACAAAACTTGCTAGAAAATGAAGAAAGCCATGTTATCTTTATACACAATCCTCAGTCAAAACTTACTAGGTTACATTTGCCCAATAATTTATTCCTGTGGCCCATATCATTTCACAGGGCTGCTGTGAGGAATTGGGATGATGCTTAATACCTTGAGTTCTTCAGAGAAAGGGCAGGATCAAAAATGAATAACAAAACAATAGTAAGAACAATATACTGCTTCTGATTCTTTTAAATAAAAGAAAACAAATAATAAAATTAGAATCCTGCTAAAATTTGCACTCCTCTGCTGGGTGGGAGCCCATCAGATGTAAAGGAAAAGAACTGCTTTAGCCTACCAATGCCAAAGATTTCTCCTCCCACGAGTCCGTAGTTATTCCCTGAGCACAGCTGATGAAAGACACAGATGTGCTTACAGAGAAGCAGCTCTCTCTGCTTCCCGTTTTCCCTTGAGCTCTTCCCCACCAGTTTCATATCTAAGTGGAAAGGAGGAAAATAGGCTGTCAAGTGAGGTTGCCACCCAGATGATTTTCTGAATTGATTAGCTCCTCTCTCTCTCTCCTCCTGCTCCCACCCACCCACCTTATCCTGAGACTCTCTACAAGCAGGAATCTTTGCAGATCTTACAGGCTAAGCAATAGTAAAGGGTAAGGAAACTCTGGGGAAAACCTAGATGTCTCCTAGAAAAGGAGACAAAGGGGGAAAAAAGCAGGGATAAAAACAACCCCAAAGAGGCACTAAATAACTGCCAGAAAGCAGCACAGATTGTAACAGTCACAGACCACCTTGGGGCTGCAGCTGGTTTTGTCTCTCTGACTTAAAGGCAAGCATGCTGGGAAAAGACTGCAGACTGAAGAGTTAATTAATAAGGGATGGACAAGCAGGCAGAGAAAAGGGAGGCTTAAATCCTCAACTTTTCTGTGGACCAAGTCTCTGAATAAAAGATATGCTAAGCAGGAGGCTGCTACTGAAGCTAGTTATGGTCAGCATTTATTGTGCTATGGCTTGTGTGGAGATCTGATGCAGAATGCCATTTGGAATAGCCAGATTTAAAATATATATATAAAGGCGAGGGCATAAAATAAAACCACTGATGTGTTTCCAAATCTTTCACTTTCAGCATACCTGCAATGATTTAATTGAAAATACTAGCAATGCCAAGTGTGGGTGGATCTTTGGTATCATCCAGCAGCGTTCTGAAGGACAACATAAAGTACCTTGTCCAAATAGTCTCTATAATTCAGAAATGAGGACAGAAGGTTGCAGATCCCCTGCATCCATGGAGATCCATTTTCTGCTTTTTTTTCTCTCTCTCTCTCTTTTTTTGCCTTGTGAGGGTAATAAGTGTCTCTGAGGTCGGCAGCATACTCTAGATCAGGAGAACAGTGTGGGGGAAAAGGCTAATAGTTTCTCTCAGCATCACGGCATAGTCTGATTTGGTTCATGACATTTTAGCTTTAAAATATAAAATGTGTGGATCTCCTGCCATTTGTCTAGTTTGATATTTAGCTGATGAACCGTAAGAGTTTTACTTTATTATTTTAATTAAATCCAAATGTGTGTCTGTGGGGGGAAAAAGAGGAAGCAGTGTAGCATGTCTTTGCATTGGCTCTTCTCAAAACACCTTGGATTTCTGAGTATGAACAGACTACTTTTCTCTCTAGCTAGAGGCAGTTTCTTATCATGCCAGTCCACGCAATGATCGGCCATCAGAAGGCGTAACCTTTCAAAAGAAGCAAGGAGCCAGTGGTCTTTACTGTAACCCTGTGCTCATTACTGGCCCCGTAGAATAGTTAAGACTTGTGATTCAGACCATTTTACACATTACCCTATCAAGGTGGTAACTTTTACTATCTGAGGTGTTTACTAGAGAAATAGTGCTGATATTTCACTGCAGCATACCACTAGTACCAATAACAACTAGGAAGATCCCATCCTCCAAAAAGTCAATAGCCAGGTGTCCAGTGATATCATCCTTTGGTTATAATGGCACCTAGGATGATGTCCTGCTCTGGGTTCTTTTGCCTTCAAAAGTTAGGTTGCCATCAGCATTGTTTTTGTCCTGTTAAAATGAGACCAGAATGGTCTTTTTACCAGATCCTCTGAAGAATTACCTTCAATTATGCCTAGCAAAATCTTAATCAGAAGCTGATATCCAGCTTTAAGAGGTCAGTTGAGCTGTTAGCAACAAAAGGGCTTTTTCTGCAGTTTTGTGCTATTGTTACTAACACTCCCCCTCTTGAGTGATGTTTGTCTGGTTCCGTTCCAAGGAGCAGGCAAAGCCTGTCCTGTCCATCTGATGATTAGGAACAGATTCTTTATTATTTTGATCTGATTCATTTTTGTAGCTGCTGCTTCTGATTAATTATGCCTCAATTTGAATTATTCTGTTACAAAGGTGTGTTATTTATTAAATTATATCTGGCTGTTTGCCAAAAATCACCTGAAAGTTTTTAACAATAAAATACAGTTTAAAGACATGTCAAGGATATCATATGGATAAATTAAAACACAATTACAAAAAGAAAAATGTGTGATATGTATGTGAAAAACAAACTTTAAAAAAATCAAAGTGAATGCTGGTGTATGAACAAGGTGTTTCTATCCATGTCTATATAAGAGTGTAAGATGGCTGTGCCCACAGTTTGCTTTAACCCTACACCTACTGCCATGGGATTTCCTTATGGTCAGCAGTGCTGTCCATATGCAGAGAATACTTTAAAATAATTTTTAGATCTAAGGGCCAGAGCCTAATACTTTATTTTTAAAAGTATGTCTATATCTATACCTCTCTCTCTTGTCTCATTAGTAAATAAAAGTGAGTAATGTACCCGTCAACAAATAAGCTAAAAGCCAAAGAGCACACACGTAGTAACCGTAAAATAATTTAAAAAGTATAACTCCAATGCAACAACAGCAGCACCAACAACAAAACAGTAAATTCCGTAGATTTTGAAGAGTTTTTTGAAAAACAGCTTTTTGCCTGGTGTTTGATAGTATTCATGAGTTAGGTCAAAGTGGGCTTCACCTGATATGAGTGCACATTAATCCCTATGAAATATTAGTTTCAGCCAAAGCGGTGGGATTTAGAAACTGCAAGGCTGTGAGTAAGAGATTTGAATTAGAAAGAGTGGGAGAGCTGAAGAGGCTGGAGCTGCTGTTGCCACTAAAGACTACTAAGACCCTCACTAATGTGACCTAGACAAGTTTTGAAGACTCTGCCTGTGAAATTGATTCTTTTGTGCTATAAATACCCAGCCTAGTTGAGGAAGGTATCTTAGATTTTGTCTGAGTTTGAATTCAAAAGGACACTCAAACTTCACAATTTTTACGAGCAACCTCTGTATTGGTGCTGTTGCCAAAGTCTTGGTACACAAAATTGTATAATTTTGTTGTTATAATGATAAAATATATATCTGATCTCCTTGTTTTCAAAGTGGCTTACTTGCTGAGACATGAATATAAGATGACGGTTTCAGTTAGGTAAGACCCAGTAGAAAATCCGACCAGTCTCAAAATAAATAGCTTCTTACCTAAAGTAACAAAATAGATAGATCTACGTTTACATAAATATAAAAATGGATTGCTGATCCCAGAAACAACTCCAGATTTATTAGCATTATGAGATACACTAGTTAAATATAGAACACCTAAGTTACTAACAGGAAATCATGTCCTGTAGAATCAAGAATATTTAGGACGAATTTTAGGCATTCAGGAATACAGGAATATCACACTGAGTTTTGCATGTTTCTGAACCTCAACGCGGTTACCATTACTCCATGTGAGAGATTATGCAATTGAAGACATGGTTGTTCCGGCAGGCCTTTCCATCATACACCTCTTGACCTCCCTCTTTTTTTTTGTCTTGTGTATTATATGGTTTAATGTAGTGCTTTCTTCTTTTAGAATTGTCTACTTTCGTTGTCTTATATTATTTTTATGGTTGTTAGCCGCCTAGAGTGGTCCTTTCGGACCAGATAGGTGGGGTATAAATCAAATAAATAAATAAATAAATAAAATGCCAGAGCAAAAATTATTCCGTGTATTAAATCCAGCTTCTCTTATTTAGCACAAAATGTGGATTGCATAGATACAGATTTGTCTTTCATTTTAATGTAGCACAAAGTATGTGGCACATGGGATGAGGAAAACAAAAATGTTATGACTGGTCAGGAATAATGAAATATGACTCTTTTATCAGTTAGAAATGAGAACTGCTACTGTGATTGTTGTGATTTTTTCGGGCTCTTTAGCCGTGTTCTGAAGGTTGTTCTTCCTAATGTTCGCCAGTCTCTGTGGCCAGCATCTTCAGAGGACAGCACTCTGTGCTCTGGTGTAGTTTGCTTGGGAGTGGAGTATTTATGGCTGTGAGATAGGCTTTTGTCCTTTTCTGGAGATGGGTGATTAGTGTGTCTTGTTGTGGGTATATTGTTGTGATAAGGAGCAGAGATTATCTGTCACTGTGATTGATGGGTGTCATTAGCTGGTCTTTTGTGTGTAGTGATCCCCGGTCCCTGTGGCTGGGTAGAGTTCGTTGACCTTTTGCACGCTGTATTTTTGAGAGCTGGGAGCCAAGTTTTGTTGAGTTTCAAACTTTTCTCTTTTTTATTGAAGTTTTGCTGGTGATTGTGGATTTCAGTGGCTTCCCTGTGCAGTCTGATGTAGTGATTGCTGGTGTTGTCCAGTATTTCAGTACAGTGGCGCCTCGCTTAGCAATGTTAATCTGTGCAGCAAAAATCGCTGCTAAGCGATTTCATCGCTAAGCAATATTAAAAAGCCCATAGAAATGCATTAAAACGCCATTAATGCGTTCCTATGGGCTTAAAAACTAACCTTAAGCGAAAATCCTCCATAGGGGCAGCCATTTTCGGTGCCTCTAAAGCAAGGCAACACAGCGGACGGCCATTTTGTTTACCCAGCGGCCATTTTGGAACTGCCGATCAGCGGGCCGAAAATGGGGGCTTTGCGATGATCGCTTCCCTGCTATCATAGCAGAGCGAATTTTCTGCATAGGGACCATCACTAAGCGATCGCAAAAGCGATTGCAAAAACATCGTCGCAAAGTGATTTCTTCATTAAACAGTGATCGCTATGCGAGGCACCACTGTATTTTGAAATAGAATTTCATTTCCAGCTTGTTTTAGGGCATGTTCAGCTACTGCAGATTTTTCTGGTTGTTTTAGTCTGCAGTGTCTCTCATGTTCTTTGATTCTGGTGTGGATGCTTCTTTTTGTGGTTCCAATATATACCTGCCCACAACTGCAAGGTATCCGCTATACTCCTGCAGTGGTGAAAGGGTCCCTTCTGTCCTTTGCTGACCGTAACATTAGGAAGAACAACCTTCCGAACACGGCCAAAGAGCCCGAAAAACCCACAACAACCATTAGATCCTGGCCGTGAAAGCCTTCGCAAACTGCTACTGTGTTTCCTTGAAAATAAGACAGGGTTTTATATTAATTTTCGCTCCAAAAAACGCATTAGGGCTTATTTTCAGGAGATGTTTTATTTTTTCATGTACAACCATATACGTTTATTCAAATACAGCCATGTCATCTTCTTCTGGTTGCTGTACAATGGTGGAGGGCAGGGTTTCACTTAACTGGGGCTTACGTTTTGGGTAGGGCTTATATTATGAGCATCCTGAAAAATCATACCAGGGCTTATTTTCAGGTTAGGTCTTATTTTGGGGGGAACAGGGTAGGAGAAATAAAGGCAGTCTGGGTGTAGCAGAACATAAAAATTACAAGATCAATCCACTCTTGGGAAAAGGATACGACTGTGCTCTCTAGACAGAATTTGTAATGTTGCCTATACAGGCAGCAGTATTCATTTTGTGTCCCTTGGATTTTAGTACAAATAATACAGTCACAGACAATCAGTGTTTCATCTTTAGGTCTCATAAACTGGAAAACATGCAAAAAAGGAAAGCAACCTCCTGTTATGCTCAAGGTATGGTGGAACATAAAGGCTGTCATATATTGAATCACTGCCTGCAACTATCCTGAGTTTTCCTTTGAGGCCTCCTGTCTGAGTATTTAGACAGGGGGCCTCAAACACATTTTATAAGCCTTAATAAGATTACAGTAAATTGGTACCTCAGGTTGCTACACCAGGCTGTACTGTCTCCCCAAGGGGAAAAAAAGCATTACATATTTGCATTTATTTCTGCACTGAAGTGTATTTAGATTTAGGATAGGCAATGTGAACATCAAGTTTGATACAGGTACATAAGTATGATTAAGAGACATAAATGTGTAAAGACATTCACTACATTCTTATATAATCCAGAACAAACTTCTCGGAAGGGCTGTTTGATATTATGCAGTCATCTATACGTACATATTTGTGTACTACATAAGAAGACCATTTGCAGGAATAACTCAGCACTTGTGGGTATGGGTGGATACAGCTTCACCTGGGTAAGCTGTGCTGAGATTCACATTCAAAGAAGCCAGAGGAAGAAGAGAGGCATGCTTTTCTGCTATTCTTCCTCATACATGAACTCCCCTACTGCAAGCATTTTCCTGGCTTCCCAGCTAGTTTTCCTAATCTAGGTTCAACAGCCATAAGAAAAGTATTTTAGAATACTGTTTTTCCGAAGCTTTTCCTCCTAATGAGGCAGACTAGAAGGAAATGTGAAACAGACTGTAAGATAGGGAGACACACTGAGAAAGACTGGAGAAAAGGAGAAAATCTATGAAAAGAATCAAGTGGAATGGAGGCAAATAGCAACATTGAGTGTGTACTGTCAACAGGAGGCCTTGGAGAGAGAAAGAGAGAGCACAAAATACTTTCTTGCTTGAACCTTGAAAGCATATACCGTTTTTTTTGCTCCATAAGACACACGTCTCCATAAGATGCACCAAATTTGTAGGAGAAGAAAACAGGAAAAAAATAATCTGTTTTCCTCTCCTTAAAATTGGCGAGCCTTATGGAGAGGTCCGTCTTATGGAACACAACCCAGGACCCTTTGGAGGCTCACCCAGCCCCCCCCCCCGGAGACCAGAGGGAGCGAAATCGCCACCTTCTGGGACTCTTCTGAAGCTTCCCAAGCCTCAAAAGAGCCCCAGAAGGTGGCGATTTCACCCGCGCTGGCCCCATGGGGGGTGGGGAAGTGCCGCAAAGGTTCCGGAAGGCTCACTCGGACCATTGCGATGCTCCCCCCCACGGGGTCAGTGGGGGCGAAATCGCGGCCTTCGCTCCATAAGACGCACAGACTCCCCCCACTTTTTTGGGGGGGAAGTGCGTCTTATGGAGCAAAAATACGGTAATATACAAGAGGCGTGAGTATATATGTATGCAAGCATAAAAGTGTATGAGAAAGTTTAAGTATGGATGGAGTTATGAATACGTACCATATAACAGAATAAAACCCAGTGAAAGACTGAATGGAACGTCTGGATGTTCTTACTACCCAATGGTTTATTTTGTTAGTGTCAGGCCACCACCTGTCCTTGTCCCTTAGGCTAACCTCTGATTAATGTTTTCAGATAAGAATTAATTACAGATTATTGCTTGTTCACATAAAAGGCGAGCATCTTCAAAGGGCCAATCTGGGGAGAAAGAAGAAGACATATCCCATAATTTAGTGACCATTATTTTTGAATTAGAGGGTTAATTGGTTGGGCACCTCAACGAACATCCACATTCTGCCTGTTATCTGCAAAATGCAATGTTATCTTAAGGTAACAAGAATTCGTAATCAAGAAACATATGGATTTTTTATATAAAAATTAACCCGCTTCTCCCTTTGAATTCAGAGCATCTTCTTTTCTTCCCAGTACAAAAGAGGAAAGACCTGTTTTATGAGATCAACATAGCAGCTGTTCTTTTACAATAGTCAGACTCTTTCCTAGAAAGGATGGAGAAGAAATAAAGAGAAACAGGAGCATTAAAGCACAGGGACAAAGAAAGGCTCACATTCTTTCTTAAGATACTTACAGCTCCAATCCTATCCATGCTTACTCAGATGTAAACTCCATTGACTTTAACAGGATTTTTACCAGGTGCATACAGAGAGGATTGCATGAAGTTCAATGGATTTGTATGTGTTTTACAGGCATATGTAAAAAGAAAATGAATTCTTAAGTTTTTGAAAGTTGGAAGAAATTATTTCTATGCAGCCAAACCCCAAACTATCAACACAAAGCCCAATGCAGTATGAGTGTTAATTGTTCCCCAGTCAAACAAAACCAAACAACTCTTTTCATTACAAGGAAGACTGTTCCAAGAAGATTCCGCAAATGATTAAACAAATTAGTCACTACGCTTTCCCATGAAGTCAGAGTCAAATCCCTTTTCAGCATGTATCACATAAACAAGTCAACCTAAAATCCCTTCAAGATTCCTACCTCTAGCATATACTTTTATTTTCATTGCTACTTACATGGGAACTCAATCTGTAGCAGTTACAACAAACACATACTACATTAGTACAACACAAACAGACACTTGCATTTAATACTATATTTTATCAAAAGGAAATAGTAAATATACAATGTAAATGTTTTGTGATAGTTACAAGGTTACAATTTCACCTGCATGATTTCCTTACAATGTATGTCACACCTTACATATCTGATGATACTGGAAAATACCATCAGTATATGTATTTAAGACAGAAAATCAGAACTATTCAGGGCTACCCCACAAGGGTCCCTGCTATCTTAAACCTGCATTATATTGCTGTTATTTGCCATCAAGTTGCCTCTGATTTATCATAGGCAACCCTATGAATGAGAAATCTCCATTATATCCTGTCTTCAACAACCCTCCTCAGCACTTCTGAACGCAAGCCTGTGGGTTCCTCTAGGGAGTCAACCCTTTTTGTATTTGATCTTTTTCTTTTCCTGCTGCCTTCAACCTTTCCCAGCATTATTGTCTTTTCCAGAGAATTTTGTCTTCTTTCTTTCCAGGCCTCACTCGGTGTCAGGCCCCTCCACAGCCCCTCCTGGCTAGAGCGAGTGATTCGAGTAGATCTAGGTGGGGGGAGGCATTCTGCTAGATATCAAGGTCCTAAACCGTTTAGGGCTTTATATGTAATAATTAATACTTTGAAATCAATGCGGAAATGGACGGGCAGCCAATGCAAGATGGCCAGAGTGGGAGAAATATGTGGATGTTTTCTCGTCCCACTAAGAAGTCTAGCCACTGCATTCTGCACCATTTGAAGCTTCTGCATCAATCTCAAAGGTAGCCCCACGTAGAGCGCGTTGCAGTGGTCTAATCTCAAGATTACAAGTGCATGGACCAAAGTGGTGAGCACCCCAACATCAAGTTAGGGACGCGGCTGGGCAATCCACCACAGATGGAAGAAGGCAGAGCAGACCACTAACACCACCTGGGTTTCCATGGTGAGTAATGGATCCAGATGAACCCCCAAGCTGCAAACCTCACTCTTTGCGGTGAGAGTCACCCACCCCAAAAGAGAGGGAATTTCCCAAACCGCCAATGGAGGGGCCACCCACCCTCAGGACCTCCGTCTTGTCCGGGTTCAGCCTCAGTCCATTCTCCTGCATCCATTGCAGTACAGCCTCCAGACAGCACTGCAGGGACAGAACAGCACCCACTGTGGTTGGTGAAAAGGAGATGTAGAGCTGAGTGTCATCAGCATATTGATGGCACGAAGCCCCACCCCCTTAACATCATGTGATGAGATTTTTTTTAAATCAAATACTGTACATCAGTTTTACTTCCATAACAAATCCAGTACTATTTACCAGTATACTTTCAGCCTAAGAGGGAGAAAGGAAAGTTTTCTTCAAGTGATCAAGTCACTTCTCTGTTAAGAAAAGGGAAGGAGGGAGATGGAAGTCAACATGAATGGATCAATAGAAATGGTGATCTGTCAACAAGAATGGTCTCTTCAAATCTTTAAGAAAAATCTTTCCCTTTTTTAGGTGCCAGAAGAGCAGAAAAGACAAGTCAGAAGGTGATCCACCATATCAGTGGTATGCAGCACCTTATGCAGCACCTTACCCCTGAGGAAGTGCATCCTTTGGGAGAAGAAGAAAAAACTAAAGGTTTCCCATTGCTGTCCTAAAGGGTAACATTCTTGAACCCCAATATGATCAAATTAAAAATTAGTGTTTATATATCTTCTGACAAGTGGTCTAGGAAGTAGGATGGGTAGTTTCACTCCTCTCTCCAACTCTAACTTCTTACCTTATCACTCCTGATATTTCTACCACTCTTGTGGCTATTACTTCTATCACAAGTATTGAGGCACAGCTAGTCCTAGGCCTATCCCATTTTTCTAAACATGACTACTATGACTGAGGATGAAGTTAGGAACCTCTCTACTGTCCCAACTCAGAAATGGTCGTATTTGAGTTTGCATGAACACAGAGGGGAGAGATCATAATGGGAACCCCATGTGCATTGATGACAGCAAGGGAAAACACATATATGACAGAACTGTACCTCTTTACTGAATTGAGGATCTTGTGGCACCTTCAAGGCACTAATCTAAGAGCATGCAACTGGAGGATGTAGCATACAACTTCTGCATGTGAGCAGGGTACTTTGGAAACCCTCACTCACATGCTCTTGCACTGTCCACTACATCAGGGCTGCTGCTGTACCACCTCAATATTATTAAAACTGAAGGGGAAATCCAATCTGGACAAGGTCTGTTTTATGTTATCAGTGGAGGTGGTCGACATTATGGAACAAGTAGCTGTTTTCCTTGAGTCAAGCCCTGAACCTAACCAACTAGCTTTACTATGTTTATTTTATATTTTATAAGCCAATAAATATTTATTATTATTATTATTACAATTTCTGTTGTTCCTTGGTATTGCTATATGGGCTAGAATTTTTGGAAACTGTAAGACAAAATTTGTCTTATTTTTGCAGTGAAACAAATTTGCCCCTCTAGCAATTGTTATAGTCTTCCCAATCTCCCAGAAATACACAGGCTTGGCTAAACAGCTGTAGGTGAAGTACCTATCAAAAAATGGAAGCTTGTACTGTAAATATATGTATTTTAGAGTTAATTGATATAATGTTGTTATTATAGTTCACAAACTATTACATGCAAAAAACTGAAAAAAGCCTTCCATAACAGTTATTATGTTACAAGAATAAAGCACAGGAATAATGACACTGGCCACATTAGACTGATAAGAACAGATAATACACTGGATCATGGTCATACGTAAGGCTGAGAGAGGTTGCGATTATTGCAATATGAAACAGGAGTAAATACTACTAGATTGTAATCCTGTGAAAATTTATCAAAGACCAAGTCCCTTGAATAATGAAGTATAATTTTCTTCAGGTTTACTGATATTCTTCAGGTTTTGAGATTTCTTGTTTAAGCTAGTAATGTCTTGTCCTCACCTTGAGTTCTGTGTGTGTGTGTGTGTGTGTGTGTGTGTGTGTGTGAGAGAGAGAGAGAGAGAGAGAGAGAGAGAGAGAGAGAGAGAGAGAGTGTGTGTGCTAGGTGGAAGTCTTCGGCAAATTTTACCTACTATAGCTAGAACTAATTTAATCCAGCATTGGCTGACACAATGCTCAAGAGAGCAGCTGCCTCCCACAGCAGGGCTGCCTGTCACTCACTGTTTCTCCAAATAGGGACATGATCATTTCAGCTTGACATTTTGTATCTCTCCATGTGACCAACACATCACCTGTTCCAGACTCATTTTTCTTTTTTAATCAAAGCAAACAATTATGTGCACAGCTGGGAAGAAACAGCATAAGAGCAGCCCTTCCAGTTCTACTATTCTAAATGAGTACTTCTGCAAGATCTCTATTACAGGTGTAATATTTATAGGCAAAGCAGACTTTAATCTCCAGAATAATGTTGCCTTCTCTTGTGGTAACACAATTGTGTTTATCCGTATCATTAATGGAGTGCTTCCATTTCCCATCATACTAGGAAGACCAATGGTCCATCTAATTTAGAATTCCCTTGTGTCCAGCTGTCAGGAACCAAACAATTAAAAAGAAGTGCTTGAAATTGTGGAATGGACAATTACTGAAGAAACTAAACAAAAAGGGAAGTTGCTGTCTAATCCCCACCATCAGTAACTTATTATTCTATGCCTTCAAGCAGGATGATTTTTATATACTTTGAGAGGGGAAAGCGTTTTTCATCCCATCTAATGTAGCCACAGATGGTCTCAATGGCCATATAAATGCCTGCTCCTTTTTTCAAACCTACTAAACTCTTGGCCTTAGCAATATCTTAGATAATGAATTCCATATGTTAATTATGCATTGTGTGAAGCATTTCTTTTTATCATTTTAAATTTGCTGCTTTTCAGTGGCAATGCATAGCTCTTTAATCTGGCATTGTGAAAAAAGTAAATAAGAATTGCCTCATTTGTACAAGCATTTCCTATTTTAAGAGTCACAAACCAAATAATTTCCCAGTACATTTTGTCTCCCCACACATTCCCAAAAACTAATGAGCTATTTTCACAACATTTGCAAGACTTGATGCTAGTTATGTGATACTGATTCCTCTGTCAAGCTAACATTGTCTTCTACTGTATCTCACCCGTTAACCTTGCCAACATTTGACATAAAATTGATTTTAACCACCAGTGCCAGAAGTTAAGCAATCATAAGCATATGGGACTTTATTCATCTAGACATCAGTATTGTACTGAAATCACTAAAATCAAAAGTGCATTAGACATTCTAGAATTTGCCTGGATCATGATCTAAACAATCCTATCACATGTTCAATTCATGTTGAATTATCGCTGATTTATAGGGCAATAAAGAAACACTTTTTAAATTCAGCTATTGATATACATAAACAAAATACAGAGTAAATGTAATTTGACCCATGTACCATTTTCCACATGTGCACAGATATGGCCAACTGTACAAGAAGCAGCCTTCATTCCTGTGCATATTGCTTAACTGGCAATTTGAATATACTTGCACAGTTTACAGTAATGCACTGTCAAGTGAAAATCAACACTTAGATATCATGTCTTCCCTCAGGCTATCAATTGCTGAAGAGAGTTTGGGGTGAGGACTTTATGGCTCATACATTTAACCACCACACTAGCTCTCAGGTCAAGAATAAATGCAAGCTAAGTTAAAATATGTCAATATTGAAGCCTCAAAGTTGATCCTTGAAATTCTCAGGATGCTGAACTTTGTTAACAGTTCATTAATCATTTTAAGAGTATGCAGCCTCAGTAAGTAACTGAGATTCAACACTTCTGTACCCTAACTTTGGTCAATAGAGTAGTCAATTAATAAATCAATAAATACTGGAAGCATCCAGACATGTCGCTGTAATTCCAGAGTTCTATCTCAAAAACATTATGTTTTGCAAATAAGATACAAAAATTGGAAGTGCGGAAAACTGTAGGAGTGTATCCTTACTGTGTAGCAAGAAAACGCCTGTTCAGGATTCCAGTCATCCATTTTCTCCTTTATGATTCCCTATTTCACATCCCTATTTTTCTTTTTCAGTTGACATCCAAAATTTCATGACGACAGATCAGGTTGATTTCTTAGGGTGGGGCAGGAAGAAGTTAATATGCTGGAAGAAAGTCAATGGAATCAATGAAAAGTACTTCTTCATAAAGATTGGGCTGCTTTTCTGAGTTACAGCATGATCTGTAACATGTTTACTCAGACATTAGTCCCGCTGAGTTCTATGGAGCTGCCTCACAGCAAGTATTAATAACATTACATTTTTCAGTTGTCATCTTATGAATATTTAGTTATAACCCCTATGAAAAATATGGGAAAGGCTGCACTGTAGAAAATACAGACTCAGAAGCAATGTCAATCCCCATATTAACCCTTGTGTTAAAGATAGAATATAGCCAGGTCAAAAATAACAGCTAAAAGTTTAAGCATATTCTTACCAAACTCAGTCCCTTCCAAGTACTGTAAACACATTTAGAGTCAATCTGCAGTCTTACACTAACTTATTTGGAAGTAAAGTCTACTGACTAGGTATTACCTCTGGACTGCAAGGAGAACAAACCTATCCATTCTGAAGGATCAACCCTGAATGCTCACTGGAAGGACAGATCCTGAAGCTGAGGCTCCAATACTTTGGCCATTTCATGAGAAGAGAAGACTCCCTGGAAAAGACCCTCATGTTGGGAAAGTGTGAAGGCAAGAGGAGAAGGGGACGACAGAGGACGAGGTGGTTGGACAGTGTCATCAAAGCTACCAACATGAATTTGACCAAACCCGGGGAGGCAGTGGAAGACAGGAGGGCCTGGCGTGCTTTGTGTCCATGGGGTCACAAAAAGTCAGACACAACGTAACGACTAAACAACAACAACAAAGTCTACTGAGTATAGTGGGATTACCAAGTAAAAACAAAGAATAAGGTTTCGTTAATTAAATTTCTATACTGTTCTATATCTGGGTGGTTCACCAAATATAAAGTAAAAACTACTACTATCAGAATCTATACCTCAGAGTAGGTTAACAAAGGACTTCTGCTTAGGTAAAGGTTCCACTCTAGGGTGCGGTGCTCAACCCCATTTCTAAGCTGTAGAGCCAATGTTTGTCCATAAACAGTTTTCCGTGGTCATGTGGCCAGCGTGACTAGACACGGAACACCGTTAACTTCCTATTGTGGTGGTACCTATTTATCTACTCACATTTGCATGCTTTTGAACTGCTAGGTTGGCAGGAGCTGGGACAAGTGACAGGAGCTCACTCCGTCGCGTGGATTCGATCTTACGACTGCTGGTCTTCTGATCCTGCAGCACAGAGGCTTCTGTGGTTTAACCTTCAGTGCCATCACGTCTGCTTAGCAGGGTAGAAATAGTTACCTTAGAAGCAATTCCAGATGTCATTTTTTAAGATTATCAGAATCCAGCCCTTACACAGAAATCTATCTTACAACTGTAGGTACAAATATTTCAAAATATATTAAGACTAAGTTGTAGACAATATACTTGTCAGAAAAAAATATTTTTAAAATTTATGTCACATTTCAATCCAAAAACACAAAAGCCTATAGCCTTAAAGGGACATATCTTTTTAAAAAATACAGTACAAATATATTTCTTAGCCTTTTAGCATATTCAGATGCACAAGAAAATTATTTAATAATATTCTCATCAGTCAAGCCAGCCATGTGCCAGTTTGCATTTATGGAGGGAAATCATGATCTCTTTATTTATGTGTGTCATTGGCTTGTGGAAACAAAGCCCACTGCTATGCTGTTACCTCCTGCCCTTTAATATCTGGTGCCCAATATCTGTTTTATTTGTAGCTGCAAAAATGTCAGGCAGCAGACATGGATAACATCCATGTAAAACTCTTAAAACATTTCAGCAAGTAACAAATAATAGGCTCCTTAATTTATTTAATAAATGTCTTGACTTAGTATTCCAAAAATTTGGAGAAAAGTAGAAGTGATTGTTATCTAGAAGCCTGCTAAAGAACCCACATATCCCCCCAAAATAAAAACCACTCTAACTACTTAGTCATTTTTATAAAGTCCTGATTCTTAACTGTCTGATGAATGTACATTAGTTGAATCATTCCTTAGCCCACAACAGGCTGGCTTTAGGCCTGGAGAGAACTGTATACCACAAATCCTGCACTAAATACAGTACAACATACTGAGGACAGCTTTGAAACTATGAAGATAATGGGGATGGCTTTGTTAGACTTTCTGTCTGCCTACAACACTGTTTATCATCAAGTATTACTGCAAAATTTCAAAAATCTAACCAAGGATTATAAACAAATTTCCAAAACTGCAGATTTTTGATTAATTTGCAAGGATAACAGCTGATGGAAGATTGAAAAGTATGATCTACTCCAAGGGAGTGTACTGGCTCCTATTTTAATATTTACACTACAACCAACCACTCCTTCAAAGCACAACAAATTTTATTTATGTTGATGAACTTGAACTTGATGCTTAGTTGAAGAGTATTCAGATGGTAGAACATCTTTTAACAGATGGATTAGAAGAACCTGACTCATCCTATGACAGAAACTAATTTAAACCCAACCCCACTAAAGCTCTGATGTCTTTCATTTGAGAAATAAGCAATGGAGATGGGCATGATCCAAAGCTTCGGCTGTTCATGACAGTTCATTTCTTGGCTGAACAGGTGTTCCGGGCTTCAAAGCCTCGCCTGGTGGATGCCCACTTAGAGGCAGTGCCTGGAAGAGGTGGGGCATGGAGACCAGGCCACTATCTCTGAGTGGGTGCCTGCTGGAGTAGGCAAGGCTTTGAAGGGACAAACACCTGTTCAGCTGACCACCAAACCAGCGGTTTGTGTCTATCTCTAATAAGTATGCATCCTGAAAACTTCTGGAGGTGTGTCCAACTGGATCATAGTTTTTCCCCAAATTTCTAGGTATTACTTTGGATCATGCACTGACTTGTAAGAGACACTGCCAAAACACAAAGCAAAAGGTCTCTACATGGAGCAATATTCTTTTAAACATTTATTTATTTATTCATTGGATTTCTATTCCGCCCATCTAGACTAAAGGTCTACTCTGTCCTGAAGCTATTAGGAACCAGCTGGGGCACACAACCAAAAACACTGAGACCTACAGCCCTGGCATTATGTTACTCCACAGGAAAACATGCCAACCCCCTGTGGTATAGTTCTTTCTATGCAAAACAGGTAGATGTAACACTCAGTGAAAGCTATACAATTATTACTGGATGCCTAAAGCCCACGTCAACTCATTTTACCAATAATCTAGCTGGCACTGCATCAGTTGTTGGAAGAATCTGCTGGAACATCACGTATTTTGTACTTTTACTCATAGATGCTAAACAGAGGCATACTGGAAATAAGACTAAGTTGCCACTATTCCTTTCATTGGCTATCTCTCACTGTCAGATTGTCACTTCTTTCCATTAAAGAGCTAAAAATTTACCACTTCCTATCTTCTTCTCATAGTCCTTTGTAACCCTCAATCTAATAACATCTCTTTTCCAGAGCGGGCTAAACCCCTTCTCTCTCGCCATGTGCTCTTTTACCTAGTTTCAGGATAGGCTTTTCTATCATTTTTTTCCTAAACAGATCTAGTAATCTTTAAGTTTAACCTTATTTCTGGTTTATTGCTCCAGAGAACAGAAAAAGAAGTTTAGAAGCTCACAGCAATACCATTGCTGTTTACTCTGCTAACTAAGAAATCTCATAACAGAGCTCCCTACAGACTTAACTGTCTGGATCAAAATTTAATGGAAAGAGGTGGCAGCTAAAACTGAAACACTCATCTTATCTACATCAAATGTGCATCTACTCTTCAGTTACCATCCCACTTCTTCCATGTTAGAATCAAGTAGAACTTTTTTCCTGAACTACTGTGATTCTTGAAGAAACAGCAGAGAATGTCAGCACTATAGTGTGGGGGGAAAAAAACCTACCAGCATTCTAAAATGGATGGAAACCTACCTATGTCTAGCCCCTGGTCACATAGGGAACTGGGTCGCCTGGAAGTGACTTAATAGGGTCAACTTTGGTTTTATTTATTTATTTATTTAATTTACATGCCACCCACTAGTCTGTAGCCTAAGAAAATGGGGTTTTGCTACCAATGCAATATTCTGTACGAGGAAGATAGGCAATTTTACATCTATATCAGTGTACACCATCTTCCTCAAGTACTATGGAAGAGTTGACACTAGCTGCCTCAAATGATCTTGATGTTTCCCGTTGTGAAAATTATCATAAATTTATTCATTATTATTGTATTATGATGTTTCTGACATGAACAAATGATCTCAGTAGTCAGTTTTGTGTTTTCTGAATTCAAATTGTTCACAGCATTGCCATGTTGAATAAGAAGTATGTTGATTATTTATTACTTGTTGTAAACGTATTAAGTTGAGCAACTGTCTGAGATCTATGGAGATGTTCCAGTTTTTCTGGAGGAAGATCAAAGCACAAATGAACAACAACAAAATGAAAAGGCTTCAAATTCTGTAAGTTTAATTTCTGAAATGGTTAAATTGTGCAAGGTTCCAACTCAGGCATGTTACGTTTAGAATTACAGCTAAGAGCTGTCAAGTGAGACATGAATTAAGTCTAGGGCGATAATCTGAAGTAGAAAGGATCAACACAGAATGATCTTTTAAGAGAGGAGAAAGCGCAAATTGCCAGTCAGATGTTTCTTCCTACACAAAAACTTGATAATTGCTATTAAATTTCTTTCCCCACATTTGTAAGATGACTGGCACACCCAGTTTATTAGTAAATGTGTTGACATCAATTGAACCAAATAGGAGTTTCAGCATTCTGTAAGGAGATGCCTAAAATGTGCTGAATTTAGACTCCCTACACATCAGGAGTTCATGTAAATGATTCTAAAGCAAGTTAACATCCAAGGGTTCTGCATTCTCAATCACCAAAATGGATCAAAATCCAAAAGTATGTTCTGCAGCACTGGAAAGAAAATAAGGAGACCGTTTCTAATCACTTTTAGAGTTTGTAGTTTCAGCAGTGATTTGAGGATTAATCTGGAACATACATAGCCACACAGTTAAAGCTGCAACTGAAATAGCACTTACACCCGTGCAACAAACAAGGACGACTCGAAGAGGGAAATGAAAGAAAGGTAGAGAAACAAGTTAATAATCCTACGAACCCTTGTAACGGATTAGGTCCCACTGAATTCACTAGGTCGGCTTCGGAGAAAGCATACATAAAATCGGGTTGTAGGCGATTGGCAAAATCATTTTGTAGGCAGGAGGAAGGCGCCCCCGAAGCAAGTTGTCGGAAAGACTTCTTGCGCTTATGCAAGAACCTGCGCGCACCAATGTCCACATACTGTACAGTCTATGACAGAAGTCTTGCACGCCTTCCCTTGAAATGCAGCAACGGAATCAGAACGGTGGGACTGTCTTCCAAGGAAAAACACAAATTTGCAGGAGCAGGTGATACCTTTCGTGATTTTTTTCCCAAGTAAAAAGAGTTAGGAGTCCCTCTTTCAAAACCGTGCAAGTTTATACCAGTTTGGCCGAGCGCTTCCCGCGTTCTTCCACGTTTCTTTTGCCTGTAAATCAGGGACTAGCGAAGGCAAGTTGAAAAGAAAAATAATGGCCCGCCACTGAGGGATACAGGGCGAAGTTTTATAACCAGAAAATGGACGTGAAAATTAAATTTCGCACCTTAAAAAAATCATCTAAAATTCTCGTCCCCGTTTCCCCCCCCCCCCAAAAAAAAAAAGGTTTACAGATCACAGCCAGCCCTGTTAAGCTGAATTTCTGCTCATGGTACCAGGAAAACGCTCGGGGAGGAGGGAGAAGAAACGAAAAACAAGCTTGTAAAGGGACGCCTCCAGAGAACAGACGCCTCACGAGCTACCCCAAGCAACTAACCCCCGCCATTCCAACCATCACTAGCCCATACGAGGAAAGGCTCCGCCCCCTCCCACCATCCACTTTTCCTTGCCCAACCCCCCCCTTCCTAGCCATTCAGAACGCTTTTCTCAGATGCCCCGCCTACTCCAAGGTCCCCAATTGGCAGCCCTCAAGAAAAAGGCGGGGCCAAGCTGTTGTTATGATAAAAAGCGGCCCCGCCTATGCCTCGTGCGCGAGGAGCCTTCCAACGGCAGCTCCTCCCCTTGGCTCTCTCTCCTTTTACACGCACCTGGCTCTCGAGACGCCCGTTTTCGTCTTGCCCTTCGCGCGCGCGCTCTCTCTCTCTCGGGTTCGCCCCTTTCTGCGGGGCGGGGGGGGACCCTATGCGACCGCTTAAAAGTTTCGCCCCCGCAAGGCCCGCCTCTCTGCCGCGTCCTCCCCTCCCAAACACGCTTCAGAGTTTGACCTAAACCTAATGCCCGAGCTGCTTTCCCCCCCCTCAGCCCCATGATTCTTCTCCTCAGAGTTTAAGGTCCTGGGGGGGACCGCCGTGCAAAGCCACGCCCCTTCCCACCCCCGGACCCCGCCTCTTTCCTTCTCTTCCCCCCCAGGACCCCGCCTCTAGCCCCCGCGCGTCCCCTGGATTCACCCCCCCTTTACCCAAGTCACTCTCGCCAGCGCCCCTCCCCCCCTCCCTTAGGAGCTCCATCTGTTTCTCCGGCTGGCCTCGGCGCGGTGGCGGCGGCTCGGGGTGTCGTCTGTGTGCGTGCGTGCGTGTGTATTTTAAAACCTGGTATGGCCAGGATAGCAGCGACCTGAGGGGGAAGGTGGGAGATGGGTCCGCGCGATAACCGCCGAGAGGAGCGCCGCCTCAGCCTGCCCTAGAGACCCCGAGCAAGCGAGGAGACGGAGACTCCGGAGGCGCCAGTCCGGAGAAGCCCCATGCGGAGGAGCCGGCGCGGAGGGGGCAGCTGCGGCTGCTGAGAGAGAGTGTGTGTGAGAGAAAAGAAAGAGACGGACGGACGGAGAAAGAGGGAGCCAAGGGAAGGAGGGAAAGAAGGAGTCTCGGGCGGCGGGGCGCCGGCCAAGCGGCGGTCTGGGAGCGGCTCACGGCAAGGGGGCGATGTGCCCGGAGGAGGACGGGGGTTGCGGCGGCGGCGGCGGCGTGGTTGGGGTGATCTCGGCGCCGGGGAGCGCTGCCGCTTCTTCTTCCGCCGCGAGTGGAGGTCTGGAAGGGACAACGGCCGCTGCAGCTGGGACGACGGGCACCACCACCACGACCGCCGCCGCCACCCCCAGCAGCAACAGCGGCACGGCGGCTCTCCTGGGCGAGCTGCGCTCTTGGTGGGAAGTGCCGGCCATCGCTCACTTCTGCTCCCTCTTCAGGACCGCTTTCCGACTGCCCGACTTCGAAATCGAGGTGAGTCGGCGCCCCGAGGCGAGGCGGGGATGGGGGGGGGGTGGCTGAGGGAAAGGAGGACTCCGCGCTCTTTCGATAAATGGGATCAATCGATCGCTTCGCCGGCCCCGCCTCTCCCTCCCTCCCCCCCCCCCACACACTTGGGAGGTAAGGACGGGACAGGACAATAACTCGCCCCCCCTCTCTCGTGTGAGGAGAATCCGCTGGCTGGGGCTGGGCTTCCTTCCCCTCAGCACGGAGGGGTTTAGCGTCCCTCCGAGAGAGGCAGAGGAGGGGGGGGAAGGAGGAAACGTCCCCCATCACCACGTTTTCCCTCCTGCCTCCTCCAGTTTCCTATATTCCTTTAGAGAGGAAGATTTATTCTCTGGGTCCAGGATCCTTCCAGGAAGCTCGCCGCCTGAATATTTCTGTCCTCGATGGCCAAGGCGCTTTAAAAAGTGCCCACGATTCGCAGAGAGTCGTCATGGAGTTGGGGTGGCCCTCCTGGATACGCTTCCCTGGCAGCAGGAGGTCCCTTGAATCTTCTTTACTTCCGAGTAAACGGGCATGAGACCCTATTGCTGAAGAAAGACTGGGTCGCCCGAGTGATTTTAACGACTGGGGTGGATCGAGGGATCCGGGAATCGTTGTCTCCCTTATGTCCAAAATACAGAATAGTGGCAAACACAGTTGTTTTGAGCTGTTGAACTTTGGGTTTTAAGACACTTGTGCCTCAAAAGCGTGTGGGTGGGAAGCGGGGGAGCTCTTACCCTCATCGTGGCGGTGGTGGGAAGGAAGGTCTATTCTTTACAATCCCAAGGAGTTAGTGCTGGACCCGAGGTGTGTGGTGAGACAGCGACACGATGGTCTGTGTAAATTGCCACAGAATTCTTCTGAAGCCGAAATGACCCGTCTGTGTTTCCAGAGCTTGTACTGGTCAACAAACTGGGGAGGTAGCGGGGGTGTGTGTGATGGTCAAGCCCTCAGTTTTGCTGGCCTCCCCTATCTTTTAAAAGCTCCAATATTACGCAAGGAGAAAGGACTTGATCCCTCTTCCTAGGTAGGAATGGACATCTCTAGTCTCTGACCTCCCTTGCTCATCTTTAGTGACTTGGGCTAAGGCCCCATGGCTTGGAAGAGTGTGTTGTTTGCTACTCATGTCCTTGTCCAGATAATTTTGCTTTTCCCTGCTGGCCAGAGGTAGCACATGCTGCTCCAAGGCTTTGTGACATTCAGACACGAAGCTTTCTGACAATTCATCTGGGTGTATTCTGTATGTATATTTCCACCTCCCCTTTATTCTATCAAGCTTCTCTTTAGAGTTTGGACTTTCGCAGGATGGCATCAGATTTATATTATTCTGTATGAAGCTGGAATTTTGCTCACTTCCTAGTGCTAGGGTTCAGTAAGATTCATGACCGATCAGTTTGTATATAGGAATTTTCTTGGAAAGATTGCTCAAGGGTTCTCAAAATGTAGCACTGTAATTTCGCTAATGTTGTACAGGGTAGGTAAAAGTGTGAATATGAGGCAATGACCTTACTCCTTCATATGGTTTATCATAGAATTTCAGAATTTGAGATCGGATGCAACAGCTCGGAACTGTGTATGTGTATGATACAGTACTGTACCCAAAACAGATAAATCTCCCAGAGGATCTGGCTCATACTCCAAGATTCTAAGCAGCTTAAGCCAATGTGATTAAACCCATGGTTTACCATCTGTTTATAGCAGATGTAACAACTTTGATGCCTCTGATACTCTTTCAAACTTTAAAGTGTACATGAAAAGCATACATTTTTTTCCAACTACTGTACTGAGTGTTTGAGAGAAGCTCTATAAGTGAGATATTAATTGGTCTGGATGTTGTGCATAATATAATGATTGGGATTGGCATTCAGGTACTACTGAGACAAAGAATTTAAAGGTCAAGTGAAAATGCAAGTATTCACGTGTAAAGAGGCTTGAAACCCCACAAGAAATTAGGATCTTTATGATAATTTCCTCTTCAGTATTGTGAGTTGTCATATCAGTTGAAGTGATTACTGTCCAACTTAATGTTACAAAACATGTAAGTTACAGAGAGCACTTTGGAATGTAGAGAATGTGTTCCCTTCCTCAAAGGTTACTCAAAATGGTGGCAATGCTAGGAGAAGTTTGGCCTTCTCTGAACAATACAAGGATAATTCTTGACTGAAGTCATGAGAAAAGCAGTGTAAAGGCTAGCTGGACAAATCTGAGTATGGCTTATATTGCTCCCCAAAGGAAGTATGCACAATCTGTTCAGCTTTTTCCTTTTAAAATCTGACTTTGCTTCAGGTTGTGAATTTCTGTGTCTTAATGGGCACTGGCCATTTATAAATTGCAGAGGATGTATTTCTATAACTTAATGTTGAAAACATAATGTCCCTCTGACTTCCTACTGAAACATTAAGATATTTGTTGGATTTGATCAGTTGAGTAAGTGATATTGCAAATATTTTGTAGGAAGTAAAATAAAACATCTATATTGCTACAATATGCATTGCTACAAACTCCTCCTTCATATACATGTCTGTTCATTTTCTGATCCAATAGTTTTTCTAGTGTTTTTTTTTTAAACAGTCAACCAAAATCCAACCATCAGCCATGCTTTAATTTTTTTATATGAATGTGTTTAATATGCCGTCCATTGTTTTGGATTGTACATATAGTGTCTTGGATGTGAATACTGTACTGCAGACTGAAGAACCCCTCTAGGATTCTGTTTTTCTATTTTTAATATGTTGGCAGATTCATTCTAGGAGGATTAAAAATAATAGTGAGAAGCCTGTGATTTTATGAGATGGCAAGTCCTCCATTCCTAGGATATTTGTGTTCAACAGGATGTGAGAGTCCTTAAAACCCCTAGAACAGGATGTGAATTTAGGTAGGTAGGGATCCCTTATGCAGTGCTAAGTTTTTGAAAGAGACAAGATCTCCCAGTGTTTGTGTTCCTTAGCAAAGAAAGACTCTCCCCAACTATTGATGTATAGATTCTTAAAAGGAGTTTGCTGTTCAGCTATGTGAAACACAGTAAAAAATCTTGAATTTACAGTGATAAAGGGCAATTGCACTAGCCTTTCACCTTTGGAAGTCAGAGTTACCATCTGGTTTGTTTCACTACTGTGTCAGTTTGGACTTCAGTTCCTTGAATGAGTTTGCCAAACAGGAACATTTAATATAGTCTGAAGCAGTTGCCTCTTCTGGATTGTAGAGAAGGACAGCTTGTGATTATGTTTATTTCAGCATGATTATTTAGAGTAGACTGAAATGTGGCTGGAAATATATGGAGATCAGATAGAGGTTTTTAATTCGTTTTGTTTGCTTTTTGCAGGGATAGCATATGTATTCAAAGTTTATCAGTAAAAATAAATTGAGAGAGCAGCAAAATCGTAGAAACGTGGATTTTCAAATGGCAGCATAGAGGGGGGAAATATGAGTGGCTTAGAAATTACCATAATGCCCCAGCTCTTGGAAAATATATGGAGGGGTGAGGAAGTGGACTTGTCTACAAAAGCTCACATTACAATATAGCAGTTAGTCTTTGTGCAAAATGTTTTTGTCATCTTTATTTTGTATTTTTCTCTTGCTTTGGCTTGATATGCTACCACAGACTAACTTATCTTCTAAAACTATATGGGTGGGAAATTAGTAAAAATACTTAGATACAGATGTCAGAAGATCCTGGTGGTTGAGAGAGCTTCCATTTCTATGGTAAATACGGAGAACCATGGGTAGTGAATTTTTATTAGAAGCTGGCCATTTTCAGAATTTCTGCTTTACACCATTGTGCTCGCCTACCAAACATCTTGTGTCCTCTAGCTTTCTACTGTATGTATTTTCAGAGGTCCTACAACCGATATGCCTATGCTGGAGCAGGAACAAAGGGCCAGTAAAGTGATAAAAATCTTGAATTTCCTTTTCAAATGTTTTTCTCATCTAGCACAAGGAATACAATTGTGGATAACACTTCATTTTTACAGCCTTTCTAGTCTAATCTAACATTTACAGATGACAGAAGAGAAACATTTGCACGGAACAGTTTATATGGCTAACTCCTTTTGAAAAGAATCACAACCAAAACAGTTATTAAGTAGCTTTTATATGGAATATCTTTAAATATTGTGATGCATAGTGTTATTTGTTGTTGTTTAGTTGTGTCCGACTCTTCATGACCCCATGGACCAGAGCACGTCAGGCCCTCCTGTCTTCCACTGCCTCCCGGAGTTGGATTAAATTCATGTTGGTTGCTTTGATGACACTGTCCAACCATCTCATCCTCTGTTGTCCCCTTCTCCTCCTGCCTTCACACTTTCCCAACATCAGTGTCTTTTCCAGGGAGTCTTCTCTTCTCATGAGATGGCCACAGTATTGGAGCCTCAGCTTCAGGATCTGTCCTTCCAGTGAGCACTCGGGGTTGATTTCCTTTAGAATGGACAGGTTTGTTCTCCTTGCAGTCCAGGGGACTCTCAAGAGCCTCCTCCAACACCACAATTCAAAAGCATCAATTCTTCGGCGATCAGCTTTCTTTATGGTCCAGCTCTTACTTTCGTACATCACTACAGGGAAAACCATAGCTTTGACTATTCAGACTTTTGTTGGCAAGGTGATGTCTCTGCTTTTTAAGATGCTATTGAGGTTTGTCATCGTTTTCCCCCCAAGAAGCAGGTGTCTTTTAATTTCGGGGCTGCTGTCACCGTCGGCAGCGATCATGGAGCCCAAGAAAGTAAAATCTGTCACTGCCTCCATATCTTCCCCTTCTATTTGCCAGGAGGTGATGGGACCAGTGGCCATGATCTTAGTTTTTTTGATGTTGAGCTTCAGACCGTTTTTTGCACTCTCCTCTTTCACCCTCATTACAAGGTTCCTTAATTCCTCCTCACGTTCTGCCATCAGAGTGGCATCATCTGCATATCGGAGGTTGTTGATATTTCTTCCAGCAATCTTAATTCTGGCTTGGGATTCCACCAGTCCGGCCTTTCGCATGATGTATTCTGCATATAAGTTTAATAAGCAGGGGGACTATATACAGCCTTGTTGTACCCCTCTCCCAATTTTGGACCAATCACTTGTTCCATATCCAGTTCTAACTGTTGCTTCCTGTCCCACATATAGGTTTCTCAGGAGATAGATAAGGTGGTCAGGCACTCCCCTTTCTTTAAGGACTTGTTGTGATCCACACAGTCAAAGGCTTTTGCACAGTCAATGAAGCAGAAGTAGATGTTTTTCTGGAACTCTCTGGCTTTCTCTATAATTCATCGCATATTAGCAATTTGGTCTCTAGTTCATCTGCCCCTTCGAAGTCCAGCTTGCACTTCTGGGATTCTCAGTCCACATATTGCTGAAGCCTACCTTGGAGGATTTTGAGCACAACCTTGTTAGCATGTGAAATGAGTGCAATTGTACGGTAGTTGGAGCATTCTTTGGCACTGCCCTTCTTTAGGATTTGGATGTAGACTGATCTTTTCCAGTCCTCTGCCCACTGTTGAGTTTTCCAAACGTGCTGGCATATTGAATGTAGCACCTTAACAGCATCATATTTTAGGATTTTAAATAGTTCAACTGGAATGCCATAACCTCCACTGGCCTTGTTGTTAGCCAAGCTTTCTAAGGCCCACTTGACTTCACTCTCTAGGATGTCTGGCTCTAGGTTAGCAACCACACTATCTGGGTTGTGCGGGATAGCCAAATCTTTCTGGTGTAGTTCCTCTGTATTATTGCCACCTCTTCTTGATGTGTTCTGCTTCTGTGAGGTCCTTACCATTTTTGTCCTTTATCATGGTCATCTTTGCACAAAATGTTCCTTTAATATCTCCGATTTTCCTGAACAGATCTCTGGTTTTTCCTTTTCTATTATTTTCCTCTATTTCTTTGCATTGTTCATTTAAGAAGGCCCTCTTGTCTCTTCTTGCTATTCTTTGGAAGTCTGCATTTAATTTTCTGTAACTTTCCTTATCTCCCTTGCATTTTGTTTCCCTTCTCTTTTTGTTGCTGCCTTCTGTATAATGTTACGAGCCTCTATCCAAAGTTCTTCAGGCATTCTGTCCACCAAATCGAGTTCCTTAAATCTGTTCTTCACTTCAACTGTGTATTCATAAGGGATTTGATTTAGATTATACCTGACTAGCCCAGTGGTTTTTCCTATTTTCTTCAGTTTAAGCTTGAATTTTGCTATGAGAAGCTGATGATCAGAGCCACAATCAGCTCCAGGTCTTGTTTTTGCTGACTGTATAGAGCTTCTCCATCTTTGCCTGCAGAGAATATAGTTAATCTGATTAGTGTTATTATGAGGCCGTAAAATCTGTTTACTTGTCATCATCCTATTGATTGCACACTCATTTCACAATTATTGTATTAACGTTTCACAATAACTTTGCAAAGCAGACATGATCAGTTTTTCTTGTGTTCCTGAAACTGAGAACCTTCTCTTTAAATGTACTTTTTATTTTCAATGAGTATCCATAACTTCTGGCTTTTCTGTATGCGGTGTAACAGTCATATTTATTAATCCACAAATATTTTTACAATTTTCTAATTTCACATCTTTGCTTATAAGTACTTAATTATTTTGGATTAGGGCTGGAAATGAGATATTTTTATCAACACCACAAGTACCAGCAGAAACATAACCCTCTGGTCCACTTACTGCTCCCTGTGCAGTGTGCAGGGCCATTGTCAGTTGCATAGTGCCAGTCACAGTAGTAGCCTGGCTGGCACTTCCCTGCCTCTCCACATAGCTGACCACTCCCCCTCAGCTGCTGAGTGGTCGTCTGTGTGGAGAGGTGGGAAAGCACCAGCCGGACTACTTCCATGATTGGCACTATGCAATTGACAACAACCCTGCACACTTCATGGAGAGTGTTAAGTGCAGATCCATCTTTAGTCTTATCCTTTTTGCTGTATGGCTTATAAATGCACTGTCATGGTTTACTCATCTATTTTTAACATCTACTTGTGATTACTTTTCTGAATGTTTTCTGATGTGAGTGCTTTTTGTAAGAATCCCACCATAGTGGTTTTTTCACTGTGGGTTTTTACATGAATGCCTCCCAGAATATGTAGTTCAGGAGTTATGTTGCAATTGATAGTTCTGATTAGAATCATGCAAGTGGCGCAGCACATATTGGGTCATTCCATCTGAACACTGATGTGCTTGAGGTTAGACTGTGCTTTTGGAGATAGGGATGGCATTTGAGGAGGAGTAAAAGTCAGAAAAAGTTTTTTTCCTGGATGATGAGGGAAGAATGACATGCCTTTTCCAACCAATGAATGAATAAATAAAAGTACCAGTTTTAGTAGTACTAGTTCCTTCTGCTGTGTTTTGCCCTTCCCTTTCCCACAACTTGCATTTCAGTCTTCTTCCGTCATCTATTTTCATTAGAACTTCTGTACTGTGAAGAAGTACAAGTGATCCATTTTACAGTTTGGTTCCATGCTTGTGTGGCCAGGAGCAAGGTTCAGTGTGATGCATTCCCCAGTATGTCTGGAGCTGCAGCTTTACTTCTTTAATCTGGATAACTGTACTGAAACCATGATTCCATCCATAGCACGTATCCACAATTTGGTGGATAAATTCTCCTTATGTATCTTGAAGATAAAGCAGTTGACATATCAAATGAAGGTCAAATGTCATTCTGGAGTAGATAGAAATTGGTATTATGTGTTAATTTATTTGTATCACTGAGAACAACAATTTGAAAAATCATGACCCAGAACAGTTTCCATATACCCGATTTCCAGGTAGGGTACAGATGGTCTGCATGTTGAGGGCAGAAAACATATAAACAAGAATGAACATAAAGGAAGAAGATCTTAGATGGACCTAGTTTGTTGCCTCTCTTCCTCATCTCCTTCTGTCTTTTAGAGCTCAGAGATCATGTGCTGCTTCTTCAGAGTCTGGACATGAAAATACTGCTTTTGGTATGGGAAACTGGGTTTCTGGAGCCGTTATTAAGACAGGTTGAAGGAAAATGTTCCTCCTCTTTCCAAGTCACCAACTGGGGCTTTCTTTGTCCATATGCAGAGCCATTCTTATCCTGTCCTCTACACAGAGACAGGGTATCTCAAGTTTAACAGTTCTTGTTAACTTTTTGACATCTAGCTGATGGTATTTGACCAATTAATTGTCTCACAACCGAACCCTATAGCTCTTTTGTTGGATATCATGTACTGCCATGAGCAATATTAGACATATCACAACTCTTAATATGCCTGATTACCTTGCTAGTTTCTGGATATCATTATTTTCCGCATTTTCTGAGCTCTCTAAATAGGAAAGAAAGAAACTGAAAGTTGATGCAACTGTGCATGTAATTTTACTGAATAACTCTTCAATAAAACTTATCTGTGCTGTACTTTGATTAAGAAAAAAAAACCTACCTCTGGGTTTATAATGTAAATGGCAGCTGTTTCCAGATAAGATGATGTCTTGTGGCCTTCATTTTGCTCAGCCAGGTAGATGATAGTTCTGGGAGAGGAAACAAATGGCAGATGGTCCTAGCCACACCAATAAAATGGGTTGGACTGTTTCACACATACACCAAGGTGGAAAGCTGCCACTAAATTGAGAAGAACTGGTCGTGAGCTATGGCCCAAGAACAGCATTAGGCCTTCTAGGGTGTTTACAAACCATAAACGACAGAGGCTTTGGAAAGGCCATCCCCATAAATTTAATTGGCCTATATGCTTGGTGTCCTGTGGGATCCTGGATTTCCTCAGAAAATGGGTGCCTGAGAAGAAGCAATTTATTTATTTTATTTATTGCATTTGTACCCCGCCCATCTAGTCAGCTGAGTAGATGGCATGGTTATGTACTGCACACTAGCTTTTGATCCTTGCTGTCACATTTACAATTAGAATTTGATATTTAAACTTTCCCTCTGAAATATTAAAATATCTGTGTGCTAGGCTAATAGCAATTCATATTAACTCCAGATACAATTATTGGATTGCTGTTAGCACAAGCAGAGAAGATAGCAGTTATTCAAATTGCCAAAAGACAGAATTAACTTTGTATGTGGTGGCCATATGCTGCAGTTAGCAAATATTTCATTCTTTTAGTTGCCTAGATGGACAAGACACATGGAGATTTCCAGCCTGAATTAATTAATGCATGCCTCTTAAGACCTTCCCAGTTGGGTTGTTCACTGGTGGTAAAATACAGAAGGGAATTTTGCCATGGTGTGGTCTTTTATAGCTCTGTTCTCAGAAGATTCTTGGAAAAGCTTTGGATTTCATCATTGCAACCTGAGCTTTCCTCTTTTTTCATTGTTAGGCCCCACACCCTTGTGCTTACTAGACTGGAAGGTGATGCTTCCAGATGTAGGCTGCCACCAGCAGCTGTATGTCTCAAAATCTGGGAAGCAGATGTTTAATTTTCATTTTCCTGGACCATTGCATAATGAATGCTTGAAGAAGGGGACAGAATTTACAAAGCTGGTTGGCTCAAATAAAGAAATGCATCCATTAGGCAAGGCTCTGGGTATTGTTATGAGAAGGGAGTGTTGAACAGCCAAGCCCCCATGCTGGCTTCAGCAGAAGCAGCTGCCTGACAAGGCTCAGGGTCCCTCTTTTCAAGATTTCAGCAGCTGTGAGTTTGGAAGCGAGGAGGTGGCTTAGCTTTGACCAGGTCAAAAGTTCAGTGGGACATGAGGGAGATGTGTACTAGAAGAATATTACACATTTACCAAAAAAAAAGGACAGAGCAGTTCCCTGAGGCAGTTCCAGCACCTGAATACTTCAGTATACCACAGTAATTAGCATACATTAAAAGCCTATTAATCTAGATGGAAAACTAGAAATAATATGTGGGACTGTATCAACATTCAGCTTTTTGGGGGACACTTTCACAAGTAAGTGTTCTTCAAGCCTTGGTGTCCTTTGGTAAAAAGGTCTCCGATTGATTCTCTCTCTGATTAACATCTTTCCTTAAATGAATATTTCTCTTCAGTTAGTTTGCAGCCTTTCCTATTTCATTTTTGCTGTTTCATAGAACAGAACTGTTAACTGAAGCACTGTCCTAAATGAACTGAATTTTGGTGCTTTCAATTTTAACAGATTTATTGTAGCATTCCATTGTGGAACATAAAGTGTTATTCTCATTTGGCACAAATATACCCTGTTTCCCCGAAAATTAGACAGAAAACGCATTAGCACTTATTTTCAAGGGATGTCTTATTTTTTCATGTACAGCGATCACATTTATTCAATTACAGTCATGTCATCTTTTGGTTGCTGCACAGTAGTGGAGGGCGCGGTTTCACTCAACTGGGGAGGAAAGCGATGAGAAACCTCGACAGCATTGATGCTCTTGAGAGTCCCTGGACTGCAAAGAGAACAAACCTATCCATTTTGAAGGAAATCAACCCGGAGTGCTCCCTGGAAGGACAGATCCTAAAGCTGAGGCTCCAATACTTTGGCCATCTCATGAGAAGAGAAGACTCCCTGGAAAAGACACTGATGTTGGGAAAGTGTGAGGGCAAGAGGAGAAGGGGACGACAGAGGATGAGATGGTTGGACAGTGTCATCGAAGCTACCAACATGAATTTGATCCAACTCAGGGAGGCAGTAGAAGACAGGAGGTCCTGTTGTGCTCTGGTCCATGGGGTCACAAAGAGTAGGACACAACTTAATGACTAAACAGCAACAAAAACTTTGAGACCAAGAGATTTCCACATTCCTAGTTTCTAGAACAAAATGATTATGTGTCAGTTACACCGTTGCACTTATGGTATCCAGAAAAGGAATTTATTACATGGTACAAAATCCTCTTGTGTAACTTATGCTGTTATCGGTCCCTCCTAAATTAGAGTGCCTGCTGTTCCACATTGAACACAGAATCTCAAAGATGCAAAATCTCAGCAGGGTTCTGCTTGAGTCCTGAGGGTTTGGGTTCTGAGTGATGTGTGAAACCACTTAACACATCCAGAATGAGGAATATAGAGGAGAAATTGCAGAAGGATACATAGAGACAGACATGTTTCCTTTCTCCTATTCCTGTGAAAGTTATATATGAGGATTTGGACTGGTGTCTGTTTTAGGATGTATTTGATACTGGGGAAGAAAAAGTTGAATTTGTAGTTGGATTTCTAAAGATGTAAATGATGTTTATGTCACTGGTGTATCTCAGGTATTTAATATAGCAGTTGAGCTTTAAGCAACTGTCTAGCACTTTAGCATAAGACTGAAATCCTTCACTGGTGAAGTATGCAACTATTTAAGTAGGAAAGTGTTAATTTAATCTGAAATCTGAAATGTATTATGCCAGGAATGAGAGCATTGGGGATCTGAGGGGTATACATATTCCATTCCCCAATGTCACTCTTCCTTCTGTAATACTGTAGTTGAAAATTCCTAGTCAAGTTCTCCTATCCAGCCTGAATAGTTGAGACTGATCAATTTTGTACACTCTAATTGTTGAGAACAAAGACATTTGAACTTATGCTTTATGTTGCCTGCTCCCTCCCCCCTAAAAAACCAAGACTGAAATGTTCCCCCTCCTTCTTTCTCTGCTTGCAAAAATGGGGCCTATGTGTGATATGAAGTTAAATTTGGTGGGGAACTCGGTGCCACTGCTTGGAAATCTTCTAGTAGTTGCCAGCTAACAGGTACCATTGCTTTATTCAGGCTTCCCTAATCAAGCCTCCATACATTTTGGTAGTGGTCCCAAACCTTTTCCAAATTGCGGACTGGTTGGGGAGCCAGCGATGAGCACCCATATGTGGGTGGAGCACCCGTGGATGGGTGGGCAGAGCACCCGTGTGTGCGGGTGGGGGGCATGCATGCCTGTATGTGTGCATGGGGTTATGCGTGGGGGGGCAGGAGATCTGTCTCTGCGGCCTGGTCCTGCCATGGCCCGGTATGGGGCCATGGCCCGGTATGGGGCCATGGACCAGGGGTTGGGAGTCCCGGCACTATGGTGTGTTGTAGCATTCTGCGTAGACTCTTGGGAAAGATATGGGGGCTGCTGCTAGCCTCGCATCAGAGCATCATTATGCCATCATGTAACATTATTCTAGGTGCTTGGTAAGAGGGAATGGCACCTGTCGACAAGAGCTTTGCCCAGCAATTATGGGACATAACTGCTCCAGAAACTTTCCCTGGCATCCTGCAATTTCTGAAAGATTTTCCATTTAAAAAGTTTATATTTCAGCCTTGGTTGCAGAACCAGGTTAGGAGTTGTTTGTATGCTTTTCATGAAGGTGCATACAGAACAGGGTTTTCCCCCTGTAGGTCTGAGGACTTCAGAAGCAGCAATTTTTATATTGGATTTTGGAGGGCATCCTCTATTAAGGCCCCCATCTTTTAAAAAACAAAACTGTTCTGCGTAAACAACAACAGATGGACCTGATACAGGCTGCAGAGTGGGGAATCTGAAATTGCCTATCTCTGTTACAAACAATAGAAATAAGCCTCTATGTCATTGCACAACTGTCCTACTGAGCCTCATGGTGCAGTGGTTAAAAAAACTGCTCTACAGCCAAAACCATGCATGACATGGGGTTCAGTCCCGGGTAGCCGGTGCAAGGTTGACTCAGCCTTCTATTCTTCTGAGGTTGATAAAATTAGTACCCAGATTGCTGGGGGGCGGTGACAATGTGTAGCCTGCATAATTAACTTGTAAATTGCCCATAGAGTGTTTTAAGTGCATGCTTTGCTTTGCTTTTTGTATCATAGTATGATTTCTATGCAAAAGATTTAAGGCTGCAATCTTGTATCTAATTACTTGGAGAAAAACCACATTGAGCTTGGTGGGAATACAGTACTCTTGAGTAGGTCTTTAATATAGCAACGTTATGAACTTTGAAATGTGTTTGGTTTGGAAAGATAAATTTGTTTTGGAGATGGAATGCTAAGATAAAAGGGACAATGAGACTTCTAGAGGTCTGACTGCTGGAGGAAGTTAATTAAAATGTTAAGGACTGTAGTGAAGGAGGCATAGGGCTTTTGCTGGCATGCCCTGCCTGGCAGAGTCTTTCAGGGAGGATGTAGGCAAGCTGACCTACCTCAGCAGGAGAGGACTTGGATGAAAGGAAAGCAAATGGATGCAGCTGGCACCCCCCGCCCTAGAGGTACAGGAGACAGAGGCAGTGCCTGGCTGTTCCAGACTCTAGTCTATCCAGGTGAGAAAGGAGTCTGAAGAGGAGCAGTCCCCCAGCCTTAAAGAACAGTGACAGCTCAAAGTGCTAGACAGAAGATCACAAGAGAGGTGAAGCACATGTTTCCAAGGCCAACCTAGCTATACCAAGTAATTTGAGTGCAGGTAGAAACAACTTTTGATATAGATACTATTGATATGAATTTCCTGCAGCATACCTAAATATATTTATTTATTTATTTATTTATTTATTTATTTATTGGATTTATATACCGCCCCATAGCGCTACAAGCACTCTCCGGGCGGTTTACAATTTTAATTATAAAGGCTACACATTGCCCCCCCAGCAAGCTGGGTACTCATTTTACCGACCTCGGAAGGATGGAAGGCTGAGTCAACCTTGAGCCGGCTACCTGGGATTTGAACCCCAGGTCGTGAGCACAGTTTTAGCTGCAGTACAGCGTTTTAACCACTGCGCCACGAGGCTAAATATACTTGATAGTTATATTGTGATGTGACAATATAACCACAAAGATTGTGTATTGTGTTCGTGAATTAGGGGACTTGGCAGTTCTGCTTGTCTTACTAAACCAAAATTGTAAGTTTTACAGATACTGTAGTACTGTTTTTTCTTCTTAAGTAACTGTTTAGGTTACATCTTCCCTATCCGTGTTGCCTAAGGGATTCTGGGAGTTGTAATCTGAATTAATTAATTTGGTGATTCTGGGAACTGTAGTTCTTTAAAAACCTCTGAAATAAAAATATTACACTTTAAAATACTCTGTCTCCTCTGTTTCATAACTACCACCTTTCATGTAGCATACTATAATTGAGTGAAATTTACATAGTGTAGAGAGATGCAGCTATTGAGTTTCTTTCCCTAGTACAAGCTGAATCACTAGCAAGGTGGAGGCAGACACAAATACTGTACTGTAACAGTGTAAAAGAAAAAAGTTAAGGAGGCAGAGGAGAAAGAGGGTGGTGAGATAAGGGTAGGATTGATGCATTTTTATCCTGAGCAAAGCAGGAAATATTTACTAGTAACTGATAAAAGAGATACTATATGAGCTGTATTTTGTTGTTTTTTAAATGGGTGGTGATTAACCATCTTCAATATCAGATGGAAATCTTTTGTACCTTTTAGTTGCCACTTGTTTTTATTGATTGATTGATGTACTCCCATCCCTTTATGTCTGTGTATTCCTGTGCCATCAGAAACCCAATCTGAAAGGCAGTTTTGAATCACTGTTCAGTTACTTTTGGGCAGCCTATTGAAGTTGAAAGTTGGAGGGTGAAATGGCTAGGCTCTGGGGACCTGACCTGCTTGCAGCTTTTGGTCACATGGTACTGTGATATGAGAGTACTAAGCAAGTCTTTTTGCAGCAAGTGACAGATTGTACAATACTTGTAAACTTACTAGACTGTTCAGATGTCATGAAAAAGTAATATGAACACTGAAGAGCATGCATACATGGAAAAATGTATGCAGTGTTTTATTTTTTAGGATACAATATTTCTTAAAGCAGTCTCGAAGTCTTCAGTTCAAACGTAGAAATGTTGGTGATATCATTAGTTCACTTGATTAAACATATAACACACTTTGAACACAGTTATGGAAAGAGTAGATTACTAAACATACGATTCACTTTGAACACAGTTATGGGAAAGGTACTCCAAATATTACAGGATATTGTTCTGGGGTGCTGCTCTTAACAGCATGGTTGTAAAATGTTTTCTCTAAACAACTTCTGACTCTGCTTCCCTGAGATAAATTTATCTTCTGTATCAAGGGGAAATAACTGATATCTAAAAATCACAAGCTAAAATTTCACATCTAAATACCGTAATCTGGTTCTGTTTTATTAGATAGAGTGGAAGCATTGCTCCTATTCCTACATGCTTTGGGGATGGGTGTGAAACTAATTTTGTTCAAAAATATTAAGTCTCAGTGATGAAATGTATGTAATATGGCTGAAAATTCAATGCAAAATGAATGTCAACATTCAGTTTTAAGAAGCTGAAATAAAATAATAAAAAGATAAGTAGGTTTATTCCACAGAATATATTATTTTCAGTAGAATTTCATGTGTACAGTACTAAGCTTTACTGAGGTGTGGTAAAGCTCCAGCAGTGAAGTAACTACAATGACAAAACTTCTATGCATAATTCAGTGCAAAAAGTAATGTTAAGTTAAAGCAGTCCAACTTTGTGTGCAGAGCAAGCCTAATTCTTAGGCTTCCCGACATGGCATTGTTTATTAGTGCCACTCCACGCCTGGCATCTGTTAAATGCCTGTGTGATTGGCGGGGGTGGGGGTGGAATCTATTCTTCATGATGTGCTTTTTCATAGACCTTTTCAGAGGAAATGTGTTTCAGAAAATAGC
This sequence comes from Pogona vitticeps, assembly GCF_051106095.1. NCBI lineage: Eukaryota > Metazoa > Chordata > Lepidosauria > Squamata > Agamidae > Pogona > Pogona vitticeps. The sequence goes on from NC_135787.1 coordinate 180,519,348, forward strand.
ACGAAATGTCTGTTAAATAATGAGAAATAATTGTACTAGAAAGTACTGTATATATGTAACCTTTTTTAAACATATATTTGTAAGGTGGAATGTCTTAATTTTCCCAGTAACAGCAACAGCACTTGGGGCTGCCTTCATGTGAGAACAATGCAGCCTAGCCTTCTTCCTTACAGTAGAGAACCCAGTTAAACACATAAGCTCTTTGCCTTAGAGTGTATCCTTTTCAGTAGACTTGCTCTTTTTAATGGGTGCCCATTCCTGGGGTCTCCATTGTTTTAAGAACAATGGCACCAGAGGCAGCTGATTTGGTTGACAGAAAATGTGTTAATTTAACAGAGCTATTCACTGTAGCAAGCCTCTCTATTGTACCAGTGTCTTTTTTTGGTTCATTGGAAAGCTCAGTTAGCAGATTATGATAGGTGGGGTTCCTCTGTAATTAGAAGTTTTCCTGAGTTCCTTCTCCCCCCTCATTTTTTGAAAACCAGATCACTTGCTAAGCAAATTTGATTATTATTGGTGGTTTTTATTTATTTCCGAAGCTACCAGAATACAAACATTTTTTCTTGATTTGTGCATTGTTCTTTTCAATTTATATTGAAACGAATGAGTTTATTTAATGAGATACTATAGGAATTCTACTTCTGAAGAACTCCTGAGGATTTAAGTAAAGCTAGAACTTTACTGGAGAATTTTATTTTCTAATTGTTAAAGCAGTCTAAACCACAAATAATTGTCCAATGTCTAACAGCTACATAAAAAAATAGGAGAAAACATTTCCCTTAGAATATTAGCACAGTTGACACATGATGAGCTGAAATAGAAGTTTTCCTGGGATGCTGTTGCTTATGTAGTTTTGGTGGTATATTTATTATTTATTTAAAATATTTATATGTCATCATTTCTCCCAAAGGATCCAAATCGGTGTATGGTATTAAAAGAAACAAAGTTAAAAGCTAAATAATAAATTGTTACAACATATTAACACTCATAATCAGAGCAATATTAAAAACGCAAATAAAACAACAGAATAAAAAAACCCTTTTAAATATTCCCTTGGTCAACTAATTATTTAAAGGAAAGTCTACCTGAAGAGAGAATCAGTTTTATAGATAGCTTGGACCCAAGCTGTTTAAGGTTTTATAGGTTAAAACCAGCACTTTGAATTCTGCCAGGAAACGAGTCAGCAGTCAGTGGAGCTGCAGAACAGAGGAATTACATGTTCCTTGTAACTACCACAGTTAACAATCTGGCTGCAACATTTTGGACCCATTTCAGTTTCCAAACACTTTCCAAAGGCAGCTCCACATAGAGTGCAATACAGTACACAACTGCCATGAAAGATAAATGCTTTTGCTTTTGGAACACAAAGTATTGGCCGTTCTATGTATGAGGATAAAAACATGGAATTCAAGGCTAAGGCCAAGGTAGATATCTAAGGGGCAGTTTTATACACTTGCATAGTGTATAAAACTATACACTATGCATAGTGTATAAAACACCTTGATTTCTTTCCCTTTGTCTCATTTATGATCCAATTTATATCTACACATATAAGAATAGTGGTAAGAAGTTACACTGCATAATACTCCAAAAAGTCATGATAGTAATAGTAGTGGCATATGGAAATTGAAAGTTTTGCTTCAGTTCTAGTTCTGGTTCTCCCAACTGGATCTGAGTCTGCCTGTTGTTGCTTATCTTTTCTAATGGAAGATAACAGATATTATAAGATAATAGCATTAAGTGCCATACTGGAAGAGAATACTTTATGTAAGTCTTATTTTAATTGCTGTGTTTTTAGTGTATCTGTATTTTGTGTTCCAAAAAGTAACTTTTAAAATTGTAAAGTAGTTCTTGAAATGTGCAATAATATTGTTGACCTCAGGGAATGTTTTATTGCTTTTTTGCCCTATAAACTGATCTGGGAAAGCACATATTTTTCTTATTTCTTAAATATTTATTTATTCATTCATTCATTCATTCATTCATTCATTCATTCATTCATTCATTCATTCGATGTCTATCTGGCCCTTTTAGACAAAGTCTACTCTGGGCGGGTTCCATTAAACATTGTAAACTAAAACAGTTTAAAAAGTTTAAAACAATTCAAATGAATAATGATTAGTAATGCTTAGTAATGCTCAAGATGGGAAAACAGAAAACTATAATAAAAATTATTATTCCTTTCTTGAAGGAAGACATATTGTATCTTTCTTGTAGGAAACTCCTTATTAGGTCTGTGTAACTTATGAGTTGCCAAGGCAAGCTAGGAATATGCTGCTGCAGTTTTTCCTGGGAGCTTTAGTCTTGCTGCCCTTCAGACTGTATGGAGGGAGACTGAAGAACTACGATGCCCAGGAAGCACTGTCCCACTTCCTTTTTATTAAGTAGGAAAACATCTCAAATGCAGTGCAAAACAACAGCTTAGATATGTTCATGAGCTTACTCCACCTCCCTGTTCTCATTGGGAATAGTCATAAGAGGACTGAAAACATTTGCTTCTATTGTCATCTAGCTGCAATGTATTTTTATGTCTGAACTGGAAACTGGTTGGATTTGACAGAAGTATGTACAAACAAACCAACCAGTAACTTAACGTATGTGCACAAATTGCACATAGTAGCTTGAATTTGCAACAATTAGTTGAAAATTAGTTGGAAGTGGGTGCTTCTCTCTGTTCACAGGTTACTTACATAACACTAAACTTAAGGTTTACTGTTATTTATGAACTTTTCCAGTGTGTAATGTTGCAAAAACTGTAGTAAGTTGTTACATGATAAAATGCAAGTGATAATACAGTCATGGCCAAAAATATTGGCACACCCTTGCAATTCTGTCAGAAAATGCAACCCTTCTCTCAGAAAATTGTTGCAGTTGCAAATGTTTTGGTACTCGCATGGTTTGCGTTGGAACAACACAAAAAAACAGAGAAGAAAAATCAAATCTGATACAATCCCACATAGAAACCCAAAAATGCACTGGCCAATATTTTTGGCCATGACAGTATAAAGATGCTTATGAAGTGTAGTCATGTGTTAAAGAGCAGACAGAGGAAAAAAAGCCCAAGACAATTGGGATAATTTTGTTTTGTTTTTATTATGAAGAGGCTCTTAAGGTCTTGTTTTGGGGAGAGGTTGTTACTTTCCTTACTTTGAATTGCTGCCTGTAGAAGAAAAAATATAATCTACTCTCCTGCTTTATTCCTGTGTCATGTTTTTGGTACCACTGGTCTGATAATTAGTGAGAATTCGAGTAGCTATCTGGTTACACCTTACATGAATGTTGTAAATTTGTGAATATTTATGACAATAGTACACATTCCTATCCTTTTTTGTTACTTACACGTCTCTGTGTGACTTGCTTAAGGTCACCCATTTTATAAATGGATCTGTTTGTTTGTTTGTTTTGGTCTAGCTGAGGGGTCTCCAAACATTTCAGCACGAGGGCCACATAATATATTTCATATATTTTTGAGGGCTGAAGGAACACACACACGCGCATGCATGCACACACGGGCTGAAGGGAACGGACCTGAGCCTGTGGCGTTTGCCAGGCTGGATAAAAAGCCAAGGTGGGCAGGATGTGGCCTGCAGGCTGTAGTTTGGAGAACCCTGATCTAGTTGTGATCTGTCATTACATTCTTGTTTCATGAGTTTAAATACTGTAATATGTTTTAATCTCATCTGGCTGGGAAGAGTTAGTCAAAAAAGACATGGTGTGCAAGTTTATTTTCCTTGGGGTCAGAATGTTAACAGTAGTAGCTGGAATCCTGTCAGTTTTCATGTGAGATTTGTATAACTTTCTGTGGCTAAGTGTATCTTATTGATAAAGTGCTAGAACACATCTTGGCTGCACAACTGGGATCATGACCAGCCATGATGTGACTGAGTTAGTTTCAATTAGCTGCAACAAGTTACACAAACTTTACATGAAGATCAGTAAGGATTCCGGCCAAAAGGTCCTATTCAGCCCTATTTAGAATGGCTTTGGCTGGGTATGAATGACTGATAGCCATATAGTGGATGAAATAAGTGAGCTGTACAGCTTAAACGCTGTAGATGCTGAACTTGTTTTTGACTGCAAGATCAGTCAATTTGAAGCCCCTGACCATGCGATGAAGCCTACCGAGATTGCCTTGTGCCCTACTTTGCTGGCTAGTAGTGCTTTTGTTGGGAGGGACATGAATTAATACCGTTAAACAAATGAGTTACAGTGGCTTGGACTAAATTTTGAAAGACCAGGCTTTGTGAATGGAAAACACGTGTTTAAGTGATGAGTGTATCATCAGTTCACCAAATCTGGTCCCAGTGTCACCTGGCCCAAGAGGCTTACGGATTCCTCTAGCATGGTTGTTAAGAGCTGTGATTCTTAACCTTTTTGAAAAAAACGCCCCCTTGGGCCATTGATGAAGTTATCATTGCCCCCCTCCCCACGGAGACACTTAAATCCAATGACTCCTGAAAATAAAATTCAACAGCCAGCCAGCCACAACAGGACAACAAGAAAAGCCGGAAAAGCTGCCGAATTCCCACCCACCCAGGATGGACCCGAGCCAGCCCTGTCCTTAGAAACCCTGCCACGCCACCCCAAACTGACCCGTTTCTCTCCACGCTTCCCTTGCAACGGGTGAGAAGGTGGGCGGGAAGGCAGGATGGAAAAACGGGGCTCATCTCTTCCTCCCCACCCGGGTGCTACCCTTTCCTTCCACCAAATCCACACTCGGTGCTCCCCTAAGGGAGAAAGGCGAGATGTGGCAAGCAGAAAGAGCTGGATTGTCTGGTGGCAGCGGCACTGGATCCACTGTCAGCACTGTGGCTGCAGCCGCCTTCACAGATTTGGCTCGCTCCAGCGCCCCCTACCGCCCCCCTTCTGTTCCGCTGCCCCCATGCCGCCCCTTTTCGTTCTACCGCCCCCCTGAAAAATGAAATCGCCCCCTGGGGGGCATTACTGCCCACGTTAAGAACCACTGGTTAAGAGGATAGAGGCTGTAAATCATGAAAATTGGTGACCACCCAGCCCTCAGTTATTGGCAGAAATGCCTTCCATCTCTTCATTGGAATCTTTAAGTCCACCTATTAAGTTTGGTGGAATTGTGTGTCAGTGTTTTAGGCCAGAATCTTTAGAGCAGAGGAGGGTAACTGTGGCCCTCTAGGTGTTGCCAGCCTGTAACTCCTATTATCCTTTACAGTTGGCTGTAGCAATTGGGATCTGGAGTCCGTGCTGCAGAGTGTGGTGAGCTGACAGAACATAATTGAAAAATGTTTTATGCTGCGGAGATGGCTTCCTAATCAAGGAATACTGAAAACCTTATCTGTTTCTTTGTTTCAATTACCATTAATACTCTAAAGCAGAGGTCAGGGAACAGGGGTAATTACCCCAAATGGGGTAAAAATGAAAATCCTGGGGGTAATGAGGATGTGACTCTACCCCTTTCCTCCTCTCCTGCCTGGAGGGGGGTTCCTGGCAGCCCAGTCGCCCCCTTCCCACCCCCCTTCTCCGGCCCGGCTGCAACCGAACCCCAGCGGATGGTGGCCGGCGACAGGCCCCGGATGGCAGCCAAGATGTCAGCGGGGCTGGCCATGGCAGAGGGCAAGGCCGGGTGAGTGGCTGGAGCGCCCCAGCCAGGAGGAGCCTCTCCTTCCAGGGCCTGGAGAGGTGGATCGCGGCGGAGGGGGAAGGGCACGGCCATGATGGTGGCATGGGCCAGGCTCAGCTTCCTGGCACTGGGCTGCTGCTCCATGCCCCGCCCCTGGAGGAGCTTGTCGGGAGGCAGCCACGTGGCTTTCTTCGGCAGCGCCTCCGTGCTGGCCGGCCAGGCCTGGAGGAGCGTCTTGCCCTCCGTGTGGCAGCTGTTGCAGCGCTTCAGTGGGGTAATGTCAGCGTGTATACATTTTTTAGGGGGTAAAAGGTTAAAAAGTTCCCTGACCCCTGCTCTAAAGTACCGTACTTTTTCGTGTATAAGACTATATTTTTGTCTAAAATCTTTAGACTAAAAATTGAGGGTTGTCTTATACACGGAAGTAAGCTGAGGAGAGAACAAAAATAAGTGGAGGGGAGAGCAGGGATCAAAGCGATCCTGCAGCACTTTGATTCCTTTCCCCCTACACTTGCTAAACCCCACTTAGATTTCTTAATTTTGGATTAGAAAAGTAGGGGGTGTCTTATACATGGGGGTGTCCTATACATGAAAAAAAGACGGTAAATAATGAAGGAATGATTTGGAAGAAGTCCAGCAAGATCAGATGTATGTAGCTAATGTCTCAGCAGATTATGGGATTCTGTTGCCACACTGTGGAGCTCTGAGACTTCAGGTTGTCTTCCTTTCTTTTTCTTGCCACTCTCAACTGCCCAGTTATGATATGGACAAGTGTTCAAATTCTGCAGCTGTATTAATTTTAATGGGCTATTTAGATCCAAGGTAAAGGTAAAGGTTCCCCTTGACAATCTTTGTCCAGTCGTGTTCGACTCTAGGGGACGGTGCTCATCCCCGTTTCCAAGCCATAGAGCCAGCATTTTTGTCCGAAGACAATCTTCCGTGGTTACATGACCAGTGCGACTTAGACACGGAACGCTGTTACCTTCCCACCAAAGTGGTCCCTATTTATCTACTTGCATTTGCATGCTTTCGAACCGCTACGTTGGCGGGAGCTAGGACAGAGCAACAGGAGCTCACTCCGTTGCGTGGATTCGATCTTACGACTGCTTGGTCTTCTGACCCTGCAGCACAGGCTTCTGCGGTTTAGCCCACAGCGCCACCACGTCCCTGTGGATTTAGATCCAAATCCATGGTAAAAGGGAGGGGGGAGGGAAAAAGGGAGGTCAAGACTCAGTGTGACAGCTGTGGGTTTGCACTTTTACTTTCCTTCAGGCTGAAAAATAGCTACATGGCATGAGGGTGAGGCTGGTGTGCCACAAGGGGGGAGGTATTCTGGCTTCTTTCTGAGATCTGCTGGCTTTGTATACCCTTTCCCATATGGAGGCAGTCATGCTGTATATAGATTTCACCCCAGTCTGTGAAAATTCTGTAACAGAGAAAGGGAAGAGACTATGATCTGTCATTCTGCAACTGAAAATTCCAGTTTGTGGTTGGAATGTGTTGGGCAAATTTTTGAATGGGAGGATTTCCCCCTTAAAGGTCAATATTCAAATTTTTTATTGAGGCTGTGGTTAGCACTTGAGAAAGTCATTTGAAACTATAGAGCTAAGGCTATGGGCCAAACACTATCAGACATTGTTTTTGAAGCACAAGGATTTAGAAACACTGGTTTCTAATAATGAAAAGTGGGGTTTCAAAACAGTCTGGTGTTGCCATCCATTTATTTATTTGTTTGTTTCGTTTATTTCATTTTTATGCTGCCCATCTGGCCAAAGGCCACTCTGCACGGTTTACAAGAGACACACAATAAAATAGCTAAAATACAGAATACAACCAATGTAAAAAGAAAATAATAAAATAAAAATAAACAATACAATTAAAATAAACTAAAATACAGTTGACATGAATAGACAAGATGACAGAATTAGATTGAGACTTAAAAAGTTTAAGTGGGCTCTGTGGGTGTGATATTTTGATATTTATGCGCAAATAAGTTTTTTAAAGATTTATTAAAAATCACCAGCGAAGGAGCCAGACAAATTGTGGAAGGCAATTCATTGCACAATTCAAAAAGCCCGGTTTTTCATTTTCTTCATACTGGCCTCTCTTGGGGTTAGCGTCCTCAGCCAGCCTGCTTTAGATGTTCAGGTAGGATGGGCAGATCTAAATGGAATTAGATGTTCTGTCAAGTACTGAGGTCTCAAACCATATAGGGCTTTATAGGCTAGAACTATTTACCTTGAAGTTGGCATGGAAAACAAGACTAGAATACAAGGCCCACTTCCGTGAAGTAATTTGGGTTGGAATCAGTTTTATTGCTGAACGTCTGATGTGAAGCCAAGTATTTATACAGTATACAGTAATGGTGTTTGGAAGCTAGGATGGACCTGAATATTGTTTAACTATAGGTGTAAGGTGGAATGAAAACAGAAGTGTTTTTTGTTTAATTTTATAGGGGTTTTTTGAAGAAAGATTTTAAATTATGTGAAAAGCAATGGGAAATCTTTTTTCTCTCTTTTTCCCCCTAGTCCCTGAAAGTCCTACCTGCTTTTCTTTCCAGCTGAAGGGCTGTCTCCTGATTGGACTGACAGCTTTGAACTGGAAGGCTTTATTTCATTATCGTGCTAATCACATATAGAGTTTATCTGATTGGCTACTTAATAATGAAATAAATTTGCTGGTAATTCCTTGAAAACACACGGGGCTAATTAAATTAACCCTTTGCAAGCTGACACGCTTTGGGACAAAACTAAGAAAGCTCTGAAAGCCAAATGTGTGAGGAATTAGGGTTGGAAAAAACTAAATTTTTTTTTCGTTTATAGATGATACTTGGGTCCCTGAAGCTGTGAATCCATTGGCTAAACAAAAAAGTAACATACTACCTGTAAACTTTATGAGCCTTTCATTGCTTAAGGACTGGTATTTATTTATTTATTTTATTTATATCCCACCCATCTAGACCTAAGTCTACTCTGGGTGGCTAACAACATACATAATATTGTATTACATACACAACAACAACATAATAAAATAAACAACAACATTTAAACCATAGGATAACAATAAATTAAGTATTGACAGGAAGGAAGGCAAAAATATCTTGGAATGCTGTTAATGTTTTGTATTGTGGGTTGCTATATTGCAGTCTGTTTGAGAATCTCATTCTGAGTTATGGTATGGATGTGTTAAAAATGGGAGTGCTTCTTAAAATAGATAAAGAAATTAAAATGCCTGATACCTTTGCATATGGAAAACCATTCTGTTTCTCCATGTTTCCTAACAGTAGCTTCTTGTGCAGAGCACAGTTCCTAGTTTCTAAAACTACAATTTCTTCACTACAGAATTCTTATTCAGAAGAATCTGTCATCCTTGCATCTCATCCTTCACTGTATTGTTTCTCCCTTCTCTTTATTTTATCCTGGTCAGATAATATACACCCTTGCTGATCTTTTCAGCATTTCTAATCTTGGTTTAAATTTCTTTTCTTCCTTGGATCTTCTAGAAGAGATCTCCACTTTTTTCCTCTTGTTCTATTTCTTGGAATTTGTTATTGTGATAGTTATTGTTGTCTCTATGGAATAATCACCAAAATGTTCATTCATGATTTGGATTCTGTTTCTGTCATATCTTTGGCTTTTATCCTAGAATGTTAACAATTTTAAATGTAACTTATCATCCATCTAGACTTTTGTTTTGTTCTGATTAATGGGATTGTCTTTTTGCATTCTTCCCTGATAATATCTCGGGTTTCAGTCCAAAGTTCTTCTGGTTTGGGTTGTTGTGGGTTTTTCAGGCTCTTTGGCCGTGTTCTGAAGGTTGTTCTTCCTAACGTTTCGCCAATCTCTGTGGCTGGCATCTTCAGAGGACAGCACTCTGCTCTGGTGCACTTTGCTTGGGAGTTGAGTATTTATGGCTGTGAGATCAGCTGTTGTCCTTTTCTAGAGATGGGTAATTAGTGTGTCTTGTTGTGGGTGTATTGTGATAAGGAGCAGAGATTATCTGTCACAGTGATTGATGGGTGTTATTAGCTGGTCTTTTGTTTGTAGTGATCCTGGCTGTGTTCACGAATACATTTTTCGGGCTTACCATTGAATGCATTCTTTATTTGGATTTCAATATTAATCACAACTGTAATTTAAATTGTGGCACTATGGTTCCTCTAGTCTTCTTTTTTAGTTTTATTTTGATATTTTCTATAGTTGCAGCACTTCAATTTGCTACGGGTCTTGTTTTGGCAGAGAGAATGCAAGTTCTTTATGTACCAGTTTTCAATGATATAGTCCACAGCATTTGAATTTTATATTGGCCGTCTGGTAATGTGCATGTGCAGAACCATTAGTTCATTTGCGAGAAGCATGTATTTGCGATAAGCATGTTGTTGGCTTCACCAAAATCTGAGTTGTTCTCCTTCCTCATTTCTGACCTCTAGGTCAAATTATCTAACAAAGTTTGGCTCTACTATTAGCTATGATTATCACCATATTCTGCTTTAGTGTGTGATCACTTTCTTCCTGGATGCTTGCATAATAGCTACTTGTTCATATGAAACAGTATGGAAGCTATTTATGTTTTAATGCAGAGTGTTTTTGTCTTGATAGGTAATTAAACATGACTACTTTTACAAAAGTCCAGGTTCTTAATTGTTGATATGCAGTGATCCAGAAGGTTGCACATTTGGTCTCAGTTTATATAGGGCAGGATATCTATGGGGAGTGCCATTATTAATACAGGGGTGCCTCGCTTAACGGGCGCCCTGTTTAACGACGAAATTGCATAGCAATGAAGATTTTGTGATCGCAAAAGTAATCGCATTGCGATGTTTTAAATGGACAAAAATCGCTTTGCGATGATCGGTACCCTGTTTCACTTACCGATCATCACAAAGCGATGATTTTTGACAGCTGATCGGCGGTTCCAAAATGGCTGCCGGGTAAAAAAATGGCCACCCACTGTTTTTTGGGACAGATTCCTCGCTTACCGGGCAGCAAAATGGCCGCCCCATGGAGGATTTTCGTTTAAAGGTGAGTCTGAAGCCCATAGGAACGCATTGAAGGGGTTTCAATGCATTCCTATGGGCTTTTTAAAATCGCATAGCGACGAAATCGCTTTGCAGCGATTTTTGCTGCACCGATTATCGTCGCTATGCGAGGCACCACTGTACTTGTCCTTGCAAACTTACCACTACACTACTGGTGATGGGGTAGAGCAGTGATGGCAAACCTTTTTGAGCCTGAGTGCCCAAATTGCAACACAAAACCAACCACAGCTGTCCTGAAGAGTCCCACTCCTCCAGCCGTACAACCTCCATCACCTGCCCAGCATACTCCCTGATCCACCTCTAGCTGCAGTCCTTAAAGGCGCAGGTAGCAGGAGCCAGTTATTTCTATGCCTGGTGTCCGGGCAGGTGTTTGCATGCGTAGGTATGTGTGTTTGTGGCGGCAGTGGCCATTTCCATCTTGGCTCTCCCTCCCTTCCCAAGAATTCTTCGTGAAATCTGGGATTGGAGGACGGGTAAGTATTTCTTGATGGTGACTTATGTTTTGTGTGCCCACAGAGAAGGCTCTGCATACCAGCTGTGACATGTGTGCCATAGGTTCACCATCGCTGGGCTAGAAGAATACTAGGAAATCAAAGTGGACAAGACTGACATGCTTCTGGGCTTTTCTGGTATCTCTTCATTCCACCTTCTGGGTTCTGCATCTGAGTAGAGAGCACTAATTGGGAAGTTGGACTTTGTTTATTATAGCCAGACTTAGGTTTTGATGGGAGTATCACCCTTGCCCTCCTTTTGAACATGAAGGGGACAAAGGGATGTGGCTTCTGCCCTCCTTTTCAGTTTTCTTTCAGCTGCCACAGACTTCTGAAACCACGTTTTTCAGTTTTTTTCTACATTGTTAGTGTTTTAATTTGTTATCAACACTTCAGTCATTGAGATTCAAATACAGTGATCTTTCTGTAAGTTATCTTGTGATAGCAGAGTTAGACGAGAGAGAGAGAGAGAGAGAGAGAGAAATTTAAAATATGTATATTACCTACATAGATAATGTGTACGCTTTGTTTTACCTTTAGCAGATAGAAAATTAAGAAGGAACAGAGAATGTTCATTTTGTGCTCTCCTGCTAGAGAAGATACTCCAAGTAATAAATTCTATAATTCACTGAGAGTCGACATTCCATTCTCTATTTCATGTTGATTTTGTCAAACATCTTAATTAATATGGAAATCTCCATTCTATCCTGGAAGGTCCAGATAGAAGATGCAAGAAGCCATTCATGGAAGATTTCTGTTAAAGAATGTTTGATAAATGTTACAAGATTTATGTACAGTGTTTGATTATGAAATAGACAATCATACAGTATTGTTATTTTGAAAGTCGTACTTGTAGATATCTTTCCTACCATCATTCTGCAAAAGTATTTTTTTTCTTCTCTTTGACATGAGAACATCTTGCTCTTCACAGCATTAGAAGAAATAACTTTTCTTATCCACAACAATATTGTGAAGCTTATCTTTCATCATTACTTTCACTCACTTCTTGAGTACTCAAGGTGAGAAGTGGTGATTCATGTAAGCCACACAGAGACGTCATGGTAAAACTGTAATTTGAATCCAGGTCTACTGTTTGCTTAGATTGTTTTGTAGGAACTATTTGTGATTGGTTGGAAAAAAACTATATTTTTGTATGTTTATCTGAAAACGTAAAGTACATTGTGATATTTTATGTAGATAATATATGAAATCCTCTGAGTCTCTTTGGTAGTGGATATGATGAAGCAAATTCTCCTGTTGGTCCACATCTGAAACTTCTTTCTAAAGCCTAAATTGGAAGTTTTTAAGGAGAGAGGGGACCATAGAAAAAGCAGTTGGTAGAAATAATGCTAGGAAATCTCGGCTCCTGAGAGAGAGAGAGAGAGAGAGAGAGAGAGAGAGAGATTTATACTGAAGTGTAAAAATAAAAAGGCAGCAGGATCAGCAAGTAGATGAAAGGGGACCCCTTTAACATTTGCTCCTGGACTCTGCAATTCTCAGCAGTTGGCTGGAGACTGCTTGGGATCATCCTGCGGTGTTTCAACAAAGGGAGGAAGCAAACTCCCACCCCCTGGGCCCCCTCCCCGACAATGCGTGAAACAGCTTGATAAATGATTGCTCTGTCAAGGGATGGTGGAAATGGAGATGTCTGGGAGCAAAGCAGGGGTGGGAACATATCTAATTTGAGAATTGTGGCAGGTTGAGGGCCTGAGAGAAGGCAGTGATGGAACTGCAAGGTGGTTGTGCTGCCACACTGAAACAGAGGGGCATGCCGATGAATTCAAGCCCATCAGCTCTTCTTCCCCATCCCAGAGTAAAGAGAAACCCAGTAGATTTAAAATAGTGGCAGCATATACAAAGCTTCAGAATGCTTCATTTCCTAGTATAGATAGAGGCCTTGGGAATATTTTTTTCTCTCTATCAACTCACTTCCTCACTGAGGCGGGCAGTTCTCATCTCTTCCTCCTGTCCCCAGCTTCCAGCTTAGTAAATAAGGCTTCTGATTCAGAATTTTAAAGAAGCTACAGAAATGCAGTCTACAGCCAGCCTTTATTCAATGAAACATTAATTACCCTAAAACAAAAACAAAAGGAGTTCACAGCTGGGGCCCAACATTGCAAATTCCCCTTCCTCCCTTTTCTACTGTGCCTCTAGAGTGAACACACCAATTATTTATGCAATCTTTCCTCAGCCACAAACATTATTAGACCCAAAAGATACCTAGCCCTATAGGGTTTTATGGGATGATGTTGCTTAGTCTGAGTTTCAGGGATTTGAAAGCCAACATGGAAGACTTCCAGAGGCAAAAGGCTCTGCACAACAAAACCTCCAGCACATTGATTTACAGCATAGCAGTTGCAGGAACAGTACCAATTAGGATGCAAACAAATCCTTCTTTAGTCTGCCTCCCTGCCTTTGTGCAAAGGAAGCCGCAGGTCCTCTGTTTGTTTCAAAAAGCCAGACCTAGTTTTACAGTTTGGGTTACTAGCAGCATTTGAGAAGACATTTGTTGGATGTGAAAGAACCAGATTTGGTGCTCACCAATTCCTGTCTTTAAAAATATATTTTGATACATTGGCAGGTTTGTAAGATGGCAAATTGAGCTCTTGACCAAGTGCAGTAAATAGAATACACTAGGGGCATGTGTTTACAGTGGGTTGCCTTGCTAGAGGTAAATCAACCATTTGGTTATGGTGTTAAGGTAATTAAAAGTAAGGCAAAAAGTTGGATGTAAAGTTTAGCTGAGAATACCAGATCCACAACTCTAGGTTGGCTCTTTCCATTAGCAAGACTCTTTCTGAATCAACATATAGAGGTTGTAGGTAAGGAATTACATATTGCCTAATCAGGAGCAGGAGAGTGCTAAGACGTGGGAGATTACACATTATGCCTTCAGTTTGAACACAAGATGAGCCATAAATGGTGCAGAATGGATAGTTTTAATTATGTTAGCAAAAATGGAAGACCTAGGTTAAAAAGGATAATGACCTTTCAGAATAAAGGGAATCTCAATTAACCTGGCTGGTAGTAGTCTCTTGGAAAGTTAGACTGAACCAAACTTGTAGCCAGATGCTGAGTTGGCCTGACTACAAAGATGATAGTTAGTCTGCATAGTTAAATGAAATGTAGATGGTGTGTGATAACTTCACCTCCACTTCTAGGAAGTATGTGTACATGTACGAGAGGACACACACAACTTAAGATCAATGGAAAAGCTATTACTGCTCTGGGAGCTATGGTGAGAGAGATGTTGGAAAGTTACTGGGCCTCCACAATGGCTGCATCCTACTGTCTGGTCTGGCCTCTAGATCCTTTGATGAGGAGACTGTTAGCAAGATTAAGGTGTTGAGAGAGACCTTTACAATCTAATTGTAAAAACAGACTCTGGAATGAAGATGAGTTCTCTGTTCTTTGACTAGTTTGAGGAAAGAGATAAAGATGGGGAGGGGGAGAGTAACTTGGGGTAAAGAGCAAGGAAGAGAAAGTAACTGACGCTGAGGGTATATGTTTGCACTTAGTTCAGCATAAGCCTTTGTCAACTTGCCCACTGAGTGCATGAGCTTTGAGCTAGCAACTCATGAACAGCGATACAAACCCTTATGATGCTTCCCAGAATTCATAAAATCTCAAAGGAGGTCAGCAATGGCAAGACTGCTGCTGTGTAACTTAAATGAGAATCTTGCAAGTTTCAAACAGAAAAGTTGAGTTCCATCACAGAATGGAAAATGGTTAGGAGGTTTCAGTGCATTCTTCACAGAGGGGAGAACCTGAATCAGTGACTGCAAGACAACTGAACAATCTTGAGTGAGTGAAGTTGTGTGATAGTTAACATGAAGAGAATGAGGGGAAACCTTGGTCCTAAAAACAAGGGATGGTTATTAGAACAGGAGAGAGTGAGAGCTAGGAAGGACAATGAACAACAGTGTGAATAGAGATGGGGTATTTGTATTCATATACAAATATCCCTGCACAACTGGACTTAACAAGGAGCTGGACCATCCACTCACACGTCCGCTGGTGGCCTCGCTCATCCTTCCAGTAACTCCTGGAGATCCGCTCTCTTCCTGCTTGGCTAGCCAATCCAGGCAGTGGCCAGCTGAACGGGAAGAGAGTGGTGCTCCAGGAGTGAATGGAAGAATGAGCAAGGCCACTGCACACATGAGTGGACAGTCCAGCCCCAGGGGCTGGACCTTTATTAAGTCCAGCTATGTGGGGATATTAAGCACTGGGGTGTTCTAAGAGTTATTTGATAGATGGATCCCATAGTCACCAAGAACGTTCAAGGGCAATTATAGACTTCAGATTAAGGGGCAGTACCTTTTAGTATACAGTATTCAGGAATAGGCTATAAAAAGGACTTGGGGAAATGAAAGGAAATCTCAAGATTTCTGAATGCTTGACTGAGTTAAAGGAAGCTGATCATGCATTACAAGCACTGTACTTAGAACAATATGCAGGTGGTCCCTTAACCTCCTGATTTCTCTTGGGGTGAGAATGTCTTAGTGTTAGTCTGTATTTCTTGCCAAAGCACTCTGGATTGGACAGTTCAAAAACAATATGTGGACTGTCTAGGTAGGGTATGATTTGGGAGTTGAGAAGTTATTTGCATGTACCTGGATTCCCGAAGGTTGTATATTGCAGAAGGACAATTCATTGAATTTATGGTGTGGGGACACAGATCAATGAACTACAAATTACAAAACTGTCAGGCAATGAGTGCTATCATTAGGCTGTTTTTACTTATAATTTTCATGAGATACTGGCTGATGCAAGCTTTCAGAGAGCAAAATAAATAAGAAAACAAGATGAAAATATGAAACCCTAGCGAAAGAGTTATAAGAAGCCATCATGTTTGAAAGTAACAATGGGCTTCCAAGAAAAGCCAGAATGTATGGACTTGTCCTTCTGGTTCTAGTAAGGCTAACCTTTGGGATTTAAGAATGCTACTTGCAATCTGATAGTAAAGGCTGAAGAATAGAAAATAATCAAAATATTGTGTTTGAGAGAGGCCAGGGGAAATACATCCTGTTACACAAACTTACAGCACGGTTTTGTATATGTCTACTCAGCTCAGTCACCATGAGTTCAGTGGGACCTACTGCTTTGGTTAAATATTATTTTTATAGTAAGAATTTTGCAGCAAATACACCCTTACTGAGAAGTAATTTGTATTGAACATAATTGGATTTCTATAGATATATATTTTTGTGCTTTAAAACAAAATCCAGTTTTTATATGATGTGGAATTGTGCTGTGGAGTTGTGTATAAGGAAGCAGTCTGTATAATCTTCTGGGTGTGGAATTGAAATTGAACCTCTGTTTTCAGAATCCTACTTCCACATCTGCATGGCTTATTAAGCAACCTTGTACAAGATGCCTAATTCCTTGCTGTAACAGGGGTATAAGTAGTCATCTACCATATTTTTCCATGTATAAGATGCTACTTTTTCTAAAACCATTACACTAAAATTAAGGGGTGTCTTTCACATGGAAGTAAACTGAGAACACAGAGAGAACAAAATGCCCTGTACCTTGCCTCTGTAAACAGGCTTCTTTCAATCAGGAGGCTTAGCTGCCTCCAATCACGAGCCTTATGGAACTGATGTCAGCTGATGCTGAATAAACCAATTGGAACACACCTTGTTGGAGGTGGAGCCTGTAGGCTCAGATTCAACAGGGACTCCTAATGTCCAGCCATTCTAAGCCCAGAGGCTGAATACTCAAAGCTAGGTTTTCTCAATTTTTAGGTTAGAAAAGTGGGAGGGGTCTTATAAATGGAAAATACAGTAGTTTGCCGAGCACTTGGCAAACAAGCATTTACACATCATTTTTAGATAGTAATAAAGGAAACCTAAATTGTGAAAGAAGGCCATGTGATTTGACAACTGGAAAAGAAGTAGGCTGAAATAGGAAGCAAAGAGAGACTTGCCTTCTCCTCGATGATCACTCAATATTCTATTTTTGTGTACTGATATGTTCCTCTACTTTTTTTCCTTTCATGGAAAAGAAGTACCTTCCAATCACTTCTCTCTTTGGCATATTAGAATAATTAGTATTCCTTGCAGTTTTTTTAAGAATATCTTTTACCCTTCATTGATCCATTTCTTTTACTAGTTAATTAAACATGTGTTTTCCCACTATGATGTGTATCCAAAGCGGCTACCAATAAAAGAGAAAACAAACCACAAAATACATGTTTTTTTAAAAAAGAAACTAAACAAAAAGTACGAATGAATCACAGCAGCAAGATATACAGTGACTTAATGGTTTTATAATTAAATTAATTTTAATTTTCCTTAAAACCCTCTGAAAAAGCCATATTTGATATCAGGCAAGCAGCAGTGGCACCAGTAAGGCCAGGAAGATATTCACAAATAAAGCATAACAGAAAAGCCGTGCCTTGAATTCCTTACTCCTTCCAAAGTTCAGGAAACAGTGGGATGCAGAACATGGGCTCTTATTCAGATCACAATGTCGAGATAGAAAGAAATGCTTGGCAAATCCTGATGTGAGGAACTGCAAGGTCTTGAGAACCTTTTGTTCTGCAAGTCACAGGGAAAGAGATGAACTGCATTGTGCTTGGCCGAAACAAAAAACTGAAATCTGGATTCAGAATTCTTTGCCAGGATGTGTCCTCTGTAGGTTGATCTGTCTTGGAGTTCCAATATCTCCCTCAGCAACCCATTATCTTCCATCTCTGCATTGATCTTGATCACCCAGGCTGGACAGAAACATTTCAGTCAATCCTTCTTCAAACAATACGTTCTTCATGAACTCTGATATATTTCTGTACCTTTTGGTTGTGCTTCAAGCTTTGACTTTTGTCTGATTTGTTCTATGGTTCTGAAATACTGTTCAGTCCTGCATGCCAGCTTTGTCCCATGGCTCCTGCTTCCTCATCTTATGTTGTTTGACCATGTTCTGTTCTCAAGTTGTTTAAAACAGTGGTTCTTAACCTTTGTTACTCAGGTGTTTTTGAACTGCAACTCCCAGAAACCCCAGCCAGCAGAGCTGATAGTGAAGGCTTCTGGGAGTTGCAGTCCAAAAACATCTGAGTAACAAAGGTTAAGAACCAGTGGAAGACAAATGCTTTTAATTAGACCTGGTGACATATTGTCAATTAAATAAAATGAAACAATATTGAAGTTACAGATTGTGTCTAGAGAGCTTTAGATAGTATTACAGGCAATACAGTAGATTTTGATCCAATTGAAGTTTCCAGGTGATCTTAAAAGAAAGTGTTGTGTATAGTGTATTTTATATACTATACTCCAAAATCTACAAGTCTTCTTTTTTCATTATCTCTTTGTATCATTGGACCATTTTTGTCTCCTACAATTTCTCTATCAGTTATTAACTAATTGTATTTGTGTACATATGAAAAAATGTAGTTGACAACTTATTTGGAACTGAAAAATATATAAAATAATTAGCCCTTTTGGTGATTTAGGACAACGGGTGGTTCCGTTAGATCAGCGGTTCCCAACTTTTTTCACTTGTGTAACTGTTGGCAGCCCACTTCCATAAAATGTATCCTTCATATTAGTAAAATGTTTGTAATTAAAATGGTTAGTGTTTTTTTTTTCAAATTTATATGTTGTAACTGTAAATAAATAACCCAATAATGGGATTAAAAAGTAATGGAATAAAGTAAAGAGACACAGCTTGTGAGGGGTGTGCCACCATGCATGTGTGCTATGGTGGCATGTTCACAACTCATTGTTCAGGGAGGAATTCCCACCATTTGCCAAAATCAGAAAGCAAGGGAATGGAGCTTTTTTTAAAGATTAAATAGTTAAGAAAAACAGGGTGGATTTGATTTAAAATTTTTAAAAATCATATTTTGTTGACAGTTCAGATAAAAAATCATTTTTAAATTTAAATTGTGATTTAAATCAATTTGATGTTTTTAAAAAATCTTGATCTTGATCTACCCTGAGGAAAATCCACTCTGCTGCTCATCGTAATGTTCAATTAATTTCACAACTTTTGACTTGGATCTTGTCTTACACTGGTGATGCATGTGCCTTTTCCCGCCATGTTTTTTTTTCTTTTTGCATACCCCTAAATGTCCTGGTTCATACCCCTGTGGGGGGGGGGGTGTACCGCAGGTTGGGAATCACTGCTTTAGATTAAACATTATAATCAGGCAGCAAAGACTTTGCTCTCAGACTACATTATCATACAGGTGAGTCTAGAGATGGAAACAAGGATTGTTAGTTAAACTGGAGTAGTAAAAAAAGATTTTTCAAACTTCAAATAATTCAATTTGTATTAAGGAGGAGGTCAAACTGGGCGATATAAGTACAGTACAATGGGAGCAGTTCTGGTACAATCTCTTGAGCGCTTCGTCCACTGTCCTAATAACTGATGAATGATATTGCCAGAGGTGTAAGTAATGTAACTGAAATCTAGTCTATTTAAATGTATGTTATTCCCCCACCCCACCCCGCTTACGGGATCCCTATGCTTTAGTAAATGACTTTTTTCCCCTTTGGGGGGGGTGATGTTAAGAGAACTTCCAAGAAAATGATTCCTGTTTTCTTACACTGTTTAATTGTTTGCAAAATTCAGCTGTCTTGTTTCAAATGTATTGTATTTTTTTTTTAAATAATAATAATAAAATATCACTTTTAAAGGGTGGGATCATTATTGTGTTCCAAGGAAGAAAGTCTTTTGAGATGCAAGTGACTGTCAACTGAGCTTAAGTTTTCTGGTTACAGATCAGTTCAACAGATGGGAAATCCAGTCTGTTTCTCTTTGGGAAACAGAACATAGAGTTTGGTAATTTCTATAATAAAAGTAGAAATTTAAAAAATTTAAAAATAAAAATGCCATCCATTAGCCATCTAAGTAAAAGAGTTCCTAGACATTGTTTCACCGGGTTCCAAAGGGGTAGTCTTATTTTGAGAGATAGCAAAAATCAATTTAGAACAGAAGAAATCTGAATCTTGGGGGTAGTGAACCCAGTTCTCAAGTGCCACAGGATTTGAGGGGGTTTGTATACCTACAGTTTTTGTACTCATGATGGGGGACCAGTTTTTATGAGTCCTTTTATATATCCAGATCATTTTATAAAACCATGAGGGGTGGAAATGAAGAATTGCTATTTTTCAATTGAACTAGCGTTCTCAAAAATCTGATTGGAAATCTCCGTCTTATAGCAATAAAGAGATCTGGGGCTACTAATGAAATCGACAGGAACTTCCAACTGGATTCTACACCATATGTTGTTTGGGCCTCAGAGTTTATTGAGTGTTTATTTGAACTTTGGGCTGCTTCAGAGCTTACAACAGAGAATAATTTGTTATATCTGAATCCAGTGTTTGCCTCTTTGGTTATGTACATCAAAGCAAATGGTAAGCAATTCTGCAAATATTGCTGAATTTCTCCAGGAAGCTGAGTTTTACCAGGAAGCTGAAGATATTCTTAATGAATAAGACTAAAAGTAGAAAAATTCATGCATGCATGCTTTTTAAATAAAACTTTTAGTCATATTGGCAGGATGTTGAACTCAGTGACCCTAGAGCTCCTTTTCAGTTTTATAGTTCTATGATTCTGTATTACCACATGTTCTTCTAGTAAATATAGTTGGAAACAACATTGATCACCCATTAGTTAACTTATTTATTTATTTTTGTAAATGCCATGTATCTTTTGTCTTGTTCATGACATTAACTAGACTCCCACATAATTTCCCTCAGTATTAAAGTATATTCTATTACAATGGTAAATTCCTTGTTATGCTTTTTAAAAAGCAGGAATAGTAAGTTGCTGGCATTTTCTTCTTTATTTATGGTACTTCTGTTCTTTAGCAAAACTGTGTATTCCGTGGGTAGTGTACTAAATTTGTTTCCACTCTGGTTCATAGCTGTGGGAAAAACATTTTCAGGACTATTTACATCTTGTGGTGGTTCTATTGGTCTTTCTCAAAGTTTATTTATTTATTTATTTAACTTCTATGCCGCCCACACTACCCGAAGGTAGTGTGGCAAAATAAAGGCAAAATAAAAGGGCAAAATAAAAGGGCAAAATAATTAAAATGCAACTAAAATATATATTCTAAAAGTTGCCATCAGACCCACATTTGATGTTATTTCAGTTAAAAGCCATTTGGAACAGGAAAGTTGTATGCATCCCAGTTCCCATGACATCAAATTATTTTTTGTTCTTGTTGATGTTCTGTGTGCTCTGCCATGTCTTTCCATTCTCTTTGTCAGACTCTTCAATCTCATCCTCACTCACATCTGCTTCTTTTTTCTTGAAGGTCCTATAATGGATCAGTTTTTCCCTTTGTCTTTGTGTAAGGATTTGTTCAAAGAACCAAGAAAATTAAAGCACCCTGATGTAACATACCCCAGCATGCATTCAAAAAAGCATTATGCTACAGTGCACAATTGGTTGCCTTTTATTCAGCTGAGTATTGTATACCACACAGTACCTGGAAACATGCCACAGAAGGCAAGCAGAACTGTGTGCAGACGCTCTTTAGGCACACCAGGCATTCGATAGCCATTGTTTCCAATGGGGAACAAGCTCTGATGTATAAAGTGTGCTGCTTATATACCTCCCCATAGTGCTTAAAGCTCTCTCTGGTCAGTTTACAGTTTAACTATGCAGGCTACACATTCCCAGTACACGTTGCTGTTATACTGAAACAGTGACATCTACGTTGGCTTGGGCATGTTGTGAGAATGGCTGATGGTCGGATTCAAAAAAAATCTCCTGTATGGAGAATTAATGCAGGGAAATTGGCCCAGAGTGAGACCACAGCTGCGATACAAGGAGATTCGCAAGCGGGATCTGAAGGCCTAAGGAATGGACCTCAACAGATGGGAAACCTTGACATCTGAATGTTCAGCCTGGAGGCAGGCGGTGCATCATGGCTTCTCCCAATTTGAAGAGGCCCTTGTCCAGCAGGCCAAGGCAAAGAGGCAGTCCTGAATCCAGCAAAATCAATCTGGACGGGACAGATTGTATTTGTCTTCAGTGTGGAAGGGACTGTCACTTTTATAATGAATTAACGACAGGTGGGTTTCCCTGCAAGGCTGTACACTGGACTCACCACTTTCCCAGGGCTGGTCTGAAGCAGAAGAACTGGTGGAGCAGCAACAAGACAGAAGACCTCTCCCTGTTGGTGCTGCTGCCACCACCGCTGCCTGTAGAAACAAGGAGAGGCACCAGCGGGGAGGAGCAGGGGGCCACCTCCAAAGAGAGGAAGTCAAGCACGGCCACTGGCTTTCTGGAGAGGCTCCCTGCTACCAACTCACTCACTCGCTCACTACTCCACCTGTTGTGTGGGCATGTAGGTTGCTGGGCTTTGGCATTGCCCTCTCTTCCAGTTACATTGGGAAAGGCATTTTTTCCTGTCTCCCTCTGCCAAGAGAGGGAGGAAGCTGTAATGTTCAGTCCCTGCTGCTGATACCAGAGAAGGGAAGTACCTGAGGGTCAGAGTACTAGGTTAACTGAAACATGAAGAAGGGCCTGGTCTCCCAATTTAAGGCAGGGCCAGCAAAATGCTCGACTTTCATACCCTGCAAGAGCCAAAGGGAGCCTAAGCTCTCCCAACAATGGCACAGCTGCCCCATATCTATTGCCTCCCTCTCCCTCCCGGACCACTTCTTCTCTTAGTCCAGCTGGGCCTCGTCTTTCCACCACCGCTTGCCTGCCTGCCTGCCTGCCTGCCTGCCAGTCTGGTCTGCAGAGCACTGACCTAGGTCTTGGTGTTCTGTGTAAGGATAGGCGGCCACTTCCCTCAAATCTCTTCATACTCCTCATCAGTGTCTTCATATATGTAAATGGATAGCACCTTTGCCTTCTGTTACAATTAAAGCAAAGCAAAAAGCAAAGCGTGCTGCTTATATACCGCCCCATAGCGCTTCAAGCACTCTCTGGGCAGTTTACAATTTAATTATGCAGGCTACACATTGCCCCCCCCCCAGCGAGCTGGGTACTCATTTTACCGACCTCGGAAGGATAGAAGGTTGAGTCAACCTTGAGCCGGCTACCTGGGATTTGAACCCCAGGTCGTGAGCACAGTTTTATCTGCAGTACAGCGATTTAACCACTGCGCCACGAGGCTCCTCCAAGAGGAGCTTGGAAGCGCTAGTCTTCTGTTACACAGTATATGTATCCAAGGCTTAAGGAGTTAAGAGGGCAGTATCTGTCTTGACTATTTCCAGTATACATAGGCCAGAAAGTTTATGTCATCTGTTCCTGAAGTGACTGACTCTCAGCCTAAGACAGGGGTTTCTGAACTGCAACTCCCATAATTCCTAGCCCACCCAGCCAATAGTGAGGAGATTTGGGCCTAACCCACACAGCCAATAGTGTGAGGAGAGTTGGGCCTAGCCCACACAGTGAGGAATGTTGGGATTTGCAGTTCAGGAACATCTGGAGGGCCACACTTTGCACAGGTCTGGCCTAAGAAGACAGTTGGGAAAAGCCCTCTCCAACTTAGCTTGAAGCTACTTAAGAGTGCTCTGAGGGAAAGCAGAAATGAAGAAGATAATACCAGGGAGTTCATGACATCAGTTTCCGAAAGAAATGTCAGTTGCCCTGGGAAAATTCTGTTGTATATTTTGAAATATTTGTTACATTATTTAAAAATTGATAACTATCATGGGTGCCTTGTAAAAAATGTGGCATATAAATGCAGTGCATATGTGAAAATACTGTAGTCTAATTTCTGGCCTGTTTTGCTAGTATTATTGCTAATAATATTTAAAAAACAGGCACAGTCAAAATTATAAAAAAATTGGTGTAGTATGCATGCTGTTCCTAATATACTGTAGCTGTTTTTTGTAGCTCTGATGGTGTTATTTCTGAGATCTGTAACTGCTTATAGTAGTGTGTGAAATTCCTTGATTTTGTTCCCAAAGCCCCAATGATTACGGAGACCATTGAAGTGTGTTTCATACACAAGCAAGGGGGCTTCCGGTTCCGGCTCAGCCAGGCAAGACGCTCATGGCTACGCAGCGGTGATTTTATCTTTATTTTATGTAATTTTATATGGTTTTTATAGCTTTTGTTTAGTTGAAGTTCCTATTCTACTTCTTGGCTGAAGGCATGATTTTAACCTTGGTAAAAGTAAACACAGAGATAATGACCACTGGAGCTGCCGAGAGATATTAGAAATACCTCTGTACGACAAAATTACACAACTGCAGCCTTGGGAAGAAAACAGAAGAAAATAACACCGCTATTGCGGACAGTAAGCACCTGCTTGAATCAAGTCTGCAAGAAAAACATTTACTTTGTTTAAGAAAAGCCATCTGCCTTCGGGGGTTGTTTGGCATACAGCAGGGGCTGATCCGCTGACTCCGTCAATCTACAATTGATTCACAGTGAGTAAAAGTCCTCCAAGGAACGGGTGGAACAACCTGCCCTTTAATAGTTTATGCTTAAGTGTTTACCGGAGCTAAGAAGTGTTTTTATACAACTACTACTGACTGTAACTGTGAAACCCACATTCTTCTCCCTTTGAGTGGTAGTTTGCACCTGCAGAAGTAGAAGGGGAAACTAAATAAGCTTAATTTGTGGAGTATAACTATGGTCACCACTAGGACCAAAAAAACCTATGGCAAGTTAAAAAAGGCTCCCAAAAAGCGAAATCAGAAATCTATAGCAGACTTCTGTGTGGTCTCAGATCAACGTGAACATGTACCCTCCTATAATCAAAGGCCGCTGAGGGAATTTACATCAAGTACCCCACTTACTACGGACAATGTAGGCATAAGTAATGGAGAGACATACCAGGGGGCTGCAGTCGGAACTCCGCACTCCGGAGGAGAAATCGGCAATTGGTCTCTGGACCCAGAACTCCTAGAGAAGGCTCTCTCTGCCTGTATGGAATCATTCTATAAATACTTAAATCTATCAACACCTGGGCCTAAGGAGAACCATATGGAAGGAACAGTAGGCCCCCAAGATGCCCAAGGGCCCGAGAGTGAACAAACTAGGATTATTTACACCCAACTACGTGATCAGTGTCTCCTCTCAGCTAAATCCAACCAGACAATTTTCAATAATCTGCATGATCTAAAGAAAGAAATCGCTGATACTAAAGCAATACCACAATGCATTGCTGACATGATAAAGTTGGGGATTTTAAAAGCAGCACCCCCCTCAAACCCTCAGAATACTGAACAGAGAGGACTTCAGGCAAAAAAGGAGCTGGGTACAAAAGATCAAACACACAAAGATAACTCCCTAGCCTTTAAAGGTCAGAGTTACCCACAGTTATCAGAAAAAGCAACTCAGGACCGAATGCCCATCTCTGGGAAGACCCCAAAGGCCTGGGCTGATCCATATGAGCGAAGTGAGGACACAGAGGACGCAGAGGGACCTGACCTAACATCCTCTAATCTAGAGCTAATAACCATAGACGAATGGTGGGGAAACACCCCAGAAGAACCCAATCCCCAGCATCCACTTGCTGTGACAACATGCAAGGAAAATATACAGATTAAAAAACCCCAATGGTCAGCAACCTCAGACAATGAAGGGTCCACCCCTGCTGAAAGCCCATCACTCAAGCCTGTGAACCACATCACCATCTACAACTGGCCACTAAGAAAACCAAATGGCACCTGGGCCTCCAACTCAGAAGTATTGCGGACAATAACAGAAATTCTGGGCAAGGATTGGGATGCTCAAATGAACACAAAATGTTACTGCATCTATCCCAGCAAGCCCGGGCAACTAAGAGGCAGGGTGCACTTGATCTTCGCCAATAGTGAACAGGCCCATCATTTTTGGAGCCTGTTGTACAAGTTTGAAAAAATAGCAGTATCATTCAAATGGGGAATACATACAACTTACTCAAATATCAACCTAAGACCGATCACAAAATTGGACACCTACAAACTAACAAATACATCCAGAGAAATTCAGGTTCCAGAACAAAGAGATGGCCCCACAGCCGCTTCCATAAGGAAGATAACAGCCGAAAACCCTAGCTATGACCTGTACAGAGATAGGGCTGAAGCTTCCACCATTTACAACAGATCACCTTCCAAAACCAAATCAGATGGCAGAGGAAAGGAAACGCAGATCAATGTTGCAACCTTCCCAAACAATATCCCAATTAACAAGCCTCGTGATCTTACAAGCAAAATCAAAAACCAGAGTAATCAGGTGAAAATGCTCTCAAGGCCAAGGCATCTTTCAAAAGGTATTACATCCTCCAGAAAAAATAGAATATACCATCCATACAAAGAGAAGTTACATCCAGCCTGCTCGATGGGAACTATTTCCGACTCCACCTCTGAGTGGCATATGAGCAATAGATATGCCCCTTTAGTAGCTTATCCCCAGAACTGACTATTGGAAGGCAAAAAATATAAACATCTTAAGAAGCCTTTGTCCAGGAATATTGCATGGGGGGAAAACAAACAAAAAGTCCAACTCCACAAAGATACCACAGTTCCAAACACAACAACGACTACCTACCTGGGTAGAGCTGAAAGATATCCCTTTAGCAGAGAGACACAAAGAAATCAAAACATTAAAGACTGGGCCCGTAAAGATTATCCTTTCCCCACACCAGTTGCTCCCCTCACCTACAGAGGATGTCAGTCATCAGATGTATCCCTGCCTGCTCTGGAGAAGCTAACGTTATACAAGGAAGGGAACCCCATTAAAATGCTCTCTGCCACAAGAGGGGAAATGACCCCAAAGGCAGAACAACTGAACATTCAGGAGCGAAATGAGGCACCAGACACTCAAGAATCGCGGTGTGCTCCAGAAAGCAACCAAACATCTGCATCTAAAATTGAACTTTTATCATGGAATGTGGCAGGTTGGACCAGATGTATCTCCCAAACCCATGATACTCCTTTCCTTCGTAGCAAATATGACATCATTCTTTTGCAAGAAACTTGGTCTGACAGAGATATAATTCTAGATGGTTTCAACTCTTTCATGGTAAAGGCAATCCCAGGGCGCGGACCGGGGAGACTGAAGGGGGGACTGAGCATCCTGGTATCAACAGCTCTGAAAGTGAAATCTACGATGAACCCCCCCCGAGACAGCTGGCCATGGCAGTAGTACTTACAGGAAGTATGAAAACCCTATTGATTATTAACATATACTTACCTCCCACATCCAGAAAAGCTGAAACAGAAGGAAACTGGACAGACCTTGAAAACTATGTAAGAGAGCTTATCATGGAACATCCGGATGCTTTGGTCCTGACTGGTGGGGATCTAAACGCCCGTATGGGACCAGATGATGACTATCTGGGAACCAAATTTAAGATGATAGCCAACATAAGAAATGATAATGTGGGGACCCTGAATCAGGAGAGGGTATCTAAGGACCAACATGCAAATTATGCCGGGGCCTGTCTGTACAAATTTGCCTACAGACTGGGCCTCTCAGTTTTAAATGGCACAATCACAGGTGATACTCCAGGAAAATATACATTTATGGCAGCAACTAAAGCTAGTACAATTGACTACATCCTGGTGTGCAGGGGGCTCCTTTCCATGGTCAAAACTCTCCAAGTACTTCCTTACATGGAGGGGGATCATTTCCCCCTACATCTAAGTTTCCACCTAAACATCAGAAATTTAGACACAGAACCAAGATATCATACTGAAATTACAGCACTAGAAAGAGTGGGTTGCCGAGTAAGATGGTCACCTAAACTGGCACAAAATTTAAAACAACTTTTAACTTCGAAAAATCTGATTGATGCCCTTAATCCAGTAGGAAGCCAGACAGTCCACTGGAATCCCATAGATAAATATGAAATTCTCCTACAACAATTACAGCCACATCTCGTCCATTCATATAGCAGAAACGTTCAGAATTCATATAACCGATCCAAACCTTGGTTCAACCAAAGCTGTAAGGCAGCAAAACAATTAGTTAATCAGACATACCAGGAATACCTGAGAGCAGAAGACCATGTCAAAAAAGAGGCCCTCCTAAAACTATTGGTACATAAGAAAGAATACAAACAGCAGATACATCACAGTAAAAGAGAACACACGAGAGAACTATGGAGGAAGGTGATTGAAGCAGCAAAAGCCAAAAATCCATCCCTTTTCTGGAAACTAATCTCAGGCAGACTATCAGAGCCCAAACACCCATTATCCTCTTGTATTCCACCAGATAAATGGGTATCCCACTTTACAAGTATGTATGAGGATGTCATTGTACCCCCTTTTCCAGTAATGCTTGGAAGCACTCCCAAATGGCCCCCGGTGACCCCAGGTGAAATAATAGCTCATATAGATCAGTTAAAAAATGGAAAAGCCCCAGGCCTTGATGGCATCCCACCAGAACTCCTAAAAGAAAACAAGACATGGTGGGGCTCCTTTCTAGCACCCCTCTTCACCCATATTAATGACACAGGCCAAATCCCAATATCATGGAAAACGGCCACAGTGGTCCCATTTTATAAGAAAGGGAAAAGGGAAGATCCAGCCAACTACAGGCCAATAAGTTTGCTGAATATTATAAGCAAACTGTATGCAAGGCACCTCCTAGACAAACTCCTGGAGTGGCTCGAAGCAGAAAATATCATTGGGGCAGAAAA
The DNA here is from genome assembly GCF_051106095.1 of Pogona vitticeps. Lineage (NCBI taxonomy): Eukaryota > Metazoa > Chordata > Lepidosauria > Squamata > Agamidae > Pogona > Pogona vitticeps. Next base: position 180,548,018 of record NC_135787.1, read on the forward strand.
AGCAGGCTTTCAGCCAGGGAGATCCACAATAGAACAATGCCTAATTATACAGCATCTTATAGAGAAATACTCAGCCAAAGGAGTAACATCACTCTATGCCGCCTTTGTGGACTTTAAATCAGCATTCGATTCTATATCGAGAACACACCTCTGGGACAATCTATCAAACTCATCTATAGACAAAAGACTTCTATATCTAATCAGGGCCCTACATGAAGAAACATACCTGAGAGTCAGGTGCAGCAGACAGGGACACCTCACGGAATCTGTGCAAACGCACAGAGGTGTTAGGCAAGGCTGCCTACTGGCACCAGCATTATTCATATTTTACATAAACGACTTATCAAGCTGGCTTAACACCGCCGATCTCCATTCACCTAAACTTGAAGATAGAACAGTGCCAGCCTTACTCTATGCTGATGATACAGTAATTCTATCCAGAACCCCCATAGGGCTGAGGAGGGCACTTAAGAAGCTTGCCTCATACTGTGAATATAAATCATTAACGATTAACTATCAGAAGACCAAGATAGTCGCCTTTGGACAGAGACCCAAGAGTAGGTCATGGCAAATAAATGGACACAGTATCGAGCAGGTGAACAGCTTCAAATATCTGGGGGTAGTATTACAGGCCTCAGGATCTAGGCTTCAGCATAGTAAATTTGTGGCTGAACAGGGAGAAAGATCGGCAAATAGTATAGTAAAATTCCATCTCTCCCAAGGAGGGTCCTTCATATCAGCAGCCCTCAAATTGTATAGAGCAAAGGCATTAGCCCAGCTGCTGTACGGCTCATTCATGGGGCCACCCAGTTCTCACTTCGCACCACAAGAAATAGTCCAATCCAAATTCTTAAGAACTATACTCCAGGTCCCAAGATGCGTGTCAAATGCAAGGATAAGGCTAGAAACAGGATGCTTTAAAGTAGAAGCCTGGATTAGAATTCAATCTATATATATGTGGCTAAAGGGACAGTTAAATCCAAAAGGCCTATTTTCCTTGTTATTTAAAGATAACTATCAATCTAAGTGGGTTAAATCGGTCCAGGGCTACTTGGGGAAAATTGGCCTCTCACCTCAGGCACTTATATCCTCTGGAATAGAGCAGGCAAAACAAATAGTTAAACAAAGAATAGAGGACAATGAATATCAATCAGACCTTTCTAGCATCCAAAATATGGCAGCAAGGACTTACATCAAAAATTGTATGGTACCGGCCAAATACTTAACATCTTTGGAAATTAAAGGAATTAGAAGAGCCTTTACCCTGGCAAGGTGTTTGGCCCTCCCCTCTGCTGTACTAGAAGGGAAGTATAATAATACCCCTTTTGCTGAAAGGTTATGCTCCTGCCACCTGAGGGAGATCGAGACCATACAGCACATGTTCTTCACCTGCCCATTGTATGAAGCAGTGCGAAAAGAGACTATAACCCCCTTAATAGATAGATTGACAGGACGTTCGGAGGGAAATAGGCTAGAGTTCCTTCTCTCAGATGTTGATGTCCAGATCACCTGTCGGGTTGCGAGGTTCTGTGTAGCAATTCTTCGATTGCGAAAGTTAAATACCAATTAGATTGCCGTTCCCAGTTGTATGTATGCCAACATGTTCTAATGGAATACTGAAAGTTAGAAATTTTAAGGTTTTATAAGGTTTTATACTTATCTGACTGGTCTAAGGACTGTAAATAAACTATTGAAATTGAAAATACACAAGCAAGTTATTTCCATTGCCAGGTCTCTGTACTTTGTTAGTTTTTCCAATTCTCCCCCCCCCCCCCCGAACTTTGGCATCCCCTGTAATTGTAATGTCAATGATCCAGGCATTTTTTCGTTCTATTACTACTATGTCTGGTTGTTATTCTCAAGGTGTCTGTCAGTTTGGATCTGGAAATCACATAAGATCTTGACTTCCTCATTTTCTTACACCTTCTCTACCTGATGTTCCCATGGGTTTTTGGAGGCCGGCAAGTTATAGTTTTTGCATAATGGCCAGTGCTCTATTTTTGCCACTTTATCATGTCTAACTTTGTAATATGTATGTGCAATCTTTGGACATTCACAAATGAGGTTTGACACAGTTTCATCTTTTTCTTGGCAGAGTCAACATTTGCTGTTAGCACTAATTCCTTGAATCTTAGCTTTCATCCCGTCGGTTTGGAGTGCTTGTTATTGTGCAGCAAAAATCAAACCTTTGGTTTCTTTCTTAATGGTCCCCAGTTTTAGCCATGCCCATGTTGAATTATTGTCATGCTTCCCATCAATATTTCTCAGCTGTTGTCACCAGAACAACATAAGCTGTGTGTATTACACCAAGACTGTTATTATACTTTCTAAAGGGCAGCGTAAAGTTAATCCAGTTGTGGTAGCATTTAGACAACAGTAGAAAGGAAACACTGGTTCTTCATCGTGGTCTTCTGTGAATACACACAAAATGGGTTAATCCAGTGCCAGCGATGGTCCTCTCGGAATATTCTAGAGCTTAAATAGAAAAAGAAACAAAGTTTAAGGTTGCCTGCACTGCGCATGCTCCGCCCACCCTGGCCTCAGTTCCATTTCTCCGCTGTGCGAACCAGAACCTCTCGGTTTGAGCTCTGTCTATATTCTGCTTTTTTACGGATTTTTACAGTTTTTTCAACTCTTTGCGCATTCCTGACTACCCCTATATCTCCTGCCCTGACTCGGTTTGGTTTTTTGTGGACTTTCGCTCGGATTCCCCATTGTTTGGTTGCCTTTGGATTTTTCCCCGCCATTTTTACCAGCTATTCTGTAGGCAGGAAGAATTTACTTACCATCTTATGTCCCCCTCCGGGCCTTTCAGCCGATGTGTCGTCTGTGACAGAAAACTACCTTATCACGACGAGCATGATCACTGTCTTTACTGTTTAGGGGAGGCACATTTGACACAGAACTCTAAGCATTGCGAAGCCTTCACTAAAGCCGCTTTACGAGCTAGGCAACAGAGGTTGCGGTATCATCTGTGGGATTCTACCCTGTCTTCTTCTAAACCATCTTCAATGGAGCTCCCTTCTACTGTTACTACATCTTGTGCAGAATGCAGCTCCCCTCAGTTACCTGCTACCATGGCCTCTGGAAAGGAGAAGCCCGCAAAGAAAACCGCAGCGGCTAAGAAAACGTCTACTTCCAAAGGAACAGCTTCCAAGCCTGCAAAGCAAGCAAAGGCAAAGGACTCTGTAAAGACCAAGGAGACTCTTAAGACTTTGCCACCCGTATCTGCCTCTGTTCCCTCACTGCTATTATAAGATTCGTCCAGGGACAGGGAATCGCTGTCGGAGGTAGCCCCTTCGCTCCCTCCCATACAGTCCGAGTCAGTTCAGGGTCTGAGTGTTTCGTCTCCGACCCCGAGTCAGCTTGCCAATGTCACTGCAAGCTTGGTTTCTGCCCCTCATAGCCCTGTGTCTACTCGGCGGGCGTCTCTGGCTCATTCCGTCTCATCTGCGGCTTTGAGACCGAGTTCGCCGCCGAGAAAGCGGACTCATAAGTCTAAGCATATTGCAGTGGATCGATGTCAATCACCAAATAGACAAGTTGTTCTTCTCCATCGACGTTCTCGGCGTCAACATAGATCACACTCCAACGATTTGGATGGAGATTATTCAGACCGCAAAAAATATCGATGTTGACATAAACGAAGATACTACTCTCCTTCTTCGTCATCCTCAGATCGGCATCGACGTCGACGGAGGGTCGAATGTGTATGCTTCCTCTTCTTCTACCTCATCTCCACTAAGAAAGCGTTGACATCGAAGACATCTCAATGTCGAGAAACCCTCAAAGCCTTGCCAACTTATTGGGAGACCTGTTGAGCAGGCTGTAGTTGGGACCTCGACATCGACAGCTGTGTTACCACCTCAGCAACCAAGACCTGCGAGGTTCGACATCGTAAAAGACATCATTCTCCTTCGTCGGATAATGAGGCTTCCTTTGCATCTAAGGATTCGGCGTCCGATGAGGAGATGCCACAACAACCTATTGCTGAAGACCTGCCAGAGGGTGAAGTTGTGGGGTCTGACACAGGCAACCCTCACGCCTCTTCTCCGTCAGAGGATTTTTTCCCTCTTATTCACAGATGTTATCTAGACTGGCAAAGACTCTTAAACTACAGGTGGATGAACCTACCCCTCCTGAGGAGGACCTTATATTTGGTGACATTAACAGTGAGAGATCTCCTCCACCAACCCTCTCTTTTCTACCAGCTCTTGTTAATATTATTAGAGAGTTTTGGGATCAACCATCTACGACTCCCTCTTTGGCCAGACGCATGGAGAATCTTTATCGTGTCAGTGGTACTGATACAGTGGACCCTTGACTTACAGACGGCTTGACTTACAGACTTTTTGAGTTACAGACTTCTCTGGCCGCAAAATTTAGGTTTGACTTGCAGACTGAGATTTGACTTACAGACCAGAAAAAAACCAAAATGGAACAAAAACGGCCTGTTACGGGATTAATCAGTTTTCAGTGCACTGTAGGTCAATGGAGACTTGACTTACAGACTTTTTGACTTGAGAACCGCCTTCCAATACGGATTAAGTTCTCAAGTCAAGACCCCACTGTACTAGATTTCTCCTTAAGCACCCTATTCCTAATTCTTTGATCGTTGAAACTAGCTGCACGAGGCCCACAGGCAAATCTCACGTCACTCCGACTAATAAAGAAGGAAAGAAGTTGGAGATGCTTGGTAGAAAAATCTATTCACTTATTGCCTTTATGATTAGAGTGGCAAATTATTCTACTGCCTTAGGAGCTTATCAGAAACAACTATGGCTAAAAATTCTTCCTGGCTTAAAGATGTTGCCTGAAGATGTCAGGCAGGGATTCCTTAACACATATGAAGAGGCGCAAACTGTTTCCAAGCATCAAAGAATTGCTACGAGACATTCAGTCAAAGCTGCCACTAGGATTTTGGTGTCAGCTGTAACACTTCGAAGACATGCTTGGTTGAGGGTGCTAACATTCTTGACGATGTTAAGACCAAGGTGGAGAATTTACCATTCGATGCCTCTGGTCTTTTTAATGAAAAAACTGATGGTCATCTAGAGGAACTTCACAAAGCTAAGAAGACTGCCAAGTCTTATTATATCCAACCACAGCCCAAATATATCAGTGGAGAAAGCACCACAATCAATATTACCAGTCATTTCAGCAATACAAGCCTTTTAAGAACCAGTCTCAGTCTAGGTCTTCACAGGCTTCTTCTTCTAATATTACTTACTGTCCCCATCAGGCTCAGAGACGCCAGTCCTATAAGCCTCTGGCCAAAAAGTCTAAACAATATCTTTGACTCTATCATTCTAGACATACCAAATCCCACAACAAGATTACAGCCTTTTCTGCAAAACTGGCCCAGCATTACAAGAGACTCCTGGGTATTAAACATTGTTCAGTTCGGCTATTTTCTGGAGTTGATAGAATATCCTCCTCTAGGGCAGGTAAACTATACATCGTTCGACCCTGCTGTAGAAGAGGAGGTTCTATCATTGCTACACAAGAACGCCATTCAAAAAGTCCCCAGAAGAGACATCGCAAACGGCTTCTACTCAAGATATTTCGCCGTCCCCCAAACACTTACCTTTGTCCTCGTCGATTCCAGATGATCACGCTGGAGTTGATAATCCATCTGTTGAAAAAGAACAATTGGTTTGTGGTCATAGACCTAAAAGACGCTTATTTTCGTATCACCATTCACCCCAGTCATCGGAAGTTCCTCAGGTTTTTCAGGACAGAATTTACCAATTCCTGACCCTTCCTTTCGGCCTGGCGACGGCACCAAGGACATTTACAAAGTGCATGGCGCCCGTGGCAGCTTACCTGCGCCTGAATCGAATCCAGGTCTATCCATATATAGACGATTGGTTGGTGGTCTCCAGATCCAGGCATCAAGCCCTGAAAGACACAAGGTTCATTCTTCATGTTCTACGCAAGTTGGGTCTCACAGTAAATTACAAAAAGTCTCATCTTGTTCCATCGCAAGTTGTGGACTACATTGGTGCCAGGATAGATGCCACCAAGGGGCGTATACTTCTACCAAAAGACAGAATACGGAAAATACAAAAAGCCCTCAGAAAATTCCATCCAGGGGAGTTTGTCACAGCGAAACACACTCAACACCTGTTAGGACTCATGGCCTCAACGACCCCCAGGTTGGCTCATGCACGATTGAAACTCAGATCCCTTCAAGTGTGGTTCCTATCGCTATTCGACCCCTTGAGGGATCCTCAGAAGAAAAAAACTTCTAGTAACTTCAGAATTGGCGAAACAACTTCAAGGGTGGAATTTTGCTCCTCATCTGCAAGTAGGATGACCTTTCCGACCACTTTGTCTAACTGTCCAGGTACTACAGATGCCAGCCCGATGTCTTGGGGTGCGCATTGCGGGCATCACTGCAGACATGCGCTTTGGTCAGCACAAGAACGGGAGCTACACATCAATCACTTGGAGATATTAGCCATCATGAAGGCGTTCAGAGCTTTTTTGCCTCTGGTACAGGGTCGAGGTGTGCAGGTAGTAATGGACAACACCACGGCCATGTACTATCTGAACAAACAAGGAGGCACACGTTCAAGGTCCCTGCTGCTTCTCACGGTGATTCTGTGGGAATGGTGCTATCGACATCATGTCTTTCCAGTGGCAATACATGTGGCCACAGAGGACAAGTTGGCAGACAAGCTGAGTTGTCTTATGTGGCAAACACACAGATGGGAGCTGAACAACAGCGTATTCAACGACCTGTGTCATCGATGGGGCACCCTGGTGATGGATGTCTTTGCCACTCAGTACAACAAGAAATGCTCCCTATACGCCTCCAGAGCCGGACGAGGCAGGAACTCTGTGGGGGATGCTTTCATGACACGTTGGAATGCAGACCTGCTGTACCTGTTTCCCCCATTTCCTCTGGTACAAAGGACATTAGTGAAGCTTCGCCAAGAGTCGGTGTAGGCCATTCTTATAGCACCTTTCTGGCCTCGTCAGCCATGGTTTCCAATGTTAAGACACATGGCCATAGATTTTGTCAAGCTTCCTCTTTTTCCTGGTCTGCTCACGCAGCATGGGGGGAAAATATTTCATCCAGAACTGGACAGTCTTCACCTGACCGCATGGAAGATATCCTCGAGATTCAAGAAGTCTTAGACAAATCTAAGAAGCCTTCTCGTCTCGTCTATACAAATAAATGGCAAAGTTTCTTGCAGTTCTAGGGGCCTGGTTTCATCCCCTGTTTCCTTATCTACTTTGTTAAAGTTTCTACATTACCTTTTCGACTTCAATTTGTCAGTTTCCACCTTAAAAGTCTACATTGCCGCAATTGTCTCCTTCCAGCCTCAGGACTCTACTGCTTCCCGTCTGTTCTCTCACCCTACTGTCAAAGCCTTTTTGAAAGGACTCACAAATTTGAGACCTCCAGTTAAACCTCCAGTACCTCAGTGGTCTCTGCAATTGGTTTTACATGCCCTTACGCGTCCACCGTTTGAGCCTATGGCTACTTGTGATTTAAAATCTCTTAAATCCCTGTTTTTGGTGGCCATTACTTCTGCTAGAAGGGCTAGTGAACTGGCTGCTCTTAGAGCTGATCAGCCTTTTCTACAGTTCTTCAAGGACAAGGTGGTGTTACACACTGATGTCTCCTTTCTTCCTAAAGTAGTTACTGACTTTCATCTAAATCAGCCTCTGTTGTTACCTACTTTGTTTTCAAACCCTGCCACTGACACTGAACGCATGCTCCACACCTTAGATGTAAGAAGAGCACTTGCCTTTTATGTTTCAAGGACTAAAGAGTTTATGTCTTCCAGTAGATTTTTCCTATGTTATTTTGGAAAGAAGAAGGGTTTACCAGCATCATCTTCAACGCTCTCCAGATGGCTTGTCTCTACCATCTCATTGGCCTGCGAACTTCTGCACAAGGTCCCACCTGAAGGTCTGTGAGCTCATTCCACCAGAGCCGTGACCTCTTCTACAGCCCTCCTGTGAGGTATTGATGTGCCTGACATCTGCAGAACAGCTACGTGGTCTAATGCCTCCACTTTCGTCACTCACTACAGGCTAGACCTGAGGGCAAAGAGAGAGACAAGTTTCGGGAGAGCAGTGTTGACATCCATCCTTCAGTGACAGCCCTCCTTCCGGTGAGTTAGCATGCTAGTCACCCATTTTGTGTGTATTCACAGAAGATCACGATGAAGAAAGACGGGTTACTTACCTGTAACCATGGTTCTTCAAGTGGTCATCTGTGAATTCACACAATCCCGCCCGGCCTCCCCACTATCCATCACTGATCGTGTAATACTCATGCTTATATTGAGCTCATGCTCAGATGCTCGTGGCGGATAAATGGAACTGAGGCTAGGGTGGGCGGAGCATGCGCAGTGCAAGCAACCTTAAACTTTGTTTCTTTTTCTATTTAAGCTCTAGAATATTCCGAGAGGACCATCGCTGGCGCTGGATTAACCCATTTTGTGTGAATTCACAGATGACCACTTGAAGAACCATGATTACAGGTAAGTAATCCGTCTTTATTTGCATCATTTGGTAAAAAGGATGATCCAGGGGAAGGGAGTCCCTTTTAACCATTTAAACAGCAACCCCCAACTTAGTGCAGGAGTTTGAGAGTGGTTGCATTTGGTAGAAACATGCACTGGTTAGATGAAGGTGGATGAGCCTTGCGCCCAAACCCCTCCCACCACCCCAGGCCTTGACTGCTGTTGTACAGAAAATCCAGCGGCTGTATAGAAAATGCACAAAGTTGCAAAACATTATCCTCCCTCCTTCATTCAACCAGGTCTCTGTAACACAGGCCAGGTTGGTGTGTACAGCCATAGTCAAAGTCTGGATGTTAGTTTTCTTATCCTTAACAGCCTCTTCAACCCATGGGGCTTGCCAGCAAAGCTATACTGACTATTTGAATTGGAAGATGGCTTGGGGGCAACCAGCACTCATTGTGCCATTGTTGAATTGATATCATCTGACTTTTTATCTCCCCCTGACCACTATATTTGTAATGGCTGCTTCCAACTCTCCCAGCATCCTTCATCCCCTGCCCCATTGGCAAACAAAGACTTTATCACAACAAAGTTGGACAAGCACAGAACATGTCAAATTAGTCTCTTCTTTCATTCTCTCTTAAGGAGGGTTTCTGGCTTTGGCCCCTGTGGCTCTCCCAAGGGTTATCCCTTTGCGTGAGCTATGGTTTTATGTACTCCTGCACCAGACAGGCAGACTCCAGATTCCTCACAGTCCAACTACAAAGTGGGCCTGGTGCTTCAGGCAGGTGGAGATCCAACAGACAAAATTTCTGCAGAGGTGGAAGCATGTGGGCCCTGCCTTGAGATATTCTCCCCAGTGATTTTTTTTAAGCAGGGAAGCAGTCAAAAGTGATATGTTCCACCTTTAACCTGATACAGACCACTGTACCACATACTTCTGCTGCATGACCAAATGCCCCTTTGTAAAGATTTGCAAGCCTCATTCCTACTACCAAGGCATGTTAAGTTATTTTAATATGGGCTTGTTGAATGACCCACATTATGCATGTCATAACTTATTTTGCTTACACATTTTGTTTGACATCACAGGAATTTATCATAGATTCTAAATTCTAATCTTGTTCCTTAGGCACAACTTTCTTCCTGGCTCTGATTAAGCGGAAAGTGAATTCCTATGAGTATCCTGATTCTTCTCTGAGCTGTTGTGAAAGAGCAGCAGTGTTGGTCACTAAGCAACAGTGTTGAGCCCTGTTTGGTTTTATTTTACTAGCATCCTGTCCTGAATGATGGCTCAGTGGAGCAAAGCACTACGGTGTGGCCATATAGAAACCCGAGGAAATGTTGAATTCCAGTTGGAATTAAGAGGCCTGCCTGAGAATGTTAAAGAGTTAAGTCAAATGTCTAGAGGAATACTTCAAGTGTTTCTGGCAGCATGTGAAATTATCTTCCTGATATAGTTTAGATACTGAATGGAGCAAAACATTTTATCTGTATGCATAAAAGTTTACTTTTTAATTTTATTTTAGTGTGCAGCTTATGTTGCATCTCACTAAAAGCAAAGCCAAAAAAAAAAAACCCGTGTGCTGCTTATGTACCACCCCATAGCTCTTTAAGCATTCTCTGGGCAGTTTTCAAGTTAAAATATGCAGGCTACACATTGCCCCCACACACCCCAGCGAGCTGGGTACTCATATTACCAACCTCGAAATGGTAGAAGGCTGAGTCAACCTTGATCTGGCTACCTGGGATTGAACCCTTGGGCCCTGAGCACAATTTTGGCTGCAGTACTGCAGTTTAACCATTGTGCCATGAGGCTCTCATTACAACTTATGGAATTTATTACAATTTATGGAATTTATAAGATAAATTTATAACATAAATTTCATATCTTGAGCACCTTTCCATAATTTATTTGTATTTCTTTGTATTTCTTCTAAATTCTGTGGCACCTTGCTTTCAAACTCACTGTAATTTCTTAAATAAAATTAGCTGCTCTTTTGAAATAAACATTTAATGTTCATATTTTTGCAGTCATGTATGTTAATTCGGGATTACTTTGATAAAATAGAATGTGAATATATGAGCAAGTACTTGTTCTTAAGTAATCCTATTGCTTATGCACACTTTTGTTGTTGTTGACGTTTAGTCATGTCAGACTCTTTGTGACCCCATGGACCAGAGCACACCAGGCCCTCCTGTCTTCCACTGCCTCCCAGAGTTGGATCAAATTCATGTTGGTAGCTTCGATGACACTGTCCAACCATCTCATCCTCTGTCGTCCCCTTCTCCTCTTGCCCTCACACTTTCCCAACATCAGTGTCTTTTCCAGGGAGTCTTCTCTTCTCATGAGATGGCCAAAGTATTGGAGCCTCAGCTTCAGGATCTGTCCTTCCAGTGAGCACTCTGGGTTGATTTCCTTTAGAATGGATAGGTTTGTTTACCTTGCAATCCAGGGGACTCTCAAGAGCCTCCTCCAGTATCACAATTCAAAAGCATCAATTCTTCGGCTGTCAGCTTTCTTTATGGTCCAGCTCTCACTGGTCTGCCTGTCTCACTTCCATACATCACTACAGGAAAAACCATAGCTTTGACTATGCGGACCTTTGTTGGCATGGTGATGTCTCTGTTTTTTAAGATGCTGTCTAGGTTTGTCATCCCTTTCCTCCCAAGAAGCAGGCGTCTTTTAATTTTGTGGCCGCTGTCACCATCTGCAGTGATCATGGATCCCAAGAAAGTAAAATCTGTCACTGCCTCCATATCTTCCCCTTCTATTTGCCAGGAGGTGATGGGACCAGTGGCCATGATCTTAGTTTTTTTGATGTTGAGCTTCAGACCATTTTTGCTCTCTCCTCTTTCACCCTCATTAAGAGGTTCTCTAATTCCTCCTCACTTTCTACCATCAGAGTTGTATCATCTGCATATCGGAGGTGGTTGATACTTCTTCCAGCAATTTAATTCCGGCAGGATTCCTCTAGTCTGGCCTTTTGCATGATGTATTCTGCATATAAATTAAACAAGTCAGGTGACAATATACAGCTTTGTCATACTCCTTTCCCAATTTTGAACCAGTCGTTCCATATCCAGTTCTAACTGTTGCTTCCTGTCTCACGTATAGATTTTCAGAGGATACATAAGGTGGTCAGGCACTCTCATTTCTTTAAGGACTTGCCAGAATTTGCTGTGGTCCACACAGTAAACGGCTTTTGCATATCTGCTTGAAAATTGCAAACATTTTAGTATAGCATTTTGAGTCAGAATAGGATGTTTTTTTAATGTGTGTTCTTTTATCCTCATGTGCATGAGTTAGAAACTACAGTCAGCCTGGGCCTAAAATGAAGAGCATCCTCACCTTATTTCTTTCAGTTGGTCAGGGAGGTGATGTTTTGAAATAGGATTATAGCATCAAGCTCCTGGCTTTGGAGCTACAGCCTGTTCACCACATTGCCAATGGGCTTAAAAGCTTAAGAAAACTCCCACTAGGTACCCAGGAAGCCTCTTAGTGTAGAAGTTGGCAGCACTGTGGGCTCAGCTGTGCTGTATTTATCCCTCTGCAATGTCACTTAAGTGAACAGTGGAGGTACTAAAGTGGTGATGCTTCTGGAAATAGAATGAACTGTTGAGTGTTTTTTGATTTTTTTTAAAGTCATGCTGACGCGATTTGTAAGTCTGTGACAGGAGTCACTTAGGGCTGTGTAAAGCAGTCTGTGCTGTGAATGCTGAACTTTTTTGCCACTCGTAGAGAACAAACATTCTTAGTAAGCATGCAGCTCTGTTTTTCCTCTTTAAACAAGAAAATCAGTATGCACAACAAACTTGTGTCTGGAATCCTGACCCTGACTTTTAGCAGAATGGTAATTTAAGTGAATATGATTAAATAATGTGTCTGTGTGTTTTGTATTCTTGATTACACAAACCAGGATTTCTCAGCACAAATTCACAGTTTTATTGAGTCTGGGCAGATATAATGTGGAAAGATTAAATTCTCATTTGTCTTACATTTAGGGAATAGATGCTAATTTCAGATCCATTCTCTATAAAATGAACAGTTCCGAGTGTAAGGTATTTGATCAATGTAGCTTTTATAGTATATTTGTATGAAATTGTGGTGATTTTGAGTAAGATATATATTTGTAAATAAAGTATCTAGGAAGTAATAGTTCTAGAATCCTGCAGAGCTCTAGTGGGGGGGCAGTATGTTATGTATTTTGAATCTTGATTATTCATCCAAGTTCTGTACAGTAATTTCAGTGAAACAGTCATATGAAACCCCAGCAGGGATCCTAAGATTTACCTACAGGAGATTTTATTCTGAATCAGGGCGGGATAAAAGAGGAGACTGGTATGTCCTTAAACGACCAGTGCACTGTCAATGAATACAACTGGCTGAAATCCTGTTGTACAGCTCTATGTATGCAGCAGGAATGATGTCACGAGCAGTGGCAAACCACTACTGATTAAAGACCTCCTTTGGCAATTTCAGGGTACACGTGACTGTTGCATTGAGTAGGAGTTACATGTAACCCAAAACTACCAAAAGAAGCCTTTAACCAGTGGTTATTTGCTGCCACTTCTGTCATTCCAGTTGCATGTGTAGAGCTGTGCAATAGGATTTCAACCAGTGGGGGAATGTGTTTGGGTCAATTACAACGTTCATACCTGTTGTAAATAAAGTTGCCTTTATCTGGCTTCATGCTGAAGTGCTACAGCTACCCTTGTCAGAATAAGATCTGATAAACATACTGTACTTTAAACAAGTAAAAATAATTAATTAAATTATATGCACAGTGGACATTCTGTACCTTCTTATCCTTTTGGATTTACAACATGGCTCGTTGCCTCATTCAACCTGATACCCCTTTCAACCAGGAAGAGAGACATATGGATAAGCGGGATAGATCCTATGCTCTGGGGGGAAAGGGATTATTTAAAGGGTTGGACAAGACTATTAGTTGTGGTGGGAGAAAACAGCATGGTGTCCAGATGCTTTGTCTGCTGTCAATGCTGCCACAGAACTGACTAAAATACAGTACTGTATAGAGATTCTGAGTTCATGGATTCTCTTATTAGGTCTGGTACAAATTGAATGCCTTTTTCTAAAGCCTAAAAATGGGGAAGAAATATGTTTGAAACATTTTAATGTAGGGAAAAAGAGAATATTTTGTGAAAATGGAAATAGTTTTCATTCAAAAAAGAGTAGTTCACAGTGCTTCATTTTTAAAATCACTTTCTAATCCTTGATGATAAATACTATTGTATTTCAAAACAAACTTGTTTTCTCTCCCAATGTAGTTGACAGATTGCATATGAGGTGCTTCAGAATATAGCTGATTAATTTTCAAGTGTTTTAATTGGTATTTGATTGTGTGATCAGTATTTTTGGTATATGTGACCTATATAAAGAAGGGTGTAATAGTTCTTAGTACACATTTTGTGTGGGATGCTTGGGTACTATTAAAGTACTGTTGAACTATATAAACATACTAATTTGAGCATGTAGGATCATTCTTTAGTCACTTGTGGAAAACGCTTGAAAGCCCTATTATGGTTGTTATAAGTCAGTTGTAAGTTGACAACACTTAACAGCCTTCATAAGCATTGCCCTGTTTCATTTGTTTCTGTGTTGAAGGTGTACTTTTAAACATGGAATCCAGTTAAATTGAGCCAAAGTATGCCACTGGAAGAAAGTAAGTGAAGCCATTTTGTTCTGTTTTTTCCCCCTAATGATAGGAAAGATTTAACTTTTATTTTTCCCCCATTTTGCTGTACAGAGGGACTTGCTGCAGCTGTTTTGATTTGCCTATCCACTGTGAAAGAAGTATCACAATTACTTTGAGGCTTTTAGTTTATAACCTTTTTGTAATAAAGCTATCACCTCATACTTCTACTATAAGTCTCTATTGTAACATTATACCCTTGTTCTCATGCTTTCCAAACATCTTCCTATGTGTAGTTATAAAAAGGTTGAGGGAGGAACCAAATCATGAAGTCTGGAAGTAGCAGTGTCATTAAAAGGAAGCCGAAAGTGAAGCACATCTATTCCTCGTTTTCCTTGTGTCTGGCTCTTGATTGAAGAGACGAGTGTATAAGGAAGAGTGAAAAGAGTAGGTTTAAGATACCATCTTTTGGTGCTGCTGAACAATGCTGAAGGTTGTGAAAAGTTCTTCCCCTTTCTTCTGTGAGAAAGTTTCAGCTTTCTTAACAATGCCCAACTCCTTCAGAACTAACTGTTGTCAGGAGATGAAGTGCCAAGAAGCTATATCCTTGAAGAGGGCCATCGATTCAGTTTCCATTGGCTGCAAAGAGGGGTGTGTGTGTGTTTCTTGACTCCTAACTCTGATACTGTCTTTTGTCTTTTCTGTAGAGGCAGTTCAAATACAGAATTGGGGGCAGCAGCAGAGGGGCTTACAATTCAGGAAGCTATAAAGCACTTCAGTGTCTTATTGAAAGTGGGTAGTATATGGTCCTTTTGCTCTGCAATTGCCTACAAGGGCTGCAGGGAAGTGAAGATGATGGGAAATCAGAGAACCTTTTAACAGCAGCTGTGACAGGGGAGTGATGCACAAATGAAAGTACATGGATACAAGAGTAGACAATACCTTTATTAGACCATTAAAAAATTGAACAAACAGTGAGCTTGAAATGAAAGTAGCTTTGCCAAATTGCTTGCAAGGGGAATTAATGCAGATGGAAGCGGAGAGCACACTGCTCTTGGGATGTAGTGTGTACAAGGGACTACAATTCCTCAATCCCAGCAGGAGGTGAAGGCTGATGTAATATCAAACTGATCTGTAGAACTACTGATAGGCCAGGCTTTGCCTTGCCTAAATGTAAAAACAGACATCACACTGTACACATTTTTTCATATTTATACAGAGTAAACACTCTTTGATAATCAAGAAAAAATGTCTGAACTCCCCAGATTTCATTTAGCTGAAGCAAAGATCTATAACTCAGTGGGCAGTGTTTATTCTCATTTAAGTTGTTACAGTGAGTAGACGTGAGCACAATTTCTTACATTTCAGATCTAAAATTCTGTAGGTGGAATTTCTGAAGGTACGTGTCCTTTGTAAAGTATATTACATATACAAGAGGTGGAGTTCTGGTCTGTATGCATGCAAAGTGAGCTTGTAATATGTACATGTGTACATGTTTGTGTTTTATATGTACATGTTTGTGTCTAAATATATAAAAATTCCTGTACTGGATTGGATCAAAGGCCCATCTGGTCCTGCATTCTTTTCTTACAATAGCCAACTAGGTATCTGTGGGAAGTTCAGAAGCAGGATATAAAGGCATCATCTCTTTTTTTGTTGCTGAGCAATTGAGATACAGAACCATATAGTCTCTAATACTGGAGATAATATGTAGCTACCATGGCCCATGTTCCCTCTCAGCTGCGCACACACTTGCCCAGAGATCCATCCGGTTGAGCACAGGTAGCTGGCTTGCTTATTTCCCATTTCAAATGAAGCCCTTCCTACGCCCACGCAGACAGAAGAGGCTCCCATTCAGTGGGAGAGAAACTTAGAGGGAACGTTGACCATGACCCTTATCCACTGGGAGCCCCATCTTCCTTGATTTTTTTTTTGTAATGAACATATCTTTCTAGTTTGCGTATCAAGCTTTTAAAGTGATTGCCATGTTGTCATATTTAAAGTATAGAATACAGTGTGATTCAGTCATCTAACACAGTGGTCCCCAAACTTTTCCGAACTGCAGACCGGTTGGAGGGGTGGGGTCTGTGCGTGGGTGGGCAGAGCACCCACGCACATGCTTGAGTGGGTGGAGCGTATGCGAGAGTGGGTGGGGCACTAGTGTGTGCATGTGCGGGTGAGCATGCGTGAATGTGGTGGGCGGGAGATCTGTTTCCTTGCATGGGCAGGTGGGTGTGCACGAGAATGGGTGGGGCACCAGTGCCTGCATTCATGGGTGGGTGGGGCATCCATGCGTGTGGAGGGGCGGGAGATCTGTTTTCGCTGCCTCATCGTGCCATGGACCAGTACTGGTGTTGGGGACACCGGATCTAACACACTAACAGTGGCATGAAAATTCCGCAGATAGTTGACTATGTGGCATAAGTTATAGCTCTCTAGACTCAACTGGTTACAGTTAGATTCTGCAAAGGGGAACTTTGGTTGCTTGGAAGCAGGGGGACAATTGTGCTTTATTGAGGGAGCAATTTGAATAAACAGCCCATTCTCGGCACCTCTATCTTTTCATGACGTTGGACAGATCCACCACAGGTGAGAATATTCCATGGAGTTTGTGACATGAAGGGCATTATGCCTGCTGTCTGTTGAGCCAATATCAAGGTGAAGTACTGCTGAGGTAACTAGTTGGTAACTGCTGTGCTTTAAGCATTCAGGCTCCACACTAGATGAAGTTCAGTAAAGATTTTGATTTTGCACATATGTTGTGACTCTGTACTATGGAATGATAGTTGGAGAGTTAGCTGGCCTGAGGATGGTCACTAGGGTGAAGAGGCAGACAGAAATCTTGATGGGCTCAGGGACAGCAACCTCTCCTCCTCTGCTCACTCAGATTCCTTGGCAGGCCACCTAGACTAGACATGGGGATGAATAAAAAACCGAATCTCTATATTCATTAAAATTGCTAATTTGCTTAATATTCATCCCTTTGTATTTGTCAGTTCCACAGACCTTGGTGAATATGAAGGGATGAATATTTCTCTTTTTTTATTCGTCCCCCTAGGAAGGTGTGTGTATGTGCAATTCTGTGGTGTATGCATATTTCTGCCTGTGGCCTTTCCATTCTGCCTATGGGCCCACCAAACAGCTGATCAGCAGGCCAATGGACGGACAGCAAGCCCCATAGCCTGCCCTGTGCCCCTCCCTACCACCATCCACCACTGCCTGGCACTGCTGCCATCCATCACTTTCCAGTGTGGCGGCCTCCATTGCCACCGACTGCCATAAGGGACACTGGCTGCCCTTGCAAAGATGGTGTCTGTGGCTCCCCTTAGGGCAGAGAAGCCGCAGCCACCATCTTTGCAAAGGGCATCCCAGATTCCTTTACGGCAGGCCATGGTGGCTGAGGCCATGGCAGCGAATGGTGGTGGATGGCAGCAGCATAGGACAGTGGACAGTGGCAAAGGCAGTGTGGATGGTGGCAGCCGAAAGAAGGAGACAAAAGGGGCAGGTGAAACAGGCAAAGAAAGCAGGCTGTGTGGGAGGTGCTAGCCTTTATTTTTTTAAGACAGCCTCAGGGTGTCTTAAAAGAAACCCAATGAACCGATTCATGGTTTGTTGGTTCACGGAGACAAAATTTGTGGTTTGTCAACTTTGATGGACCACAAACTAGGATGAACCAGCATTTTGGTAGCTTGTTCCCATCTCTAGTCTAGGGAGTGCTGCTGAACGCTATTGGGTTATGGTGCATCATTCTTATGGACTGACACAGCTGTGCTTGGTGTTCGATCCCCTCCCACCTTTCCTTACTCTAAAATTCTACTGTGAATTAGATCCAGAGACTCTGCATTTGAAATGTGAGCATAGCCTCTCTGTTACTAGCATCAGCAATGGTGGTCTTGTAGGTGGCTATAGAGGAAATACAAAAGACTAGAGAAGGGGGTGTTTGTATCCGTAGACAAATATGAATATCTCCCTACAGGTGGAAATAAGTGTCCACTCACCATTTGGCCGCTGCCGTGGGTGCAGTAGCATCTTCCTATTGTGCTGTGCTCCGCAATGGATTATCCACTGTGTGACCTGGCAGAGAAGCTTGTCATCCTGCCTCCAGCCGGAGGGTGAGTGGACGGTCCAGCTCCATAGGGCAGGACCCTCGTTGTTTCCACCTACTGGGAGATATTCGTATTCATCTATGAATACCCCCATCTCTACAAATGACCAAGAATGTGCCTGTTTCTTTTCTATTACTATGGCTAATTGATTAAGGAGCTGTCCTGAGGCACTCATACTGTGTGTTTGAGTCCTAAAAATGGCATTCTTTTGCCTGTGACATGCAAAAAGTGAATGAGGCTCAAATTTCCATATACTTTCTAATCCCGTGTTTTACAGCAGCCATTCCTAATCTGGTGTCACATGAATTCCTAATCTGGTCCAACCCATGAATGTGTTGGACTGTAACTTCCTTCACCATTGTTCATCATATCTTAGGAAAACTGTGTACTGTCTATGTTTTGCCCAGTGAATTATGTGGCTGTATGTTGTGAGTGGGTCTCTTCTTCTTTCTTCATGTGTATTTGTGCTCCAAAATAGTGGTTGTGAGCAGCATACGGACAGTTTCTTCCTACCTTTAGGGCTGGCAGGGGTCTTGCATATAGAAGAATCATTGTTGGCTGAACCACTGTGGCCAATGGACTGAAATAATGTTCTAGTTTCACTTCACATATGAGGTGTATGTATGTGCATACACATACTTTCGCTTTCTTCATGGATATAGGCAGCAATTGGCATTCAGTTGTTACATGGTTTTCATTGTTTCTGATGAGGTGCTTTCCCTTTCCCCTCACATGTTGAATGTAGATATGTGTCCATCCTTCTGGCACAATTCTATCCACAGTTTGAAAAAGTAGTTTTTTTGGGTACAGCAATTCTGGAGTTAAAGTCCAAAAAGTAACCTTTTTGAGTTCTAGTGGTGCTGTATCCTTTCTCTGTTCAGCACAGTTGTCATATGTAATTGCTCCATTACTTTAAAAAAGAAGTATGTTGTTTTCAGATTGTTTGTGACACGGTGTTGGAATAAAATGCAATTAAAAAAACAAGGAAACAGTAGGAAAGGAAAGTATGGTATTCTGTTGAACAAAACTGACCAACAAGAAGGCTTCTTTGAGATATTGCTGTAGTTTTTAGGAGTACTGAAATAGGAGCGCTAAATGCAAAAACACAGTGAAAGAGGTATTAGCTATATTTTAGGTTTCTTAGTTTGTAATTTTTATATTTCTAATGTGAAATAAGAAAATAATAGATTATCTGTATTCTGCAGATTGAGCAAGTTTACATTACATTGAGATTTTAATATTTTGATTTAAGTAAAGTTATGGTGGAATTCTCGGTGTGGTGGATAGAGTGATGGACTAGGACTCAGGAGACTTGGGTTCAAATTCCTGCTCAGTCATGGAAACGTGTGTGTGCGTGCGTGTGTGCGTGCGTGTAGCTATTGTATATATTTTACAGTGAATGGTTGCATCTTAATTAAATAAGAATTTCCATTTCAGTATATATTTACAATTGAATAACATTGTCATAATGGTTTCCAGTTGGTTTTTAATTGTAGCTTTTACACTATTTTGTTCCTTAGCATTGTTTTAAATTAGCAGAGTAATTCTTCTCATAAAAATAATTGATCATTGTCTCCACTGTCATTGAATAACGTTATAGAGACAATTTATTTGACCTGCTTCTCTGTTATTCTTAAACATATTTTGCAATTGGAAGAAATCTCTTTTAGATTTGTAGTCAGTCTGATTTATTTTTTACTTTTAGATTATGTTCACCCAGTAGATAAACCTGATCACTTGGAACTATTCCCAATTAGTATGTATCAGGTGACTTAATGTTCAGATAACTATTGTTACCAGAACAGAGTTGGAGATTCAGTGAGATGCCCAGAGCACATTTTACTGAGTCTGAATTATTTCCAAGTCTACTATCTAACAGTCTGAAACTACCTTCATGCCATATCCATTCTAGCCCTGCTGCAGGCCCTGCTTATCCTTAGTGAGGTGGGTACCCTTGATGTATGCAATAGTGTTTTCCCAACAGCCATTGTAAGACTCCAAGGGATTTAGTCATGGGGAGGGGAGGGAGAGATGTTAAACAGGCTTTTTCCTAATGAGCTGTGACGCCAGCTGGAAGAGTGGGAGGAAGAATATGGCTTCTCCTTCCTGTCCAGTGATCTGTGAATGTATAGATGGGTGGAAGAGGAACCTTTTTAGGAGAAAGGTGGATATAAATATTTTAAATGAATAAACAAACTGTATGTCTCCATTTTGTACATCCTCCCACTGGCCCTGTGCACATACTGTGTTGGTCTGCTGCCTCCTCTGTTTCCTTTCTATTCTGTCCCCAAAGCATTTTGGCAAGGTTGAGCTCTCTGTGCTCACAGCTCAGTGCTCAGGGAGAAAAGGGAACAACAAAGGACTGAGGGGGATGTGGAGAGAGAGTCACTTATTGCCCTGTCTCAAGACTGAGCACTGTGCAGTCGAGCTGGTGAAAATCATGCTTATTCTCTCTCTCTCTCCCTCTCTCTCTCTCTCTCAGCAGTTCTAAAAAGTAACAGTTCTTTGTATTTTTTATTTTCCCCTTTACAACTCTTCCTCACTTTCCTGTATTAGCCTTCATGTTTAGGATTGAAACTTTTAAACATTTTGCCCCTAGAATTTTATTCTTGCACTTTATCAACTAAAATTAATCCAGTAAAGGGGCTATGTTGTACCCCATCCTAAGAAAAGTGTATGTAAATTGGCAACTGTAGGAACATTAAGTTCTACCTGTGTAGTAAATCTTCCCAAACCTCCCCAAACAGTCCTATAGTACATGTACATACTGTGTATCAGGCATCCTTTGCATATGGGTGCTCACTGATATTTCAAAGGAAAATGGCATTGACTGGTATATTTATTTTAATTTATTTAAAATATTTTACTGTGCCCTTTTCCTTGAGAAGGACCCAAGGTGGATTACATAATTAAAAAGATAATATTTAAAAGCTAAAAATTGTAAGTGTACAAATATTTTAAAAGAATTAAACAAGTATTATAATAAAAATAGTAAATAAATGCAATACTCAAAATATCTTTAAAAGCAACAAGGCACAACAATTGATTTAGAAATCCCTTCGCAGACAGCGGGTCAATAACTGAAAGCTTGCCTGAAGAGAAAGGTCTTCATCTGCATGTGGAAGGACAGGGAAGATGGGACCAGCTTGACCTCTCCTGGGAGGGAGTTCCAGAGTCTGAGAGCAGCAGCAGAGAAGGTCCTCGCCTGTGTCCTCACCAAGCACATCTGTGAAGATGGTGGGACAGAGAGAAAGGCCTCTCCTGATAATCAGGACAGTCTCGTAAAGACAGATGCACTCCTTGAGATTGGACCCAAGCCATTTAGGGATTTATAGGTTAAAATCAGCATTTCGAATTGTGCCTGGAAATGGATCAGCAGCCGTTGGAGCTACTGTAACAGGGGAGGTCCAGAGTCTGGCTGATTGGCAGCCAGAGGAGTGGCTGTAGCAGGAGGGTTATGTGATCCCTGTAACCAGTCCCAGTTAACAATCTGACTGCTGCATTTTGGACCCGCTGAAGTTTCCCACTTTCCACAGGCAGCTCCACATGTAATCCAGCCAGGATGTAACTAAGGCATGTGTCACCATGGTCAGATCAGACCCCTGCAGGAATGGGCACAGCTGGCACACAGTTTTAACTGTGCAAAGGCATTCCTGGCCACCACCGAAACCTGTGCATCCAGGTTCAGAGATGAACCCAGGAACTCACCCAAGCACTGCACTTCTGTTATTTGAGGGAGTGTAACCCAGTGGTGTAGGTATGCACACTGATGTAAAACAGACGCAGATTCATGGAGTCCCCTGTTTATAGTTACCAGGTGTTGCTTTTGTTTAGCTCCTGAAAGATTTGAAGATTTTGTTATGTAATTACGATAAGATCAACAAACATTTGACACTTGACACCCATTTCAAAAATATAGGATGTACAATTTCCAAATAACAAAAATTAAATTGACAAGGACAGTTCATTGTCTAGAACTCCCAGGAATAAAGACAGAATATAAGTGTTTTTTAAAAACACAAATTTTAGGATCATTACATCTCTGTGTCTGTGTTTGTATGATTTCATTATTTATCTCTTCTGTCTTTTTGACTCTACAGAGACAATGTGCTTTTGGTCCCATCTGTTTTAATTTTTTTGACTGTTTTAACTCCTCATTGTAATACGGTACGTTTTGTTTATTTTATGATGTTGTGAACCTCCCAGAATAGTGCATTGCACAAATGGGTCTCTGTGTGTGTGTGTGTGTGTGTGTTTGTGTGTGTGTGTGTGAGAGAGAGAGAGAGAGAGAGAGAGAGAACTGATTAAAATTTCAAAATTATTCTTTGTGGTTATATTGTCACATCACAATATAACTATGAAGTATATTTAGCCTCGTGGCGCAGTGGTTAAACCGCTGTACTGCAGCCAAAACTGTGCTCACGACCTGGGGTTCAATCCCAGGTAGCTGGCTCAAGGTTGACTCAGCCTTCTATACTTCCGAGGTCAGTAAAACGAGTACCCAGCTTGCTGGGGGTGCAATATGTGTGCTTAAAGTCACATAATGAAGATTAGAAACTTATTTTTAACTTATTTTTGCACAAACAGGAAAAGAATTATTTTTCTGCTGGCATTGGCCTCAAAGAAGATATAATAATCCTTTATAGATACCCAGCAAGAACAATAATTTCAAAGTACAGTACCATAAAATTAACATGCTCTATAAGAAAGTTGAGTGTAAGAAGTATCATAAAATTACTGTATGTTTATTATTTTATCAGTAATGTAGCATATTTTATTATGACTTTGTTGGCATTCCACTGAAAAAGATGATATTGTACATTCTTCTGTACACATAATCTAGGTTGTTAGTAGGCACTTCAAAAGTAAATTTACCCTATTTTTTTTCAGTGTCTCCTGATGGATGGAGTAGTGAGTCTGATGTGGTTGAAGCTGCATATACAGTAGTACTAAATACAGAGAATAAACAATAACAATGGCTACTTTTTATTATAGTTTGTTTGAAACAAGTTGCCTTTAGATTGTGGACTTTGAAGTTGTCTTGGTTCACTAAATTACAATTGAGATTAACCAGAGTTTAGAGTTTGGACATAAGACTAAACTGCGGTTAATAAGAAACAAACATTTTTTCCATTCTCCTTCTCATAGTTAACAGGAGAGGTGAGTAACTGGAATATGTGAACCTGAGGTTCTCTGCAACTTATTGTCACAGTAAACTGTACTTTATCATTGTTTTTGAATTGGTCCTCTGAGGTTAAAAAACATATTGGGAATACTGTGTGTAAGATGAGTTTATACAGTATTGCACATGATACTGTCTAAATCCAATTATAAACTCCCTGTTATTCTCATCCTGAAAAGGTTTTGTGCAAGGCATTGACATTTCAGATTCTGATTGGGAAATACCTTGTAGTTATACCTCTCTGGTTCCTGATATTTCAAGAAGCATTGGCCACTCAATGTTATAGTATCTTTTCAATAATAAGGGCTAGAAGCTTATTGTTTTTTAAAAAAATAAGATTTGCAGGAACCTGTGTGTTGTTTTCTTTGTTTCCATGGAACTACAATATATATACATACATATATGATTACAAGTCTTTCTCATGGATTGTTTAGTATTTATTTTAGCAAATAAAGACAGGAATGGAGGAAGCAGCTATAAGCATAACTTTAAAATAATTACAGATTGTTTTATTAGCATTTATCCCAGTTATTTTTTATAGAAAAAGTTGATTGAAATGTAGGTGCTTTTACATTATATCAGAGAAGGGTTGGAAATCATATTTTAATTCAAGCTTATCCATTGTCATGCTAGATAACTGTAGGTACTACCATACTACCAGTTCCTTTATATATAAATCAAAAAGAGTAGTTTCATATCATTGGTCTAGAAGTTCATGAAGTAAAGATTGTAAAGTGGTTAACAAACTTTAAATGCTGTGTGAATGATAATGGAATTTTTTTTTCTGATAGAGCACACTGTTGATAGGTAGTTTTCTAGCTGCAGTCATCTTAAAGGAATTTTGTAGAAATATACTTAACCACTCTTTCTCTTACTAGGAACTAGAAGTAGCCCTTTTCAGTGATGATGTGGACTTCATCAGTGATCTTATTGCATGTCTACTTCAAGGTTGCTACCAGCGCAGTGATATCACGTGAGTAGTTTCGTTCCTGAGTTCAGTTCCTTTTACCAATAAAGAGAACTAATGTAAGCAAGGTTTCTATGACTTTTCTGAGTAAGTGAAAAGATAAATGTGAAATCTAAGTGCTAAATAAGGAGGAAATAAATTCTAACAGCTTTTTGTTTTAGAAAATATGTAAAATTATTATTTTACACATATCCCAATGTTTTTATTCTAATTCATAACTCATGTCCAGAATACAGGAACAGCATGAGTATGCCTCCTGTGATTCTGATTGTTTTAATTGAGGTGGGGAGGGGATCTCACTCTGAACGGAGATCTGCATGAGAACATTGGAAGGTTAAAAGTAGAGCTTCAATGTAAACCCCAACAAAGCCAAATGTGGATAAACATGAGACCTTGTTGTATGACATCAAACTATTAAAAAAAATAGAATTCATTCTGACCGTAATTTGTGGCCATTGATTTGTCTAACTTAGTTGTATATTCAAACAATTAGAAAAGTGGAAGAGAAATCTATTAAACGAATGACTGAAAAATAAAACTCTTGTGTATATGTAGATTTTGTGTTTTCCCCTCTGCTTTTATAACATCTACTTTGGTTTTGGTCTGTTGCTGCAAAAAGAATGCAGTTTTTTGGCACCTTAAAGACTAACAAGTTATTCTTGGAGTGAAGTTTTATGTACTGTAATTCAGTTAATCAGATGTAGTTGATGAAGTCAACTACATTCTCCAAAAGCTTATACTGTATTGTTTTGGATGGGACATGTGGTCTTTCCGCTGTTGTTAGACCTGCTACTGTACACAGCTCCATTCCTGCAAAGAGGATGACATCATGACCAGTGGAAACATGCTACTGATTAAATTAAATCTTTGTTGTTTAAAGCCAATTTTGCAGATTAACACCAAAGGAAGTCTTTAATCAGTGATAGTTTGCTGCTGTTGCTGATGTCATCACCATTGTGCACACAAAGTTGTGCAGCAGGATTATATATTCTAAGAGGCATTCCAATTTGAATGGCAATTTCTGGCAGGGATGCGGCATATAGAAAGGGTTGAATCAAGCAGATTGCACCTAGGACTTTAAGTCACAGACCTACGAGTTCTGGTCAACATGACAATGTCAGGAAAATACTTAACTGTTTTGGCTTTTTCTGCCATAAATACTAAGAATGGCTTAATTTTTATATTGTGATTGACATCTACAGCACCTGCTTCATTATTTATTTATATTTTATTGCACAGCATGCAAAAATCGGTCACTGGGCTGGAACAGCATTGGCTATTCTTTTTTTTTTTTTTTGTAGGCTACATGATTAAAGTACTTCTGCTAATTATAATGTGCTCTAAAGTAATTTTGAAAATGGAAGCCTAGCTGAGAATCATTCTGGTGCACTATTTAAATATGCTTTGGGTTAATTTGCCTATTTGTCTTAGAGCAAAAACATGTGTCAAGATTGTGCCACAAAGCATTGGGAGTTGTCAGTTTTGGGGTAAAATATTTCCATGTTTCTGTTAATGTTTACTGCGGGGAAATGAACATGATTGAAACAGCCTTTGTGATGAGTCTGCTGCAAGGCAACTGTATTTCAATGTTGTACTCCAAATATCAAATAATTTGTTTCTGTTGTCTTTAATGCAAATAGAAAAGCTTTGTAACAGAGGTTGGAGAAGTTACTTTTCTGATTTGACCGTACTGGCTGAAGAATTCTGGGAGTTATAGTCTAAACCCCACCTCCCCACAAAAACCACTTATGCGCAAGTGATGTTATGCTATGTAGTCCTCATCTTTTTCATGTCTCACTCATAACTATTTTCTAGTAGTAATGCCTTATGGTACAACAACAGGATTTTAAATGTTACTTTTAGTATTTTAGTATTTAGTAACTCAATTCTTAAGTGGGCAGGCTAACGGAGGAGTCACTTCTTCCATGGCCAGTATCAAAACAAAGTGAGTTTGTTGAGGAGTAGCAGATAAATTTGTCCCCACTCTGCCAGCCAGTTTGATAGGGGATGCTAGCTAAGTGGTTTGGAGCTTTGACTAGGATAGAAACAAACAGTAGTAGTCACTGAAAAATAGTCTCTTAGAAAAACTCAAGAAAGATTTTTGGGCTTAATTCAAAGCTACTTCAAAGTGCTGTTCACAATATTTCTAAAAGTATCAGCAGAGGGCAGTGTCAATTGCATCCAAAAATTGCTACTGACCAGGAGTTCATTTTTAAATATGAGGTAAATACATTTGTTTTAGTCAAATGTATGTTTTTCCAGCATAGAGTATTTTAACATTCCCACTAATTGCTAACTGGTATACATAGGTGGGCAGTACGTTTCTTCAGGAGCCTGAGGATGCCCAAGGCTCTAAATCCTTCCCACTATTATCCTTCTGCTTGCTTGTTTGGCAGGCTAAAGGGGGGAATTTAGCTGAGAAGGAAGGCACATAGAAAGATTCATCCCTCCACAATGTTCTCCTTATAACATTCAGTGGTGCCTCAACTTACGACCGTCCCAACATATGACCATTTCAAGCCGCAAAATTTTGCTTTAACTTGCAGCCAGAGCTTCAAGTTGCAAACAGAAAAGAGGGAGGGAAAAAAGGCGGGGGATTCAAATGTAGGTTCTAACCGTTGGTCAATGAAGAGCTTCTTTGTAGCTCTTTTGCCCCAGCGGTTAGAGAGTGTGCGTCGGAGGAAGCTTCGGACTGCCTGGTGGTGCTTTCTGCTCCTGAGTAAATACATTGTACTTTGTTTTGCAGGGTGGGTTTGGGTTGGGGGGGTTATGTTTCTGTGCTGTGATGTTTTTTGGTGTGTGTGTGTGTGTTTTTTTCAGCCCCATTGTGTTCCGGTGAGGTTGGCTGTGTGTGGCTGCGGGGTTTTTATTTTGGTTTTTTTCAGCCCCATTGCATTCCGATGGGGCTTGCTGTGTGTAGGTGTTTTGTGTTTGTGTGTGTGTGTGTGTGTGTGTGATTTTTTTTCAACCCCACCATGTTCTAATGAGGCTGGCTGTGTGTGGTGCGTGTGTTTTGTGATTATTTTTCAGCCCCATCACGTTCCAGTGGGACTTGCTCTATTTGTTTGGATTTTTTTAAAATTACTTTTTCCCACCAGAATGGAATAATCGGATTTCAATGTATTCCTGTGGGAAAAGGTGCTTCGACTTACAACCATTTCGAGTTACGGCCATCTTCTGGAATGAATTATGGTCGTAAGTTGAGGCACTACTATTTATTTATTTATTTGATTTGATTTGTACCCCGCCCATCTGGTCTATACGACCACTCTAGGCAGCTTCCAGTATAACATAAAAAATAAAATAACACAAAATATTACAGTGGACCCTTGACTTACAGACGGCTTGACTTACAGACTTTTTGAGTTACAGACTTCTCTGGCCGCAAAATTTAGGTTTGACTTGCAGACTGAGATTTGACTTACAGACCAGAAAAAAACCAAAATGGAACAAAAACGGCCTGTTACGGGATTAATCGGTTTTCAATGCACTGTAGGTCAATGGAGACTTGACTTACAGACTTTTTGACTTGAGAACCGCCTTCCAATACGGATTAAGTTCTCAAGTCAAGATCCCACTGTACATAAATCATACAATAACAAATACAATACAAAGACAGAATAAGAAATAAATAAAGGAAGAATAAAAAGAAAAATCAAATATTGACTGGCGCGAAGGCCTGAATATACAGCCATGTTTTTAATTGACTTTTAAAGGCGCCCAGCGTGGGGGCCGCGCGAATCTCCGGAGGGAGGTTGTTCCAGAGGCGAGGATTAGATAGATACAGTGATGATCTATCTAGCCTGCCAAACAGCTATTTAGTGTGCTAGCCAGAGTGCATTTTAGTACACAGAGATGAGTGAATGGATAAGAGGGGTGGGTGGGGATAAAATATGTGTGTATGTGGTTCTGTGAAAGGAAAGGCGATGTCTGTGTAAGAATGGGGTGTTGAGAGGAATACTGGCTCTAGTCATGCCCACCATTGCCTTACAGATGCCTAGTATTAGTATGCATGAAGATTATTGCATGAAGACTGAATTTGGGGAATTTTAGCATCATATTTGGTGCTTTGCTCTGTAGAGTAACCTCTTGTAACATTTTCCACCCCCCTAATGTTACTTAGATACAGTATTTAGCTAAGCAGTCATAAAGACAATATGTACTTGATCTAAGATTTGTAGCTAGGTATTCTGTCAGCTTTTACTAGCGTTTTTCACAGGGTGAATATGGTGCAATACTATCAGTGTAACTAAGAAAGAAAATAATTCTCTGTTGTCCAACACTTGTACTGGAAGAGTAAGAAGCAATGACATATAGTCAAACTTTTCCCTTGTTGTATGCTTTAGCAGTGACTTGCTATTCTTGGTCCTTCTTTTCTACTCTCCTCTTTTTGGGCTGCAGTGAAACTAGCCTGCTTCAGCTGTCATCTCTAGGTTAAGTGGTTGCATTTGCTTCTGTCAAGCTCATACATGTGTCTGTGATGTGATCTGTTATTAGATTAGACGGCCCCCCATTGGCTTTCCAATCTTCCAGCTTCCCCAAGGACACTGTTTGACTCCAAAGCTGTTTTAGTTCTCTCTCTCGGGGAGTGCTGTGGGAGTCATTGCATGAACAGCTTCCTTGCCTAGCAGTGAGCTTTTACAGAGCTTTATGTGAGAGGAGACAAGGATGAATGTATTTTTAAGTATGTATCTTCAACTGCAAACTGAGTTTGTAGATTAAGCTAGCTTGCACCTTTCCTTCCTTACTATTTCTTACAAAATAGTAGGAATAGTAGTAAAAATAATAGTAAAATTATGTACTCCAGTGTCTGTTGTGAAAGCGACATACCATATGCATGTGAAACCTGTCAGTAGTTATTGTGAACGTAGCAGGGTCCTGCCCAAGTTTGGATGGAAGCAGAGAAATGTGACATATACAAATCTACACGCTCATAAGTGGCCTGAAGTATTTGCATTTTGTATTTGTATCAGTCACAAGAAATAATGCTCTTTGGAATATTTTAGAGTAGAATATATTTAATTGGCTACTAGATCACATAACACTTCATTGTTAAGGTGCCACATTGTGAATGTTCAGGGAGTTTATTTAAAAGAATTGCAGTTTACCAAGTAAAGGTCAAATTATTTTCTTAGCATTCCATTTTCTTCCACATTTTTACAATTTAATATTTTGAGAAATACAGTGGTGCCTCGTAGAACGGTCGCTCTGTAGAGCGACGAATCTGTGCAACAGTGCCGTTTTTGCAATCGCAAAACTGCACCTGGATAGGGCACAATTCACAGAGCGAAGGTCGGTAAGTGGTTCGCTTACCGACCTTTGCCTTGCGCCCCGCCGATCAGCTGGTTGGTGGGTCCAAAATGGCTGCGCGCGACCCCAAAATGGCTGCGCGCAGCGTTTTCACGCCCTTGGTAAGCGAGGGGAGGGCGCGAAAACGCTGCCGGAACAGCCGAAATGGCTGCGCGCAGCTTTTTCGCACCCTCCCCTCGCTTACCAAGGGCGCGAAAACGCTGCGACCGGCCATTTCGGCTGTTCCGGTGGCCATTTTGGACTCCCCGGACAGCTGATCGCAGCCATTTTCGCGCCCTCGTTCAGCGAGGGGAGGGCGCGAAAATGGCTGCCAGCCACCCGGAAGCATCGTTGAACGGTGAGTATTCAGCCCAATTGGAATGCATTAAACACTGTTTAATGTGTTCCAGTTGGTTTTCTTGCCCCGTTCAACGATGCTTTCACACAGCGAGGGTTAATCCGGAACGGATTAACTTTGCTGTGCGAGGCACCACTGTACATCCATTCTGTCAAGATGAACTGATGTAACATCCATAATGTCTGTGTGCATGTCTCTTTGTGTTTACCTCACTTTTATTTTATGGGAGATCCCTCTCTTTGTCACTGTGTACTAACGGTACTTATCCACAAGTTTTCTGTCCTTACATCAGACCTGGGAACCACACAGAAGAAGACTCCTGTTCTGGTTTCTCAGAGTAGTTAGCCAGCTGCCCACAAGCAGATCAGAAGGAAATCTTTGTGTATATATCTAATTTGATCCACTAGCTCCACATTTTAATCCATAGAAATTCCTCATTTGCTCCTCCCTGAACCTCTGCTGTTGTTGGAACTAATTATTTTATCTGCATGGGACATTTTGCCCACATAAGTTGGAGTGTGTGCAGACTTTGGCCATCTCTGTTCTTCTGTATTTTCATGCCCAGCATCATTGATTTATTTAACAGTCTGTAGACCATTTTTGAGAGCCTGTGTAGTACAGTGGATAAAATGTTCAAATAGGCTTAGGACACATGGGTTCAAATTCTTTTTCAGCTATTAACGCTAACAGGAATAAGGAGAGGCAATGGTAAAACAGTCCTTTGAATATCTTACATACAGTGGTGCCTCGCTTAGTGATCGCTCCGTTGAGCGACGAAATCACTTAGCGACTAACTTTTTGCGATGGTCCCTTTGGGGTTTTTTCGCTTTGCGATGATCATGGGGAAGCGATCACGGCGACCCTTTTTTAACAGCTGATCGGCGGTTTCAAAATGGCCACCGGGAAAACAAAATGTCCGCCCGCTGTTTTTCCTCGCTTAAGAGGCAGCGAAAATGGCGGTGCTATGGAAGAGTTTCGCTTTAAGATGAGTTTTTAAGCCCATAGGAACGTATTAATCACGTTTTAATGCGTTTCTATGGGCTTTTTAATTTTGCTTAGCAATGAAATCGCTTAGCAACGTTTTTTCCTGAATGGATTAACGTCGCTAAAGGAGGCACCACTGTACTTTAAAAAACTTATTTAGGGTTGCCATAAGTCAACACATGAGAAGGTCCATACTTTGGACCTGGTTTTCTCAATGGGAGTGGAAGATGGAGGTTTGGATGTGGAGGGGCTGGTTGTGACCCATTGTCATGGTGAGACCGCTTTCTGGTCAGGTTTAGTCTATTAGCTTCTCTCCTCTGCAAGGGTGGGGGATCTATTAAGATGATATGCCCTCGGAGACTAATGGATCTGTATGGTTTCCTGAATGCTCTAGGGCAGTGATGGCGAACCTTTTTGAGCCCAAGTGCCCAAACTGCCAAAAAAAAAAAAAAAACAATGCTGCGGGTGGTAGCCACAGTGGAAGCAGAAGTGGTGGCAGAAGCAGGAATCCTGGGCACAGAGTTGCCTCCAGACCCCACTCTGGATCTGCCTCCAGTCGTGCCCAACCTCATCACTACCTACAGCTTGGCCGGCCTGCCGCCACCAGTACCAGCTGCTCCGGATCCTGGCCCACCGCCTGTCTAGTGTGGGCGGCATATAAGTTAAATTAATAAATAAAAATAAAATAGAATAAGTCAGGTGCATACCAAGAACAACCCTTTTCAGGTGGCTTGTAATATAAAACATTAAAAATAAAATAATCATGAATTCAGAGAGATTCCACTTTTGAATGTGGAGATTCTGTTTTTCTAAGGAAAAATCAGAAGAATCTGTCACCAGTTTGGCGGGCAGGCACAACTCTTTCATGGAAAAGTTATGGTGTATGTTCATCATTCTTCCCCCCACTCCCACTCCCCACTTTTCTCCTCTGCTGAAATTAATAGCTTGATTGGATCTAGCCCTTTCATAGCTGTTAGAATTACAATACAACATTTCCTCTTTGGACTTCCTCTCTCTTTATGCAATGTAAGCAAAGAACTCCATTGTGTCTGTCTAGGGTCAGGCCTGCAGCTGTAGCTCAAATTAGGTTGACCTTAATCGGAAACACACACCCCTCCCCTTTTGGGGACAACTCATGATAGATAGATTGCTGTAGGGGACAGAACATTAGCTATCCTTCAGGTTTTTCTTCTTCTGGTGTAGTCCTTGTTTCTTCTGATCCTACTAACAATGTCTGAATGAAGTCATTCATCCACACATTAAACTTCTCCCTGTACTATTCACTTCTAGAAAAGTTGTACTTGAGAAGACAAGTTATATTCATGAAGAAAATATTGTTTAAATTCAAAATGAATCATTTATAACCTTGGCTGTCACTAAAGAGTAACATTATTGTATTCCAGCTGGTAGAAACTTTGTAAGTGATATGATAGCAGTGAGTCAAATACTTTTTTTAATTAATGGGAACCAACTGCAAGTACATTTTTGTCTTCACTTGAAAGTCAGCTGTACCGCCACACTTTCCTGCATGCAGCCTTTTTATTTATGTTGCTCATAATGTAAGAACAACTAAAGGGAAAGTGGGGGGGGGGAGAATGAATGTTTCTCCTGTTCTCCATAGAATGATCAAAAAACATTTTTAATATGTTTAATTACACTTTATACAGTCTCAGCACTAAAAAGTTTAACACCAAATTAAATGAATTGTTGATGTGCCTAGTTCCCATCTAGGAACCTCTGCTTCTCAGTGGATCTAAATTCCATAATAAGCAAGGGTGAATATATATACCTGCATAGCATTTGGCATTCTATTACTTATTTTGTCCTGAGCATAAACAGTCTTTGTTTCTTTGGTTCTTCATAATTATATCTTGACCTTTTCACTGCCTCTTTATGTCTTATAATTACATACTCTTAGGTCAATTCTGACTTTGTAGTTACCCTTTCCAGAGTTTTCTAGGTGTAGAATCAGGGTGGATCATACAATGTAACTAAAAAAAAATGATTTTGAAAATTTAAATCATGATTTCCGTTGTGATTTTAATCAGTTTGATTTTTTTTAAAAATGATGATTTTTATCCACTATATATATAGTACTTGGAGTTAGGTAGCTAGCTGTGGAGACAGAAATTGGAAGTTCAGTTCTTCACTGTGTATCTCAGAAGAGCCAGTCTGTGTGGCCTTGGGCAAGGCACATGGTGTTCTAGGATGTCCTCAGAAGAAGGGAATGGTAAACCATTTTGAGTATTTACCTAGAAAAACGTCACCATAAGTCCGAATTGACTTGATAGCACATCACCACCACCACCACTGCTAACTGTGAGACTGTATAGCTTTCCTAAGACTATACAAGCTGGTTCATCTTCTTCAAGGCACAATGGGGAATCAAACTCCATATCATTGGGCTATCTAGCAAGCTAATCATCTGAAGCCACTCAAAAAATCCTTGCATATATCTCCCATCCACTTCTGGACTGAGGTATTAAAAAAAACTGTGCTTGCCTTAATCGAACTTCTTTGATCGCTTACCTCCATAATTTCTAGCAATTCAAAGGCCCTGTGACAAACCCAGACCTACTGGGATATGTCACACAGTTACACTAAGCTGCCACCAACCATTCCCCTTAAGAAGTCACACAGACCAGGGATGGATTTTTAAACAATAAAAAGAATAAGGTTTATTTTAAATACACACAGGGAAAAATAAACAATCAGGTGAATAGGATAAAGTAACGTGGCTTATTCTCACTCATACAAGCATACAGTTTGGTTCACCCAGAACCCTTAACTTGAAGCACAGACCCTGAACCTATCAGTTCTGGCTAACCAACAGACACCTGAACCTATCAGGTTGGTACTCTGACACACAGTAGTACCCTGTCTGACACACAGACTCCCACAACAGCTTCTTCTTCCCAGCTGCTGCTTCGTCACATCCCAGTCTCTCACAGTGTCTCCTAGTGTGTGTGTTCACCACACACGCTCCACATTTATATACAGTACAGCCCCTCCTCCTGATGTCCCGCCTTCCACTCCCCATAGGATGGAACTTTCCCTCCAAACCCATGACAGACAGGTAACATCAGTGCTGTATGTAACACCTCCCCTCTTTATAAGTTGTTTTGTAGGGGGAAAGCTAAGGTGCTTTTCACCAAAAAACAACCTGAATAAAATACACAAAACAGTTATACATACCATATTATACTTACTTATACTTACATTCTAAGTTAATCATAGCAAATAGGCATTTAAACATTTACCATATACATTACATCAATTTACCTTTATTCATACAAACCAAGTTCAAAAAAAACACAGGTACATTTAACTTTTTGTCATCCATTATATACACATAGTCCATGTTCTTTCGCCGTCTTCATTCTTCAGGTCTTCTTGACAAGGCGTCAGCAACACAGTTCACCGACCCTCTGACCACCTTCACTTCAAAGTCATAGTCCTGTAGGTTTAAAGCCCACCTCATAAGTTTGCTATTGTGGGTTTTCATTGTCTTTAACCATTGCAATGGTGAATGGTCAGTACACAGAATAAAATGTCTTCCCCAGATGTAAGGCTTGGCCTTCTGGATCGCGTAGACTATGGCCAGACACTCCTTCTCCACGGTTGCCAAATGTCTCTCACCTTTTTGAAGTTTCCTACTCAGGTAGGACACTGGATGCTGGTCACCATTCTCATCCTCCTGGCACAGAACTGCTCCTACCCCGCTGTTAGACGCATCGGTGTAGATGATGAACTCCCGGTCGAAGTCTGGAGCACGCAGGACAGGATAGTTGATTAACGCCTCCTTCAACCTCTGGAACGCCGCCTCACAGTCGCTGGTCCACGGGATGCGGTCATCAGCCTTCTTCCTCGTCAGATCGGTCAGCGGAGCCGCAATCTCGCTAAACCTCGGGATGAACTTTCTGTAGTAGCCCACCAACCCAAGAAATGATTTGACTTTTTTCTTGGTGTTGGGTCTAGGCCAATCACGAACAGCTTCTATTTTGGCCTCCAGGGGTTTAATCATTCCTCCCCCTACCATGTGACCCAAGTATTTTATTTCTGGGCTACCCAGCTGACACTTGCTGGCCTTTACCGTTAGCCCTGCTGCACTTAACCTCTGCAGCACTAACTCCAGGTGTATCAGGTGATCTTCCCAGGTATTACTGAAGATCCCTATGTCGTCAATGTAGGCCACTGTAAAGTCACTGAGCCCTGCCAAGGTCTGGTCCATCAGCCTTTGGAATGTGGCTGGTGCATTTCTGAGACCAAAGCTCAGGACTCGAAACTCATAGAGACCAAAAGGGCTGCAAAAGGCAGTCTTTTCTTGATCCCTGGGATCAATTCTTAATTGCCAATATCCCTTTACCAGGTCCAATGATGAGATGAACCGACAACCCCCTATGGTTTCAATCAGGTTGTCTAGCCTGGGCATTGGGTAGGCATCAGGAGTGGTTACACGGTTTAATTTCCTGTAATCGACACAAAACCTAATGCTCCCATCAGGCTTGTCCACAAGGACTATCGGAGAGGACCAAGGACTAGAAGAGGGGACGATTATGTTCTCCCTAAGCATCTCGTCCAGCTCCTTCCGCACCTTGTCCCTATAGGGTCCCGTTACTCGGTATGGGGATACTGCCTGCGGGGGTGCATCCCCTGTGTGGATCCGATGCATCACTCCCTTCACTATCCCCGGCTTGTTGGAAAACACCTGTTGATATTTACTAAGCAGCATTTTCAGTTCTTGCTGCTGGTCTTGGGTGAGTGCAGGACTGATCTTTACCTCCTCTGGGTTGTATTTTACTTCCCCTCTACCCTCCCAGAAGGGTAATTCAGCTTCCTCACTCTCAGCTGCTTTTATAGCAAATAGAACCCTCTGTTCCCCTCTGTAGTAGGGTTTTAGGGCATTCACATGAACCACCCTCCTTGCTTGGTTCTCCTCCTGCTCTATTAGGTAGTTCAGGTCTGACATCTTGGAAATGACCCTATATGGTCCTGCCCATTTGAGCTGCAGTTTATTCTCTCTGCAGGGCCTAAGCCAAAGCACTTCCTCCCCTGGGTCAAAGTGCCTCTCTCTAGCTTTGTGGTCATACCATGTTTTCTGTCTGACCTTCTGAGCTTGCAGGTTTTCTGCTGCCAGCTCTAGATTTCTCCTTAGGTCATTCATCAAGGTGTCTATGTATGTCACAACGTCTTGTGGGTCATCCTGGGTGATCTGCTCCCAATCTTGCTTGATCAAATCAAGGGGCCCTTTCACCCCTAAGTGTGCAGCAAACATGTCAGAGTGACCCCTTTGTAAGATCATGGGGCGATACTTTCCAGGTACCACCAGCTGACTTCTGATCCCATCTCCCCCTTTTGAGATATTCCTCAGGGTCTCTCTATATAAAATCCCCTTTTCCTCCAGAAATCCCACTGGGGTTTCAGGTGTTAGCTGGGCGTCAGTCACCTGTTCAAAACACTTTTGGAGAGTGGCGTCTGCCTTTTGCTCCTGTCCAAATCTGCTGTCTGTGGTTAAGGTTTCCACCACAGCTTCTGAACTCCCCTCTGCTTCCGTCTCTGGCTCATCATTACCCCCCTGAACTGTCCCTGTGGTGGCTTGTGAGCGTGTAATCACTAGCACCCGTTTCACATGTTCAGCCAGGTCATTTCCCACGAGCACGGCTGCTGGCAGAGTCGATGAAATCGCTAGCCGCCAATCTCCCCTCCAGCCTTGAAAGTTGACAGGTATCTCTGCTACTGGCAGAGAGATTACCTGCCCCTCAATCCCTGCCACCTTCATGCTCTCATTTGGGATTATAAACTCCCTAGGGATGATATCTGGATGGCACAGGGTTACCTGGGAACAAGTGTCCCGCAGCCCCCTATACTGTCGGTCAAGTATTCCTACGTCCACCCCTGCTGTCTCAAACAACTGAGAATCTGTTTTTATCAGCAAGCAGCGCTTTACCTCTATAAGAGGACCATTTTCCTCAGCCTGATCAGCAGAGGTAGCTGTTCCAGACTGAGTAGTCATGGCAACAGGCTCCCTCAGTGAGACTGAGCCTTGCTCTTTCTGGACACAGAACACAGCTTTTGGCTTGGTTCCACTAGACTCCTGAGGCACCATTCCTTTTAGCTGCTTTAATTTCTCACACTCTGAGATTAGATGACCCTTTCCCTGACAGAAATAGCATTTCCTGGTGTATTTTGATTCTCTCTCATCTTGTTTTGATTTTCCCTCCAAAATCTGAGGTCTTAGTTTCATGTCTGAGGGCTTCCCTTCACCATGGGCCCCTCCCCCTTGCTGGCTTTTCCCTGGTCCCTGAGAGTACTTGCTGTAGGTTTCTTTGGGTTTACCCACAGATTTCCCCTCACCCAAGGGCTTTCTTATTTGGGAAATAAAATCTGCGATCTCTGCGGCTTCTGCCACAGACCTCGGTTTCCTTTCCCTCACCTGGAATTTCAATTCCCCATGCAGGACTGAATAAAACTGTTCCAGTGCTATCAAGTCTTTAAGCTGCTCATAGGTCTCTGTCCCCTCCTGCGATAGCCATTTCTCAAGCAGCCTCACCAATTGGGCCCCCACTTGGGTAAAAGTCTGTTCTGGTTTTTTGGTGAGGGACCGGAATCTTTGTCTCAGCTGCTCCGCATTTATCCCATGTCTGGCAAGCACCAGTTTTTTAAACTCTGCAAAATCTTTCATCAGTTCCTCAGGCATCTCGGCATAAACCTCAGCCAGGCTACCACTGATTAAAGATCGCATGATGGTCATCTTCTCAGTTTCCCTCACTGAGAAGTCCACAAACGCTCTTTCCACTAAGGAAAAGAACACCTCAGGACAATCTCCCTTGTGGTACACAGGGAATTTCTTCAGGTCAGCCTTAGACAATTGGCCTCCCTCAGAATCCCTATTATTATTATTGTTCTGGTTCATCAGTTCCAGTTTTCTTAATTCAAACGCCATTCTCTCTCTCTCCAATCTTTCCTCCCTCTCCATTCTCTCTCTCTCTAATTCAAATTGCCGCTGTTTCTCTCTTTCCCTTTCCTCCATTTTTTCTCTCTCTAACCTTTCCTCCACTTCAAATTGCCTCATCCTCAGTTCATGCTGTTGGGCTATGAGCAATTTTCTAAGTTCTGGGTTCTGCTCTCCTGTGCTGTCACCTTGCACTGAGCCAAATTCATCCTCAGAACCTTGGTCAATCTGGGGGTCTTTCACTTCACTCATTTCTGCCATCTGGCTTCGAGTCAAGGGCATAATCCCCCCCTCAGAACAGGCTGCTTTAAAAAGTCAAGCCTCAGAATAAAACGACCACTTTTTTCCTTCTTGCCTCAGAACCAGCTCTCCCTAGAGATTGCTGCTGTTCTTCAGCACTAACTTGCAACAGTATCGAGTCAGAGCCTACCCCCCTCTGCTGGGCCTCTCAGCTGGCAAGCTAGATCACTGTTACTACGCAGTTTTGCCTCAGCTTTTTCCCGCCAAAACTAGGCTGCCTCAGAGCACCTTAATCTAAGTCTCCCCAGTTGGCACGTTCTTCTACTAGCGCACCTCCCCGTGAGGTACACCTAGAAGATTACCTACGCGCCTCAGACTGTCCCTGACTAGACCCCCCTTGCTCTGGGCACACTTGCCAAGGCTTTGCTGGACCGCTGGACAACTGGACCAGTCGTATCCCACACGCTGGACACCAATCAATGTGACAAACCCAGACCTACTGGGATATGTCACACAGTTACACTAAGCTGCCACCAACCATTCCCCTTAAGAAGTCACACAGACCAGGGATGGATTTTTAAACAATAAAAAGAATAAGGTTTATTTTAAATACACACAGGGAAAAATAAACAATCAGGTGAATAGGATAAAGTAACGTGGCTTATTCTCACTCATACAAGCATACAGTTTGGTTCACCCAGAACCCTTAACTTGAAGCACAGACCCTGAACCTATCAGTTCTGGCTAACCAACAGACACCTGAACCTATCAGGTTGGTACTCTGACACACAGTAGTACCCTGTCTGACACACAGACTCCCACAACAGCTTCTTCTTCCCAGCTGCTGCTTCGTCACATCCCAGTCTCTCACAGTGTCTCCTAGTGTGTGTGTTCACCACACACGCTCCACATTTATATACAGTACAGCCCCTCCTCCTGATGTCCCGCCTTCCACTCCCCATAGGATGGAACTTTCCCTCCAAACCCATGACAGACAGGTAACATCAGTGCTGTATGTAACAGGCCCTCTTCTCTTTCAGGTGACTACTGTCTCCCCACCCCCTCTGTGTCTCAGCATTTCTTCCTTCAAGTTCATCATCAGAACCCACCTGATCTATGAAGCTTCTGGCTCAGGGCTTTTATTTTTATCACTGTGGTTACTAAGTCTAGATGTGTATGACTGAACTGAATGCACATTTTTCTCTACTTTATACCCATATTTACATAATTTCTACTTCTCTGTTGCGTTCCCTTATCTCATATTTTAGAGTATAAGTTCTTTGGGGCACAGTCTTACCTACTGTCTAAAGTTTGATGCTATATCCATTGTGCAGTGGTGTAAACAAGGGTTGTAATTCTCCAGGATATCTCAGTAGTTTTCTACATCATGGTATCCTCCAGAATCAGCTTGTGTGGTCCAAGGAACTGTTTTATATCAGTTCCACTTTTATCCTTTTGGAAGCTTTCAGATCACAGTGTTTGTT
Organism: Pogona vitticeps; assembly: GCF_051106095.1. Classification (NCBI taxonomy): domain Eukaryota; kingdom Metazoa; phylum Chordata; class Lepidosauria; order Squamata; family Agamidae; genus Pogona; species Pogona vitticeps. Next base: position 180,587,723 of record NC_135787.1, read on the forward strand.
GATCCAATCTTCCCTTGGGAACGCATGTGGAGTTTGACAGAGACCTCTTGTATATTCCAAATCCTCCTTCTTTTCAGTACTTATATAAAACTTCTAGAAGAAGTTTTCTGAAATGTTGGAACTAGATGCTGTCATGCTGATGCCATATAGATTTTTTTTTCTTTCTGGTTCTACAAGGATGCATCTGTCAGTGAAATATTTTATTTAAGTGGGCTTGGAAATCATCTGATGTAGTACAGTTTTAACTAAAACTAGTTCAGACAAAATAGTTTCTTATAGCAAAGAATGGAATACCAAATCTGGAGTATGTTGGAAATGCTGATTCTAGATGGACTTGGGCTCTGCTTGAAGGAAAAGCTTCATAGTTTGGATGTACATCTGGCTCTGGCTTCCCTGCTTGGATTCCACATTGAGGCAATTGTTAGAAGCATCTAACAATTAACAACTAACTAGAAGTTTTGTTTTTACAAATTTTATATGCCAATTAAGATGGTTCCTGGAAGCAAAGAATGTGACATTGTGGTACACTAAGCTAATGTAATTGGCTCTGTTTAGCACCTTTGAAAATGATTAGCAAATTGAGGCTAGCTCAGAACACATACATTTCATCTTTTGGAAGCAGGACTTTCTACTCAGTGTCAAGGCAAGAGGGTCTGCCTCCTGTGGCAGGAGGACAGTGTTAATTTTTACAAGGTTTTGGCCATTATTTTAATGTGTTGAAAATACAGATGGGTGTATTCATATACGAATACCCCTGCACAGGTTGATATAAGGAGGGTCCGGCCCCCTGGGGCCAGAATGTCCACTCAGCTTTCCACTGTTGCCACAGACTCCGCACTCCCTTCCAGTCGCTCCGGAGCACCCTCCAGGGAGCCACTCTTCAACCTGGCAGGGAGACTTGTTGTCCCTCCTCCTGCCAGGAGTAGCTAGTGGACCACAAGCTCTGCAGCGAAAGGAAGGGAGCATGGAGCCTGCAGCAGCAACAGAAGCGTGATGGACCCTCATTATGTCCACCTATGCAGGAGGATTCATATTCATATACAAATACCCCCCATCTCTAGTTGAGCATCTAAATTCTGTTAACAGAATTTCTGGTAGTTATTTTTCCTATGATTCAAGAGGGTAGAATTTATTATGTCATATGCTAAAATAATTTGAAAGGAGCATTTATTTATAACACATTTAAAATATTGTCTAATGAAGTTGAGTGTGGGCTTAATCCAGTTCTATACTAAACGTCTGTGTAGATCTGTTGAACCAATAAAGTCTACATAAGCAATGATTTACCAATTTATTAATTCAGTGGGTCTATTTGGGATTAACAGGTGAAATTAAGCCTATAACATCTATGAACTATCCTTATATTTTCTGTCAATCACCCATCTTTTCAGGTTCTTCTAGATATGATTAGCAGGCCATGCCTTTCTTTTCTCTGTTGGACTTGGGGAACTAGCAGCTATTGTACTTTCATGCTGTTTCTTACCATGTTTCTTTTTTAAAAAACAATTCTGAACCCCATTTTTAAAAATAGTTTCCTAATAGTGTGGTCAAAAATGGTTATTATAAGTTAGTATTTGTTTGGTGAGGATAAAAAGATTTGACTTGTTTGGCAAAACAACCTTTCACAGAAGGAAAGATAAAGCTGAAGTTGAAGGTAACTAAAAATCCTGTCAAACATCTGGTTCCCATTTCAGGTTCTCATTATAGTCTGAATCAAAGCAACAAGTATGCAGTGGTAGTCTGCACAAATTGACAGGAGAGCCTGGCATGCTCTGCTTAGAACAGAGCCTCATTGCAACTCTTGTGGGGCAGAAGAGCGGAAGCTTCTGGTTTTAACCACTTATGTAAAAGTCAGATTCAAATACCTAACATGATTGGTTGAGTCAACAGACTCTTTTCCCCAGAGGAAATGGCAATTACATACTGAAATCTTTGCTGTCTCTCAGAAATGGAAGATTTCACGGCTCAATTTGTTGATTTTGAACAGCAAGACAAACATAGAAAAGTAAGCAAAGTAATTTGAGATTCTTGAGGGTCTTTTTTTAAACTGTACTACATACTTTTACTGACTTTTTTCAGCTGTCATCCAAGGATCAGGTGTAGTTTATTGTTGATAGCTAGGTAATGTAGGTAATTTATTTCCATTTGGCAGGATTCCAGAATAAGTAGCTTACAGCAGATTCTAATTTCTTTATACTCATGTTAATGAAGACTGGAAGAGCTGATAGTTAGAAACAGGCACACATATACATATGTGTGTACCCGTCTGTATGTGCCCATACACACATATATATTCTTACACTCTCATTCACTCGCACTTCCCACAGTGGTGAAAACACCTGCCATGGTATGTATACCTGTTAGAAAGGATAGATCCTTATTTTGTTTTTCTGTATGATGAATATGATCAAAATGTGTTTAGCATGTACATATAGTGACTTTTAAGGGGCGTGGTGGCATTGCGGGTTAAACCGCAGAAGCCTCTGTGCTGCAAGGTCAGAAGACCAGCAGTTGGAAGATCGTATCCATGCGATAGAGTGAGCTCCCGTCACTTGTACCAGCTCCTGCCAAAATAGCAGTTTGAAAGCATGTAAAATGCGAGTAGGGTGGGGCTGGCTGGCAAGCTGCAGTTCCGGATGGAGGGTGCAAGAGGCGCTGTCTTGGGAGAGAGCCAGTGAGCAAAGTGAGGCTTTTTTTACTCTTGACAGCAGAGGATGCGTGGGCGCTTCGGGGGGTCAGGCAAGGTGGGGGCCACAAACTATTGTCCGGTGGGCTGCAAATAGCCCCCGGGCCGCACGTTTGAGACCCCTGCTCTAAAGTAAATTCCAAAATCCATGCTGCGATAATAACTTCATTAAGCCACCTAAAATGCACAAAACTCTTTATGTAAGCTTGTGAGAATACTGCTTCATCCGGCATGATAGTACAAAAAGCCAGAGGCTTAAAGAAGTGTATGCTGCCTTAAGAGGTAATGAAGAAGGAACTGTGGCTGCAGTTGTTAGATTTCAACCTCAAGAGCCTTCATAGTCTTCCTGATGTGAAATAATCTCTACTGTGGATTTTCCTTCTATTTTTTACCTAAAATTAAAAATAGTTGTGCCCATGGAGCTGAAACTACTTCTGCTCCCCTTAAATATTTCGTATTCCAGAAACTAAATGTGAATTAACTTTTACTTTTAATAATGAAGGAGAGTTGTAATATGCTGTAAAATAATCAATACTTTGTTTCTTTGGGTTCTGAAAAACAATGGAAATTTCTTGGTATGTCTACATTTAATTACAATTAATTTAGTTTTAAAAGGCTGTTTTTTTCAGTAAAATAACTGTTTCCATCAGTTAGAGTTTACAGCTTGATAAACCTCCAAGCAAGGTCTTAAGACTGACACAAGCTGTTGCCTGAAATATGCATTTCAGATCTACTTTTCAGTTATGACAAGATCCAGGCTGAAGAATGGCCTCTTAATTAGATTTTATTATGTCAGTCTAACTGATGACAGTCTTAACTGGTCAGTGGTTTCAGAGATGGTGTGAGTCATTAATCACTGAATGACTAGAAATTTGAGGAAATCCGGACCTGGAGTCTCTTAATTGGATTGTTGATGTCAGCAGTTCTGGGTGATGATAAATCATTGTATGTTTGGATGTGAAAGAGTCATAAAAGTAATTGTTTGTCTGCATTAGCATTTCTGTTTGATTCCCCCCCCCCCTTGTGGTGATTGTGGTTTGTTCAGAGGCTAGGAATCTCATGCTGTTTGCCAACAGGTACAAAGAAGCAGAAAATTGTATTTAGGGCTAGGGTTTTAATTAATTCTATATTCCAGCTCCATGTTACAGCTTACTATGGAGCTTAAAAAAGACAAACTTTTCAAATTGAGTAACTTAGATTCAAAATGAGTTGTAGGACTTTATACTTGGAAAGAACACTTGTTTTCTCAGACATTTGCTCTTATCACAATACAAAATAATCCAAACATAGAGATGTAGCATATATTTTTTAAAGGAGCAGCTGTTGGTCGAAAAGTTAGTTGTCCTCAATTGGTCTACCAAACTTTTCTTAAGAGCAAAATTTTAGAGGCCTTTTAGAGGTCTTAATTACACTGTGTGTTAAGCAAATAAGAGGGAGGAGAATAAAATTTCAAAATTGATGGGGCTAGATATTATAGCCATGGGAGCTGAAGTTACATAAGGTACAAAACTGAGACAGCAGACTTTGAGAGCCTGCATGGGGTATATCTCAATGAGTATAAAAACAGTTGGCTATCTCTACAAATACTCAACAAACTGGCCTTTTATTGCTGTGAGGCCCCCAAAGTGGAGGCCTTAGTGGGAGTGCCGTCGCTCTCAAAGAGAACCCTCCACACACAGACATCCCCACCTCCGTCCCCAACGCGTCGGGAAGAGAAAGGCGTGGAGACCCCAGATTGGGAGCAAGTGGTCGCCGAACCCCTTACCTTGAATAAGGGGGTAGATACGCGAGACCTGGAGACGACTATGAAAGGGTTAACCCTTTCCCCGAGACCCGGGGAATCTTTGGCGGGAAGAAGGAGGGAGGAGATTGAGGCAGCGGCGGGAGATATAAGAGGGAAGCCGGCAGAGATACCGGGGGGATGGGAGTGGATCTGGATGGAGGATCCCTGGACCCACAAATGGGAGCAGGTCTGAGTCCCCCATGAGGAGGCGGAGAAACGCCGACAGCTTGGGCTGAAACCTCGCCCTTCGTATTGGGGTGAAACCGAGGCCAAGGAGTGGAGGAGGAAGCTCCGGGAAGAAAGGGAAGCGGTAGCCCGAGAGCTAGAGCAGAAGAAGCAATGGCATATAGCCGAATTGAGGAAGCTGGGGGGTTACCCAGCCCCTGGGGAGTCGATGGAGGAGACGGGTCGTCCTGGGGTGAGTGGAGCGGGGACGAAGAGACTATTCCGTTGATCTCGTTGGAAGAAGAAATGGACCCTGGGCAGGGGACTGTGCCGTTATTAACAGGACCTTGGAACCCAGAGACAACCAACCCTTTTATAAATGGTTTATGGACCCCGTTGAAACCGAGTAACATGTTGCAAGAATCTCTGAACCCCTTTTTAGGCGTGAACCCTGTTGGAGTTGATGTTGCAATAAATACTGAACCCTTTAATTTACCTCAACCGACTCGTCCTTTATTTGGAGAACAAACAGCCCCGAAAACTGAACCCTCACAATTGCCTTATAGTAAAGAATGTGATCTTTCTCCTGGCATGGAATAGAAACACAGTTCTTCATGCCTCTGTGAATTCATACAAATGGGTTGTTCTGCACCTGCGTTGAATGTCTCAGAAGATTCTACAGCTAAAAGTAACAAATTAATGGGACGTTTCCCCATGGAGCACATGCTCTGCCCACCCAAGATTCCCCTCAGTTCCTTTTTCCCGCTGAGCTGATCAGACTTACGGAAGAATTGATCAATTTTCTTGAGCTATTTACTAATGATTATTCAATACTTCCTCCTTTAATTAACAACTAAATTGATATATTCTTATTTTCAATTAACTAATCAACATTCCCCTTGTAAGTTCATTCTATTTTGCCTTTCCCGCCTTTTGGCTCCCCACCCACCCATTCTTCAACTGCTTTCCCCTCGGGTTTCCCGCTCTTTATGGCCTCACCGGCCCCGTTTAAGTGTTGTGTTGGCTGTTCTAACAAAATACTGCTTTCTGATGACCACGAGCGTTGCTTATTCTGCTTGAGCGAGCAGCACCCCACTCTTCCTTGTGCAGCTTGTAAGAAGCTAACTAAACCGGCGCTGAAACTCAGGCTCCAAAGGCTCAGTTCATACCTTTGGAAGAGATCCTTGAATCCTCCATCAGCCTCTATGGAAGTCTCCAGATCACCAGATTTGTCGGTATAGCAGCACATTTCCAAATCAGCCAGCTCCCGACCCAATAACTCCATGATCTAAGGAGACTGCTGAGAAGACCAAATCAGCAGCCAAGCAAAAGTTGACATCGATGTCGAAAACACTGTCTTGAGCTCACAAGCTGGCTAAGAAAAAGAAGAACAAATCGGTTACAAAAAAGACAAAGCAAGCCAAACCAGTACATATTGAGCCCCCTCAGGAGACTCTACATTCGCCAATCCTAGAGGAGTCATCAAGAGAGGCTCATGGTTCTAATTCAGAGAGAGAGAGAGGAGTCACAACCAATAGTGACTCAGGCTCTGACCTCGACAGGAAGCCTATCACCTCATGTTGGCCTTTCAATTGCTGAGTCACCATCCAGCCAGGCCTCGGCCCATTCTAGCCCTTCATCAGGGTGGGCAACTGAGATCCAGTTACAGTGGTGCCCCGCATAGCAACATTAATCTGTTCCGGATTAATCGTCGCTATCCGGAAACAGTGCTATATGGATGGAAAACCCCCATAGGAACGCATTAAACTTCAGCCCAGCGCGAGGAGGACCCAGCGTTGCTTGCAAGGAGGGAGACGATTCCTCCCTGCCTGCCTGGCTTGCTTTTCCAAAGGAGAAGCAAGCCGGCGGCCAGGGAGGAATCGTCTCCCTCCTTGCAAGCAATGCTGGGTCTTCCTCGTGCCGGCTGACCTCAGCCCAGCGCGAGGAGGACCCAGCGTTGCTTGCAAGGAGGAGACGATTCCTCCCTGGCCGGCCCTCCCCCGTGGCCGCTCTGAAGCGCTGGCCGGCATTTTCGTGGCGGGTGCGTCGGAGCAGCCGCAGGAGAGCCCTCTCCTGCGGCTGCTCCGACGCGCCCGCTGGAAAATGCTGGCCGGCCGGCGCTTCAGAGCGGCCGTGGGAGAGACCTCACCCACGGCCGCTCCGACGTGCCCGCCCCGAAAATGCCGGCCGGCTGGCGCTTCAGAGCGGCCACGGGAGAGACCTTGCCCATGGCCGCTCCGATGCGCCGGCCAGGGGCCTATGGGGAAAGCGATTTTTTCCCATAGGAAACATCGCAACGCGATCGCTTTTGCGATTGCAAAAAACGAATCGCTATGCGGATTCGTCGTTAAACGGGGCACTCGTTATGCGAGGCACCACTGTATCTGGTTCGGAATCTTCATGCCACTCCCCATGAAAATATCGGGAGAAGCAGAAACATATTTCACCTCTAGGGCATATACCCTGTATGGAGATTATTTCCATTATCCAATGTATCTGCGATACCATCATTTTGACATTGACAAAAGATTCCTTATCTGATGCAGGCATACTATGACCGTCCTTACTACAATGAGCCGAAACATGTTCGGTGTGCCTCTCCATGCCAACATAAATACATTTCATCACCTTCTTCATCGCCACGACACCAACAACAACCTCAGAAATCAATGACAGCTCCTTCTGCACCCCAAATCAACTCTAAAGCGTTCTAGCTCTACATCCAGTCCCAAACGCTCCAAGAAATCTAGTTATTCTTCGAAACAGCAACAGCCATCTCAGTCTACAACAACTTACACAAGTCCTCATCTACCAACAGAATCGGAAACACTACCATACCGATCTTCTCGTCGAGCCCAGATTTTATGCACACTTCCTCCTCTACCAAGCACCATCGCCAACATCCTCATCATCCTCTGCTGAAGATAAAAACTCTTAATTCATCACAGGAATCACCCTCCAACCTTCCTACCCCTCCTTCTGATACGATAATCATCCCCCATCTCCTTCTGAAGATTATACATCATATTCTCAGCTCATATTCTCAGCTCATATCCCGGATGGCCAGAGCTCTACAACTCCAGGCCAGGACTTTAACTCTCCTATTCTCCCCCCCCCCAACCCCAAAGTACACGGCACTATGATTTTTGTCTTAGATTTAACTCATTAGCTGATTTCAGACATAAGGCTGGAATCCTATTGGTGTTTGTGTAAGATCTGAATGACTTGTCAGAGCTGATTGCAGCTAATTGATGAGGTGCTGAATTGCACGATGAAGCACACAGACAGGTATGCAACTGAGATGTATCTCAGCACCTGGTTAATTAACTATAGCAAATTGCTCATACTTTATGCAGACACCTTTAGGATTATGGCAGTAGCGTTAAAATACAATCTAATGCTGAGTTACTGTTCTGGTGTGTAAACTGTGGCTTTAATGAACCATGGTTTATCTTTCTTTGATGAAATAATTACAAGCCACTACTAAAAGCTGTACATTTATCCTCTCACTTGTGAAGAGGGAAGAATCAAATGTGTGAGCACAAGGTTTGCCATGGCATGCTCTCATTGCTACAACATGGGTGGGGAGATAGTTTTAGTCCAAGGACCATTCATTCTCTCTCTCTCTCTCTCTGTCTCTCTCTTTTTTTTTTTTCAGGCACACACACTGAAACCATTTCCCTTCCTTCATATATACCTCATGCTGTGCACAGGGGGACTTTTTTATTTAAGTATTTATTTAAGGACAGGGTAGGGAATACAAAAGTAGGGGGGAAGAGGGAAGAGGGGGAAAAAGATTAGGGGGATAGGAGAACACAGAGTATGCCATCATCCAATCAATTCATATTACAATAACAGATCAACTTTTTACTTTTTCACAGTTTGATTACCCTCCTACTTTCATCTTATCATTTAATTTTAGTTTAATTCTATGTTACTCCAACACTATCTGGTAACTGCAGCAATTTATACAATACATCCCATCGTTCAGTTTCCTTTTGAATTGAACAGTCTTTCAGCCCATCTGACAGAATATCCATTTTTGTCACTTCCCATATTTTCACAATAAGATTCTCTTGTTTCAGTGTTTGTTTCTTGAGATTTTTAACATAATGCTTTTTAATTTTGGAAGCTGCATAGGTCACTGGATAACTCTCTATCCCATCTATGTTACCTGGTGTCATGCCCAATAAAGACGGTTCTGAAGTTTGTGCAGCTTCATTTAGGTTTTGTTTGACATCTAATGCCCCCTCTTTCGTCACTTTCATCAGATCTTCTATTTTGCTAAGACCTTCATGTACTTGCTGAAACCCTGTTATTATTATCTTTTGCATGGTAATCTGCCATTCCTTTTCTATTTCTTGTACCACTGTTCCAAAACTTTGGGATTGAACAGACCAAGTCTCCATTTGTTGTCTTAAATTTTTGGAGGCCATCTCAGGCTTACCAATGAATGGGGTTTGTATAAATAATACTATGCCCTTAACCACAATGATCGTCCCTTATATATCCTTCAACAATTTCCACAATTTTATCAACAATCCAAACCCCTAGTCATAAACCTCTCCTTAGGTCTCCCTCCAATCTTTATCCAAATATCAAAATATAAAAATCAACTTTTAACCCAGCAAATTCAAAATCAAATAGAACCGTGGCATAATTATTTCTTCTTCTCCAGAGTTTAGCAAGCTTCTGTTGTCAGTCTCACACGCAGGCCAGCAAACAAAACAACAATCACAGGATCTCAAACTGTCCAATAGTTGTCCTTGAAGCCCGTCTTATGATCTTTCCATTAACCCCTTAATGTTCCTCAGTCCAGTCGACCACGTCAGCTCCTTCTTTCTTCTCCAGAAAACAACCAGATTCTGTTATTAACAATTCACAGAGTCCAGGAAAAGGCAAAGAGAAATATGTCCCAACCAAACTGCATTCACGAAACTCAAGTCTCTTAAATCCTGTCCGATGGCATCAGAACCGTCTGGGATTCTTTTCCAGAAACGTAAGATTTTTTCCGTCTCACTCTCTTGGCTTTGAAATCAGCCTGCTATATTAAGAGTTCACTTGGGGAAGAAAGTTAGTTTCGCTTTTGAGGCAGACTGATAAAATAGGCTCGCCGCTGCTTTTCTTCTTTCAGCCAAATATTTTCATTCTTATTTTCAGTTTAATGGGGCTGTTTCATAAATCAAAGGCTTCAGCTTACTTAGTTGCTATATATTTTAAGCTTATATTGGTTGTTCTCCTCTCCCCGATAAAGGGTTACTCACGGCTCCGTGCCAAATATGGCGCCCGCTCCGATCCGTGCTGGGTGATCGGGAAAGGGCTCTTTGATCTCCGTTTGCCTTTTAAAGTTCTTCCCGACCTCCTTTTTCGCTCCTGTAAAAGTGTCTTACAATGTTTGGAAGCTGTTTTAAATGATTGCAATGGTTAGTCCACCTCCTGAAACCTATGCAAACTGATTTTGGTGTTGTTCTGACACTTCGTTAACTTATGATGATTTTTTGTTTTTTCCATTGGAAACCATTAGACAGACCATCCAATGGTTTCCAATGGAGAAAATTCAAAAAATCATCATAAATTAACGAAGTGTCAGAACAACACCAAAATCAGTTTGCATAGGTTTCAGGAGGTGGACTAACCATTGCAATCATTTAAAACAGCTTCCAAACATTGTAAGACACTTTTACAGGAGCGAAAAAGGACTTCGCAAAGGCATTGAAATGTATTGAGTCGGCTTCAATACATTCCAATATAGGAAACATTGTTTCACTCAACGATGTTTCCTATGGGGATTTTCACTGAACGATGGATGGCAATCCGTTCCAATTGGAACGGATTAACCGGTTTTCAATGCATTCCTATGAGAAATGGTGTTTCACAGAACGATGTTTCACACAACGTTGATTTTTTTGGAACCAATTAACATCATTGTGTGAGGCACCACTGTACTGACACTTGTTGTCTGTAGGCCTAGCTACTGTTAAATGCATAAGAAGCCAGTAAAATAGTTGTGATTAGAGATATCACAACACCACTACAGATGCAGATGACAAGGGTCCACCCCCCTGGGGCCAGACTAACCACTCAAGATTTTGCCGCTGCTGCGAGCTCCATGGAGTCTTCCTAAATCTCTGTTGCTCATGATGGATTAGCCACTCTGAGACCTGGCAGAGAGGCTCATCATCCTGCCTTCTGCCAGGACTGGCTAATCCATCACTAACCCTTGTTATCTGCACCTGTGGGGGGATATTTGTATACAAATACCCCATCTCTAGTTGTAATCTTGTGAGCAAGTTAGTCAATGTTATAGTCTATGAGGAAACTAAATTTAGAACAAAGTTGCAGTAATGATTTCATTTTAGCAAATATTACAAAATTCTGAAGATATACATTTGCAGTACTTCCTCAAGGGGGAAAAATCTTGATTTTCTTTCATAAAGTTGTCGTATGTGGAATCCGGTTTGTGGGTATGATGATACAGGAATAGAAATGAACTACAATGAAAGAAAAGTTGTTTCTGAATCTCAATGACTTAATGGAAGTAACAGATTCAAATCATGTAGTAAATTTCATATATTTCATAAATGTGCATTTTCTTAATATATTCTGTTCAATTTTTTTGGTGGTCATGATTATGACAGGTTTCAAAATTCTATTTCCTTTATAGTGATATGTTAGGGAGGCTTAACATGAGATCATGGAATCAAAGAATAATGGATTTGGAAAGGGCCTGTAAGGCTATGGCGTAACTTTAAGAAAGGAAGTCATAATCTGTAAGACCCTGAGTCAACAAGACCTAAGCAACTCTGTTAATGATAAACCAACCATAAATTGGAAGTGATGGAATGCATATAGCAACAAAAATACTGTATGTAACATCTTCCTTACACTTGCTAATTTAGATTTATAAATGGATTACTATCATGCCTCTTGCCAAAAGTGGCAAGATAGCATGTTATTCTTTCTTTAAAGCCAGAATGCCTGTTTCTATGATACTTTTAGTTTATTACTCATGTTTCAGTTAACAACAGCTTTTCCTGGATATGAGTAAGCAATATGACTTATGTAGATCTTTAAAAAGTTGCTTTTTGAACTACCACTCCCAGATGCTACCAGCCAGCATGGCTAGTAAAAAATTTCTAAAGCTCTGTAGTGTGTCTAGATTACCAGTTCTGACAATGTTTTCTTGTATAAGCCTCACTGGAGATCATTCAGCTAACTTTTCTTTGGAAAAACTTGTTAGCTAATCCTCTGACTCACTTCCCTGTCACTAATTAAACACAGTTTTCATGCTCATCATTAAATTCTGAAAAGTGTTGGTGAGGGCGTCACCTTCATGGCATCAGATACTGTTAGCTATTTGTTTCAGTTTGTGTAACTTTGTGGGCACTTCTTCTTTTCATCAGAGCACAGACATTTCATGGCTACCTTGAAGATATCATCAACTATCGCTGGGAACTGGAGGAAGGGAAGCCCAACCCCTTGAGGGAATCTACTTTCCAGGAATTGCCCTTGCGCACCCGTGTGGAGATACTGCACCGCCTTTGTGATTACCGTCTTGATGCTGATGATGTGTTCGATCTGCTCAAGGTATGTTGGATGATGGCAGATATTGGATAAACAACATGTATGTCATTTTCTATCCAGAATGATGTGCTATTTTGAGGCTACCTACTGAAATCTAGTAGTAAGTAGCAACCAGTGTAGGCTGATTGAATAAATCGGGACTTGGTGAATCGGGTGCTACAAGTTCCATTGATACAACAGCCTTAGTCTCATTGCAATTTACTACTGGTTTTCAGCCATTATATTGTACTCTGAGCAATGTGCCATCACACTTTGTGCAACTAAACTCATTTAAAGGTACCATGTTTCCCTAAAAATAAAACAGGTTCTTATTTTAAATTTTTTAAGATTTTAATTTTTTTCCCTCTGCTCATATTTTTATAGATATATCTACCTTTCTGAGTATTCTTTTAGTTCCATTGTTTCTTTTTTATGCTTTTCAAAACTAATATCTTAACATGTTTGTTGATCATTATGAATGATGCGAGTAGCAGTCTGGCCTGATATTAGAAGGCTTGCTGCTGTTCCCTTACTGTTTTAGTAGCCAGACATTAATATATTCATATAGTCACAGAAAAGCATTCTTATGTATGCCATCATCTTTGTTACTAATTATCATTACAGCTAAGTGTAGCCAGTTAAAATGGGCTAAAGAGTTTTAAGTGTTATTGGCGCACAAAGTACTAAATGTTGCCCTTGAGATGTATTAGTATTATCAAAACCAATGTAAGGTGACATTGTATTTTATGAAAAGTATTTTGTTGTCTTGATATTTTTGGTGCTGATTGTACACGGCCCCTTTGCTGTATTATCTGTTTACTGTCTCATAGTAGCTGAATTCATACTGTATTTGGAAGATAAATGAAAGCTGTAGTGGTGTGCTCTGTCATTCACAGGAACTAGTTACAGTTGTAATTAAACTTGGCTTACATCAAGTAATCTGATGCTTCAGACAACTAGTAAATGAATTAGTCAACTGTCACAACCACAGAAATACTTATCGAAGATTCCTGCTAAAAGAATCAATTTGAAAAACCTTATAACGGAATTGTCACCTGCTGCTTGCTAGTTTGGGTTAGGTCTTAGTAAGCTTTACTTTGCCTTTTTCTTAGCTTATTGTGGTATAGTTGCACTGCACTTTGCAGACAAAGTTGCTTGGATCTGCTCTGGTTGCTGTAGTTGATCAGGTTCTGTGGATGTAACTTTGGGCCCTGCTTATTCTGTGTTAATGGATAGGTTTCAGTTTGTGCAATCTGAGAATGTGGTTAGGATTCTTGGAGATGTGAGGACCAACACTTATGTCTGGATGCTTGACTTCTTGCTCAACTACCGTGTTTCCCCAAAAATAAGGCAGGGTCTTACATTAATTTTTGCTCCAAAAACACATTAGGGCTTATTTTCAGGGGATTTTTTTCATGTAGAACAATTTACATTTATTCAAATACAGTCATGTCATCTTCTTCTGGTTGCTGCACAATGGTGCACAATGGTGGAGGATGGGGTTTCACTTAATTGGGGCTTATTTTTGGGGTAGGGCTTATATTACAAGCATCCAGAAAAATCATACTAGGGTTTATTTTCAGGGAAACAGGGTAGAGAGTGACTGGATGGGTGAGTAAAATGTCAAATGGCTCCTTGCAGCAAGGTGGGAATTCCAGAATGCTTAAAAGGAGAAATAGTGAGACTGCTGCTGAAAAAGCCATTATTGAATGCAGTAATACTAGAGAATGATTGCTTTGTATCCAGTATTCTATTTATGGACAAGGTGTTGGAGCAAGAACTGGCTCCAGGGTTTCATGGATAAAATGGACTATCTGGATTCATTTCAGTTTGGCTTCAGGGCTGGTCATTGGATGGAGACAGTTTTGGTTATCTTGATGGATGACCTACATTGAGAACTGGATAAGAGGGAGTATGTCCCTGTTGGTTCTGCTGAACCTCTCAGTGATACCTTTGACCATGGTATCCTTCTGTACTGTCTCTCTAGAATGGAACTTGGAGGCACTATTTTACAGTGACTCTAGTCCTTCTTGAAGGAGCAATCTCAAAACATAGTGTTGTGGGAATCTTGTTTGATGTTTTGGCTGCTGACCTCTGCTGTCTTGCAGAGTTCTGTTTTGTACATTATGCTATTTGATCTGTACATGAAAGCACTGGAGATGTTGTCTGGAGTTTTGGAATCTGGTGTCACCTGTATGTGGATGTCACCCCACTCTGTCTCCCACCTAACAAGGAAGCTGTTCTTGTTCTAAACCAGTGTTTGTAGTCGTTAATGGACTGGATGAGAACAAACTAGTTGAAACTTGATCCAGACAAGATGCCGCCATAGGCCCCTCACTGAGAAAAAGGAAGGCTAAAAATGATAATAAATAAATAAGCATATTTATGGCATATAAATATCAGTGTAAATTGGCACAGTTGACTCCCTTTTGCAGGTAGAAGGTTGAATATTTATAGCTGCTCAACACTATGCAGACAAGGGTCTAAGATGGGTACAAGACATGTTGCTGAAATATCAAGAAACAGAAGAAAAATGCTGGACCAATACATATAGTATGTATGGGTTGAACACTGCAAATCTACATTGCTTACCTGATGCTGTGCGTTAAGCTACTTAGAGCTGTTTGTCTGTCTTTGTCAGAATTCCCACAAATACCATGTCAAATTGTAAAGAACATGACCATAAGAAACTTCAGTTCAACATACAAAGGGCAACTTACTCTTTCAGTCTTATTATTGTCTTTCCACAGCTTGGACAATCTTATACTCTGAGTGACATTGGGGGCAAGCATTGATTGCTGTTTTTTAATTGTTGTCTTCATGTTTGTGTGTGTGTGTGTGTGCACGCGCACTTCCAAATGCAGGGCTTGGATGCAGATAGCCTCCGGGTCGAGCCATTGGGAGAGGATAGCAATGGTGCAATCTACTGGTATTTTTATGGCACACGAATGTACAAAGAGGAACCCATCAAACCAAATGGAGAGCTTTCTTCAGACAGGTACAAACTTCTCGTTGTCAGAAAGAAAATAATGGATAAGAATGCAAGTAGAACTGCCATTGGAATGTCCTTGCAAATACCATAAGACTGACAAGCATATTAATTTCCCAGTCATTCTTATTGCTAATATATCATTATGATATGCAGAATGTTTTTATCTTCACTACAGTCCTGTAATTTAGGCCATTGTTATTCCCTTATTTTAGCTTGAAAACTGAAGCTGAAAAAGCAAAGGAAAGTATGCTGCTTATATACCACCCCATAGCGCTTTAAGCACTCCCTAGATGGTTTCCAAGTTAATTATGCAGGCTACACATCCCCCCACCCCCCAAACGAGCTGGATATTCATTTTACCTACCTCAGAAGGATAGAAGGCTGAGTCAACCTTGAGCCAGCTACCCGGGATTGAGCCTCAGGTCATGAGCACAGTTTTGGCTGCAGTACGGCATTTTAACAACTGTGCCACGAAGCTCTTGTGCTTATCTCAAGATCATACAACAGAGATGGAATCTGAACCCATATTTTCCAGGTGCCAAGTTCAGCTCTAGTCACCAGGGTTATTCTTGTATAGGACCAGATAAAGCCAAGTACAAACCTTTTGTGGTACTGAAGAACTTTGCCATTTTAGGCAGGAGAGTTCACATATCCCAGCTTTCAGGGAGCATATCTTTTACGATAACAAGAAGTTGTATTTGCTGTAGAATTTATTATCTACCAAGTGGATGTGCCCTTTCTTCTGCTGTTGTCCTCCTTGGAGATAATCCCTTCTAATTTGGATCATAGCAGCTGTTCCAACATTTCTTGCTGTCAATGGTCTCTCCTTACTTTCTTGCCCTTGCCAACTGTTGCTGTCGTTGTCTGTAGCTGTTCTGTAACTTTTCAATGTGTTCCAGGGGATTTGGCTCACAGACAAGCACTCCAAACATTCCAGGAAAAATAGTAAAAAGACGAGGACGACCTCCCAAACGAAAAAAATTGCTTGAAGAAAATCTCTTGAGGTAAATATGTTTGGCATATTAAGCTGATATACTTCAGTAACAAAATGCAAAAATTTATGTAGTGTTATCTGTGTATAGTATATACAATGTAAATTTTGACACTGGTAACTGATAATGGATGGGGCTGTGAAAAGTGAACAGCAAGGACAGTAAGGGATGACCACAAAAAGCACTGAACATGTAGCATGCTATATGTCACTTGAATTACAATTGAACCTCTTCAGTTAGGCAGTGATATAATTCTTGCTGCGTTTGTTATACAGTACTTTGACTATCCCAAGTGTACCAATAAAACATACTCAAACTGTGTATAATGTGAGATTTTTACAGTAAGCTCAGATTCTGCAAGAAAGAAACTAGTAATGACACAATTTTCATTTCCAAATGACACCAGTGGCATTAATATTATTTACTTGACACATGTAAACTCCCATGAGAGTAAATTAAGGAAATTTATAAGTGTGTCCTAAGGTTACTGTGAATGGTATGCTTCAGTTATCAGTCCATAATTGGCAGCATTAGCCTCACAAGAAAGTGGATTGCATGCAGAATAATTAAGTTATACTTAATAATTGCGCTTAAATTTAATTGATACATTTGGTTTCATTGAGATATAAATGCACTTATAGATGATCAAAGACTTGCTTTGTTGAATCGTGTCATAGAAGTGAAAGATTTCATATTGCAACCAGGGAATTTGGCAAGTGCCATGGCTAGCTCTTATGCTGCAATTCCAGCGGGGTGAATATGGTTTAAATCAAATCATGATTTAAATCAATTTGACTTTTAAAAAATCATTTATCTTTATCCACCCTGAACTCCAGTCAGGGTGTGGCAGTTTCCCCCAAATTGGAGTCCTCCAGATGGTAAACTGCAAGTCCTGTTTGTCAAGTCAGCATGGCTACTGACTAGAAATGATGGGATTTATAGTCCAAAACATCTTGAGGGATCTAGGTTGAGGAAGGCTGCTCAACAGGATATAGAAATTGCTCTATTCATAGGCATGATGAACTTGGCTCAACAGGATATAGAAATTGCTCTATTCATAGGCATGATTACTCCTAAGCACCCTTTTTACTTCACCAGAATCCATTATTGAATTTTCAAGGAGCTTAGGACAGTGAAACAGGGTGGGAAATGACTGGTGACAGAAGTCTTAATGCAAACATGACCAGACACAGGCATGAACTTACAGTTTTCTCAGTGATGGAGTAGAAAGGATACTTCTCTGTCATTGTTGCACTTTCAAATATTTGTTGTGAGATAAAGCGGTCAGATAAATTTTTGATTTGGGGAACAAGATAATTCCAGTTAACACTTCCTGGAAAGGAAGGCCTAGAAAACATAGCTCCACATGGGCGTTGGACCTTTCTTCAGGATTAGTTGGAGATTCCAGTTTGACACAACGACTATGGATTTGTGGCAGAGATGCACAAATTCTGAGCTGCAAGATCCATGTTCATTGTTTGGCAGGGGAGTGAGGACTGCACATGGACATCAGTGTACACACATGTCTTAATTCAGGATCACATATTGTGCCCCAAAGGGAAAGCTTTTAAATCCCATGTTCAATTTTTATGTAGACACTGAGATTTGAAATGCATTGTCTTCAGTTTATCATTTGCATCAAACAAAGGAAAGAGTTTATCTTTTAATCATTTGATCTTTTAAAAACCAAGGTGGGCTGGATGAGGGTTAACAAATATGAACGTTAATCCAGACAAGACAGATATAGCTTTTATCAGGAAGAAAATTGACTCTCAGGAATTGGCTTGTTTGGCCTCAGTAGTACTGTGGCTCTTAAAAGAATCAGGATAGTCTGCTCTTTATGTCCAGGCTGCAGCTGTAGCCAAGATTGTCTTTGCCCTGTTTAGCATAGTGCACAATTCTTGTCAATTCCCCAAGAAGCCAGATCTAGGTACAGTAAACTTATACCTTAGTTACATCTTGATTGCATTAATGCATAATGTTCTGCATACCTTTCAAGAATGTTCAGAAACTTCCATTGGACCAAACCTCACTACTAAGAATGACTACTAACTCATCTTTCTCCTATCCTGTAATACCTACAGTCACAAGCAAGCCATTTCTGAACCCACTTCAAAGTGCTGCTCTGTAAGTGGCTTATGTTTACGGTGCTAGAAACTGCATCCTCCCCATCTGCCTACCTACTCATTGAGATCAGATAGGAAAGCCCTTTCTCTGTGTTACATCCATCCTGAAACCATATTTGTTTGAGAAAAGGGATAGGACTTTTCCAGCAGCCCCACCAGTATTGTGTTAACAGTTTGGCCCATGAGGTTTAATGAACTTATCTTTGAGTGCCTTCTGCTAAGCTTGTAAATATGCTTTTATGTCATCAAGCTTTTAATTTGCAAAGTTGAAGTGATTTTATTGAACACTGTATTTTATCTTCCGTGTCTGCCTGTTATGTATTTATTGTTTCTGTATTTTACTGTTGTGATTTTAATTAGCGTAAATCGCCTTGAGTAATCCGTGTGTATTAAAAAGTGAAGGTATATATATCTTGGTAATAAATGAAATTCATGTTGTGAAGCCATTTCTGGAGGGTGGTTGAGAGTCGGATAATTCCAAGTATTCCTGTCTTGGGAATAGGCATATGTGGATGATTGCTGTGCAACTTCAATAACTCTTGGATGAAATGGATTGTTTTCAGTTTCATTTCAGTCTGGCTTTATGCCTGAATTTGCACAGAAACTGTCTTTATGGATGACCTACAACAGGAGAAGGGCTGGGGGAATGCAACCCTTTTCCTGGATTTCTCAGCAGCTTTAGATAACGTGTACTATGGTATTTATCTGGCAAGGTGTTTTGAGAGTGGATACAGAATCGCAGTGGAATTCATTTGTTAATTTGGTTTATGCTTTAGTATACATTTGTTTGTGTGTGTGTGTTTATTTATATAATGCTTGTGGCTTTGCAGCTCATGAAGCACATTCTTTGCTTCAAAATGGCACTAATTGGCCTTTACAACATCACTGTCTTTTATGTTGTCATGCTTTTACATCTTAAATTTGCAACATTTCTAGAACTGTTGCATGTATTTACCTGGTTCAAAGATGAGTTTATCTGGATTGGACCAAAATATAGTGGTGGATAAATTATGCTAACTTGTATAAACACCCTTTATTTATACATACATTTTTACTGTAAACTTGCACTTTCAAAAAATGTGGAATGTAGCATAGTAGAAATGAAGCATATGGTCATGGGAGAAGAGTCATGGGAGAAGATTGCTACATCAGCTTCTTTGACCAATAACGGTTCTGTTCATTGCTTGAATTCTGAGGGACAAAAAGAGCCCAGCTCTTTTTTTTCCTTTTTTTTTTGTACTGTATTTAGAATTCTGTGGGAGGCATTATTTGCTTAAAACTGGCAGAGTCAGGAGATTAGATTTCATTAATAGCACTTCCATTTTCCCTTCCTCATTTTCAGCATTGACTACACCAAGCCCAATTTGTTTCCTCATCAGATTTACAGATACAGATTTACAGTCCAGAAGCTCTCTCTTTTCACTGACAACTCTGAGGGGCAAATTCTAACTTGCAGCTGGTCTTCAGGTGTTATAATGCAGTCCACAACAATTGTGACACTTTTGTGGTAGTAGCTTTCATTCTAGCAGTGAGCATATGTTTCAATTTAGATTTGCTTTATGTTATGTTTTAATAATACTTTCTTTTTACTTGTAGAGAAAAGGCAGAAGAAAATGCACTTGCTCATGAGACACATCTGAGAAATGGTAAGAGACAATTATGAACTGTACTTGTTTAAACCTTGTTAATTTAAAAATCCAGTTTCTTTGACATGGTCTGTATCCATCCTACATCTATGGAGATTCCTAGAGCTAAAGCAAAACACAAGTGCAAACAGATTTCTCGAGCATTGATTCCTATGGTTACAACTTGGCTATCCTACTGCAACTATTCCTCTGGACAGGCACCATCTTTTCTTTCCAGTTAACTCAGCTTGCTTCAACTTTGACTTCATGCCTCATGGTGACCTTTTATAAGAAGGTGATTCACCAAAACTATGAGCGAGAAGGATCTTGGAATTGCCGTAGATCACAAGCTGAATATGAGCCAACAGTGTGATGTGGCTACAAAAAAGGCTAATGCTATTTTAGGCTGCATTAATAGAAGTATAGTTTCCAAATCCCGTGAGGTGCTAATCCCCCTCTATTCAGCATCGGTTAGGCCTCACCTTGAGTATTGTGTCCAGTTCTGTACACCACACTTCAAGGAGGATGCTAACAAATTGGAACAAGTTCGGAGGAGAGCGACAAGGATGATTGAGGCTGGAAACCAAGTCTGATGAGGAAAGGCTGAAAGAATTGGGTCTGTTTAGCCATGAGGGGAAAAAAAGACTGAGGGGTGATATGATAGCACTTTTCAGACATTTGAAAGGCTGTCATACAGAGGAGGGACAGGTTCTGTTCTCGATTATCCCAGAGTGCAGGACACGTAACAATAGGCTGAAGTTAAAGGAAACCAGATTTCGGTTGAATATCAGGAAAAACGTCCTAACTGTCAGAGCAGTACAACAGTGGAACCAGTTACCTTGTGAGTTAGTGAGTGTTCCAACACTGGAGGCATTCAACAAAAAATTAGATAATTGCCTGGCAGATATGCTTTGATTGTATTCCTGTATTGAGCAGGGAGTTGGACTTGATGGCCTTGTAGGCCGCTTCCAACTTCACTTTTCTGTGATACGATTCTATGATTCCATGAAAAGCACTCAATACAGTAGCAAAATTCCTCACACCTATGGCCAGTCTTAAGTGTGTCTTCTGCCTGGGTGAAGGCCATATATTTGAAAAGGGCTGTCGCTGCCAAAATGTTTGTAAGCCTGCAATTCACAATTTTCAGCTGCGTCTCCAAGCGTTGTCATGGGAAAAAGCTCTAGAGGCATTGGATCAGGCAGCTCAGTCCCAAGCATCTCAACTGCCTCTGATTTGTTCTTGGTCTCCTCCTTCAGTCTCTGGCATCACATTCATCAACATGCCACCCTTCCAAACATGCTCACTCTCAATCACCAGTCCACAAGAAGAAGAAGCACAAATGAGACAAATTAACTTCTGTTCCTTCTTCCTCCTTGATCCACCAGAGGCTTTCCAAAGGCACACTAAAGTCTCTGTCTCAACACCAACAGAGTCCATGGCTATGTTGGTACTGCTTCCATCTTTGACATTAAACCAGATACTGGCAGCTCTTCTGCTTCCGAGCCCTCCTCTGTGCTGGATGCAGATGTCCAGCTTCTGGAGTTCTCTGCTAGAGGATTCTCTCAAGTTCTGCTTTTCCAACCAATTCCTCCTTGGACAATGGCAAGGGAGACTATGCCTCTATTTCATTCTGATCCTCTAACCACTCCTCCACTCTCCAGATGCCCTGGTAACAGATCAGAACCACTCTCAGCTGCATCTGACACCACTACAGACTTTTTTCAAGAGTCCAGTACAAAGCCCAGCTACCTGTGACAGTATCAGTTCTTCCATCTCTTCTTCACATCACTTTCCAGTCATGGTGCACTCTGTCTTCTGTCATCCCAAGTTCCAGGAAGATTGAGAATCTCTATTGCATAGAATCCTCTATGTAGCAGGACTGCTCCTTTCTTTTCAGACCTTGATCATTGTAAAGAATGCTCAGGATTATTCAGAGAAAACTGATAGAGAAGGGTAATTATCACCATTGTACCAGATATATCTTCTATCTATACTGAGTCCCACCACCTTGCTGGCCAGCAGATCTCCACTGCCTGCCATCTGGCCAATTGTGAAGCTAAGGCTGTAGTGTCAGTGGTCACCCTCTGTTTCCATGCCTGCCTTCATTCTTCTGATATTTCACTATGGACTGTGCCATACAGATACAGCTAGAGCTAGACCACAGCCAGAAGATATGGGAGGAGTGAAAAAGATAGACATAATTAGGTCCCCTTAACAATATACTAAATCTCAATCATCTTGATTCTGGAGACCATTAGCCAGTGCCTTCTTTTTATTAGCAACTGCACACCTTTACTCCCACCTTCCAACATTACAACTTTTGCCTCTTTAACGGTGGAACCTACAACACAATTTTCCAAGTGCCAACTATTGGATGTCAAAAAGCATTGCTGATTACCTTCTCACCATTTTACAGACCACATAACACTCTCCCTAGTCATAAGGGCAACCATAACCTCAGACACATGGGTACTCCAGATTGTTATCTGTGGTTGAATGGCAGCTTTACTGGAGTGCCCCATCAATAGACCCTTTGCTTCCCCATTGAATGCTTAGTATGCCCCATTCTGTGATATATCACTGACCTGCTGCAGTACCCTATAGGGGCACCTTTTTGTTTTCACAGAATGGACTGCTGCTGTATACATTTCCCACCATACCACTCATCATCCAAGTCCATGGGAAACTCCATGCAGACCAGGCACACTGTATACTGATTACCCTGTGGCAGCCCAGGAAACTATTTCCCCCCATTCTACTTCAGCTGTCCTGTCCTTTATTTCTCTGTCTTTCTCAGACACCAAATCTGCTCACACAGGCCCATGGATCAATTAGGCACCTGGATCTTCCCACTTTTCAACTGATAGCCCGGTATATCACTCTCTACATCACTCTCTCTAGGCGTGGCAGTGGTCCAGAGAGCAGAATTCCTTTTGTTCCTTAGAAACAGACAATTAGCCCTTCAGGCCACCCACATTAGTTCTCCTTTCCTTTCTTGTCCAACAGACATCACAGAACCATTTGCTTGCCTCCCTCTCAGCTATCTCTGCCTACGAGCCTCTGGCCACTCATGGTTCCATGTGCCACTGCTCAATATGTTCCTCAAAGGATTTTGCTACCTGCACCTGCCAGCACTATCAGCAGTGTTACACCCATTGATTTTCTTACCAACCAACCCCTAACTGTATTTTGATATCTATGTTTTGATGCCATGTGTAATTCTCTTTTAAGTCTGATGAAATGGACTTGTCCATGAAGGCTCACATTAGGAAATATAAAAGTTAGCCTTTAAGATGCCACTGTGTTTTTGTCTTTTTTTTTAAACTTTTTTTCTGTTTTGCTTTTGCCTTTAATGCTTGCACAGATTAACATGGCCGCCCCTTCTACAGTCCTTCCAGTGAATCTCTCAATTGTTTGTGGCATATGCCAACTCATGCAAGGGCAAGCCCATTTCTCCTCAGTGGTTCTACAAGTGGATAGTGGCAGCCATTCACCTGGCATATGACCTGGCAGCCATCCAATTTCTGCAGGGTGTCCAAGCTCACTTTGACACAATTTGCAGAGCCACTACCTGGTTACAGCCCTGTACAAGCTTGGCAGGAGCCATTGTTTTGGATCCATAGACTTTGGGGTGTCTCTCTAGTGACACCCTCTTTCTGGTAAATGAGCTTGCTAATTTCCCAGGTGTATGATGCACAGAGACCACAACAAAGAAGAACAAGTTGCTGATCTGTAACCATGGTTCTTTCAGTGGTCTTCCATGCATTCACACATCTCCATCCTCTGCTTCTCTAGGTTCACCAGAAGTTCTTAGTTATCAAACTACTATCACATTGGCCTTCTGGAATTGAGACTGGTGGAAGCACTGGTTATTTATACCGGCAGGTGACCGGGCAGGCCTACCACCAAGAAGTGCTTTTGCTTTGGCTCTAGGGATCTCTGAGGTCACCGCCCATGCACAGGTCAAAACCTAAATATGTGAATGTACACATCACCACTTGAAGAACCACAATTACAGGTAAACAACTACTTCTTCTCAGAATGGAGCCCTTCTTGATACTCTTTTTTAAAAAATTATTTTAAAGAGATAAGGAATTAAAAAATATGCATCATAATGGTCAGTTTCCACCACTAAGGGAATGGCAGGTGAATTTGAGTATAAACTATTTGCCTGAGTTACATCAGGAGATACTCCTCTTCTGTAGTGTCATAGTACTGTATTAGCATTATTTCAGTCATAGAAAACCATACAAGATTTTCTTTTGATGTGTTTGTCTTGCCTCTTCATGCCACATCAAGATTAAGAAAACTCTGCCGTTTCTGATGGTGACTCTTCTTTTCTGACTCTTATTTTCTCTGTCAGTGGACACCCTGGCTGATCTTACTAGAAGACACTGCATTCACTTTGCTCATTCCTTCCATACTATCTCTCCACTAAGTTAAGGCTTCCAGATCTTTGGAGGTTGAACTGGGATGGGTTTGATGTTTTTGTTTTGTTTAGAGAGAGGAATCTCCTTCTAAATCTCTGTAGTACATCATTACAGAGATGTATTTGGAGGCATGCTGTTTCCTGGGACATCCTTTTCCCAGGAAATGAGAAATTCCCCAGATCCTCAATGATACTGTACTAACATTTTCCCTTTGACTATTAGCCTTGTGTATAAATACTAATTAATCATTCCTATGAGAACACTATGGTTTTTAGTATTCTAAACCTAATCTCACTCACTGTGTGAATGGTGTGTAGTATCAGTCCAGTCAATATCCTAGGCCCAAACTAAACATATTTAGAGATGTTCTTAGATTTTATATGATTAATCTTTTCTTCTGAATAACAGCAGCTTAGGGTGGGAATTAGGATCAGGATTTCAGTGTGTACAGGGGCTAAGAACATAAGAAGTCAGCTTCTGGATCACACCAAAGCTCCATCTACTGTAGCATAGGATTTTCCACAGCTAGATGCTTCTGTAAGTCAAAAGAATTTATTGAAAGCAACAGCCCTGTCTCACTCAGGTTGCCCAACAGTTAGTGATTTTGAAAGCATGTAGCCATTATGACTAATGACCACTCATCTCTTAAGATGTCTAATTCCCTTTTTTATTACTTTTTAATTAAGGGAATTAAAAAAATAATGGCAATGATACCGAATAGTAGTAATGCAAAAACAAATGCAGTGTGTAAACCAATGAAATAATGTTATGGTGAATGTTGTCATGAAATCTGTCATTTCAAAATTTTAAAAAATGCACCAAAATATCTGTATTCAGCATTTCTCTCTTGAACTTATGTAAGTTAATATCATAACAGCAATATCATACAATAACAATTATTTTGACTTTCGGCAATTTAATAATCATCTCTA
Organism: Pogona vitticeps; assembly: GCF_051106095.1. Taxonomy (NCBI): domain Eukaryota; kingdom Metazoa; phylum Chordata; class Lepidosauria; order Squamata; family Agamidae; genus Pogona; species Pogona vitticeps. The sequence goes on from NC_135787.1 coordinate 180,613,017, forward strand.
CATAGGACATTTCCATGTGGTCTTCTGAATAATCAGTCTTTATGGATTCTTTAATATTTTATGCTATGTTATCATCTTAATATGGTACAGAATGAAGGTCCATAGTGATTTAGTTTTAACTCATTGTTACAAAATGTGCAGATAATCAATACCTTGATCTCAGGATCAATAATTTATTTAAATTTTAATTTATTTATTTATTAAACTTGTATACTGTGCCATCTAGTGGCACACCACTACTCTGGACAGTTTCCAACACATTTAAGCAATAAAGAGTAATAACCCACCATACACCCAATCCACAGAAGTATAAAAAGGACTCCCACTGATCCCAAGACGGTGACATATTGGGGGGGGGGGGGGAGAGAAACAATCCTGTAACAATTATAGAGGGAGGATATCCGGAAATGCTTCTCTGAAAAAGCACTGTTTTAAAATACTTTCTGAACATTGGGAAGGAAGTAGCTTGGCATACCTCTACTAGTAAAGCATTCCATAATGAAGTGACTACTACTGAGAACACCTGGTTCCTAGTTGTAGACTTCCTAGCGTTCCTCTGGGTGGCCACTCGCATCATCATTGGAGCTTGGGAAGTGTGGGTGGAACAGGTGGTAGATGGTAGATTTCAGGGATAGACATTCCAACAGGTAGGAGGCTCCCAGACTGTTAAGGGCTTTGTATGTCAACATTAAAACCTTGAATTTGGCATGGAAGTAAACAAGCAACCAGTGCAAACAAGCCAGGGCTGGGGAAATATGATTGTATTTGTGTCCTCTATAGATGCCGGCCACAGAGACTGGCGAAACGTTAGGAAGAACAACCTTCAGAACACGGCCAAAGAGCCCGAAAAACCCACAACAATCATTAGATCCCGGCCATGAAAGCCTTCGCAAATACATAAATTATTGTTATCAGAGATTTCCTGTCAAGGTGGGACCACAGATGTGCAATCTGCCCAAGTTAACAAAAGGCAGACCTGGCTATGGCCAAGATCTACTTCTCCATAAACAATGGTCCAAAAGCACACCCAAATTGTGGACCTGATCCTTTAGGAGTGTAATCCTGTCCAGACCAGGCATAAAACCATCCCTACCTTTCAGGGACTCCGCCTAACAATGAGATTTCTGTCTTGTCATGAGTAAGTTTATATAGTTTAGATAGCTTACTCGGTCATGACTAACGTTATATCATTTCTTAATTCTAAAAGGTATAAAATACCATTGAAGTAAATGTTTAGAGAACTTTGTGTTAAATTCATCCCATGTTCCCCACTTCTGCTTTAGAGATTTAATGATAATAAATTTTAGCTCAATAGTTGAGGTATCTAGCTGTGGAGCCAGAGACTGGGACTTCGTTTCCCCACTGTGCCTCCTTCACAAGTGGATTCTGTGATCCATAGGGTCATTTTATTATGTTACTTTTATGTCTTATTGTTAGCCGCCCATAGTAGATTTTGGTCTAGATGGACGGGGTATAAATCAGACAGACAGACAGATGATAGGGTCGTTTCCAGCTCTGCAGTTCTAAGATATAGATGATTTATTTGTGGAAGGTTCTCAAGGACCTGGGCATGGAACTTGGTGGCTGTTGTGCCAGACGGAAGACGAATGGAAGCAGGTCACAGAGAGCTTTCGAGAGAGACCATCTTTACGAGAGAGACAGCTCTACAAGCTCTTAAGTGAAGACTTCCTTCCAGAGATTTGCAACATGATTGCACAAAAGGTGAGACACATTGTTTGAGTCATTTGAGGCAGTCCTAAGTATTGAGTACAGCCATATATATGTCTGTGGTTGTGTGAAGAAGAAAAAATTACATGCTCATATTCTGTTGACCAGAGGACTGAAACAGTTTTGTTAGAATAAATTATCCAAATAATACTAATTTCCAACACATCTGCAGGCCTTTCCAACATTTGACAAATATATTTGATCTTTCTTTTTATATGTATGTCTGTTTGTGTGCATATGCATGCAGATAAATGGAACAGAAGAGAGAAGGTTATATAGGTAACAGGAAGCAGGACTATGCTAAGAAACAGGAGCTATATATTGGATATCTGAGTCATTCACGCTGACTCCTTGACATTCTGAGTCATCTATGTATACTACCAATATATATTCCAGCTTTTCTCCAAAAAACTTCAAATACAAAGATTTAAAGTGTTTCCTTGTTACATGGTTAAACCCACATATCTGATGTAGCATGAATGAAGGCTAAGCATTTTGGCTCTGAAAGAATTTTTGAGATATGTTAACAAAATGAAGTATGATACTTATTACACAAGGACCATTCTGTTTTTATTGGTAACCACCAGAAGTGGTCATTACAGAGAAAAGTAAACATAGAGATGGGAATAAAAGATGGACCTAAAAATATTTTTCTTGGGAATTTCTTAGTAGATAGATATTTCTTGCCTCCATGGACCATTCACCTTGTCAGTGATCTAGGGAAGGGGGCACATTTTCCTCTAGTCCCTTGGATCATATATATATGCTCTGTTTTAGATTATGACAGATGACAGAGGGTGTCATGGATAGGTAGGTGAATAGTCCCATCTTGTGACAGAAGGTTGAATTGTATAGTAATCCAGTCCTTTTTGACCATCTGGGCTCTGTGGGACGAATTTGGATGAGCTTTGCCTGTCTTCTCAGCATTTTGGAACCTATGCTTTTAGCATTCCTGTTCTTTGTCATTTTACAACAGATAATAGGAACCACTTAGTAGAGCGAACCAAGACCCATGGCCCGATTGTGAGTCCAGACAATAACACATCACTTGTACAAGAAATGTTCTTTGTTGTTTTAAAAATCAGCCCTAGGAATTCAATAGTCAGGCCTATTCTTTGAGTACTTGGTATAATTGTTTCTTTTTTAAAATACCATATTTTCATGGAGGATAAATGAGAAAATAATTACAACTTTCAGTTATTTGTTGAGGACATATAACAAAAATATTATTAATAATAAATAATGGGTTCCCATAACAAAGTGGTTTTTGTAACTGACTGCTTGACTAATGTTTTAGGAGAAACGTCTACAACGGATGGAGTTTTCTCCCAGATGGATGTCTGATCATCAGCACATCAAGTCAGTCCAGCAAGAGGTAAGAAGCCTCCTGAGAATGGAAGTGCCTGGCATGTATTTTTACTTCATGCTATTTATATGCTGCTCTGAAAAAGAAATCTCTGTGCAGCTGACAGAATAAAACATAAAATAATATTAAAATTATTTCATAGTTTTAAAAGTTATGAAATATAGCAAATAGATGAAAACTCATTACATACCATAAGCAAACAGAGAAAGTGGCTCGAAAACCCATAGAACTACATAGGGGAAATGCTTTAACTTTTTAGGGAAAATAAGAGATGACTAGCACCAAAAAGCTATTATAACAGGCAACTTCTACTGGTGAAGAGCCACTATATATATAAAGAATCCTTTTCTGTATTATACTCTTATCAGAACTCACTTGAAAAGGACATTTGATGATCTCAAGGCTCCAGCAGGAGCATATTGTAAAGCTTTGCAGCTGTTTTGGGGGAAGAGTGCAGCTTTTCCAGATCTGTGTAACTTGCTGCAGCTAATGATTAAGTACAGCGGGGCCTCGACTTACGAGCATCCCAACATACAACCATTTCCAGTTACTACCAGCTCTGGCCGCAAAATTTTGCTTTGACTTGCGGCTGGAGCTTCCAGTTACAAACAGAAAAAGGAAGGGGAAAAGGCGGGAAATTCAAATTGCTAACCGTTGGTAGGCGAAGAGGCTGCTTCTTTGTAGCTCTTACGCCCCAGCAGTTAGAGTGAGTGTGATTAGGGGAAGCTTCGGACTGTCTGATAAGGTAAGGTGCTGCTTTCTGCTTTTTAAAAACTGTCCTGGGTGGGTTTTGCATCGTGATTTTTTCCTTCGACCAGAACGGATTAATTGCATTTCAATGCATTCCTATGGGAAATGGTGCTTTGACTTAACGACCATTTTGAGTTACCACCGGAGTTCCAGAACCAATTAAGTTCGTAAGTCAAGGCACCACTGTACTGAGATGGCTCTGAGCTGTATAATCATGTGTTTGACAGGTCATAAAACTGAGACACACAAACTGGCACTTTGTCAGTATGCTACAATTAGCTGCACCAGATGAACTGCTGGATAGCTCAGTGTTTCAGGCATCTGGCTGTGGAGCCAGAGGTTTGGAGTTACATTTCCCACTGTGCCTTCTTGATCACCTGGGTGCGATGATCCATACAGTCTCTTATTATTATTAGGCAAAACTTATTCGAACACCAATAGGACAGGAGGGCCTGGTGTGCTCTGGTCCATGGGGTCACAGAGAGTCAGACACGACTAAACAACAACAACAGCAGGATTCTAGCAATGAGTCCTCATATGAAATTTTCTTTTTTATATGAAATTTTAAAATTGAGTTTTTTGTTTTTTTAAGAGAATTAGAGTGGTGCCCCACTTGACAACGATAATTCGTTCCAGGAAAATAGCTGTTAAGCGAAATTGTCGTCAAGCGGAAAAACCCCATTGGAATGCATTGAAAACCGATCAGTGCGTTCCAGTGGGGGAAATACCTCATCATCCAGCGAAGATCCTCCATAGGGCAGCTGTTTTGGGATCCCTGTCTTGCGAACAATCAGTCCGGAAAACAGCAGGGAGCCATTTTGCGAACCTCCAGTCAGCTATTTCTAATCGTCGTCTAGCGAAAAAACGATTCCTGAAGCAGGGACCGAATTGACGTTAAGTGAAAAAAACCCATAGAAACATTGTTTTGTGATCGCTATAGCAATCGCAAAAAAGTCATCGTAAAGCGATTTTGTCGTCAAACGGGGCACCACTGTGTACTAAAGTGGGTCCTATGGTGAGTGGAAAATACAAGTAGAAAATAAACAGCTTATTTTCAAAATTTTTGGTCCTGGATCAGCTGGCTTGTTATAAATGATTCTGAAAAAAGCCCAGATTTCCTACTATGAGCAGGACCCTGATGTAGACTCAATTTTTTACCATTACAATTGCCCCAACTTTACTCTAGAACAATCAACATTAAAAAGAACATTAGGACAGATTAATTGTTGCCTGTGGGCTAATACTTGTCAGGGTTCCTTATACTCAACAATTAGAGGGAAGGCTGCATTTGTTCTGGAGGCAAGTCATGGATATACTCACACTTCCAGAAAAAATAATGCCAAGTGTTTTGTTTTTCTGCAGTTGCAAATACATCTCTCTTTAATTTGAAAGGTTTGCCTATAATGTAGGCAAACCTTTCCTATAATGTAGGAAAGTTGGGAAGACTTTAGCTGGACATGCAAAATGTTCTTGCTTTAAGTATGTGTCGTAACATTTTCCTCCTAGTTCTAATATGTAGATAAAGTTTAAATCTTTGATGTAACTGTTCTATAGGTTCTAATCATTTAGGGAAAGAGGAAGTATCTTTTGTGGGGGCTATAACAGAGGATAAAGACAAAGAATAGAAATCCCTATAGCCTCTATGTTCTATGTAGCCTACGGTGCCCTCCAGGGCCGGACTGGGACCAAAAATCGGCCCTGGCATTTAGAGCACACAGGCCCACCGGCTGTGGGGACACAGGCCCACCTGTTGTGGGCTCCATTCACGATATTGTGGCGCGCTGAAAGGGCATTGCTGGTATAGTGGTATTGGTACATGCTTACGAGTTCTCCCTATCCCAATCATTGCCCTGGTTGTATAAATAACAAGGAGCATCAGGAAATCTAAACCTATAAAATCATCACGTTTAACAAAAAGTGTAATTAGAGCCAGCGTTTGTGCAAAGACATTCTTCCGTGGTCACATGGCCAGTGCGACTTAGACACGGAACGCTGTTACCTTCCCACTGAGGTGGTCCCTATTGATCTACTTGCATTTTTACATGCTTTCAAACTGCTATGTTGGCAGGAACTGGGGAAAGCGACGGGCACTCACACTGTCGCATGGATTCGATCTTATGACTGCTGGTTTTCTGACCCTGCAGCACAGGCTTCTGCAGTTTAGCCCACAGCGCCACCACATCCCTCAAACAAAGTAATAACCACAACTAAATTTTTTAGATGTTTCTATTTTTCCAAAGTCTTGCATGGGTCTGTGAGACTTGTTGTAAACCTGCCATTTCTTGTGACTCTTTAATCTGAAGACCTGCAGCACTTTCACTACCCCAGTCTTGCAAAAGAAGCAGCATTTCAAGGTCAACAGAGGCACAGACCTCCAGAGCATGACAAAAAGCTCACAGACTCCCTCCACTGGTGCTTTAAAGTGGGGTAGAGAACCTATTGTATGACTTTCAATAAGGCTTGACTGTCTGGTAACATGATGTGAAGACCTTTGAGAAATGCAACATCCAATTTTTAGAGAAAGAGCAGAGAGGAAAATATATATATAATTTTTAAAAAATATATTTTGTGCTGAGAATTTTCCCAATCTAATATTACAGAAAAGGCCAGCTTTCATTTTATGTTGGAATCAGTATTGGAACAAAAATATTATCAGTCTTTTGTATTTATGTCATACTCTATTTGTAACACAAGGTGTTTAAAAAAAGCTTTTTTGCTCTTAATAACTACATGACAGGAAGAAATTCAACAAGTAAATGTTTCCCTGTCTTGAAATGCAGTAATAGGGGGCTTTGAGGAAGGGGGGGTTCAGATTGCTTTATTTATAACTGCCAAGCATCTATTAAAATGCCTTTGTTTAAGATAAGCTAACCACCCTTGATTTCTGATTTCATTGTCTTCAACCACTATCATGCTCTTATATTCCAACACACATTTAAAGCAACCATGCAAGGAGTCATCCCTTGCACGCTGATAAGGACAGCCTTGTTTCCAGCAACCTGAAGCTTAAAATCAAAATGTTTTCAGTGATGCCCCAGTTCCTGTTTAGACATTTTAGCATGTCTTGACCTATAAATGATTGACATCCATACAGAATAGATACGCTTCTTCCCTATTTCCTAACTAGAAAGGGTAGCTGTTTTTCTGTTGTGTGTGAAGTTTGTAGTATCTTGAATTTGTCTCTTGAGCCTCATCCTTTGCTTAACCCTGGAATGGATCAAGCTACTGAAAGTGGAGCTTAGCTGTGAATGGTATTTGTTGGTAGCTTTATTGTGTAGTAGGGACGTGGTGGCACTGCGGGTTAAACTGCAGAAGCCTCTGTGCTGCAAAGTCAGAAGACCAGCAGTCATAAGATCGAATCCACGTGATGGAGTGAGCTCCCATCACTTGCCCCAGCTCCTGCCAACCTAGCAGTTCGAAAGCATGTAAATACAAGTAGATAAATAGGTACCACCACGGTGGGAAGGTAACGGCTTTCTGTGTCTAGTCACGCTGGCCACGTGACTATGGAAACTGTCTACAGACAAACACTGGTTCTATGGTTTGGAGACGGGGATGAGCACCGCGCCCTAGAGTTAGACACGACTGGACAAATTGTCAAGGGTAACCTTTACCTTATTGTGTGGTGCTTTTTTCAGCTTGCATTATCAGTGTAATAATGTTTCTATGCCACATTGAGTTATTTAGGAAAAATAGCATATATTTGAGCCATAATCCTATTGTAGAATACTGTAGTGATTTCCACAAATTTTTGGCTCTCTGTTGTTTGTCCAGGGATGCAACTAAGTGAATGGTCTGGATATGTGCTGATGGAGTAACCACACACACCAAGTATGCACATTGCACATGGCTACATAGGATGGGAGAACATAAATTAAGACCGGCTAGAGCTTAGTAGCAGCATACGTGCTGGTCCCAGGTTCAAAGCTTCCCGGTCTGGGAAACTTTCTGATCTGTAATCCTAAAGGCAATGTAGACTGGGGGTGGCGGGGGGTGGTGGAGCATCATTGGCCCTCCAGATATTTTGGAAGTCATATTACAAAGGCCTCAGCCAGCATGACCAATGATGAGGGATTGTGGGAGTTATCATCCAAAGCAACTGGAGAGACATTAAGGTTGCTGACTTCTGGTATAGACAATCAATGCTAGACGGTCCAGTGGTTATTGTTTTCTCTATATCTGACTTAAGAACTAAGTAGATACCCTGACTTTTCTATGTTCGGAAATGAATTTTTATTCTGTGGGGCTTGCTTCATGATAATAAAAGATGTGTTACCTTGGGCTTGCAAGACATGTTAAGAAGAAGAATGAAGAATGCCTGAGAGGAGAGAGGTTCAGACCTCCATTGCCATTCCAGTCTATCCCGGATATGTGTGAAGGTACCTTCCTAGCTGTACCTTTGGGAGTGGCTGCTCGTGGTCTGAACTGGAGGAAGGGCAGAAACTCCTCATCCCAGACTGGCATGATGTGTCTGTCCCTCATGCTCACATCGCGGCCCACCTGTGACTTTTGGGAAGAAGCAGGACTTTGAAACACAACCCATTTTCAGCAAGTACTGTATCTCACAAAACAGGAGGAAGGAACAGATCTGGGGTGCCTTGGAAAGATAGCTACTCCATATCCAAATAACTCGGCCGGCTTTGGGTTCTAATTTACTTGGACCTGAGTGGAAGTGGGGTTGCCAATTAGCTGCTCTGCCTCAGACATCAAATGTCTTGGGCTGACCCTGAGATCAGCCATTGATCCTGATTTTTAATGTCAGATCAATCCTGGAATCTATGATGGCTGTATCTAAAGCCGCCTCATCCTACTGACAGAACACCAAGGTTGACCATATTTTTTTCTCTGTCTTAACAACTGGATTCCTTCCCCTCTGCCCAAGCTTCTGTGATGAGACATGTCAGAACAGACAAGAAACCTTTCAGAATAATGTTGATTACTTTACATTATACTCTTAAGCATACCTGATTAAGGGGGAGGGGGGGGGAATCAAACCTGAGCCAACAGAGTGTTTGTGAAATAACTATGTGCAGACAGTGGAGAGCCTGCAAATTGGTACCTTTCTCACTCACCCATGTGGAATCTAAAACTGTTTTGCTTTCCTGGCAGTCTGGTTTCATGGGCTGTGGGCATCAACTCTGGCCCAATTTTTAAGATACTGTATTTGCCTTAACTAAATTTTATACCATCTTTGTGTGATGAAGAGTTCTGGAGAGCTCAAAATCTCATCTGACCAGCAAGCCAAAAAAAAAAAAAAAAAGTGCCCAGTCCAGAGACAATATTCTATGAATAGATCACACATATGTATACTGTACTTTTTGTATTATACTCTGGCCTGCAGTTTTAGTGATACTGAAGGAAAAATGTCCAAGTGAACAAAATACAGCTTGCATTCTCGAAGGCTTTCATGGCCAGGATCCAATGGTTGCTGTGGGTTTTTCAGGGTTGCTTGTCCATGTTCTGGAGGTTTTTCTTCCTAATGTTTTGCCAGCCTCTGTGGCCGGCATCTTCAGAGGACAGGAGTCACAGACAGCCACTTCTGTCCTCTGAGGATGCCGGCCACAGAGTCTGGTGAAACGTTAGGAAGAAAAACCTCCAGAACACAGCCAAACAGCCTGAAAAAAAACAACAACCAAAATAGAGCTTACTTCTGAGTAACCAGGCATAGCCTGTGGACCAAGATGCTCCTCTCAAAACCTTATGAGGGGAAGGGAGGTCATGCCAATCACTGCTCTGTCATAAATGTGCTCCTGGAGGAAATCTTTGCAGATACCCCGTGGGTCCTAGATCAAATCAAGCTTGATCTATCTCTGGAGGCAAAAAAGAAGAAAACGGAGACTGTCCTACTTTAGGCACATCATGAGAAGGTGGGATTCTGTGGAAAAGACAATCGTCCTGGGAAAGGCGGAAGGCAGCAAGAAAAGAGGAAAAGCAAATATGAAATGGACTGACTCCCAACAGGCTTAAGTTTACAAGAGCTCAGCAGGGCACCTGAAGGCGGGGCATTTTCGAGGTCGCTCCTTCATAGCCAATACAGTATTCCTCATTTCAGGCAGTCTGCGTGCCGCTATTCTCCCGCCACCCCTCAGCAAGCCCCGCACCTCCAAGGTGAACAGGGGCGGCAGGTTGAAAGCGAGGCGGCGTCGGCATCTCCACACACACACACAGAGCTCCCCACCCCCCTGTCTGTGCAGCTCGCGCGCCCCACACGGCTCCGCCAAGAGGGCCGCGCGGGGAACCAGGAGACGCCGCGGGTTGCTCGGCTGCCCGCCGCCGCTTTTTTCCCGCCTCCCTCCATTGGCTGCAAAAGGGAGCCAAGGCGGCGCCCGCCCAGCTTTTGTAAAGCTGCGGCAGCGAGAGGAGAGCGGAGAGGAGCGGAGCAGAAGGGGAGGCAGTGGCCGTTGCCACTGCCGCGGGGCTCGCCTTCTCTGCTGACGGTAGCGAGGGCGGCGGGCGGCCAGGGCAGAGCAGAGCAGGCAGCACAAGCCTGCCGGGGCTCCGCTGCCCCATGTCTCCGAAGGGGCTCCCGTGAAGTCAGTCATCCTGTTCCCGCCAAGGAAGAGGAGGACGAGGAGGGATGGGGCCAGTTGGCGGCGGTGGCGGTGGGGGGAATGGCTGGCAGGAACCGGCCTTCTGACCATCGGCCCTTCTGGCATTTGCCAGAATTTCCAGATGGCCAGTCTGGCCCTGGTGCCCTCTGTAGTAAGGAAGCAACTGATACTTGAGTAAAGCTGAAAATCCTAGTAGTGTGTCCACCCTAACTTTACAATTGGCAGGATTCTCAAAAAATGAATTCTGTGTGCTGTTCTCTTGTATCCAATACAGTTGGAATGGGGATTTCCCTGCTCCTCTGCTGCAAACCCTCCATAGTGCCGAAAAACCCAAAACAAAACCCAGGTTTTGCATGTGAATTTTATAGACAAACATCCAAGCCCTAAAGAGATTTTCCAGGCCCTAAAGAATAGCTTCCTAGGGTTCCTGCGTGTAGCTGTATGAAACAGGAGGATTAACAATGCATTGGGACACAGTAGAAGTGCACCACTGGGTTGTGTCCATTGTGTAATAACATTCAAATTCAAGACAGTTGAATATTTCTACATATGTACAGTACTTCATGAACTTTCTCCTAATGGAAAGCAAATTGTTCTGCTTGCAGTTTTCAGTTAGATACTAGTTGATTTGTGAAGACCTTTGGAAAACAGACAAATCATCTGTTTAATTGCTGATCCTATCTCATGGTTTTATCATACACCTGAAATTGTAGAAATATGGTTTTCATGGTATTTCCGCGATGTATCAATTTATGTATATTGTTAGTCTGTCTGGATTCTTGCTGTGGAGGGCAGGATATAAAGAGAAATATTTATTTGCTAGCTTAAGATCAAGCATTTGTTTACAAATAGAACATAAAATATACCGTATTTTTTTGCTCCATTAGACGCACCTTTCCATAAGACGCACCAATTTTTTAGGAGAAGAAAACAGGAAAATATAATCTGTTTTCTTCGCTCCATAAGACGCACAGACTTTCCACCCCCCTGTTTTGTGGGGAAAGAGTGCGTCTTATGGTGCAAAAAATACGGTACTTTGAGTATATTACACTACAAGTATATTCTTATATGTTAGTTGTGTATGTATATAAAATATTTTTAAAAACAGTTAAGAACGCTGCAGACTAAATTGTACATATGCTTTATATGGACAAATAGTTATAGGATCCTCTCGATCACATGTTAAAGACATTGTGTCATTTGATCTGCAGGGTAAAGAGATTCCTCATTGACTTTTGCCAGCCTAGCCAAACTTAGAAACTTTATTTGTTGATAACAGGCAAGTTTTAAACAAACCATCTTGAAAAAGCTAAAGTCCTGGAAAATAATTCCCTATAAAGACCAGTTAAGATACGCAGAAAATTTTAAACTCTTTTCTTTGATTATATTTACCCTGGCAAAATTGTAAGCATTCAAGCAATGTTCCATGTGAATAAATTCTTCAGGGACTAATATGTAAAATGGTCAGAGAAGTGGAGGAATAACTAATTTACAGGGTCTTCTCACTCTGTAATTCCTTCTGTTCTCTGTAAATTATTCTCCTGAGATGCTTTCCTTTTGATTAATTGAGTACTGTAGCATTAGTAGTTCAAATACTGTTTTGGGTAGTATTACACTCAAAGGACACCTTGCATTCTGATGTGACGAGCAGATGTGTGTATTCTTTTCTCTGTCCTGTTTGTCTTATTCTGCAAGGAACTGAAATGTTCAGAAAGCAGCCCAAGGCTTGGGATATTTCTGTTAACTCTTGTATAACTGCAATATCGTGCTTCAGGAGAACAGAGCAGAGGCCTAGGGTAAATTCCTTAATGCACAGCTGTTATAGATGGCACAGCGGGAGATGATGTCAGAGAGTTCTCCTTGGGAGCATTATTGAAGGAAAAGGCTAAATAGCACTTCTAAAACACAAGTAAGAAAAGCACTTAGGCTATCTGTGCTAGAAGCTAGCCTGTCTTCCTAGCAATTTATCAGTGCCCCACTCAGGTCCGGTTTGCAAGCAGATTAAAAAAATGAAGCAACCATGACTAAAATGCAGGCCTTTTCTCTGGATTAATGATGGCTAAGGCTTAAAGAGTGATGAGGAGGCCCAAGCTGATCATTAATTTCTCAGGAAATACCTTGTGGCAAAAGCCCAGTTTTTGCTGAGGTAGTAAACCTATTCAGCCTATTCCACTTGGGACTGTAGATGGAGGCTTCCATGAGTGAATACTGCCATCACATACATAGCTGTGAAAGGAGCATACTGTCATAGAAGCCTTACCAGCACAGCAAGACTAGGCCTCACAGTGACTAGATTTTATGAATCTGCGCCAAATCGTATTTTTAATTTAAAAAAATTGTTTCATTTATAATATTAAGTTCTATTGAAATATTCTTTTTTCTGTCATTTTATTTTCTTCATTTTCTTATTTATTGTTATATACTTTGGGCACAATCCAGTTGTTTGTCCTATTAGAGCAGACCAATTATATCAATGGGATCTTAGTATGGAAACTCTGATGTAAGCTCCATCAATTCAGTGAATACTGTACTGTATGCCTTAGTTTGGAACTAAGAATTATATTTAGACTTTTAAAATATGTTTTAAAATGAATATTTCCTAATACTATATGGGACCCCTTAGAGAACATGCATAGTTTGAATATGCTTCTGTGTTCTCAGTGTGGGTATAGTGAGGAGCATATTTTGTTTCATTCATGACCTTCTTGAGTTTACAGCATCTTTGAGGTCTTCTGGTACCTATCTACCATGCCTCTAAGATTGCTTAGCATAATGCTCCCTGTGCTGGACTCCATTTAAAAACTGTTCAGAAACAATATCTAGTGCACAGTGCAGGATTCCCAGATTCTGAAAGGAACAAGGATACAAAACACATCAAGCCAGTCCTGGGCCCAGAAACAAACAGGGGAAGAAATAGCTATGGAGAATTAGTGCTCACAAGAACCCTTTGATGATATTAGATGACCAGACGATGGTGAAATCTCTGATCTATATATGTAGCATGAATTTTTAGTTTTGTTTTTTATTATCAATGTTAGCTTTGTTAGGTCCTATTATTGTCGTTCTGTATGTTTTGTATGTATGAATAGTAATAAATAATTTTTTTAAAAGCCAGTCCTGCAAAGCACAGCAGCTGCCTGTTCAGTTTTGGAAGCAGTCATGGACAGATGGCTATTCAGATCTCCTAAAGAAGATGAGTTTATGGGCCATTCTAGACAGGAAATGTATTTATTGAGAGGTCAAATGAGCATATTTTCTGTTGTCATTATGAACTTTTACAGCAAGTTATCTGGAAGGGCTTTATCGTAATTAAGAAAAAGGTGAAAATATTTTTGCTAAGCCTTTTAATTTGGAAATTTGCGTCTTACTGAGCTATTAGCTTGTTTTTTAATAAATATAATATTACAACATGTTTCAGTTAACTGTATTTTTAAATATTTTATTCACTTGGACTGAAGCCAGACACAGAGAATTCATATTATAGTTAACAATTCAGCAGGATTTTAAAAATAAAAAGTAAATAATTGGTTAAACTAAATTTTAGTTAGCTTAAATGTTATCTGCAATAAGTTCCATTTAGGTGTTTGAAGAGAATGAAAGTAGAATATACATGTAGTAAACTACTAAATAGCTCTGATGTCTTGCAGGTAACTCCAGTGGTGCTTAGCAGAATGGAGAAGCAGAGACGGAGAGACGAAGAAGAAGAGCGTCAGATCCTTTTGGCAGTTCAGAAAAGAGAGCAAGAACAGATGCTGAAAGAGGAAAGAAAACGGGAAATGGAAGAGAAAGTCAAGGCGGTGGAAGGCACGTAGATAACCTATACAATGTTATCTTCTATGTAGAGAGATGTGAATATAACTTGAAAATATTTGCTTTGGGTTGTAGAGAAAATGGACAATGAGCAACCATTGAAGGAGTAAGATACATAGCATGTGTGACAACCCCAGACCTACTGGAGTATACCACCCTTTAACTAAGCTGCCACCAACCATTCCCTATAAGGAGTCACACATACCAGGAATGGATTTTACTAAATAAAAGAACAAGGTTTATTGAAATAACAAACAGGGTACATAAAAGAATCAGGTAAATAGGATAATGTAACGTGGCATAACCCCAATCACACACATACAACAGCTTGGTTCCCACTGAACCCTTTAAGGTAACGCACAGACCCTGAACCTATCAGTTCTGGCTACCTAAATAGAAACCTGAACCTATCAGGTATGTACTAACTCAGTGGTTCTTAACCTTTGTTACTCGGATGTTTTTGAACTGCAACTCCCAGAAACCCCAGCCAGCACAGTTGGTGGTGAAGGCTTCTGGGAGTTGCAGTCCAAAACTCCTGAGTAACCCAAGGTTAAGAACCAGTGTACTAACTGACACACAGTTGTACTCAGTCTGACACACAGACTCCAACTCTTTCCTCTCCACACCAGCTCCAAATATATATACAGTACAGCTCCTCCCCCTGATGTCCCGCCTTCCACTCCCCATAGGATGGAACTTTCCCTCCAAACCCATGACAGACAGGTACCATCAGTGCTGTATGTGACACCTCCCCTCTTTATAAGTTGTTTTGCAGGGGAAAAGCTAAAGTGCTTTTCTCCAAAAAAACAACCAGGATCAAAACATATAACAGTTAAACATTATCATACACAATCCCATACTTACACTCTAGGTTAAACATATCACTTAGGCATTTAACATGAACATTTACAATACATTAAGTTACCTTTATTAATACAAACCAAGCCTGTTCAATAAACAGAAACATTTAACTTTTGGTCACCAAAATATACATAGTCCATGGTTTCTTCGCCGTCTTCACTCTTCGGGTCTTCTTGACAAGGCGTCAGCAACACAGTTCATTGACCCTCTGACCACCTTCACTTCAAAGTCATAATCTTGCAGGTTTAAAGCCCACCTCATAAGTTTACTATTATGGGTTTTCATTGTCTTTAACCACTGCAGTGGTGAGTGGTCAGTGCACAGAACAAAATGTCTTCCCCAGATGTAAGGTTTGGCCTTCTGAATTGCATATACTATGGCCAGGCACTCCTTTTCCACGGTTGCCAAATGTCTCTCACCTTTCTGGAGTTTCCTACTCAGGTAGGACACTGGATGCTGGTCACCATTTTCATCCTCCTGGCAAAGAACTGCTCCTACCCCGCTGTTAGACGCATCGGTGTAGATGATGAACTCCCGGTCGAAGTCGGGAGCACGCAGCACTGGATAATTGATGAGCGCCTCCTTCAACCTCCGGAACGCCTCCTCACAGTCGCTGGTCCACGGGATGCGGTCATCAGTCTTCTTCCGCGTCAGATCGGTCAGCGGAGTCGCCATCTCGCTAAACCTTGGGATGAACTTCCTGTAGTAGCCCACCAACCCAAGAAATGATTTGACTTTTTTCTTGGTGTTGGGTCTGGGCCAATCACGAACGGCTTCTATCTTGGCCCCTAGGGGTTTGATCACTCCTCCCCCTACTATGTGACCCAAGTATTTTATTTCTGGGCTACCCAGCTGCAGTTTGTTCTCTTTGCAGGGCCTAGGCCAAAGCACTTCCTCCCCTGGGTTAAAGTGCCTCTCCCTGGCGTTCTGGTCATACCAGGTTTTCTTTCTGACCTTCTGAGCTTGCAGGTTCTCTGCTGCTAGCTCTAGGTTTCTCTTTAGGTCATTCATTAAAGAGTCTATATATGTCACAACATCTTGTGGGTCATCCTGGGTGATCTGCTCCCAATTTTGTTTGATTAAATCAAGTGGACCTCTTACTTTTCTCCCAAACAAAAGTTCAAACGGACTGAACCCGGTACTGGCTTGTGGCACTGATCGATAAGCAAACAAAAGGGATTGCAGCTTCTGGTCCCAATTGTTTGGATTCTCTGCCAAGTAAGCCCTAATCATGCGCATCAGAGTCCCATTGAACTTCTCCGTTAACCCATTACTTTCGGGGTGATAGGCAGTGGTTTCCTTGTGTTTAATTCCACAGATTTGCCATAACCGTTTCATGAGCTTCGATGTAAACGATGCGCCCAAATCTGTGATTATTTCTGAGGCAAATCCCATCCTGGACATATACCCCACCAAGGCATCTGCCACTGTGTTAGTTTCGATGTTGGTCAAGGGTATGGCTTCGGGGTACCTCGTGGCATGGTCCACAATGGTGAGAATGAACCGGTTCCCCCTCTTTGTGGCCTTGGGCATAGGTCCCACAATATCCACTCCTATACATTTGAACGGGGTGTCAATCACAGGCAATGGGCACAACTTCGCTTTGGTCCTGTCACGGTTATTCCCCTGCCTCTGACACACATCACATTGTTTACAGAACTCCTTGATCTGCTTCCCTATTTCAGGCCAGTAAAAATTCTGTGTGATTCTCTGCTGTGTTTTGTTCACCCCTAAGTGCGCAGCAAACATGTCAGAGTGCCCCCTTTGTAAGATCATGGGGCGATACTTCTCAGGTACCACTAACTGACTTCTGATCCCATCTCCCCCTTTTGAGATATTCATCAGGGTCTCTCTATATAAAATTCCCTTTTTCTCGTGAAATCTCGCTGGGGTTTCAGGTGTTAACTGGGTGTCTGTCATCTTTTCAAAACACTTTTGGAGAGTGGCGTCTGCCTTTTGCTCTTGGCCAAATTTGCTGTCTGTGGTTAAGGTTTCTACCACAGCTTCGGGACTACCCTCATCTGCTTCCGTCTCGGGCTCTTCAGTACCCCCCTGAACTGTCCCCGTGGTGGCTTGTGAGCGTGTAATCACTAGCACCCGTTTCACATGTTCAGCCAGGTCATTTCCCACGAGCACGGCTGCTGGCAGAGTCGATGAAATCGCTAGCCGCCAAACTCCCCTCCAGCCTTGAAAGCTCACAGGTACCTCAGCTACTGGCAGTGAGATCACCTGTCCCTCAATCCCTGCCACCTTCAAGCTCTCATTTGGGATTATATACTCCCTAGGAATAATGTCTGGATGGCACAGGGTCACCTGGGAACAAGTATCCCTTAACCCCCTATACTGACGGTCAAGTATTCCTACGTCCACCCCTGCGGTCTCAAACAATTGTGAATCTGTTCTCACTAGTAAGCAGCGCTTGACCTCCACAAGAGGACCATTTTCCCCAGCCTGATCAGCAGATGTAACTGGTCCAGATTGAGTAGCCATGGCAACAGGCTCCCTCAGTGGCAAGGAGCTTTGCTCTGTCTGGACACAGAACACAGCTTTTGGCTTGGTTCCACTCAAATCATGAGGCACATTTCCCTTTAGCTGCTTTAATTTCTCACACTCTGAGATTAGATGGCCCTTTCCTTGACAGAAATAACATTTTCTGCTGTATTTGGAGTCTTTCTCATCTGGTTTTGGTTTTCCCTCCAAAATCTGAGGTCTTTGTGGTTTCATGTCTGAGGGCTTCCCTTCAACATGGGCCCCTCCCCCTTGCTGGTTTTTCCCTGGTCCCTGAGAGTACTTGCTGTAGGTTTCTTTGGGTTTACCTACAGATTTCCCCTCAGCACCTAAGGGCTTTCTTATTTGGTAAATAAAATCTGCGATCTCTGCCGCTTCTGTCACCGATTTCGGTCTCCTCTCCCTCACCTGGAACTTCAGTTCCCCATGTAGGACTGAATAAAACTGTTCCAGCGCTATCAGGTCTTTGAGCTGCTGGAAGGTCTCTGTCCCCTCCTGAGACAGCCATTTCTCTAGCAACCTCACCAGTTGGGCCCCCACTTGGGTAAAAGTCTGCTCTGGTTTTTTTGTGAGTGACCTGAATCTTTGCCTCAGCTGTTCCGCATTTATCCCATGTCGGGCAAACACCAGTTTTTTAAACTCAGCGAAGTCTTTCAGCAGTTCCACTGGCATCTCTGCATAGACTTCTGCCAGGCTGCCACTGATCAAAGATCGCATAATGGTCATCTTCTCAGCTTCCCCTACTGAGAAGTCCACAAACGCTCTTTCCACGAGGGAAAAGAACACCTCAGGGCAATCTCCCTTGTTGTACACAGGGAATTTCTTCAAGTCAGTTTTAGACAATTGGCCCACCTCAGAATCTCTATTGTTATTATTGTTCTGGTTCATCATTTCCAATTTTCTTAACTCAAACGCCATCCTTTCTTTTTCCAGAGCAATTTTCTCTCTCTCTAATCTTTCTTCTTTTTCCATTCTCTCTCTCTCTAATTTGAATTGTCTCTGTTTCTCCCTTTCCCTTTCCTCCATTTCCCTCACCCGCAGCTCATGCTGTTGGGCTAGGCGCATTCTTCTGAGTTCTGAGGTCTGTTCTCCCGTGTTCTCATCCTGCACTGAGCCAAATTCCTCCTCAGAACCTTGGTCTACCTGTGGATCTCTCACTTCACCCATTTCTGCCATTTGGCTTCGAGTCAAGGGCATAATCCCCCCAGAACAGGCTGCCTTCAAAAGTCAAGCCTCAAAATAAAACGACAACTTTTTTTTCTTTTGCCTCAGAAACAGCCTTCTATAGATTGCTGCTGTTCCTTCAGCACCAACTTGCAACTGTTGCCAGGCAGAATTCACCCCCTCTGCTAGGCCTCTCAGCAGACAGGCTAGATCACTGTTACTTCACACAGCTTTGCCTCAGCCTTTTCCCGCCAAAACGGGTTGCCTCAGAGCTCCCTAATCTAGTCTCCCCAATCTGAGTTGGCACGTTCTTCCACTAGCGTACCTCCCCGTGAGGTAAGCCTAGAAGATTACCTACGCGCCCTCAGATTTTCCCTGACTAGACTCCCCTTGCTCTGGGCACACTTGCCAAGGCTTTGCTGGACCACTGGACAACTGGACCAGTCGTATCCCACACGCTGGACACCAATCAATGTGACAACCCCAGACCTACTGGAGTATGCCACACGTTAACTATGCTGCCAACAACCATTCCCTATAAGGAGTCACACATACCAGGAATGGATTTTACTAAATAAAAGAACAAGGTTTATTGAAATAACAAACAGGGTACATAAAAGAATCAGGTAAATAGGATAATGTAACGTGGCATAACCCCAATCACACACATACAACAGCTTGGTTCCCACTGAACCCTTTAAGGTAACGCACAGACCCTGAACCTATCAGTTCTGGCTACCTAAATAGAAACCTGAACCTATCAGGTATGTACTAACTGACACACAGTTGTACTCAGTCTGACACACAGACTCCAACTCTTTCCTCTCCACACCAGCTCCAAATATATATACAGTACAGCTCCTCCCCCTGATGTCCCGCCTTCCACTCCCCATAGGATGGAACTTTCCCTCCAAACCCATGACAGACAGGTACCATCAGTGCTGTATGTGACAGCATGTTAATCTTTTCAGGTGTTCCGTAACTGCTTGTCTTACATTTCTCCTATCTATGGCCAAAATCCTGTTGTTTTGGCTTCGTAGTACAAGTCTTTTAGACTTAGGAAATTGGCAAATAATTTAAAAGAACATACATAGCAATAAAAGTTAGAGAATGATCCAGCACACAATTAATACAAATAATAACATACACACACCCTACAAAACAACCCATGACAGGACATGATCAAAGCATAGATTTAGGAGACACAACAGATAAGTTGCAGCACCAGCAGTTAGATGATCTACTCAGGCCTTTACTAAAAAGTTGTCATACCCAGTGTATTTATGATATTTTTCCTGTGTAAGTAGCAAGTAAAGATCCATGGATACAGCAGATATGGGAACTTTAGCCCACCTTCTAATGATTAAGCAAAATGGGTGATTCATTTCCTTGTTTCAGACACTCCTAAACCCTTGTATACCACAATTAAGACAAATATTTTTAAACAAATATACTTTCCAAGTGTTTGTTCAATGGGTGCTTCCAAGACTAGGGAAGACTCTAAGGCAGTGGTCCCTTACCTTGGGCCTCCAGATGTTCTTGGACTTCAACTCCCAGAAATCCTGGCCTGGAGAGGTGATGGTGAAGGCTTCTGGGAGTTGTAGTCCAAGAATATCTGGAGGCCCAAGGTTGGGGACCACTCTCTAAGGCACTTAGTACTACAAGACTATATTTCACTACAAGCAAATAATGTAATTGTAAATACTGCCATTGCACTGAGGTCGGCAAATTGGATCTAGCTGTCAGCCTAGGAAATAGCAGAAACTGATAATGAGAACTAGTCAGTTACTCCAAAGTAAGAATTGCCCTGTCTGTCTGACCTTTCCATGGAAACAGTTTGTTCCCAATTGTTAGATTGTATTGCATATAATGTTAATTTGGCATGTAAAAATCTGTCAGTTGGGAACTGTCATGAGTTATGTACCATAGCTCTCCAACAGCAGAAATCACCAGGGGAATTGAATTTATTGTAACATCATACATAGTCAGGAGTGGTCAAAGTAACTGACACTGTGAATCCATCTAATGTACTCTGCTACAGGGATGCTGTGCACTAGTTTGTGGAGCAGTGGTGGTGATTAAAATTCACATATTAAATAGCAGTAGAAGAATCTGCTGAACTGTCCTTCTCTCTTCATCTTCTGAATAAATGCCATCATGCCAACATCTACAAATAAAAATGACCAGCTGCACCTCGTTTGGGCAGCTTCTTGGGCTTTTATCTGTAGAAGTTTCTGGAAAAAGTAAGAGGTTTTTTTTCTGTGTGCAGAACGAGCCAAAAGAAGAAAGCTCCGAGAAGAACGAGCATGGCTTCTGGCCCAGGGAAAGGAGCTTCCTCCTGAGCTTTCTCATCTGGATCCTAGCTCACCTGCTAGGGAGGAGAGGAAGGCCAAGGACCTGTAAGTATACTGCACTGAAGTGCAATATTCATGAACATATAAAATAGCTGGTTTTCACTTCTAATGCCTAAAGGGCAAGATGGAAAGCCATGGAGGAATGATATCATATGGTGTTAAGAACAGGAAAATGAGAAGGAGGGCATGACTTGGAAAGGACTGTTCCTAGTAGAGATGAAGCCTCAATGATGAGAATTCTGTACAAGACCAAATTGGAAAAGTGATAAAGCTTGAGAGTTTCAATCTATTTTTTGCATTTCCACTTTGCAGCTTTGAACTGGATGATGAGTTCACTGCCATGTACAAAGGTCAGTCCCCGCTCCAGGTTTTACCTGTGCAAATTATTTTGATTTGGAAGTATTAACATCCTATTTTTGGTCTAACAGTTTGCCATCTTTATTGCTCACAGTTTTAGATGTGGTGAAAGCTCACAAGGACTCCTGGCCATTCCTGGAACCAGTTGATGAGTCCTATGCTCCAAATTACTACCAAATCATTAAGGTAAACAATATGATATATTTCTGTGATTTTGTTTTCCACATTCTGTGAAAATAATGAATTGATATGTAATCCATATCATTGATCAGAGGAAACAAAGAACCTGTGTAACAATGAATATAGCTTTAAAGGTAACTTAGCTTTAAATATACTGTGGCATTTTTCAGACTCCCATGGATATCTCCAGCATGGAAAAGAAGTTAAATGGAGGCCAGTACTATACAAAGGAGGAGTTTGTGGGGGACATGAAGATGATGTTTAGGAACTGCCTTAAATACAATGGTGAAACCAGTGGTAAGAGTTTGAACATGAGTTCTGTCTGTTGAGGGCAGTGTAATTGGAAAATAACCCAGTGCTGCTCATAGCTGGGTTGAAAATAGATGGACAAAGAAAGTCCATTATTGCAGATCTGCTGGAAACCACCCAAGATAATCTTTTTAAAGCTCTCAGAAATCAGCAGTGTGTCTCCCTTACCACTTGCTTGGCTTTGTGGCAACATTTTAATGTGATCTGAACTTATTTTGAGTTGTTTAGTAAATTAAAATAATTTCCAGTTTTCTTTTTCTTCCTTTTCTTGTTTTTTTCCTCTTTTTCACACCTTAATTGCTTTGCCTTACAGAAAGTCTTCAGTTAGAATATTTACTTCCTGTTCATAAGAGTGTTATTTTTATTGCTTGTTTTGATGTTTAGGGACTGTCTTAGCATCACAGAATTGCAGCTCTGTAGTTCTCTGGTGCTTAAATAGTCTCTAACCACAAAGACAACTAAGGAAATCATAGCCTTCCATTAATAGGAGGTAAATATTCCAGCTGAAGACTTTCTTATGTAGTTAAAATAATTGAGGCCTAGAAACCAACACTATCTCTCATTTCCATCAAAATCCAAGGAAGTTGTTTCAGTTCTAGATCAGTGTCTGATGTCAGTAATGGACCAGATGAGGATGAATAAACTAATCCAGACAAGACAGAGGTGTTCCTGATCTGTAGAAAGGCAGATCAAGGAATAGAAATGCAGTCTGTGTTGGATGGGGTTATACTTCCTCTGAAAACACAGGTGCGCAACTTGGGTATGCTCTTGGTTTTCTTTCTCTGCCTGAAGGCCAAGGTTTTAGTGTGTCAACTGCACCTGTTCTTGGAGAGGTCTTATCTTAGTTATATTCTGGCTGGATAACTGTAATCCACTCTACATAGTGCTACCTTTAGAAAGTGCAGCAGGTCCAAAATGCAGCAGCCAAATTCTTAACTGGAACTGGATACATGGATCACATAACCCTCCTTCTCCATTTGCTGCCAATCTGAATGGTCAGCTGCATGAGGAGGTGGGGAGGGGCTGGTCAGTAAGTGGGCCATCCAGTTCTGGGTGTGCAGGATGGGAATCGGCACCACCTGTGGTGCCTCACTTCATTTCTAATACAAATACAAAGTGCACATCTCTAGCAGCTAGGTTTTGTATTTTAATTTATGTTTGATAAATAGTGTTAATTTACACAATAGGAAGGAAAGAAGGAAGGCTGCAGCCTTTTAAGTATGCGTGATCTTACTACATAGCATGCTGGAGAACCCTTAATTGACTAACTTTCTAAAGCAAACTACTGCACTGATAAGACAGTTCACTCCCAAGAAAAATGCTCTGCATAGGAAATGCTAAACCTGATTTATTTATTTATTTATTAAATTTATACTCCGCCCCTCTAGACCATGTCTACTCGGGGCGGCTTACGACATAAAAATCAATATAAAATATATATAATCATTAAAAATACAATTACTATATCAATTAAGATAATTAATTTAAGAAATTAATGATGCAAGAAACTGAATTGGAATAATTCTAGCAGGTCTCTGGTCATTTTCTAGTGTTGACTCTATTCTAAACCAACTTATTCAGGAATAACCTGACCAATACTGAAGCCACAAGATTTACAGCCCCTTGCTAGTTCTTTGACACTGGCTCTGTTCAATTGTTCAGAACCTTGCCTGAGTTCAGAAGACACCTACAGCATTGGGAACAAATGAAGTTATACTGCTGGGTGTTTTCCCCCCCACACACACACTAATCATACCATCTGTTTAATTTGGATGCATTAATTTGAACAAATGTGAGTAATATTTAAATAAGAAAAGCCATTGAAATATGGAATTAAAGTCCATAGGAATCCTAGAGTTGGAACTAGATATAACTGTATGCAGCTGGTTTGGCAAAAAGCACAGAGAGGAAATAGCCTAGATTTCAAGACTAGATCTAAGCAATGGATAAATATAAGTGTGAAACTCTGTTTTGTTTAAGTATGTAAGTACAAAACTCTGTTTCTTTGATGTACTTGTTTGAACACAGAGTACACTAAAATGGCTTATAACTTAGAGAGATGTTTCTACCGGGCAATGATAAAGCATTTACCTGGAGAAGATGGGGACACAGATGATGAATTCTGGATCAGAGAAGATGGAAAGCGGGAGAAAAAAAGCCGTCGGACTATACGTTCTAGCACAGGGAATCCTTGGACCCGATCCAGAGACTCTGAAGGACCTGGCAGGAGACAACCACATGTGCAAAATGGAGGAAAACTTCCACCCCATAAAGCAAAACATCGAGTTCCCACTTCTTCCTCCTCTTCCTCCTCCTCCTCTATAGAGGATCCACGTCACAGCTCAGTTAATCCTACTGGACAAGTTGCTTCTTCCAATGGACGAGGTGTCCTGCGTTCCCATCATTATGGTGGAATACCCAGCCATGTTTCCCATCCTGGACAGATGGTGAGTACCAGTCCAGTCAAGTTACATGAGAAAATGTCCTTTGGTAGATATGGCCAAGGGTTGGGAAGAAATAACATTCAGTTGATTTGCTTTTCCTTTTTTGCTATACTTAATTTTATGTATTTTCGTTCTTCTTCATGTAGTATACATTGAACTTGAAAGATCACAAGTGTTAAAGGTTGTTGGAGGCGGAGTCTTACGCCAAATATATAATTGGAAAGATAGTTTAAACTTTCTTAAGCTACAAGGAAACGTCCTCTTTAAATGAACTTGAAAACAACAAGAAGGAATCTTATGTAGCTATCTGCCAACGTTCAGTTCAAATCTCAGGCATCTTTCCAGTCACTTTTTAATTATTAACAACTGACTGGAAGGAAGACTTCTTTGTCATATTTATCAGGTGGTAACTATAACACCTGAAAAAAGTGTTTTTATCAATTGGATTTCTGTATGGAGTGCTGGCAAGACAGGTACTACGTTTGTCAACCTAGGACTAGGGACCATGATCATTTAAAGAAAAAAGAAGATAGTGAGCAATCAGAGTGGTGAATAAGTTCACTTTTATTTTTTTTTAAATGCCCATGTTGCTATTAGAAATTAAAGCTAGTTCTTTGACACTAAATTATTGTAGACAGCAATTCTAGAAGTATTGCTTTATACCAAATATTGCACATAACTTCTGTTTTCTTGTCCAGAGGTCAACAATGCAAGGAACATTTAGCTCACCTCATGGGTCTGATTCTGCAAAACCATATGGATCACCTCGAGTACCAGAACCACACCCTGGTGAGCCAAGTCAGCAGCAGCATTTTGCCATGCAGGTAAGAACCATTTTCTCAATTGATCCTCCACCTGCATGTACAAGAATTATATGCAGGTCTAGGATAAGGAAACATCTGTTCTTCTTCTTGGTCTTCTGAAATTCACACACTTGCACCCAGGAAATTCAGAACATTCTAGAGTTAAAGCCTTCAATCGAATGCCCCTCTCATACACAACGTACATGGTTAGCCATCTGCCCTGTCCACTGCACAATCAGCCATCAGAGGAATATTTTCTTCAAAAGGAGTTTTGCAGTATAATTAGAACAGATTTTTCTTTCATAGTTCCATCCTTCTTGTCTCTTCTTGTTCATCTTTAAAAAAATATATTAGTGGCAGTTTTTTGTGGCCAGACAATATTCAAAATTTCTGGAGTTTCCTCCTCAGCATGGACACAGACCATCAAAAGAGATCCAGGTCTTAACTTGAGATATTGACAATGTTCTAGATGCCTGCCATGTGAATCACAAAGACAAAAGAATATTCTTAAATCCCTTCCCACTACCATGCCCCATCTTATCACTATACAGGCTGTGATTGGACATCCCCAAGGTCAGAAACAGAGGATCAGTGGCCAGCTATGGAGTCTGCTCTCAGACATTACAGATGGCAAGTCATACATCTTGAAAGAATACTCTCAGTTCCTAAGACACTTGAAATTACGATCTCTGGAATTATCCAGTTTGCAAATCGCAATATTGAAGAATTCGACATTGATGGCCTTCAGAAAAATTATCTAGACCATCATCAGCAACCATCTACCAAGAAGTCCTCAGTTCATTGATACTGACAAGCACAACTTTGTCAACATTGGCTCTGTGTTTGAAATCAACAGTGCCTTGGTATTAGATAATGATTCCCTCCATGTTTACCACCATATTAGCATAGACCTTACCAAACCTTCTAATACCAACAGTATTGGTGATTCAGAACAAAACTACAAGTATCTCAGAACAAACGGCATTTTCAGTACCAACCATCTGGTATCCACAAAAATATGGGAAACATCTGCTGACACTGGTACAGGTGACAAAACTGGTATAGGAAGACAGATCAGATTCAGATAATGGCTGTTCATCTTGAAGGAATCCATCATTCTTTTCTTCACCACTTGGTTCAATTGTGGAAAACCACACAGCTTTCTTTTTCAGAGGACGTTAGGTTTTACTCACACCTAGTAGTGTGTGTGGCTAGATGACTGCAGTTAGAAATTTTAAAAATCTCCACAACCAATATCCAGTCCTGTTTTCAGTAGAATCCAACAAATGCAACTGCATATGTACAACATCTGCTTCTGCCAGCTCTGACGCTGATGACATGCTGTTGCTTATTAGTGATCCTGAAATCTCCATTCTAGAATTGATGGACGTGACTGAGGATTTGGGGGATCTCTCTGGATATAAAATAAATTGATGTAAATCAGACTTGATGCCACTCAGTAAGCATGGTTCATGAGAGGTGCTTTCAGGATTGCCTTTTCAATGGTATCCAGAAGCCTTTACCTACTTGGTGGTCCAATTGCCCAGAGTTATCAGTCAACTAATTAAATTGAACTTGAAGCCATTACTAGTCACAATAAAAATGGATCAAAGGTAGAACAAACACTCTGAAAACAAATGTCGTCCCGCGTATAATTTATGGCTTGAGAAATATCCACTGGATCATTTATACAAAGACCTTTAAGAGATTCAGTGAAGTATTCTGAAAGTTTCTTTGATAATCCTTTTTTCCCCCAAGTTCTTCCTCCAAAAACTCCAGCTGCCAATTGAGGAGGGAGGTTTGAGTCTCCCAGACTTGCATCTCTTACCATAAAGCTTTCCTGTTCTTATGTGTGAATGGCTGGACCACATCATCTGCCTCAGAGACACTTACCCCCATGGACTGTGCTGGAGTAGGATTTCCTGGCCCCACTCTCTGGTTGGAGGGTGTTGGGCTCCATCCCTATCAACAAACTTGGCAAAACACCACCTGGTGTTGGAGCAATGTGCAGAGCTTCTTTATATCTGACAAAATTGTTTCAGGTCAATCCATGCATACATGAGAACCTCACAGTTTGGTGCATCCCACCTGTAGTGGCCAGCCATTTCTTTGGAAGAGTTGAGCCTTCAGTGAAATTACTACTGTTGACTATCTTACTCAGGTGGAAGATGATTTTTTTTTGATCTTTGAAGACTTGTAACAAAAATATAAATTGCTCTCCAGTACTAGGTGGCAACACCTGCTTTTAACATATTTACTAGTGGCAGTTTTTGGTCCCTCTGCTCTGAGTGCTTCTCAGGTTGCTAGAGAAACTTATTGAGGTTTCTCAATCCAAGTCTGCAGTAGTCCTATATAGGTACCTTAAAGCATCAGGGAAATTAGTAGAGAAGAAGTGGAGTGGAGAGCTACAATGCACCATATCAGATAGGCAGTAGAAGACTATTCTGGCCTCAGTGTGTGTAGCCTCCCTAGACTTTAGACTTAGACTGATATAGCACAAATTCTATTTTGTATGTACTGGATACCCAAAAATTAATGTATAAACATATGTCACCTTCAGACAGATGCTGGAGATGTGGGAATGAGAGTGATGTATGATTATGTGCTCATGCACAATGGTGACTCCCTTCTGACAGATATAGCAACCAAAATTAATTCTGTATTGGACACCTCATGCTCCCAAGGGAGAGGGGGAAAGCACCCAATACTTTAGGCCACCGCCACACTAACAAAAAGATCCAAGTTCTTGATTACAGTATGGAGAATCTAATACAGGGTATTAGATTCTCATTATGGTATACCCAATACTAAGATTTATGTATTGTTATCAGTTTAAAAATAGAATCTGTCTGATTTCCTTCTGTTTTGCTTCTCAGCCTAGCATTGGACTGAATAATACCAGAGGACATCGGCTTCCTGTTCCAGAGAAACAGGTGTGTGCAGGACCAATGCATGTCTCTGCAGTCGGATCACAACCTGGGTCCCTGCCACTTGGTCGAATGAGTGGCCCTCCCTCAGATGCCAGTATATACTCCTCTGCACAATTTCAGCAAGGATTTCTTTCTCCAAGGCCTAATGGACCCCCTATGAGACAACCAGAGACCTCAGACCTTCCTCCTGGCCATATGTATAGGACTTATAAATACATAAACCATGCACATCCTGCTCTGTGGAATGGAAGCCATGATGCAGCAAACCAAGTGACCCTGGGAGTAGACAAGAAATCTCCAATGAGCACATGCTCCCCTGTGCCACCTCGTCCTTTAAGCCACATGATGGAACCTCGGATACTTAGGCCATCTTTGCCACCTAGTC
Organism: Pogona vitticeps; assembly: GCF_051106095.1. Classification (NCBI taxonomy): domain Eukaryota; kingdom Metazoa; phylum Chordata; class Lepidosauria; order Squamata; family Agamidae; genus Pogona; species Pogona vitticeps. The sequence goes on from NC_135787.1 coordinate 180,641,517, forward strand.
AGTGGACTGATCAGCCTAATTTCCTACCTCATGGAGCTCCACCCTCAGGGTATATGCGACAACCTGGAAAAGCCCTTGGTCAGCGAATACAGCAGCAGCTACCAGCTTCTTTGTTTGGGCCTCCTCCTCAAATACAGAGGGGAACCCCGGGTGGAGATTCCATGATGGACAGTCCAGAGATGATTGCCATGCAGCAGCTGTCCTCCCGGGTATGCCCACCTGGTGTGCCTTATCACCCACGTCAGCCTCCTCCCCCTCACTTACCTGGACCATTCCCACAACTGGCCCGTGTGGCAGCTATGAATATTCAACCTCCAAAACCTGTTTTAGGGAACGGGAATTCTCAGGATGCCAGTCAGACGATAGAGACAGAGAACAAGCAAGGTAAGGTAATATCTTTCCTTTGCTAAGGCAAACATGGTTGAAGAACTAGTTAAGTTGAAATACTTTGTGTGACGCTTTATTCTTTCCTTTCACAGTTAATACCTAGTAAGACATCACTATTTCCACTGCAGAATGCATTTTCTTTTGGTACTTTGCTATGGATAACTCTTGATTTACCGTATTTTTCCATGTATAAGTCCTTTCCCCCCCCACTTTTCTAAACCAAAATTAAGAAATCTAAGTGGAGCTTAGCAAGCGAAGGGGAAACCAGGGATCAAAGCCCTGCAGGATCACTTTGATCCCTGCTTTCCCCTCTACTTATTTTTGTTCTCTCCTCAACTTACTTCCATGTATAAGATGACCCTCAATTTTTAGTCTAAAGATTTTAGACAAAAGTATAGTCTTATATACGGAAAATACGGTATTATGAATATTATGCTTATCTGGGTCATGACATAGGACAAGTTTAGATAACTGTACTAAGAGATAAGTTTCACTCTTAAGAGAAATGGTAAGAAATACACAGATTTGAGATAAATTGCCCCAGAAAAATATCATTTCAGGCTGTATGAAATTAATGGAAGATGCACAGAAGCATTACATCTTATCTCACAATTTTCATGTTTAGACTGAGTAAAGAACAACTTTCCCCAACCTGGTGGCAAACAGATTTTTTGGACTTCAGTTTTCATCAATCCTAGCTACTTTGCAGGAATCTGAAGAGTTGAAGACTAAAACATCTGGATTTTACCATGTTGCAAAATGGTGGTACAGGATGTTGCAGCTATTTATATAGAACTGGTTTCCTTCAGAAGCAAATCTTGCAAATTAACTTCAATAACTTCCTGGTATTTTCCTGCTGTGTTTATAAATGTCTGCAGCAATAATTTGTGATGGAATTTCAGATGTGAAAACATTGTGTTGATGGTCAACGGGCTGTAAGATTGCACATACATACACATTATATTGCTCCTCGCATTAGCATAGGTTAGCACCATATAGGTCATTGTAAACCTTTATTAAAATGGGAAGGGATATTCCAGACCCCGCGTCTCATAAAAGTTGGTTAATATTATCTTTATATTGGGCCTTGGAGTTGCTGAAGTTGTTATCAGTTCATGTAGTGAAAAAGATGTCTCAATTGTTTTTATTTCCCTTTGTGCAGTGGAGCCTCCACCAAGAGTGGAACAAAAAACCCAGTCTATTAACCTATCTGAAGGGACGTACCCGAAGCTGCTACCTCATTCAAAGCCCCCTTTGAAAACTGATTGCTCCAGGCAGAACTTGACACAGGAAAGATTGGGAGATGATTCTGGAACTAAAAATGATCGAAAGGCATCACAGAGCAAGAGCACATGGGCAGCAGAGAGTAACTATACAAGTCCAGTAGCCCAGGAGTGTGTGAGGGATATTGTAGCATCAGCAAGAGAGAGAGGACCTTTGCCTGAAAACGGTACTGCAAGTGACGGGCCATCCAGTGGTACAGAAGGGAAAACAGCGGGTGCTAACAAAACTGAGAAACCCCATTGCACTGGAGAAAAAAGTATGTTGGAAACAACTGTGCCTTGCATGGGACAGAGTGCTGGTGCTCCTGCTGCTATAGATAGTAACCCAGCTGGAAGTACCTCTGGACAGTTTGCCCCACTCTACATGCCCAAGCTGGAGTATCCAAATTCAGCCACACACTACCACATCAATCCAGGATTGCAGGGGTTCAATCCTATGATGGGAGGGAAGCCCCCTTCAGTTTCCCCCTCTCAACATTTTCCCACTCAGGCCTTTCAGCCAAATAACACCCCCCATGGTGTTTTTCCTCGCTACCGTCCCCACCAAGGAGTCCCATACCCTTATCAACCACAGCCTTCCCCTTCTTATCACCACTATCAACAGCCTCCTTACTATACTTGTACGCAAGGTTATTCAGACTGGCAAACACCTTTCCCTCCCCAGTCTAGTCCCACTGGACATCCGCATGCACAGTCACCACTGACCAGGCCTCCTTTCTCAGACAGAGGAGCCATGAGCAATGTCATGCAGGGCTGTGAGGTGTTTAATACTGCTTTGTCTTCCCCAAACCGAATGGACATGGCAAGCACCAAAGAAATTCCAAGCAGTGGGCAAGAGTTGCCACCAGAAGCTGAGAAATCAGATGGGTGCCAAGAGAGGCCTGAAAGTCCCAAAGAGTTTCTTGATTTGGACAACCATAATGCAGCTACCAAGAGGCAAAGATCAGTTGCAGCAGGAGAGTACTTGTATGGCTCCCCTCCACCATCTGCGAGTTCTTCTGGGCTTGGATTTGGGCCCTCTGCTTTCCCACCCCATGGTGTCATGTTGCAAACAGGCTCAACCTATCCCTCACGACATCCATCCAGTCACTTCCACCCTAGACCTTATGGGCCACCAGTGAGTGCTCACTTGTCGCATCATCTAGTCACGAGTCAAGCGAATGGCTATGTTCATGAGGGACCTCTGTATCGTTGTCCTGAAGAGAATGTGGGCCACTTTCAGGCCTTAATGATGGAGCAGACAGGACGTGGAGGAAGCATGGAGGGACTATCCCCAGATATGTACAGAACATCAGGGTAAGAGTCTTCTGTGTTGGGACAACAGGGGAAGGGAGGAAGATGCTAAATGGTGGTTATTGTGTTAAAATTAAATCTCCAGAGAGTGTTAAGCAACAATGCACACAAGCCATTACTCTCTTTCCAAGAGAGCTTTGCAAGTTACTTTTCAGGGACAAAGTCTCAATGTTATTATGTTTTATTGTATATTATCTTATTATCATTTAGTGATTCCATCAGTTGGGCTTCTACTATTTTCTAAGATAGATAAACAGGCTGCTTTCAAACTGACTAGCACTCAGTTGAAGGTTATTCTGGACCTGTTCCTTATTGATAATTTGCCTCCCCATTTTCCATTTGTATGGAGAAATGGTACGGTATATTATTTAAAATGCTGCACTAGCATTGATACTCTTTTGAAAATAACTTAAAAATGTTATAATTCTATATGTTACATTGCTTTTGAAATGTAATTTAGTTATATTTTTCTAATCTGAAAAAGTCTAGATAGCTCAATGATTTAGGTATCTGACCGTAGAGCCAGAGGTTGGGAGTTGGAATCCCCACTGTGCCTCCGGGGGGGGGGGGAAAGCCAGTTTGGGCAAGCTGCACAGTTTCAGGATGCCCCCAGAAGAAGGGAATGGTAAACCACTTCTGAGTACTGTCTACCTAGAAAACCCTGCAAAGGGTCTCTAATTTGGATTTTACTTGACATATTATTATTGATAAATACAAATAAATAGTTTATTATCCTTACTTCCAAGCTCTATATATTATACAGTGGTGCCTCGCTTAACGATTGCCTCGTTTAGCGATGAATTTGCATAACGATGTGTTTTTTTAGAAAATAATATGCATCGCATAACGATGTTTCCTATGGGCGATTTTTGCTTAGCGAAGTTTGGGACCATGCTTCGCATAACGAATGCGATTTTAGGTCCCCTGCTTCACTTAACGATGTTTCTTTTTTCAATTAAAAAAGTGTCTTAGAAGGGTCAAAAACGGTTCTAAATGCTTGGATTCGTTAGAGGACCCCTTAAGTCATGTGCAAACCTGATTTGGCTTTGATCTGACTTTTCGTAAATTTTTTGTGAATTTTTTTTTTTGGCCCATAGGAACCAATGGACCTGTCAAAATCTGACAGCTCCATGCTTTCCTATGGGGGAGAAAACAATTCACAAAAAATTAACGAAAGTTCAGATCAAAGCCAAATCAGGTTTGCACACGACTTAGGGGGTTCCTCTAACGAACCCAAGAATTTAGAACAGTTGCTGAGTCTTCATTAATTTTTTGTGAATTTTTTCTTCCCCCATAGGAAATAATGGAGCTGTCAGATTTTGACAGCTGTCAAAAGTTGGGGGGAAAAAATTCACCATAAATTAATGAAAAGTCAGATCAAAGCCAAATTAACTTTTGCATCCGTTTTAGAGGGTGCAGAAGCTAATCCAAGCATTTAAAACCATTTTTGACCCTTTTATGACACACTTAATTTTGCAAAAATTGACTTTGCAAAGCCATTGAAATGTATTGAGTCAGCTTCAATACATTCCAATGGAGGATACATTGTTTCGCTTAGTGATGTTTCCTATGGGTTTTTTCGCTTAACAACGGCAATCCGTTCCAATTGGAACGGATTAACCGGTTTCCAATGCATTCCTATGGGAAATGGTGTTTCGCATAGCGATGGTTTCACATAGCAATGTTTTTTTTTGAACCAATTAACATCGCTATGCAAGGCACCACTGTACTCACTGTAACCAAGCATAGAATTTGGCCTAGTCTACCAAATGGTTTTCTTAATAGAGGAAGGTATGTATTTGGGTGAACTGTGTGCCCATGAAGTTTTCTCTGTTGTATGTAATTCCAGAATGCCCATGCACCAGCAACAAGCCCCATTTCCAAAGGTGCCTGCAGCAACAGCAACCCAGGAAGAGCTGCCAAGACAAAAACCATCAGCATTGCCTCTAGATCAAGTAAGTGCTAGTAAAGTGAAGAAATTAGGAAACATCATTTCTTTATCATCAAATATAAAAAGTACAATATTTTTAGCAGTTTACAGAACTATCTGAAGGCCAGATATATCTGTAATAAAATATTGCAATTAAAATGCATGGATACATTTCACATGACTGATTTTTTAAAATTGCTATGGGAAATGGGGAGTCAGACAAAAAAACATTTCTTCTTCATGATATCTATGTATTTGCATTTATGGGTCTTTCTTACGGGTACTTACCCACCCACCTGTACAGAGAAGAGCTTACGATTCTTCACCTACATGTATGAATGCATAGAGACCATGAAGAAGGAAAACAGGTTTGTCATCTGTAACATTTGTTCTTCCTTTCTCCCGTGCCGTAATCTTGAAAATGTTGAGAGTACAGTGGTGCCCTGCTTGACGACGATAAGCCGTTCCGTTAAAATCACTGTAAAGTGAAACTGTTGTCAAGCGAAAGTAAAAAAACCCATTGGAATGCATTAAAACCGGTTAATGCGTTCCAATGGGGGAAATACCTCATCGTCCAGCGAAGATCCTCCATAGGGGAAGCCATTTTCGATCACTGTCTTCTGGGAATAGGTCCGGAAAACAGCGGGAGGCCATTTTGAAAACCCGACGATCAGCTGTAAAGAGTGTCATCAAGCGAAGCAGGGAACTATTCAATGTAAAGCGAAAATTGCCTATAGAAACATCGTTTTACGATCACTATAGCGATCGCGAAAATGTCATCGTAAAGCAATTTTGTCATCTAACAGGGTCGTCGTCAAGCAGGGCACCACTGTATATCTGCAATACTTTGAACATGTATACATAAACATGTACTAGTAGAAACATTTTAAATTGATTCAAGAAAGAATGTGGCTCCCTGGAGAGAACTGGTGGAAACTTAACAGAATTCAGTGCTTTTCCTTTAACTCTGGATGCAAAACTTAAGACAGGTCAAACTTAGTTTAGAAAAATAATCTATATTTACATATGTAACTTAAACAGCTTATCTTCAGCATAACAGCTTATCCATATAAAGGATAACATGATAACATAACAGCATATCCAGTAACTAGTTACTCACAACCCAGTATAACACCACAGCATGACTACTCCTATACCAGAGCAACCTGACTGCTCCTGAACCCGAGCTACCTTTATACACAGGAAGAGCCCCCGTAATCAGCTACACCTGCCCAAAGCAACTCACGCCTCAAACTCTACCTGTTAACCAGCAACAGGTGTATGCTTGCACTTTACCTACAGTCTTTCTTACGTATTTTACTAATATGAGTACATTTCATATGTTCAAGACTTTACAATATAGTGGCCTGATCCATTACAAATATATTGACAGAAAAACACCATCTTCCCGGACCTGCTACTTCACTGCTCATAATAGAAATTGGTTTTGTTTTCCTGATCATTCATTCATCTCTGTTGTTGGTATTTAAAGGGGGAGGGGACACAGGAATATTGAATGCCATTACAAATATAGCAAACAAGCTAGCATACCTTTGGTTGACATTGAGCCCTGTGGCGGTCACCCCTTTGTGGCCCCTATTTCCTTGGGCTCCACACAGGTAAACACGCCCTTTTCGCTGCCACCAGGTATTTTCTAATACCACTTTAAGTCCCACACAGGAACTGCCACCCCAGTTAGGTCATATACTTTAGGAAGCAGGGTTTATGATTAAGAATTCTTTTATTATTAACCAAAACAACAGGAAAATCATATATGAGTTCATTCAGGTGTTAGTACTTTTCAGATCATGCAGTCAATCACTTTACTATCAATTTTATATCTCTCTTGTTATGCTTATGCGTTCATGTGTTTTACTTTCAATTTTCTCTCCTAAACCTCTTTAACCTGTTCCTAAACCCTAACCTTCTCTGTACATCTTCTAGTCCCTGACTCTTTCTACCTTTCCCTAACTCCAACTCTCCCTAACAGTCTCTTCAACTCCCTCTAACTGTCACTCTAACTCCGCCCCTCCTGCTCTATCCTTGGCTCCTCCCACATCACCTTTTTGGATCCCGCTACAAGCCCCATCTTTTTAAAAAGTAATGATTCTGGAACAGGTGATGGTCAATTTTGTTTCTCTGTTTCTAGAGCTAGTCTAAGAAGTGAAGGATTTGAAGAAGATGAGAGCCTCCTGTGACTGAAGAAGAGTAAAGGAGATTGTGATTTCTACCATCATCTTTCTCAGCAGCATTTGGTTTCTAAGTACTGGTGGAACACAAGACCCTCCAAGGTGTGGAATTTTTCTGGATCTGAACCAGCCATTATGGCAGCCACAACAACTGGGAGTGTCTCAGATTATTGATTTACTTCTGCCAGAGGCTTGGTTTTCTTCAGGGTTTGAAGGACCTGTTTGAAAGACTTTAAAACTTTCATGACCTGCTAAAACTCAGGTATATTTTTCAGGGTGAAAGACAGGAGACTGTGGAAAGTACTTGTATTAATGTGTGTGTTTGAAATTGAATCCAGTTTACAATTTTTTAACTTGTTGCCTTTAAAAAACTTATTTCTGTTGGTGAATGTATTGTACGTTAGGATCAGAGCGGTAGGTCCAAAGCATTGAGAGCATAGCACTGGTTGATCATCAACTGTTTACAATCATGTCACACTGAAATCCCTTAGGAGAGGAAAAGTGCAAGAGATAGTGGAACCATACATGATTTTTTTTTCATTGGCATCATGTATTAGCAGTTGGGAGCCGAGGGGCTGCCTGATGTATCATCACAGGAATTGCTCAGGTAAAATCAATGTTCCCCTCTTGCTCATGGATGGATTGTATGCACTGTTGCTTCTTGCTAGTGTGAGACTGAGGAAATCAGGAACTAGAATTTCTGGAAACTGAAAAAAAATGTTGAGGTTGTACTAGCTTTTGCTCAATAATTTTCGAATGGGAATCATAAAACTGTGGATGATTCAGGTAAATTACTTAAAGTAAACATTAAACAAACCGCCTTAGTTACATCATTAAGCATTAAAAATCCTTAGTCCATAAAGTTCTAGGAAAGGAGAAATTCTTATGGAGTCTTCTTTAGCAGTCCTTCAGAACATTTGAATAAGGCAAAGAACAGATGCGTAGTGAGTTATTTGGTATCACTATAATTCAGCATGATCCTGTGAGAATTGTGCAGAAAGAGAAATTCTCCTTTGAACATATTTGATATAATAGAATATAAACATATCTCCTGAGAAAGGAACCACTTTTGATCCTATATGTAAGCACCACAACATATAAATTAAGGAATATAATCTTAATCCTTCTCTATGTTGCAAAGACTGTATATTTTGGACTTCAGAATTCTCTCTAAATTTGCCCAGCAGATCAAACTGTCAGTGACATTGCTATGACTGCAGGAACTGCAAAACTTGCATGTGACATTGATATGCTTGCAGACCAATGTGGGGATACCAGACCTGGGATAGTGAAGGTGTTACCAGCTGACACAAAACCATATAAAGGGGTTTTCTGCTGAAACTCTGATAGTGCTGTCACTTGCCAGGTTTACTGTCCAGGTGCGCCTAGTAAATGAAAAAAGCAGTAGAGAAATTATTGTGACAAGAAAGACTAAGGTTTGCAATGCTGCCTACAGTAAAATAATGTGGAAACTTGATTTGTATTTAGCAAATCTATGTTTCTAACCTGGCTAGGATGCAAATGCATTAGGGATACACATTTTCTGGGCACTACTTTATTCTGCTGATAGATTTTGCTCTCCCTGTTTTTTAAAAAAATTGGATTGTGCCTGCTGCAAGGTTGGAAATAAATCAAGTAATTCCTCTGCCCTGCCCGCTCTCCTGCTACTGATCCTTGCTTGTCTCCTTTCAGTGTAAGTTTGTAACTGAGCAGGAAAATCCCATGTCTGCTTGAATGTCTCTATTCAGATCTATGTCTAGAGACAGGAATGGGTGCTTATACAAGCAAGGAAAGAAAGATGTGAACCTATATCTTCCTCCCAGTCTCCCTGCAGGCACAGTGCCAAAGACAAGCAATAAAAAGGTTCACAACCACATCTCTAGTGACAATTAGGGTAAATTAGCACCAATGCAGTGCTATAGTATGTGGCTTATACATGTATTATAAAATATAATACATACAAACTCCTACATTACAGATAATACTTTTCATTTACATTTCACACTTCCAGATTACTGTTTGCTGGTTCTTTCATTAATTACCAGAACCTTAAGTCAAATCAGTATCCTAATAACATAAACTCACAAGTAGTTGCTATATGAATTTGGTGTGGGTACCAAAGTGCTCTCTATAGCAATTATTAAATATTATTACAATGGCTTTCCTTTCCCCCCCTAATTTCTTCTAGTCTCTTGTCTAATGAGTTCACAAATACACAAGAGAAAGTGTCATTCCTTGTGTGACCCAAGCTTTATTTTGGGAATAAAATCCAGTTACATAACTTTCTTAGTTTGTGAAACAAAAATTAAAAAAAAAAAGTCACCGCACTTTACAAACAACTGTTTCATTGTGAAATGTATTTTCAAAGGGACAAGTCAACTACATAAAGCAAATTAATTGCTGGTAAAAGCTTACTTCACAGTGAGCTTGTTAGAATGAGGTTAAAACCCCTTATATGGGTTTGGCAAATTGGAATTAATAACTATATACAGTGGTGCCTCGCTTGACGATGTTAATTTGTTCCAGCGAAATCACTGTAGAGTGAAAACATCATAAAGCGAAATTTAAAAGCCCATTGAAATGCATTGAAACCCGTTCAGTGCGTTCCAATGGGCTGAAAACTCACCGTCTAGCGAAGATCCTCCACAGGGGTGGCCATTTCCGGGTGCCTGTATAGCGAAAAATGGCTCCTAAAAACAGCGGGGAGCCATTTTGTACACCCTGCGGCCATTTTGAAACCCGATGATCAGCTGTTTTTAGATCATCGTAATGCGAAAATCGGTTCCCGAGGCAGGGAACCGATCATCATGAAGCAGATTTTTCCCATTTAAACCATTGATTTGCGATCGCAAAAACCTAATCGTCAAGCGATTTCCTCATTAAGCGAGGCACCACTGTACTTTTAGTAGCTCCTAGGAATTCGCAGTCAAAATAGAATATTGGCTCATTTCTTTCTTTCTTTCTTTCTTTCTTTCTTTCTTTCTTTGAAAACCTGATGAAAAGTTTTTGCTATTTCCCAATTTCTGCTGTTACTCTCTTGATATGAGTAGAATAGTAAACATAAGAAATTTTTGTATGACTGTGGTAGGAGATATGGCACAGCTACAATATTATCTGATTCAAGGCTTGGGCTTACTGTGATAAACCATCTCAAGGAATAGCCTTTGCATTTCCAACACCTGCTTAACATACAAATGAGGTACAGCCCATTCCACCAGTCCTGGAGGATCTTTGCCTTCCATACAAAGGAACGGGGGGGGGGGAGATAAAACTGTGGCATATGTCCATACATACTTCTCTCCCAGCTGTTGCAGACAAGGAACCCATTTACCTAAAGCAGTAGTTTTATAATAAAGAAGAAACATTTTAGTGGGTAATAGCACTAACATTACTTGAACTGTTTTGGGGTTGGTTTTCTCTCATGAAAACTAGGAATGTACATTAGAAATTAAAACCAATAACATTAGCTGGTATTAACTACCAGTCGTGATGATTAAACCCCCTTAGTTGTAGAAATGGTTTTATGCCTAGTAGAACCATGTTCTCAATCATAGTAGCTCTCCTACTATGAATGATATGGCAACAGCTTGGAATGTCTATGCCAAAATGTTGTCCATCTAATGGCTCTCTAGGCTTTAGATGTAAAAATGTCTTGTTGAAATAGAACAAGAGCAAAGTGTTTTCTTCTGACTAGAAAATGGGAGCAGTATTTAGAGAAATTAAGGGGGGAAAGCAAGATCTGTTTCCAAAGACTTATAGCTGAGTAACCTTTGTAGAGGGATGTAGTACTTTCTTCCTGTACTAGCATACCAATATGTAACTCATGAGTTTTTTCTAATACAGAATTCTTTGGCCTTTCTTTGACACCATAGTATGGTAAATCTGTACCGAGATGGACCATTAGTATTAGTACCTAATGAAATTTTCCACTTTCTTTAAACAGAAAGTCTTTACTTAGTATCATTGCCCTAAATGTGATGTTAGTCCTACCTAGAGTAGACCCGTTAAAATAGATGGCATCTATTAGTTATAATAACTAACAAAAAACCCTACTACTTTAAATTAATTTACTTTAAGTAGGACTAATTTTGGATTTACCCATTTGTTTTGAGAATAAGGGCTGATTCTGCCTTAACTTTCTTTACATATGATGTCTGAGTCTTAATAAGATAAATTAAGGAAGCAGCAACTGAAGACTAAACTTCAGTTACAAAATATTGAGTTACTCTAAAGGACAAGCAGGAACAGAAGCAGACAAGCAAATGGGGCATATCAATTAACTGTGTTAGGAATGTGAGAGTAGAAAAGAGAAATTTCTGAATCAGAATGCAGACATTTGTTGTGGGTTGAGTGATGAGCAAGATTCTATACTGAGCCAGTGGTATATTAATTTTTTTAACTTGGTGAGTGCAAAGTGAAGAAACAGTTGGAAAACATGTTCCTGCGTTCACATTGGGGTTTGGAAGTTTTGAGGCAGTAGCAGCTAGAAAAGTCTGAAGCTCTTCAGAACTGAAATTGCAAGCAGGCACCCCACCTTTCTCTGGAGTCTGTTTTTGTAGTCATGCCTCAAGCATTTTCTGGCTCTTTGTCACATTTTTCCAAGCCTAGTGTGTCATAGGAATGTAGGACGCTGCTTTATACTAAGTTGGACAATTAATATTAATCCAATATTGTCAGCTCTGACTGGCAGTGCCTTTGCAGAATTTCAGGCAGGATGCTTTCCTAGCCTTACTTGAGATCCTGGCATTCGCTGGTAGCTTCCTAAGTATTAACCAGGCCAGGTCCTTGTTTACTTCCAAAATTTGATGACATCAGGTATGTCTTATTTTCAAAACATAAGATACAGCTTCTCACCAAGTTTTGGGGCAGTCAGTGGCAGAAAGCCACAAACATTCACCCAGTACCAAGACCAAACTACAGTAAATGGTAAGCTTGGTGATGTTTGGACAAAGTAAAATGTGAACTGGGAACAAAGTAACAAAAGTGTTTCCTCCTGATAAAATCTTTAAAGCATAACTTAAGAGCAGTGTTTCTTGACATCAAGTCAAGTGCTATAGAGTAACAAAACAATTGATATCTTGTACAGTGGTGCCCCGCCTGACGAGGAAATTGCTTAACGATGAGTTTTTTGTGATCGCTATAGTGATTGCAAAATGATAATTCAATGGGGTTTTTTTGCTTCACAACGATCTAAAAACAGCTGATCAGCGGTTTGCAAAATGGCTTCCTGCTGTTTTGCTGACCTATTTTCGTTTTACAGGCATTGAAAAATGACCCCACTATGGAGAATCTTCGTAGGACGATCAGGTATTTCCCCCATTGGAACGCATTGACCAGTTTTCAATGCATTCCAATTGGTTTTTTTCCCTCTTGATGATGATTTCGCTGTACAGCGATTTTGGTGGAACGTATTATCGTTGTCAAGCGGGGCACCACTGTATATTCAGGCAAGATTCCACAAGAAGTCTGTGTATTTTTGAATTGTAATTATTGCTATTAAATTCTTGTTTATTAGTGATACAATACCAGATCCTCTTTAGGGAATTAGGAAAGGCTGCCAAATTGTTGCTGTAGATTAGATTACCTTGCTCTGTATTGTTATTGCTACCACAAATCTGAGCAGTGCTTTAGATTTAGCCCCGCTCTTAGCAGACCACAAGGAGTCACTGCCATTCTAAGAATCTCTACTCAGCAGTTTATTGAACAGCAGGGCATTCAAAATGTTTTGATGCTGATTTCTCCTTCCAAGTGTGTATAAATACAAGTTAGACTCACAGTAGCCCTTGCACCCCTACACCTGCCTGTGTTGGTGCTTTTCTTTTCTATAATACCTGATACCACGCTACAGCCTAACATAATTATTTAACAATTAAAAAATCATTCTGCCTTCACTTGCTTTCCCAGTTGTGTAGGAGACCTTAGAAGAAAACCACAGGATTCCATGGCAGGTGTGCAAAAGAGGCCATGTAGAAGTCAGGGACTATTTTTTCCCTTTGGGTCAGGCTCCTAAAATTTGCAACAAAACCAACATAATATGAATATTTGCTTTTCTGGTCCTTTTTACTGTACTGCTGAAATCTGTCTTTGTACAATGAGGTCAACAGAAAAGAAACAAAGTAGCCCTATAGCTGGGGAATATATCTGGCCTGAGAATATTCTGATTTCCATGTTGAATTTTGACAGTTCTTTGCCAATTTCTATCAGTCCTGAAATGTTGTTTTATGGGTCATTTGTGGTGTGGGGAGGGGGCTGTATTATTGTAATTAAGGTTGTAAAGAATGTAATTTGCCCATGTGGAGGGCATAAGGAAAAAAGGTTCCTGTCCGTGACGGCTCATGCTTGATTTGGTATTTGTCTACCTGGAGGCCTTTGAAGTTGGATCTTGGTTTCTGTAAAGCAGTTGAAACATCTTCGGATCAGCAGGACTATGAACCAATTTAAGAGACCTCTTATCATCAAGCTGTGAAATATATTACTGATAAACTTGTGGGAGGAGTCACACAAGCTCTGGGCTGCACATGGCAGCATTTGGCTGGGTAAGCAAACTCCTCAAATAGATCCTGAAAGGGTGTCAGCATGAGCTTTTCACACCACAGCAGACTGAACTTGTGGTGAAAAGAAGCTATGAAGAAATATCATCATTTGGAGAGTTCCCAACCGATCCAAGAGTGACTGATTGAATTCTTGTTCCATTTGTTCTCCTCTCTTTTCCCCAATTGGGGCTCAGGTACCTCACTCAGCTGCCTTTTCCACTGCTCCTGAAAAGCCCTGGTCACTTTGCCAGCCCATGGAGCATAGCATCAGGGAGCATTTCTTTCCTCCTTTGCTTCTGGAAAGAGCTGGGTTCGAACTGTCCTGGTCAAAACTGGAAAGGGGAATGCTATTTATTTTTATATTGTGTATATTTTGTCTCAGTCTACTGATTTCCGTGATTCCCTGAAGCACCAGTTACCTCAATAGTTGGTATAATATTGTGTGTTTGGGTAAGTTTTTTAAAGGATGCTTTTTTTAAAAAAAGCTTGATCCTCTGAGATCTGTAGATTTTTATTTCCACGAGAGTTTGTTATTTTGTATAAAGTATGTTCTTAAAATAGAAGCTAGTCCTGGTCTGTGTGTATTTCTTCTCCTCTATGAACTTAAGAAATCTACCTTACATTAAGACCATTGTTCTATATAGCCCTATGCTGTCTAATCTTGCTGGCTATAACTCTAAACAGTTGTCAGTCCAGGATCTTTCACGTCACCTGCCACTTGAAATGCTACAGATGCTGGTAATTGCACCCTAGCCATTTTCTGCATATGCAACAATGTAGTGTAAAGTTTATATCTGACAAGTTCAGTGATAAGGTCCACTTGAAAGATTAGTAAATAGTTTATTCTCTGCCCTGCAGTATTTGGAAGATACAACATTGATAATTCTGCAATAAAATAAAATTAGCCTGAACTCATTATTCAGTGAGAACAGCTATGGGACAGCAACTACTGTAATAAATTTAGATTTGAAAAGAATCCTATTGACTGTCATTTAAGGTACTTTTTTACACTGTGATTTCTGAATAAAGGGTATTAATTATTAGGCTAGAAGAGACCTGAATGAAATTTTATTGTCACACGGTAGATTAATTCTGCTGTACAAAAATCTCCTTAGCCTGGACTAGAACTTTTGGCAACCAAAAAAACTGTAGAAAAGAAACCTACAGATTGAAGAACTCCAGGTTATTCAAGTCAGGTCACATGAAAAGGCAAAACAAGTGCGATATTTGATGTGTACATCACAGTACAGGTTTCCTTTTATTGTTCATCTATGTAAAAACATTTTTGGCAGGTTTTGCTTCAACATTATGCAGTCTGAGTGAGATTATGCAGTATAATTGATCATTCCTTATAAACAAGATTAGGCAATATAGCTGAGGATTCATTATAAGCATATTCTTGTGTTTGTGAATATGTCTCTAATTTCAGCTGGTCTGGATGCAATGTAAATGAACAACTATTTTTTCATTCTTAGCTCATCATCTGCTAAACAGGAATAATGTCTGAGTTTGTTGATCCTTTTGAGATAAAAGGAGGAAAATGAACATTTTAAACAAGAACAGGCAAAACAAGAGCACTGGATTTAATGAAATATATGTCAGCAATACCATGCCCCTCCCCCTCATTTAAATAAAAAGGGGCAACATTTAAATTTAAATAAAAAGGGGCAAAATTACCAACAGCACAGTGAATAGACATGCATCTAAAATTATAGATAGAAGATGCTTCCAAATCTGGGAAATTAGATTTCAAAGAAGCTGGATATGCAGCATCTTGCTTAATACACTAAACAACACAGAGGGGAGCCAGTGAAGTTTGTAATGTAATCTTTATCTGCTTTTCCACATAGATGCCCACAGCATTTTCCTTTCCTGTTGGGTGGAGCACCCTCCATTCTCTCCTTTTTTAAAAAAAAAACTTTCTATAACAAATTCAGTGCCTAGGGATTGAAGAAAGTTCCATAAAGAAAGTTCCTGCTTTGTCAATGCAAAAATTATCTGCCTGGAATACCAGTAGATCAGACCAACAGCTTTTCATTCATACATTCATTCATTCATCAGTGTTGGGGAAAGAAATATAGTCCTTCAAATGTGTATTTTTGAACTTGAAGTCTCTTCAGTGTGCCTGGTGTAGCAACTCCACTTCCAATTATTGGTGCAAATTTCTATTAGCTGTCTTTTACATGGCCAGAAAAGCCTGCTCCCAGAGACCTTATAGGTTCTTACAAATATTGTAGCTCGCTGCCTGGAAGTTCAATGACTGATCTGGCTACTTTCCTTATCTATTCATTCAATAAGAAATGTTATAATAGGTTTTTGCTCTAAATTTCCTTTGCTGAGCTATGGAACCACTGGAAACTACATGAGATTTCACATGATCATCATCAGCTGCTGCTGCTGCAATTCTACACTGCCTCTTAAAATGAGCGATCCAAGATGAACTGTTCTGGTAGTAATCTCAAAGAGAATCACTCCTTCAAATCCATTAAAATGATTATGAGAGGAGGTTCTAATGCATGCCTTTGTTCCTTCAGGTCATACCAATGTTAATCACCCATTCATGATTCAGTATTTTAATCCCTAGAGCAGATCATTATTATAAATAGGAAGTGAGATGAAACATGGGAGGCACTGATAGATTTGGCAAGATGAAGCCTAGGAATTCCCTTGCCTTGGGCACACATTGAAATCATGACAATTTGGGAAGAAAATTACCTTACTTCTTTATAGAAATTCATTTCCAATTGCCTAAGGATAAGGCAATAAGGAAGCAGCAAGGAAGCATTCTGTCAGACACTCTTCCCCCCCCCTCCCCGCCGCGCAATCACTGCCTCAAATAGCCTTTATGGACAATGTACTGAAAACCTAGTAAGCATGGCCATCAGAAGCCAAATTTGAGGAAAAAATGGTTGAATTTTGTTTGGAGCTGCTATAAATGCCATGCACAATCCTTTCCAAGTGTTGTTAGCCACCCAGAGTGGTCAATTGATCAGATGGGTGGGATATAAATACATAAATATAAGGCAGTGGCTCCCAACCTTGGGTCCCCCAGATGTTCTTGGTCTAAAACTCCTAGCTGTGCTTGTCAGGATTTCCAAGGGTTGTAGTCAAAGAACATCTGGAGACCCAAGGTTGGGGACCACTGATATAAGGCATACACTGCAATATTTCTCAGTCTCTCAGGACCTAGTCAGGTATTGCTTGTATGGAGAGAGAAGTCAGAGGCACTAAGAGAATAACAAAGTGTGACACCTTTGAGATTAACAAAATCATTGCACATGAGTTTTGTGGATTATACTCCACTTCCTCAAACTTTATTAGTCCATCCACTCTTGTTTTTGGATTTTGTGCAAGGAGAATATGGGCTTTTAATTTAGTTGTTTTACCATGGAAAATGCCCTGAGTATATAGGATATGACCTACAACCCCATCAAGAAGATCTATAATCACTCAAATAGGACTGCACCACACTGACGACTGCATCCTCCTCTATCTGCTACATAATAATCTGAATTTGGCTCAAACTGACAATTTTTGGCCTAGCAAGCCACTAAATTTAATCTCCATCTTTCTGACATGGGAATTGTCATGTTTTTAGTCTCAGCCAAGTCATGTGCTTCTACAAAAGGCAGTGGGGATTAATTGACACCCTTTTCTCTATAGATGTGGAGAGTGGCAATTGACTGTCTATCCTAACATTTTATACGAACACACTTCCAGCTACTTTTACACAACAACCTTCCTCCAGAGATTCGGGCGGCCCCTTCGCTGGGTATTTTTAAAAACCAATTAAAAACTTGAATGTTGAAGCAGGCTTTCCCTCCAGTTAATACTTAACTTTTCCTTCTTCATTTTTCTTCTGTTATTTTCCTCCCATCTTGAAGAAATTGTTTATTTTTTCTTTCTGCTATATTGATCTGTCATTTTTATGTGTTGGAAGCCGCCTAGAGTGGTCGCAAGACCAGATAGGTGGGATATAAACAAACAAACAAACAAACAAACAAACAAATAAATAAATAAATAAATAAATAAATAAATAAATAAATAAATAAATAAATAAAATTTTACAAGTTTACTAGACTCCATCTTCTGAGATAATTTTTAACTATGGCTGATAAAGCCTCAGCTTCTAGTTAGGGTGGTATTTGAACTTCTTTGTTTCTACATTGCCCAGCCTGGAACTCTGAAGCTTGAGATTTTTTTTATATATATATATATATATATATATATATATATATATATATATATATATATATATATATATATATATATATATATATATATATATATATATATATATATATATATATATATATATAATAGTGGTCCAATAAATTGTTACCCATGCTTGTTCGTCTCAAAGGCATTAGTGGTCCAATAAATTGTTACCCATGCTTGTTCGTCTCAAAGGCATTACAGGACTGATTGTTTTTCATACATGCTGGAACTAACTTTCTCTCTTTGAAAGTTGTTATCATAAATGAATTTCAGAAAGATTCTGGACTCCTTTGGAAGGCAGATGACTAGCAGAATAATATCCTGGAACATTTTAGTTTTGTCTTGGCTAATTTCTGTGTCTACCAGTGCAGAGGGAAGAGCAGATTTAAAGCAAATCTCAGCAGGTGAGAACATATCATGATCTACACTATTTCAGTCCAGATAAATCATACAGAGAAAATCCATGTACACCTATTTCTCCACACAAATTGTCTTTGAACATACATATCACAGAAAGACAGAAGAAAGTTAACAGTTTGCTGATACAGCAGGATTGATGGGTTAGAGTTTTCTTACCAAATTAACAGAGTTAAAATGCCCATGAATGTACCTATTCAGGAAGAGTGATGCAGAAATGGAGGACTCTTCTGAATTTGTTTAAGGAAAATGGCTCTCATTTTGAAGATGTTGTGGGATATTTTGTTATTTTCTAAAAGCCTAACTATGCGCGCGACAACAGATCTTGAGGGAGTCTTAAGGGGGGAAAACTTTTCTAAAACGGTTAAATGTACTCTGAGGGTGGGATTTCCTTGCAATACAAATTTCAAAGGTATTTAGCTTCTTACCTGATTTGACCCTGGCTCCATATAAAAGCTAGAAGGAAGTGGTTAAAATGTGTTTCAGTCACCCTTGTATAGAAATAGATGAACAGCAAAGAATCTCTTAGCATCTTTAAAAAGTAAAAAACATTCCATAAGCTGCTATGGCAATCCATTTGCTTGTACTGTACTGTATTTAAAAATCTGCAGAGCCCTTAGTCTGTTCAAAGTAGAATAAACAAGCATCTTTATACGTACCTTGTAACCTATTCTTGCTTAAGTGAGACCCTTACAGTTCAAGATACTGTATATTACAGTACTTCAAACTACTCCACATCATGGAGAAGATACTGCAAGAAACATCACTGAAAATCATGCAGTTTTCCTGATAAATGGCTATTCTCCTGCTCTCCCTTTTACAAGAATAATCTTCAGCATTTTAGCTGTGCCAGTGTTAATAGAAAACAATGCTACTTAACCAGAATGATATCTGCCAGCACTTGGGAAAGCAGGACTTGTCTAAGCAGGATGAAATGCAGTGTTTGTCTAAAAACCAGTTTAACATTAAAGTTGAAAACAGCGCATGTTTTTAGACCCATTTGTTCTCCACCCCCCAATCCTCACCCTAAAGAAACAGCTTCAGGGGGTGGGGCTTGGGGTTCCCCCCCCATCCTCCCCTACTCTAAAGAGGAGAGGCTGGAGGAGTTACTAGTAAAGGGATAGTTTTCTGTTTTGCTTTGCTTTTCTTTGCTTTGTTTCCTTCTACAGTGTGTTGGAATCAAAATTGCTGGGAATTTGTGAACTCTCCCTTGGCTAAGAGATGGGGTTGGTTAGAGGGAGGAATCTAGATGTGCGTCAGATGCTTAGAAGTGAGAGAACAGAGGAAGGGCGGAACCCAGGCTCTTGGAAAGAAGCAAGGTAAGCTTCTCCAATGTTCTTCCCTGACTTCAGCTCTCCTGTATCTGTTTTGCTTATATATATATTTAATGCTGCTGCTTCCAGAGGTGATTTACAAGTTAATTCCATTCTTTGTGCAAGCTAACTTAGAGAGGGAACCCTCTACCTACTTACTGCTCAGATTATTTATAATTCAGGATCCTTTATTATTATTTGTGGATAAATTATTTAGCCTCCACCCCAGTTAGAAATTAAAAGTGAATTTTTGACAAAAGATGTTGGTTTTTATCTCAAATAATGCAGCAGGAACAATCTCTATCTGTACCTCAGGGCACAGTTACCCTATTGGAATAAAACAAGTGATGGATCAGAGTTTTTGAAGTCAATTTAAAATCATGTGGTAGTCAGGTGGTTTTGGGGTCGATGCGTGTGGTCTCTTGGAACAACTTTTAATCCATTTTAAAGCTGTCTTGTATATCAGTCAAAGGGGCTACATGAGGTTTTAAAATTATTTAATTTGAGGTTTTGTCCTGTACTTGCCTGCCTGCTCTCATGCTCACATGTGTGTTCTTCATGCTGGCATGTGTGGGACTTGTCAAGTAATGGATTCTAGGATAACAGCTTTCAGGCTGCAAGGAGACCTTGCATTCCAATCTGTTATTTGCTTTCTATCTGTGATTTTGAGCTAGTACTATACCAGTTTGAAAGAAATAAAAAAAATTAAAACAAATATTAAAAATAACACCACCAACAGCAGAAGCAAGAGGCAGCCAGTGTGAGTGGAATTTTTATTTCAGACACAGATCCGGATGAATCTTTTCTAGCAACAAGGTAACTAAATAATGCTAACTGACAGTATGTGATTCATTGTTTACATATGACTCATGCACCTTCCAATTTTTTTTAGCATGACTGGACAAAAATGTCACATAACCGCTCATCAGCATTGTGACAATTATAAATACACATAATCTTTCATTTAATAATGGCTAATACAGCATTTCTGCTCCATGGATTGGTGCCTTGTCGTGGCGAAGGGGCTTGAGTAATTTAGAGAAGCTACGGACAATGCCGTGCAGGGACACCCAGGACAGACAGGTCATGGTGGAGAGTTCTGACCAAATGTGATCCAACTGGAGCAGGAACTGGCAAGCCACTCCAGTATCTTTGCCAAGAAAACTCCATGGACAAAAACAAAAGGCTAAAAGATACGACGCTGAAAGATGAGTCCCTCAGGTCGGAAGGTGTCCAACATGCTACTGAGGAAGAGCGGAGGACAAGTACAAGTAGCTCCAGAGCTAATGAAGTGATTGGGCCAAAGCCGAAAGGACACTCAGCCGTGGACACGCCTGGAAGTGAAAGGAAAGTCCGATGCTGCAAAGAAAAATACTGCATAGGAACCTGGAATGTAAGATACTGAGCGTCAGTGAACTAAAATGGATGGAAAGGGGCGAATTCAATTCAGATAATTATCATATCTACTATTGTGGGCAAGAATCCCGTAGAAGAAACGGTATAGCCCTGATAGTCAACAAAAGAGTGGGGAAAGCTGTATTGGGATACAATCTCAAAAATGATAGAATGATTTCAATATGAATCCAAGGCAGACCTTTCAACATCACAGTAATCCAGGTTTATACACCAACCACTGATGCTGAAGAGGCTGAAATTGACTAATTCTATGAAGATTTACAACACCTTCTAGAACTGACACCAAAGAAAGATGTTCTTCTCATTCTAGGGGACTGGAATGCTAAAGTAGGGAGTCAAGAGATAAAAGGAACAACAGGTAAGTTTGGCCTTGGAGTTCAAAATGAAGCAGGTCAAAGGCTAATAGAGTTTTGTGAAGAGAACAAGCTGGTCATCACAAACACTCTTTTCCAACAACACAAGAGGCGACTCTACACATGGACATTGCCAGATGGGTAATACCGAAATCAGATTGATTATATCCTCTGCAGCCAAAGATGGAGAAGCTCTATACAGTCAGCAAAAACAAGACCTTGAGGTGATTGTGGCTCTGATCATCAGCTTCTTATAGCAAAACTCAGGCTTAAACTGAAGAATGTAGGAAAAACCACTTGGCTAGTCAGCTATAATCTAAATCAAATCCCTTATGAATACACAGTGGAAGTGAAGAACAGATTTAAGGAACTTGATTTGGTGGACAGAGTGCCTGAAGAACTATAGATGGAGGCTCGTAACATTGTACAGAAGGCAGCAACAAAAACCATCCCAAAGAAAAGGAAATGCAAGAAAGCAAAGTGGCTGTCCAACGAGGCCTTACAAATAGTAGAGAAGAGAAGGAAAACAAAATGCAGGGGAGATAGGGAAACTTACAGAAAATTGAATGCAGACTTCCAAAGAAGAGACAAGAGGGCCTTCTTAAATGAACAGTGCAAAGAAACAGAGGAAAACAATAGAAAGGGAAAAACCAGAGGTCTGTTCAAGAAAATTGGAGCTATTAAAGGAACATTTTGTGCAAAGATGGACATGATAAAGGACAAAAATGGTAGGGACCTTACAGAAGCAGAAGACATCAAGAAGAGGTGGCAAGAATACACAGAGGAATTATACCAGAAATATCTGGATGTCCCGGACAACCCAGATAGTGTGGCTGCTGACCTTGAGCCAGACATCCTGGAGAGTGAAGTCAAGTGGGCCTTAGAAAGCTTGGCTAACAACAAGACCAGTGGAGGTGATGGCATTCCAGTTGAACTATTTAAAATCTTAAAAGATGATGCTGTTAAGGTGCTACACTCAAAATGCCAGAAAGTTTGGAAAACTCAGCAGTGGCCAGAGGATTGGAAAAGATCAGTCTGCATCCCAATCCCAAAGAAGGGCAATGCCAAAGAATGCTCCAACTACCGTACAATTGCACTCATTTCCCACGCTAGCAAGGTTATGTTCAAAATCCTACAAGGTAGGCTTCAGCAGTATGTGGACAGAGAACTCCCAGAAGTACAAGCTGAGTTTTAAAGGGGCAGAGGGACTAGAGACCAAATTACTAACATGTGCTGGATTATGGAGAAAGCTAGGGAGTTCCAGAAAAATATCTACTTCTGCTTCATTGACTATGCAAAAGCCTTTGACTGTGTGGACCACAGCAACCTATGGCAAGTTCTTAAAGAAATGGGAGCGCCTGACCACCTTATCTGTCTCCTGAGAAATCTATATGTGAGACAGGAAGCAGCAGTTAGAACTGGATATGGAACAACTGATTGGTTCAAAATTGGGAATGGAGTATTACAAGGTTGTATATACTCTGCCTGCTTATTTAATTTATATGCGGAATACATCATGGGAAAGGCTGGACTGGAGGAATCCTGAGCCGGAATTAAGATTGCCGGAAGAAATCTCAACAGCCTCAGATATGCAGATGATACCACTCTGATGGCAGAAAGTGAGGACGAATTAAAGAGCCTCTTACTGAGGGTGAAAGAGGAGAGCGCCAAAAATGGTCTGAAGCTTCATATTAAAAAAAAAACAAAGATCATGGCCATTGGTCCCATCACCTCCTGGCAAATAGAAGGGGAAGATATGGAGGCAGTCACTGATTTTACCTTCTTGGGCTCCATGATCATTGAAGATAGTGAAAGCAGCCACAAAATTAAAAGAAGCCTGCTTCTTGGGAGGAAAGTGATGACAAACCTGGACAGCATCTTAAAAAGCAGAGACCTCACCTTGCCGACAAAAGTCCGCATAGTCAAAGCTATGGTTTTTCCAGTGGCGATGTATGGAAGTGAGAGCTGGACCACAAAGAAGGCTAAAGAACTGATGCTTTCGAATTGTTGTGCTGGAGGACACTCTTGAGAGTCCCCTGGACTGCAAGGAGAACAATGCTATCCATTCTGAAGGAAATCAACCCTGAGTGCTCACTGGAAGGACAGATCCTGAAGCTCCAATACATTGGCCATCTCATGAGAAAAGAAGACTCCCTGGAAAAGGCCCTGATGTTGGGAAAGTGTGAAGGCAAGAGGAGAAGGGGACGACAGAGGACGAGATGGTTGGACAGTGTCATCAACGCTACCAACATGAATTTGTCCCAACTCCGGGAGGCAGTGGAAGACAGGAAGGCCTGGTGTGCTCTGGTCCATGGGGTCATGATGAGTCGGACACGACTTAATGACTAAACAACAACAACAAGCATTAAGGCACACCCAACCTTCTCAGAAGCAGATATTTTTAGCATTTTCTGCCCCAGTGCTGTCTTTCTTAAGCACCTCAGATGTCTTTCTCTGCCAAGTTCTAGGCTAAGCTAAAAGTAACATTTATTCAACTCCACAGCTGTCACATGGATTCTAGAATCCAGTGTATCACAAATTCTGCACTGTTTATCTCAGAATCCATTATCTCCTTTTATAATAGCCAAATAACCCGCGACAAATGTTTGCATAAAAAGGCATTTTTAATTAGGTAAAGTCATCCCTTCTCAGAAAGTAGAGACTTCTTTCCCCACCCCCAGTGCCTGTTTCACATACATACACATACAGACTACTTTTAATACCCTGCTCTGAAAGATCAAGGAAGAAATTAGTAAGTAAGGGTATAACATATATAAGATGACCCTTAACCCCCCAGAAAACACTTTGTGACCCCCCTTTGGGGGGGCAGAACCTCCAGGTTGGGAAACCCTGGTTTATCTCAAAGAACAAAGCACTTAAATGATGTGCAAAATCATGATGGTGTATAATTACACTGGAGTAATCTGATTCAGTTGATGGAAATATTTAATTTAAGCTAACTAAAATTATACCCCTTCCTTTCAGGTTTCGAGGCTCCCTAGGGTTCCTTTTTCTCCTGGGGAAACCTTTTGAGAGACTTGGAAATTTGTGTCTGTTTGTGGGGGAGCCTTTAATAGTAAAAAGGTGCTGCAGGCAGTCCTGATTTCACTGACAGCAATCGGGTGGCAATGTTTTACTATTAAAGGCTTCCTCATACTTCCAGGTACAAAGGAACACAAATGCTAACCAAGGGAAAAGGCAGCCCTAGGGAACTTCAGAACCTGAAAAGAGTGGTTAGGATGTTTTCCATTATTTTAAATTAATTACTTCCAGTGTCCAATCTGGGTTACACTGGGAATATATTTTACACAACAGGATTTTGCTCATTGTGTCTTTACTGTGTTCTGCTCATTCAGACCAACTCCTCACTTAAAGCAGCTTTGTTAAAAAAATTTTGAGATTAATAAAATGTCACAGTTTTTGATGTTAACAGCTGTGTGCTAACATCTCACTTCAGTGATGCAGAGATATATATCATAGTTGAGCGAATTTCAGTATGGCTTCATTCATCCTTTCAGTACTAAACACCTTGGTAGATAATAAGATTAGAGTGTCCGGTGTTCACAATTATTTCCCCTTCTATTCTGGTAGCGTATATGACCATACCGATTATTTTCATGCTTTAAAATTAATTTTCCCTCTTTTCAACAGCCTCCTAGCATTCCTAGCCTTGCTTTCAAGATAAATAGGTAAAATCTCTCTGTGTGTTCAGTTGTCTCTTTTATTGATCTGACTGGTATTTAATGAATCTCAAGCCCCTGCATCTTCTTCCTACAAACTTTCCTTCTTTGTTGCAGAGAAACAACTCAATAGATGTTCTTCTGAGTAACATGATCAAGATGCGCATTTTATTCTAGTGGTCAGGGAATTCCTATTTCTCACCTCCCTGGTGAGTTTGTGTTTGTATGAGTTGTGGGCTCATCTTCTACTAGAGAGATGATAGGGAAGAAAATATCAATTTGACTACACTAAATATCTTAGAAGTCATATCCGGAAGTTGATTGAATGATAAACTGCCCTTCTGTTTTTGAACTGACACTCTCATTTGTTATCTATAATGCACCCTTGGCAAGTAATATATCAAAGAGGCAGTAATGGTGTTCTCTCTCCCAGCTGAGTTCAGGCAGAGAGGAAAGTGCTTCTGTGTTTGAAAGAATTTTCCTGTGTCAGCTGTAGCCCAGCCACTACCACCAAGAAACAACATCCCCAAGGAACAATGAGGGACAAGAAGAAGATTAGGTCAGTGCTCTTTTTTTCCCTTGCCTTTATAAAGTAGAAGCTTTTGCTCTCCTGCAATATAAATTATGTTTAAGTTGTTGACGGTGGGAGCTAATGTGTGTGATGCTGGAGCCTAGGATAGTTCATACGTTACCTGTTTAAAAAATTATGCTGTTTATATACTACTTCATAATGCTTAAAGTAATTTAATTACACAGGCTACACATCCCCCCTGCCCCGCAAGCTGGATACTCAATGTATAGACCTCGGAAAGATGGAAGGTTAAGCCTTGAGCCAGTTACCTGAATCAATTTAATTTTTCTTGAAAAAGCTGAACGACTTGGACACATAAAAGGAAAAACCTGTTCATATTAGACATAAGTTCCTTATCAATTGGCTGCTGTTAATTTGGCTAACCTGGGTGACTTTTCAGCCTTCTTAAACAAATTCA
The DNA here is from genome assembly GCF_051106095.1 of Pogona vitticeps. Taxonomy (NCBI): domain Eukaryota; kingdom Metazoa; phylum Chordata; class Lepidosauria; order Squamata; family Agamidae; genus Pogona; species Pogona vitticeps. The sequence continues at coordinate 180,667,518 of NC_135787.1, forward strand.
CAGAAGTTGAGCCTATCAAGTTGATAGTATAAACCCTGGCAACAAAATGGAATCTCTGTGCTCTGAACACCAGTTGCTGGAGAGGAGGGAAGTTGGGCTTCGAAGTTGCATGGGTGTTATTGTCTTTATACCCTGTTTGTTGGGCTTTGGTGCAAACTGGCCTAATCTCTGCTGCAAATGTTATATTGGGTGGATTCTTTGTTTAGACCCAGCAAGCGCCTTTTTTCTTTTGTTTTTCTTTGTGCATTGCAAATGTATGTGGCAGGCAAAGTTAATTCAATAGCAGATAGCAAAGCAAGGCAAAAGTAGTAGAGGTTGCTATCATTCTCAATTTTTATAAACCTCTGGATTAGAGAGGAGAAAAGGAAATAAATCTTCCAACTGCCGGATAGCTCAGTGGTTTAGGTATCTGACTGCAAAGCCAGAGGTTGGGAGTTTGAGTTCAATTCTACCTCCTTAGCATGGTCTGGATTCAATGATCCATAGGGTACTTTCCAGCTCTGCAGCTCTGAGATGATGATGATGATGAAATCACTTCATAGGATGACAGGACTGATAGGAAGAAGAGACTAAGAAATTTGTTTCTAGTAATGTATAAAACCTGAAGGGAAAAAGGATTTAGTTAAGGGATGTTTATGGAGGGTTGGAATGCAATGCAAGTAGCAGAGGTGTTGGGAGAGGCCTGGACATGAAATGCTTCCCACACATGGCCGTCTCATTTCAGAATTGTCAGTGTGTTTTCTTAAGTTGAATATGCGATCCCAGAATGCTCTGTGTACTCCATGCGGAATTGCCACTTCTTTGAACAAGTTTCTCAGTTGCTGTGTGCATGAAAACCCTCAAACAAGATATAGCCAGAAAAATAATGTAAATGCCACTATATTGATAGTAAAAGAAAATATAGCAAAGACCACCATGACACATCCTGTCAGCACCCACCTTGGCTTGCCACTGAGTGTAGGTTCATTGGGGAAGTATTGCTAATCACAGATCCCTGATGAGCTATGTTGTTTAGTCATTAAGTTGTGTCCGACTCTTCGTGACCCCATGGACCAGAGCACGCCAGGCCTTCCTGTCTTCATCCTCCTGGTGAGCTATAGGATGCATTATATGCAAACACATTTGATTATTAAAAAAAAATTAAACCTATATACAGTTAATGAGCAAGTCCAATATTAATTTGTCCGGTCTAATTAGTTTTACATCCATGGGTAGAAAACTGTCCACATTCTTGTACAAATTGTATTTACTCTCTAAAGTTGATGAACCATAGGAGGTTGACATCTAAAAATACACTCATTGTCAATAGCAAGAAAGCTACTGCACACTGCTAACATTTCTCTTTCTTCTTTCTAGCCTTCCAGCAAAGTTAATCAATGGAGGTGTTGCAGGACTTGTGGGAGTAACTTGTGTTTTCCCCATTGATTTGGCTAAAACCCGTCTCCAGAATCAGCAAGGGCAAGCAGTCTACACTGGAATGTATGTGCTCTAAGACTTTGTCTGATGTGATGGGTCCGTAGAACTTAAGAGAGTCCAAGCCTCTTTGAATTATGCCTATTTCAACCATGCTGGGAATGGTCAAAGTCTCTTCCTCCCATCCACATAACCATAATTGCCCCCATACCTTGGACTATAACATTTCTTATTGTTGATGAAAGTAGACTTTAGACCACAGATAAGCAACCAGTGAATTTAGACTTTGATGCAACCGTTGCTCTAACTTCATGTGTTCCTTGATGTAATTCCAAAGCCCTCTTAGAAGCAATCAGGTCCTCTGGCAAAAGGGGTCTCTCCCTTCCCTAGTAGTCCACTGAGTAAAGAGGGAAAGGGAGAGCTGAAGGAGAAAAGCAAGACCTATCCACTTTTGAATCTGCCTTACTTACTACTGTCTTTTCTTGAACCCACCACAACCAACAGACTTCTCCTCAAGGAAATGCATCTCTCAGCAATGAAGGGGTTTTCAGCTCCTGCTGTAGCCCATAGTAGCTTATGACCACAGTAACCACAAGAGTCTCTGTCATTTTTGTTGTAATGGACAAACAAGTCTTCCCTTCTGAAATTTCCCAATAGTTAAAATTATGTGAAACTTCAGATGTTTCCAAGTGCTTCCCATTGGTTACCTCAGAAACATGGCATCCTGTTACAGAATGGGTGCTGAGAACATATCTTGTCTAAGCCCTATTTTTCATAGATCAAACTCATTCATGCTGTATTATACCATCTTTCAGACACAACAAGTATCAGCTGTTTGATTTATGTTTATATATCTAAACATCTGTATCTTGCTTTTTTAAATTATCAGAAGGGTGGCCATTCTAGTCTGCAATTTGTTGCAGGAAAACCAACAGTATTTTGCATCATCCTAAAGGCTAACAAGTTGTCCTTGATATAAGCTTCTGTGGATTGTAATCCACGTGGTCATGTTCTTTTTAATAGGGGTTGTTGAGAGTGGGTTAACTAACTTTGGGGGATGAAATGTGCATATGTCCTGTCTACTGAGGTCATGCTCCATGTATTTGAAGAAATGGGCTGCAGTACACAAAGGTTTATATAAAATAAAACTTATTAATGTTTCAGGTGCCACAAGATTCTGCTCATTTGAATGCTTTTCTAAAAATTTGACAAAATAGAAAACAAAATTGTTGTAAATGCATGTTAAGAAAATGCTTCCTTCTTCCTGCCATCTGAAAAAGAGCAAAACACAGGAAGAGCAAGAATTCTCTGAGGTGACAGCTTCACAGGGTTGATGCCAGGACTAAGAAGGATCTGCTTGAAGTAACTACCTTCCAAAGCTTGAACCCCCTGAGGGAAGTGGTTATAAATGTCAATCTATAAGCCAAGGAGGCAAAGACTCAGAAAAGGAAGTTCTTTGACCTCCTCCCTCTTGTCCTTCCATCGTGATGCAATCTGGTTTCTCAGGGCAGTGGATTCCAAAGTTTGGGAGCAGCCACTGAGAAGGCTGTCTCTCTCATGTCCTCACCAAATAAACTTTAAAAAGTGATGGAACTGAGAGAAGGGCCCTCCTCAGAAGATCTTGAAGGCTGAATAGACTCAAATGGAGTGATATGATCCTTCAAATAGCCTAGACCTAAGCTATACTGTATAGGGCTTAGTGGGTGATAACCAGCACTTTGAACTGAGCCTGAAAACAGACTGGCAGCCAGTGAAACTGTTGTAATAAGGGAGCTAATGACAGGGAGTTAACTCCTTGTAACTAGCATCAGTGAGCAGTCTGGCTATAGCATTTTGAACCAGCTCTCTTCAAAGGCAGCCTCACACAAAGCAAGTTGCAGTAATCCAGACAAGGTGTAGCTAAGGTGTGTGTCCCTGTGCCCGGATTGGACAGCTCAAGGAATGGGTGCAGCCGGCATACCAGCTTTAGCTACGCTAATGCACTCCTGGCCACCACCGAGACCTGTGCATTCAAACTCAGGGTTGAGTCCAAGAGCACACCTAAGCAGCAAACCTGAATTTTCAAAGGGAATATAACTTCATCCAGTACAGGCTGGATCCCTGTCCCCCAATTTGCCATGTGACTCACCAGGAGCACCTCTTCTCTTGTCTGGATTACATTTTAGTTTGTTGATCCTCATCCAGTCCATTAATGACAACAGGCACTCGTTTTGGCACAGAACAGCTTCCATGAAATCAGATTAAAAGAAGAGATAGAGTTGGATATCATTAGTTGAGGCACCACTGTATGAGAAAGAGAAGAATCTGATCTTGCTTCCATATTATTTTCATTTTTTGCCTTAAGATTTGGTACTTTGCCATTTTATTGACCTTTTTGGACTTCTGAGGTTGGTTGTTGATGAAAATCCAACTTCTATAAGATACGTGTTTCTTTGCATTTTATCCAGAGCTATAATATCTATCAGACTAAAATCAACTGTTGTTGTGATCTGCCTTCCGTCCACTATGGAGAGAAAGGTGACATGTAAATAATTTAAATAAATAAATAGTTTTATCTGTGATAACTTGCTTGTCCCAATATAGTACTACAGTTTCATTTTCCAAAACTGGAGGTGTCTGGAATGTGTAATATGGAGGAAAAGATGTGAATAATCCATTAGATTTGGCTAACTGCTGATTAGTGATCTTTGTAGCTTGTTTATGCCTACACATGTCATCTGCTAATGATGCTAGCTTGGGGCATTTAGCTATGAAATGATGAGTTGCTTCTTTAGATTGATGATAGGCTCTATCAGTATCACGTCATGCTACATAATTATTTTTTTATAATATCTGGTGCAAATGACATGGCTCTGGATTGTGCAAATAAATCATGTTCAGCCTAAAGATGGCCTAATTCAAGCCACAAGTTCTGTTGTTGCTTATCAACATTATCATCCAGGAGATAACTAGGGTGCTGTCCATGTGGTCTTTCAAGCCATGTGTTTCTACACTGTAAGGCTTTCATTAATGTAGATTGATTCTCATTCACAAGTTGCAATGCTGTTAGTTCTTTATCCTTTTCTACTATCATCTGATGAAGTGGAGGTTTCTGCACCTTAATTTTGTTCTTTACTTTGTGATGAATGTAGTTTATAAAGTGGTGATCATTATGATTTTGGTGGGATTCCCCTGAGGAAAACCCCAGGCCAAAGCACACCACACTGCACAAAATAGTGAAAAAGAAAAATAATTGGCATGATGAAGTTTTGACTCCTTCATTTATCCACTTCTCTGAATGAATGCCTGCCTATTCTGGTTTATTACCTCTTAAATGTCAATTACAACCTAGAAATATATTTTGTTTGTTTGTCTCCCCTTATTCTAGGCGAGACTGTTTGATAAAAACTATACGCTCTGAAGGGTTCTTTGGAATATATCGAGGTAAGCTTTATAAACTGAGGCACTTTACTACTGAAGCATAATATTACAGTGCAATGGAGACAATGGTTATCTTTTGTTTTTTTCAAAGGAAAATAAAAGATGTATTTCGAAACATGTCAAGGATGGGTTTACATTAAATATTTATATTTTATTTATAAATTAAATCATAGCATTTAATTATAAATAAAGTTCCCCAATTCCTTTAGGAAAGAAGTGATAAGGCAAAAGTGAGTCTCCAGATGTCATTAATCGCAGTCAGTTTGGTTAGGGATTATGGGAGCTTTGGTCAAATAATATCTGGAGAATGACAGGTTGCCCATCACTGCTGTGTGGACTTGAATTCATTTTCAGTTTTAATTAGATAAAGACATAGTACTTTGGGTGCATGCCACAAAACAGAAGAAGCAACTTGAATGCAATGTATCTTTCTCTGTAACGCTGAAAAAAGCAGTTTCATACTAGAATGCTATTTACATTATTTTCTTATCTGCATTTCAGCTGGTAGCCCTATGAGATCAGCCCCACTTGTGAGGACTAGAGTTCCAGAATTCTTGGACTATGCAGTTTACAGAAGTCCTTTCTAGCTTCCCTTGATCTTTTTCACAGAAGCATTGACACACCTACCAAATTTGATTCATATATCCTGAATGTTGTACAACAACACTTTGTTGTACAACAACACCACAACACTTTGCTGATGGAGGAATTGGAGGGGTGTAGATTGAAAGTGGTGAGAAGTCCTGATTCCCAAATATACACTGAAGCCAACTTGGGCCATGGATTAAGTTACAGTACTTTAAGTTGCTCCACATATTGTTTCAATTATAAGGAGACCATAATGCCCTGTTGTTCTGTATATCTTGTAATACATAATGTGTATGCCACAATGACAACAAATACTGTAAATAAATAATTGAGCCTAATGTACTGAAAGGAAACGGTGGTCTCTCACAGTTTTGACTATCGTTCAAGAGCACCCTCTTGTGTTGGCACAATGTGCATCAAGCTCAAAGTGTAATAAGCAACGCTTAAGAAATACTGTATCACAAGACATTTTATAAGATAAGCTAGTGTTCTTCTTCATGGTCTCTGTGAATGCACACTAAAGGGCTTAATCTGTGCCTACGCAGAGGTCTCCGGAATATTCTAGAGCTCAAACATGCATTTGCTAGGACTGCCCCCCTAGTACACATGGTCCGCCTGTCCTTACGACTACCTCAGTTCCTTTTTGCCAGCACTGAGGTCTCGTCTTCTGTTGAGCTCTCTGTTTGTGCAATCTGGTTATTTTTCCTGAGGAAACATAATAATTGTATCGTTCTTAATTAGAATAGATTTTCTCTATTATTCTTTTGTGAGATTTGGATTTTTCCTTCCACTATTTCCCCTCCCACCCTTTCCCTTCCCGCCGTTTATGGCTCCCACAGGGCAGTTTAAGAGGTGCACTTCGTGCACGAATAAGTTGCCTGTGTCTGTTCGTGCCTTTTTTGTCCGGGAGAATTCTATCAACCGGCCTCCTGCTCCCATTGTAAAAATTTTACTAACTTTTACTAAACTTTTAAATGAGGTGTATGGATTGTTCAAACCATACACCTCACGTATGAGCTTGCTCAAAAGCCTCTGCCTACACAGATTAAGGCTCATTCCACCATAGCAATGGCCACTTCCACGGCTTTTCTGCGAGGTTTACCTATTCCAGATATTTGCAAGGCTGCTACTTCGTCCACTCCGTCGATGTTTGCATCCCATTATCTCCTGGATGTAAGGGCCAAGTCAGATGCTGCTTTCGGTCGTGCAGTCTTGTCCTTGGTCTTGCCGTGACGTTCCTCCACCTGTAAGGTAAGCTTGTTAATCACCCATTAGTGTGCATTCACAGAGACCACGAAGAAGAAAGAGAGGTTACTTACCTGTAACTCTGGTTCTTAGAGTGGTCATCTGTGAATTCACACTTCCCGCCCATCCTCCCCTTTGTCCATCACTTCTGTTTTCTTTTATTCAGTGGTGGGCAGTTTGGGAACTGAGGCAGTCGTAAGGACGGGCGGACCACATGTAGTATGGGGGCGGTCCTAGTGAATTCATGTTTGAGCTCTAGAATATTCCAGAGACCTCTGCACAGTTACAGATTAAACCCATTAGTGTGAATTTACAGATGACCACTCAAAGAACCAGAGTTACAGGTAAGTAACCTCTCTTTTCATTCTCTGTGTTAAGATGCAGTTTCATTACTTTAATATGACTTCAGATATATATATATGTATGTATGTATGTATGTATGTATGTATGTATGTATGTATGTATGTATGTATGTATGTATGTATGTATGTATGTATGTATGTATGTATGTGTATGTATATGTATATGTATATGTATATGTATATGTATATAAATAATTTCTTGTTCCTTTCTTCCGTCCTCTTATAGGGGCTGCTGTAAACTTAACTCTTGTCACTCCTGAAAAAGCAATCAAGTTGGCTGCCAATGACTTCTTCCGGCACTTGCTCTCCCAAGATGGGTAGGAGGAAAATGGCACTCTGTCCCTACAAGCTTTCTCAAATCTCTGGCTACGTAGTAACCTGTTGAGTTTTTGCAAAGCTGAATATTCTGACAGCATAGTAATTAATATGCAGTTCTGCTGCTGTATAAGCACTTCCATTGGGCAAGCCTGAAGAGCATATTGCTTCCTCAACAGCATTGCAGTCCCATGTTTTGCTATTGTCAGGACATTTTCCTCAATGGATGTTCTAATAGGATACTGGCTTTTATATTTTTCCTACAGCACATAAGGACATTTTCCTCAATGGATGTTCTAATAGGATACTGGCTTTTATGTTTTTCCTACAGCACATAAATCCTACAATATACAAGAGAAATGCCACTGTTCTGAATGTTGTGTGTGCTTGTCTAATTTTGTGTAGTTTCTGGAGGACTTTCTCCACCAGAGACATTCTAGTTTAGCCTTCCCCAAGCTGGTGACTGACCTTACTGATCAAGATAAACATTGCAGCTGGTAGGCTTCTCCCCCTCCTATGCTTTATTGTTTTTTCATTAATTCATATTGTTGACTCAAAAGCCAATGGTGTTCAGCAGACTGTATGCTCAGGTAAGGTAAGCAGAAAACTGCACCCTTAGGAGAGGCCTATGAGAGATGCTGGTCTTGTCTGTTTGAGATGTTTCTTATCCATAGTTACAGGACAGCGAGTCTGGTTCATGTGGCAGGCAGTTCAACCTTATTTTCTAAGATGCAGCAGGATAAGGGATATACATCTTCTCCATGATGGTGCTCAGCCTTCCCAGGGCTCAGAGCAACTGTAGGCAGAAACTTCATAGTAGACAAGAAGGCTTCCTGCCACACTAGCAAGCCTGGACAGGAAGTTCGGGTCTGGGTATTTAAAGTAATGACACTTGGAACACCTCAAACAAACAGCACCAAGACAAGCCTCCATTTCTGCCATAAGCCTCTCCTAAGCAGATAATTTTATGCACACTTACTTGGACACAAATCATATTGAACAGCATAGGCATCTGTGTAAACAACCAAAATGAATGAAAAATAGGAGGGCAGAAGCCTAGTAATTACAACTGTAGCTTTCACCAGAGTTTAATAATGTGCTCAATGCCGAGATGGACATGTGAGCAACTGAGCATCTACAAACTGAAACATTTCAGTTGTGGTTTCCTGCCAAGCACACTGCTGGTGAAGGCACTAAACTAGGTGAAGTTATTTCCCTCCATGTTATATGATAAGCTTAAGGCTAAATGTATGAATACTTTTCGGAGCAATAGTATAGTGGTAAATTTTGATGCTCCCAAGAACATTTTGTTGTCAGGAGGAAATATTCTCCCTGCTCCCAGCTGCTAAGCTTGGTGGCAATAGAGAAGCTTGAGGAGGGTGGCGGATGGTGTTATTACTGCTGTTACAGGCAACCCTAGTGCTTTCATGCTGCAACCCCTGGCTCCACTACACCAGTGCCTTGGAGCCATTCCTTTGCATTTGTGCTCCTCTCAACAGAAAAGAACTGTCACTGGCGAGGGAGATGCTGGCTGGCTGTGGAGCCGGGACTTGCCAGGTGGTGGTCACATCCCCCATGGAAATGCTGAAAATCCAGTTGCAGGATGCTGGACGGCTAGGTAAGATACAGTTTGGAGGTATCTCCAAACCAATTGTAGCAGTGGCTTATTTTTTGTAGTAATATATATTGTTTATTTGCTAACTAATTTTGTTATCTGCTATGTGTAAACAATTGTCCCTGCTGTTCCCTCCTTATTTTCTTCCTTCTGGGAGTGTCTTGATAAAATGTTACTAGGCTTGTAATTCTTCATGAGCTCTGTTCCCGGACAATTTCTAGAAATGAAACACTCTAAAAGTTTCATCTCTGAGAGTGGGGGGGTCCTCTTGTCTCCACTGTGCATGCATATTAATGCCTGCTCATAACAAATGCTAACATGCTATGAGTGCACTAGTTGCTCTTGACATATTGCTGATGCTGAAGGATATGTTGAACTATGCATGTTGCTGGACAGCGTATTTCTTTCAGTTAAAGGTACAAGAGAGAGAAAAAAAGTGAATTTGAAATCATTGGAAGATAGGCTATTACAGAATAAATTAGTACTGAAGTGAGTCCTGGACCCTTTGTGCACGGCAGGTGAGGAAGCTGAACACGTTCCATATGTGTTGCCTCAGACGGATTTTTGGTATCACCTGGCAGGACAAAGTTCCAAATAGAGTAGTCCTAGAACGAGCTGGAATTTTCAGCATGAATACATTACTGAAACAGCGACGACTACGTTGGCTTGGGCACGTCGTGAGAATGGCTGATGGTCGGATTCCAAAGGATCTCCTGTATGGAGAATTAGTGTAGGGAAAGCACCCCAGAGGGAGACCACAACTGCGTTACAAGGACATTTGCAAGCGAGATCTGAAGGCTTTAAGAATAGACCTCAACAGATGGGAAACCCTGACATCTGAGCGTTCAGCCTGGAGGCAGGCACTGCATCATGGCTTCTCCCAATTTGAAGAGACCCTTGCCCAGCAGGCTGAGGCAAAGAGGAAGTCACAAAAGCAGCAAAACCAGGGAGCTGGACAGGGGACAGATTGGACTTGTCTTCAGTGTGGAAGGGATTGTCACTCTCGAATTGGCCTCCTCAGCCACACTAGACGCTGCACCAAGTCCCCCATACAGAGCACATTACCATAGTCTTTCGAGACTGAAGGATGCCTAACTAACTAACTAGTACAGTATGCAGGAGATGGAGAAGAGACAATTTGTCAGAGGGTCGAGGACGTGCTCCTAGGTATGGGAACTGACCTGTTACAAGCATCTGACCCCCCCCCCCTTTTTACATGTTACATGGTTCAGAGTTTGCCGTTATACCCACACGGGTATTGTGATATTTGGAAATGCAGACTTCCAGGCTCAAAAGCAAGGATGGACAGCATGTGGTCCTCCAGATGTTGGACTGTAACTGCCATCCCTCTTCACTGGCTACTGCTGATGAGGGGTTGCAGCCCAACAACAGCTGGAAGTCCATGTATTGTTTCTCCAGACCTGTGCCAAGAATCTTGTTCTTCATTCTCAGTAACATTGTGTGTAAGTAAGCAGGCTTTCAGGCACCTCCGAACTGCAATACTTACATGGATTATTCTTAAAATATATAGAAAGTTCAGTTGGCCAATGCCAGTTTTGGTTGTAGAGTTGTGTCGCGTGCAGATGGTATGTATAATTTTGGTATGGATACAGAATATGTTGGGCCTGCATTTTTATATGAAAGGCATACATTGGAAATATCTGTGCACAACATATATTTATAATAGATATTTGTATAGAAATGTTTACTGATTAATTTGTAGGCTTCAAACCAAAACAATCACAAACTGATATGGAAATAGGATGTAATAAATGTGAGCTTCAAAGTAACCATAAAGGGAAACCAACAGATTTCATCCGTTCCCAAGAAAAATACACTCTGGAACTTTTCTTCTTCTGTTTTAGCTGCTCATCAGCAGGAGGCCTTGGGACAGGAGGGGTTAGCTGCTGCCAATTCCCATCTGCCACCAGGACAGCCTTACACCAGTATGCCCATGGCACCTTCTCAACGTCCCTCTGCCACTATGATTGCTAAAGATCTGCTGCACACTCAAGGATTAACAGGCCTGTATAAAGGGCTTGGGGCCACACTGCTCAGGTGAATAGAGGATGGGATTTCCCTTTGCATGCATTACAGGAGAGCCAACACTGGTAGTCTGTAGCAAAGCAGCTTGGGGGAATGCAGCATTTCAATTACATTGGCAAGCCAGTGTAGTGTAGTGGTTAGAGTGATCATTTAGAACAGTGGTTCTTAACCTTTTTGAAAAAAACGCCCCCTTGAGCCATTGAGGAAGTTATCATCGCCCCCCTCCCTGAGGTGATATCTTACCTACCTACCTACCTACCTACCTACCTACCTACCTACCTACCTACCTACCTACCTACCTACCTACCTACCTACCTACCTACCTACCTACCTACCTACCTACCTACCTAGTCTCCCTCCCCACCTGGGTGCGAGGCAGCGCTTCATGGGGTGAGGCGAGGACCCAAGAGACCCTTTTCTTCCACCCGATCCACACTCAGTGCTCCCATAAAGGAGAAAGGCGAGATGTGGCAGGTAGAAAGAGCTGGATCATCTGGCGGCAGCAGCAGCACCAGATCTACCGCCAGCACTGCGGCTGCAGTCGCCTTCACAGGTTTGGCTCACTCCAGTGCCCCCCTACTGCCCCCCTTCTGTTCTTCTGCCCCCACACCGCCCCTTTTCGTTCTACCGCCCCCCTGAAAAATGAAATCGCCCCCTGGGGGGCATTATTGCCCACGTTAAGAACCACTGATTTAGAACATGGATGATCCAGACAGCAGCTATGAAATTCACTGGGTGATCCTTGGCAATTCAAAAATCTACAACCACCATCGGATCCCAGCTGTGAAAGCCTTTGCGAATTCATTCATTCATTCATTCATTCATTCATTCATTCCAAATTCTCTCTCATTCTATCTCAGCCTAACCTAATGCATTGGGTTGTTGCCAGGACAGATTGGGAAGAAAACAAGTCATGAATGACTTGCTCATTAGAGAAAATGTAAAATATATATATTAAAAATAATGCATGGACACTAATCAATGGAGACAGCTGGTATATACTGAGGATGATTAGAGGTCCAAACAGGTTTAATTTTAGCCACTGAAACGCAATAAGACTATGTTCTGATTATAAGTCCTTTGCTTAACCACTGTCTGGGTGACATGGGTTAGAGATGGACATAAGCACTAATTTAAAGCAAAGGGAAAGAGAAGCTTATGATGCATTGTTATTACAGGAAAAGTGCATTTCTGCACAAACATCCAAGATAGTAGTTATTACATATTTTTTCACATGACAGGAACGTTTTGGTTACTAATCCCCATTTCCTCAGAAAAACAATATCAAAATTTGTATTTATACTGAGGCTGTATGCTATGCATCTGAACAAGAGAGTGTTGTGTATACGAACAAAAGTTAATGCTAAATACAGTACTGTGCAACTTGCTAGTCTTTAAGGTGCTAGCCAGATTGCTTGCTTGTTGGTTTTGTGGCAAAAGCTTCTAACAAAAGACTCATCCTGGAGGTTTAGAAAGCGACATTGTTTATCTAAAATATTCCACTTAATTCCCAACAGGGATGTGCCCTTTTCCATTATTTATTTCCCGCTCTTTGCCAATATCAATAAGCTGGGGCAGGAGAGCTCTGAGGAAAAAGCATCTTTCTTGCACTCGTTCTTGTCAGGCTTTGTGGCAGGATCTGTGGCTGCAGTGGCAGTGACCCCGCTGGATGGTAGGTAATTGACTTAACTGTTGCGCACGAGTGGACTGTTATTTTATTTTAATTTGTTCCACCACAAGGTGCTATAACAGTGCTTCAGACTAACAGTTCAGGCTCCACTAAACTCCTTTCTATAATGTGTAAAATGTATTTCTTCCCATTGTTTCATATATGCTGCAGAAATTCCTTTCAATGTAATCAGGTTTAACTTGTGTATATGCTAACCTTTTTACTTAAGCAGGATACATAAATTATGAATGATCTGTTAGCAACTACCTCATCATCACACAGCATTTATCCCAGAAAGACCGAAAAAAATGTTTCTTACAAGCTGTGGCATGTAAACATTGCCTAGAATAGCACAGGTTTTCAGCAATAAGCTATAGCACCGAACCAACATAAAGAAGTGGACAGGTTTGACTTGTTTACATTTGTGCAGATAAATCAAGGCCACTGGGCTATCATAGGTCAAGTACTATCACTTGTTTATGTGGCTGCAAATATAACATGAGATGTAATATCTATCTAGGTAGCTTAGAGATGTGAAAATGGCTGATGGTTGGATTCCAAAAGATCTCCTGTATGGAGAATTAGTGCAGGGAAATCGCCCCAGAGGGAGACCACAGCTGCGATACAAGGACATCTGCAAGTGGGATCTGCAGGCCTTAGGAATGGACCTCAACAGATGGGAAACCTTGACCTCTTAAGTGCTTAGCCTGGAGGCAGGCATTGCATCACGGCCTCTCCCAATTTGAAGAGACACTTGTCCACCAGGCCGAGGCAAAGAGGCAGTCCCGAAACCAGCAAAATCAGGGAGCTGGACAGGGGACAGATTGTATTTGTCTTCAGTGTGGAAGAGATTGTCACTCTCGAATTGGCCTTCTCAGCCACACTAGACGCTGTTCCAAGTCCTCTGTTCAGAGCACATTACCATAGTCTCTTGGGACTGAAGGATGCCTAATCACAGCTTAGAGATCCATGGAGGACTGGGATATAAATCTATTGTTTATTTTTATTTATTAAATGTAAAGATATATCCTGCAAATCCTCAATGCAGCCTATTTACTAGGTGGAACCTAGAATATTATGATTATTGAAGTCAGGTTAATTTTTGTCCCCATTTTCTGATCCATTCACAGACCATGTTAACTTGTAAGGACTCTTGAATCCTACTTTACTAAAAATGAGCAGTGCATTATGCATTGTTTCTTCCAGTTCTTGTTGCTAGTGCAGAAGAAAACTTGCTGTAACATCCAAATCCAGAACCCTTTATAAGTCACGACCATAAGAGTTCATTCTTTGTCTTATAAATCCTGCCTTGTTTGGAAACAATAATCAGGATCCTGGATTTGGATGTTGGAATAGGCTTTTAGGCTAGAATTGGTGGAACCTTTTGTGATAGCAGAAGGCAACTGTGAAGGCAAGGGTTGCATGCACCGCTGTACACTCATGCATGGTCAATAAGTGTTCACAAGAATCCTGATTAGCTGATCTTGCACAGATCAATAATGTATATAACATTATTTAGGGGGATAGGGATATTAATAAACTTATTTTTATTAATAACATTATTTACGAAGAACCAATGTGGGATAAGAACAATTCAGAGTGTCTGGAGTAAAATGAACAAATAAATAAAAAGCCCAATCTTGCAACTCAGTCTCTTTGTGCTAAGCATAAATTCTGTTACTCAGGTGACTTACATAAGTTTAAATTAACTATCACTCATTTTAGTTCTAAAAACCCGCATTCAAACTCTCAAGAAGGGTCTGGGAGAGGACACCTACAGTGGGATCATTGACTGTGCCAGGTAAGCAGAACTGACCAAATAGTTGACTACTTGTGGTAAGTCAATTTCAGCATTCAGCTTTTGACCTATCAGTTCTTAAACTACTTTTCTTCCTTGGCCTCATGTTACTGTTGTGTCAAGAATCCCATCTCCTAACAGTGAACCAACTCTCTCAGCATGCCTCTTTATGCATCCCAAATTGCAACATGAACTGAAGGAACGGCAAGCCTAGAGAAATCCCCAAGCTTACAGAAGGAACAAAAATATTTATGGGGAAGACATTTGTGAGGTGACAAAGTAGCCTCGTAAGAAATGGACATGTATACAGATAAAGAATGGTGATCAACATGAGGAGGAATGGAGTAGCTGGATACTTGAACAGCACTCTTGTACAGCAATACAGTGGTGCCTCGCTTAACGAGCGCACCGTTTAACGACGAATCCGCATAGCGACACTTTTTTGCGATCGCTAATGTGATCGCATTGCGATGATTGGTAAGCGTTTTGCATTGCGATGTTTAGAAAACAGTTGATCGGCAGTTCCAAAAAGGCCGCCGGGTGCAGAAGATGGCTGCCCACAGCGTTTTTGTGCCCTGTCCTCGCTTACCGAGGCGGCGAAAATGGCGGCCAGATGGGGAATCTTTGCTTACCGGTGAGTTTCCCCCCATAGGAACGCATTAAACGGAGTTTAATGCGTTCCTATGGGGTTTTACGTTCCGTATAGCAATGTTTCCAGATAGCGACGTTAATCCTGGAACGGATTAACGTCGCTATGCGGGGCACCACTGTAGATTGTTTGCAGGGCACACTTGTTCTATAGAGAAGCAGTCCAGAGATGTTTATGGATTTAAACTTCAGGAAGAGAGATCTGTAGGGCCTTCCAATTCCTACTTTGACATGGAAAAGCTACTAGGTTCCTGCATAACATATGAGTCTACAGATCACTATACAGCATAGGAGGCTAAAAATAACTGTTTAGCAAAGGAGTCTAAATAGGGAGAAAAGTAAAGAAAAATAGCTGTAGATGTCTTTAACATAGTAGAAATCAAGTGCAAATGCATAAGTTGCATCTCTTAAGTTCTGGTGAACTTGTCTGTAATTTTCATGTTCTCTAGGATATTTATGGTACTGTTCAAAACAAGTGTAGTTTGTTCTGCAAGGCAGCTTTGTGTGAAAGCAAACACAAGGTAACTGCATCCTTTAAGTGTGCCATCTTCTCCTGTAGTCTGTGTAGTTTTTCCCCTATTTGTACATTTACATCACAGCAAGCTATATTTTCTGGGTTTTAAACTGACAGGCAGTGTGGTGTACTGAAGAGTGTGTTAGATCAGGATTCAAAAGACCAGTGGATGAGGAGGAATGGTAAGCCACTACCTGAAGATCTCACATTTCTCAGGAACCATATTACAGTTGAAAGCAATTTGATGACACAGGACACAAGGGACAGACCAGTGCCGCCTCCAATGTTTTTCAGGGCAGAAAATGATGAGAAGGAATATAGTCCATGTCTCTCCTTTTTACTGAACAGGCATTATTTGACATAGCTCATCTCTTTCTGCAGCTACCAATTTACCCCCCCCCCCCTTAAGAGATTGCTTCTGATACTGACAGCCACAAGAACTGTTCAGCGTACATTTATTTAACCAACCCATTCTGTCTCTCACCTGCAGGAAGGTCTGGACTCACGAGGGCCCTGCAGCTTTCATGAAAGGGGCAGCATGCCGTGCGCTGGTCATAGCCCCTCTGTTCGGCATTGCCCAAGGGGTCTATTTTGTTGGCATTGGAGAATATGCCATGGGATTTTTCAAATAGTACCTACTCAAGCACACTGAGCATATGTTGAATCTGTACACTTTCCATAGCTGGAAAAGCAGCAGATCTTACTCTTAACATCCAGAGATATAATCACCCAGAGTACTTCTATCTAGGGAGATACCTGACAACAACCTTCACTGCCAGATTCATGTTTGATGCATCTCTCAAGCAATCCTTCTTACTGGCTGCAAGGAAGCCTTCTTTGCTACAGTGAAGGCTGCATCATTCTAAGGAAAAGGTTAGCCTGATCTAATGTCCCCCTTTCCTTAAAATATACATAGAGCCTACATAATTTCAGAGATAGGCCTGAAGAAATTAAAAGCAAAATATGCTAAGAATTATGAGCAAAGATTAAATTATATTTCAGTTGGTCCATGAGAAGAGTCTTCCACAAATGCCGATCCTCCTATAAGAAGAGTCAAACACATGAGTAAAGGATCTTAATTAATACATGTCATGAACCAAACAGAAATCATAAACTAGAGATTTGTGAAATAGAGTAAGATATTCCTTGAGGTAGAATCTCTATACTTTAAAATGTATTGGTTATATACTGTTGTGTATTTTATTAAAATGTATTGGAGGGGGGCTTTTTGTTTGTGATCTCTTATGAATTCCAGTTGCAATTAGCATACCTCCTGCCCTTCTGCTCTTTAATAAATCAAACTTTATTAACAGTTTGGCTTCATTTTTTCTATCATGAACATGAAGTTTTTGGCTTTTAAAGAGATAATCTTTCTCCCTGTGTGAAATTATATGTAGGTCAGATGTTTTGAATTATAGTAACAATTGGGCTTGACAAACCACACAGAAGCACTTGTCTAGGTACACACCTTTTATTTTTTTTCAGTGAGTACAAGACAAGGGTGTGTACACATGTGTGCAAATATCTTAAACACATATACAGCATAAAAATCTGGGGCTGACAAAAGTTTACCCATTGCAACGTGAGGATTATAGTGACCCTCCAAAGAAATGCATGTTTCTAGAAGGAAAGAAATAATGGACAAGCAGCACAGATTGGTGACATGCTTTGAGGGGAGCGGCTGAAGTTCAGACTGACCACTGATCCCTGGTCTGTTTTAAAGAACCTGAATGCCTCAATTTTTGCATCACATACCATTGCTCTCTGGACAGAGGAGTAGTGCCAGCTTCTCTTCCAGTCAAGCTAAGCACAGCAGGTATGCAAAACAATAATAAATTAACTGAAGAACATACACAGGACAACACAATATAGTACTGAGTACATTTTAGAGAGGGAGGGTTTTGTTTCATTAGAGCAGCTGCAGCACCTCCCTTCACTATGGCAGTGGAAACAGATTCCACCATGACTTCAAGGAATTTAGTCCATGAATTTCCGGTTACTGTTGGCACCAAAAAGTGCCGTTCGGATCTCGGGCATCATCTGTGATAGAAGAAAAAAGAGAAGCCATGAATGTTTAAGAAATCCTTGGAGATGGCACAAAAGATTACCACTTGGAGTAAACTTGCATCAGCGACGAATGAGTCCAAAAGAAACAAAAAACCTGATCCTTTTGTCAAGCCATTTATGGAATGACAAAGGAGACAGGCTTTCTATGACATGCAATGTACTTTAAAATGCTGAGAAATACTGTACCTGAAATATGAATCATCATCATCATGAGAATCTTTTATCTCATTGCCATGCGTAAGGCAGTTACAAAGGCCAGTTTTTAGATACACACATCCAATGTGTACATTGGTGAACGGGTTTGGATTTATCACTTCTTGATCTACTATCATGGTATGGCTGCTCCCTATAAGCTTCAGCAACACACTGAGTTTTAAGAATCATCAAATCATCAGGTGGTGCATTGCAAAAGTAATACTGTGCAGAATCCATTACAAGTACAAACCATAACATTCAATTTCTATATTGACACACTTGGACATGCAGATTTAACCCTTAAATTATGGAATCTACATTCACAAATACAGAGTTACATGCCATAAATGAAATGGCACACATTTTCTTCTCTCTACAAGTCTTCTGTGTCCAGGTAACTTCTGAACTATATTACCCAGTTTAGATAATTCTTCATTTAGCTACTTCTTGGTAGTAAGATTTGGTGATTTTTGTTCACCATCTACTTTGTAGTCCTAGAACCAGAACAGTGGTTGAATCTGATTATTTCCACAGAAATCCATACAACACTAATGTTAGATAACTTTGTAACATAGCCTGAAATGGTACATCAGAGACACACATAAAAGGCTTACATTTTTAAAGATGCTCTGCAAAAACACTGGCAACATAGAAACTGGTTATCTTGCTGGGAAAGATTGTTCTACGTCCCTCCTTAACAGTTACAAACACTGCATGTTGATGTGCCATTGGTAGAGAGAGACAGACAAAAAGGATCCAGGGCAAAACAGCCTCGCGCAGGCCCCTTCTGTTGTCCTAGGCTTACCTAGTGGAGACAGTGCTCCAGTGAAGCCACTGTTTAAATTTATCCCATACTGCCCCTAGCCGATACTAAAGTAGGACAGCATTCTGAAATAGTACATATAAAATTGCAACTTCCTAAAACGTTCTTCCAGTACTGAATAGATCTGAGTGTAGTTAGTCAGGAGCTCAGGGGAGATCAAACTAGTGAGACCACTGATTCCAGCAGAAGCCCACAAATGCTGCATGCTGACCCCAGGAGCTGAAAGTGTGAGCTAATGTCACTTTCAGTCAAGCAGAAAATGTATCAGATAGGAAAGGGAGGGGCAGGGATTAAAAAGTGACTTCCAGGCTCACCTGCTGGGCAATCAGGTCCAGACGGCTTTCCAGAGTATTGGAGACCTTAATTTTATTATCACTGTTACTGATTTCAACACCTCCAGCTCTAGTAAAGAGAGAGAGTGTTAACAGCTTGACAGAAGAAACCATTCACAACAACAACTATTTTCAAGATGCATGCTAGAGGAATGAATTGGTGCCTCTTATTCCCCCCGCCCCACATATTCCTTAGAGCAAATGTAAGGTTAACACCATATGTAATTAGAGATGGGCGTATTTGTATACAAATATCCCCGCACAGTTGGAAATAACGAAGGTCCTCTCACAATTTCGCCGGACACGAGCTCATCGGACCTTCTTATAGTGCCGTTGTCCACAATCGATTACCCAGTCCTGGCAGGAGGTGGGATGACAAGCCTCTCTGCTAGGTCGGAGAGTGGCTAATCCATTGCGGAGAACAGCGAGATAGGAAGCCTCAGCCGAGCCAGTGGCAGCGGCGAAATTGTGAGTGGACAGTCTGGCCACGTGGGGCCGGACCCTCGTTATTTCCACCTGTGTGGGGGTATTCGTATAAGAATACGAATACCCCCATCTCTATCTGTGACCCATCAATACATGCATCTCTTTTCCCCACAACTAATTAATACTCATCTGTTGCATTTTGTGACCAGCAAGTCAATACGCTTTTTGTTCACCGCTGTCAGACAAATGTTATCAAGAAAAGGGCTGTGCTAAATCTAAAAAGCAGCAGATGATAAAAGAAAAACCTAGGCAAGTTACCCACATCTCTTTCCTTATATGGGTTCTATCTACAGCAATCAACCAGTAGGTCTCTTTCTTACATGTCCTCTGGCAGAAATGTGACCTGGTCAATATGAACGTCAACATCCTTTTTAGTAGTTGCTTTGTAGATTGGGACGCTCTTCTGGACAGCATTCTGAAATAGTACATATACATACATAGAAATTTAATCTCTAAGAAAACAGTTCTGAATCTAGAGACAAAATAATACCACTTGCCTGCAAGGGTGGGGACAGGGAAGGGGCTGTGGCCATTCAAGGACAGCAGGAGAACTATTTTTTAATATATGAGGCCTGCGACGAGAGCAAAGAGGCTCTCGCCGGAGTGCCATCCGTTCCACGTGTGGAGAGGGAGGTGCAGACCACAGTGACAGACCCGCCAAGAGAGACTATTCAAAAGGGTATCGATACTCGGGATTTGGAGGAACGAATGCGCGGGGTAACCGTTGCTATTCAGACCCCGGCTGAGTTGGCGGGAATACTCAGGACCAGGAGGGCAGAGATTGAGGAGGGGTCGGCTGAAATAAAAAGGATGGAAGATCCAATACCCAGGGGTTGGGAGATGGTTTGGGTACAAGACCCGTTCCGGGAAATGGGAGCGTGGGTGAGTGCCGAGAGAGGAGGCTGACTATCGTAGAAAGAGGGGGATCCCTCAAAGGCCTTCATATTGGGGTGAATCAGAAGCAAGAGAGTGGAGAAGGAGGTTGAGGGAGGAAATGGAAAGAGTTGAATGGGAAGAGAGAAAGAGAGAGAGAGAAGAGATTGGCAAGGAGGAAGGGTTTTCTACAGGACCCTGGAACCCCTTTCGAGGGGCCAGAGAGTCTTGAGATGACCGGCCGGACGATGGCGAGGCCACCCCACTCCTAGATGAGAGGGCCGATGAGGGAAAATGAGGTTCCCCTCTGGACTGGGCCTTGGGATAATGCTGAGGACTCTAAATTGTTTGGAAAAGAATGGGCATCCCCATCCGACCCGTTGGCAATGGGAGAGAAATTATGGGATAAATTACTTGATAGGGACTTTTTGTTAAGTGCCCCAATAAACCTGACCCCTAGTTTAAAGCTGACTCATAATTTTGTTGTGGAGACCATTAATCCCAAGACTGAACCATCACAAATATATACATATAATCCCTTGGGGGTGTAGATTTTAACCTCAGTTTCTCCAGTTAGAAATCCCAGTGAGCTAAGAGTCAGTGAGGGAACAGACTATAGCTAGAGGGAACAAGAAGCTATGATCAACTGTAGATGTCAGCTGTCCATGTACTGTTTGGATACTGTGATGAGGATGTGGTACCAGCAATCCTGTTTCTGGAATACAGACCACTATATACAATAAATCTGGGTAAAAATTCCATCCACCCTAGATGCACTCAGAGGGAACAAACTGTATCTCACTGTAAGAATCAAAATAGTAAAGGTGTTTTGGTCCTTTTTTGTCCCAGAGGCTGCCAAATTATTTTCCAAGATAAATCCAGTTGGCTAGATGACTCCAAAGGGTAGGCCTCTCCCTCTCAAATGTTTAAGCTGCCTAGAGTGGTCTTTTAGGCCAGATGGGCGGGGTATAAATCAAATAAATAAAAAAAAAATAAGACCCTCCCCAACTTTGGTGACACTTTTTAATGGAGAAAAGTGTTCCACAACCACTTTGAGGAAGGAGCTTGAGTGGGGACTCTGTAAACCAGATCTGACCAGAATATTGGAGATCCCCTATACAGTAGACGTGCTCTATGATTTCCCCATCAATGTGAGTAGAAGCTTGAGGATGGGGAAGAATAATAATTCTAGACTGGAAGAAAAGCACAGGTAGAAGCATTAACTCCCACCCTGCCCACTCTAGTTCTTTTGTTATGATTGCTCATAATTTAATTAACAAATACTTGTATAACTTAACCCTAATAGTCTTGCCGACTGTGAGACGCTACCTCATGCCCCTTTTAACTGATTGCAACCAGAGAAGTCTTACCTTAACCAAGGAAAGATCTTGTTTTCGACAACGGATTGTCATTTTAGGCTCAAGTAACTGATAAAATCCCTTTATAAAACAGAGAGCAAATGAGTTTGTTAAAGATCTCCTTGTGGCTTGCAAATTTTGAAGAGTGCATTCAAAACACAACATTACTCTTTAATTTTATTTGAAGAGTTCTACAGTGGTGCCTTGCATTACGAGTGCTCCATTTGACGATGAAATCGCATCACCATGAAGATTTTGCGATCGCAAAAGCGATCGCAAAACGATGTTCCCTATGGGGGAATTTCACTTTGCGATGATCGGTCCCTGTTTTGCTAACCGATTATCGCAAAGTGATGATTTTCGGTGATCGGTGGTTTCAAAATGGCCACCGGGTGAAAAACATGGCCGCCCGCTGTTTTCTGGCACGGATTCCTCACTGCACAGGCAGCGGAAATGGCCGTGCTATGGAGAACCTTCGCTGGACGGTGAGTTTTAAGCCCCTAGGAACGCATTAATTGGGTTTTAATGCGTTTCTATGGGCTTTTTAAAATCACATGACAATGTTTTCGTTTGACAGCGATTTTTTCAGAACGAATTAACGTCGTCATGCGAGGCACCACAGTATATTAGTACAGACAACATGCTTTCATTTAGCGAACACCAATTACATTAATCATGGTAATCAGACAATATTGAGTTCTTCAAGACTCAAGCAGCCTGAGGAAGAAGAGTTTGCAGGTCAAAATATGAAACACTGGGGTGAGGCAGGCCTTTTTTGGATAATAGCCTCCCAAGCTCAAAGGAAATCTGTACAAACCTTGCTTTGGCTAACAACAGATTTAATATTCTGAATGAAAAAAAAAACAAAGATGGATTGTTTTACCAAGTTTGGTGAACAGAAGGAAATGTAGAGATTACATATGACATAGTATAAACCACAGACTGGACTGAAATTTTAAATCAAATTAACAGGTACATACTGAATTAGGGAACACTGAAAATGTACCAGAGAATTAACAGTATGTGGATGTAGAGCAGAAGATCCACCTCCACAACACAATAAAAATATAAATTGTTTTGCAGGAAATATTAATAGAAAGCTTGAGGTTTACCTGTAGAACCAAACCATCCAGCAGTGTTTGGTACCTGCCAGTATCCTTTACTACCTTAGCCAGTCTCTGCTTGGCTTCGTTTAGTAAATCCTAAAACAAAAAGAAGGACTAGACTAGAAAAGCACACAGGGTAACTTTCAGCCTGACTGTAATCTACAAGCGTCTATTTCCTAGCGGTAGCCACGGTCCTGAATACCAGAAAACACATATAAAAATTTAATTATAAATTATGCCACACTCATTCTTTTTTTATATGCAAACAGCTTACCCAGAAACAGACATGCAAACAGAATGTGGGTTGGTGAAAATATATATCTTCACACAGGCAGTGCTAACAATGTCTATTTTTTACATCTTCCTCCAATCCTGGCAACCCCTCTGACATAAGTGCAAAGCTGTGGGGTATAACTCCAGACATTTCAAAAATGGAAGGTTTAACTGTGTCGTAACAGTACACATGACTGAGCTTCTTAATAAAAGTATGGTTATGTTTCTTAGCTTTCATATGTTGTCTATAGCAGTGGTCTCCAACTTTTTTGTCTCCATGGACCAGTTTAGTGTGTGGGCTGGGGGGAGGTCTCCGTGCGTGTGCAGGAGGAGCCGTGCATGCATCTGGACATGCAGGGGGGCAGGAGATTTGTCTCTGTGGCCCAGTCCTGGCAAGGCCACAGATTGGGAAGCCCTGGTCTACAGAAAATAGTAACACATGTTGCCAGAATGAATTTGGTGTCACAGCCAAACTATGAAGGTGTAACTTTTTCTTCACAATTCCAATGTACAACTGAGACTAGGCAATTTAGCTTCTACTACATAGCATCACTCACTGTATAATGGAGTAGGCAAGACATTGTACTGTATGGTGAAGGACAGATAAATTGTTCCCTTGAAGCTCATCTGCCACTTAAATCAACATATTTCTAACTCAGTGAACTACAGAGAAAAGCTTTTACATCAGCTTGTGCATTAGGTGCAAATATAAAGCATGGATATTCGGTTTGCAAAAAACATATTATTATCCTAAAGAATAAGAGGGAACACATTTAACCTATCAGTTACAAAGATTTCCTTCATAGGGGCCAGATATGAGAAATGTACGACTCCCCAAATATGGCTGACTTCAATTCCCATCAGTCCCAGACATCACAGGGAACAATGAGAGATTATGGGAACTGCAGTCTAACATTTTGCCAAGTACTGTATGTCAGAAAAAAATCATACTAAAACACACTACAAACCTCACTGTTATTTTTAACATACAGAGTTAAGTGTGTTTGCAGAAAATCAGTAACTAGGCCTGTTGTTCTTTAATCAACTAGTTTTTTCTGATTATTTCAGCTAATAGTAGTTTCTCTCCAGAAGTTTTAACACCCTGGAATTTTATGAAACATACTGTGTACATGATTTGGCTGACTTTTGGAACTTAGCTTGTGTACTGTAAATACTTGAAGATATCTTTCCTATTTTAATCAGACAAGATAGTTTACCATTTTATTGGAAAAAGAAGTATACACTCACTGCAATCAGATCATCCCTTGCTTTGAGAACCTTCAGTCTTGCCTGATTCATCAGGTTGGACATCTGACTGCAAATCAGACAGAAAAAAACAGAACTGAGTCAAGCAGGCTCCAGAGGGTGAAATAGCAGACTCTGGTTATACACTTCATAATTATGTCCCAGACTAACTCTGCAGAAGCTTATTCAACAGAACATTTCTACTTAAGTAAGCTTTTCTCATGGACTTCAAAGAAGCCATCTCCTCTTGATTTAGTTTGTTACTATCAAGCTGCCTAACTTACCCTTCAAACTTATCCAAATGACCACATGGGATGTTCTAATCCATACAAGCACAAGATATTGCTGAACTTATCCGAGATCCCTTTAAAGGCATGAGTAACAAACAGCACCCTTTACAGCATGTAGCAATTCATGAAGAGCTTCCAATACAAATGAGACTGTGTTTAGTCCGATGGCATCCATCCGCCGGCAGAATACCATTTGTTAATTTCCCCTTCCCCTGCAGATTCCCAGGTGAGTCTCAGGAAACCTTCAGTTCCAAGAATTTCTGTTATGCAACCACTCCCGGAATGTAATTAATTTTGCTGGAGGCAAAGCGATGCAGAGATTAAAGTCTTTTTCTCCAGAAATGATCTTTACGGCCCATGACAGGAGAACTTCCTGAAGGGATTTCATTTACCTCCTCAGAAATGCCTTGCTGTTTCCCTCTTGTCCCCCATGGACCTAATGCAGGCAATCCCTGCCCAATTTCTGCTGAAAAACACTCAAGAGCAACCTTGCCCACATTTGGAAAACTGGGGTAATTCTACCAGGTCGTTCTCCCCCTCTCCCCAGGTACAGGAGTTTGAAGAAAGTTGGGAGAGATCTCTCATTCTGAAGCTTTTTAAAATTTGGGGTGGGGGCATAGGTGCAGCCTTCTAAAATTCAAGTATGTGTTGTGTGTCCTCTAGACCACTGGTTCTTAACCTTGGGTTACTCAGGAGTTTTGGACTGCAACTCCCAGAAGCCTTCACCACCAACTGTGCTGGCTGGGGTTTCTGGGAGTTGCAGTTCAAAAACATCCGAGTAACAAAGGTTAAGAACCACTGCCTAGACATCTAGAAGTTGCCGATCCATCCATACTTTAGGAAGATAAAGGAAATCAACCCCAAAACTAGCCAGTTCTTGTAAAAAGGATGAATGTTGACTGAGACTCTCTCACACACATTGTACCTTTATTGTTTCTGGCCATAGGCCTTTACAAAGGCCAGTTAATATAAAAATGATTAAAACAAAAGGTTTCCCCAGGGATCAATCAGTCCATTCTGGGAATGGTGGCATAGCATACAATATCAAAGTCACTATATTCAATGTTTATGCAATATTATGAACCTTAACAAATCAAAGCCTCAACTTCTTAGCTGCCAGAGTAAATTGTGCAACAGAGTACATAATATACAGCTATGTATCAGCGAGTAGTCTTACTATTATTTCCATTGAAGTACAGTTGGGATACAGCTGAAAAATGGGGGACAAAAATCTTTCTCTGGGGTTTTCATAGAGAGGACAGGGTAATAAGTAGTGAGTTAGGTCCTCAATCTGATTGCATCCATAGACACTTTTCTGGTCCTCCACTGGGATTCCTTTATACTTCCCTTCAAGCTATGCTGTAGTCATCTGCCCAAATCTAAGTTCTGTGAATGCTCTGCACATCTGAGGAAAAGTCAGTGACTGAGACTCATATACACTCAAGAGTGGCTCATGCATTTTCAAATTTCATCCTCATAGCGAGAGTGGGAAGGCTAAAATGCAGCAAAAACCTCCAGCTTTCAAGGCTGAAGAGAAATAGAGCCCATGTCTCCACAGCTACCCCGCTACAGTGACTGACCTTCTTTCTACAAATCATTTCTGTATGAGACATCTGAAGATGTCCCTTGTATTTAAAATTATAAAATAAATTATAAAAATAAAATCTGCAAACCTGTATTATATACTTGTAAAGAAGCAAATACCATTTTCTGGTGCAGGAAAAGACCCAGCCCCCACATGAGTCACTATGCTTCTCTAAATAAAGATAGCATTCTATTCCAAAAGTGGAAAAACATTTAGCAATTTTTCACACCAGAAGACAGATCACATGCTATCTATTCACAATTTTTAAAAAAAGATTAGACTGACTAGTGTGGTCTTGATGTGGGGCCTCAGTTATTTCTGAAAAACGTAGCTCTTCCAAGGAATCCCATAGTCCTATCTGTAGTAAAGGTAAAGGGACAATTTTTGTCCAGTCGTGTCCGACTCTAGGGGGCGGTGCTCATCCCCATTTCCAAACCGTTGAGCCAGCGTTTGTCCGAAGACAATCTTCTGTGGTCACATGGCCAGTGCGACTTAGACTCGGAACGCTGTTACCTTCCCACTGAGGTGGACCCTATTTATCTACTCACATTTGCATGTTTTCAAACTGCTAGGTTGGCGGGAGCTGGGACAAGCAATGGGCGCTCACTCCGTCACATGGATTCGATCTTACAGCTGAAGATCTACAGACCTTACAGGACAGAGGCTTCTGCGGTTTAACCCACAGTGCCACCACATCCCTATCTGTAGTAGATCTAATTTAATCAATGGAAACACGGTAAATCAACACTCAGATTTTTTTAAAAAAACTGTTTCAACAAATTCAAACTCTCATCTAAATTAACATTTAATTTACACCACTGTAAGCAGTTGGCTTGACTGTATTAGACCACTGTAATACGCTCTACGTGGGGCTGCCTTTGAGGCTGCTGCGGAAACTACAGGTGGTGCAGAATGCAGCAGCCAGACTACTTAGTGGAGTGAAAAAATACCAACATATCTCACCCACTCTGGCTGCATTGCATTGGCTGCCCATGCGGTTCCGCATTGACTTCAAAGTGCTGATGCTTACGTACAAAGCCCTAAACGGTTTAGGGCCTCGATACTTGGCGGAACGCCTACTCCCACCAAGATCTACCTGTGTCACTCGTGCGAGCCAGGAGGTGAGGCTGAGGAGCCTAAAGCTGAGGGAGGCCCGGAAGGTAAAGACAAGAAATCGGGCCTTCTCGGCAGTGGCTCCTCGCCTTTGGAACAACCTACCTCCTGAGATCCACGTGGCACCCTCGCTGGGTATCTTTAAAAATCAACTAAAAACATGGATGTTTCGGCAGGCCTTCCCTCCAGACAATTCCTGATGCCCTCTCCTCTCCCTTTCCTATTGTTTCCTCCCTCTCCTAAGGTTTCTTCCATTTAAAAATTTGTATACTATTTTATGCTGTTAGCCGCCTAGAGTGGTCTTAACTGACCAGATAGGCGGGATATAAAATAAATAAATAAATATGTTCATCCCTCAGTTGAGACAGTTCTATCCCAGTTATCAGAACTAGCATTCTTTTTCTTTCACACCTAGGACCAGTTTAATCATTTTGTTGCATACATTTTTTTCTGCTGCTCGATTTGCTTCTCTTTCTTTTCATAGTATTCCATGATCTTCAGCCTCTGTGTCTGAACAAGGCGACCTTTCTCAATGTTGAATTCTTCTTCAGCCTGAAAGGAAGAATAAGTTCAAGCAAGCTTCACTGACTTAGGATAAATGTAGCTTTTGATACCAATGTAAAGATGGGTGAGAATGCTAAGTCTTGGACTGGAGTTGTACAGAAGCACAGAACTTGGCAAAACAAATTCACAAATTGATCTCATACCTAAGTAAAATGCCCTTTTGAACCAATGAAAGAAGTCTCAACATATAGTAAAGACAAATATCCAGTGTCAGGTGTGATCAGAAGGTCCATTCTAGAACCTTCAGTTACTTCAAGCAAGTAAACAAAGTCAGTAACAGCAATAGGAAACACTTTCATTTTATTTTTTAATAAATGTATAAGTGTGTTTATAATGACAAAGCTGAACAAAGGAGGAAAATTTGACTGCAATCCTGTGCATATTTATTTGGGATCCTCCGTAAAATATGCAGGATGATAATGAAAGTTACTTCGACACTACATGATAAAACAGAGCTGAACCATCAGTTGTCTTACAAAGAAATATCAGGTCTAGAAGGCAAACACAGTCACACATTTAATTTGACACAAATGAGCTGATAAGCATCTGAAATAGTCAAGGTATTTCACAGAAGTTTTAAAAAACCCAAATACAGTATTTGTCATTTACCTTCGCATCTATTTCTTCTGCCTTTTCATTGGCTTCCTGTTCAATGAAAGCCATCATATGCTTGATCTGTAACAGAAAAAAGACCTACGTTTCCATGGAAGCCAGAAATAATGTTTTGCCTTTGATGGCCACACATCATATGAACTGTTTTATGCTTTTTACCATCAACACAGAAAAACAAAATTAAACACCAAAATTTAATGAAATTAGACATTCCAATTATAAAAGAACTGCCAAATATGTGCAAGTTATTGTTGCACTGATCTGGCTGAGAACTGAAGCTGTCTTTCAGTTCATCCACTTATAGCTGTAGCAGCTAAAATTATTATTTAAGTCAGCCTCTGATTTACCTCAAGGTACTACAGTACATAATGGCAAATTCTTGCAACAAGAATATAGAGAAAAAACACTAGCACAGGCTTGGCGCTAAAAACACAACCTCCAATCATACAATGTGTTAAAATCCTTGGGAAGCGAAGTAAGTTTATATGGTCAACCTCACAAGGGCCATATAGTACTGCATTTAGCTTGGTCCATCACAATTTTTGCAGCCCAGGATGGATGAAAGCTACCTCTTAGTGTTGCAAACAGAAAATGGAACTAAAAGCAGGGAATGGTTAAGCAGCACTGGCTAAAATCCTGTTGTTTAGTGTAGCAAATCACACTAGAGTAGGCCCATTGAATCATTATGGTGACATCCTTTCTTCATAAGTTCCATTGATTTAGAGTAAACTGCAAGTAAAGTAGGCCTATTTGAATCAACAGAACTTGTGGCGAAGTTGATTCACTGACTCCTCACGAATTCAATGGGCTTACTCTAAGGCAATGTACTAGACTAAGCAACATGATTTTGGTCACTAAGTTGCACTAACAGCAATAGGGCTGTGTAGAATAATTGACTAAAAGGTTAGCTTCGTATTTAAGTCTTCATTGCAGAAGAACTGCTGACATTAATGAAGCTTAAATGAACAACGGTTAACTCAGATCCTATTAATTCCAAGTGGGTATTTACAAAGTATGGCTAAGATAGCATCCAAATGTATGTGGGCAGAACTTCTCAGTCTATCATGTCACTCTGCTTCCTAGGAACCAGAGAATTACTGAGATAATTACTGGTAGATTCTACCAAACATTTCTCTTCATACTCAGCATCCCAATATTACGCACCACTGTTTGCAAGGGAAGGGATCACCATATAGTGGACAAACATGTGTTTTGCATTTAGAGAAGGTCCTTTGTTCAATGCTTGACATCTTTAGTTAAAAAGATTAGGTAACAAGGGATTGGAAGACCTCTACTTAAGAGCATGAAGAAGTGTTTAAGAATACAGTTTGAGGCTGGATGGTTTAATATCCTGATCTGATAAAAATCAATTTACTGTAGAATCTTTTCCATGTGTTTTTTAATGAAGACTCACACTGCCAATAATGAAACACTCAACAGACACCTATGTAATAGGTGTTCACCTAACACTGTCTAGAGTGGAAAATTTACGGTAAAACATGCAGACTCTGCCCCCACACTGTAAGGAACATTACTTCACCAGTGTTGGCTGGATCTATGCAGAATTTAGTATGACACTTCATTCCAAAGCCAGTTCATGGCAGTTCTACTAGTAAGGGCGCTATTTACAGTCAACAAGATAAGCTCTAAAGGACAAACAAATCATACACACATTATATGTCACAAAATCCCAGTACATTAAAACTGAGGCAGGGAAGCTACTATCTGAAACAACTAGAAAAGCTGTTTCAGGGGTTATTAAAAATCAATAGTATGAGTTACTGATTTTCTGCAGAAGCTATCAAAGTGGTGTATACTACTTAAACAGCCTTAGTGAAGCTTGTAATGCATGCCAGTATGCAGGAACTGCTTTTCTATTCTACTTATTTTCTAAACTAAGAGATTTCCTTATCAGCTAATGAGATACTGCTCAGCTTTTCTACTTTCCTCCTGTACTTTATGCCTTCCTGTGTGGTACAATCTATAAATTATGATAGCTTTAACTTTTTAAATAAATTTGTGTCCCTTCTATTCATGAAAAGCATTAGCAGCCACGGCACTATCATTAATAGTAGAAGCTAGTAAGGACCAATTAAAAGAGAATTGGAAGTTCCAAAGTTTCAAAAGACTGGCCTTTCCTCTTTCAAATGCTCAGTACCTAGAGACAGAACTTCCTGTCATGTTAGTCTTCTCTGTTAACATGAGCATTAATCACTGGCTTTTCCTCTTTTTTTGTCAAAACAGAAAAACATTTTTATTGCTTTCTTCCATTTGCTCCTTTCTACAGATATTTGATACCTGGAATTCCAAGGCTTGTTTTAGCCATTTCTAGTTTTATACTCCAAAGATCAGCTAGTTACTTCTCTCCTTACATAATAGAACGCCATGATCTACCCTCTGTTTAGAGTAAACCATTATGTTGAGACAAAACAACTCACTGATGGGTATCAAGTCTAAAGGTGAACATAACAGAGTATTCATGAAATTTTTCTTAACAGTCGATCTCATTTAAAGTAGCATGTCACATTTTAAATTTATTTATATTTATTTATTTATTGGACTTATATACTGCCCCATAGCACTACAAGCACTCTCTGGGCAGTTTACAATTTTAATTATACAGGCTACACATTGCCCCCCCAGCAAGCTGGGTACTCATTTTACCGACCGCGGAAGGATGGAAGGCTGGGTCAACCTTGAGCCGGCTACCTGGGATTTGAACCCCAGGTCGTGAGCACAGTTTTAGCTGCAGTACAGCGTTTTAACCACTGCGCCACGAGGCTGTAACACAGCCCCGATGACCTACCAAATATATGATGCAGCTTCACAATTATATCACATATATCCATGAGGATAGATAACATAGAGGAAGAACATAAGCAACAGTGGCTCTATATTTTGATTTGCTTAGGGCCGGTTTCCAAATGGCACAAATATCACAGCAATAAGCCTTACAATATTAAGATAAAACCAGTTTCCTTCTTGATTCTGCCCAACGTCATAATACCTTTTTGCCTTGTCTCATCTAGTCTACACCCATCTCTTCACACAGCAGATTCACAAACAACAGCCCCTCAAACTTGTAGAAATGATTATGAAATCCCTTAAGCATTGCTACTTATATCTTCCATTCAACTCCCAATGCTTGTTGATTTCTATGCCACCCATTAACAAATCTTTCATCCACACTCAGTATAATACCAAATTGACAATTATGAATATGGAAACAATTCCATTTTTTTCCAGTCTAATCATCATTGAGGCCACAAATATGTGTGGATGTCAAAGATTTTCCATTGCTCTACCACCAGACATGTTAGTCATTTTCGGTGCAAACAAACTCTGCACTTCAAGGGCACAAACATAAAAAGGTCATTTAAACTGTAAATTGGTGGGCCAGGGCAGACGTGTTCCCCCAGTCATACTCAGTTTTATTCAACACCACCCTTCAATTCATGGTGATAAAAGGTAGTCCTTCCCCCATCTTGCCAATATATATTTAAAAAATCTAATGGGGTGGGTGTCATTGGTGTGTTACTGACTGCAAACAGAAAACTGAAGGGATGGATATTCAGTCTACATTAACACATATAGTATGCAACACTGCAGCCTTTCATATGTCAATTCCTGTCACACTGCAATTTTCCTTCATTTCTAGGCCTCTCAGCCACCATCACAGAAATAAAATTTAAT
The DNA here is from genome assembly GCF_051106095.1 of Pogona vitticeps. NCBI lineage: Eukaryota > Metazoa > Chordata > Lepidosauria > Squamata > Agamidae > Pogona > Pogona vitticeps. The sequence goes on from NC_135787.1 coordinate 180,699,766, forward strand.
TTGAGGGTAAGTTTTCACTAGAGCATAATCACAAGCATGCTTATTTGCAACTCCCAATATTGCTCCCAATATTAAAGCAATATTACTGGAGAATAAATTCCCATAACTCTGAAGGACTAACTTCCAAATAAACATTCTAACGATTAGACTGCAAGCCAGGTAACTTCCTAGCTCCGCTAGGGGAGGGGAAGTGAATTTCTTGCCTTGTAAGACTCCATATTAACAACTTCTCTTCCATCCCTCATTTTAGGTATCAGAATTTTAAAAAACAACGAAGCTGATTTCTGAGTAAACAGAAGCAGGATTGATCTGCAACTGTCGTGCAGAAAATACTATAGAGGCTTCACTCCTTTTCCCCACAAATATGCCTCTCTTAAACCTAGCCTTCCTAGGAGGAAACCCCACGGCTGATCAAAAAGGTATAGGATCGCGCTGCACCCCTTTCACCTTGAGAGCTGGGCCATTCCTCCCACCCAACCCCAGGCACCGGGTTCAAAGGAAGAAGACAATACCAATACTAATCCCCTTCCCTTTTACTACTTGGCCAAAAGGACGCGCACCACAACCTACGCTTCCCAAAGTTACCTGCTTCTGGACGTCGGCATCGCTGAGCGCCATGGTGGAAGCGGGCGAAGGAGGAAGCGGGGCCCAGGCAGCAGAAAGAGGCCGCAGGAGAAGCGTCCGCTCAGGTCGGCTTCCTTGCGCGGCTGAAAAAGGAATGGATTCAAATCCGGTTCGGGTCACTCACAGCTGCTACAACGCCCCGCCCCCTTGGTCCGTCGATTTTTAGGCCAATGGGAAGTAGCGTTCGTCGTGACGTCAATGGCACCAGAGGCGCCTGCGCAGTGTCGTTTGTGACCCACCCCTGCGCCAGGGCACTTTCGAGCGGGGCGTTTTGTTGTAGGCTGGGGCACCTTGATGTCTGGATGGATAAATACATTCATTACCCACATCGAGATTTGAATTTTGTTTTAACTTGGTCCTGAACGCATTGGTAGGGTAGCTCACCGAGCAAGGGGGTTCAATTCCCCACTTTGCCTCCCAGAACGGTCTGTGTGGCCTTGGGCAAAGGGGACATTCCCAAAATGCCCCCCCCCCCCGAAGAAGGCAACGGCAAAGTGCTTCTGGGTACTGTACTCTGTACCTGGAAAACCCTGGAAAGGGTAGCGTAAGTCAGAATGGATTTGATGGCACATTATTGTTATGAAACATGTGAAACTGGGGAGCACCAAATACTTGTGAATCAAGATGTGGGCCAAGTACAGTACGTGTGCGCTTGTGCAGATGGTATATCCTGATCTGTACGGACGAAATGGAGGTGGAGTCAGGCCATGTGACTGCAGGTACGATCATCCATCATGAACACAAAACCAGAGAAAGGAAAAAAAGGAAGAGTCATACATGGTTGGGTTCCATCTTTCGAAAATCTGAAGATGTTTTTCCTACTTCCGATGTTTATTAACACAAATCTTCCGAAAAGCCCCCCTCCAGACTCAGCTGCCGAAATAGCATGCGGAGGATGCTGAGTTTTGTGCAAAAAGGCCATGCACCCATTTCTGCACCTGAAAACAAATGCTTGCACTCAGCATCAGCTCAGATCCGGAGGTACTTTCCCCCTTAATTCTTATCGCACACAGTCCGGAAACACCTTGAAACCTCATAAATAGTTTAGACTGAGTCAACTTCACCGAATACGGCGAATGTAAAGGAGGATGAAAACAGCGACGTACAAAGAACTCAGATTTTGCCACCCATGTTGAAAGCTAAATGGAGTTAAATAAGAATTTTGCATCCACCTCTGTTTGTTGCAGCTCGTGGACCCTGGGATAAAAAAAAATCAAAAGAAAATTTCGAAAAATGTACTTTACCCACTCACGCCATTGAAAACTCCTGCCAATGTGATCTTTCAATATCGCCGTACTTTCAGATTCTGTCTCTCTCTTTCATCTGTCTGCCATATCTCTATGGTGAACGTTTGCCCGGGCGTTCATCTCGGCGCTTCCTCCCCGAACGTACCCTCGGTCGGAGGCATGTCCACAATGGTAGGATTGCTGCATTTAATCTTGTCCCGGCGCCGTGGGGGTGACGTCATACCCCTACCTCAAGGTCTTGTTGGCGGACGCGCGCCCGGCCTTGGGAATGCCTTCCCTTTGCCCTCTTCCATCATGGCGGCGGCCGAAGCTCTTGTTTGGGGGCTGATTGGAAGCGCCGCGCGCGCATCAGCACGCGCGCATAAATCATAACACAACTCGGCGGCGCGGGTCATTTCCTCGGGGAGCGTCGCGTGCCCTCGCGTTTTTGACCTTCTCGCCGTCTTTCCCTCCTCGCGAGACTCAAGGTAAACAGGACACACGCACGCACACACACACCCTCCTCCTCCTCCTCCCCGCCCCCTCCCGCAAGTGTGTGTCTGTGTGTGTCGCGAGGAAGAAAGGACAGCGTAGACTCGGAGGGGGGTGGAATAGGCCTCAGTCTTGTGTCGCTCGTGGCCCCTTTTCGCCGCGTGGGCGGGTCAGTTGCCTTGCCTCTGAGGAAGCCTTCGCCGCGGACGAAGGAAGGTCTGTGTTGGGGGCGGCTTCTTTCCACACGGTGCCATCCCGCCCCCTTTTTTCCCTCCCCAACTTCCCCTCCCCCGGTGTGTGTGTGTGTGTTTATACACATTTATGTGTAGTATTATCAGTTTAGGTTCCTCCTCTCCTCTCAATCGTCTGAACGCCCCCTCCCCCGCCAATATTTTTTTTCTCACGCGTTGCCTCAGGCGTGTACAGTATATGGCCCCCTCTTTCTTTTCGCCGACTTCCCTCATTGTGTGCATGTTTGTGAGGCGGAGCTTCTCCGGCTGTGGGTTGGCACGTCTGGGGAGTTTCTGTTTGAAGGGCGGATTAATCCCCCGGCCAGAAAATCTGGGGCGAATTGGAGGGAAATCGTGAGGGGTTTGTTTGTTTGTTTGTTTTGAAGGTTCGGAGGTGCTTTCTCCCCCCCCCCCCGTCACGCTCCAGTCATTTATGAGTTGTTACTATGGCTGTGAAGGGGTGGAATGAAACCATCCCTTGACAAACAAACAATTCCATAAGGTGGGGAAAGTGTGTGTTGGTTATTGTGTTTGTAGGGCCTCCCCACAGTGTGAGATGTGAGAGGACCCTGCATTTCCATTTTTGATAACTCGCTGCCACGTGTGTGTTTAAAGTGGCAGAAGGCACAGGCTCTCCTCCATTGTACAGGGGCCAGCATCGTTAGCAATGGGTCGTCTTCCCAGCTAGCCAGTCGCCTCTGCTCCATGAGGCCTTTTCTGCTGGTGCGGCAGGGCGTGTGCTTACATGCATTCGGGCAGCCTTTTCTTCTTGCTACTTTGCAACTGCATTTATTCAACAGTTGGCAAGAATTACGTTCTTTGCATGTATGTAATAATGAGAGAAGAAGGGAGTATGGATGCAGGATAGAGTGTGCCCTTTATTCTTCCACAAACTTGCCCTTGGAATATAAGGCCCTTACAGTTCATTTGAGATTTTGGGCCTGCTCTTAATGGTGAATATAACTCTCCATTATTTGTTGTTGAATTGATGAAAGAAGGATATTGTTAGAGTTAAATTACTGATTCATCAGTACTAACTGGAACTCTAATTGATTGAGAGAGTCTTTATTGGAGTGTTTGCTCAGATTTCCTTTGAGGAACAATCTAGTGATTGAAGATATTTTTGTGAACATTACAAAACATTTGGCTTTTTCTTTTTCATTGCAGTAATCTGTAATGTTACTTACTATCTTCAGATATTGTTCCTTGAGGCTAACAAGTTTAGTGTGCTTTACGAAGAGCCTTATGTTATATTTGGTAACTTATGTTATATTTGGTAACTTGCTGCTGTTCAGAACTATTTTCACTGTACATGGATTAATTATTTAGTTCATTCTATGTACTGTACAAAAACATGAGTTCAAAATAGTAGTTTTAGAAGAGGTAGCTGTGTTAGTCTGTGCAACCATTATAGGTGAAAACAAAGTAAAAGTAAAAAGTAAAAAACCCCACAAAAACGTTGTGGTACCTTAAATACTAGTTTTCATATTTTTACATGGGCAAATAATGAAGTGGACTTGTCCATTAAAGCTCACATTAAGACATATAAAAGTTAGTCTTTAAGGTGGCACCACATTTTTGTTTGTTCTCGTTTATAGTTTTACTTTGTTTTCACCTATAATGAGTTCAAAATGTGGAAAAGGTTGTGAAACCGTTCTAGTAGACAATTAAGTTAAACTCTCTGGAAGCACCATTTGTTTACGGACTGTAGTAATCATCCTAAAGTTAAAGTAAAACCATGGATCAGATAAAGGATTGTTGTTAAACCCTTGCATGGTTCAGCACATCGAGTGCTTGTGCAGCAGTGATAGAAACTTCTTTCAAAAATATGCAGAGCCACCTACTAACACTTTTTTAAAATATTGGCAAGCTTCTGATATTCAGTTGAGTTTTGTCAGATGAATGGTATTTTTAAGTTCTGCAAAAACACATGTTCACAGTTAAGCAAGATGATTCCTCAGTGTTGGTTACTATAGTGCTGCCACTAAAGACTGATACAGACTTTAGTTTACTGTTTTCACAGTCTTTTCAGACTTCTACCTCTAAACCTTTCTGTTATTTAATCTGCAAAGGTAATGGAGCAAATTTGGTTGGCTAACTCACGTTAGTTTTTTTTTTTAAAGAAAGCTAAAAATCTGGTGTGCTTTTGGAATAGGAATTCTCAGCATAGCCTTACTTAATGTCTCCTTATTATATCACTAGGGTAATTTTCAACAAGCACAAGCTGATCTTTCAAATTCTGTAGCTTTATAAAACGCTTATAAGGCCACAAGTTAGTGAGGATAGAGAGTATTTATCTGTCTACATGGGAAAAGCTTGTGCAGGTCTCAAAAGTTGAGGTGGTGGTGATTGGCACATATAAGAGTAGGATAGTTATCTACAGGCTATTGAATAGTATAGTGAGAGATTTGGATTGCTGTATTAATTTTGTTCAGTTACTAGAAAATATCAAATGTATTTTCAAGCCATAGGGTAAGAATTTGACAAATGTAAAGTTAATTCTTCTGGAACACAGTTGTCTTGAGGAACACTTTTTGGATCCTTCCTATCTTTCATGTTATGAGCAACCAAAAATCAGCAGTATGGTAATATAAATGTTTAAATAGGTTCTTTGAGTAAGATCACACATGGTTGTATGGTAGCAATAAAGCTGTCTGTACCTTTGAATCTCATAGGAAAAGACCAGAACATAGTAAAGCCCTTTCTGTAGAAGACTGCAACTATTTCATTCATTTGTAACTTATTTTGCTAGACAGTTTAATCCATTGATAGATTAGAATCACTCACAGCATTTGGGGGATGGCAGTCTGGCAGACCCCTTGATTTTCTAAGTAATTCTAGCAACTCACAGTCAAATAGGTAATGGAAAGTTTTGGTCTATGTTGTGGGGCTACTGGGCTAAACTCATTGGTAACTAGACCCAGTGACTGAAAGTGATTTGTATTGTTGACTAAAGTTTAATTTATTCAGTAGGCCTACTCAGCCGCCTAGAGTGGTCTTATAGGCCAGATGGGCGGGGTATAAATCAGTTAGTTAGTTAGTTAGTACTAACAACTGAATTTAACCCACACTCCATTAATTCACTTAGAAGACAATGCCACTTAGACATTGTAAGTGCCACTTAGTGGCTTATATTCAAAGCTTTAAGAAAGTAATAATTTTCATGGCTTCATGTAAGATTAGGCATGTATAGATAAAGATTCCCCCTACTTCTTAAGAACATAAGAAGCACCCTGCTGGATCAGGCCAAGGCTCCATCTAGTCCAACTTCCTGTATCTCACAGTGGCCCCACAGTGGTCGACCAGACCAGATGGGCGGGATATAAATCGAATAAATAAACTTTATCCATCCCCTGCATAATTTTATATGTCCCAAACATGCCCTCCCTCAGGCGCTTTTTCTTTAGACTAAAAAGCCCCAAACGCTGCAGCCTTTCCTCCTAAGGTAGGTGCCCCAGCCATCGTTTTTGTTGTTCTCTTCTTCACCTTTTCCAGTTCCACTATGTCTTTTTTGAGGTGCGGCAAAGAAAAATGTACACAATACTCCAGATGCAGCCTTATCATCATTTTGTACAATGGTATTATAATGTTGGCTATTTTATTTTCAATCCCCTTTTTAATGATACTCTACATATGTAGGTTGTCTTTTTGTCTATTGCCAAAAATTTAAAAGCTTCTTTTAGTACAATACCTTTCTTCTAACTTTATTTTGTGATCTTTTAATTAGTCCTAATACATTTATTACTTCGCAGCTTCGTACTGCCAGAATCAAAAGATGTTTGTGTATCTTTCAATCTTCTTTTTCTAACTTTGTTTCATTGTCTCCTTTATTTGCACTTTCCATGTGGGATATGATCTACCACATTTCAGTTTTGTTATCATCCCTGTCAGTGTTTCCAGACAACCATTTGAGATAATGAAGAGGTGACCGGCCAGAACCTTTCAGCCAGAAAACAACCCACTAGCAAGTTACATTTACCTGTCCATAATAATCACTTTTATTGTTCTAGAAGCAGTAATAAAAGTACAGTATGTGCAGGAGATTTTGACACAAGTTGTTGTTTCTTTAATTTAGCTTAATTATAAGACAAACTCAGTATGCTTTGAAGTCTTTCTTGCTATTTTGTATATGATTCATAGTTATTAAAACTCTGCAGGAGGAGAGTCTGGCATGGAAAAAAGCTGTGAAGGATTTTAGGCATGCTCAGACATAGGAGGCATTCTAGAGCAATGTCTAAATTAAAGTATTAGTTGTATTAGCTCCGTGTAGAAAAATGAATGAATTCCCAAGATTGGAAACTGATCATGCCCAACAAATAGCTTGGAAGTATTGTTTATAGCACTGGTTCTTAACCTTGGGTTACTCAGGAGTTTTGGACTGCAACTCCCAGAAGCCTTCACCACCAGCTGTCCTGACTGGAGTTTCTGGGAGTTGCAGTTCAAAAGCATCCAAGTAACAAAGGTTAAGAACCACTGGTTTATAGAGATGAAATTTTTTACAAGTTTTTATCATAGGAAATATAACAGCGATGACTATATCTTTACAATTGTGTTTTTTAGGAGTTTTTGTTTCACAATAGGAATGACAAATGATGGAAGTTTCAAATTTGTTTCACAAATGAAAAACGATGTTTACACGGTCCAAATTGTATTTGTCCAAGATTTCGCTGAATAATTCAAATGAACAATGGTTCATCTTTTAAGTATCTAACTAGTCACTGAAAACCCCAATTTTTTAAAAAGGGATTTGGGGTATCTAGGAAATTAGGAATTGAATATGATTAAAGGATAGGGGAGACGCAGGACCTAATGACTTTCATGACTCATTGGGGGCTAGAACTGAAAACTCACAAGTCCCCATTCCAACACTGTAATCATTTTGCCATACTGCCTCTTTGCAATAACATTCCTTGACTAATTATAAACCTATAATGGGGAATTAATTATTAATAATAAGTCTTAATACAGTATTTATAATGATTTTGTTGTGCCACATTCACTGTCTAAATATCAACTTAGATTAACATTTACCGGTAGGTCTCAGTTTTCATTTTAAAACTAAATGGAGGCCTACTGGAAGTATGCTTTGGAAGTACTGTATAATTTTACAGTAGACTTTTCATGCTGCCTTGTGTTTTTAAACAAGCAGCTGCATTTTTGTTACGGTAAACCTTTAAAACATATAATTTTTAATGAGAAAATAATTCTCCAAGCACTGTTTCTCACAAGCCATTATTCCTTGACTAGTATCTTGTGCCTAAAAATGGAGCAGAGGGGAATTGCATAAACTTTCTCCTTAACTCTGGCAAGATCCTTTTTGCATGCCCATTCATGTGCTAGTTGCAACATTGGTTATGCAGTGGGAGCTTGGTGGATTTGGGGGGTGGGTAGCTTAATTACATAACTTCCCTTCCACTATGTGTTTATACATCAGAACACTGACCCTGTGTCTAATGGGTAAAATCATATTGTGTAAAATTACACCATGCAAACTAGATCTGGCACTGGTAATTTTTAATTTAAACTAATTGAAAGTGTTCTATCCACCTTCACATTCTAAGGTTGCCTAGAGATCCACTTTGTTCTGTGGAAGCCTTTGATAACAGAATGGGGTGAGGGGCAGAAGCCTTTAGTAGTAAAAACAAACCACAACTGGTTCTCCCCTGCTGGGATCAGGACTCTCCAATCCCAAGGTTGTCTAACTTCTATTCAGAAAATTTCCAGCTAGCTCTGGGGCAAGAACAGGAAACTTGGGTGGAGCTAGGCCTAGCTCAGTCTTAAAGCCTTCGAGCAGAGATTTTCCTCCCAAGTGAACCACATTTGGGAGTCTGAAAGGTGTCTGTCTAACAAACTTCCAGAATGGAGAATTACAGAGTTTGTAGTACAAGAAATTTCTTTAAAAACTCATATTTTTTTGCCACTACTTCTGCATGGTAGGGACAGTTATGTGTTTTTAATATATGTTCTGTTGTATTTGGTATGAGATTTGAAGCACTTTTGCTTTAGCCACTATTCAACTTCAAAGGCCGTATGAGGGTTCGACATGAGGGGCTTCTGTCACACCCAATAAAGATTGAGACGGATTTAACTCTTCAACATTGTCTTCATTTATTAACAGCCCAACATTAATACCAATCTATTTCTGACCTGGGTATAAAGTCTCTTGCCGTCTAAACTTCGACTGTAAGGGTGTCCAAACGTTAGTAACAAAAGGGTTCATTTCGTCAAAGTTCCATGGTCCAGATAATATCTTCTCTGAGACCAATGGCTCATCTTCTCTCTCGGTACCTAGAAACGGTAGGGTCTCTTCATCTCCACTCCCAGAATGGGGAACTCTCTCCCGGACTGGCCAGCCACGGTCCAGGTAGACCCCCATCTTCTGGAGCTTCGCGAGATGCCATGCTTTCTTGGTCTCAAGTTCTCTCCCTACGGCTTCTCGCTCCTCTCTTAGACGACGACGCCACTCCTTCACCTCGGTTTCTCCCCAATAGGAAGGGCGAGGTTGTAACCCTTGTCGCCGACGCCTTTCAGCCTCCTCGTGAGGTACCTTAACCTGCTCCCATTTCCCTGTCCAGGGATGCTGGACCCATATCATCTCCCAACCGCCCAGGATGTCTTCCCGCCTAGCCCTTATATCGCCTACCCCCACCTCTATAGAAGCTCTCCCTTTTCCCGCCAAATCTTCACCAGCAGATGCCGACATGCTTAACCCCTTCATTTTCTGTACCAAATCCCAGGTGTCTACCCCTTGATGTTTCTGACCCTGTCCTTTTCTTAATTCTTCCAATTCTTTGGTGTCCACCTCCTTGCTTTCCCTTCTAGGCGGAGAAGGTGGGGGAGAAGTCTGGGTCTCCTTAGATTGAGATTGGAGCGACGGCACTCCTACATAAGCTTCCTGCCCCTGGTTGGGAGTCTTACAGGCCAACAGAAATCCAAGGAGCCTTCTGGGTTCCCTAAAGCAATGAGAGTACCTTATTGTGATTATGTCATTATAAATATGTGTTACAATTGCACTTTTTGCAAATGTATGGATAAGTTGAATATTATTTTATATATTCCTTTTTTTTTCACTTGTAGTGTTTACATCGTGAAGAAAGGAAGCTACACCCTGTGGAATATTGGAAGCCAACCCAATGGCATCCTCTACTACTGTGCCTGTAGGATTTCATTATGAAACAAAATATGTTGTCCTCAGCTATTTGGGTCTGTTGACACAGGAAAAACATCAGAAGCAGCATACTCTGCCATCTCAAGGTAAATATGTTCATCATAAACCAGGTAGCAAAGTTAATTATAGAGTACTGATATATCTTTAAAATGTGAAAACTTTATAGAACTTTATTTTCTTTAATAAAATGTTACACTGAAGTAAAACAAAGAGGAGAGAGATATAAATCTTTCTTCAGCTTAAAATATGATATTGTAAATTTGGAATTATTTATCTCTGTCTAGTTAATATGATGGATGCATTTTTGGAAATTGGGAATTGTCTGTGTTCGTCAACATCTGTGTTTAATTTGGATTTTTTTTACTATTATCTGCATTGCTTTAAATTGTTGTTCAATGATATAGTTGTTTAAAGTGTAAAGTATCTAGAGTGGCCTTCGCAGCCAGATGAACAGTATAAAAGTCAATCAGACAAACAAAACCAAATAAATTATTAAATGCTGCTTTAGTCTGAAACAGTATTTTTCTGTTATGTTTTGCAAAACCACTAGTACTAATTACATCAATTTCATTCTTTTAATTGTCACTTGAATCCTTTATGTTGATGTGAAGTTGTTTGATGGCCTAGACAGAAGCATAAGCATCTTCTAGGAAAAAGGGAGGATTTAATAGTACACCCAAATTGTGAAACTGACCTTAAAACAGACTGTGATTGCTGGGTGTGGCAAAAATCCATGGTCTGTTTAATTCCATTCACATTATTGACATTGTTTTGTACCTGCATTCAGTGCTGTTAACTTATTGCATTTGTTTAGAACTCCCTGGTTCACTTAGAAAGTATAGTGCTATGAGAATGGATTAAAATTACTTGGTGGTTATATTTATTTATTTATTAAATTTGTATCCCGCTCCTCTTAGTGTCACTACTCTGGGCGGGTTACAACTCGTAAAATAGAAAACAAAAATAAAAATAGAGATATTAAAACAAACATAACCCTAAAAAAACAGATGGCACCAACTAATCCCATAGCGGATGGAGAAGTGGGGGGGGGAAAGAGGAGGGGAAAGAAAAACAGAGGGAAGGTGGTTAGCTGGGGTTGGTGTGGAAAGCCTCCCTGAAAAGCAATGTCTTTAATTGCTTCCTAAAAGTCCACAGGGAGGGGGCTAGGCGGACCTCCTCTGGAAGCTGGTTCTATAAAGTTGGGGCCACCACAAAGAAGGCCCTACCTCTTGTAGAAAATTTATGGGCCTTCCTTGGGGTGGCCACCCAGAGGAGCCTCATCTGGGTCGGGCAGTTGACATTAAGGAAAGATGCTCTGACAAGTAACATGGACCCAAACTGTGGAGGGCTTTGTATGTGAGTGTCAAAAACTTGAACCTGATCCTGGACGCCACGGACAACCAGTGGAAATGAGCCAAAACTGGAGCGATGTGTTCAAATTTACTGGTACCAACCACCAGTCTGGCTGCCACATTCTGGACTCTTAAGGCTCCGGATCAAGATCAAGGGGAGCCCCACACAGAGGGCATTGCAGCAGTCATTCTGAGAGATGACCAAAGCCTGCATCAAAGTCCTGAGGGAGTCTTCATCTAGGTAGGTGCGAACTTGGGTAATTAGCCTAAGCCTGTGATGCTGAACCTTTTTGGGCCCAAGTGCCCAAACTGAAAAAAAAAAAGACTAGCGGGCGGTGGCCAGAAGCGGAAGTGGTGGTGGAAGGGGCAATCCCAGACACAGAGGTGCCTTGAGACCCCATTCCAGATTTGCCATCAGTGCCAGCTGCTCTGGATCCTGGCCCGCCACCTGTTGGGGTGCCAGCACCATGGCTGCAGCCACCTTCTCAGGTTTGTCTGGGGGGGGGAGTAGTGATCCTGCAACTTAATGGCTTGCATGCCTGCAGAAAGCTGTGTGCCAGCTGTGGCACGCATGCCATAGGTTCGCCATTGCTGGCCTAAGCTGTTTAAAAGCTGATATAGACACAGATGCAATCTGGGACTCCCAAAAAAGAGAAAGGTCCAGAAGAACATTCAAATTACTCATTTGGTCCCTAAATTGGAGGAAAGTATCATCCAGCCTAGGAGCCATCCCCCCTAACCCATCAGTGCCGCCCCCCAAGAGTAAAATCTCTGTTTTGTCCAGGTTCAGTTTGAGCCTCTTAGCCCTGGTCCATTCCAGTAATGAAAACAGGCAACACTCCAGGGACTGGATGGCATCTATTGCAGATGTTGTAACGGAGAGGTAGAGGTGTGTGTCATCAGCATACTGATGACCTTACTAAAAAAAACTCCTGGTGATTTCCACAAATGGCTTAACATAGATATTAAACAGCTTTAGGGATAATGCCAGTCCCTGAGGAACGCCACACCGAAGGATCCAAAGTGCTGACCCCTCCTCTTCTAGCTGAACTCTCTGGACATGGTCCTTGAGGAAGGATCAGAGCCAGCTCAATGTTAAACCCCCGATCCCAACCTTGGAGAGCCTGTCTAGGAGGATACTGTGGTTGGCAGTATCAAAAGCTGCCAAGAGATCTAGGACTACCAACAGACTGCATCTGACCCTGTCAGCCTCCCTTAAAAGATCACCCAGTGTCATTTCAGTACCTGGTTACAGCCTGAATCCAGACTGGAATGGGTCAAGGCAATCCTGCTCCTCCAGGTACAACTGCAGCTGATTCGCCACCCCCCTCTCGATCACCTTACCCAGGAATGGTATGTTAGTGATCAGACATAAATTGTTAAGGTTGTCCAGCACTAACTGGGGCCCTTGATGATGGATTAGAAGATGGTTTCTTTTAAGCGAGAGGGAAGCATTCCCTCCCTCAGTGATGAATTAATAATGTTTACAGCCCAATCAGTCATAACCTCCTTTGTAGCTGTGATGAGCCAGGCTGGGCAAGGATCCAGTGAGGAGGTAGTGGGCCTACAGCTAGCCATCACCCTGGAGGCTTCCTCCTTTATTACAGGGTCAAACAACCAACTGGGGAATGGGAGATGGGACAGCAGTGGCCATGCCTGGATTAGCTAGACTGCTGGTGGAGCCTTTATTTTTGCTCTGAAAAAGACTACAAACTGATCACTGGTGAACTCAAAACAAGGCACTTGAATGGCCAGAACTGGTAAGGTAGTGGATCACCTGGAACAATTCTGCTTGTTGGTTCACAGCCTCACCAATTGTCTGGATATTAAAAGTCTTTCTTGCCTTTTTAAGGGCATGAGCATGTTTATTGGCTTTAGTTTTAATTGCAGCTCTATTTTGTGCCGACTGATCTCTTCTCCACCTGCTCTCTAGCTGTCTCCTTGATAGCTTCATAGCTTGCAGCCCCTCAATATACCAAGGAGCAGTGCAAGCTCTGGAGCGGAGAGGGCATTTGTGGGTGATCATGTCAGCCACTCGTATTGTGTATCAGGTTGGCTGGAAGATATCCCAGAACTTCTTGGAACTGTTCGGGTCAAGAAGCCTGTGCGGGTGGACCATGCTCACAGGTCTGTTCTCTTGGTTATAATCAATGAAATAGCAAATTTCTTCGGGGGGGGAGGAACATATTTGTGCCACTCAATCCCTGTACGTACTCCCATATTTTAATCTTTTCCAAAAATATATACTTCTGCTTGAAAAGCACTCTATTCCTTCCAGGACGCATGGGGACAATTTTGCCATGTCTTGGAGATCCTCGGCACACCTGAAGCTGACATACCTCAATATGGTGTCTAATTTTTAAAAAATGGACCGGCCACGAAATGGTGGAAGAGGAAGTAGCTACAGTGTAAAAGCAAACAAACCACATTTTGTAAATAAATAAATAAATTGTTTGGGATAGAGTTTACAGGATTGGATGCAGCCCTCCTAAAATTTAGAAATGAGTCTGTGTAGCCCTTGAACTTGGCTTTCACTGGCAGTAGAAACTTTTGGATTAAGAAGAGAGTGTCATTTGAGAACAATAAATATGGTTTAATTATCTTGAAGTGAACTGAGTTTTTTTCTTTCCTTATTTGCAAACAGTTCTGTGAATAAAATATCATCATCATCTTAGAACTGCAGAGCTGGAAAGGGACCCTGTGGTTCATCGAGTCTAGCCCCTTTCAAGGAGACATAGTGGGGAAATTGAGCTTCCAAAATTAAAAAGAAAGAAAGAAAGCTTGACGCAACATTGACCAGAATCCAATTACTGTACATACTCCTGGTATAGTAGTCAAATGGTATTAATCATTGCAGCAAATTGCTTCTAGTTTAGAAGTCAGTGCCCATAATTCCTGTTATGTATGAGAAACAGAGGCTTTGACTTCTTAATTAGCAGCAATTCACTACAACAGTTTAAGCTGACTTAGCACCTGTTGGTGTGAGTAATAAGATACTAACCATAAATATTTATAGTTAATGTGTTCAAAGTCAGAAAAGCTATGATGCTGTTCAGCTTCTTGTAAGAGGTTGACAGGATTTGAAATAACTTATTTGAAACAACTCTTGTGAATAAAGGATGCATAGCAAAATATTATTAAAATAATAATTTAATAATAAATTAAAAATTTATTATTAAACACTGAAAGTAGATGGTTGTTTCCTTCTGCTTTCTGTCTATAAGTCAACACCAGTAGTTGTTTTTCACACCGTAGCAGTGCTGAATGTTGCTGCTTGTATACAGATCATTACTAATACAACAATAATTATCTAAATAGAACTGCTGCATATGGATTTTTTTCTTGACTTTTTCAGCATGGTTTCTTGCTCGACTTGACAGGTTGTCATATAGGCTTATCATCCAGGTGATATTTGAAAACAGGTGCTTTTCTGAAATGGCTCCTCAGTTTGGGCAGGACAGGTCTTGCACAAACCAGAAAGTCTTGATTTCAGCCTTCCTTTATATAACTAAATTGGTCTTCCATATGAGGGATAGCATAGAAACAGTTTTTTGTCCTCTGAAAAAGGAGCATAATGTGGTTCTTGCAGGGTTTTTTTAGAAGTATTGCATGAAAGCTAAGTCTTAGGACATGTGAGACATCCTACATCATCTAGAAGGCCACGTACTGTTTACTTCTGACTCAGAGGATTTTTCCACCTTTCCAGTAGGTCTACTTCCATTACAAAAAAGTTAACTGGATCAGACCAATTGACTGTTGTTAAAAGGGGAGATTAAAGTAAGAAAGTGGATTGGAAAATGATATTGGTGTCATCTGTGGTCTTCCAAGCAAGGGTCTACAGTCTCAAATGCTCTAGATTAAGGGTGGGCATTTTCTGGAGGCTGCTTCTTTCGCTACACTGCTGGTGTTTCTACTGTGGTGAAAAACAATATGCTTCTACTGATAGACATGATGCGTGTGTGGAGGAGTGCATTTTGTTTCCCAACAAAGTCATGTTCCCAGCAGCTGTTTCCCATCCAAACATTGCTGTGACAATAGTGGCAGAATTGAGGAGGAGCAAAAATGACTTAGTGTACCTGTTTATAGCTGTAAATTGTGTGTTGCCCGCCCTCATGGAGCTGCTTGTCTAAATAAGAACATAATGGGTTTGTCAGAACTATCTCTTAAGCATTACATATACTGTGCTTGTAGTACAGTATATTACTTGATAAATGACAAATGAGAGTCTCTCCATGTTGTAGAGTGTATTGAATTAGTCTCCTTATCATTTGTGAAAAAAGAAGCACTTTATAAAGGACACATTAATTCTTAAACATCAACCGTAAAATCAATCAGAAGAAGAGAAAATTCATACCAGAGTTATTAAGCATGTGTGCTTATTTAATGAAGCAATATACGATTAATTGGTTAGAGTAACTGTGTTTTCAGTGAGTACACTAGCAAATGACAAAAGAAAGTACTGTACTGTATTTAATACCTTTGAGTGTGGAGGGGAGGAATTGAACAAAATACTTTAAACACGAGAAAGAATCTTTAGAAAGGAAAGTAATTTTCTTCCTGAATACTTTGTAGAATAATATGTTATTATTGCATTTTACAAAAACAAATATCTTAATGTAATTCATGTTGACTTATATTTTACTCTGTCTCTAATAAGATACTCATGACAAGTTACAGTACATAGGAGATAACAACACTAGAGAGAACTATTCAAATAACAAATTTTCTAAGGAGAATGAAAATCAGTCTAGTAGTTCATATACAGTGGGGTCTCAACATACGAACGTTTCGACTTATGAACTGCTCTCATAGGAATATATGGACTCGACTTGCGAACTTAGATTCGAGTTACGAACTCTTTTTTTCCTTTTTTTAAAAGCTAAGTCATCTTAGGTTAAAAGGAAAAAAGAAAAAATATCCCCCTCTAGTGGCAGAAAGCGGAATAGCAGCTTCCCATTAGTTTCTATGGACGAAAAGAGCAGATACGGATTAAATGGTTTCAATGCATTCCTATGGGAATTGAAGATTCGACTTACGAACTTTTCAACCTGAGAACTGCCTTCCAATACGGATTAAGTTCGTAAGTCGAGACCCCACTATGTGGTGATGGAAGAAGGTAGTATTTGCTGTTGTTATTTGCCATCAAATCAGAACCAACTTACAGTGACTTTAACAGTGCTTTCAAAGTAAGGGAGATAGTTTAAGGAGTGTTCTTACCACTCTACATCCTCAGTGAGTTTCCGTGGCTGAGTGGGGATTTGAACCCAGGCCTCTCGAGTCCTACTCCCTCACTCTATCCACTACATCACGTTGGATTGTATTAATCTCTGTTTATGGTCTTCCGCTTACTATTTTTACACACAGTTTTACAGCACAGTTGTGCTCATGTTTATTCAAAGGTAAGTCTTACTCAGTTCAATGGAACCTATTCTTAGGTAAATGTGTATAATTACATAAAGATTGCAGCCTTAAGTTTGCTGTTTTATTTACATGATTTTTAACTCTATCATTGCAAATATTTCATTTTATGAAAAGGTATTCTGGATGCTGTTGTACTGTAACTGCTTGATCCTATTTTCTGTTGTTCCGAATTGTGAATAAATTTTGCTTTTACAGAACTAGAAATATTTCTGTGGTCACTATGCACTCCTTTTCTATTATGTGTGTATGCCACCTGCTCTAACCGAACTCTTTCTTTTATTTCAGGCACTGATCCATCAGTGACCTCAACTGTGTTAGAAAAGGAAGTCCAAGAGAAAGTTAAAGCAGAAATTGAGGAAGAGTTGAAACGTCTTGATGAAGAAATTTTGGAAGGTCTGTAAATCTTGGTGTATTTTCTTCCTGAATTACTAATGTTGTTCTCCAAAATTGTTATTAGTTTTCTAGATCCTGACCTTTGGTGTGAAGAAACACAGGCAGAGATTAGTATGTGTTGCTTGGTAGATGGTATTAAAAACCAGTGCAATAAATATATGTTTTAAACTGCAGATGAATTATTATGCTAATGAAGCTTTATTTTTGTTTTATGATAGCTCTATTAGGACAGAGTTGTATTCTTTGATAAATAATGCAAAATTAATTATGAATGTAGTTGTCTGCATAAATTAAATATGTATTAGAAATACTTATTTTGTGAAGCCTCATCAAAAAGCCATTCATTCTCTTAGTAACTTCTCCATTTGTAATTTTAAATATACATTGGAGGTATTATCTTGTCAAATATAAGTACTTTCATGATTGCATGTCTTCTTGCAAATCAATAGAGTAAGTTTTTTGTTGAAGGGTGGTAGAAATAGTATAAAACTGCTATTAAATTTTGATTTCAGTGAGAGTTCTTGTAGTTTCTTTGGCACCTCTACATCTTCTTTATACTCTTTCTCCCCTTTGTTTCATATTCCTAATATCTTCCAAGGTGTAAGCCAAGTTAAGCAGTTGCAGTAAAAAAGTGTCTTGTGATGTGTTAAAAATGAGTACATTTTATTTGACATGAAGATTCATGGACTGCAGTGCACTTCATCAGATGTGTGGAATGTTGCCTCAAATTGACAGTTGGTTATATGCTTGGGTGGGTAGGTGTGGTATATAATGAGCATAAGAGGCAACTGAAATGGAGGAAATACCATCAGGGTAGCTATTAGCAACCAGAAATTGAGAGGCACACAATTTCTCTTTTTTTACTAGTAATAAGACTGTTTTTACTAGTAGTAAGATACATTTTATAAATTGCTTCCTCTGTGTCTTCAGCTTTCAACAGTACTGGCTTTGACTGCCACACATCTCCAGTATTCAGCCCTGCCAACCCAGAAACTTCAATAGAAGATTGCTTAGCCCATCTTGGAGAGAAAGTATTCCAAGAACTGAAAGAGCCTCTCCAAAATGCATTAGAAATCCTACTTA
The DNA here is from genome assembly GCF_051106095.1 of Pogona vitticeps. NCBI lineage: Eukaryota > Metazoa > Chordata > Lepidosauria > Squamata > Agamidae > Pogona > Pogona vitticeps. Next base: position 180,717,755 of record NC_135787.1, read on the forward strand.
GCAAGTGAGTTCTCATTTGTGTTCTTCAGTAGAACTTGCTATTCACATATTTGGTTAATATGATGCTCATGATAAAACTGAATTTTGGTACAACTTCTCAGCCTGATGTACTGCTCATCAAATATGTACTTGGTGTTTTTGTGTGTGTGAGAAAGAATTAAATTAAATGGAGTGTATTAGTTTTTTTTATCATTTAAGCTTGTGAACACTATCCACCGTAATGAAAGCAGCTTCATTCATTGTTTATGCTCATCATTGTAAATGCCCAACAGATTAAATCAGAAATGTTTTTTTTTTCTTTTTGGCACATTAGACAGTAATTAGGATAGAGTCCTTCACCGTAAATGTATAAAATCTGGATTCTGTACTACAATGCCATGGGGCTAATACTGATATCTCTATATTCTAGGTATCCCAGATGTTGCCAAACATATCTTGAGTGCACATCTGCTATTGGAACTACTTCCCCATTCTCATAGTGGGAGCGCTCCTGGCCTTTAATAAGAAAAACAAGTAGGAAGTTACAGGGACATTGCGTTGAGGTAGCACAGAAACGTGTTTAATGTAAGTCAGTTTGCTTTTTTTCCACTTAGTGGGATAGGCCTTCAATGTTGACATGAGTTAGGAATTGGGTCACTCCATTGCATTCCGTTCTTTTAGTTGACTAGAGTTAGGACATTTTTATGATGTTTTCAAGTGCTGACATTTTATTTTCTCAGTAGTGTGAATGTCAGAGGAATTTGATAATTGGCTTCAGACTAGCTTGCTGAATTTGACAGTACTTACCTAATATTCAGTTGCATGGATTTTACCAAATCAGTTGTACTTTATCTCACCCTCCTACAAATAGTGCAGCATTGCATAGAAATCCAGAATTATTTAGTAAAAAACTGATCTAGAAAACAACCTTGTTACAGCATTTGAACTTAAAACAAAATAGTAGAAAAGCTATTTGTATTCTGTTGTATCTGTTCTGAAGGTTCATTTACCTTTGTTAATCAAATTATCATCTTTGCTTCTATTAAAGACTGTGCTTCTCTTGTTCAGACCGTCTTTGTTTTATATCCTAAAGAGCAGAAGATGAAGTTGGGAGATTGCTTGTTGCATATTTTCCAGTACTGAAAAGGATTCTTCACACAAGTAGTAGAAATATTAGCTGAAATTCTGTTGCTTAGTGTAGTAAATCACACATGCTAAAGTAAGATGCAGCTAGAGTAGATCTGTTTGAATTAGTGAAACTTAGAGTTGACTCACCAAGGACCCACTGATTCAGTCGGCTTACTAGTTCGATTTACTGCACTAGACAACAGGATTTCAGTTACTGAGGTTGTTGTTTAGTCGTTAAGTCGTCTCCGACGCTTTGTGACTCCATGGACCAGAGCACGCCAGGCCCTTGTGTCTTCCACTGCCTCCCAGAGTTTGGTCAAAACTGAGAGGTAGTGACATGTATAAGTAGTTCCTTCAACAGTCCTTGTTCTAAAACTGTCATGAACATTTGGCATAAATCAGTTTTTGCATTAGTTGTCAGTTGCTACTTGTATTGGGAGCACTTATGGATATGAACCACCTAGCTTGTGTATTTTCTATATCTGTAATAGAAGCATGCAAGCTCAGACAATTAAAATAGTTTAAATTTGTAGTTTAGGTATGGACCAATAGTTTTATCTATACATTGATTACAAGCAGTTCAGAGCAAAAAACAAGAGTGCATGTGTCACATCTTTGCTTTTGGTCTCTATCCTGAAAGCAAAAATGGTAAAAGCAGTACATCAAAAAATTATGCACTTTGAGAAATCACTACATAGCTGTTCCTTAACCAAGCTAAATGCCTTCATTTGAATTCCCACTTCATCTGCTAAATACTTCCGTTGTTCATTGTATTCTACCATATAGACAGATGATAAAATGGGGCTACTGCCCATGAACCCTTTTGGATTTGTAAGCTGGGCATACACAGTGTACTCTAAGCCAGTCACAGAAGATGTAACTTGAGTTATACACAGAGTAAACAGTAGTCAAACTCAAGTTACATCTTCTGTGACTGGCTTCATATGTGATTCTTAGTCCTGAAGACAAAAAAGAATAGCTATTTGTAGAGCTTGATAAAATGGTAGCCTGTCCCACCTTTCCAGATTTGAGTGTTTACAGCTAAAATATTTGCCAGATAATAACTGCTAATAGCTTTTCCTTTCCTCGGTTTAATGAATCCTAAAAGGATATGGGCATTTCCACCAACAGTTGCTATTATTTTGACCTTGTTGACCAGTTTTTCTTGTTGGTGAAGACCAGCTCAAAGATAGCCAATGCCCTCCCTCTCTTCAAAGAGAACGTTGTTAGCATGACAAGCAAAGAATCTAACTTTCTTGACCAAGATGGACTTACAACAGAAATCAAAGTACTGTATTCTCCCATTGCTACTTGTCCTCTTCCTTGAATGTTTAGCATTGCCCAAGTAATTCAGTTTGGTTCGAGACCTATGGTAGGTGCCCACAATGATGTCAGTGCTGCTCCCATCTTCTTTATTCTAATGTTCTCCACCAGCCTTCTGTGCTTCAAGTGAAAAATATCCTTGAAAATACACACATCTTCAAAATGTGATGCTCCTCATCCCTCTTTATTTAGTCTATTCTTTTTGAATTGCATCCTTCCAATCAAAAGTCTAATCTCACCAGGCTTTGGTAATGACTATTAAAATATATTTGCATCACTGTGTGAAGAGCACACAGCTCACCTTACATGTTTCCCATGCTCAGTGCATCAGTGTAACAACATGTGAAATATAAACTGTTCCCTCTTGTCAGCAATAGCTGGAGTCTCTTTCCTCCCTGGTATGCTTTCTCAGAGGATTTAGTTCAAAGCCATATTAAACAGGTTTGCAAGGCTCACAGCAAACATTCTTCCTGACCCCTAGGACGTACAAGCCATTTTAATGGCAGGAGTCTTTTGTTGTGGAAGCACAGATCATGGTCCAGGAAGTTAAACTTTTCCAGTTGTTCCCATCACTCTGCTGTTCCTGTTCCAGTGACTAAGAATCATGGAGGGGCCTGCTTTTGACTGTGTGGGTCGAAGGACATAACATGCTTCCTAGCAGTCATCTTTCTGTGTCACATTCTTCCTAGTGTTTGCATCCTGAGCTTGATAGTCAGTTCTCTGTTGGTTTTCAAAAAGAGTCTGCTCTGTCCATAAACACTTTGGCCTCCCTAAAGAACAAAAGCATGCATGTTGTATAGGCAGTGGTGACACAGCACTCTGAGCCTCTCCCTCAAACTTCAGTGCAAAACACTCTTGTTTACTTTGCCTGTTAATGAACCTCTGCTTATCATCTTGCAGGGACTGTGAGCATAGCTGTACACATGGTAACTGCTAAATTCTGTCCCAACTAACTCAGTGGTTTACATCCTCTTAGCAGTAACTGCCAGAGAGCACTATGGCTACGACTAAACAAGTAAGCTACAACACATGCACACACCATCAGACAACTCAGATGAGCAATCAACCTAACAACCTCATCATCTTTTGTCTCTTATACCACTTCCACACAAAACATATCTATTTATCACCCTGCTTACCAGCTTCTGCTCATACCTCACATGGACTGTGAGTGCAGCTATAACACTTCCAGGTATACCTATTGTATACCTATTGGATATATGGCAGTCGTAAGGCAGACATTACTTGTAAACCATGAAAGCTTTCTGTTTCATCATGGTGCTTTTTTTTTATTGCAATAATCTGTTTGCGCCTTCATCCAGACGTTCAGTTAGTGCCCTCAATGTATAGCTTTTTTAGTCAACTAGAAGTTTTACTTCTGAAAACATTTATGAGAGCTTGTTAAAATATGCCCAGTTTTATGGCTTTATGTTAGATTGACTTTTGAATGTTATTTTAACCTTTAGTCTTCTTGTATGTTGCGTTTGATGCTTAGTGTTGAGCCCGGAAAGGAATCTGTCAATAATCATAAAGAGATACAAAATGGCTGGTTTTCTAGTGATTATTTATATTGTTACATTTAAACTACTTTTTGGCTGAAATTGGTTCTCAAAATGACTTCATTCTACTGTGCCGGCCACAGAGACGGGAAACGTTAGGAAGAACAACCTTCAGAACATGGCCAAAGAGCCGGAAAAATCCACAACAACCACTTCATTCTACTGCTAGCATAGAATATACAGCAAGCGTATGTATGATTAATATGTAGCAGATTTCTAGGTCCTTTTTGATTGATAACAGTCTTAATGTACAGTTTTCCTGCTGGACAGCGGAGGAAGAACTGGCGAATTTTTCAAGCTTTGAAAAGTTCAAAGTTCAGCCTAATTTCTACATAACTTTGTATTTTTCTCTTAAGAAATCATTGGAACTGGGATACACATGCCTCCTTTATATTAAGAAGGGACCTAAATATTTATGCCGGAAGATATCAACCATTCCGTTACATCTCATTGCTTTCTTGTCTGATACTTCAATGTTGATAGGAAATCATAGGTGACAGGAACAACAAACTGCTGATCAAGCTTCTCTGGAGCTTGATCAGCAGTTTCTGCTGCAAACTTTCCTGCTGTGGAAACGTACTTCTGTGCTTAGTATAATTTTGTAATCTTTTAATAAATTGATCAAAATTTCCACCTGAAAATATAAGCAAAAGGTGTACATTGTCCTGGGTCGCATGATATATTCTAAGACTTTGAAAATCCATTCAAAAGCTTATAATATAACTTACTACCCTGAAAAGGGGTCACCATAATTCAGAATTGACTAGATGGCATATTGCTGTTATTGTTGTTCTGTGATGATGATGACGACGACAATAACACACCTCATATTACACGTTGAGTATTGTATTGAAAGAGAACATACTGTCATTGAATGTGTTACGTATGCGTAAATTAGGCCCAATCAGTGTCATTGCTAATTTGTTTAACAATTTTAATAGGTCTACTCTATCAAGACTGTAGCTGTTTCTGTTCCATTCACTGTTTTTATGAGGAGTGATATAGTCTGCCTTTTTAACACAGGAATGAATGTTGCATGCAAGACATGGAGTAGTTTTAATCTACTGATTCTGCTTCCTTAGAATTTCTACATTCCAACAACAGTCTGAAGGAATGTGCAATTCATTCTTTGGAACATAGGATCTAAGATTAATGTTTTCAAGTCCACATTAATATTCAAAGGTTGATTTTTAAAGTTACGTATGAATACAAACCTCCACTATGGTTGGAGTTTAAATGGTTGTGCATGCATATCTTCAACTATCTTGCCTGTTAAGTCTCATGTGTACTTGTATTTCTATATTTATATAGTTACAGATTAAGGTATAGATATGCACATAGACATTCATAACTGAGGTGTGTTTATAATGTGTTGCAAATATTCTGAAATAGTCTAGGGAAATAAAATCTTGTAGCATAGGCTCATAGAGCAGAAAGATAAATTCATGGAACAAGATTTGTTTATGTAGATACCAGTAGTGCTTTAAGTTATCTGCAGATGTGTACATATTTTTATAATTGCTAAAGAAATACAAACTTTACATAAAGTTATGTTTGAAAACATACTCCCAGAAGTAAGGAATTTTACAGCATAGATCAGCTCCCGTGTCCTCAAAATGAGGGAATATCACTGTGTCCTTTTTGTACCTTAAGCTACTGTCTAAGTAAACACAAGAAGTGAGCACCATTCTTTGGTTTCATAAAGAAAAAGAAAGCTTTGTTTGTCAAGGATTCAGTATGTTAAACACAATGAAATTTTCCCCCAGTTACAGATTGATTGGGCTGGATAAGTGATGCTTTTATAATTGTGGGTAGGATCCTGCTGCAAATCTGCTGTAGATATTGACAAAGTCTGTGCTTCACTTCTGATTTTCCATACCTTTAATAACACAGTGTATAGGTGTATGTGTTATACTGTAGTGTTTACTTTTCGAGGTTAAGGTATGAAAAATAGGGCAACAATGTGCCCATGGTATGATTTCAGAGAGGGGACTGATCAGTGGTGATCAAGTTCAAATGTTTGTATAAATAACCAGACAACACCTTGGCCATGCCAACTTTCCCATTTCTAATTAGACATGTTAAAAAAAAAATCACAACCGCTCACTAAGGAGATAATTGCAATTTAAACCTGTCTACTAAAGAAACAGGTCCTTCTTCATATAGGAAGTTCTGCACACAAATCTCCCCCCCATCCCCCGGCTAAATGAACAGTTGGCGTGATACTTAAGAGTTTTCCACAAGGGAGCATATTGCAGAATCAGGCATGTTCATCAAAAGCTAGTCCTCCACAAAGGGAAGGAAGGTTAGATTTTAAACTAAACTGTAATTTGGCATGTGTGGAGAGAGGTGCAATCCATGGAGGTGCAATCAAGCCTGCAAATGATCTCATTGTAGCTAGTGAAGGATTTGGGCAATACCCAAAGAAAAACCCAGGCTATTATTTCTGAACTGTAATTGAAAATAAATGTATGGCATTTCACCTGTACTATATCCTTCCTGATGGGAGCTGGTTTGTTCATACCATATCCTCCCCAGTAGGGTTGAAATGTCAAAGACTCAGGTAAAATACAGATTTTAGGAACACTTTTGGAAAGGACATTTGGGTTTGGACACTGACTTAACTTACACTAAATCTTCTCTTGTGATACAGATTATGACATAGCATGAGATTCGAAGACCCAAAGTTGCAGGAATATCTCACAGCTTGAATCTAGGAACTGGCTTTGTTCTCCTATAAAGCCTGCTTAGGCCCATAGTAGTGCAAGCGTGTGTCTATTGCAACACTTGTCTGGGTTCTGATATAGGTATTTTTAGACTCTGGCTACCGTGTGTGTTAGTGTCAACTAATGAGTGAATAGTTGTACATAGCTGGAAATAGAAAGGGACTTAGTGTATTACTGTGAGTTTCATTATTCTGTTGTACATTGGGTTCTTGACTTCTCTCAAAAGTAAAATTGTGAGGAGTTGTGTGTGTGACTTTTCAGCCTTGTTCTTCACACCTATTTTAAATCATGGCAAGAATGGGCTGTAATAAGTGTTGGGCTCTTGCACACACTCCTTCCAACTTCTATGCTGTTGAATAGGTCAGATGCTTTTCCTTCCACCGTTAATTAACTGTGGTTTGTTACTGGAACCAAGATTTACAGTTAACGTATTGTGAATATGTCAACTTCCAAAACAATGGTCTGAATTTCCTTTATTTGAAAATAACTATAGTTAATATTAAACATAGTTCACTCTGGATATCACAAGGAACCACAGTTGTGTACAAGCAGAAGTTGAAAGCCTGAAATTGTCTCCTTGACTATGTAGGAAGAGAATGAATTTGAAGGTTAATTTTCACTGTTATTTGATTGTGGCTTTTTTAGATTTATATATCATTCAGCTATAATGTAAAGAAAGTCATTGTTCCGTAGACTCATTCTATGGAATGAATGTGAAATTGAAAACATGTCTCTGCACAACTTATAAGAAAGCTGAGATACAATAATAAGCATTTAGTTTCTTTTACTGTGTATGCATGCATGCTCACTTCAGTTTTACCTAATGTCCTAATGGCCTTGATGATTCCAGCTTGTTTACTTAATGTCACAGAAGTCATCAACAGCTAAATGGCAAAATGGCAATTCGTTCATTTTTGTCTACATTTCATAATATATTTTAAAATTCATCTAGACAACCACATGATCTATTGCTATTGGTAAATCAAATTAACTTCCTGAAACCATAGAATTGACATTCTTGTGTGTATAATTTGTTCAACAGTGTGCAGAAATGGTTGAAAAATATGTCACATGGTTTTGATGCCTTTCCTTTGCTTCTTATATTCTGTTTTGGTTTCACTCATATAGGCCAGTAACTTACCAAGAATACAAAGAAAGGACACAGGAAGCATCAGCTCATGCCAGTGGATGGCAGAAGGTATTGATGAACTCAGCTTTAATTTGAATTAACTATATGTTTACTGTTTACCAGCTTTAACAGGTATATTTCTGATTTTCTTGCCTGTAGTATAACATATGTTTGACAGGATTTTTCTATTTAAAGCAAACATAGAAGTCTGTACCTGGGAGTTCTGGCTTTTATTTCCATTTTCTTTCTTCTTTTTTTAAAGAGTGGTCCACTAGGCACATAACTCTGTCTGAGTAGGACTATTCATTGATTGTCCAAAACATTTCCTGTTGATTGCATTCAAAACATATTTTTGTCCCTGAATTTGTCCTACCAGTTGATGACAGTAACCAATATAGAGAAAAAAGGCTCCAGGAAGGTAAGGTCACATAAGATCCCTTCTACGCAATGGAATCATGGGCAGTGCCTTGTGTAATATTCATTTAAGAGAAACATCCCCAAGTCAGTGCTGCACCACATTGTACAGTACTTATAGAGTAATGCTTAAAAATATTAGCCAGACTTGAATGCCCTCCTTCTTTCAGCTTGTTATATAAATGCAATGTCATGGAGGCCCCCTGTCCCTGGATGACTCTTCCTATTTTTACACAAAAGGCTCTGCATGGGCAAATTTTGTGGGCAAAATTAAAGTATTGTAGAATTGACTGGAGCTCTTTTGTTTTTGCATATAAGCACTGTCTCAGTCATGGTGTGCAATGTCTTCAGCTTTTCAGTAAGCAGCTGCAAGCCCGTTGGAGGGAGCAGTGGTTCCCAACCTTAGATTCCCAGGTTTTCCTGGACTAAAATTCTCAGAAGCTTTCACAACTAGCTGTGCTGGCCAAAATTTCTGGGAGTTGTAGTCCAAGACTCATCTGAGAACCCAGGATGTAGGAAACTACAGGGAAAGAGTCTAAGAGTGACCTTTAACTACCTGCTGTACAAAGATGCTAAAGATCTGAAATGCTGAGCAGTTCACAGGACAACCCATGAGCATGTCTGTATACTAGGCCCCATTGCACCTGCAGGCCTGTAAACAGAAATCCTGGGGTTGGACCATCTGGAGCCTAAATGCAGATGATGTCACACTTGTTTGTAAAAGTCCGCACCCTCACCTCAGGTTTTGACCAATTGAACTCTGTAATCCAAAGAGGCATAATGCATAGAGCTAGAAGAATGGCACCCTTCACTTCTGCCTCTTTGGACAGATGATGGATGAACCTGTACTTATTCATACTCATCTTATGGACTGTGCACTGAAGAACCACAGCAGGAAGGAACCTACAGGTTGGCTATCAAAGGTTCCTCAAAGGGACATGCCACCCTCCCCAGGTTGCATTCTATGGAAATTTTGGGCACAGCAATGTCACAGATATCCCAGGAGGATTCAAAGTTGTCATAGGACCACAGGGACCCACATAAGGTATATAAAAGTACCAGGTGGCCCCTCATCCTCCAAGGAAGACCTCTGAGAAAGTGTGCTGCTGTGGACCAGCAGTTAGCAAGGGGTAGCCATATGGACATTGTGACAGTGAAATCCTTGTACAACACCTTGGCCCCAGGGAACTTAAGTTGCATGTGATGGGGGTTCCAGTGCCTGGCCCATTGCTAGCCTGAATGTTCAGATTTTCACCGGTAAGTTCATAACAAATGGAACAACTACAGGTTGTGGAATTTTTCTGTTATCATCCTTACGGTTATGTGCTCTTTAAAAATAAGATTATTTCACATCAGCAAAAGCTTTGTGTTGAGGCATTCTGCACTGGAATTTTAGTTTTGCCCAATAGCTATTTTTTTAAAAAAAAAAATCTACCTTGAAGACAACAACATTTGATAGGAAATGAAAAGGAAGGATTTGTTGTTCTGGCCTCTAAATTATTTTTAAACTGTTCAGTATTTCTAAAGGACCAAAACAGAAAGAGAAGCAAAACAGCAGAGTTTGTACCATGTTACAGATTTGTTACAGCACAAACTTCTATTGACTACAGTCTATGAAGAGTCCCACTATAATAAATTTGTTAGTCTTTAAGATACAACAGGACGCTGTTTTTATTGCACTGAACTAACATGAGTGCAAGTTTGTTACAAACAAAAGCAAGTAGAGCAAAAACAAAGTCCTATGACATCTTCAGAGCTAACAAATATATTTCTACATGAGTATTTGCTTTTTACAATCTGCTTTTCTAAACACATAGAATAGAAATTTTAGGCTATAGGTTTATTTGTACAGTATGCATGATTGTATGAGTGGGAACCAAATGAAATAATTTACATTGTTAGTGAACAGTCCAAGTGTTGATTATGTAAACAACTTGGAAACAGATGGAATACTTAGCTAAGATAAACCCACTGTAGGTTGATACATAGTGTTTACATTTTTGTCTTTGAGCTGTAGAAGCAATGAGCTCTCAATAAATCCTCAGGAGTTTTACATAAGAAACCAACTGCTTTGTTACACAGAAGGCTGTGGTGAAACCCCGTTTATCAGTACTTTATACTGAATGTGTTGAGAAGCTTTATTCTCTGTTTAAGCCTCTAATTGCACATTGCAATTTATCCCACTTTAGCAGTCACCCTTCCCTAGCATGTGTGTGTGTTTAGTCGTTTAGTCGTGTCCGACTCTTCGTGACCCCATGGACCAGAGCACGCCAGGCCCTCCTGTCTTCTACTGCCTCCCGGAGTTGTGTCAGGTTCATGTTGGTTGCTTCGCAGACACTGTCCAGCCATCTCATCCTCGGTCGTCCCCTTCTCCTCTTGCCATCACACTTTCCCAACATCAGGATCTTTTCCAGGGAGTCTTTTCTTCTCATTAGATGGCCAAAGTACTGGAGCCTCAGCTTCAGGATCTGTCCTTCCAGTGAGCACTCAGGGTTGATTTCCTTTAGAACTGATAGGTTTGTTCTCCTTGCAGTCCAGGGGATTCTCAAGAGCCTCCTCCAGCACCACAATTCAAAGGCATCAATTCTTCGGCGGTCTGCTTTCTTTATGGTCCAGCTCTCACTTCCATACATCACGACAGGAAAAACCATAGCTTTGACTATTCGGACTTTTGTTGGCAAGGTGATGTCTCTGCTTTTCAAGATGCTGTCCAGATTTGTCATCGCTTTCCTCCCAAGAAGAAGGCGCCTTTTAATTTCAGGGCTGCTGTCTCCATCTGCAGTGATCATGGAGCCCAGGAAGATAAAATTTGACACTGCCTCCATATCTTCCCCTTCTATTTCCCAGGAGGTGATGGGACCAGTGGCCATGATCTTAGTTTTTTTGATGTTGAGTTTCAGACCGTTTTTTGCACTCTCCTCTTTCACTCTCATTACAAGGTTCTTTAATTCCTCCTCACTTTCTGCCATCAGAGTGGTATCATCTGCATATCGGAGGTTGTTGATATTTCTTCCGGCAATCTTAATTCCGGCTTGGGTTTCTTCCAGTCCAGCCTTCCGCATGATGTATTCTGCATATAAGTTAAATAAGCTGGGGGACAATATACAGCCTTGCCGTACTCCTTTCCCAATTTTGAACCACTCAGTTGTTCCATGACCAGTTCTAACTGTTGCTTCCTGTCCCACATATAGGTTTCTCAGGAGACAGATAAAGTGGTCGGGCACTCCCATTTCTTTAAGAACTTGCCATAGTTTGCTGTGGTCCACACAGTCAAAGGCTTTCACATAGTCAATGAAGCAGAAGTAGATATTTTTCTGGGGCTCTAGATATTTTTCCCCTAGCATACCAAGGGGATTTTTTTGTCTAAGTGTAATTTCTGTTCAGAGGGAGAAATAAGAAGTGATAGTGAAAAGGGGAGAGAGAAAATGGGTGGCCCAGAGCTTCCTTTGGCCCTGCCTTGTTTTGACTTCAACCTTACCTGATGTCAGTGTATGTAGCCTCTAAGAGAGTTCTTCTGTGGGAAAATGGTGTTATAAAGCAAAAGCAAAGTGTGCTGCGTATATTGTGCTTAAAGTACCCCATAGTACTTAAAGTACTCTCTGGGCAGTTTACAAATTAATGATGCAGGCTACACATTGCCCCCATCACCCCCACCCCACAAGCTGGGTATTTGTTTTACCTACCTCAGAAGGATAGAGGGCTGAATCAACCCTAAGCCAGCTATGTACCTGGGATTGAACCACAGGTCATGAGCACAGTTTTGGCTGCAGTATAGCAGTTTAACCACTGTGCCATGTGCCTGTTCCCCATCCCTGATCTAACACATAGTGGAAAAACAACTGTTAAAATTATGAATCAGAAAACTCATTATTCACCTAAAATCAAATTAAAATAACTATGTCTTTAAAGCCTTTTAAAATATTGCTAGAGAAGCAGCAAAATGAAGTTCTGTTTTTTGTCTGTAACAACTCACAAATGTTAATGGGCGTGAAAGCAAGGCTTCTGTGGTCATTATTAGGGCACAGGTACGTATGTGTGGAGCAGTCCTCAGATAATATGGTCTTAAATCACGTTAGGCATGAAAGGTACCCACCTGCATATTTAGCTAGACAAAGAAACTGTCAGCCAGTACCCTGACAATACACTGAGAGCCCCATTGACCTCTTTTCTGAGCACAGATTTAGTTTGGGAAAGCATGTTCAATCGGTATATGTAGGTCTACATTTTCACCCCCAGCTGCCCTCTGCCCTCAAAGAAATCAGTCTCTAGTGTAGTAATTAAGCTTAGGAACAACCTCACATACCAGCAAATAGGACCTCGTTTCCTAAGCCTGGTTATGGGAAGGGAGATCATATCTGGTCTATCTTACACTCCTGTGTTAGATGGCTACTGCATTGCATCTGATATTCCAAGTCATAGTTATTATCTTACCCGTGTATGGCTGTAACAGAACCTTTGTTCCTGAAACACACTGTAAAAATACCTAAACACTGCAGATATTCTTGAATAATGCATGTTAGACAAGGTGCAGAATAATGTGGACCTGTTGCCCCCAAGGCCTTCTCTGAACCTAAAAGATTTTGAGGTTAGGTTTATCTTCGTGTAATAGGGAGAACCTGAGAGGGAGCTTAGTGGTTTAGGTATCTGGCTGTGGAGCCAGAGTTTAGGACTTCAGTTCCCTATTGTGCCTCCACTGAGTAGAACCAGGTATGGGTAAGCTGGGCAGCCCCAAAAGAAGGGAATGGTAAACCATTTCTAACTATTCTACCTAGAAATCCCTGGAAGGGGTCAACATAAGTCAGAATTGACTTGACAGCACATTATTATTTTAAGAGAAAGAGAGAGACTGAGGATTATAGTGTCTTAGTTCAGAATGAATTGTTTCTCAGACATGATGTTATGGAGATTAATTCTGGTGTTCTAATGTTTCAGACATCTTAGCCACACTGTGTTTCAAAGGCAGATACTGCTGGTGGAAGCACTGTAGGTAGAAGACATCTGTAAAAGATACCTTTGCCATTTTAAATTAACCAGAGTAGTAGGACAGTGGAACCAGTTACCTTGGTGAGCTCTCCAACACTGGAGGCTTTCGAGAGAAAGCTAGACAGTCATTGTCAGATATGTCTTTACTTAGATTCCTGCATTGAACAGAGGTTGGTCTCTATGGCCTTATGGGTCTTGTCCAATTCTATTAGTTTTCAGACCCCATTCTGAAATTCACTCTTAACAGAGGAACCTGGCATGGACATCTGGCCATGATTGTTGGAGTTTTCATGAGAATGCTAACATATTGGGGATTAGGGCTGAGCTTTAGCGTACAGACCTGTATCTGTAGAATCCACTGAGAATTCACAGTATTCTTCTTGAATGAGGCCAGGCTACTGACAGTGTATATAAAGCCTGCTTCTTGACATTATGGTTTACCAAAAAAAAAAGTGTGAAGAAAGAGAGAAATTGAGGAAAATAGGTTTGGAACCTCTCTGGAAAATTCAGGCTTTCTGTCAAGGTCTGAGAATAACTGGCTAAAAGAAAGTGGGTGGATAGGCTCTTCCAGAAATGGAATAGAGAGTACCACATGTATTCTATCTGGTACTGTTCTAATTAGAAAATGATTTAGCTGTCTTCATGAACATTTGCGGGAACTTAATCTGATTGGCAGACCATCTAGAAACGTCAAGAATGTGGTGTTTAGGACATACAAGAGGTTGAGAAGATGTTTGAGTTGACTTATTTATCTCTTAGGAGACACTGTGCTCAGTGGCTATCCCATTATGCCATTGTGAGAGGGATGCACTCTTGTGCATGCGCCAAGACTACGCTGATGCTATACTAGTGTGTGAGTACTAGGTAGTTTAGATAGTTTCCTTATTTTCAGGTGTATTCCACTGTATTGCTTCAATCTTAGATTCTGATTGATTATTTGCTTCAAATACTGTTTATGGCTTTTTGAAACCTTTTGAACTTTTTGCCTTTTTGTCTTTATCACTATTTTCAATACAACATAAAGACTTATCCATTCAATTGAGGAGGGTTTGTGGTACCTCAAACCAAGTCTTGCCTTTACCAGCTATTGGGAGTTTGTACTTTTGTTCGTGTGGTGACAGTTCTACCTTGCAGCATTAGCATAATAGTCCTGAGCGATTAACTTTGTGAATTTTTTGGAATTCCCTGAAAGCACTGTTTAATCAGGTCAGGCTAGAGTATTGGGATAAAATCTTATTATTACAGTATTCTGAAGTGCTATGATTTTTATCATTTCTCCTTCTCCCTTTTTTTCCCCAGGTTTTAGTGCCTCTGGTGATTCTTCAGGAATTTCTAATGGAGCTGTCAAGGCGAGGCCAGGAGCCACTTCATGTGCTGGCAAATTTTGGAGTAATCTATCTGGAGGATTTTGCTGCAGATTATATCATCCAGCAAGGTGGATGGGTAAGAGCACTAATGTCTGAATTGGTATACCTCTTGATACAAGTTCAAATGTGTCTCTTTTTGCAGCAGTGCCATTTAAGATTTATAATACTGAAGTTCAAAAGAAAGCAGTCCTGTGTATTCGCGAAGGCTTTCACGGCTGGGATCTAATGGTTGTTGTGGGTTTTTCGGACTCTTTGGCTGTGTTCTGAACAACCTTCAGAACACGGCCAAAGAGCCTGAAAAACCCACAACAACCAAAGCAGTCCTGATTTTTTCTGTGAAAAAATGTGTAAATAAATACACAAGGATAATAAAGGAGGCAGAAGCAGAGAAGAGAGGATATTGTTGAAAATTGGCTTTAATTTAAATTAGTCACTGATCTTTAGGGGTCACACTGCTGTCAGCATTTTCATTGAAGTGCTAATTGATTCCCATTTTTGATTTCATGATCCAGCTTTGATGATTGTGCTGGCAGTTGAATTCAAGATCCACACTGTCATTTGAAGAATGAAGTTGCCATATGCTGGATGGTTAAATGAATGATTTAAAAAGCCAAAGTAACCTCTACTAGTCTTCATGTGAAGCAAGAACATTGCATGTTCTATGTGCATTCTAGTCTAATGTTTGCTTTTTTTGGAAGCAGATCTTAACTATATCATAGTTGTGAACTACTTTCAATGGAAATGGGGTCTGCTTGAGGTAATATTTTAAAGCTGATTCTTGAAAGTCTGTGGGGAACTCACTAAAATATGCAGTCTCTTTTCTTTCCATCTGTCTGTTGCAACTTGATGATTGAGCCAAAACTGAGCGGGCATCCAGATTATTCCTCTGTGGGAGGAAGAACACTCCCAGATTTAAACAGAATTAATCCCGGATTACTGAAATGACTCCCAAGTTGGTTTTATTGAAAGTAAAGCTGGTCAGTGATTACAAAATCCAGAGAGCAAAAATGCTGTACTAATATCCTGTTTTTAGTGACATTTTACACATTACATTTTGGTTCTTCAAAGGTTACTAGGAAGATGCAGGCAGTAGTCCTATGTGCTAACTTCTTAATTTTTTTCACCCTCTTCTTCCTTGTTTTCTTTTTATGATGAGAATAAGCACTTCTTTTCCTGCTGCAACATTAAATGAATATATTTAATCTTTTTAACATTCATATCTAGTATCACGTACCAGGATTCCTGCATCACTTGTGAACATGTCAGTAGGATTTTTTTTATTATTTTTTTTTTTTTTTGCAGACAGACATCATCATTCTTGCTATAATTCCCCCCATAAGAAAGCTGATTTTGATCTGCTGGTACTCATCAAAGACGTCTATTTCTCATGTTTGTCTTAACCATTTTTATAAACAAACATGTTAAGGCACATAATTGCTTTTGAAATGCAAGATCCTAATTTTTTTCTAAGAGAGAGGGAGTGTTCCCTCTGTGGCTCTGTTTGTAGTTTGGTTGCATGTTCCATGAACCATGCATTTATCTATTCACCTTTAGCCAGGCATAAAATTGGACTGACAGAAGTTGCATAGCCAACAGGCCAGACCTATTTTTGAAACTGTACAAGAGAGGTGAGGAAGGAACTGAGATGATAATTCATATTTAACGGAATAATTTGACATGATTAACTGCTCTGAGAAGGAAAACAAGGCTTTTGCTGAAAGTGTAGGTATTTTTAAATGCATATTTTTGTGTACTGTGTTGTGTTTAGTTTCATATATCTTGTTCATTTGTTATATGGTTTCATGTGTGTTTAAGAAACAAATATTTGATTTGCTTGGAAATGATTTTTTTCATAGTTAGAATTTTCTTATACTGCATTAGTCCCTGTTGCATTTAAACTTGCCAGAAACATTGTGTGAAATTTGAACCCCAACTTAATCAGTGCTGTTTGGAAACTCAGAAAACATAGTAGATGATCTTGCGGATCTTTGTTAATAGTTTTTTTTAAATATTTTTGTTTGTTTGTTTGTTAATAGTGATAGGGTAGAAATGTAGTAGCCTGTGGCATTTCCCTGGGATGCTTGAGCACATCTACCAATTGCTAGTTACGTTGAACCAGCCCAGGGAATAGGAATCAAGGATGTAAATATGAGATGACTAATTGGGAACATCTTTTGAAAGCTAAGGAATTTTTCTACTTTAGAGTCAGAGGCCAAAAGAGCAGAATGTTTGAATGGCTGCAGAAATTCCAAATGCAATGAGATACTTGGTGTACACAGAACATAAAATGGTGAACTAGTGAAAATAGGCATTATATAACATTAGAAAAGAGGAATGAGATGCTTGAAGCTAAATATTTGAAATCTTCATCACACATTGTAAAAATCTGTTTACATTGTAGTAACATTGAAAATTGCTGTCTAAAGGAGCTTTCGGGCAGAATGTTCCCAGTGTTATCAGTCTAAAGTCATCAATGGAGTTCTTATAAGTCAGAAATAAGCCAGAAATGCTTATTTCAACTTATTTATGAGCACTATTGTATGTCTTTAGCTTGGTTTTAAAGGCTACAAATGGTTGGGGAGTGATAAACAGAGCTTCTTACTTTGCCATTAAGCACATCTTAGATTTCTTAGAATTAACTGGTAGGTCTGAAAATTGTGATTTTAAGATGTAGAGGTCTTGTTTGTACCATTTTTGTAGGTGCCGTTCTCCTTAACATTGCAAGAGTCATAAAAATGTTCCATGTTTTCCATGAATCAAAGCAGAAACTTCTATGCTAATTTGGCAGCAGCTAAGCTCCTCAGCTTGCCCTGAAGCTGTATTAGGGCAGAAACAAATTGATGTGCAGTGTGCACAATCCTTCTTCCTTCCTCTGTTCACTCTCCCTCTCTTGTTTGCTGCGTCTGCTGCATCAGAAGCTTCTTCTGGAAAAGTGCAGAGTAAGAACAGGCAGTTTAGGGTAAGGATTTTTTTTTAACCAAAGTATCTTTCAGTTTACAGTGTTTTTGTCCTCTTTTCCAGGCCTTTTTCTATTGAAAAGGACTTGTGAAAAATCTGTAAGGAATAACAATGATTTTAAAATGTTGCTTGAAAGTTAGAATTCAAGGTTGTTGTCACCTACCTGCATCTGGCTTGTGCTGCTTCACAGTATTAGTTTTTACATCATAATCAAATATCTTTAGAATTCAGAATATGTATTTCATTTGTAAAGGACAAACTTGATTCTGCAGTCAAATTAATAAGTGTTTCTTGCCTTGGGATTTGTGTTGAGTTTGCAGAAAAGATTTGGAAGACAGAAAAGTTTCCTTAGCTTTGGAGTTAATTTTTAAACTTGCTATTTTGTTTGACTTGATGAAACAAAGTGTTTTGTGTCCAAAACTGAACATATAAAGTGGTTTTGTTTCAAGTTGTATTTGCAGAAGTATCTGAGGAAACTTTTTTTCTACATGAATGTGGATTATCTCATTTCTATTATAAAGACAATTAGGTTCTTGCACCTTGGTTTTCCTTACCAGGCTATGACAATGGAATGCTTTGCTGAAGAAAGCCTTTTGGTTGTCCACCGTTCAGTATTACTGTGTGATGTTTTGGGGAGAAAGGCAGTGGAGATGTTCCAACAATGAATCCAGTAAATAAAATAAATATTGCTTGGTTTACTGTTCCAGAATTTTGGTTCCAGAATGACATGGCAGAAATGTTCAGATACAGTTCTGTATCAAATAGGAACGTGCCTTATTGGAGGTGTGGGTTTTGGTTTTTTTTTTACAAGTAGAAGGCATTTGGTAAGAGGGTAAAAACTGTGTAATTTATCCAGATTTAATTTGGATCTGTAAAGGAAGTATTGAAATCAGACAGAAGAACATGTCAGCTGATATTATTTGAAGACAATCCTTGTTGGAAGGAATATGGGGAACAATATTAGCTGGATCTTTGCTCACCTGTGAGATATTACTGACTTTTATCAAAAGTCCGTAGATGGTAGATATTAGCATTACTTGTAGCTGATTATATTTGTAAGACCCTTTAAAGCCCATGTTGCTTGAAAATGCATTTTATTGGGCTTTATTCTGATGATATAGTATATAACTCCTTGTTTGAGAATGAAAAGCCTGTATTTTTGGGTTCCTTACATAAGTTATAATTATAGAATGAATGTCCACACAATTTTAATAAATTTCTCTAAGGAAAAGGGGGAAGATGTTCTTTCTTGGTGGCAAGGCCAATATAACTAATGAGCATGATATGACTACTTACATAATATTTAAGCATCCTGGTGGCTGCTTTGAAATAGTTGAACACTTCCTGTGATTTTTCAGTGTACATTGGAACCTTTGTGGAGCAAGATTGTACTGTACCCTGGTTCTCAGGGCAGGTAACAAGAGCATTAAAATGTTATTAAGAGGAGATTGGCTGACAGACCGTTGGTTAAATATTCACCCCCAAATACTTTGTTTCTGTGATCTTCTGCTTGTTTATGTCACTGTATGCTACATGACAGAGACACCATTCATCTCCAACTTTCCTTAGAGAAAGGAAACTACTATCCAACATTCTTCTATGTCTCGACCTTCCTTCCTGGCATGTACTCCTCATTCTTTTGAGGCTGCTTCTATTTTTGTTCCAGTCTTCTAGAGGTGAAGTGTCTGTTACCCAACTAACGCTATTGCATTTTCTGTGCAAAGCTGAAGTGGGGAACAAACCCTTTGAGTAGGCCTTCAGATCTGACATGGTCCAAGATAAACTTCACAGCTACTTACTCTATGGCAGCATATTTTCCATAATTCTTTGTAAATTATTGATGAAAGCTCTGACACATCCATCTGATAACCTTTGTTTGACCAGATGAGAACAGTATTGTTGATATATATGGACTTGCCATAAATAGTGTTGATATTATGCTATAAACATTGTAAATACCTTGGCCTCTGAAGAATAAAAGTATTGGAGAGTCTGTCATCAAAAGCTATCAAACCTCTAGGCCTCTAGGGGCTGCTGCTGTTGCACCTGCAGTGGTAAAAGCCACTTTTGGAAGAAGCATATAGAGTTTTACTTTTGGGAACATGGTTCTGGTATGTGCACTTGCTGTGGAGAAATATATCTTGCACTTCACCAAAATTTGACTAGGAACAGTTTTTGTAAGGGTGTGACGTGGGAGAGTACAAGAAGGAGCAGTGGAGCCCATGGGACATGTGTTGCCCACCCTTGTTCTAGGATTATGTTCCCTGGACCAGTGGTCTCTTTCATTAGACACATGCAGTATGGGGCTAATAATACTGGGTGTGTATGGGTGTGGTATTGCAAAGTGGCAGTGGAGAGTAATAATGGTTGTGACTCAGCTTTGCAGAATAACTGTTTGTGGTGAAGCATGCTCGCAGGAAAGGATAATACTAACATACCTTTACTGGCAAAGCATTTCCCTGCTTCCTCACTTTTATCTTGACCTGCCAATGTTTAATCATTCTTGATTGTCAACCAACCTATTGCAGGAAATACAAAGATACCAACATTCTTCCTCAAGGTGATATCTTCATTACAATGCTGTTTTCCTCCGCTTCCTCTCGCATGCTTAAGCAATGGTGGGTTGAGCAATTCATGACAGAATAGCATGTACTTTCCTCTTTCAAGCCACTGAGCCCATTAGACAGCTTGATCAGCACAGAGAGAGGGTGGGTGGGGATTTACTGGGTAATTACTTTCTGTATGGCAGCCATCCAACCCTGATACAGCTTTCTACATGTGCCACATTCCATTAGCACAGATGGATAGATATGAAAGGCAGCCATCAGCAGAAATTCTGAGGGCTTCGCCTGAATGATGTACGAATTCTTCTGTGGCCAGCGTAGCTTGACCTCCCCTCTCTATACTGGTATCAAAATCATGTTTCATTTATACAAATAGAGAAAATTTGAAGTTTTAAAAGGGAGGATTGAATGTTGTTGAAATCTCAAATAAATCTGAATAATACATTTCTTGGAATATTAAAATGGCTTCTCTTTGCTCATCTTCCATTTGAGGCATTTCAAACTTCGACCACCTGCTTTCGTAATTACATTGGTATCAGCCATAACATGCACTTGCTACATGTATGGGATTGCTACATCACTATTTTTATGATGAAATCTAAAAATATTTTGATGATTTTATACTGTTTCTTTTTATGTCATGTTGATCATCATTAGGGCATAGTTGTTGAAGTAGGGTTCAGTTACATTTATTTTGAAGATCAGCCTAGATACTATTTGCAGCACAGTGGTTTTTTGAAAAAAACAAGAATGATGGTTACTCTAGTCTGGTTCATTAATCACTGCTGATTAAATAATGCTAGGGTGGCAGTTTTCCTACGTTGCCTG
The DNA here is from genome assembly GCF_051106095.1 of Pogona vitticeps. Classification (NCBI taxonomy): domain Eukaryota; kingdom Metazoa; phylum Chordata; class Lepidosauria; order Squamata; family Agamidae; genus Pogona; species Pogona vitticeps. The sequence goes on from NC_135787.1 coordinate 180,738,713, forward strand.
TGAGGTACAAGTATAGTGACCTCCAGGAGTAGGATGTCTTCACAGCCTGAACTGGGGAAGAGATAGTTTGCTGACACAGCCTCTGGTTCAAGAACAACAGGCTTTTTTCATGTGGAAAATCTGGCTGAATGTTCTCATTCTGTCTGATAGCATACAAGTACAAATCCCCACTGTTTCAATGGGCCTACTCTTGTTACAGCTTACTTTTGGATTTTAGTCAGTCTCTTATGGTATATCTTCACTATTTTCTGCCTTTGTATTTGGAGCGAGATCCCCTTTAGCTTTTTATTTACTTAGAATTTCCGAATCACATCTTTAGGGGCTGTGGTTGGGAGAGAGACTACTCAAAGTTATTGCTTCCATGAAAGCAGGAAAAGTTATAAAATGGCAGGTGGTTGCTCCTGTTGAAAACCTTCCCAGGTAAACGCTGCATTTAATAAAATAGGTGGATCTGTCAAATTTAGAATCTGATTTATAAACAGAAAGGAAGGAAAGAATTGGTTTATTACAATTAGTGTTTTGGACTATGCAGCTTTGGGATATAAATCGTTTGAAAATATACATGAACAATTCATTTAGTGGCATGCATTGAAGAAAAAAAGAATAACTCAACAAATCATTCCTAAGTTTAGATACCATATTTAAGTTTCACTAATAGTTAAACTATGGCCAGAATAATATTGGGACTTTTCACTAGTGTAAGTGAAACCACCTTGTTACCTAGATGAAATTTGCTGCCATGACTTGTGCAATTTATCCAGAGTAAAGTCCCAATAGGATTTTGGCCTATAACTCTAAAAGAATTCCAAATTTTCTCAGCCTCCTCGCCTTAAAATGTTGATTGAATGGACTCTTCACGGAAATCTACCCATTTCACATAATTTCTCATGTGGTTAACTTCTAGTAACTGTCTTGGTTTCTTTTTGGTTCCGTATTAATGTTTTCATGCTGACAAACTTTTCCCTTATAAAAATTCAGTTGCTTATATTCCACAGTATTTATGCCTGTCGTGTGGATGTATAGTGTGATACTATGCACTTTTTGCTGACTGTATGTGTTTCTCATTCAGGGTACTATCTTCAGTTTGGATTCTGAAGAAGAAGAGGACCATGGAATCATTGCTGAAGATAGCAATGACATTTACATCCTAACTAGTGACAACTCCGGCCAAGTGAGCCCTCCTGAGTCACCCACAGTGACAACATCTTGGCAGTCAGAGAGTTTGCCAGTTTCTTTATCAGCTAGTCAGAGCTGGCATACAGAAAGCTTGCCAGTCTCTTTGGGCCCAGAATCGTGGCAACAAGTAGCTATGGATCCTGAGGAAATGAAGAGTTTGGACAGCAACGGAGGTGGCGAAGAGAGGAGTGAAAATAACTCTTCAAACTCTGACATTGTACATGTTGAAAAGGAGGAGATACCAGAGGGAGTTGAGGAAACAGCGTTAGAAGCAGGTGTACAGATTGAGCCGAGCAAGCTGAGCTCTCCAGAAGCTCTGTCTGCAATGATGGAGTCAGAAGCTGAATCTGCAGCAGTTAAAAAGCCAAGCTCCTCTACACCTTCACTTACTGAACCCCAGAAGGAAGGGAAGGTGTTGGAAGTACCTGAACCTGAACCTTCTGTGTTAAGTAAACCAGCCAAGCCACTGACTCCTTCAGAAGGAAAGGTGGCTCCCAAACCTGAGAATATATTGCTTCCAGAAAAAGAAAGGAAGGCAGGAAAGGAGAGCCCTTCTCAAGAAAAGGAAACATCTACTGGAGAAGAGAAACCTATCCTCTTGCCAGAAGGCAAATCAATTCTGCTGTATGGTGGAGCAGCTGCAGTGGCCATCCTGGCTGTAGCAGTGGGTGTAGCGCTGGCGCTCAGGAGGAAGTAATGGACTTGCCTCTGCAAGGAGGGTAGTACCTGGATCCACACTTAGTTGCATTGACTGAAGGTTGTGGTGCCTGCTGTTAATGGGAAAGTCATTTAGCATACAGGGTGATGGGGCAAGGGTAAACAGAAATGCTGAGCAGAGGGGACAATCATGTTGTTAATGGATTGGGATTGAATCTTCCTGTCCAACGTACCTGGGGTGTCATTTTGAAAACCCTTGCACATTTATCAGTCCAAATATAACTGAGAATTGGGTATGCTTGTACACTGGAAACTAGAAGAAGAAAATTCCAGGGGAGTGGAAGACCTGATTACTCTCTGGAAGCTTCCCTTACATAGCTGCTATTGCAGCTTCTTGATTCCCTCTTCACCTCTTGAATTGAGAGGTTCTTTATCCTGTAGCATGAGGCTGATCTCCCTGTTGTCTCAGCTTCCTCAGGTACTGCACTGCTCCTCTTGATCTACTTCCCTTTTAAACCCAGGGGGTAGTGCTTATCCAATACCTCTTTACTTTATACCTTTTCTGTGCCCCAAATACTGTCTTTCTTTAATTAAATTCTCCAAGGTCTGTAATGCAACAGTGAAAGCAATATACTCACAAATAGGAGTTAAGTTTTGGGAAAGGTAATGTTCTTCTGTAACCTACAGTTTGTCATTTTGGTGATCCCCACTGTACTTAAGTTTCTCTCCCTGTTCTTGCTTTACTTTATCTGTTTTACCTTAAGTTAGGGAAAACACACTCCTTTCGTACTTCCACCATTTCAATGGATGCACAAGATGGAAATATTACTCAGCATGCATAAGCCAAAACTGTTGTGAAATACAAATGTAATCATCCATTGCCCCAGCTCTTGTTTTGTTTTTGCGCAGGTTCAGAGGGGTAACATATTTAGTCTAGAACTGATTTTGACCATTAACTACCAAGTCATATGCACTCGTCAAACAAAAAAAAGCCCAATTCAAATAGTTTAACCTGAAAAGCACTGTTCAGAGCTTAGAGAAATAACTTTTTAAGACTATAGTTCCTCAGATCCCCACCAGTATGGCTGCTGGCTGGGCAACTGTGGGTTTTGTAGTCAAAAAGTAAGTTTTTCTAGGTCTACCTTACACCTTCCTGATGTTTGCCATTTTCATATCTTGAAGGGTGATATGAAAGCTAATATTTTGGACAACTTAACTTGATAAATAATTGCTACATACAGAAAGTTACTTTTAATCCAATTAGTTATAATTGTGCTCAGAAAGGAATAAAGAGATCCCTCTGATCACAGTGTTTTTTTAATATGGCGGGAATGAAATTTAAATATTACTGCACTTCCAGTGCATTCTAACTCTATCAGGGATACACTTCTGCTCTTTAAGGATTACTGTAATTTATGTTCGGCTAGAGATGTGCCGAGAAGGGTTTATTAAAATGAAAACCAAGTAAGTAATACTTTTAAAGTAATAAATTGCAGGGATGGGGAATATGTGGCCATCCAGATTTGATTTGATTGCCGTTCCCATTAGTCTTCGCAATTAAACCCACTGGTGATGTATGATGGGAGTGGCAGTCTAAAAACATCTAAAGGACCATGTTCCTCATCCTATCAAGCAGCTCTAGGATAATATAGACATATCTTCTCCTCCAGCTACTGCCCTTGGTTTCTTATAAAATAATGCTGCCCTCCCCCCATTTCTGTTGCCCAAATATGACTGCCTGACCCTACACAGTAATTGGGCCATTCCCTACATGTTGCTCTTTAGGAATGTGACGGCATAGTAGTTTTCTCTTGTTCCTTGCCATAGTTGCCTTTTCTGGTTACCTTCTGTAGATCCGATGATCAGGAAATTCTTAGGCTTCTCTGATGTGGTTCCAGCTTCCCACTCATGTAAATAAAATCTGAACCATTTCAAAGGCTCGCGCATAATACTCATCATGTAACAGTGGTGATTTTATTGTTTTCCAGTGCTTGTATAAACAACTATTATATTCTTGAACCAGCCCTGGGCATCAGGTGGCCTCATTAGGATGCTCTGTACTCAATCTTCTTGTTATATAAAAATGAAAAATGATTGCTTCAACTGCCCTTACTGATAAAAAGCAAACACAACCTTGCTTCATCTAAAATACTGGCTGAGCAATGGAAATAAGTTTCTCAAGAAAGTGCTACAGGTCTTTTCACTGTGTAAGTTACAAAGAAGCAGAAGTAGTTTTAAGTAGAGAACAACTCAAAGGGAAAGCAAAACTCAAAGGGAAACTCCCAGGATTCTTGGAACTTTAGCTTTATTATTACTAAAATCCATTCACTTTTAAAAAACTGAAATTATTGCCGTTTAATTTGGTAATACTTGGCAATTCTGTCCCCAAACTGTTTGCTTAACAGTTGGTTCTATTGCTCATTGTGGTTTTGTTGGGATACACTTCCTGTTCCAGACACTGCATCCCATTTAGTATAAAACTGGCTTCTCTCACAGTTACAGTGGGCATAATTGTTTGGGACATCTGGGAATCTCTGGTGGTGGCTGAGGGTTGTTTTAGTTTATGTGAGCTCTAACACAGTAGAGATGGGTGAGGGTTTGATTCTTGCAGTCATAAAGGTGATACTGATACACTTCCTTTTAAAACTTTGGGGATCTGCTCTGGTGTGGCATACTTTCTACCAAACCAGCTGTTAAAAGGCTTAGAGCCATCCCACACTCATTTCATGATAGGAAGTCTAGGTTTGCTACCAGTTGTGCATTTCACAGGGAGTAACTGCCAACCTTGCCTCTCTGGTGAATACACAGACAGAATATATGGTTTTTGCAAATGCTTATGAGCAGTCATACGGATATCACACACATCCCTACTTAAAATGTAAGATTTGGAATAGTCATACAGAAATATTTGCATTGATTAATGTTAGAGTGGGAAGTTTGCCATGGTGACTTGGAATTGCTGATTAGGTAACTTAACAATGCTTTCCCCCCCCTCCCAGTGCTGTTTGTTATCCATTTTTCAGAATAAAGTGCCTCAGTGTGTTTCAGTGGGCTTTTAACTTGTTTTCCTTTTTTTAAAAAAATTGTCTACTTTCTGTTTTGTAGTTATTGTCCAAGAATGAGTATACTCAAGCTGTTGCTTTGGAGATGTTTAAAAAAGAAGTAAGGTTCCCATGCTAGAGAAGGTCTGGGGTGGAGGGGAACCACCCACATCACGTGGTTTGTCTGTGAAGACTCTGTCATCCAGGTGAGGTTATATCTGCAAGTTGAGTTACGGCAACTGGATTTATTATTAGGTTGAAACGTTTTGCTACTCATCCAAGTTGTTCGGTCTGAAGAGAGTTGGTAGGAGGCTTCTGATATATCCTCCATGTTTGTTTCCCTTCCCCCTAGTCTGAATAGGCTTAATGGATAAAGGATGGGGTGAGTGAAAATCCCACTTCTGCAGTCATGGGTCATTAACAGTGATATTTCTGGTGGGTGTAGTCCTGATCCTTCTGGGGACAGATGAAAAGGGAGCATGATAAATAGGAGAGATTGTATCCAAGGCCTCCACCCATTGAGTGAGGGATTTTCTATATACCAAGGCCTATTCAGACTAGGCGGAAGTAAAACAAACGTGGGGGATATATCAGGGGTCTCCTACCAACTCTTTTCAGACTGAAGAAGCCAGTTGGATGAGTAGCAAAACGTTTCAACCTAATAAGAAATAAGTCCAGTTGCCAAGACTCCACTTCCAGAAAAGCACTATGGGAGTTTTTGTTGGTTTTAGGAGTCATCTTTGGTTTTAGGTATTTGGAAGGTTTCCTAAACTGGATTCCTTTAACATTATAATAGAAAAGTCTGTAATTGTCAATAGAAAGTAAGTTCAAGAGGAAGTGTAGAAATGGGTCTGAACACACAACCACCACTTTTGTCCACTACAGTCTTAAATCACAGTATAGGAGGTCTTCATCCAGTGAAATAAACTACTGATGGTTGTTGTAGGTTTTCTGGGCTCTTTGGCCGTGTTCTGAAGGTCGTTCTTCCTAATGAACTCTTCTGATTCCTGTCCTCTGAAGATGCCGGCCACAGAGACTGGTGAAACATTAGGAAGAACAATCTTCAGAACATGGCGAAAGAGCCCGAAAAACTTACAGCAACCATCGGATCCAGGCCATGAAAGCCTTTGAGAATACAAATAAACTACAGTGGTGCCCTGCTTGATGACGATAATCCATTCCAGGAAAATCGCTGGTAAGCGAAATCGTCGTCAAGTGAAAAAAAAACCTTTGGAATGCATTGAAAACTGGTTAATGCGTTCCAATGGGGAAATACCTCATCGTCCAGCGAAGATCGCCCATAGAGAACCGCCGATCAGCTTTTTAAAATCGCTGTCTTCCAAAGCTTCTGTCCGGAAAACAGCCATTTTGTGAAGGGAGGGAAGCCATTTTGCGGAGCCAGAAAAAAACATCATTTTACGAACAAATGGTTCACGAAGCAGGGACCTAATCAACATAAAGCAAAAAACCCCATAGGAATGATCATAAAAAAACTCATCGTCAAGCAATTTCATCATCAAGCGGGGTCGTCGTCAAACGGGGCACCACTGTACTCTTGTTGGGTTTTCTACCAGGTTAGCCAACACAAATTCCTACAGTGGGGTCTCTACTTAAGAACGTCTCTACTTAAGAACAATCCAACTTAAGAACAGCTCCATTTGCTAAATTTTGCTTCTACTTGAGAACAGAAATCCAAGATAAGAACAGGAAAAAAAAAACCTTTCCTGCTCTTTTTTTAACTTTAGGTCATCTTAGGTTAAAAAAAATTTCTCCCCCTAGTGGTAGAGTACATATTAACCAGCTTTGCATTAGTTCCTATGGGAACTAATGCTTCAATGTACGAACGCACCTCTACATAACAAAAAAACAGCCAGAACGGATTAATTGGTTTTCAGTCCATTCCTATGGGAAATTTTGCTTCAACTTAAGAACGTTTCAACTTAAGAACACCATTCGAAAACGGATTAAGTTCTTAAGTAGAGGTTCCACTGTAGTTTCTATGGACGGAAAAGAGTAGATACGGATTAAATGGTTTTCAATGCATTCCTATGGGAAATGCAGATTCAACATAAGAACTTTTCAACTTGAGAACCACCTTCCAATACGGATTAAGTTCTTAAGTAGAGACCCCACTGTACTTCTCTACAGGACATGGCAAATTATGGGAACCTACTCTAGAATGAACTGGAGGAAAGCACTCACATAAGTTTTCTGTGTTGACCCGTGTGTCAAGAGGGAGTCACAGTAGACAAGTGGAGAACTATCTATCGAGCTCTTCACTCATTACTTCCATGATATAAGACTGAACTGCGGATATTGACTTCTAGCAGGTTAGCATGAAAAGCTTTTATTTTCCACAAATTTTATATTATTAGGGTTTATAATGGAATAGGACTTGGTTGTAGGGTTGAGAGACTTTAGCTTGTAATATAAAATGTATTTAAGTTATTCTAATTAATTTTGGTGTGTTTAGGCAACAAGCCTGATGCTTTGAACAAGGGTTTCAAAACTTCCTAAGTAACACTAGAGAAGGGCTAGTCTCGTATAAAACTACTACAACCAATATTGTATACTCTGGTAGTAGTACCTCTCAGGGTAATGTTCATATAGGGTAGGCAGTTTGTAGTATGATACAGGGATGGGGTGGGGTCCGAGCTTAAAACAATAAACATGAACATATCTTTGGTATGCAACATGGAGAAAATGGAACTGGTGCAGATCTGGAGTCATAAAATGAGTCATGTGTGGCTGTTTTTTCAGACTACAGGCTGGAGATATTCCTTGCCCCTCTCCACCTCCAGTGACAAAAATACAGTATTTGAGTAAGAGATTGTGTTATATGTAAACTCAATAGTTTTGCTACCCACAGGAAGAGTTCCTTAACTTAGGTTTCTGAGTTGGCCTGTTTGGATCTATTACAGATTCTCTGAACCATTATAGATGGAAATATGAGAACTGCAGTACTGCTGTCCAAGTGAGATATGGTGAATGTGTGGTTCTCTAATTCCTATTAGCTTTTGCCACCATAGCCAGTGGGGATAAACAGTGAAACTTGCAGTTTACATCATCTAGCATGTTATATGTTCTCTCTTCCTTCCTCTAAGTGTCTCAAATACTGTTCATGAGAGTTTACATCAAAATAGGTCATGCATAGCTTCTGTCCTGGCAATGCAAATTAATCTTTCATAGCTAACCAAAGCAGACTTTCAGACACAGCTAAGTTGGGACTTTTTTAAATTATACTGTAAGAAACCATGGTAAAGCTTGTGTTTTTCCTTTATAATAGATAGGTGATAAATGAAGAGGGCTAAAAGTATGTTATATGTAGCACCTCAAAACAACGGAAATAACCCATATGCTTTCTAAAATTGAAGTCTATCTGAATTCTTGCAAAATAGTTTCATAAACATTAAAATCAGTGACTTTACAATTTTGCATCATTTTTAAGGTCTCTACACAGGAATGAGGAATATGTGGCCCTCCAAATTTTGGACTATTTCCTCTTCTCAAACACACATTTTGTCCCCTGGCTAGGGCTGGTGGGAGCCTGCCTCTGTTCTAATGAATTCCCAAACCAATCCAAGCACATTTGAATCCTTAAATAGTTCCTTGAGAAGCTCTAGCCTAACAAACCATTAAGTGTTCAAAGTACTGCAATTTTCCAAATCATTCCATATGCAAGTGTAGGATTTTCAAGTACAACACTATCTGAAGACTTGTGGTATCAGATGAATTTCTAACAAAAGCTTATTGCCAGTGTTAAAAAAAGGGTTATTGGCTACATGTTCTGTATTAATAAATCAAAGGGTTTTTTATTCCCCCCCCCCTCTGCCAAGAGGACTGTAAAATCACACCCCTAGCCTTGGTTGCACTTTAATAAAGTTGATTTTGAAGAAAAAGTGGATGGCTGTTTTGTGTGTGGTGGGGAAAAATGCTTTTAGTACTTTCTTAGGTGTATGCAACTTGAAGAGTCGTTAGCCATGGCAGATGGATGTTGTAATGATGTAAAAGCGTGGTTTTTTAAAAGAAAGCTCGTAATAGATTTGTGCTTCTGTTTAAACAGTGACAAAAGCAGCCTTTCTAGAATAGGTGATAAGAGAGTCAAGCAATTAAAATTTCAATTCTACTTCAATAGTATTTCTTTTAAAAAATTGAGTGTCCTGTTCCATTACTGCCTTAAGAGAATGGCTTTGCAAAAGGAAATTATTGGAAATTCTGACAGTCATAATGTAACGTATTGCCTCCTTTAGATGCCTCCTTTCTGTCTGGCAACTAAAGGGCAGAGTGAAATGTTAATCCTCAAAATGCTCTTGTAAACTGCTTTACAGAACAAGGGCAAATGCAATTTCCATACGATCATACGAAATCTGAATTACCCAGTTTGACCCTTGCTTTAATATTTACCACTGGCTAAATACAAAAGTAAGCAGTAAACAAATTACAGTTTTTAAGACTTTATCATCATCAGATTACAAACACCAGCTGAACTAGTGATGACAGTCTTTCTTGAAACTAGATGTGACATTCATTCCTTGTTGTCAGCTTCTGGATGAAGCAATAGAATGCTGGTGATCATGGGGTTCCAACAATATGCCAGCATTGCTCTTTAGACAAAGTAAGATTTATGCTTATTGGTACTTGACCCAAGTCTAAAAGCAATTACTTTTTTCCCCAGAAGTACTGCACTGAACATATTAAAGCTGGTATTGGAATCAAGTATATCCAGTTTGATTTAGTTTTACTGTTCGGGCTTAGTACTTTTGCAGTCAGTCCAAAGTGTTCTGACTCTGGTTGAAAGAGCAAGCCTCAGTGTTTAATATTGACTTCCAGCGTTGTCATTAGATTCCATCCCTCACTGTATGGGAATGACAGGACTGTCAAATTCTTATAATGGGATGATTTTCCACTTTCCTCCGGAGGTGGATATAAAGGAGATTCAAGTGTTTCAAGTAAAAGATGATGACATTTCGGCACCTTAGGGAAAAATGAGTTGAACAATACAGCTAATTATTGATTTTAAAAATGGGGGGAGGGAATTCCACCAAAAGCTTCATGAAGAGGAATAAAAAATTCCTTTTTTGTGTTAAAAATGCAGGGTGGTCACTTTGTTCAGCTCTAAGAAAGAAAGAGAAAAAGAAGACAGTTACGCTTAGCAGTCATCGTTGTTTTCATTCACAGTCGTTCTTATACAGCTCTTCAGATATTTTCCAAATAAAGGTCACGGTATTTATCAGGACCAAAAGTTGACATACCTGAGTTTGCATAGCCCACCTCTTTCAAGGCTAAATTTAGGACAGATTCACAGATTAGAATGTCCCACCGGAAACAACTTTGTATATTTATTTGTACTGGTATCAAGTTATGGAGCATGTCACAAAGGGTAATTTAAAATAAGTGCACATTCTTGCCAAGTTCAGCCCATACATTTTTGGAATTTGAGATGTGCATTTCTATGCTTGGCTGTGCCTTTCTTTTAAAAATAGCTGCCGCCACTCAATTTTCTTGACATGTGCAAGCTTAATCTAAGAACCCAGTGAGAAGATACAGAATCAAATACCTTGCAGACATAATCATTTGATGCTTTTCTGAACATGTCAATAGACTACTGCCAGTAGTACTGCACCACAGCAACACCGGATGTAAAAGAAGGGACCAATTTACTTAATGGCCAAAGTCCAGTGGGAAGTCACAACTAGAGCAGATTGATTTGATCAATGGAACTTAGAAAGGAGTTCACTCACCAAATCCCCACTGATTCAATGTTCTAGTTGCAACTTGCTACTGGATTTCAGCCATTCTTTATTTGCTTAGACTTTCTTTTACACTTTTGCCTTTAAAGTTCCTAACAGAATTGAGAAAACCACCTCTAAGTCAATTCAGGGACATACATCCTGCTGGTCTTTGTATGGTCCTCCCATTTCCCCCTAGCTGATTAGCTGTATATGTATGTTAAAAAAAAGACAAACAGAAAGTCTCTGCTTGCATTCAGGGCCAAAAAAACTGCACCCTTTTAAGTGAAAGGAAAGTTGTCAAGACACACACAGAGAACCCTGATGTACTCTAGTTTCAAAATGAGTTCTGAGACTCATTTCTCTGAGAGGTATAATAATGTTCTACTCTAATTATTTAATTTCAATCACCTCGGGTGCCAGGTTGTTCACGTAATCACGAAGGTTGTGGTTAATATAGTTCACAGTTGTGCTGAATACTTGCTGTAGAAAAGATGGCATTGTGTTTGCAACTTTCTTGGCCAGAACCATGGTCACGATTAACATGGCTTTCTCCCGCTCCATTTCCAAAGGCATCCTTTTGACAACTGCTTCCACAGCTTGAGACATGTGACTGCTTATAGCCTAAAGAAACATCAGGAAAAAAAATGTACTTCTGACACCTAACCTTCCAGCCCCGGTAACTCCCATCCCATCATAAAAGTAACAGACATTTCCGCTCTCAATGCATTCAGCTATATAGTCTGAAGCAACTACAATCAGTTTGTTACTGAGCTCAGCTGTCCTGTCTAGCATAACCTAAACCCCCCAGATCCACCCACCTCAGGACCATTTGCAGTCCTCTTGCAGCCACCAAAAGTGGTTTACTTCATCTTCCCACAACTGTGCCCTGAGTTCCTTCAAGGCTGCTACAGGGTTTAGAATCTAGCATCACAAGACTTCACCCGTTGTACCCAAGTGCCCAAGATCTCACTGTCCTTCTGGAGAAGCCTACACCACTTCTTCTTAGGCATGAGTCATAGTGAGGGCTCACAGACCAAGAGTTCAATGAGGACAAAGAGGACTTTGCCTTATCTCTGGCAAAGCATCTCTGCCCCAAGTCGATTGGGGCATCTATCCAGTTGTCCTCTTCTTCTCCTGCCTCATTAGCCTCAACACTCGGATCCCCCGGTGGCCACTTCCCCTCATCTTGGGCTCTCGGTCTCCTATAACCTGAGTTACCCACACATATGTCCCTTGCTATTGCATTAGCCCCACTAAGATGATCCTTATTAACAGTGGTGTGTCACCCTTCTGGAGTACCTACATTCAGGAAGATTGCTGGTGATGGGAAAGGGCCCTCACCAGCCACAGTTATGGGACCATCAAGCCCTTTCTCCTTGGTCAGTGATTGGGTGGAAAGGCCCATGGGTGAGGAGCTGTGGGAGGCTGACAGGATGGACTGGGTACTATATCCTCCCCAGCTTCACCACAGTCATACTTTGACTATCAGTTTTTTTAAAAAAAATCTCAAGTTAATGAAAATTCCAATAAATTTTTTTACATTGACATTATTTGAAAAAGATCTCCACAGTAAAGCCCGAATGCATCAGAGTTCTCTTCCACTAGAAAAGTAAGCACTTTGCTCCACAGTTCTACATCAGTTCTGTTCCACCACATTAAGTGGAGAAGCAGCCTTTACGGGAACTTCTACAACATAAACATTTTAAAAAATTTATTTTAATACTATTTATTTATTTATTTATTTATTTATTTATTTATTTATTTGATTTATATCCCGCTCATCTGGTAAATCTATACCACTCTGAGCGGCTGGGTCTGATCCACCCACCCAAGATTTTCCCCAAGCAGAGTTCAAGCAACTTTGGACTTAGAAATTTGCTTCAGGAACTTCCCTATCTGGATGTTTATACAGACTTTATAATTCTCTTTGTCCCTGAGTCAGTATGAGCTAGAGTTGTCACTGAATTTCAAATGGCACAGACAGCTCTTTGCTTTTGTTTCTGTTATCTCTAGCTACAGTCAACCCTCGAGTTACGAACGGCCCTAGATACGTACTTTTCAAGTTACGAACTGCTCTCATGGGAAAAATATTCCCTCGATTTGTGAACCTGGCTTTGGGTTACAAACAGGAAAAAGGGCAGGAAATTCAAATCTCAGCCTCCCGGGCTTCCCACCCTTTCCCCTGCCTTTCTCCATTCGGAGGCTTCCCCAGCACCATGGGAGGACCTGCGATCGCAGTTGCAGGGGGCCCCCGCCAGGCCTCCCATGGTGCTGGGGAAGCAAGGCTTTTCACCTGATGCTGCCATGGCTGCTGAGTCCCATTCGTGCCAGGCCAGGGACTAAGTTCAGCCTGGCGCGAAGGGGAGTCAGCAGCCGCAGCAGCATTGGGTAAAAGGGGGGAGCTGATTTCTCCCCGGCCGCCTGGCTTGCTTCTCCAAATATTTTTATTGGAGGGGGCATTTTTTTTTCTTCCGCCAGAACGGATTAATTGGTTTTCAATGCATTCCTATGGGAAATGCTGGTCCGATTTACAAACTTTCCGATTTACGAACTGACTTCCGGAACGGATTACGTTCGTAAATCGAGGGTTGACTGTACATATTGGTTAAACAAGTCTGGAGTCCCAGCCTTAAGTTCTCTCCAAAAGAACCATCTCATTCCCTTTGGTCAATGTTCTGCCAGGAACACTGCTGTGCCCCAAAACTAATTTCACCACTAATTTCCCTGTAAGAAAACAAGTTAAATCTGATGTTGGTGGCCGGAGAATTCAACAATGGGGATGAAGCTGAAATCTTACTAAGTTCCTTGCCTAAGGAAAAGAAACATCCCTGGAATCCTTGCCTGGTCATTGCTGCCTTTTTAGCTTGTCCAATTATCAAAAAAACTGATCAAAGCACTCTTTCCTGTCGTGTAAACCAAGGGCAAGTAAATAAAACTACAAACTAAACTTGTTTTCTGATTCCTTTGGCTCTAGTTGCATGTTCTTTAGATCCAACAGTAAAGCTAAAGAAACGAATCCTAAATGATTAACCAGAATAGGAACAGGGATAAGGGATTCACAAAGCTCTGAAGCAAATTCAGGACCTCTCTCAAATGTTAAATGAAACTCATACATGGTTTCATTACTTTCTCACCTCTTCGGACACATTCCCCACCATAAATTGTGCCAGATTCTGTACAATTGATGGGTCTATCTCGGCAGCTAGTTTATCCCCAATTGTAGCCAGCTGAGCTCCAATAGTACGGAAAATTTCTTCATCACTCTGTGAAACTTAATACATAATTTAAAAAAAGAAAGAGGGTTAAATAAAGCAGAGTTCTATTTCTCTCCATCATATCTCCACTAACAGGGATAAAGGCACATTAAAAACAGCTAGCTGAGGAGGGCAACAAGTACCGAGACCCACAATAGCATAACAATTAGAGAATAAGATTTAGCAGATATCTGTATCCTGCTACTTCACAATCTGTAAGCCAGACACTGTCTCTCAGCCTAATCATCTTCAAAGGGTAGGTGTGAAGGTTGGCAGAGTGAAGATCCACCCCAAAATTCCATACAGCAAGGAATGTAATAAAAATGGATTAGGAGTAAATAACTGAACAGTTTCTCTACTCACAACTCATTCAAAATAAAGAAGCCTTCTAATAAGCATGGCACCCTTTGTTTGTACCTTACCAGAACCGTAGGTATTAGTTTAGATTAATTAGGTGCTTAGAATAAAATATTCCCATAATATAAAACCCCATTGGTGTTCTGCATAGCCCAAGGTGGGGTAGTGCTGTTAGGGGGGGATGTGTAAGCCAGCCACACACTCCAGTGTCTCTAGCAATCAGCATCACTATCCAGAGGAGCCCTGTAACTTAAAAGGACATGCATATGACTCTCTCCGTAAAGAGGTTTCTTTATATGGGAAGATCCAGGACTGCTTCCAAAGTTGTAAGGCGTCAGAGAACAACAGTTACCTAATACATCACTCTGGGGTCTCACAAATCTGTTGCCATCAGTCTGAAGTTCACCATCGTCAAAATCATCATGCAGTGTTGCTGAAGCCAACAACTGAGGTTTCAAAGCACAAAGCTCCGAAGCAAAGGAGCAGTTGGAAGAGTTCTGTAGGAATGAGTAGAGGAGGATGCTGGCTCGGGTTTCCTGCAAACTTCTTTCGCCCTGTGCCAAGGAAAAGGAAAGAACACAGAAGTCAGGAGATGTTCCGAATTCTAGAAACAAATCATGCCAAGGAGCACTGTGTGTGGTCTTGCCGGATTGAAAAAGGCAAGAGCTATAAAGCTATTTATAAGCCAGCCTCATTTAATAAGTATTTACAATCATTTCAATGCATAAAATCCTCATGGCCTTGTTCCAAGGTTATATATATCCACAATTGTACTGTGCAAGGTTGGAAACTATATATTTTAGGGATATGCACAGTGAAAACTATCATGCTTGTTTTGTTTTGGGTTCTTTAAGAATTGTCTTTTTGAGGGGCTGCACTAGTCCTTTTGTGTTACACTAAAGGGAAACCTTTTGAGTCATTCATTTCTAACCCTAATGAGCAGATATGGAAACAAAAGAAATGTAAAGGTGTAATGTACCTCTCTTTTGTTAACCCAAACCATCTGTGTTTGACAAGCTCTTTTGGCAATGAAACTATATTGTTAACAGTCTCACTGTGTAATCCACAAATATTAATGAATGGTATCTCAAGATAACTATCCCTGAACACCAGACCTTTTTTTCTAAATAAGGCAAACTCACACCATATATCAAAGTAATTTTGGCTCCAACCTGATTCATTGTAGCTACTGAAACAAGGCAACGGGTTTATCCTCCAGAGGTCACAAGTCCTCCACCTGCAAAAGAATTACAAATCGATTTATGGGTCTCTTATTTAATGCTCTCTCTGCACCTCTAGCTTATATATGGCACTGAGTCAGTAAACTTGTCTAATAATCATAGATAAAATGCCCTGTTGTGACATGACCAACAAGAAGGTCCCTTCTGCAAACTATGGGACAAAACCTTTCATATGGCAATGAATCAAACACTATTGTTTTCGGATTCCGTTCACAGTACTATGGACCGAGAGACCCCTAAGCAACAAGCAGAACATCACTGGCTAAGTGGCAAAGGAATATTTTGCATGTAGAAGACCCAGGTTTGATTCCCAACAGAGCCAGTTAACAGAGCAGAGCTTCCAGGTTGTTTGACTGGTTCCTGTCAATCCAAGCAGACCATATGGAGCTGCGTGAACCAGTAGCAAGAAAGCCCCATAAACAGGATGACCTGTAAAAAGCTTCCTCCAGTGGACACCAAACTTTTAAAAGCACACACAACAATGCAGCTGTATAAATACACAAATGTGAGTTAGGCTGGATCAATCTGGAGACTAAAAGTAACTAGGAAGGTGCCCAATGCCTCAAAGGAAGGACCCAGGAAGATACCAACCTGACCCCATCTACTGGCCAGTGAAGGAGTAGTAGCCTGGAGATTATTCCCCTATTCCCAACAAAAATTAACATTAAAACTGGTTTCCAACCTTTTTTGAGTCAAACCCCCTTTTTGTAATAGTAGCATGTAACTCTTGCCACATTTGCACAAAAAGGCGTTTTTTAATAGGCAAAGAATGGAGAGGCTTCTTTCTCTCCCAAAGGGCCTGTTTCTCACACATGCTAACTTTAACATCCCTCTCCCAAAGTTCAAGGAAGAAATTGTTAAACAAGGGCTAAAACACAAGTAAGGCAGCCCTTGACACACACACCCCAGAAAAGACTTTGCAACCCTCTTTGGGGTCACAACCCCCAGGTTGGGAAACCCTGGTTTATAAGAACTCAGTGACGAAGAGCTGACATCTCAGAAGTACAGAGCTGGAAAGGTCCCTATGGATCATCAAGGCCAGCCCGTGTCAAAGAGGCCTGGTGGGGTTTTTTCCCTTGCCTCTTGGACTCCTCCCTTTTGTGCTATGGCTTTTAGACTAGAAGACCTCAAGTTGGTTGAGGGCATACTTGGCTGCCAGCTCTACAGGCACAATCCACAGGCCCTGCAAGCTTGTGAGGAGAAGTGAGCATGGAAAGCAAAGGAAATCTGAGGCGAAGGCCAGGAGTGCCGTTTTATTGCCTACAGAACACAGATGGTGGACAAGCTGCTGCAGAAGTGCCATGTTTATTTTCTTGCCCAAGAATATAGAAAGTTACACCTGCAGTAACTGCAAACAATTGGCCCTGCTTGGAAGAGAAGCTACAGCAGACTGAAGCCCATCTATCTATTCTTCAGCTCATGAGAGAAGTGTAAAGGTTCTGGGTAGAACGGATGCTCTCATGAAAGCAATGAAGGAAGGTTGCCTCTAAGGAGGAAAAAGATGACTATGTACAGGAGTGCAAGGACTCGGAGGACTGTTTCTCTGCTTATTAGGCTTTGTACATGGTGACTCTAAAAGAACTACCAATCCCATAACTCCATTGAGCTGTGGAGGGAAAAAAAATCCAAAAATCTCATACCTACTAGTTATGTTTAGAATGGAGAAGAGAAGGCTGGGAGGTGGTATGGCAGTTGTATTCAATTGTTTGATGGCCTGTCACAGAGTAAACGGAGTAAGCTTATTTTCTTTGTCTCCAGAGATTACACCCCCAAACTAAACATTAAGAAACCCAGAAAGTAAGAGCTGCTTGAAAGTGGAACAGACTATCTCAGAACATGGCGGGCTTTCCTCTGGTGGAGGTTTTTAAACAGAGGTTGAATGATTGTCAGGGATGCTTTAGCTATAGATTTCTAGCATGGGGTGGGGGTGGCTTCCCCTCAGTGATCCTTGGGAATCCCTTCCAGCTCTAGAATTCTCTGATTCTATAGCTTAGAAGGCAAGAGCTGCCTGTACTTACTGATCTTTGTCAGTGGCTCCAGGAACTTTTTTTGGCTCAAGAAAGGGTGAATTTCTGTAAACAACAAGCTGGGGCAAATAAAACCATTTCATTCTAGCACCTCAGAACATAAAAGAGTGGAAGCCAGATGTGCAGCACCTCATAACTGGAACATAACTGCAGAAATTATCCAGTCTTTTGCCATCATATTTCTTATACAACATGGACCACCTCCGAGTCTGTTGACCACTGCTGGCTAAATTCAAATAGTTTTAATTATACTGGGCAAGTTGTCACCACACTAATGTGTAAAGGGATTCTCTTCTGCGGGGGGGGGGGGGGCTGAACTTGATGATCCATAGGGTCCCTTCCAGCTCTACATTTCTAAGTTGATTATGATGATGATTACAGGCAAAAAGAAACTGTCAAGTCAAAGATGAATAATCAGGCCATGCAGCTATAGTTCTAAATACCTTGAGCACCCTCTACAGGAACTTATAATGTTCTGCTTTAGCATAGACAAAATAGTTCCACAGGAAATAGGACAGTGAAAGCATTTCCACTTCCAGGAAGTTATGTCTAAAATCATGTTGATTTTCTGCTACACTTTGTAATTGTGGTGATCCCCTCTCCCTCCAAAAACCTAACTGAACCCAGTAAGGTGGGATAGAAAATTTGTATCTTTTTTTTCCTGGACAATTTGTTTAAAAATGTTTATTTTATTACTTTAATTAGTAGCATATTGATATCAGTAACTTATGCCAATACATATACAATGGCATAAATCTTAGCAACAAACTGCTGTCAGTAAATGAGTCATTGCTTATACTCCTTGTTGCACACCCTGAATTATGAGACTGGCTCAGGACTACGAATTTGCAGCTAAAAATTATGCCACTTTACTTATACCAGTGTAAATAACCAATTCTGGCAATTGAATTGAGAAAATGTTCAAACTGAACAGCTTCAAAGTTATATTTAGCCCTCCAGAGCAGATGTGGGGGTTTTTGAACCCCAGAGGGCTGCAGAGCTAAGGTAGAGCTTAATTATGTCCTGACACTACTGTTATCATCATGCTGAATTTAGCATATGCTATCTACATGAGAGATTTTACTTTCTTGGGCTCCATGGTCACTGTGGATTATGACAGCAGCCATGAAATTAAAAGACGCCTACTTTTTGGGAGGAAAGCAATAAAAGCAATGATAAAACCTAGACAGCATCTTAAAAAGCAGAGACATCACATTGCCAACAAAGGTCCACATAGTCAAAGCTATGGTTTTTCCTGTAGTGATGTGTGGAAGTGAGAGCTGGACCATAAAGAAGGCTGACCGCCGAAGAATTGATGCTTTTGAATTGTGGTGTTGGAGGAGGCTCTTGAGAGTCCCCTGGACTGCAAAAAGAACTAACCTATCCATTCTAAAGGAAATCAACCCTGAGTGCTCACTGGAAGGACAGATCCTGAAGCTGAGGCTCCAATACTTTGGTCATGTCATGAGAAGAGAAGAAACCCTGGAAAAGACTGTCGGCACCATGTGTTCAATAGTGATTCTCAATTTGCCTGGGAACTTGGAGGGAGGTGGATGGCTTGTCCCAAGATTCTTTAATAAGGTCCAGCATCGCTGGTATGAAAGCCAGACTCAACAGAGGGGATTTATCCTGAGTTATATCGTCGAAGACAGGGTTGTGCTTAGGGGGAGGAAGTTGCTCGATATCGAGCTCCAACAACTTGGCCATCCAAAGAATGAGTTGGGAATAAGAGGTAAAGTCTTCAGAGGGGCACGAAGGATGAACATCTGCAACATCTGAATCCGGTGTCGGTAAATTCGACAGAGACTCCCTGGAAGCTTCAGAGGGAGGATCATGTTCAGAAGCTGTCAAAACAGAAGAATTTCCAGAGATGGGGAGGGTAGATGAAGGACAGCGTTGACGGGCCTGAGCAGTTGAAAGAGGGATTGGTGTCAGGACATGACGGGCAGATCGGGATCCAGACAAAGCGGTTGTGGGACGCGATGTTGAAGCCCATGTTACTGAAGAAGCGCACGAGCGCTTGGATGGAACAGGCTCGTGTTGAGCAGAAGCTGGATCGCATTGAAGGACATCTGGCTGAGATAGACGGTGTTTAGTTTTCTTAGTACCATAAGATTGGGTTGACAATAGGCTCAATGCTGACTCTGAATAGGAGAAGGCGACGGTGATGATTCAGGTGGGTCATAAACGTAGCAAACACTCTTGGGACACTCATAGTAATCCTGTTCACACAGTAAGCCTGTGAGGGCAGACCATTTTCACGGGTCCATTCTCCCTGCGGAAGGGGGTCACGACACACAGGCTGAATCTCAGCAGGAAGTGATCTGTCCACAACAGAGGGTGGGGGCTCACAGTGCCTATCATCAGATCATTATCCCCTTTTGCAGCCAAGTACATCAGGTCCAGAGTGTTTCCTGTGTTATTAATATATTTCAGTTAAGCCAACTTTTTACAACGCTTTCCTGGGGTGTTTGCCCTTACTTTTTCATGTCATGCTGCCTTCTGCTAGAGCATTTCAAATACCACAAGGGAAACAACACTAAGATCAAACTTAATCACCGACAACAAGTTGTATAGGAAGTGGACACTCCAAACAAAGCAGCCCCAAAGGAGTGGGAAATCACCAAAAGACCACACCACATTGTCTAATTTTTGAGTGGGGGAACCCACAGGAAAGAATTATTGGTCTGTGGTTTGAGCTTCTATTTTTCATTACTGTAGAAAGGAAATAACCTACAGCAGAGCTGTCAGTCTTAGAGTTCACAAACTGGGTTAAAATTATTAAACCAGACATCCTTATCTACTGCGAGCATACTAAATACTTTTAGATACAGACTCCATTAAAGCCATGGGGGCAGAAGGAATGTAGCCTTCCTCATACTGTGGGACCGCAACTGCCATTAGCTCTAGCCAACATAGGGAGATGATGGAAACTGTGGGACCCAATAACTGTACATCTCCTCTCCCTGCACTAAACACCCCATCCCTAGTAGGAAGTAGAATGGTGAATGCCTATTTCTGTATAAACCCGCCCTCCTTTAATCATCCCGCTTAAATGAGATAAACTTTAGGGATGTAGCTGGGACATGCTGATCAAACTGTGACCCTGCAGGTGTTGCAGGACTAAAACTCTCATTTGGCCCATAGTGCTTTAAGCACTATGAGGCAGTATATAAGCAGCACACGTTGCTTTAGTTCACACAGAGTGTGCTTTTTGTCATACATATGCCATGCTCTACTCAGTAAAGGTTTTTGTCACACCAAAGTGCTCATTCTCAGCTATGACACTCTGCCAAGTCCATGAGCAGATTGGCACACATCTGAAAGAATACTGAGGCACAATAGGGCCAACAGATAGCTTTACCAGAACCCAGGTATTGAATGGTTGGAGGGTGTACTTCGTCCAGGAATCTGGCATCATTAACAGCAAGAATCATAAAAAACATGTATACAAGATTCCTTTGCCAAGGATGTTATTGTAATTAAAAGGCAGGCAAAGACTAACACAAGTGATTTACAGGGTAAATCCTACTTGTAAGGTTCTTTGCTAATGTGAAGGAAACTAATACTGTAACCTAAAAAAAGTTTTAATCCTGGAAAAATATATACTACACAGAGAGTACATAAACCACAAACACAAAAAGTATGAAAGTAAACAACTTATGCTTATTTATAAAATGACCAGGTCTCTCATACAGGGTCAACTTGCACCGATAAGTAATAGGTTTCCAGATTTATTGTATACCTAAGGAGATTTGGCTTTGTTATAAATATGATAAATATAAGTTTCAGAGCCATTGTTGTTTACCAACCACACCCAACTCCTGTTCAGGAATTATGCCTGAAAATGTGAAAAGCTAAAATCATGGCAAGAGTTTAGAGATGAGCATGAATCAGAAAATTTGTGATTTGTTTTGATTCATGATTTATCACGGTTGATGAATTATGAATTAACAAATTTTTCTGAGGAATCAATTTTATCCATTTTTTTTACTTTAAAATAAAGTGGGCCCCAAAGCACCTAAAGACACCAACATTGCAGGGAAGCTTCCCCAGATTACAAACCATGTAAGTTTGGTGAAGTTTGGGTTTCGGATGTCCACGTTATACACCCACATGTAGCCTCCCCCCAGGAAAGTCCCCCGCAGGTATCTAGAGACACCAAAATAACAGGCAAGTTTTTACTGATTCTCCTCTACAATCCCTCCACGTTTGGTGAAGACTGGGTTTCAGACATCCAAGTTATACACCCACAAAGGGAAAGTTCCCTTTAGCAGCTGGCTTGGGGAAACTCATTCTTCACCAAACTTGGAGGGATTGTAGAGGAGAGTCCGTAGAGGCTTCTCTGTAATTTTGGCGTCTCTAGGTGCCTGCCCCACCACCCACTTTACAGCCAAACAAATTGACAAATCAAAAACTGTTAAAAATTTCTTGATTTGTATTTGTTGGACGCATTGATTCATATGAATACAAATTGACAAATTAGTGATTTCTGAATGAATTTGGTGATTGGTTTTCAATTTATGCCGACCTCTACAAGGGATTAATTAAAGAGTTCTCAAGTAGAAGCCTCACTATGCTGCTGCAGATGGCATTGCTTCACTTCTGCCTGGCTTAAATTACAAAAGATTTGGGCCAATAAAGAAAATACTAAAAAAAGTTAAATACTACAGTATAGGAAAGTGTAAGTTAGACAAAAAGGTGAAAACTACATTATAATAGAGACATACAAGAAGACTGCGAGCAAACAAGTTTAAACCTGAAATGTCATTTGTGTCACATTTTTATATATATTGAACCTCAAAGTGTGCTCAAAGCAATATAGAAAACTCATACAAAACAGTAAAACAGAATCAAGTTAATATGGCTATAATGTAAATAAATAAATAAATAAATACACACACACACACACACACACACACACACACATACACACAAACATATATACACATACATATATCTACATCTATATCTATCTATCTCTCTATATTCCAAGAATAGCAAGGAGAAAGAACAATTTAATCTCTTCATTTTGATAGTTTAGAGACATACTCTTTGTGGTTCAACAAAGATTTAAACAATTCCACTTGATTCATCCAGTAGAACTATCAGCAAATAATTAATTCAACAGAAACAGAGCTCATGCTGGCACTTTGAATTCATTAGATGAGAAGTTCACCGAATGATAATTGCATTTACCAACTGACAATTAGCAAAATCTGAACCCTAGTTGCCAAAATAAAAATATAACAGCATTTTGCTAAAAATGATTATGGCAGTGTAGCTTCTGCAACAATGAACCATTTAATGTGCAGAAGCTAGCATCTTAGACTGAACGTTTGGTAGTACAAAGCTTTCAGTTCAAATTATTTGATAAATTCTATAACATGGGGAGATTGGATGAAGAGTTATTTTAGACCGAAAGCTGAACAATTCATAAATGAAAATGTTGATCTGATGCCAGAAGAGCATCAACAGTTACAACGATGTAAAAGAATTAGCTTGAATCCTAAATATATTGCCTAGGTTTGTCAATGAGCTACTAACAGAACAATGCCCCGATTTTACCCATATTTGATATACAGTATGTCCATAATTTAAAATTATGCAACACTGCAATACGAATAAAGAAAGGAAAGGAAATGTTGATTCATCACAGCATAACTCCAGCAAGAGCAGGAAGAGACACTAAGGGTAAAAACATATTGACAACACGGGACATGCTTTTGAGACTGGGATGGTTTGATCCACATTGTTTTCTGTTGAGTACATGACATAAAAGTCACTGTGAAGCAGTCCAGATTTTCCCCTCCTCAAACCTGTAGTTTTGTTCCTCTGCCTCTACTTTTCTTTTTTAATCAAATGCCTTCACATTGGTTTAGATGGTGCGATTTTGAACCAATGTGGAAGGCTTTGTACCTCTTGTACTTCAAGCCATTTCAGCTAGCTCTAGCAGCAGTGAGAGAGGCAAGGCAGCGGGGGGGGGGGGCTGCCATTTGAATCCTCACCTCCTCACACCTACTGCCTGGGCCTGCTTTGATCTTCCCTTCCCACCCTGTTCTCTCTTTCTCTCTCTTTCTCTCTTTCTCTCTCTCTCTCTCTCTTTCTCTTTCTTTCTCTCTCTCTCTCTCTCTCTCTCTTTCTTTCTTTCTTTCTCTCTCTCTTTCTCTCTTTCTTTCTCTCTTTCTTTCTTCAGGCATGTTAGCCTAGTGCTGGGGCTGCTGGTGGGGGGAAAAAGAGGGGAGGGAGTTTTAAGGCAGCTCTGATGTAACTGTGCCTCCTGCAGATTTGGACAGCCAGAACAGAGCTGCTTTGAGGAGCTGGAAATGAAGCTGAAATGAAGACACCTGTCTCTCCACCAATTCCTCATGCTTTTTTTTTCTCCTTGGTCACCTATCTGGTCTAGTGCCAAGAAGACAAAGACAAAGGAAAGGACAAGATAACAAACACAAGACAAGAAAAAGAAAGGCAGGCAGGCAAGGCAAGAGGGAAACAAACAGACCCAGGCACCAAGTGTGAGGAAGATAGCATTTAAACTGTTAACAAGTTGCAAACAAGGCTGATTTACTCATATATCTCCCTGCTGGCAACTGTATAGTTGTCTAGAGTGAATTCACCTGGGGAAAACCAACTTCCTGGGTGCAACATCACAGCAAATTCATTTGCATTTGTCATACTGTGTAGTGGCATCCTAAGATAGTTTCTGTTACAAAGGTAGGAAAAATATGTATTCTCGAAGGCTTTCACGGCCGGGATCTGATGGTTGTTGTGGGTTTTCAGGCTCTTTGGCCGTGTTCTGAAGATTGTTCTTCTTGACATTTCGCCAGTCTCTGTGGCTGGCATCTTCAAAGGACTGGAGTAGGAACTCTGTCCATGCTCTGTTGTTGTTTGTTGGATAGTTGAGTATTTTTAGCTGTGGGAACAACTTTTGTCCTTTTCAGGAGATAGGGTGATCAGCGTGTTTTGTTGAAATAAGGGGGAGAGATTAGAAGGTCTAAAACTAAACAAGGCCTAGCTCCCAATACTGAAAAATACACCCTGCAAAAGGTCAACGAACTCTACCCAGCCACAAGGGCCAGAGATCATTGCACAAAAAAGACCAGCTAATGACACCCATCAATTACAGTGACAGATAATTTCTCCCACTTATCACAAAAACGCTGATCACCCTATCTCCTGAAAAGGACAAAAGCTGTTCCCACAGCTATAAATACTCATTTATCCAACAAGCAGCAACAGAGCATGGACAGAGTTCCTACTCCAGTCCTCTGAAGATGCTGGGCACAGAGACTGGTGAAACGTCAGGAACAACAACCTTCAGAACATGGCCGAAGAGCCCGAAAAACCCACAACAACCGTAGGAAAAATATTTTATGTCAAAATATTTAATTTATCTATATGCAAAGGTTATGATTTTCAAGCAGAGGTGGGATGGGAAGACGAAGACTGTGTTATAGCAAACAGAAATATAACTTTCTATGAGGTTCTACTGCAGGAAAAGTGCAGAAAAAGGTTGCATTTTCTAGACAAGTTAAAAAATTTTTAGAGTCTCACATTGAGTGCAAGGGAGTTTGTAATCCACATCTATCAAAAAACTGAAGCAGTCGATCCAATAGTTGGTCCCAACTAGAGTAGAACCTCTGAATGTTAATTGCATAGATGTCATCTTAAAAATCTTGTTCACCCAGTTAATCTAACTCTAGTTGAGACTAAAATTTGAATTAGAATTCTAAAGCTATTATTTCCCAAATGATCAAACGACTTTTCATAATCTCAAGAACAAAAGTCTTCTCTCCTCACCAAATAATTTTCAAGGAAAAACAATGTGCGAAGCTTTTTGCCAATACGTTGTTTCAGTCTCATAATAAAGACTGATGCTATCTCCCTAACTACCATGGAATAATATACAGTATCTTGTTTCCTTCAACTTCACTGAATTATACAACCATGGTGAAAGTAATAAAGCTATTTCACAGCTTGACATTTATGTCTCTTCTGATGATTGCTATGAGAGCCGAAGCCTGCATCCCTTCCCCTGTTGCTGGTACTAAAAATGCTTTTAAAAAAAGGCTGGAAGTCCCCTTCAGTTTCAAAAGGATATAGGGGGCATTTTGGTCAATATGAGGCAGATAAAAACTATACATTCTTCCAGGAGCACTGTTCATCTTTAATTTCTTTCCTTTTCCATTTGGGGACTGATGGAGCAGGGGAAAGACTCTTGAGCCACTAACATGGACAGGATATTTAGATACAGATTTCACAGGCAATCATTGTGGACAAATGGCCAGAAGAGTGGATAGAACTTGGAAGACCAGTCTTCAAATTCTCACCTAACCATAAAGAATCTGGAAAAGCCATGTGGTTCAGGACGTGGTGGTGCTGTGGGCTAAACCACAGAAGCCTCTGTGCTGCAGGGTCAGAAGACCAAGCAGTCATAAGATCGAATCCACGTGACGGTGTGAGCGCCTGTCACTTGTCCCAGCTCGCGCCAACCTAGCGGTTCGAAAGCATGCAAAAATGCAAGTAGATAAATAGGGACCACCTCGGTGGGAAGATAACAGCATTCCGTGTCTAAGTCGCACTGGCCATGTGACCACAGAAGATTGTCTTCCGACAAAACGCTGGCTCTATGGCTTGGAAATGGGGATGAGCACCGCCCCGTAGAGTCGAACACGACTGGACAAAAATTGTCAAGGGGAACCTTTATCTTTACCTCAGGATTACAAAAATACAAGAGCAGGGTGATATCTTTACTGAACCAATTTTTTTTTAAAAAATCAAACATACCACAAGCTTTTGTGGATAAAATTCCACTTCCTCAGGCTGGGCACCATCCCTTTAGAGGTAGTTTAGAAAAACTATGGGTAAGAGTCCCAAAAATTCATGTTGAGTCTGCCTCTTCAAACTACACCTAACTATGGAGATCACAGGGTGTCTTTAGGGGCATAAGTCACAAGTTGTCAACCATTGTGAAAATGATTATTGGTAGGGGAATATATCCCAATCCTGAGCTTTGTCGAGAAAATGTGGAATAAAAATGCAAAAGAAATAGGGGAAAAAATTGTAGAAAACCCTTCAAGGAAAGACCATTGGTGAGCCATGAGAACAGTTTTAAAAAGTACGAGTAGTCAAAAATGTAGCTGAAATGGGTCTCTTTAAGAATACATGGTGGATAAGAATGTGAGCTGGGAACTCCCTGGTTTGTATTTTCCAGCAAGCATCAACTCCCTGGTGACTTTAAACAAGCAACACTCTTCGAGACTCAGCATTCTCATCACAAATATAGGAATTTAACAGTGGCATACTTTATAGTAATAGTGGAAAAATACAGGCCATGAGATGCATGCACCCCACTCCCATTTTTTGTGGCTACTGGTACTCTCATGCACCTTCAGCAGTACATTTATCTTCTAGAACAAGACATCCCTACATCTGCACCGTCCTCCCCAGAAATTTTATTTAATGAGATTTTCTTTTTAAACACCAAACGTTTCAAAGCTTACCCTAGGAATTGTGACTAAGCAGCATCTATATGCCAAGAATCCAAAGATCGCACACTGTAAGATATATGAATGCTCCAAGATCTTTCTCTCACCATCCACTGCTATTTTCTATGACTCACATACAGTCATGTGAAAAAGAAAGTACGTACACACGCTTTCAATTCTTTAGTTTTACATATCAAGACATAATAAAAATTATCTGGTCCTTAGCAGGTCTGAAATTAGGTGAATACAACCTCAGATGAACAACACATAACATATTATACCATACCATGATTTATTTTACACAAATACAGTGGTGCCTCACAAGACGAGCGCTTCGTTTTAAGACGAAATTGCATAACGACGCAGTTTTTGCAATCGCAAAATGATGTTTCCTATGGGTTTTTTTCGCTTTGCGATGATCGGTTCCCTGCTTCGCTAACTGATTATCGCAAAATGATTTTTGCACAGCTGATCGGTGGTTTCAAAATGGCCACTGGGTAAAAAAATGGCCGCCAGCTGTTTTCTGGGACAGATTCCTCGCTGCACGGCTGCGCTATGGAGGATCTTTGCTGGACGGTGAGTGAAGCCCATAGGAACGCATTATTCGGGTTTTAATGCATTTCTATGAGCTTTTAAAAACCACTTTAGGATGTTTTCGTTCTACAGCGATTTCGCTGGAACGAATTAACATCGTAATGCGAGGCACCACTGTACAGTAAAGCCAAAATGGAGAAGCCATGTATGAAAAATGAAGTACACCCTTACTGCTTCCATAGGAATTAAGAGGCTAAGTAGCAGCCAGGTACTGCTAACCAAATGCCCTTGAGTAATTGATCATACCCAAGTGTGATGACCTCTATAAAAGCCGAAGTTTTAGCAGTTTGCTGGGCTGGAGCATTCAGGTGTGTGTTAACAGAATGCCAAGGAAGAGACACATCGGCAATTGTTGTAGATAAGCCATTGTTGCAGCCCATCAGTCTGGGAAGGGCTATAAGGCCACTTCCAGGTAATTTAAAGTCCATCATTCTACAGTGAGGAAGATTATACACAAGTGGAAAATATTCAAGCCCATTGCCAATCTTCATAGGAATGGACATCCAAGCAAATTCACGCCAAGATCAGACTGTGCAATGTTCAGAGAAATTGCAAAAAACCCAAGAGCAACATCTTAGACTCTACAGGTCTTAGTTAGCATGTGAAGCGTTAAAGTTCATGATAGTATAATTAGAAAAAGACTTAACAAGTACAGCTTTTTTGGAAGGGTTGCCAGGAGAAAGCCTCTTCTCTCCAAAACTAACATGGCAGCACAGCTTAGGTTTGCAAGGTTGCATCTGGACAAACCACAAAACTTCTGGAACAATGTCCCTTGGACAGATGAGACCAAAATGGAGATGTCTGGTCATCATGCACAGCCCCACTTTGAAAACCAAACACAGCATATCAGCACAAACACTTCATATCAACTGCCAAGCACAGTGGTGAAAGGGTGATGATTTAGGTTTGTTTTGCAGCCACAGGATCTAGGCACCTTGAAATCATTGAGTTGACCAGGAACTCCTCTGTATACCATAGTATTCTAGAGTCAAAAGTGAGACCATCTGTCTGACAGCTAAAGTTTGGCTGAAATTGAGTCATGCAATAGGAAACTGATCCCAAACACACCAGCAAATCTACAACAGAATGGCTGAAAAATAAAAGAATCAAGGTGTTGCAAGGGCCCAGTCAAAGTCCAGATCTCAACCCAACTGAAATACTGTGGCAGACCTTAAGAGAGTTGAGCATAAACAAATGCCCAATTTGTTTCTCAATGAACTGAAGTAAGTTGTAAAGAAGAGTGGGCCAAAATTCCTCCACAATGACGTGAGAGACTGATAGTCGTACATAAAACAGTTACTTGAAGTTATTGAATCTAAAAGTGATACTGCAAGTTACAGAATCATAAAGTATACTTAGTTTTTCACACATGACTTCTTCATTTTGGGCTTTATTTTTCTTAAATAAATCATGACATGGTGTAAAATGTCATGTGTTGTTGTTTATCCAATTTTCAGACCCACTAAGAACCAGGAGATTTTTACTATGTCATGATATATAAAAACCACTGAATTCAAAGAGTGTTTTTTTTTCATAGAATTGTATGCCCTTCCCCTTCACAATCCTTATAAAATGTGTAAGAAAATGCTTTTACACCACTGTGAATGATGTACTGTATCACTCTTCAGCTGCTACAGAAATGGGTTATTTGCAATCAGGGTGAATTTGATTTAAATCACCATTTAAATGTAAAAAAAAAATTTAACAGAAAATCAGTTTAAATTTAAATCAATTTGATTTTTTAAATCATTCATTTTTATCCACCCTGTTTGCAATATTATTTCCCCCGACTGATGTGCCTCACAAGATACTCTCAAAAAGATTTATAGGATCTTTTACTCTGCCATATCAGGCTGCCTATTTTTTTGTTGTTGTTGTTAAGGCTTTGATCCCTGTATCATTGCCATCTAAGGAACATGAAGACAGAGACAGGGACTTATTGTTATGCCCAGGTCCACCACATCATGTTTTATCATACTGACTGCCTTAAATATTATTTATGTAAGAACACATATCTCTGAAGGGAAGAATAAAAATTACTCTAAAGGAAACAAATCATATCAAGAGCCTAAAACTCAAGTTTTCCAGTAATTATTTATTTTCAGTGCTCGAGTTCTTATCTGTTCCTTAAGAATTCCTATCTTTTTATGCATACATCACTTTGACTACAAATATTATAAACAAGCTAATCTGCTTGCCAAGATCTGTTGTCATTTAATATTATGGTATTTTGAAGTGTTAAGTCTGTATGTCCCCATTCAGAATGGTGAATAACAAAAAAAATTGTTAACAAAATATTTTAAAGAAAATCACTTTTAAGTGACTGCATTTATTACCTGAAGGGTAGAATGGCACCAACAGATTCCATATGACAGTATGTAATCATCATAGCCAAGAAGAAATATATGTTCAAGTAAACAAGATAAAATGACTCAGGTGCCAAAGGTCAGATTTATTAAGAAAGTGTGCTGTCTGTATTACACTTACAGATACACTGCTTAAATACCGGGAAAACAAAAAAATTAGCACTTCACGGAGTATAAAATCAGATGGAGTTTTCTGACCATCCAAAAGGAAGACTAATTACCAATTATAAGGTAAAAGACAGTCTGTTTCAATAATAGCAATTATATTGAGATGAAGTACCTGCCAACCTAACAGTTTGAAAGCATGTAAAAATGCGAGTAGATAAATAGGTACCACCATGGTAGGAAAGTAACGGCGTTCCGTGTCTAGTTGTGCTGGCCACGTGACCATGGAAACTATCTACGGACAAATGCTGGCTCTACGGCTTGGAGAAAGGGATAAGCACCACCGCCTAGAGTCTGACACAAATGGACAAATTGTCAAGGGAAACCTTACTTTCTAAATGTCCATCTAAACATGTATAAATTTGGTCTCCTTTAGACAGAATAAATGACAAACAAAATATGATTTCCCCTTCCTCATGACTTCAGAATCTGCCAAAAAATTTTACACCTCTAAGCATATCTACAGCAACTAGTTCCACACACTGATTGTGAGAAGGAGTCAGTTAATAAATGGCCTGAAGTAATTTGAATTTATGAGCTAAAAACCTTAGCTGCTCCTTACAAAAATAACACCAAAAAGGGTAGAAACACTGGCCAAAATAGGGAAAATATGAACAGAATATTCAAGCAATTCAACAAAGGTATCTATTACAAAGTATCTACTCATTAAAATTCCTAATCTGCCCTCCCATATTCATGGAGAAAATCATATATTAATGGAGCAACAAACTGGGGAGGGCAATGACCAATAACTGCAAACTGCTTAAAACCCCAGAATGCAAACAGTAACAGAAATTAATCATTCAAGAGAATTCTGATTTTGTGTATAGCACAAATCCATAACTCATGATGCATCTAAGAGGTCCACAGCTCCAGTAAATCCAAAGAGTTCATGAAAGAGAACAGTGTCTTCTGCAGACTACCTGCAGCTCAGGATACCAAACTGTTCAATTTTCATAACCCACCCCAATCCTGCTGTTTTCCCCAAGAACATACAGTGAATTAGACCAATGTTTCCAGGTGTTCTTGGACTGCAACTCCCAGATACCGCAGCCAGCAGAGCTGGCGGTGAAGGCTTCTGGGAATTGGAGTCCAAGAACACTTGGGTCACCCGAGGTTGGGAACCACTGAATTAGACAATGGACAACTGGAGTTTCATTAACCAAATCCATCAATAAAGAGAATAATGTGTCAGTATTAACAAAATCAACATACAAATGACATACACCATCAACAGGCTCAGAACCTTTGTGAAGCAAATCGCCATTTTGAAACAGGAGGAGGCATGAGTTGTCCTGTGGCAGTAGAGAGCATCTCCCTCCACTTTGCCACTCTTACATGCAAATCATGGGTTAGAATAGTTGGTCGGTCATGTGGGAGGGAAGCAACCAAGGACAGGAAAAGGTTCAAATTCCTGACACTGTCTCAAGCCTTACAGGCCTTTAGCCACATTATGGGGGGGTGGGGAACCCAACACCTGAAATACTATCACATTCAGGTGTGAGCAAGAACTAAAACCCAGAACAGAGCTAAGGTGATAGAGACCATTCAATTCAAAGTAAAGATTCTACGCCACCTCCCTCCAATGGTATTTCTAGTCTTCAAAGTAATTGAATGCTGCACTGTATCACAGCAGAGGATTTAGGGATAGTACTGTGAGTAACAGCCTTGTGTCACCCAATCCACTCTTGATACTATACAGCATTTATTTTATTTGCTGGTTATATTTATATCCCAGGCACCCTTCCTCCAATGAGCTGAAGGCCATGTACGTGGCTCTCCTCCCCATTTTATCCTCACAACAACCCTGTGAGGTGAGTCAGACTGAGACCATACATAACCGGCTGAAGGTTATCTAATCATGGTTCAAAGAGGATTTGAACCCAGGTGTCTTGAATCATAGTTCAACACTGTAAATACCATGCCACGCCGGCCTCAGATGAATCATTGTGAGAAATGGAAGCTACTCCTAATCGGTTGTCCTTTGTCACAGTGGTACTGTGGTAAACACAAAAAGGTCACTATTGGCTTGCTTAAGAGAATCCTGTGGCAGGAATATCTGAGGAAATAAAAGGTAGAGTTATGTAATAGTTAGTTCTGAGAATCAGAAAGTACTGTGGGATATAAACTATGGGATCCCAGCAGTGCAGGCTGGCAAGCAAATGAAGCTAGGGCAGAGATGAAGAAATGCTGGCCCTCCCGATGCCACTCCCAACAGCCCTCAACACTGGCAAGACTAACTAAAACCGACATGACATTATAGTCCAACACATGGAAGGCTGTATGTTCACACACCATTATGTAGTGCCCAGCAATCGGAGGCGGTGCCCAACATATAGCTGGCAGGGAGTGGAACATCTCCTTCCAGCGGCTTCTTCCATGGAGAACCTGCTGTAAGGGGCTATCTATACTGCAGTGTTGCCTGCGGGTTTTGAGTGGCCAAGGTCCCACTCTGCTTAACTGCCTTTCCTGTGGGCTCAGCTGAGGACAGCCAACAAGTGGCCGCGCTACTGCTCCTGCACATGTTTTGTTGCTCACTTGCCCAATCACGTCCATTCTTATTGGAAGAGGGTGTGCAAGAGGTGGCAAAAAGACCCAAGGGTGCTCCAGCAGGGAAGATGAGGCCCCTTGGACCACGCACAGGCCTCAGGTGGCGCTCAAGGATGGAGAAGCACATGCACACACACCCCAGCATGATCTTGAGGGGAAAAAACAAAGTATAGATATTTTAAATAAATCAACCAACATATGTGCCTACCTTGGGATCTCTCTAACAGCCTGCAAGCTTCACAGAAACAAAGTTCTGGCTTGGGGAGTAAATACCATTACTGAATCAGCAGAAAGTCACAAGAGAGGGCAAGCTTTTGAGTTCTATCAGAACGTTTGGTCTCAAAATTCCTGCTATTAAAAAAAAAAAAGGCGGGAGCAGGTGTCATGCCAATGCTTCCTAATGCAGACTGCTGGCGAGGCAACAGGGAGCTTCCTGTGGCAGTGGCGAGGGGGGGGGGTTCAAGGCACCCCTTCAGAGTCTCTATTTCTGATTATTTATCTTCTCCAGGCATTCAAAAGCGGGGCTCCTTCCCCCGCAACCTGTGCATAGGTACAGTACATTGCTTTTTGGGACGGACCACAAGGCGTGGCGCCCTGATCCCTCAGGCCGGCTGGACCGAAGCAGGGGGCCTGGGAAGCCACCTCTCCCGCTCTTCCTCGTGGTAATAACGAGTTACGTCATCGGTATATCCACCAAGGGGGGGGGATTCCTCCTAACAAAAATACAACAATGGTGCAACACACGACGCCGGAAACCCGAATAGCACCCGGCCACCCGCTCAGATGAGGCTAAAAATAGAACCGGGAAAAAAAAGTAACTAGCCAGTGTTATAAAACCTTTGGAAAACGCTTCTACAAAGAGGCAATCGGCTTCAGAGGGCGAACATCTTCCCTCGGGGCCCACCTATAGCGGGACGCTGTGCTGGTAGGCGGGGATTTCCCCCTCGGAAGACCCGGCCTCCCGACATGCGTGTCCAGCCATTCGCCGCGAAAAACAACATCCGAGGTTCCCCCCAATAACGTCCACACCGTTTCTGATTGCTTCGAAGACAATGGCCGGCGTGTGTTCAGAGATGCATCCACAATATTAAACAAGAAACACAGCAAGAATCCTGTGGCGCCTTAAAACTTACACGTTTCATTAGCATAAGCTTTCCTGGGGCTACAGTCCCCAAAACGTGTGCTAAATAAAACGGGCCAGCCTCCGAGGTGCCACAGGTCTCTTCGACGGTTTTGCTGCAATAGACTGCCCCGCTTTCCCCCCCCTCGAAAAAAAAGCATAAGTCAAGTGAAGGGCTGGACCAGATCAGACGACCAGCTCCCTTCTCTCCTGCTTCCAGTTCCGATGGAATTGCAAAGATCGGCTCGGGAAGGGCGTAATTTGCCGCAGAGTTCTGTAACACTTCGAAGCCCGCGCAGCTAAAAGGGCACCTACCTACCCGATGCCGCACACGCCCTTCATGTTCCCATTGAGAGCAACGACTGAGGTGGGAAGAGGACGAAGCGGGGGAAAAAAGGTGACGAGAAGGGCAACGACCGTCAAGCGCCGCGTTGAGAAAAGATGCACAGAAACAGGAGTCAAAAGAGAGGCGAGCAAAGAAAAAGAGCAAGAGCTCTGTGAAAGCCCTCACCTTGCAAAGCCGCTCGAGCTTTCAGCCAAAAGAGCGCCACAACTTGCCTTCTCCCCTCCCAGCCGGTGATTTCTCGCACACACACCCCGCCTGACTTCACTTCCTTCCAGCCCGTTTCTCCCACTCGCTCCGCCTTCAAAGAAAGGCCGCTTTTTAAAGCGGGCGGGCCGCTTTTCAATTGGCTTGAATGTCTTGTTAAAAGTAGAGTCAGACATGGCGGCGTGTATTCATGGCTTCTTTGGAGGCTGCCCTTAGCCTGTCTCTGTTAGATGCTTCATAATCCTCGACGCACTTCCTTGAAAGGCATACGTGTGCGAAGAGGGTGGGATGTAATCCGTGAAAACTCGCGCTGGAATAAATAGTTTAGCATTTAAAGGAGATATACTACTCCAACCAACCAACCAACCAATCAATCAATCAATAAAAGTATCTAAGAGGGGAGCCATGTTAGCCGGCTGCAACAGGCATCCTGAAGATATAAGGACTTGACATAAGCTTTTGGAAACTTATTAGATTCATGAAGTGTGACCTCAGTAAGTTGATAGTGATTCGTGGAGATGCCACAAGAGCCTTTGAAATGTTGCGTGTATGTGGAATGGAAATGCAGAAGGTTTCATCATAATGAGAATCCTAAAAGTGGCCATTATTTATTTATTTATTTATTTATTTATTTATTTATTTATTTATTTATTTATTTATTTATTTATTTAATGCCCTGCCTATCTGGTCCTAGGACCACTCTAGGTGGCTAATCCCCACTGGAGGTTGCAATCCACCATCTAACAGTGGGCTATTTGCTAGGAAAGAAGATATAGTATATACTGCACATAAAAGTAATTTTATGTATATATTTGTTGCATTATGCTATCCAGTTGGAAACATAGGGCTTTCAAGCTAAGTGAGATATTTAAGGAGTGGTTATTCCAGAGCTCCAGTGAATTTCCATGGCTGGCCTTAAATTATTTTGTTTTTTATTTTTTTTAAGTTGCCACTAGAGAGAAAAGGTCTGGGGGGGGGGAAATCAGATAAATAAATAATATTTCTTATTTCTGTACTAAGTGGGTCATCATCCTTTCCATACATTCTTCCAGTCATCACTGCAACACCCCCATAGAGGTCAGATTTGTAACCTCAGAGAGGTAAGCTGTGTTAGTCTGTTGCAGTATGTGTAACGGCGACAAATAAAAACAAACATTGTGACACGCCTCTATGACTAAGTCTCTCAACCAGAGGTATCAGAAAGGACATCAATACTTCTGGTTTTGGTTTACTTATAGTTCTTGTAGATGTGGGGCTGAGTAGCAGCACCCCAACTTAAGACCATTTGCTGAGAGTTCCTACCAGTTGAAAATATTTGAACCAGGAAGTTTCTGGTTCACTGGTGAGGCTGTAATGCTAAGCACACTTCCATGGGATACACCCAGGGTGATCCACAACACACAGTCTCCGCACATATTGTGACTGTGAAGGAAGCAATGAAGGCCTTACAGATGAATGGGTGTGATGCTTCCTTAACAATTGTGACACTGACTTTCAGCTCAGCTGTTTTACTTAATGTGTGCTTCTTCGAGATGTGGCCTCTAGGCCCAGTGAGAAAGAATGTGGGAATTTCCCTGTTGTACAAGTGAGCTGTGGCACCAGAGGAATCCTCCTATGCTCTCCAGTGATGAACGGACAATTGGAAATACTTTTAGAAATACCAGGAGTAAATCATTAAACCACATTCTCAAAGCCTTCCTATAACCAATTTTAAATTCACCTTAAGAGTATACCTGGCAAATCTTTGCTATTAATTTTTGGGACATTACTTTATAATTTTTTTGTACTGCCCATAAGTGTATGCATGAAGAAAGTTTTTTTAATCCATGAAAGCTTGTGTTAATTGTTTAAGACAGTAGTCTAATAAAGGTCTCACCTTTTTCTACTTTCAGAAAATAATGCATGGAGGTACTTTCCTTGCTGAATCATGTGTTGTTGCAGCAGTAACAGCTGACTGCTGTGTTTGTGTTCCAAGAAAAGGTATGATGGATGTATTGGACTTTCACCTCTTGTGTATGGTTATAGTTTATTACTCCCCACCCCCCAAAAAATTACTGTTACATCCAAAGATCTCAAGACAGTGAAAATGATGCTTCCCTACCTTAATTGAAACAAATCTGTGAGACATGTCAGACTTGGGAATGTGTGATGGCCCAAGGTGGCAGTGAGTTCCATAGGTGAGTGCACATTTTAACCCAGATCCCATAGGTCCTAGTCCATTGTATTTTGAACATATGAGGAAAAGTAGAAAGGGCCTGGGAATTACAGTTATGCTAGGAAAATTTAAGGCAGTAGGAAAAGAGGAAGACCAAACATTTAATAGATTGACTCAAAAAAAATTATGGTGTTGATTAGAGCAAAGCTGTTGTGGCATGACTTTTTGGAGATCACTAATAATCAGAAGTGACTTGAAAGCATGTATTAACAAATAAGTAATTGTGTACTACTCTATTAATGGGAAAATATAATGGCTTTTTGTTTCACAATATCACAACAAAAGAGACAGGAAGTTGCACCAGATTAGATGTGTACACTGTTTTTTTAATGTTTGGTTAGAAAAAATTGATTTAATACTGATTATTATTTTTATGTTGATAAAACTATTTTAAAAATTATCTTTGCCTTTGCTATCTTAGGAATGGTTGACATCACACAACAAAACAATTTAAGAAGAAGGGAATGGATTATTCAGCATTTTTCCTGCCTCAAGTTCAACAGGTTTATTACTGGAAAATAAAGAAGAGGTTAGCATTTTTTGGACAAGACATTAACAGTTTCCTCTTTTGTATCAATAGAAAGTGAAACCCATGGCTGTTCTTGGAATTTATCCTAGCTGGGGATATATGCACTTTGCCTTCATTTCAATTGGGTGAATTACTTTAAAACAAAACAAAAAAACATCATACTGATGTAAGGCATGGAACAGACATAATTCACTTCCTCCTTGGGCAGTTCACTGTTCTCCCCCCCCCCTCCCCACTGGGCCTGGGTAGAGGGCAGAGTAGACTGCATGGGAAAACCCCATGCATTTCCTTTGCCTGCTCTGAACTGTACTGTCTTTGCTGGTTAGTGATATAATTCTACCTGTTTTCTAGTGCACAGAGGTCAAAATATAATTGCACAACTTATCAGGGAGTCTTCTTGGACCAGGTTATGAAAAAGGAAGGAGAGAAAGAACCGAGATGGAAAGAGAGCATATTAAAAACACAATTTCTCTTTAACATCAGTATGCCTTCAAATCCAATCCCAAAGCTTTTTGCTATTTTGTGCACCAAAACCAAGGGCTTTGTCTTGTCACTTAGGAAAGTGTACTGACCTTGTTGGGTGGGCTTCCTCGCTGAAACTCTTCCCTACAAATAACAACAGCAACAACACTGGTGTATTAATTCAAAATCTTTGTGATATTCTGAGCCATGGGTCATGCGCTTTGTGTCATCTCTCATAAGTATGTGACTGCTATAAATGGTAAACCTTCCTTCCCTCCACTGATGTATCACTAGTACAACATTCAGATATAGATTTGGAGTAGATACTGCATTTCAGAGCACTCCCCTCATAAGTCAAGAAAATGACATCAGATTTTACTCTAGGGATGCGGACATTATGATGTTGGACTTAAATATCTGATGTTGATGTTTAACCTGCATTCAGTTTAAAGCAATCCAGGCACCAGGATAGTCAAAACAAGACTTATTGTGAATGTAATGGACTTGTTACTGCACAACACTTATTTTGTACTATAACAAAACCACAACAACAGTGTTCTGGCACATTTTAGCATAATTTTTAGGGATTATCATTTTCAAATACATAGAATATACAGTATTGAAGACACAGGTCTATATGCAAGTTTGATCTCCCTAACCATACCTATCTCCTGAAATGCATGAATGCATGTGCTAAAACATTTCTTCTTCCTCTTCTTGTTGTTGTTCTTTGTTTTTCTGAAGCAGACTAATACAGAAGCAATTTTGAACATTTTGCACTGTTCATATATTTATTGCTACCACAACAAACACTACCATTATTGCTAGTACAGTACCATTATGCCCAATACTGTGTAACTGCTTCATAAATACAACTATTATCCTGAATCCATACTCATCATTCCACTTTATTTCACTTTAATTACATTAATGCTTCTTTCAAATGTTCAAAAATCTATGAAATAGCACCATCTATCTGCTGTAAGAGGGGCTGTGTGGGGATATTCAAATTTCACTTTGTCTCGTAAAGGTTCCCCTTGACAATTAAGTTCAGTTGTGTCCAACTCTAGGGGCTGGTGCTCATCCCCAATTGTAAGCTGAAGAGCTGGCATTTGTCCGTAGACACTTTCCGTGGACAGGTGTCTGGAATGACTAGACACAGAATGCCATTATCTTCCCACTGAGGTGGTACCTGTATATCTACTTGCATTTTAATGTTTTTGAACTACTAGGTTAGCAGGAGCTGGGAGAAGCAACGGGAGCTCACCCCATTGCATGGATTCAAATTGCTGACCTTTTGATTGACAGGCCAGTTGCTTGGCAGTTAAAACTGTAGCACCACCCACATCCCCAGCAATTTGTTTCTAGCATGGGCAAAATATTAACCCCTGCATAATCAGTGCTAATATATAAAGCAGGGTAATTAAAGAAAAACACATACATTCTCTATGTATGTTTACTGTCATTGCAGTGTCGCTGAGAAAATAATACACAGTAGTTTGCTTCACTGCATTACTTGTATGTCTCAAGGTGCGAGTCACTGTTAAAAGAGTAATGTTTAATGTTTAGGTTATTCCCACAGACTTGAGACCCTGACAATTTCTTGCAGGTTGTGTGAAGCACATGATGTTTACTGACCCCCTTGAAATCTACTGAATTAAGTCCCTAAAAATTAAGAGATGACCATTCAGTGTGAGCAAGG
Source organism: Pogona vitticeps (assembly GCF_051106095.1). Classification (NCBI taxonomy): domain Eukaryota; kingdom Metazoa; phylum Chordata; class Lepidosauria; order Squamata; family Agamidae; genus Pogona; species Pogona vitticeps. Next base: position 180,777,939 of record NC_135787.1, read on the forward strand.
AGAAGGTGATTGGCCAGGGCTCAGCCAATCATTATTTGCCAGGTGGGTTAAAGGGAAGGGAAAATGAGTCTGAGGGAGAGTTTTCAGCTGAGAGAGTTAACAGTCAGAGGCCTACAGGGAGGTTGATGCATAGTTTACCAACATATGGTACTAGTATGGGTTTCCAAGAGAATTGTCTATCATGGCCACATTGTTACAAATGAACTTGTTACAGTTAGAAAGTTGGTTTTTTAACACACAAGAAACCGCATGACTGAGAATTCTGTTACATAACCACTACGCTTCATAAATAACATACATTATTATTTATTTTACAATGGAATCAGTTTAGCTCTTATGTTTGGGGCTTAAGGATAGCCCAGCAAAGGGTTTAGAGAGTTGGAAAGTTATTAGGCAGGCGGGCTGTTAACATATTTTGGTGGCAGCAGTGGGATACAAAGTATCCAATAGAAGTTTTATTTTGAAAAGCCAGGAGAGGTATGAGAGAAATAGTGGTGGGCCAGCGTGGAGTACAGTCCAAAAATCTAGGAATTATTTTGGACCTCCTGAAGTGGTCTTGGACAAATCCTAGGTGAATTTATAAACCTGGTGGCTAGAAGGAGAGTTGGGATTTATTTCAAAAAGGTCAGCTGCCCTGTTGGCTAACATGATTCTCTGAGGTATAATTTTATGGTAAATGGTGGGAGAATCAGTGGAAAGTTGGGGGAGACCAAGTTAATTAAGCAGTGTTCTCCTGAAGTAAACCTTTTGGGTAATGTAAAGAGATGCTGGAAAAATAAAACAAGCCAGCAGAGCAGTTCTCTGAGGTAGACGTCTAAGCTAAAAGTGGTAAGAGAATTGCTGAAAGACTGACTGAGCCAACTACCATTAGTGCAGTAAACTCCTGAGGTAAAATTTTTGGGTAAAGTAAGGAGCCACTGTGAAAGCTTAATCTGGATAAAGAAACAAGTACTGTATCAGGATCAGTTTGAATATTTTCTGAGGTAAAAGCTTTAAGGCAATAGTAAGGAAATATGATTGAGGAAGTAGACCAAGCTGATGCTGAGAGAATGGATGGGATTCCACTCACAAGCCCTATGGTTAGTGAGGGCCCATGGGATTTAGAAGTGTGGACATTTGAAAATAATCTGGAACAGGAGAAAGAAATAATGTTAAGGGCACTGGAATTAAAAGAAAAAGAAATTAAAAGGAATTAGAAAGGGGAAAAAACAAAGGCTAGAAATAGAAAAGGAAAAAAATAAGGTTGAGAGGGAAAGAAATTTAAGTTAAGGATGAGGGAATTGGAAATAGCAATCCTGTCCTCAAATAATAACACAAATAGTAATGCAAATAATAATCCTCAAATTAATTTAAATAGATTCCCTAGATATTACCAGGGATATACAGTAATGTTGAATCCTTACTCACAAGCTTTGAGAAGACTTGTGTTGAATGTTGTGTTTTGTATTATGGAGACAGAATGGGATACCTGATCACAAATTGATGGTAACTAGCAGAAATTTATGGGGAAATGAAAATATAAGAGGTTTAGGATTATGAATTGTTTAAAACCAGAGTAAAACAAAGATTTGATCAAACAGTTGAACAGCACAGGAAGGAGGTAAGAAAAATTGAGAAAAAAATCAGAAATAAATTACATGCAGGTTGGATGCAGACTGGATTATTTATTAAACAATTGGATGGAAGGTTCAGGAGTGAAAACTAAGGAAGACCTAATTAATTTAATAGTGCTGGAACAATTTTATAGAACAATTCCTTATGAATATAGATGACATATACGTACAAGATAAAATGTGCCAAATTGTTGCTCAGGCCATGGAACTGACTGACAGACTAGTGACCCTGAGAGAATTTAGGCCTCCATGGTTCAGTGAGAGGAAAACTGGGAAAACTGGATCACAAGACAAGACCAGGGAAACCTCTGAAGGAGAAAAGGCGGGACCCAGAGAGAAATCACCTCATCTTAATGAGGGTACAAGAGAAAAACAGCTGGAAAAAGATAAATGGGGGAAAATGTAAAATTTGCTTTGTCTGTCAAAAATCTGGGAACATCAGTTATACCTGTTCAGAGAAAAATGCCAAAGAAAAACCTAACTCAGGAAAAGTTGTTTATTAAGTTTCAACATTTCAGCCTTCAGAAAGTAGCCAGATACAAAATGTGAAGCTAGCAGGTAGGTTGCCATGGAAACAGGACTGACAAGTGCGGGAGAAGCTAGTCAGGGCCTGAAGTAAAACACTGCCTATTCATTACAGTGGATCCAGAATTAGCACAGGAGTGTGGCCAAAGGATTAAGGTTGGGGACAAAGATATCTGGGGTTTAAGTGACACGTCTCCACAAACGTGTGTGTGCCACTCTGATGTGATCCCAAAAGAAAACATATTACCTAACAAAACAATTTTACTGAAAGGATTTGGATCTCTACCATTTAGAGCGCCCCTGGCTAGAGTGAATATTCAATATAAGAACTGGTCAGGTATGTGATGGGCAGTCTCACTCAGTGTCAGCAAGTAGAAGCTGATTGGCCAGGGCTCAGCCAATCATGACTTGCCTGGTGTGTTCAAGGCAAGGGAAAAGGAGTCTGAGGGAGAAAGTTTTAAGTTGAGAGTGAGTTAACATTCAGAGGTCTGGAGGGAGGTTGATACATACGTAGTTTATCAGCATAGTAGTATGAGTTTCCAAAAGAGAATTGTCTGTCATGGCTACATTGTTACAAATGAACTTGTTATAGTTAGAAAGTTGGTTCTAACACACAAGAAACTCCACGACTAAGAATTGTGCTGTATAATCATTAGGTTTCATAAAATAAAATACATTATTGTTTCTTTTACAGTTGAATTAGTTTGGCTCTTAAGGATAACCCAGCAAAGGGACTAGAGAGTTGGAAAAGTTATTAGCCAGGCGAGCTGGTCACAGCCATTTTCCATATATTCAAGGAGCATAGTCTAGAGAGACCTTAGATGCATTTGTCCCCAGCATTCACAAGTGGTCCAGATATGTCATAATATCACCATCTAGGTGTATAAAGACTTCACAAAGTACTTAAGTTAGGATACGTTAAAAATATCAGGTGAGATTACATTAGGGAAATACACAGAACTAGTGTGTCATAGAGGTTAGAGTGCTGGATTGGTGTTTAAGAGATCCAATAATTCAAAACTTACTAAAGCCGTGAAATTCACTGGGTTATCCCCAGCCAGTTACTCTTTCATCTGGAGCTCCTACATGGAACTGTGAATATGAGAGCTATGTACACTCCCCTTCACTCAATGGAAAGATCTTGCGATGTACTGTAATTGGAACTAATAAATTATAAATATGGCAATAACTGGTGACTTCAGTTATTCTCTTATTGACTTGATACATGTGTTTGTGTCACTACAGAGAGGTGTAAATTGAGTCCAGGATTACCTCCCTAGAGGTATCTACAACGTGGTGTAGGTTGCAACAGTTGCTGGACAAAGCAGCAACAGTGATAATTAATTACAAGCTATCTAATTAAATGCATATGTAAGTTAGCAGTAAGCAAAGTGTAAAATTTGTATGTAAGTTAGCAGTCATCACCAAATGTTTAATAGCTCTAAAAACCCCAAATCTTTGAAATCACAAACAGACCTCCAGTCATTTTTCATGCTGGTTGGAGTTTTTGGTATTTTTGGCTGTCTGGCTGTCCCAGAAGGATTCCAGCAGCAGAAAATTATGGGGGCCCCTCTCTGAAGTTGCCCATTCCTAATGCAAGCAACCAATTGGAAAGTAATGCTTTGACTTAAAAGGAGAGGAAACCTGAACATGAGTAAATATGAGGTAGAAAAACTTGAGGATTACTTCAAACCACATTCTTAGAAGCTCAAGTAGACTGCAGTCCATGTTGGGGTTTCTGCAACTTCACATGCTGACTTTAATAGGTTTGGTTAGGAAGGACCTTTCTGGACTGGAGTTACTGTCAATCTATCTAGCACTAACCAATTATTTTTCCCCTGCGTCTGAATTCAAAGAGCCCCACCTCTCTGCTCAGTGTGTCTCTTTCCCTCTCAAGAGTCTGTTGAAGTCTGTTGTTGAAACCAGTCATGTTTATTAGCTTGCTGTTTGATCTGTTCAACTGTAAGAAAATGAAACAGCTTTATTTTTTAACTTACAAATGTCTCTGAGCAATTTATTAAGACTATAAATGCCAGCTTAATGAGAAAAAGGGGTGGACTATCTTGAGGAACTTGAAGCCATTTTGCTGAGTGCATCCCTGCACCTCTGCTGCACAGCTAGAGGAATTCAACCAAGACAATTCAAAGATCTACAACAGTCTGCAGACTAGGAAAGATACCAGCATGTCTGAAAAGTTATCAGCAAAGTTAATGAACTCTATCAAGGAAAGCAACAGCACTTCCTTCAGAAAACTGATGCTTTGCCAAAATGGAGACATAAAAATAACATATGCAGCTCAAAGTAAGTGAAATATGTCTGTTGGGGCAGTTTTTTCTAATTCCACACATACATTGATGTGGTCTGAGCCAGCAGACTGATTAGAAAAAGGATCTAAGACATATAGTAATTGATTAAGATATCAACCAAGTGGATGGCAGCTGTGAAAGCAGACAAATGCCATACTGGAATAATTAGGAAAGGGATTAGAAATAGAATGTTGAGTTTATAACACACATACCTAGCCCATTACTTCTTCATTTGGGGATTTTCAACTTTTGCATGGCAGTTTCCCCCATTCTAATACTATGAAATACTCCTCCTAAAACTGTTATTGTCAGAAAGACCTTGAAACTGAAATAGGCTGGTATTTGTGATCCTAGCCATTTGCAATGAGAGAATTCCCCTCCCTTTTGGCCAACAGTGGTCTCTCGCTTTGTAAAAAACTTCAAAAAAAGATACTACAAAGTTGAAAGAATGCCATAGGAGCCCCCCTGCCAAATTATGAGGGGACTGGAGGATCTCCCTTATGAGGAAAAGTTATCACAACTGTTATTCTGGAAAAAAAGTGAACATCTTAGAAGTGTATAAAATTATACATGGTGCTGAGAAAATGAACATGGAGGTCTTTTTACTCTCAGGTCAGAGCTTCAAAATATTAATGCTACTGGTAACATTGTGTTAACTAGCTACTAGGATGTGATTAATTAATGTTTTAAGAGCCTAACATTAAACTGTTTGGGCCCTAACATTAAACTGTATGGATAATCATTGGGGGTTAGGAGGCAACGTGCCAGCCATGATTAGAATTATTGGGCAATAGCACTCTTTCCCCATCTTTTAATTTGGTATTGGTCTGATGCAAAAAGCTAATCAAACTCCAGTCGCAATGTAAGAAAAAAATTAATGACTTTATTTTTTTTTTCTCTTTTAGTTCCGTTGGCGACCCGAGGTGCTAAAATCTCAACACCAACAAAGCAAGTGTGCATAAGAATATAGAGAGAATGAAACGCAACCAAAGGGGAAGTAAAAGGGGTTCAGAAGTGTTTTTTGACAAAGAAAAAGTACAGTACAGTACACAATTTCCTGTTACACTGCACACATGCCAACTGTAAAACAGTCTGAATATCAGAGTTCCCACCTGTTCAAAGGGGAAGATACAACATTAAATCCCTTCAGCTCGACTGGATTTAAAATACATACTTCTATATTGTAAAACAAAATTAATTTACTGCAATACCATCAGAATATAATCCCCCCAATTCCCTTTCCCCTCTCTTAATACCAAACAAGCTGTTCTGTGAATTTTTTTATTGCAAACAACAACATTCCCAACCTATAGCATTTTCGGTACTTTTTCTTTTTTATACACAATGTTGGAAAACTTTTTTATACACAATGTCCCACAGTCAAAGCGTAAACATCCAGTTAAACATATGTTCTTAATCCAAACTAAAGGAGAATGTCAAGTTGGGGGTTGCCTTTTTTTCCTTCCTTTTTTTTCTTGCCTTAATAAAGATTGCAATAGAACATCATGCAAACTGAGATATTATTGTGGCTGCTCAAAAAATGCTCTTGATCTGGATTTGCTCTGTTTAAAAATACACACACACACACACACACACATTAAAAACCCACAAAGGGTGCCACAAGTGTGCTTGTTACTTCTCAATTAGCACCAAATCCTAAAAAGAGGGCTGGACACTGAAATGAAAACAAATAGACTGCAAAAGTGAGCATGGTGAACACAAAATATTACAAGAAATACTAAAAATGTGGGGAGAGCAAATATAATTAATCCGATACCTCCGTTGGCTTTAGAAAGCTAGTTCTATCTGTAATTGTACTGTGATGGGGGTGCCCAAACAAAGTTAGCAGGCCAAATGCAGCTTTAGTTGGAGAGAATTCTGTAGTGTGCTGAAATACACTTCCCGTTTATGTTCTCAGCAAGATTGTTCTCCACATTCCCCAAAAAGTTATAAGGAGTTTGGGAAGAAAATATGACTTACTTCAGGCTGTGTGCATATAACACTTTTTTACAGTGATAAAAGGACATACAAAAATACAAAGAATTTAGCCAGATTACTGCTGCTACACAGTATGATATATATTCTCAACTGAACTGTAATTATTTAAAGAACAGTAAAAATGATTGATGATAAATTAGACTTCGCTACCTCTTTGTATCTCCCCTACCAGAGTGTGCTGCAATTCCCAAAATCTCCCAGCCACTGAACTGGAAGGCGCAACTGAACACATCTGGAGGGCATCCAGTTGTTAAGTCCAATATAAACCACACTTTGTCATTTTCAAGTCACAAAAGTTGACATCAAATTATAGCAACTGCAGCTGTAGCTGACCAGCTCCATTCTAAAGAAGAGGAACTTATTTCCAGTTCTCAGCCTTTTACTACAACTCCTTCCTATTGGACCTCAGAGACATGAAAGATGCTGCCTAAGCTTCCATCAGATAACTGAAGCTATCTTTATCTCTTCTCACTAAACGCTAGGAGCTCACAGTAATCTTATCTCTGTAATGGCCTCCAGAAAAAAGGGGGGGTGGAATCCAATTTAATCTCAGAACAACCAACGAGCACAGAAAGTTTGCTTACTCTCTTCCCAGGTACAGAGCACATCTGCCACTCTTTCACTATTCAGCAGAACCTTCCCAGTCTCTCACTATTCAACAAGTAGCATGCCATCAATTCTTCTGAAACAATATTCCACTCTAGCTAGCACCTGAAGCAATACCAACATTGCCCCACATAAAATATACTTCAGGAGACTAGACGTTCCGTGCAATCTACTGCCAGACAGCATTGCCATTCAGGATCACTCTGTACCTTATGGTCTGAATGCCTTCACAGTTATGGTGCCCAACCCTGCAAACATTTCAGGGTAAAAACAAGTTTGTGCCAACCACCGGATGAAACAAATGAGGCATGAAAGGCCCAAGAAATCAAAAGGTTTCAGAAAGCTATGGAAATATACATTTTCGTTTAATGTAATAGCTACCGAATTTGGATTGTTGACACTTTAGATTGCCAGGAGAGCTTTCTACCTTCTTACGCATGACAACACAGGCCAAATTTGGTTACCAGAATAGCCAGATAAAGAAGTGATGTAGAAGACATTGAACTTAGAATACAGGTTCTGAAGTGCTGGGGTGGAACTAGAATATTGAAGTAGTCAGTTCTATAAGTTGGCTAGCCTGAAGACAGTCATATAGAAGCTAGAATATGGTAAGCAGGTAGCTAGAGTATTAGTCTTTTTGTGTGATTGGGTCTCATATGTGAGTCTTGTAGCTAGATGTTATCTTTCAATCTTTAATTGCCTCTGTTTGCTTTTGACATCACATATAGGGCCAGGACAAAATTATCAGTTCCCATTGTTTTGATCCAGGCTGAGTGACAGTGGGGACCCTGCTATTCTGTGCTGGAAGGATACTAAAAGAAACGTTGCAAATCACTGGAGAGGATTTTGTATTGACTAAATTAAATAATGGAAACAAACAATTATTTGATTATTTAAATATAGTTCATTGCTTGCTTTTAGCAATACAGTACTGTCTATAGAACAGCCATAATAGCTAAGACATAAGATACTGGGAGTTTCTTTGGTTCTATACTTCACACTCAGAAACACAAATTTATGTTGTTGTTGATATTTTCTATGAAAGGAAATTTAGCAGTGGAAGAACCTTAGATAGAACTGTGTCATTCATCTGGATTTAATGAGGAAAATTACAAAGAACATGCAGTTTAGCGTATTGATTCTAGGGGGCTGCAAAGCCATACATAATTTTAAGTATGATTTGATCTGAAGCTTATGGGATACTGAAGCTGCATTTTTAGTTCCTGAAGGTAACATCTTCCTCGACAAATATCAGTTGGGAAACACATTATGGAGCAAAAGAACTGTGGTTGCAGTATGTTACAACCTTGTATTTAGATAAAAGGCTTTAACAAGGAGTATTAGTAAATATAATTTTCCCTTTTTACTACCAGTGGTTAGAAAAAGATAAATTTTGAGTGAAACAATTATTTAAATTATTGATATGACATTTCAAGATCCCTGGATATATCAGGTATCAAATGGATATAGTGTGTATCAATTTTCAGAACTAATTAGAGAAATTTACTTAAAATATTTAAAGCAAGCACCGTTTTGCCTCCTTGAAAAAAAAAAAACAGTAAGAAATCTTTCTGAACATTACTAACGTTTTTCTTCGTCTACTATATTTAGCTTTATATTCTTCCTACAAATTTGGGAAATTCCTGTGTAGTTACTGAGTGTCTGATACCTTAAAGAAGGGGGAATGCCTTTCTTTGGTATATTACCTCACTGTTCTACTTTCTAGCTTCGATATAGAAAAATGCAGCCACATCTGCCATTTATGAATTCTCAATAACTACTTATTGGATCTAATTTTTAAATAAATAACAGTTGTACATGAATGGAACATAATTTTTCCTCAGTACATAACAGAGCCGGTGAGTATGAACACTGGGGTTTTCTATATTTTCATTTTATATTATGTTAGGTTTTGCCTGAAATCTTGAAGAGGCAAAGGCCAAGGATACATTGAAGAGGTGAGATGGGATACTTTAGGTTTTCCTGCCACAGCACTGGAATGAAAAAAAATGCTGAACCTACTGAGCACTCCTCGCCAGGGTCTTATGAAAGACACAGAAGAGCCATCTACAGACAAGGCTTTCCAATCTGCTGTGCAAGAGAGGCTTCCGACTCTGCTCTTCTCATTTCATTAGGCTATGTACATAGTTGCATGTAAAGTCCTTGCAGAAACCTAGCCCACTGCTCCTTCAACCAGGGTGGCAAGATGGAGAGGATGACAAGGCTCCTGTACCTTTCCCAGTTGTGAAGAAAAGGGAATTTCGGGTGTATGCTTGAAGTTCAGTCTCCCGCTTTTCTACAAATATCAACAGCCACTTTTTATATCTGGCCATTCTATTCTGAGCAGAATTAAGATGCTCACAGGTTTTTGCTAGCTGAAAGGGAAAACATATGCTTTGAAACTATACCAGTTCAGTCTCCTACAGATCTTAATTTCTAGGCTAACACAGAGCTGCCGTAATACTCCCTTGAGAGTTCAGTGTATACCATTCCAACCCTGAGGACTTCCATGGAAAGAAAGGCCTCTGTCAACACTAAAAAAAAAGCTATAGAATAATTTCTGCTTCTAGTTCTGTAATTTCCAAAAGAAGTGAAAATTAAGGCTGCCTTCAGGAAGTAGTACACTGCTGCTCAGAGATGACTGCTGCCAGCAAGAGACAGGAAGTACTAACCCAAACTCTCCTCCACTTGTCAAACCAACAAAGATGCTATAATTTCAATAACTGGGCAGGACAGATAGTGTCAGAATATGTATCCTTTCCCTTCACATTATTGCAATGTTTGGAGATGCAGAAACTGCTGAAATACTTTTTTTTCTACACTACAGGAACTTCTTTCTTTCTTTCTTATTTCAATTTAATATGCCACTCTCATTAGTGCCACAGCATTAGTCTGGACAGTTCACAATAAATCTAGCAACTGAAGGTGCAACAAAGGACTCGTTCTGAGTGGTCACCACTCTTCTGATACACTGAACTGCCAATTCCTTTTAATTTAAAATAAAAAAAATGAACAAAAACACAGAGATAAAAATAAAGAACATCTATTTTAAAAAAAGCTGAGAGGAGATTAAAAAAAAAGATTGGAAAGGCCTATAACATGTAGGCTGGCACCTTTGAGAAAGATATGGTACAGGACATTGTGTGCTTATGGTAACTTCTCAGCTGGTGATGGGCAAGAGTTAATTCTGTGTTATGTCCTTTTTAATTTATTTTGATTTATTTATTACATTTATACCCCACCCATCTAGACCCAAGTCTACTCTGGGAGGCTAACAATAAAAATGATGTGTTTGTTGTTGCACTGGGAAAAGGCCTCAATTCCTGGGCCAACTAGGTGGTGCCTTTGATCAGAAGCAATAAGACTTGTGCTAATTTTTCCCTTGGAAACAGCGTGAATCGTGCCAGAATGGACTGCTCTTTATAGAGGGTGAAAAGCAATGTTGCCATTCTAGCAACAGAAATTTTACGCTAGTAGTTAAAATAAGCACAGTTTGTCTAGTTTCACAGAACAGACAGAGAGATTTTGGAGTGCACAAAATAAATTTGTCTTCGTTGCTCTCAGTTTCTGAGTCCTCTTTCTGAGTGGGGATGTCGGAGTCCATCACAAGAGATCTTTCAGTGTGGTGTGGGGCCAAGTCCAAAATTGAACCAATCATCTGCAACTGAAAAGCTGAAGAAGCAAAAAATCAGATCAACATGTAGTGTGTAACAGTAACACCATTAATAACTCTAATAAATAGATGCAGGGGATGGGAAACCAACAAATTAAAAACAAGGACAAACACAAAGGTTGGGGAACGAAGCAGGCACACAGATTCACCACTCGCACAGCTGTTCATTTCTTAAAAATGTACAAAACCAAATCTGTTTTCAAGTATTAAAAAAATAAGTTAATGGACATTAAAGATTCTAAAGTGACTAAAGGGCCAGGTTTTGCTTCATTTCCAACGTGCAAAAAAGACAATGTGATTCCTCTCCACCCCAACAAGAACAAAAAACACATACAAACAGTTCTTGAGGTCCATGGGGGTGGGGGATGAGTTGAAGTCGGGGCTTATTCTCCAAGAGCTCCCTTGAAATGTTTCATTATTAACCCATGTTCATAATCCACACGTTCCAGTGTCAAAATGAGCACAAAGTTCATAATCAAGTGAAGTCTCAAGTCAGCAGAGAAAGAAAACAGCCCCTTTCAGTCCAGAGCATGGTATGGCAGGGAAGGAAGGGCTCACATGTCTGTCCCCCTCTCAGGACAATGGCAACATATGGAGGCTGCAGTGAAGAAAGCAAGCTTGGCCCAGGACTGTGTCATTTGTGGAAAGTACAAGGGGGAGTTATTTCGAGCCAGTTAGCCTTCTAAGTTTCTAGTCCTCTCTGTCTCCTCCATGCCCAGACAACAATGGCAGCTTCAGGCTTCTTTGGTGAGGAGAATTTCAACACATGGAACACAGTGTGTTCTGGAGGAGTGAGGGGTTTGCTCTCCCAAGGGCTGCTGCATTTCGGAAGAGAGGACCCAGTTCTCTCCTCATATTTAAACAAACAAGAACACCACTAACTCAATAAAAGTGAAAGAGACAAGCTACGGCCCACCTGGGTTTGTTATTCTTTTTTAAACAACAAAACATTTCACTCTCATTTTTAGCCTCTCTCAGAGGTCACAAAAACTCAATGGCCTCTTGCATAGGTCCTTGAGGAAGGCACGCAACCTCCACCACCACTTCAGATTTGGGTTTGCAAATCCTACACAGGACTCAGCACCTTCAGACCCAACCCCCGTTAGAAAGAAGCTGCTGGAACAAGCATTCAGATGCAGTGAGAACCCTCGTGAGATGTCTGCACCAAGATGTCTCCTCCATCCAGGCAGCTCCAGCCAACTTGGCATATGCCAACTGGACAACACAGATCAGCAGTCGAGTGTGGCGCAAAGCTCAAGACCAGTTCAAGTTGAATCCCTTGGACAGCATGACGGCCTCCAGGTCCTTGTCTTCTTCCTTCTCTCGGAGCCGCTGCTCTTCAAGGAGAGCCACAAGAGAATCTCTCTGCTCCACCACCTCCAGCATTTCATTCAAGATCTTCTTCTCTTCTGCCAGTTCTTCATCTGTCTTTAGGTGATCTATAGAGACAGAGAGGAAGGCAAGTGGACTTGTAAAAGATATCCACGGATTTAAACTGGGGATTATTGCTCAGGAAAAAGGTGCCCCTACAAAACTCACCCTCCACTGCCATCCTCTCCCGAAGCTCTTGCTGTAGCCGGCTTTGCCGGTCTTCCAGCTCCAACTCTCGAGCACTGCAAGGGAAAATAAACAATGGACGTAACTCTATTTGGGATTATTTCAGCAAGAATCTATAAACAGCTGACATGAAGTGCGTTCCAATTATTTTTCCACTTTCTTTGGTCCTAACAGTTGAGAAACGTTTCAGGACTCTTCTTTCAAACTATTTTTCTGAGGAACAAATAAACTTTCCCTTTCCACCTAAATCCAAGCTGTGAGATGACCAGGAAAGCTGAAGAGCAATAAAAAAGAATATGCTATTAGAAATATCCCAAATTTCTCCTCCCTTCCAGTGCTTGCCCCAATCAGCACTGAGTTACAAGTAGGGTGGATTTTATTTAATCGAATTGATTTAAATAATTATTTACATCCTCAGAAAGAGTCGATTTAATTATGGGCTCTTGTTGTTTTGGCAGATGAAAAAATTGCCCTGTTTCTTGCTATAATCTCAGGATATGTTTTTCATTATCTCTTTGCCCAGACTGTTGACACTTCCAAGAATCCGCTATTTATTGATTCCTCCACTGTCTGAAACTTTGCACTTTGAAGAGAAGGAGATAAGGGCTGGACAACTGTTTACACAGAAGTTCAAGACAGGCAAAAGCTCTGGTCAGAAGGAATGAACCTCACACAGGGAACTGTTGAAAGCAAGCTTGGAGGTTTTGAAGCGTGGGGCTTCTAAGAACTTCCAACATAGTATCAGGTCAAAAGGGGGAAAAAGCTCCAGGAACAACTTAGGTTAGAGCTGAAAACAGGGCTAATAGGTTTTTTAATGGCTCATCTCCATATGTTAATATCTAGAGGCATAACCCAAGTTCGAGAATTGCTGACTGTATTAATAGTATCTGCCAAACTGAATACTGAGATCAACCTAAATAATCTATGCAGAAGCCGAAGTAATACGGCAGAATTGAGGCCCAATCCAAGAAATGCTGGACCCTATTTATAAAACTTGTTAGGAAAAGTATATATGAATTCACTGTTGCATAATATAGAATGTAATGCTTATTTCATAATTAGATCAGTGGACCATAACATGTTTTAAATAAAAAGTATTATTCCATAAAGCTTTTCTAAAACAAAAAGCATTTCAACAATTATTTTTTAAAAAATCTGATTTAAATGGAAAAATCCAATTGAAATTTGAAAAATCCAGTGTTTTGGTTTCCTTAAAATAATTGATTTCCATGATGCTACAAGTAACAGATTTTCCTCCTTACACTGGCCTCTTCAGGAATGATGAACTAGGAAAAAATTAAAGAATATTAGAGAACCATTAGTAGACACTGCTGCATTTTAAAATAATTTATCTTGCTTTGATTTCCCCTTGCTCTGCTATTTTACGGCTTGTTTCTTCTATACTTGGTCAATTATTAGATATACCTAGAACACCTACTGAGCACTGTTAACATAAAATACTATCTAGCATTCATATAATATTCCCAGAGCTCAGAGAGCTTCATGATGATATAAGGTTAGCAGTACCTATCAAAGACACTTGGAAAGTTAGCTATTTTAGAGATGAAGAAGGGGCATTGAGCCAAGCTATGGTTCTCTTATCATCAAACTAGCACAGCAGAGAGACTAAGTCAGAACACGTTGCCTTTGCTTTATTTCTATTTGTGGAACTTTTAAAATGTATGACATCTAAGCCAAGCTCATTCACAATCTACCACTTGATCTGACAGGCTACACTCCACTGCTTTAGCATCATCTGCATAGATACAGAGGGAGTCTGTATCTATCTGTTTTTCTGCATAGATACAGAGGAAGTCAAACTCTTTCCTGATTAGAAGCTTTCAACAATGCATTATGAGAAATCCATGTCGAGGCCATAGGAAGCCACCTTACTGTGAATTAATGCACTGGTCAATCTAACTCAGAACTGTTGCTGTTATATGTGCCATCAAAGTACTTCCAACTTCCGCGACCCTAATAGGGGTTTCAATGTATGTGAGATATGAAAAGAGCAGTTTGCTCATGGCCACCCTCTGATGAATTATTTATTATTATTATTATTTATTTTATTTATATCCCGCCTATCTAGCCAACTCAGGACCACTCTAGGCGGAGTTTCTATGCCTGAGGCCATTTGAACCCAGGCTTCTTGAATCCTAGTCCAATACTCTATCTACTGAACCACACCAGCTTGCAGCTCAATAATAGCTACTATTAAGTGCAGAAGGTCTGAAGGCTTAGATCTTTCCATAATTTGGAATTTTAGCTACTAGCCTAATACTAGCTACTAGTATTAATAGCTAGTATTACTAGCTACTATTAAGTGCAGAAAGTCTAAAGTCCATAATTTCTGAACTTTTCATTAATCTTTTCCAAAGCAGATTTCCTACCAATTATTGTTACTTTGAGAGCAACAGGTTTCCTGGGTATCCATCACCATCACAACCAATGTGAAGATAGGTTACTGTCCCATAACTGTTAAAGCTGCCCAGAAGCAGCGGCCTCACTCTTTGCCCCTCTGTGTAGGCCAGACACAGAGACAGCCTTATCTTGTCACTTACAATATCATCAGCTCCGACTCATAGCGCACTAAGGCATTCTTCTCCTGCACCAGCTTGAACCACTCCTGCATCAGCTTCGGATCATCCTTCTTCCCCATGCCTGCCAAAACGAAGAACGGAGGTGAGCTTTTTTGAAAGATGCTTTCCCATTCCATGGGCCTAACAGAGAGCCAGGAGCAAAAATGGGGCAAAAGGTGGGGGCAAAATGTGCAAAGAAAGCCAAGCAAAATGCTGCCAGAGCACTCATGTCATATATGCTGGTTTAGTTTGCCTATAGCACCCAGGACAAAGGGGATCACCTACTGTTTAAATTTTAAAATGTCATTGAATTCTTTTTTAAAAAGCCACTTCACTGGACCAACATGGACTGAATCTATCTACCCCAACTGCTCCTCCCATCAGACTAAAAAAGTATTAGAAATGTTTACCCAGTACTTTGCTTCTCTTTCAGTTTGGTAAATACTGTAAGGGCAATCCTGAACTATATACAACCTACCTGGGTAGAGGTTTGTCATTCAGGTTCTGAACAGCCTATATTTCAAGTTACGGGCTCTCAATTATTTTTCAAGGTAACGGGTGATGCATGGATGCTCACATGCATCAAAACTGTTAACATACATCTATAGAAATTATTTATGGACAGCCTACTGCATACATCCAATACCTACAATTTCTTGCTAAGTTGTTTCAGACCTGAATTTGTCCATCAATATTGTCGATATACTCCATCAATCCTGTAGTTATATAGGCTATGCTTTTTTCTTTTTGAAGTCGTCTATATTATCTTAATGACCAAAAGCAACCCGTTTCTGGTCTATGTCATCAATACCTTTTCTCCCACTTGATTTTTAATCATTTATACAAGGCTGAAATCTGGCACAACATGTGTGCCACAGAACCTTCACTTTTGCTACCAAGTTTGATAAATATTGGTTCCATCATAAGCACGTCAACAGCTCTAGTCTATTCCTCCATGATAGAACAGCACAAGAAGAAAACCTATTATTTGCAAACTTTTCCAAATAATGGGAAAGAGAAGAATCTTCTCAAGCATCTCAATCACAGCTTAGTTGAAAACCAGAATCGACCTCAGACAACGAACTCAACCGACAGCAGAGCCTGAAGTGAACGTCACAGTAATTTTATACTTGGGGAATTCTACCATTCAGAGAACCACGTTCATAATCCATCCCTAATAAAGTATTACAGCAGCTCCTTAAAGGCAACTTCCATTTTGTTCTTGGACTCTGAAAAATCAGCTCAAACGTAAGTGAGGTCTTGGCTTGTGATCCTGAGTATGGGAACCTTGGCCTAACCAAGGCCAAGATTATTACCTAATGTGTTTTTATTTTTGAATGCTTGAAATGGCTTCGGAAACTGATACGTACTGTCAAATTGTAGATCATCACCAGGAGATTAATTCCTAATTCTCATTAATTCTACAGACAAGCTCTAATCTCTCACAGAATGTGAACTCTAGGGTAAAGGAGGGGGCAAAATTTAGAATGCAAAATATTTGCATAGGAGTATGTGACATCTACATTAAGATCTATTCTGTTTTTTTCCCTCCAAAGAGGCTCCTCTTTTGTTCATTTATGGAAGCCCAAAGAGGAATCGTTCAAAGGAAAGATTGTCAGCTGTCAGGGAAGACAAATCTGCCCACACTTTTCCCTCTGGCCATTGATAACATACCAAACATTAAATCAAAGTGTACTAGTATTTTCTCAGAGTTTCACTTGTGTAGAGAAGAGGAATACTAATTTTACTTTTTCCCTGGATTTGTTTGAAAGCGGTTGATCGCCACTGTTTACACAGCACTAACATTACTGTCATTTGTTACGATGGGGATCACTTGATAACAGCAAGAAATACTTTCAGTCAATGTCACAAAAACAATGAGGTTCCCTGAAACTACACAAGGTTTGTTTGAGAGGTTGTTGGTGGCCTTATTTCCAGCTGTTATTCTCAGGAAACCAGCATCCTTCACTTACTCCTACTCCAAACCACTGAAACAGCTATAACAGAGAACACAGAACAATCAAACCCTAGTTTTTACAGACCCTTGTGGAAAATTCTACTCCGCCATAGCTCAGTTCCAATCATGCCTTTCTCAGCATCTCTGCACAAGGTGCCCTCATAAGCCATGGTAGAGAGAGAGGAAGAAGTTTATACATGCAGATACCCAGTACAGTGAAGCCATGAAAAGTACTGTACTGGGAAGTCTCGCCACTCTTTCCACTGTGAAAATGACCAGAGAAAAGCTTCTCAACAAAACAGCCAAATACATATTACTGTGGTCCTATGAAAATATTTGTTCATATGCTTTTGTGACAGCCAGTGAGTAGAGAGAGAGAAAGAGACAGTAGGGGTGGGGAAGAAGGATGAATGATTAATGGAAGCACATCATCAAAAGCAGATATAGTGGTTAGCAGAAGTTACACATGGAGAGCATATTCCATCCCTTTCCCCCATGACTTGAAAAATGGAAACACTACAATGAAGCTGGTCCACTTGGGATAAAGTCAAGAGTATACACAGCAGGGGATAGACTTGCAAGAAACCAGCCCGGATGTTGGCTTTTCAAACTCAAGTGAAGCTGGGCAAACCACGTTTTGCAAAAGACAAAGCATTTTGTCCCTTAAGGACATCCAATAAATCAAACAGGAGTTTTAGGACGTGGCACTGTTGCCATCATAGCCACTCTAGATAATGATGGCAATAACCTGTGGAACATCTTAACCCCCACAACACATAAAACGGATACTGTACCTTTAAGGAAGTGCCAGACACACTTTATAACAGGACTTGTGCAGAAGATTTCATTGAGAATGAAAAATGGAGGGAAAGAAAGTCTGGCAGTGAACCACTTGATATTATCACCAGCTGACTAGTGTTTCTATGCCAATCCAATGGCAGTTTGAGAAATGGATGGAGGGAATGCAAGAAATTACATTACCTTCGTGGGCACAGCAAGGGCAGAAGGAGAGAGGTCTACGGCGTGGTGTCCCGGCATTGGGCTCAACTTCAATAGGACCAAAGATGGGAAAGGAAGAAGGGAAGGAAAGAGGAGGTTGGAAGTGGAGAGGAAGAAAGGAGGAGAAACAGGGTGAAAATAAACAGACAAGCAAAAGGACAAAAAAGCACAAGAGTGAGAAAGAAAGGAAACAATAAGAAGAAAGTAGAAAGAAAAAAAATACAAGAAATGGAGAAGCAGAAACACAGGGGACATTCTACAGATGAAACATCCCCTGTCAACATGAATGTGGAAGAGCAGACTGTGACACTGAGAGTGAACACAGTGTTGGCCACAAAAGGTACTGGAGAAAAACCAGAAGAGAACAAATGCACGCCACGATCTGACATTTTAGTGGTTTGCAACTTTTCATACTAGACGTTACAACTGTATAAAAGATCAAAGCAATGGAAGGGGCAGTATTAGTTAACCATTAAACGAGGATAGTAAAAAGGCTTTGAAAGGCCATCTTTAAAATTAACTTAATATTTTCCTTTTGAGCACATTCAGTGGGTATGTGTGTGTGTGTTCTGTGTATGTTTTTTGTGCCCAAAGGAGCTAATGGTGCAAAGCACTGAATAGCCAAAAAACAAAGACACCCTGGAGTGTAACAGGAGGACAAGCTGCCCAATACCTTCTGAAGGAATCTGACTGTAACATACAGTATATTCAATATGTTAGGTCAGATCTGAAGTTTCTTTCCATCAGTAGCCCTTCTTACACTCATAGTGGGGAGTCTTTGGCTCTAATCCATTAATACAAAAGGTAATGTGACTGAAATTGGAATTGTGGAACTGTCTGCTAGTGAATGTGGTGTCTTGGCTGATATGCTTCTTCTTTTGCATATATAAACTCTGAAACTCTAGCATCAGAAATGTAAAACCATACACCTTTTTAGATTACTGATCAAAAACATATCAATGTTCACATAATATGCACAACTTGTTATAGCTAATCGTGGCTAACTGATTAGATGCTCGGCACATCTCAGCCTGGTAATGTGCCTGACTGCATAAACAAGATGCACCATGCCGATTAGCCACAATTAGCAGAAGGTTACCCAGATGTGAAAACCAACAGGATTTCTGTTAAAGTGTAATAAATTTTGGCCACAGATCCGTCCCAATTTTAAACTTCACATTATGGAACAACCTGCCCATTGAGAACCGCCTGGCACTCTCGATGGATGAGTTTAAACGAGCATTGAAGACTTGGCTCTTCCGTCAGGCTTTCCCGGAACATTAAGATCTCAGCCTCCCTTTTACCATCCTTTTTTTGTCATCCTCTCCATCACGCTTTTTTACCACCTTTATTGCTGTCTGTTTAATTTATCCTATTTGACTTGTAATTAATTAATTTATTTTTATAGTGTTTTAATATTGTAGTTTATACTGTTGTTAGTCACCCAGAGTGCCCTGGTTGCCAGATGGTGCAGGGTACAAATTTAACAAATAAACAAACAAACAAACAAACAAACAAGAGCAAATAGACTTGACTTTAACCATAGCTTCTATGGCCATGTTATTTTTATCTATGGCAGTTCCTAATAACAAGAGAAGGCAGAAATGTGAGAATATACTCCCAGATCTGTGCAATTACTCTGGTCTACAATTTTTAAGAAGTCGTCTGCTTTAGAGATAAAATGTTCTATTTATTACATATAATAAACAACTGATTGGCTACTGTTTCCAAGATATTTAAGTTTTCACATTTTATGACTATATATATTGTGTAGATAGTAGTCATAAATTGGAAACCTAAGTCTTTTCATGTGTTTACGGTTGCTTTACATGATAATATTTCACCTGTCCTGTTTATGTAACACTTTAAAATCAGGAAAAGGATTATATAAATAAAATGTATTATGAAACAAAAGGCAAAAAACTATTATGTACATAGTTTAGTCCCATTCACTGTCTACTCAACACTTCTTGGCTCGGCTCTTGTATTCATTAAATGCAGCATCTCTTGTCACTGTCTAACAATAGTCTGCAAGCATTCTTGGGCAGGCTTCCATTTGCCCCGATAGCGTTTCTCCATTGTTCCAATGTCCTGGTGAGATTGCTTGCTGTGTTCATTGCTCATTGCTCTGCAGTTTGATGGGGAAAAAATCTAGATGAGAGTGCAAAAATGTCTCTTTAGTGACGTTGCAACCAAGGATTTTGTATTCCTTGAGGAGGTTTTCCACCAACAATCTGTAGTTGTCTGCATTGTTGTTTTCAAGAAAATGTATTGCCACCAACTGGAATGCTTTCCATGCCACCTTTCCCTTGGCATGCAGTGCATGCTCAAATGCATCATCTTGACAAAGTTCACAAATCTGAGGACCAACAAAGACACCTTCCTTCATCTTAGCTTCACGTAACCTTGGAAATTTTCCATGGAGGTAACTTGAAAGCTGCTTGTGTTTTGTCCATGGCCTTGACAAAGTTCTTCATCAGACCCAGCCTGATGTGTAGAGGTAGTATCAAAATCTTCCTTGATTCAACAAGTGGTGGATGTTCAACACTTTTCCCCCCAGGTTCCAATGACTGACAGAGTGGCCAGTCTTTATGCAATGGGAATCTCTTGCACAACTCTCCCATTTGCAGAGGAAACAGCTTTATTTTGGGTATCCGGTTTGTAGACCAAGCAAGAGAGCAACAACCTTCACATCACCACAAAGCTGCCACTGATGCTGGTCATAGTTTATTCACCTCAAAAATTGTTTCACGTTGTCATATGTTTCCTTCATATGGACTACAGGACCAACTGGAATTGATGGCAAAGACTTTTTTTTTTGCTGAATCAATGAACAGTCTCCACTAGAGATGGGGATCCTTGTCCCAGCTAGACCTAATGAGGGTCCGGCCCCCAGGACTGGACTGTCTACTCATGTTTCTCGGCACTGCGAAAGTCCCACTCTTCCCACCAATGGAGCCAGGAGCTCTGCTGTCTTCCTGCTTGGGTGGCCACTCAGCAGCTGTGTGGGGAGACTCATCTTCCCATCCCCTGCCTGCAGTGGCCAGCTGAGCAGGGAAACAGCAGAATTCCTGGCGCCACTGGCAGGAAGAGCGGGACCTTTCTGGCACTTGGACATGTAAGTGAATGGTCTGGTCCTAATGGCTAGACCATAATTATGTCCCACTGAGATGGGGATATTCGTATTTGTTTATGGATACGAATATTCCCACCTCTAGTCTCCATTCATCTGGATTGTGAACAATGTTGAGGGCTGCCATCACACCATCAATGTTGTTGCAGGCTAAAATTGTTCTGTCTAAAAAGCAAGTACTGTCCAAACCCAATCATAGATTTATTCATAGATCCAATCAAAGATGTATTTTAGTAATTTCTGGTTTAAATTGAGATCCCTTCCCTTTATAACTCACTTATCCTCTGCCATTCCTAAGTCAAGGGTTGTATTTACTGACCTAATAGCATATCTTGAAAACTAGAGCCAATCAACAACTTTAAGCATTATTTTCATTCTCAGTGACCCAGAATTAGTAAAGTTTGACGACATTTACTTTGGAAACATTTTGGCTGTAGACCAGTGTTATTATTCTTTAAAGCTGTTTGTTGTATATGCCAATTAATGCACTGATTCCCAAAATAGGGAGCGTGAAGAAATTCCAAGTAAGATACAACATCACCCTCCACATTAAACTTGCTCTGGTTTTGCTATTTCTCGAGTTAAAGTCCATTTTATTAATTTTTTTGTGACAAGGACAACTATTTGTTCTACAATAAATTTGTTTTAGCTAAGTTTTTTGTGTTTATTCTAAATTTAAAATTACAAATTGATTTTTTAAAAAGTGGGCTGGATGATTGTACAGACATCAGGGTTTGGAGACATGTAAGGGTTATTTTAAAATTCAGGTGAGAGTGGAGTGCTGCAGATTGTGAGAACTAATTGCACTAACAAGTTTTCCATGGCATTTCCAGATTCCTGATAAAAAAAGAGTTATTCCTGATCTAAAATGGGAAGTCATCTTTTCATGTTTACATGCATTAAATTAATTGTCTCTCTATTTGTGTCTCTGGTCTTTTAGGTCACAAGGCTTATCTTCCCTGGATGTAAGATGTCTGGAGATGATAAGAGTTGGAGCCCAATCATCTGGATGGCCATGGATTATGGGGATTGGACTACAGTTTAAGGCTGAGGAAGGATGGTCTAAATTTTTCAAGAGTAAGAAAGAGTTATCCAACCTGAGTGGAGTCCACTTCATACCACTGCATGAGCTACTACTCCCCAGATGCCTCCTGATTTTCAGAAGGCAAGCCTTCTCATTCACAGTGCAACTTGTTCTATGAGTGAGTAATTTGGGCTCACGGTAGTAGTTAATTACTTAACTTCTTTGTTTTGAAATTATTGCAGTACTTTACATGTAAAAGGATGGAAAATTTCTATTAAAAACTCATGATACATTTGGTAGTTGGTCAGTAGAACTGAAGTGAAAGAAAAGGGTCACTGGGTAATAAGAGGAACAGCAACCAAACATATGCAAAAGAAGGACATTCACAAGCTTAGAGCTCTATGCACATATAGTGAAGAGGGTGAATTACAGTTCTAATTTATGAAGACCTATAATGGGGGAAATTCCACCTCTAATTTACAAAGATCATTAAATTAGGGGAAGGGAATAGCTTTGAGAAGGGACCATCACAGAACTAGAGCAGTAACACACAGGACTAACCAAAGTTAAAGGGGGAAGGCACATCAGATTGTGAATAGTGTGTGAATGAGCCATATGATTTTCTCAGACAAGAGGAAACATTTACATAGGTGGTGCTGAAAGAGTTAAAAATGGAGGGAGTAAGTATACAACAAGTCACATATATGAACTGCGAGGTACGTGGTCTTCTGTGTTTCAATAACAGTCATGCCTGAAGACCTTCCCTGGACAATTTTATCTTTAAAAAAAACTCTGAATGTTTCAAAAGGTATTGGGCAAAATTATTTTTATAAAGACACCCATGAAAACCCATACAATGTAACAGCGCATAGACATCTTAAAGAACTGATGAGGTAGATTTTTATTCACTTCACAGAATTCTTTCAGGATCCCTGCATTGGATATGTATTTCAGTATCAGTATATATATGAAAGAATACAAGTGTTCCAGTCGGCTTTATTTCAATAAAATGATACTTTAAATGCATAGGAAATTTATCACATTCACAC
This sequence comes from Pogona vitticeps, assembly GCF_051106095.1. Taxonomy (NCBI): domain Eukaryota; kingdom Metazoa; phylum Chordata; class Lepidosauria; order Squamata; family Agamidae; genus Pogona; species Pogona vitticeps. The sequence continues at coordinate 180,800,958 of NC_135787.1, forward strand.
ACTGAACAAGGTCCTCGGGCTACTCCCACCTTGTCACTTTAAATTCTTCTGCAGACACAGCTAAGGCCCAAATAAGACAATAACAGTTAATGGCTTCAGATTTGCTGGATTCCGTGATGACACACAGGAAGTGTGCTGGGCCATGCTTCAGTGTCCCATGACACTGAATTAGTCACATGGACTAGTTCTCCACAACTGCTTAATCCTTATTTTTGCTTGCAGTCATGTAAATAGCTATAGGTGTGTAAACCTGGAGGTGCTAATACACATAACATTACTTCCATACAACAACAGCCCATCTTCCAAGGTGCCTGAGTGGTGGTCATGAGTATTACAAGTAGGTTCTGTGTATCACAGTAAAATGTTCACACAATGGAAGAGTCTTATGGCAACTTAAAGACCTAAAATTTCCCTGTGGAATAAATTTTTGTGGACGAAACCCACATATGTTCATATGAATATTTCTCCATAATCACAATTCTGTTCTTTATTATTAAGAGAAAACTGACTATGGACTGAACGATTCTGTCAAAGGTACACATATTAATTAGAGTTGCCACCCCCTTTTTTCTAGCAGAAGTTCTGGGTCTCTAATAGTAATAGGAAGAATTTCAAAAGAGATAGCTTTTGCCTCTTGCTACATCTTCGCCCCACACCTGCTTTGAGAGCCGTCTTAAATCTCAATATTCCAACATTTCTCTGGCAGCCAACTAAAAGCAGGACAAAAACCTGAACACACTACATTTCTTCCAATCATACCATCATAAACAGAGATTGAAGAAAAAATACAGAATGAATTAATTTAGGCAAACGTATTTTTTCCCATTCCAAAGATTGAATTTTAAAAATATATACTGTATGTTCCTTTAAAAGATTCATATTCATCCATTGCACACAAGCAACTTGTTGGTTATAGAGTATGAAGCATAAAGAGCATGATGTAAAAAATAGTCAGGTCAAACCACAGCTTATCCTCCAATTTCGACCACCAAGATCTCAAAAACTAGGGTTTCCAAACAGATGCAATTTGGGTGGGAACTCATTTACAAAACATACTGTAGTTCATGCATACTGGTCAGGTGTTCTTTCTGAACTGATAAACCATGGCTTTGATATTATTCTACTTTCAGATACTGTTGCTTTAGACAGCATCTGAGGATTTATCAGAGAAGTGGGAGAAAAGTAAAACCACAGAAAACAGAATTTTAACTCCCAAGTACAGTTAATGTAAATCATGGTTTGGAGTCCCTTGGGCCTACTAGCAATGATGTAATTAAGTCAACAGCAACAAGAGAGCATACTTGGTTTCAGAGATCTGTGTTGACATTAGAACAAGCACCCAGTGACTTCAAACAGTTTTGCAGACTACAAGATTAGAGGTGAAAGGTGGACATTCAAGGACACTGTCCATCATAAAGTAATCTTTTGCTATAATTTTAAATAAATCTATATGCAAAGCACTAATGGATTTTCCAACAAGAATCAAACTAGCAGAGGCAAGGTTATTAACTGAATATTTCAACCAGCTACATGGAGAACCCCACGGATAATATGCTCAATATCAGATAATTAGGATTTGAGTAACCAGTAACTATATATAAACTGCAGTGATGTAATGAAAGAAATTGTTTTCATGCAGGAAAGAACTCAGAGCAACCCAACATTGTACATAGGTCCACAATGGCTGTTAGAGGATAAAAATTATGCAAGCTTCCATCGGGTTACCCAGGGACAAATAATGACTCATCATGGGTGGCTGACTAGGCAAGAAGCTATTTATAGGCTTGCAGCAATATGTTGATTACACCATATTCAAAACAAGGCTCAAACTCCAAATACGCTTTTTACTAGACCAATCCCAACTGGAACCTTATCAGACCTTGCATGCCTCAAACACTTGCTTGGAAGTAAAGCTGTGTGAATTTTTCTAGCTCTATTCTTGTTGCAACCAAGTTCGTTACTGAAAGATTCAACAGCAATTTTACCCAAATGATAAATTTATGCTTCCCTTTTATAAAAACACTAAATACAGCTATTTCTTGCATCTGATTCTTTAAAACTCTCAGCTAAAGCTGGTAAAATGTGCACACAACATATGGGCACATACAGAAACGTTTAAATGTTAAAGCCTAATGGTTCAAGTATCTAGAACTCACCTAAGGCCAAGAGAAAGGTCCTCTTTATTCTGCACCACTAGATAACAAAACCTGGGACAGCTTTGACCACTGGATCAGATGACTCAAGCAAGCATTGGGAAGTGGAATATTCTATTGAATACTAGTCTTTCATCCCCCCTCCCCCCCAAAAAAAACCCTCTACTTCTTGTCCAATTTCTGTCTTGTGAATATCTTGTCAGGTCTGTCTCCACCCCCTGCATAAACTGTGCTTTTAAAAGTCATAAAATCAAGTTGCCATGACTCATGGCAAGCAACATGCCCTCTAATTTTCTGCCAATGCTGGGACTGGCCTTGTGTACCTTGATCCCTTGGATATTGCTGGATACTCTGCTAATGTTCCAGTATACATTCTGATATTACTTACAGTCATTTAAAGGTATCCTGGATAATGGACCATTTATGCTGTTATATAATAAAACTGGAAAGGAATTTGATCCCATGAGCAAGCTAATTCTCAGCCTAGTTTTTGCATCACCCCCATATTTTGGGGATTGCCACTCCTAATCCTTCATATAATCACTGGAATTCTTCTCCTAAGAAATCTGATCAGAATAGACAGTGGGAAACAAACCAAGAAACACCGAGAATCACCTTAATTCCCTAAAACTGTCTTTGTGTCCCTTCTCATCCTTCCATAGTACAGCTTCTCCTTCTTGCCCTCAGTAAATTACCACATCTGGATTGCTGCTTATTTGATTGATCACACACATGCCATGCAAAACCACCCTGCTGATGATGTACACACAGAGCTTTCCTCGGCTCTTTCTAGCAACCTCTTCTGCAGAAGGTCAGAGAGGCTCATGGTAAAATAAATCCAACTCATCACAACAGGTGATTCACCAATGGCTTTGCAAGTTGTTACACACCCTGGACATAGCAAGCTCATGGCTGGAGAGCTCTTTCCTATAACTTGGGTAGTAACTCTCACAACCAACTACTTAAGGTAGCCGCTATTATTAAATCAACCATACCAAGTGAGGAGGCGCAAATGAAGACCACTTACTCTAACTTCACAGCAGATGCAAGAATTGCTGTGGAACAGGCATTCCTGAGCACTCTGGCAGCCGTGTGAGGAAGTGCTGCGTACACACCAGTCACAGTGGAAAACGAAAAGAACTAAGACTATATAGCCACAGAATTTTCTGCACATAAACACCACATTTTATTTAAAGGGATACTGCCAGATATTGAATTTTTTGACAGGTGTGAAGGGAAAAAAAGGACATTTTAGATCGTCATTGTCATCCACAATTCAAGTTGGAATATAGTCACCTTTATCCAGCATGGAAGGAGTTAAATGGGAATACAAACTGCTGTGCCATTCGTAATCATTCGATTAAATTAATACTCCCCAAAATACAGGCGGGAAGTAATAGCGTCTAACAGTGCATACATTTACCCAGACAAGAAATGAAAGGGGAAAAAAAGGATAATGATTATGAAAAGCAAATTAGATGAATAGCTTGTTTGTTTCCTTAAGCAAGTTCTTTATAACGGAATGAGGTTACATGAAAAAAAATGACAGTGTCCCTTTAAATGACTCAGAAGGACTACTTTTTAAAGCCACTGGTTAGCACAAGTGAGAGAGGACCTTTGCCTTTGAGGAGGCGTTAGGAAGAGAAGGAAAGGGAGGAAGTAGGAGGTAGGAGCTGCACCAGGTGGGAAGAGAAACTGTTAGGTGTAATTTAGCATTAACCCTTTTACAGCTCCTTCTATAGGCACACAATGCCCCCTAGTGGCACACATGGGGACAGAGAGAGAAAACCCAACACTCCCCCCCCCCACTGTACTGTACTTACAAAGGGGACACATATCATAGCCAGAGCTGGCAATTTGTTTCTAACAGACGTGTGTCATTTTTACTGAAGCAAGGAATGGGGGCCCAACAACATTAATTTCTGACCATCTCCAGGGGAGCAGAAACATGGAGAAAAATCTCTAACCTTCTAGGGCTAAGCACAGTCAGCACGGAAAGCAAAAGATGTGTTACCAGACCAGGTTACCGCTTGATTTGCTCCTACTGGAGTGTGCCTTGGCTTCCATGCAGAGGAAAAATCAGCAGTTGAAGAAAAGAGCCCTGATGAAGCCTGGTCACACTGGGGGGGGAAAGGGATTCCTGAGCCCTTTTCCACATATGGCACATCTGCATGCATAAAAGTTGTTGTAATGTATGAAAAAAGGAATGGACAATCCCTAATACCTGGGACTATGCCAAGGGTCAGATTAGAAGTCTCAGGCAGCATCCTCTTCCTCGGCTGCCACTTACCTCTTCCTAAACTATAATGACAGAGGCCACAAAATGATATTGACGTCCTTGACTGTTAACTACTGTCAAAGGACTATTAAGAGAGTTTGCTTGATGGCCACCCAAGTGGCACAACTTTAAATCATATACGATTGTAATGTAAAAGAGTCACTTTGAAGAGATGTGTGATATCCTTCTCACCACTGACTCCTAAGGATCAAATAATGCATCTGGGAAAACCTCTGTGCTTTCCAATATGTGCTAAATCAGACTATATAACTGGAAGATTGCTTTGCAAAATGCATCCCAATAGAACTTCGGCCAACTTTCTCTCTGTGTGTAGAGGCTGCAAAAATATAGGGTGGTTGTCAAGTGCATGTAGGGTTACAATACTGTACAGTCTCTTAGGCTTGAGGCGATGCTGCTTGTCTACACAAGTGGCACTACAGTAGTCTTATAACATTGGCTGTCATCTAAAGGCCAAATCCTCAATCAATTTTTTTTAAAGTGTAGAACTGCATCATCAAGAACCATATCCTCAAACAAGATGGGGAAACAAAAGGAATTTTTGAGGGCATGGCCAAATTCATCCTTTTCTAAGGTACAATAGCCTGGTAGGTGGGGCTCGTCAGCCATGGAAGGCAGCCCATCTAGGAGAAGGAAAACTCCGATTTCAAACCTCCACTGCCTTGTGGCTATATCCACTCATGGAAAAGGCTTCAGGAGTTAACCTCGAGGCAAAATCCGGAGCTGGAGTCCCGAAGGCAGCATGTGTCGTTCTGCCAACTCCTGCGACATTGCTGGAACCAGTTGTATTGGCTCTTGCCTTTCCATTGGACCATTTCAGCAATGTGGAGAGGGGGGATCTGCTGCTTGGGTAACAGCCTATCCTCCATATTACCTTACCCGGGCTTCATGCTCTGGAGAGGACACTCCTCAATTCAGAGCATGTTACCATAGTCTCTCGAGACTGAAGGATGCCTATGCTAAGGTACAATAATGCATGGCAAATGTCTCTTCAATCTAGGCCATAATCGGAGATTGCATAGAATCCTTGGGAGGTGAATAATTTATAGGATCACCGTAAGTCAGAAGCGACTTGACAGTCCATAACAAGAAGAGACTGCAATACATTTTAAAGAAACTGCAATACATTTTATGGTATTTATTGTACTTTTTTTTGGTATCATGCATTATATGTGATTTAACATGTTGTGAACCTCCTAGACTGTGTGTGCGCACTATGGGGTGGTATACAAGTTTAAACAAACAAACAAACAAACAAACAAACAAACAAACAAACAAACAAACAAACAAACAAATAAATAAATAAAATAAAATAAAATAAAATAAATAAATAAATGATAATGCTAGTTGGGTGCAAGTCATCTGTATAAACTTTAAGACAACAGGAAGCAGTACAGTGCACACTTTAAAGAAATCATGATGTGTTAAAAGGAAAAAAAATCCTATTGTTACAGTGTTAGCCCTACCATTAGGCAGACTAAGATGGATGTCACAAGCAGAGGGTGTTCAGATGGTAGTGGGGACAGCCCGTGGCCAGTCATTCCAAGTCCCTTGGCTATTAACTTTTCTCAGAAGACCCTGTTGTGAATGGCTCCTGCCTGACCTACATTACTAAGTTGCTCCACTGACTTCAAGTGAGGTGAGGGATACTGTTGTGTCACCACTGTAGGAAGCAAGAGTCATACAGTTGATTCCTCTCTGAATATTATTTTGGGTGTATGTGTGTGTACCATTTCACAATATATTTTCTGCTGCCCCTAAGTCCATAACAAGTCAATGTTTGGCAGAGATTGGGTGAGATTCCTGGTACTTTTAGTGATGCAGATATGTTGAAGGAATAAGAATGTACAGAATGAGAAATGGATGCATATTTGGCAAACAGACTTGAAGTCTGGAAAAGAAGCTGACACAGAAGCTTTTAAACTGCATTCCTAAATGTTTGGGGATCCTGCAATGAGAAGCTCAAGAAAGACTCCGGACGTCTAAAAGACAGATCACTCATTATTGCTAGGACTACTGCCTGAAATCCAGGGTGGACCTACTAAGAATGCATACTAAAATCCAGAGCTTGGAAAAGTTACTTCCAAGATTCTCCCCACATCTTTTTGAAAGAGATGCATCACTTGACAATGCCTTCAGCCTAGAAGTACATGTTATAGGTCACATTTGCCACCACCAACATTAGCGTCCCCATGTTATCTTCTCTTCCTCATCACTTGCCTGCAATTGTTGTAAAGGTAAAATACACAACACGATCCCATGTTAAGGCAACCGCTCCCCTCGGTTTCATTGGCAGCTACCTGAGGGAAGAGGGAAACTTTGTATATGGGCAATGACAAAGGATTTGTGCCCTCTTAAGGACTAACAAGTTTGATTTGGCATAAGCTTTCATAAACTATACTCGGTTCATTAGGTGCCCCTGACCACCTCTGGCTTGTTGGAAACTAGTACTTCACATGGCACTTTGGACCGTGCCCACAGTTAGCCCCAGACTCAAAACTGCATGGAAGATGATGCATTGCCAACATATTTCAATGGTTAAAACTCATTCTCAGGGAAGGCTGTTATTTAAATAATGCAGAAGATGGCTCTGCTTTCTCTTTCAAAAGAACCGAGTCATCCTGAGGAAAAGCTTTAAGTACTCTAGCTACCTTGGACATTGCACCTTGTTTTTCTATGCATTTTTGAGTGGAATAAAAAAAAACCTTTTGTTCTACACCATGTGCCTCCCCCTTCTTTCCTCCTACATTCAGCCACCAAGCCAATTTTGATGTCATTGGGCGTTGTTGTTCTTAAAATACAATAAAGGGAAGCCCTGCTTGTTCAAGGTTCCTAGACAGAACAGAGTCTCCTCCTTTGAGCTGGAAAAGGGGTTGCGCCCTAGCCAATCAATTAGGTGCAAGAGTGGTTTCATCTCAAGGCCTGTGAGCCAGGGAGGGAAAGACGCAGGTGGAGGGAGAGGGTTGGCAAGAGCAGGTGTCAGCAGGGTTAGTGCCAGGGAAGAGGTTCTGCAATACATACCACCCAGGTGCAAGTCGATGAGGTCACTGTAATAAGACTCTCCCCAATAGTCTACAACAAGGAATTGGTGAAGAGAGAGAGTTATTGGTTCCAGTCCCCTCCCCAGCTAGCCACGCCCCCTCCCTGCCCAGAATTCAAAGCATTCTATAACAGAAAATGCATACATAGAGGCAGACAGAAAAAGAGAGACAACAAGAAATCATGCGACTTTGCAATAAATATATACACACAGATATAAATACAGTATATAGACAGGGAGAGGGAATAATAGTATCCAGTAAACAGGCAGGCAAGACAGGCAAATATAGATTTTCAGGCAGAGGAATGGAGCAGGATAGCTTTTATATGAGGATTTGTCATCTGTGCTAGTTTGAATCAATATTGGATGTTGCACTGTTGCTATTTTGGGAGGGGAATAACCCACAAACATTCTCTACTCAGAAGGGAGTTCACAGGAGGATGGGATTCTACTCAAGCAAGCAGGAGATGGAGTAATCTTGCTATTATTTCTTCGTCCAGGGTGGCCTTCTTACTCTTCCTTCCAGTATTCAGCTATAGGATCCATGTAATATAGGCAGACAGAACAGCTTCAGAGTACATAGGGACATGCTTGAAGGTTTGCTTGTCTTTCATCTAGAAATGTGGCATCTACTAAATAAAGCCGTGGGCAAAGCAGCACCTTTTATTTACGGACCCAATTATTATAAGCAATGTGCTTGGCTGTCACCTCCTCCGCCCCCGCAAGTACAAATCTACATTTTAAGATGAGAGAACTGAACTAATTAATTTAGAAGGAGAAATGTGTTTCTGTTGTTGCCTTTGGAGTGGGGAACAGAATTAGGATTTTTTTTCTCTATATATAATGTAAATCACGTTTAGCAGCACATTTTTATCTACCTTCGGCTCAACTCTATGCTACCGTCTTTGCTGCTGCAATATTTAAAAAGCATTTTTATGTTCTACTAAATTCACAAACATAACTATTGCGTCCTTTGTAGGTTTCTAGGGGGATCAACTGAGCTGGCCCTGGAAATTGTTTATGATAATGTGCTAGGAAATGTTGCACATGCAACTAATTCTTTAATAATTCCCCTCACAGATCTGGACTTGCATAATCACTTCCCTTTAGTGGGAAATGCTTTGTCACAATTAGCTGCTGTGGATGTCTGACCAGAAGCAGCAAATAAGCGACAACTGCATGAACTGAAAATTGTGGGTTTGGACAAGAGGACAATGAAAGATCAAAGCCTCAACAACAAAGAGAAATTATGGGTTTGTCACATGATTTCTGTGGAATTCACTGAACAGTATTCAACAGAATGAAATAAGCATGGTATCTTACAATAATCTTTAGGTCAGACTATACACTTATAATAAATGTATAATCTCACTAAAAGAATACCATTTCAGTATGAATGGGAAATCTGGTATCCATGCTCATGTCTGGCAGCAACAGTAAGTTCCCTTTAGGCACAAAACAGATTGCAAATCTAGTCTCTCAGGTTATAAGCAAACTTACCAAAGGAGTAATGATGTTGAAGAAACAAAATCTATGCTTCAAACTTTAGAGCTATCCACCTGACTCACAGAAGCAAATTACGTAAGGAAGACCCAACTTTCTCTGAATTGCACACTCTTCCTTTGTGCTTCCGGTGTGATGCTTCTCAAAGGAATTCTAATTTTTTTTGTTGCAAAATTGTAATATAGGGGGATGAGAAAATATCTTCCTTTTAAAATAAACTTCAGCTCCTATGAAAGATGTACCAAAACTGATATATGAGAGACGACTTCAGAGTTGCTTCAGAATTTGGTGTGGGACAAAGACAGGGCTTGTCCTTTTGTTATACAGAGTGACTTGGGCCATCCCACCTTGCATTTTTGTGGTTATCATCAGCGAACAAAACGTAGCAATTACTTAAGCTCACTATTTTTGCCATCATGAAGGAAGCACCACATAACTTTCCTGCCTCAAATATCAACCCTCTGGAGTTGAGAAAACATGATAAAATTACAAAACCATGAAGGATTTTATTACAGTGGACAACTATGTCACATACAGAAATAGCAAAGATACCACACCACTGGGTGTTAGGCACAAGACCATTTCTTGTATTGGGAACGTGTGATGTTCCAGATATTGATGAACTTCCACTCCTATTGTCCATGATCACTGGCCAGGCTGGCAGGTGCTGACAAGTACTAGAGTCTAATAACATTTGGAGGCCTACAGGTTCCCACCTCTGTACTACACAAACACAGTGGTGCCTCACTTAGCGAGTGCTCCGTTTAGTGATGAAATCGCATAGCGACGAACTTTTTGCGATCGCAACAGCGATCGCTTTGCGATGTTCCCTATGGGGGAATTTCGCTTTGCGATGATCAGTTCCCCGCTTAGGGAACCGATATTCGCAAAGCCACCATTTTTGCACAGCTGATGGGCGGTTTCAAAATGGCCGCCGGGAAAAAAACATGGCCGCCCTCTGTTTTCTGGGATGGATTCCTCGCTTAAGAGGCACCAGAAATGGCTGCGCTATGGAGGATCTTCACTGGACGGTGAGTTTTAAACCCATAGGAACGCATTAATCGCGTTTTAATGCGTTTCTATGGGCTTTTTAATTTCGCATTGCGACGTTTTCGTTCAACAGCGATTTCGCTGGAACGAATTAACGTCGTAATGCGAGGCACCACTGTACAACAACACCATAAGAAAAAGGATGTGTGTTGTATGTAACTAGAACATCCTAAATGTGGTATATTTCTTCACATGTATGGGGAAAGAAGGATGTGTGCATTTGCCCCGCATTATACCACACATGCAATATAGCTATAATGGAACTAATACTGACACAGAAAAATATACTACATGATGGGCTCCTAAAAATCTCATTCACAAAAAGACTATTTTAACCTGTGCTCACCAGTCAACGGAAAATAGCCAGCTTGTAGAAAGCTGTTCTTGTTCCCATCATGCACTACCAACACAGCACCTCTCTTCTCTAGCAATGGTAATGGATAACGGATAAAGCTGCCTAGAGTGGTCGAGGAGACCAGATAGGCGGGGTATAAATCAAATAAATAAACAAAATAAATCAATAAATACAAGTTAATGAAAGTGGTACTGTTGTATTTGGTCTGGCTAGCACTGGGTCTATCACATAAGAAAGGTAAATAGTAAAGAGGCTATATGGCAAGGGATGGGAATAAGATTCTACTAATACTGAAGGTATGGTGTGAGAAAAGGTTTAAGGCATAAGAAATCTTGTATATTATCTCCCCAGAATAGGCTGTTCCTAGTCTAGGCTCTTTCCCATAGAAGTCCTGATCCCAGGTATTTTCTCAACAATTTCCAAGAAATGTATGCCCTGAGGTCAAAGGACTGTTTCATTATCAATGGTCACTGGAAGGCTGTGAGGTCCTAGGCCAATGCCAGCTGAGTGTGATGGAAGCTGCTGTGGCCCAACGCAGAGCACTAGGTCAGGGCAAACTGCCGAAGAAGAAACCAGCCTTCTGGATTATATCCTCCTTCACTCCACTTTTCCATATCCCCCATCATGCCCTCAATATATGCCACCATCTCATACAGTTTCTGCCTGCCAGCACACTGTCACTGGACTTAATATGCTGAAGGCAATGTTTGCAACCATACTGTTTATCAACTTTTCCTCAGTCTCTGGATACACCACCTACAAGATGAAAAAGAAAACTATTTGGTGATGAAGCCATCAGCATTTTGTGGCTGGCAAGCCTGAGGGAAAACAGCATGTGAATGTCCAAAGCTAAAATGCCCATTGCCGAGTTATTGACCCCAACTTCAACAGTAGGTTAGCATTATCTCCTCCAGTCTTTGAACTGCAACTCCCATAATCCCTCACCATTTGTTATACTGGCTAGAACTGATGAGAACATCAGGAATGCCACCACTGGTTTTAAGGCTGATTCAGCTTTAGTAGTCTGCCAGCTCCCAAACATCCTGTTCCTTTGATGGCCAAGTAAAGCAAGCCAAGGATTTAGACCCAATTCACTCCCTTTGGTATTGTTAAAATGGTCTCAGATACAGTATTCTCTACCAAGAGACTTTACAGCAGAGAAGGATAAACATTGACGGGTTAAAACACTGTAATTTTTAAGTGTGTTGCTCAAGTTCTCTGAACATGCATTAACAAAGAGAACATGTTGACACATAATTGATGACACAAATTTCTATAGAACAAGGTATAAAACCAAGCTGCAAAAATTATTCTTCTAAGCTATGCTGGAGAAAGTCACTTAGTTACATTTTCCATCCAAGTTAAATATTCCATAACAAAAAGCCAGTTTCTTCATCAGTTGTAGGATACAAGGAAATGGCCATCCCCACTGCATGGACCATATATACTTTGAGTGTCTTCATTTGTCTATGTGAGGTAGAGAAGCTGCTGGACTATTTCATAAGAAAAACAGTACTCTAAACAGGTTATGTTTCATGGATGGGCAGATTCTGCACCAGAGAGGAGGTTAACGCCGAAGAAGCATCCTCACACCTCCCCTCCTTCACTTGTGTCTCACAAAACGTACCACCTAATGTGATGTCACTACCCTGTGAATGTCCTCGCCTTTTTCAGCAGTAATCAATGAAGAAGCAAGAGGGCAGGCACACACTCATAGAGCCATGATGTCATGTTGCACGGCTACTTTTATTTGAAAATTTAAATGTGTGGAGGAGGGCAAGATGCGAGAACACTTTTTTGTACAGTAATGTCCAGATCCACTCTTGGCCTTCTTTGTCTATTCTTAGTACCATTCATTAAATTTACGAACAAGGATTGAAGCTTATTCCTTTATTGGCAGGCAACCATAAAAATCTAGTCACATTTTGTATGACCTTCGGTTCCACATGCCGTGGTGAAAAGAACTAAGTTTGTGCAGAATTTTGCAGAGAGCATGTGGTTCTTGTTGGGGATGTTCTGTGATGGTCCCTTGCAAGGGTGTTAATTCACAGCATAATGGATTGAAACTACACACTGTTGTTTTTTTGCCCTCCCTATATTCTTGCTATAACGTAATTTTATTTCCTAAATGAATGCTACCGACAAGAGAATGAAACATTGCTCTAAAACCGAAGAAGAGAAATCATTATTATTGTTTCGTTTCCAAGACGGGGAAATTTTCTTGCCATGAAAATAGCTTCACAGGAAGAGGACCCCCTGGTTTGACAGAGAACGGAAATGACAAATTTTAACTTATTCATTTAAGAAATTAATAAAAAGACTTCCAGCCAAGGAAGGGAACAATGTTCAGTAAAAGCACACAAACTGTTATAGATTTTGCATGAAAATCTAAGCAACAAAAATTTAAAAAGCACATAACATGAAATGTTGAAAGGTACCTGCTTCGCCCCTAAGAGCTTTTTCGACAGCAACTCCCCTCTCCTCCAGCTGCCTTTGCTTTTCTTCTACTTGCTCTAGCTGCCGTTGGATAATCTGCAGAACAGGCCAATAAAGACAAATATAAATTCCTGCATATAGATGGCAATTACAAGCTGTCCCAGAAATAGGCACAGTTTCACTTATACAGTGGTGCCTCGCTTAGTGATTGCCTCGTTTAACGATGTATTCGCTTAGTGATGAGGTTTTTGGAGCGATTTTGCGCTCCGTTTAACAATGTTTTCTATGGGGAAAATTCACATAGCGATGTTCGGGACCTTGCCTCGCTTAGCGATGACAGTTTTAGGTCCCCTGTTTTGCTTAGCGATGTTCAGTTTTCGCTATTTTAAAGTGTCTTAAAAGGTTCAAAAACGGTTTTAAATGTTTGGGATCGTTAGTGCACCTTCTAAAACGCGTGCAAACTTAATTTGGCTTTGTTCTGACTCTTCGTTAATTTTTGGTAAATTCCCCCCCCCCATTGGAAAGCACTGAAGTTCCCGTTTGAAAGCTGTCAAAATTGGGTTCACTGCATTCCAATGGGGAGAAAAAAAATCACCAAAAATTAACGAAGAGTCAGAACAAAGCCAAATTAAGTTTGCACATGTTTTAGAAGGTGTGCTAATGATCCCAAGCATTTAAAACTATTTTTGAACCTTTTAAGACACACATAAAATTGCAAAAATGGACATCGCAAAACCATTGGAATGCATTGAATAGGCTTCAATGCATTCCAATGGGGGATATATTGTTTCTCTTAGCGATGTTTCCTATGGCCATTTTCGCTTAAGGATGGTAATCCGTTCCCATTGGAATGGATTAACCGGTTTTCAATGCATCTCTATGGGAAAATGTGTTTCGCTTAGCGATGTTTTCCCATAGCGATGTTTTTTTTTTTGGAACCAATTAACATTGTTAAGCGAGGCACCACTGTACTTTGATGTTTTGTAATCTCCAATCAGCCTCCAAGTAAAAGAGAGGTTACTTACCTGTAACTCTGGTTCTTCGAGTGCTCATCTGTGAAATCAAACTATAGGGTTTAATCTGCCCTTGCACAGAGGTTTCCGGAATATTCTAGAGCATTATGATGCATTTGCCAGGACCACCCCGTAGTGCATGTGGTCCGCCCGTCCTGGCTAGTGCCTCAGTTCCCAAACAGACCGCCGCTGTATAAAATGAAACAGACGTGATGGACAGAGGGCAGGATGGGTGGGAAATGTGAAAGCACAGAGGACAAGCAGGGAGGCACCCACTCTCTTCCCCTGCTATACCTCACTGTTCAACTCTGGGAATGGTGCAAAAAAGTGCAGTAGTATTGTATGTAGTTACTTGTATGGCTGTGCCCGTAACAAGTGGTTCAAAAGCGCAGAAAGCTCTGAAAATGGCTGGGAGCTCTACGTTGTTGATATGAAGGCATTTTTCGGAGCAAGACTAGACGGTGTGAATGTGAAGGCCATTGCAATAAGCTCTCCAACCTGTGGGACTTGCATATATGATAACCTGTACAGAGAGTTGAAGGGAAGCAAAGGGCCTCCCCATGAAGAGATTGACTGTTGTGTCTGACCACAGTAGTTGGGCTGCAGGTTCGGGAGTAACTCTTAGTTGTTTTGTAGGTGGGTCAGTCATGGGGTCGAAGAGGGACAGGTACCACGCCTGCAGAAAGCGCATTTTTGGCGAGCATGCTGTATGACTGATGTGGTGGATGCAATGAGGCCGAGAAGTCACTGTGTCTGGTGTGCGGTGACCATCGCATGAGGGTAAAAATGCTGGAGAAAAAATGAATTTTCATTGCACGTTCTTGGGGAAGAAAAGCTCTTGCCTTTCATGAGTCCAGAACTGTGCCTATGTAAGTCACTTTCTGTGAAGGAATCAGTATAGATTTGTCTTTGTTGACCCTTAGGCCCAGATTCTCGAACAGGGAGAGAGTGTAGTCTATATTGCGCAGTGCTTGAGAACGTGAGGGGGCTATGAGCAACCAGTCGTTGTTGTATGGGAAGATGGAAATTCCCTGCGTGCGAAGATGGGCTGCTACGGGGGCCATGCAGTTTGTAAATACCCGAGGAGTGGTGGAAAGTCCAAACGGAAGAACTTTGAACTCCTAGGTAGCATTTCCGAGAATCTGATAAATTTTCGGTGGTCTTGGCGGATGGTGATGTGAAAGTAGCCATCGCTTAAATCAATGACAGCAAACCAGTCGTTCTCTTGAAGGATGGGTAGAATGTGTTCTAGTGTCACCATGTGAAAATGTTTGTGGATTGTGTAATAATTGAGGTCCCTGAGGTTGAAAATGGGATGAAGACCTATGTCTCTTTTCGGTACTGTGAAGTACCGGGAAAGGAACCCAGGGTCGTTTTCTGATGGGATGACGGGTGATATACCATTCGTCGAAAGGAGGGACTGGATTTCCTTTTTAAGGACATGTGATGCTGTGGTGAGAATTGTCCTTGGTGGTGGTAGGAATGCAAATTTTATTGAATAGCCTATGGTGATGATAGTGAAGACCCGACTGTCAGTGGTGATGGCTGCCCAAGATGAAAGGTGGAGAGACCAAGACATCAGGTGGAGTATCACGTGTGTAGCCTCTTGGTTTATCAATATCCTGTTTAATGGTATAGAATGAGCAGTACCATGACGAGGTTTAGAGCGTTTGAGTTGACGGGTTTGATTCGCATCTAGCCACATGGGTGAAGGACCAGTAGAAGTTGTAGTCACCTGAAGAGAGGAGGCATGAACATGCGAACATGTGGCAGGTTCAGCAGTCGGTATCGAAGTCAAAGCCGATGGTCAAGAGTGTTTCAGTACTGTAGGTGGCTGCGCTGGACGGTATTCAGAGGCATGCTTCCTCTTACAGGAAGACTTTTGTGGCTTTGGTACCACACGAGGGAATGCGGGATCATCCGCAGATGAGAACTAGTTATACTCCTGTGTTCATGGATGATATCGAGGAGGGGACTGTGAATCCGAGGAGTCAGAATGGTAGTAGTATGAGTACCGAGGGTGTTTCAGTTCGATATAGAGACAGTATCAGGGCGCAAATAGCGGTACAAAGCAATGTCGGTATCGCATGGGAGGTATATATGTTGGCATAATACATACTCATAGTATGTTGGTGGCTCATATAGAGTGACTCGTTTAGGATGGCGGTGTTGAGTCAACAAATCATGCGATGCCAGCAACCCTGTTGACATCGGAGGTTATGGAAGGTCGGCATCAAAAGGATCAGTCTTTGGTGTATGGTGTGTCTTTTGAGATCGTTTGTGTGGAGGCTGGGAATCAGCTAAAACAGACGCTGAACCTGACTGACACATGGAGACAGAGCAACCTGGGCTCAAGTGGTCGGATCTCAGTAATACTGTCACCTCAGTCAAGGTGTTAGCCCACAAAGAAGATTGGGATAAGAGAGGTTAAGGTGGTTGGCCTGATGGTGGTGGCTAACAGTTGTCATCATTCATGGAAATAGAGTCAAGGCAGACAGTCTATTGATTGTGAAGCGGGATTGAAGGCGTAGATTTATCAGTTCCATGTGTAGAGGGTATCTGTCTAGGAGATTGGACCTCGGTAGAAGGTTTCTTTGATTTTTTGGGCTTAGAGTGCTCTGATGCTGAGGGAAGCTTCGGTATTGGTGTCGACTTTGATGTTGATGTAGCAGACTTTGACTTTGAGACCGATTTAGACTTAGGTTTCGATTTTGGTGTCAGAAAAGTTGTAGGAACATCAGGTGAAGCAGATCGAGCTTGGGAAGGCTGTGTAGTCTCCATAGTTGGCACAGGAAGCGTTCCCAGAGAAAGGACATGAGATGTTGTTGTCTGAATGTATGAGTTTGCTTTGTAAGATTTTTATAGAATTGGCACCAGGCAGGTTGATGAGATTCTCCCAAGCAGAAAAGGCAAGAATCGTGTCCGTCTGAGAGAGCGACCTTGTTAGGGCACGATGTGCACCGTTTGAACAGCCCAGTAGGGGCCATAAAACGGTGAAAAAAAGGGGGGAGAGGAAGGGAAAGGAAGGGGGCAGTTGAGGAGGGATATAGATCTTAAGTCTCTCACTAATTTCCTCCTATCTATTCTTTAAAAGTAGAAGAGAAGATGAAGGTAAACAGAGAGCTTGTCGAGGGAAGAAACCTCGGTAAAAGGAACTGAGGCAATCGCCAGGACAGGCGGACCACGTGCACTAGGGGGGTGGTCCTGGTGAACGTGTCATGAAGCCCTAGAATATTCCAGAAACCTCTGCGCAAGTGCAGATTAAACCCTATAGTGTGTATTCACAGAGACCACGAAGAAGAAACAGGGCATTGCTTTTTGAATTGGTGGGGCCCATTGTGCAGTGTATCGCCCAGTACACCCCTGCAATTGTAAGTGAAGCCTTCTGCATGTTTTTATAGAGTCTATGTATGAGAATTAATTCCTCATTTTCTCATCCTACTACTAAAATTTCAAGTACTTTAAATTCCTCTTGAAATCCCACTTTGCTCTATCATCACCCCGCTAATTGTAGGTCTATATTTGCACAACATAATTTGGGTTTATTCCTCCTGTTGCCCTAGTTTCTACAGCTTTTTCCCTTCACTTTGCCATCTCCTACTGTCAAAATTCCAGTCTGGAAGTACATCAGGACTGGGACCTGTTTTTTGGCATGTGCTACTTCGTGAAGTGCCATATACACACTGACAGTTCCACTTCTGCCACTCGGCACTTGGGCTCTGCAGGATCATTACAAGGCCAACAGACATGTTTCTATGCCTCCCATAGGATCTCTGTTCAGACCTTCTACAAGAGTAGCAATCTTAGCAGCCTGAACACAATTATACCCTACTTTTGCCAAGTAAATGTTGATTAGAGCCGTGTATGCCTTTCTAATGCACACTACAGATATATGGGGATAGAATGGCTTTTTTCCTTCCACAAGTGAAGAAGGGAGGGAAGTTTTTTTCTGATTGTACCTGGGCCCTATGTAGCCTCTTCAGCTCCTCCTGCTTGGCTTGACGGCGAGCAGCTTTCTGCACCCGCTTGGTCAGTTTGGCATTGAGCTCATCCTCTGTGTACGCTTTCTATAGTGACAAGAAAGAGAATAAAATTTAGCTTCTTACAAAAACCACCAGTCCCATTTCATGGGACCCCAATGATCCATCTTTCCTACTGCATTGTGCTACACTTGCTGGGGTTCCTGCTAAGCAAGCAAGATGTCCATCAACCTGGGTGCTAACAGTGCAGCAGGTGGGCCATGGTGGAAGACTAAGAGGTGAAGGAAAAGGCGTGAATCAGATGCAAAGCAGTGATTTTACATAGTGCTTCAAGTCACAGTTATATTCTTCTCAAGGCCTTTTGGGTCTTGACCTAAACATAGGAATTTCCTCTGATTTCATTAACTTCTTTGCTAAAGACAAAATCACATATTCATCTAGATTTGGCAATGAAGAGATATAATCATGATCAAATCTCATTATGAAGTGGGCTGAGGGTTTCTGTGCAGAGGATGGCATATGGTAAGGCTATCTGTTTGTGCAGCTATAGGTCCAGCTTGCAACTCAACTCTTATCTGCATACTTGATCCACTCAACACAAGGAGAGAGATGAAAAGAAATCTGCAGGACCATATGATTTAATAGCAGCAGAACTAAAATCCCCAGATGAGGAAAATAACTATTTGAATTTTCCCCTATATTAAAAAAAGAGTCAACATTTTCACTAAAATGCTAAGGAGAAGATTATGCTACAACATTTGTGTTGACATGCAGACATTCCCAGAAATTTGGGGAAACAAAAAACATCATATCAAGCTAACATTAGTTTTAAATTGTGCAGTCCAGCAGCAGATGAATCAGCACAGACCTGCTAATCATACAGCTTGGCTCTAATTTTGCGATGTGAACGAGCCTAATGGGCTACAAGTCACTTTACAACTTTCTGGACACATGCTTCAGTGTCTTTTAAACAACTTGCCAGAATGGGTAAAGTAGAGAACTTACTCCAAGATAGATATATGTTGCATCGTTGCTTTTGGAGCGCAGGAATTCACATGTCCATGTTGAAAATAGATGTGTATCTGTGTGGTGTGACAACATACCTTGCCCTCTCTTTACAACATGGAGCAACCCTCCACTAACACAAGCAGTTCAAAATCATTGAAAAGCATGCCCCATGATTAACATACCATTTTAAAAACCAATTGAGTTACACCAGCATGACTGAAACCTTGAACAGATTTGAGGGAAGGAATAATTTTGCAGTTATCACCGGATTTATTCCTACTAAAAAGATCCATCTCATGGAGCAGAAACTAATTTTAGCATTCTTTTATGACCATATCCTTCACATCAGCTTTGTGAATGGGTTCCAGTCAGTATTTGATCAGAGAACATACAACGGCAATTTTGCTACAAGAAAAACAAACCAAAAGATTACCTGTTTTGCTCTTCTGTTCAAGATTTGCCAAATTTCTACCAAACCACAATTTCTCATGATAGACTTTTATACCTCAAGACCTACACTTCTGTCAGAAGGCAGGCATTTCATAACACTAGAATACCTGTAAAATGTGTCCCTCTTTGCCAACAAAAAATCCGGCCCAAAGAACATTTGGAAGCAGACAAACTATACCAAAAAATGGTATTAGAATGACTCTTGACTCTCACACTGTGAAACATATACTTAGATAAGTGTATGGATCTTCACATTCAAGACACAGAAACAAAAAGCAACTCTACAAGAAGAGGCATCACAACAAGATTGCCCACGGCACCCCTCCAAGTTTCTTGGGGACTGCAATTTTGCAAGGATTCTGTTGGGATTCCTAGACCTCTCAGACCATTAAGAGTGAGTGGGAACTATTATTAAACCTGTTGAAAGCTGATCCAGATGTGTCCTGAGTGGAAAGAGCATCTTTAAAACAGAATGCGCTTTCTGAAATGGGACAAATTGTTATTAAGAAGGGATGTTCTGTTAATGAGTTATTTGCACAGTTGTTGTTTTCCAAAGCAAATCCATTTAATATTCCCAAAATACTGTATGTTTATATATTTTTACAGTGACACATACAGTGGACAGCAAATATTTATCAGTGGATTTCAATGACTGAGACTACTGTGTGATATATATGGTAAAGTAAGAAACTGATGTTCAGTTTGCCGTTCATTTTACTGACTGACTGACTTCAGGCCAGCCACTTTGTCACAGGCTGTTGTGAGACATGAAGTCACTCTCAATTCCTCCAAGAAAGGAGGAATTGAGAGTCTCAATATGTAGTGAGAGTACACAGAACAAAGTAACTAGTAATTACACCCTATGTCTTGCAACTGCAGTGTGAATATCCAAGCTATCTATCAAAATATTCTACATAATTCTTTAATTTTTTTTTTGGAAAAGATCAATATTTCTCTCTGCTGGACCTTTGAAGCAAATTTTGCATAAATTTTGCATGCATTTCAGGTAGACGCATAGATTTGTGCCTTGAAGATGATCTGTTCTCCTTATTTGTTAACCACTTCATGCATGCACTGTCAGGAATCACATTAGTATAAATGAAAGCAGGAGAAAGAGACAGAGACTACAATGCATGCAACCATGACCAGTCAATGAGAATGGAGACACTACCTTTGATGCGTATGATCTCTTGAATGCCAAGGCGTGTGGTACATAAATCGACTTTAAAAGGGGGAGGAGAGGAATAGCAAAGGCAAAAACAAAAATAGAAAACAAACAACATGGAGCAAAATCAGTTCAATGTTAAAACATGGAAAACAAGATGTACAGTAATAAACAAAAAACTGCTTGAAATGCAACATAAAACTACAGAGGGAACAAATCCTTTGGGATCTGAAAACATACAGTGGAAGCTTGTGTATTAAAACAATGAAAATGCTGGTTTCTTGAAGTTTCTTTGTGCAAATTACAGTCCAGAGAGTGGACTGCCTTGGAAATTTTAGCAGACAATTTCCCTAATCATAATCATTCTAAATTTCACATGTGTGCAAAGGTACGTAAGGCCAAACATTACACCAAGCCTGCACATCTTCTGACGCACCAAGGACAATATAATCCGTAAGACATGTATTGTGGCCTGCCAGGTGTGTGAGAATCCCACCACTTGTCCCCCCCCCCAGACAAACTATCAAACATGTTGCACTAGTATACATCACTGCTGGGCTCTGTTCAGTATCAGGAGGTAAGACTCAACTTGGGTGTGTGTGTTTTTTTTTTTAAAAAAAAAACTCCGAACTCACCCATCCCTCCCTTTATTCTGGGGGAAAATGCTTGTTTTTAATAGGGACTTGAACTTGGGGCTTCAGAGTTGATACCAAAGACTCAGACTCGGACACAAAGATTTGGCAACATCCCTGGTAGGGCCACAACTCAGAACTAAGGTCTGCAGCAACGGGGCCTGTCCAGAGAACACAAGAAAATATCTGAGAGAAACTCCCAGTTTCCAGCTGCCTGTGTTCCACGCTGGACAAATGAGCTGGTGGTAACTTTACATTTCTCACTCAAAGGTGCTACACTTTGATACACACACACGTGTGTGTGTGTGTGTGTGTGTGTGTGTGTGTGTGTGTGTGTGTGTGTGTGTGTGTGTGCATGTACCCATGGACATGGACATACACACACACACACACACACACACAGAGAAAGAACTTCAATGTCCTAAGAATGATTGCATACATTCAATTTCTCATCCTGACAACATCTTTCCGAAAACCCATCTCTGATCTTCCACTTGAATGAACTGTATAGTTCAGGGGCTGTATAGAGGCATTTGGAGTAGCTCCCACCCAACCAGTTTCACTATCACACAAGTGGAAAGTACTGTTACGGAATAAGTCTGCCACATTAAAAAAAATTGTATAATTACCGTGTAATTTTTGGTAGTCATTTGGGGCAAGGGAGTAAGCACTGAAATCCTGGCTATAACCATACAAGCCATCCTTCACAATGAGTTACTTATTTGTGATGCTTTATGGGCTAGAAATTTCATTTAATAAAATGAAATATAGGATTTACCAGAATACTGAATGCTATATCCAACATCCTTCTTTTTTTCAATTACATAATCACACAAGATACACATAGAACCTTGGTTATAATACCTGCCCTTCAGTACCTTTGCACTACATAAGACTTGCCTGAAACAAGCACATATTCATGAATGGAAAAATGAGGAAAAGCTTCAGAGTTTAAACAAGACCTCAGTACTGTATTTGACAAGCTGCCACAGAAGGAAACACATCTATGAGTAAGTGACTACCAAGTCATTTAAGAGACTGCTCAATAGCAGCACCTTTGCACAAAGACAACAGCCTCTAGGAACACACATCTTATGGAAAATTGGCACCAATGCTTATTTAGAAGCAGTTTCTCTTGTTACACATAGCACAAAACTAATGCTAATAATCACAATGTTATTATGTCACACCAAGTGGGGCAATCCTTGGGAGGAGGGAAATGGTATTTCAGCAAGAACAAAACTAGCAGCTGGATTTCGGTCTATAAGCAGTTCAAGATTAGTCATGCAACAGACCAACTCAAGACGAGTTCAAGACAAACAAAACAAAATCTCCAACATCAGATGTGGCATTTGGTTAGAAAATCCCACACTGCTCTAATATTTTGGTCCTCACAGCTCACCAGCATGGAAAACATTACACTGGGGGGGTGCACCAAAGAGCGGACTCTCTCTGTTTTGATCAATAGTATGGATACAGGTTGCAATCACATGCAATTACATGATCCTACTCCACGGCGCTCACTGTCTCCCCTTTGCTAGCAATGTCAGTGTTAGCCTGCTCCTAGTCTCTTAACTGGATCAAGAAAGCCCCTTTGCCATATTCTCAGCAACTCAGCATTAGACCCAACCTCTAAAATGGAATAGTTACTCCATGGAATCTTTTCTTCACATAACCATGGAACTTAAAAGAGTGGCACAAGGACAGATTGTGTCTATTTTTCAGGACATATTCATTTTCAGTGCAAATCTCAAGACTGTATTAATAGCAGTCCTTCAATGAGGATCGAGAGACCTGGTATATACAGTACTGGTATGAGCTAAATGTAGATCAATACTCTCCAATTGCTCTTTGGATAATATTTCTCTTCTTCTTCTTTTCTTTCCTTCTACCTGTTTAGGCCATCCCTGTGAAGCAACACTGCATGCTATGTGATTCTGCGAACATTAGGGCTGCTTCAAGATTTATCTGAGTGACTGCGTCATGACTTATCTTGAACCCAACATCTCCTCACTACCACCCCTTCCCTGTGACATTATTTGCAGCAATTCCAGGTACCTCATCCTTCATCATTCCTGATGCAGCATGAAACCTGCCAGGGAAAGCCTGGAGGCAAGCATGGAAGAAGTGTGCAAAAAAAGGGTCAAAACAAAAGGAACAATGCAAAAGGGGTAAAAACAAGTACCTTAACCATGAGAAAAAACTCATTTACTGAACATGACAGTCACATTTACTGCAGAGTCAACACTATCCATTGTCCACTTCAAGGACTGTTCCCAGAGCTAAACTGAGGCTCAATCCAGACAAGTCGGAAGTGCTGCTGGTAGGTGCTCCGCCAGATAGGTTAAAGGGCCATTTCCCTGCCCTAGACGGGGTCACACTCTCCCTAAAGGACAGAGCCCGTAGCTTGGGTGTGCTCCTTGACCCGGGTCTGACCTTGGAAGCCCAGGTGGACTCGGTGTCCAGGGGTGCCTTCTTACAGCTGCAGAGAATATATCAACTTCACCCTTACCTGGATGAATGGAGCCTGGCAACAGTCACACATGCACTGGTAACAACCAGACTGGACTACTGCAATGCGCTATACGTGGGGCATCCTTTGAAGACGGTCTGGCAACTACAACTGGCACAGAATCAGGCTGCATGGCTGGTAAGTGGTGCTGCTGCACTGACTCATATCATGCTGGTTCTGAAAAATTTACACTGGCTGCCGGTTGCTGCTCGGGCCCAATTCAAAGTGCTTACTTTGACATATAAAGCTTAGGACCTGGTTACGTAAAGGACCGTCTTCTTCCATACACACCTGCCCGTCCTCTAAGATCAGGCCAGGAGGCCCTTCTTAAGGTGCCATCCCTGAAAGAGGTGAGGGGGATGGCATATTGAAATAGGGCCTTCTCGGCTGTTGCCCCCTAACTTTGGAATGCCCTCCCTATAGAGATCTGCCTGGCTCCAACACTTTTGGCTTTTTGGCGCCAGGCAAGGACCTTTCTGTTTAGCCAGCATTTTAATTAAATATTATCCTTTAGCTGGCCGTATAAGCAGCAGGATTTATTAATGATAAATTAACTGTTTTAATATAAGGTATTATTATAATATTGGGCATTTTTAACGGTTTTAATGTTTTTCTAAAGTTTTAATATTGTCGTATGCTGCTCAGAGACCACTGGTAATTGTATGGCTAAAAAAAAATCAAATAAACAAACAAACAAACAAATAAATGTTATAATCTCAAGTAGCTATTTGGGGTGCTTAACTCCCCCAACAAACTGCTCCCATAAACCCTCTACTAACTTTTGAGTGAAATGCAAAAGGATCAACTCTCAAGTAAGAGCTGCCATTTTGCCATTTCAAGAACAAGTTTAGAGGACACCTCACAATGGCAAGAAGGGCAAGTCCTATTAACAATAGGATGAGTGTAACCTCTAGGCCAGTGATGGGGAACCTTTTAGAGCCCAAGTGCCCAAACTTAAAAACAAAAAACAAAAACCAGCGGCCGGTGGTGGAAGCGGGAATCACGGGCACGGAGGTGCCTCGAGACCCAATCTGGAGCCGCCTGCAGTCATGCCCAACCCTGCCACTTCCTATAGCTCGGCCGGCCTGCTGCCACCGGCGCCAGCTGCTCCGGATACTGGCCCACCACCTGTCGGCATGCTAGCACTGCAGCTGCAGCCTCCTACTCTGGTTTGGCTGCCGGGTAGCGATCCAGTGACTTATGGCTCGCGTGCCCACAGAGAGGGCTCTGCATGCCAGCTGTGGCATGCGTGACATAGGTTCACCATCGCTGCTCTAGGCCCATGTCAGTAACACTGCTACTATTATAACATGATGTGAAAAAAATAAAGGTCTTCACAGAGATTTTGTTTTGACGATATAATTTTGGAATTATAACCCTGGAGTGAGATTTTGATCCTGTCCCCTCCTATGAGCATGCATTTCTCTGTTCTCACTGAAAAGTGAAAATGACATTTCTAGAGGTAAACGCTTGCATGACATCTCTGCAGGAGTTCAGCATTGTGCTGGAATTTGGGCATCTCTCTAAAGTCTAGTCTCAGACTATGACAATGTGCAGATTTACCGGAGGTAAGCCTACTGAAAAGAATAGGACTATATTTATAAGTAGAGGGTGGCCCGAACTGCCAGATCGGTGGTTCATGCCGGTTCATCTGATGACTGCACAGCGGATCTGTGGTTCGGTGGGCGTTCACTCAGGGGCAGTGCCAGCGGAGGCAGGGCAAGGAAACCGAAGTTCAATGGTTCATGTCCATCTCTATTTATAAGTAAAGATGCATAAGATTGCTGTGGATGACTAAACATAAGACAGTAGAACCTTCACAAGTAATAGTTAGAAATGTTGCCTTTTATAGGGAAATTAACTTGTGCATGGTCCCCCAGCCCTATTAACACTGAAGCAATTCAGTACGACATATCAAAAATCAGTTACAGCTTATTTGCTAAGATTTCAGGACCTATCTTGACTTTGAAGAAGCCTGGGTTGTGTCAACATTTGCCACCCAATTTAATTTTACCTCTCGTTTCGATCTCTGAGATGAACGTTCCAAGACATCATCGTTCGAGAGATCAGAGTCTTCAGAGAAGCTTAAGTGTCGACGCAGTTGCAAATCTGAAATAATAAGGAAACATCAGACAGCAAAGCAAGAAGAATGGTGGGCATTATCTGGAAGCTGGAGGATGAATCTCAGGAAGTCAGTCATATGCTCACTCCATTGCTGCCCTGTTAGTTACCTCCCAAATGTCAAGGATTGCTGCAAAGCAATTTGCCCACTAGGTGGCATATTAGTCTCCCCCCTCCCACCCCCAGGTCAGGAAATGAACAGGCAGATTCTACCATGTGAACATATCCTGTTAATAAAAGCCACTGGGAAGCATTTCCCCACGTGTTGTGGAATGACCACAGAACACAGCGGAGGACAGTATACCTGCTGCTCTAATGAGCGGGGATGCCTTATGTTTCCCAGAATCCACTGTGGCTCCGCTGGAGGGCGTACTAGGGCAGGATTTGTCTTCTGTATTTTTCTTCTTCTTATCTTTCTTATAACCTGAAAATACAGACTTCCACAATGATTTGGGCTTGGTGGCTTCCTCGGCCGCACTGCTTGATTTGTCAGATAACTTGCTGTCATTCTTTGACTTCTTCTCCTTTTTGTTCTTACGAGGGGAAAAGAGAGAAGTCCTTTTTTTGCTCTTCCCTCCAGAACCTTCCGAGGATGTGACTGACCCATCACGGCCACCGATGTCTGCAAAGGGTGAGAAGAACCTGTCGCCACCATCCTCGTGTTTCAGCGTAGGGCCTTCGCCAGCTTTCATAGCCAAATGCCTTGGGGATTCGAAGAAGGGGTCTTTGGCCTTCGAGGGGACAGTAGACGCTTTACGCAGTTTACCTGCTCCAGCTGCACTCGTCACCTCCAGGTCTTTCATCTTGCAGAGCTGCTTTGCCATCGCATCGCGCAAGGCCTGGCTCTTGACAGACTTTTCTCTGGCCCTCATCCTCTCCTCAGCTAATTCTTTAGCTTCTGCAGAGACCTGAGGGAGGATTCTCTTTTGCGGGTTTGCGCCCTCCATGGATGGAGGCCCACCATTTTCTTTGACCAAATGCAGGTGGAAAGGTTTCTCCGGCCTTGGCTTGCTGGGGGGCGTGTAGTATTTTTCATGAAAGCTCGTGTCCTCTGTCCTCTCGTCGTAAGTGTCCTCCACGTCATCCGCAAATGGTATCTCAGCCACGCTCTCCACAAAAGACTTCCTCACCTCCTCTCTAGGAGGCTGTGAAGAGGCCTCTTTGTGTGGGCGCATTTGTGGATTTGCTGGCACAGGATGAGGCGTTTGCATAGAAGCTGGCCTGGATTCTAATTCATTCTGCCAAGTTGCCTGATGTCTTTTTCTTCGCAGTGTTGCTGGCTCTTCATTCTGAGGCGGTGGAGGAGGAGGGCTGGATGGGGGAGTGAGCATGGTGGAATCAGAAGTGTTAAAACTCTGGCTGGCCAATGTCCTCATATTGGATGAACTGCCCTGAAGACCCAGTCCAGAACTGCTTGATAAGTCCCTCTTAACATCGCCTGAGTTTTTCAACTCCCTCTCCGATGGGGACTTTGGCGTCAGTAAGGAAAACTGCTCGTTGTCTAGCTTTGGGGTGACAGGCTTCCTCGGGCCTGGCTGGGGCTTTACAAGGTGGATGCCCTTCTCTTCTGGAATCCCCTCAGGGCTGTAGGATTTCAGAGGAGCAGACTCAAGAGGTGAGATGGTGAAGCTTGGATCTGATCCTCTGCTCCTGTTGACAGGGCTGAGGCCCAAACTCCTTCGGATTTCAGCACTCTTCATCCAAAACTCCTCCACCAGATTATTCCTTTTCAAAGCTTCCTCTGCTGTGGTAGGGCTTCCCAATTTTTCCACCTCTGCCTCTTGACTTTTTAGGGCAAGTTTGGCTAAAGGAGTGGAGGTTAAGGCAGGGACCGGTTGGAAACAAACCGCTGGCTCCCCTGGAGAGGGAATGGATGCTTCAGCCGAGGGCAAAGGCTGTGAACAAATAGGACGAGGGAGAGCAGGTGGAGATGTAGGTGTCGTGGGTGTTGCTGGTTGCAATTTCATAGGTGATGTTGGCATGATGGCCTCAGGCAGGGCTACCGGCTGAGACCTAACTGGAGAGAGTGGTGCAGGTGGGCTCTTGATTTTTGGATCATCAAGAATCTTGTCCTGTTTCTCTTCTTCTGGAAGGAATGGCTCGGGGAAAAAGCGGGTATCTGAGGAGATCTCCTGGCAGGGCATGGTTGCAGGAGATTCTTTGGAGTCCTGCAGAAATAAAAATAACTACAGAGCATCAGCAATGGAATGAAACACCATTCACTAAGTCTTAGAGCAATGAGTTTCAAACTTTCTCCTTTGCAGGAACTATTTCTATTTCAACTTATTAGACCAGGGCCACATGTTCCCCAGCACTTTCCACAGTGCATACTACATTTTGTTGGGGCACTGGCCAGTTGTCCCACCTGAACTCAGAATGTTGTCTAAAGCACACTGGACAGCACCTGTAACTTATTCACTGGCAAAGGAAGTTTTGTATTACTGATAAAGTGGTCTTTCGGTAAAACCTGCTGGCCACTACAATCATCTCATCAAGTAATCCTTATTGTGCTTCCACAGAAAATCACAGCCTCTGGCCATACAGTTTGAAAACTACTGTTCTAAAAGAACTCCACTGAGGCAGTCAAAATCCAGAAATGAGAAGAAAAATAGAGTTTAAAATATTTTTAATTGTGTGTACTACATGATTAGTACTGAAAATACTTCAAACTTCTACAGACATTTTTGGCAAGTAATTCTGAACAGCTATGCAGATAATTTTTATTTTGGGACAAAAGCTGTTCCACTATGTCCGTGGTTCCCAACCTTGGGTAACCCGTGGACTGCAACTCCCAGAAACCCTCGCCAGCATAGCTGGTGGTGAAGGCTTTCATGAACTGCAGTCCAAGAACACTTGGGTTACCCAAGGTTGAGAAACACTACACTACATGAAAACATTGTAATTTCCCTTTTCCTGCCTTTCTGAGGAGCAGCCATGTTTTTCTCTTTGAGTCTTTACAATGCTATCCAGATACCCAAGGACTTTTATTCTACTTCGTAATTTTACCAGCTATATGTGGAGGCCCTGTGCCTGACCCTTAGTATTTTAAAAAAGCATAACATCTGTCTTCTCTCACACTCATGATGTCAAAGCACAGACAGGAAAAAGAGAACTGGCTTATAGAACAGAATCCATCTTTCCTGGGTTTTTTTTTTTTTGGTCAAATAATAATATAATTGACTACATTCTGAGAGAAGAGGGAAAATAGCTTGTTTTCTCTTACAGTTTCCTGTAGACCCATTTACAGGAATGGGTCTACTGGAAAATGTACTGTCTTTGCAGTACATTCACAAGTAATAAGGACTCTTTTCTAGAAGCTGCATGTCATGGTTCTATTATGAGGGAGATTCCTATAATGTTATTACCTAGCAAGTATTAAGCGAATCAGTCCTTTGCTTTAGGATGAGTCAAGTATGATGCATCTATCATTTCTGCTGGTGCTTTCGGTGACTTGGCATGTCTGGCCCAAGCTAATTTCAGCGCTAGATTTATGAAGTGATAGATAACTTGGAATTTAATTTTAAATACATAAATGGTATGCTTTGATCCCAAATGCATATGAGAGCATCTCAGAATGTTTTGACTTGAAAAATAAGCTGGGTACTCCCCACGCAGACTGCTTTAAAGAGAGGTTCTTGTTCTTTACAATGGTCACTGCCAAAATCCCATGGTGTGGTTGAAATTCAGCCACTGCTGCAAAAGCAGGCCTGAAAGACTGCAAGGGTTGCCTACCCTACTCCCATGATTTCAAGAACAACAGAGTTTGCAGAACTGTTTTTACACAACGAGGTTCCAAACTAATTGTCTGGAAGTCCTGTTTCGCCAAGATAAGCTGCTGTCTATCAAAAATGTTCAAAGAATCATGCATCTTTCCATTGAGAGTTAGTGAACAAAAGCAGAAAAATGAAAAATTAAGAACAATAAGAATATATTTACCTCTTTTTCTTCTTCCTTGTGGTCTTCAGTGGGAGAAAGAGTGACAGTCTTCTCATAGGGTGACTCCACTGTAATACAAGGCTCACAGGGATCTGAAGGAGAACCAAAAAACAAGGTTACTGCCATCTTAAAGCTACACAATGCACCTGCTCCTTGTTCTTGTCTGGACTGTCAATTTAATACTTAGTGTTGCCATTCTTCCCAGTTGTAGTATTATGTTAATTTAATGGATGCTATTCATTAGATGAGTTCAGTGGGAAGTACTCTCAGGAAGATACATCTTAGATTATCCTGGGGCAAATGAGGCTAAAATTACAAAGGCAGTCTAGAATTTTATTCTGCCAGGCAAGAAACTCTGACATCTTCCACATCCTTCAAGGTAACCATCTGCAATTCCTGACAAGCAAATGTTCGATGATAAAAAGTCCACATATTTATGCAAATACAGTAAGACCCACCCCCCCCCCAATATCTGCAGGCTCAATATCTGCTGATTCATGCTAAATAAAAGCCTTGAGAAATATATTTCCAGTGTGTATTTACACACTCCCTGGAGGGAGCCAGAGACAATACAATGCACAGTGTTTGATATTTTCCTGTTTTTCAGCAAGGATGCAAGGGTGGGGGGGAAAGAGGCTTGGGACCAATCTCCCACAGACACTATGGTCCTACTATAATGATGATAGGAACATTATCACTAGACACCAACCTACCATGCAGACTGCTCCAAACTGCATTGAGACTTTCTGGCTGAAATCATGTTGCCCAGAAGCATAGTAATTCAGAACAAGAGTAGGTGCACTGAATCAGTGGAACTTGCAGAGAAGCTGACTTAATCCCTACTAATTCTATGAGCAAATTCTAGCTGCTAGTTAAGATGCTAAGAAACAGGTTTTCAACCTCTGTCCACCAAGTGTGGGTGATATTTTTTAGTACCTTCTGGTCTTTCAATGCTAGGAGGAGCTGTCTGTGCCTCCTCTTCCTTGTCTTCAGAGACTCTTAGCTGCAGCTCTTCGGTTGCTTCTTGGAGGCGGCACTCGGCTTCTGCATCAGATGGGATGTCATCTAATCCCCAGGGATTTGTGTGATAGGAAGCAAATTTAAAAAAAGGACCTTAGGTGCCAATTGACAGCTATGTCCCACTAAGGTGCCAGTCCAGTGTCAAGGCAGAGATGTGAAGAGAATGTTAGTAGCTGCATTGATGGCCAAGCACTGAGGTGGCTCCCCACGCTGCCCCAAAACTCTCACCAGCCATGGACCTGACACACTTACATGGTGACCTCCTATTGTTCACTTACATGTCTGATCTCCTACTGCTCATGATTTCTGTGCTGTCATCTAAAACAGGGCTAACTAGAAATCAATATTGATCAGTAAGAAGAAACTTGCTGCCCACATGGGAAGTCTTTTCATGTTTTAATTTAGCAGGGCTATTAAACTGACAAATTAATTACCTTGCAATACTTCCACCCCCACCCCTCTAAAAATTAAAGGAGCATATGCCACACTGGGCTCTTTTGTTATGGGTTTGCTTAGGCCGTGTACAGTACACTTCCCCTCTCTGCTTCCTCAAGATATCTTTTTGTATTGTTGCAACAATGGGCATGTCCAGATGGGCATTGGTCCTGCAAGTGTGTCTGGGGGTTGCCCATGCCTGCAGCTTAACAAATGCCCTGTGGTTTAAGAAAGCAAAGAAATACACTTTTCATGGGGGTTTGCCTATTGCATGCAAAAGAGAGGTGGGAAAGGCAAGCAGGGCTGGAAGGCAAAGTACGAATGGCAAGATATGCATGGATCTACAGCAGAATGTTAAGAGTCCTTCTTATTTTTACATGGACACAGAGATCCTGCTGAGGAGGTCTCTTGTTCAGATACAGTGGACCCTCAACTTACGCGCAGCTCCACTTGTGAACTTTTCGAGGTACTGTACGGACTTCTCCGGCCACAAAATTTCCCATCAATTTGTGTCTGGAGAATCGACCTACAGACCGGGAGAGGCGGGGAAAGCGCCAAATTCAAATTTGGCGCTTTCCATGACTCCTCCTGGTCCGTAGGCCGCTGATTGTGCCTCCGGATGCCTCCCAGGGTTTCTCTGCCATCATGGGAGGCATCTTGGAGGTCCCCCCACCACCGAGATGCCTCCCTTGGTGGCGGAGAAGCCCTGGAAGGCCTCTGGAGGTCCCCCTCGCTGCCGATCATGCCTCCGAAGCTTCTCCAGAGGCATGATCGGCAGTGAGAGGGACCTCCGGAAGCCTACCAGGGCTTCTTTGCTGCCATGGGAGGCATCTCGGAGGTTGGCTGTCGCCGCCGGCTTTCTCAGGATAGACTGGGCTTGCCAGGGAAGCCCTCCCCTGGTAGGACCGGTCCACCCTGGGAAAGCCTGCGTCGACAGGGGCCAGGGACCTCCGAGAGGCCTCCAGCAGCGGCGGAGAAGCCCTCGGAGGCCTCGGGCAGCGGCAATGGCGGCAGCAGGGGACCCCTGGAAGGCTTCGGACTGGTAAGGTGTACTTATTTTAATTTTTTGTGGGGGGTGATTTTTTTTCTTTGGCCGGTTATGGATTAATGGGTTTTCAATGCATTCCTATGGGAAATGGACCCTCGATGTATGGACTTTTCGACCTGCAGCCACCGTTCCAATATGGATTAAGTCCTTGGTCAAGGGTCCACTGCACACACCCCTCCTTTCCTTTTTAATCTGTGTTGCACCCTCCAAGCAATCTGAGACACACACACACACATACACACAGTACAAGGTGCAAAAGAGTGATTCCTTTCTTCGGTCTCTACCGCTGAGATCAGGGTGGCGGTTGTGGGGAACTGCACATCCTCTTCTCTGCCTATCCTGCTCCTTTCTCTCTTCCTCCTCCTGCCTCCCCGCTCTCCAAATTCAGTGTAGTGGAAGGGGAGCACTAAGGGCAGATAGTGTCTATCTGCTTTTGGCTGGTGACTGGCTGCTTTTTTCCCCCTTGCATGTGTAGCCTGCCTCTCTTTCTCCACCTCTGCTGCCTGTCTTTCCCATCCTTACTTTAACCCCTCCCCTTTCCTTTCTCCCAAGCTCTGACTTTGCACAAATTTGCCACTTCGGCACACAGCACTTGAGGTTGATATGAATTTGAACATAAGACTGCACCAAAGAACGTGTTGCTCCCTCTCTGCCTCTACTGACCCTATTTAGACCACACCAGCTTGTATCAAAAGGACAAGGCTTGACATACCCAACGTTTGACAGTACATTAAAAAATTCATAGCTGCATACCATCGTCTAGTTCTGCACCCGTATCTCCATCTTCAAAAGCTTCTGCAGGCTCGGTGCCCACCTCATCTTCGTAGTCATTCTCCTCACATAGTGCTAGAATAAATTTGATACATAGATTTTAATATCCAGGGGTGGGGACAGCTGAGAAGGGAGGGGGGAAAAAGAGCTATGTGTGTTCAAGCTCCGAGGTAAAAGTGTTTGGTTTATTTGGAACGTCATTCTTCCTGAAACATCTCTGTGAGATACACCCAAGCTCTGGAAACAGTAAAATCATGAGATGCAGCACTTGTTAGACTGTCGGACTGTAGATAGAAAGAGAGAGAGTGTGTGTGTGCATGTGTGTGTGCATGTTTGACTACTTCTCCCCATGAAACAACACTCTATACATGGAAACCTGCTGCGTGAAAGAGAACAGTACAGTAAAACAGATGTTTGTTGTTTTTAATATGTGGCAGCATTCAAATATGTGATAAGCTAACCTCCTCCCACTGTTTCTGCATCTTCTGGGTTCATACTGGGCTAGTCACCAGCGCATCCATCAACATGTAACTACTCAACCTTAACTGTTCACTTCTTTTTTCTCCAAAAGGTGAATCTGAATCGGATGGAGATGGCCTTCAAAAATGAAGGACGAACTATTATGTATCTCTACCAATGTTCATCTGAGGTCAAGCATGAGTTGAATTGCACTGATCATGTAAGCTTAGCTTACATATACTGAATAAATCTGTACTGTTTCCATGACCGTGAGGCCTTTTCCTGATTTTTCCTGCATAAATGTAGAAATCTATCCACTCTAGTGAATTTAATAAAGGTATTTTGGACCTGCACTGGATATTTGTTAAAGAACTTTGGTGCCTTGAAATTGTCTGGGTGAACTGTTAACATTTATCTTCTGTCACTTCTTTTGACCAATATAGAAACTTAAGTTGTAGTTTCAAAGCATTGGTCCTGATTCTGGGCTTCGACTAGGCTAAGAAACCATTCAAAGCAATGACAGTACAGCATATTTGAGAATAGCATCCCACAGTTAAACGATGCAACACTTTGGAACACTTTTGAAAAACAGGAGATCCTGTTACCACCTAAGCTATCAGGCTATTGCTCATAAGTACTCTGTAAATTATGTGAAGAAATCAAGAAACCAGACTTTGGTGGCATACTTAATAGAAATATTGATTAGCAACACAATAGTGCAAAACATCTCTGTGGGATAAAAGGAAGATGTGTGTTTATTCACAGTTACAGTACAAGCTTGTATTTACACACTTTATGCGGTTAAAGATGAAGTGCAAGGGGATAAAAGCTGTCACACAGAAATTTGTCAGCTGCTATGAACTACAGTAGCCAGAAAGTAACAGAGGCAACATTTTTGTCCAGGCTGGTTATCAGCCAGAACTGGATAAGGTAATATGCAGCCATCCTGTAAGCTCTGCTGTCAGAAGCAAAAAGTTTTAGAAATGCACTAATTGCGTCCATGCATTCAATACGATATACCTCAAGTGATAACTGTTCTAATGTGCAAAATTAAGGTTGTTGGTTTGTTCTCCTGGCAGAGGCGTAGTCTGGACAATAAGGTTAGGGAGCAGGGCAGAGTAGTGGTGGCCTTTAAAATCCAGAACAGGAAAGCTTTTCCTAGGGTCACTGCAAAAAAAAAATCTATAAGGAGATGTTGTTCTGTTAACAGGGAAATCCGTACACAACTATATGGCATGTACAGGTAACATGCTTCTCAGACTTTAGGACGACACTCTGCTTCCAAGTCTCCACAGCATTTCCATTTGGAGTGCACTTTTGACTTCAGAGTGCCTTCAAGCAGGCATCCTGGAACCCCTTGTTTTGCTTCATGCGCAAGTATACTTCTGGAATTACAGGCACACATTATTTTTTTTTTCTCCTTAGAGCTAACCCTGACACTTGAATAAATGTAACTAAAATGAAAAAAGCATTGGCTGGGGAAGAAATGAAGCGAAATGCTTCTGTCCAGACCAACAATGGGGAAGTTTCTGTCCTGTAACATGTAAAAAAGTTTGTGTGGAAGAAAATTTACAGGAAATAGAATACTTTAAGAGTGACAGATCACAGCAGAGACTGCATAACGTCCTCTTGTGAACGTCAGGAGCCAATCATGTGAAAGACTCCTAGTGTGGACACACACTGCAGGCACTATTACATGTTAAATTAAATCAACGTATTACACTGCATCAGTGTAGTTTTAAGTAACTTCTAGCTCCTCAGGGGCTATGAAAAGGATAAAGGCCTAAGTGCATAAGAAGGAAGGATTAATTCTTCCCTCCCATGCTGCCATTTTAGTACAACATCTTTTTCCTGTCGAAATCCAACAAGATATGGAAGACATCAGGTTGGGAAGGCTGCACCAGGAGGTGATAAACGAGGCATCACCACTTAGCCTCAGCTGCCATCTGAAATAGGGGAATGTACTTCTAACCTACCTCCAGGTTGTTTTAAGGAACAGTGAGCCACTAAAACAGATGCACTCTGGACCTTCTGTGCTATATAAATGCCTAATCAGCTCTATCAGCATGGTGCACAATGTAAGAACATTTAAAACATATGGTGCTCCTGCAGTACCACACAGAGAAAATTATGTATCTGAATTGGTCCTAGTTATCTAATACAAAATGGGTTTCAGCCTCTCGAATTCTTGCATTTCTTTCATTTTTTACATATCTGGCCTATCTTGCAGGAGGTTAAAGATAGAAGCCTATTTCATGCACAATTGGCCCATCTCAGCAAAACATGCAACCCCTCTCTTCCCTCCCTTCCCCTCCCCAATTCAGCATGCAAGAGCGACAAAGGGGTAGATAGCCTGGTGGTTAAAAATGGGCCAGCACCTGGGCCGCTGAAAACATGGATAGGCAGCAGTGCCAGCAGTGGCGGGCAGAGTTATTTGTGAACGTAAACAGAACATCACCAGAACTACCTCCAGGGGCGGCATCCAGCCACGCCTGCACTGCATCATGGCGTTTGGTGGAGGGAAGATCGGAGGCTGAATTAAAATAGAATAAAATAAAAGGATAATAAATAAAGAGCACAGAAAACACGTAACTTTGAAATGGAAACAACGTGGAAGGGAATATACAAACACACAAGAAGAGAAAACAAGACAAGGAGACATTGAACAAAGGAAGATAAGACTCCAATATCCAAACTGGTCAAGAAGGGAGGGATGAAGCATGGATCCTGAGAGCCACATATCTACTGCAGTGGCTTTTGTCATCCACTTGCAGCCAAAGAAGTCACTCTCTCTAATTAACAAATAAGCAATTGTCCAAACAATCTGCAGCAGTCCAACCTGGTGTTTCTCCTTTTGTTCAGACCAGAAGCACTACCTGCCCCTAGTGACCATGGACACTTGTGTCAAGGATGGAGAAGGCCTGGCCTCCAACTTTCATCAGCCCTCACTACTGACTATGACGGCCAGGACAGATCCAAGCTGCAGTTCAACGATATCTGGAGAAGCCTACACTTTCTATGCAGTTTCACTAGGAACCTTTTTGCACTCCTTTGAAATGCTGTATGTAACTTAGCAGAAAAGTCCTCCAGATCTCTGCACTTTTAACCAAACCCATCCATTACATGCTTCTTCTTCCTATCATATTCATGTATGTTACCTCAAGGGCATCCTTTCCCCAACCTTTCAGCATGGGCATGCAGTCTAACAACTAGCTGTAAATAGCTGCTACCTGTTCCTTCAGCAATCTTTACGTCCATCAGGTTCTTCTGCTCACTATATAAAGTGTCTTCTGAACTACTGCACAAAGTGCAAAAGAGGCATTATCCTTCGCTATTCAGTGTTCCATTATCACATCATTATCACTTTGTACTCTTCTCTTGGATCTTTTATGTAAATCACAAAACTTGAAAACCTTTAATGCCCCATTTTTCTTTGGAGACAGAAAACCTAAGAAGCTAGAGAGGGTAAGATGGCAGAAAACTGAGATCTTGAGAGGCAAAGGGAATAGTGAGAGAATTCAGGTCATCAGAGAAAGCTAAACTGTGTGGAATAAAGCAAAATAAATAGCTGCTATGCTCCCAAATAAGCCCCCCGCGGGCCCAAGATCTACCAGAGGTCACAAAGTAGAAAAGCAGAAAAAGAAGAGAAGAGATATCCAATGTTCTGGAAGTGAGTTTTTCAGTTTCTGGCACTGAGATTTTAGAACTGCAAACTGTCGGGGGGAAAACTACTTTTTAGATTAGAAAGCTAGTCACACAATATATACAGTTGAACAAGAACAGGCAGAGAAGGGCATGACCAGAGAATAATAATGCCAGGGTGGCATTCTTAAAGACCTGGTCAGTTCTGGATGGGGATATATATGTAGCCAGAGGTACAAAGGAATCACTTATGTTGAAGGAGAGGCACTTAAACATCTTTTAACATAAAAAAAGAGTGAAACAAACAAAAAAAGGTAGTGTATTCGCGAAGGCTTTCACAGCCGGGATCTGATGGTTGTTGTGGGTTTTTTGGGCTCTTTGGTCATGTTCTGGAGGTTGTTCTCCCTAACGTTTTACCAGTCTCTGTGGCCGGCATCTTCAGAGGACAGGAGCAGCACTCTGTGCTCTGGTGGAGTTTGTTTGTTTTGGGAACGACCTTCAGAACATGGCCAAAGAGCCTGAAAAACCCACAACAACCAAAAAAGGTAGCTTTTCTATTGCAAAATGTGTTCATATGATCCATTCTCCATTTACTTTAAGTAACAACTCAAAACACACCAGGACAAGTTAGACTTCTACTTACAGGAAAATACAAGAAAGACAAGGCAAGTTAATGATTTGAAGATGATCAATTAATAGTTTACCAACAGGAGCTGTAGATCTTGATAGCTTTTCTAACCAGCAACAATATTTGATTAAAGGAAACATGGTGTATAATAAAAGCCAGCATGATGTAGTGGTTAGAATGTTGGACTGGGACTCAGGAGACCGGGGTGAAATTTTCTGCTTGGCAATGAAGTTCAGTGGATGACCCTGGAATTCACTTACAGCTTGTTGTGAGGATGGAGTGTGTTTGTGGGGGGGGGGGGAGGGCACTCATTTATGTTGCCTTGGCCTCACTGAAAGAATGGCAGGCTACAAATTAAATGAATAAATAAATTAATTAACAACTGAAGCATTGCCTAGAGGGGAAATTAAGAGTTTAGAAAATATATTATTATTAATTTTTTTATTGTTGTTGTAACACCCAGAATTGAAAAAAACATCATGGTTACAGTTCCTGCTGGCTCGAAGATTCTGGGCACTACAACCTGAATAACTTTTCCAAGCTGTGTATGATATTCCTTGTAACAGAAAAGTAATACACTGCACATTTATTGTGTGAAACAACTGTATTCTAGGGAAGTCCTTCAGGAACACAGGCTTGGCATGATTTAACCAACATTAGCTACAGAGGATGGCATGGCTAGGTACTTGTTAAGGTTTCAAAAAATGGAAAAGGGTCAGCTATTCCAGGGACAGCTTATGCTGCACAGAATACTGTACCCAAGAAGACCAGAGGTAACGTGAGAATCTATTTAGGTTTGGACACTCTGCCCCTCTCAGTCTAAAGAGGCCCAACCAGGTGCCTTGTCTGGAGGCCCCAAAATTCTGTACCGAACAAGGAACAGAAGCTGTCACTCCTTGGATGGAAGAATACCTGGCATGCATTAATCCCTATGGAATTCCTTATATCATTTTCTAACCTCTAAAGATTCCACAAACATAATAAGCGAAATTCATCTGATACTTAGAATGCAAACATTGTTAGTGTTCTGTCCCCAGGACTTCCTTTACACAATCTAAGTCACTGTTTTCTCACTGTGCAGTGGAAAGATACAAACTGTTTTTGATCACCAGACCAACAAAAAATACAGTTTGTACTCAGCTTTCATAGACTGTCCTCATTTTTTTTTTGCTTTTCCTCTCTCATCACTCTATTCAGAATCCAGCCAAATTCCCAGTATGCATCTTGTATCGTATCATCCCAAACTGAACAAAACATATCAGAATTCCAACTGAAGACTCTGCAGCCCTTGTAAAGATGCACTATTACTTCCAAGATCTTTAATACAGTCCTTCTGACTATCCTTCTGTTCCTTTCTACAGCTGTTCGCTCCCCACCCCTAGAGACTGGGCTCACTAATACAACTTTGTTTGTATTACCTGCCTTTAGTCCTACTTAGGATCCATACTGCTCTAATACTCAACTCAAACCTAGTTCAGCAAGGCTATTCTGAAATTTCCCTCTGTAAATTACATTTGAAGTGTCAAGGAGGGCAATCAAGACGCAAGCCAGAAAAACTGTAACCAATGATGAAAAACCAACTTGAAATTAACATCGGTAAAACGCCATACTAAGATACTCCCAGGAAAGAGAGCTGGCTTTTCTGAAGATACAACCACAAATCCCCTTCTAATGAAGGGTGTTGATGCAGGGGACCCGTTTACCTCTGGAGGTGGAGGACACAGACGTAGGGCCCACTTTTTCCTCCTCCTCTTTCTGACGGATGTGTGTCCAATGCACATCTGCCAAGATCTCCAGGGGATCAACCGGATTTACTATCTGCTGCAGCCTCAG
Source organism: Pogona vitticeps (assembly GCF_051106095.1). Classification (NCBI taxonomy): domain Eukaryota; kingdom Metazoa; phylum Chordata; class Lepidosauria; order Squamata; family Agamidae; genus Pogona; species Pogona vitticeps. The sequence goes on from NC_135787.1 coordinate 180,840,444, forward strand.
ATTTCCAGCTAGCAGACCAGAGGCCAGTTGTGCATCATGTTGATGAAGTGGCAAAGGAGAACAAGGAGGAAAGAGAAAGGGAAGGAAAAGGAGCACACAATGCAGGAAAAGGAATGCAGGGAAGGAAAACAAAATGAAAGAAGTTACTTGCTGAGATCAGCTGATGAGAGAAGACAGATAAAGTTTAGGATTTTGCATGCATACACTCCCCATCATACTCTTTGTCACACATATGAACGCAGGGTACAAATTCCACTCTGCGAAAAATTCTTCAATGATGCAAAACATTTTTAAAGGAAAAAACATGGCTACATTTTATTCTTCAGGTATCATTAGAGTAACAGATAACATTCTTTCTGCAAAGAACCAGAAATCAACATGCAGCTTAATACAAGCCAACACTTTTTAAAGTATTATTTCCCAGATGCTAGTAAAATGTACAGTAGGTAAGAGAGATTTTGGTTACCAAGCATGGCTTATAATAGACTACAGTACTTCTGAATCTCCTTTTTCACTCAAAAAATTACTCCAGAATGGCTGTTTATCATGCATGCCTTAACGAGGAGAAGACAGAAATGACAATGGAGACTGGCTTTAAAATTAGGGTTTCCCCCTTGTATTTGATTGGTGACATGACTTTTCTTTCTGTTTCAGAAAGTACCATTCTGATCTGATACATATCACCAGGAAAACCTGAACTGTGGAAGGAAAAGATCGCTTTTAAGAGTGAATGAAGGATCCTGGCTCTCTGGCTGTCAGGTGGCTCCTCGTGCTGCCAACTGCAAGCCCTTCGGTAAGTAGAGTTAGTATATACATCACATCACATGGCTGTAGAGTTAGAAGGATAAGTTTCAACCAACAAGTATTGAGAGTGGCAAGGAATTAACACACAGAAACTTGGCAAGGCTTCCAAAGAGCAGGTCTCACTCATGACCAGAAACAATAGTCCTTATCTTGGGATTATCAAACATATCATCCCATCACAACTAAGCTTTGACCAATTAAAGATTATTTCCCCCAGAAATGTTCAGATGGATGGAATTAAAAAAAAATACACATATACAAAAAACCAGAAGTCACAGTGCTACCCTCAGATAGCAGTGAGGGTAGCAATTGGATGCATCGTGGCTGGATAGCTCAGTAAGCTAGATATCTGTTTTGGAATCAGAGGTTGGGAGTTCAATTCCCCACTGTACCTCTTGCAAGTAGAGCCAGCCTGTATGGCCTTGGGCAAGCTGCACGGTCCCAGGATGACCCCAGAATAAGTGACTGATAAACCACTGCTGACTACACTGAGAAAACAAATTTTAAAGGTGTGCGTGTGTATTTGCTATACATCAGAATCAACTTCATGGTATGCTATTGTTGTTTATAATTGGATTAAGAACAAAAAGCCAATTAATCTAGTCATGTTCTGCATTCATTTATACAAAAATCATTGCAAATAAATGTAAAGTTAAATAAAGTCTTATGATGTTTTGGGTGAAACAACAAAAAAGTGGAATAAGGTGAGAACAGGACAGGGTTTTCAATATTGTAACAGAGGCTTGCAGAAATGAAAGTTATGGAGGCAGTGACAGATTTTATCTTCTTGGGCTCCATGATCACTGCAGATGGTGACAGCAACCACAAAATTAAAAGACGCCTGCTTCTTAGGAGGAAAGTGATGACAAACGTAGACAGCATCTTAAAAAGCAGAGGCATCACCTTGCAAACAAAGGTCAGCATAGTCAAAAGCTATGGTTTTTCAAGTAGCAATGTATGGAAGTGAGAGGTGGACCATAAAGAAGGCTGACCGCCGAAGAATTGATGCTTTGAATTGTGGTGATGGAGGAGACTCTTGAGAGTCCCCTGGACTGCAAGAAGAACCAACCTATCCGTTTTGAAGGAAATCAACCCTGAGTGCTCACTGGAAGGACAGATCCTGAAGCTGAGGCTCCAATACTTTGGCCATCTCAGAAGAGAAGACTCTCTGGAAAAGACCCTGATGTTCAGAAAGTGTGAAGGCAAGAGGAGAAGGGGATGGCAGAGGACGAGGTGGATGGACAGTGTCACCGAAGCGACCAACATGAATTGGACCAAACTCCAGGAGGCAGTGGAAGACAGGAAGGCCTGTCGTGCTCTGGTCCATGGATGGGGTCATGAAGAGTCGGACATGACTTAACGACTAAACAATAACAATAGAGGCTTGCAGAAATGAAAGTTTTATTCTCACATTATTTGGAATAATTAAAAGTTTAAAAAATATGCTGACTTAGTGACCCTGGTAGAGGGAGTTGGGTGTCCTTAGAGACTGAGAGAAGGGCCTTAAGGAAGATCTTAAAAAACAGATGGAGTTGGGTGTACCAAACCACAAAATTCTGGACAGCCTCTTTCATGTAGATGTGAAATAGTATGGAGAACCACGGAACCCTGAAACATTCCACAGGCTACTGATCAAGGTGCTGAACAGGAGTTCTCCAGAGCCACTACCATTCACAAAGCGACACCATGCAAGGGAAAATCCCAGAAGCTGACTCCTTTTTTTTCATCAGTTAGACACTTCTCACCCAAACACAAAGCGATGTCAAGGCTGTTTTTCAACAACAGTGAATGACAGTGAGCAGAGGAGGGTACCCTGTAGACCAGGGGCCCCCAACCTTGGACTTCAACTCCCAGAAATCCTGGCCAGCAGAGGTGATGGTGAAGGCTTCTGGTAGTTGTAGTCCAAGAACATCTGGAGGCCCAAGGTTGGGGACCACTGCTGTAGACCATCTTGATTGCTGTCATTGGTGTTGTCATCATTCAGGGTGCCCTTTAGTATGTTAAGTTTGACATCCTTTTTCCTGCTGGCAATGCAGGCATGATATTATGCAGCAATATCGAGCCATTTCCTGGCTTTTTGAATCATGGCTACAGAAACAAGCTATCCTGCATTCATGGTTTTTTTTTTTTTTTAAAGAACTGAATTTTCTTCTTCTGGAGGTAATCTGGGACTATGCAGCTTGCCCAAAGCTATGATGGCTGGCTCTTTTCCTGGGAAGTACAGTCAGGAACTGAACAATAACCCCTAGCTTTGCGGTCAGACAATTCAACTCATTATCTATCTAGCTCAAAATAAAAAAATGATGAAAGTAAAAGTAACCTGTGGATTCCTCTTGATGTAGACATCACTGAGGGTACACGTGAGTCACAGCATTTTGGGAAGAAAGTGGTTGCCACAGGAAGTGCTTAACTCCAAAGGCATATATCACTGTGCTCATTTATGCCTAATCTTTTGATGGCATAGAAAAATTGGCAGCAACAACTCATCTTTAATACATTAAAACTTTGTCCTGAGTATCTGCTTTAATCAGACAGTGTTTACTGCAAGAAATGAAGAATAACCAAAATCTGAACTGTACATTTACAATTTGCTCCAGATCTGGGAATTCGCAGCAATGTAAAAATACGAATATTTGGTAAATGTAGCATTTTACAAAAACATGCTGGATCACGTGAAATCTGCTCTTTGTAAAATGAGGTTCTTCCCTCTTTCCTTAGGAGAAATGGTGCTGGTGCAGGGGTACCTTTAAATGTACCCGTGTCCTCTTCATGTGAAAGACGTTCAAGCCAGAGGCCTTGCTGAAGTTCACTCTCCCAAGGGTAATACTCTCCCTCTAGAGCAGGGAGAATCACACACCAACAAACAGCATTGATAGAGAAATGAGAGTGAAAGAAAGAAAAAGACAAGGACAGAGGATCAGAGAGAACACAGGGATGGTTTGGGTGAGCCATTCCCAACCAATGCTCACCAGATACTCTGGATTACAATCCACATAAGCTCCAGCTGGCATGCCAGAGGTTAGTGATTATGTTAACTGTAGTTCAAAACATCCAGAGGGCATTAAGTTCGAGAATGATGGTTTCCAGGTAGGAGTATGAGCTGTATATTCATACTGTTCCATATGATGATGAACACATCTATTCATTATCTCTTCATGACCCAGAATTGTCTGATCATTTTTATTTTCTACAGCAGTAAAGGCATCTAATGGTGTATATTGGGTCACAAGTAATTTGCTACTGCATAAGACATTTTTAATTGCTGAAAATTATCTAAGGTATTCATCTATTAAACCTCCTGATATACAGATTTAATGAGGCAGATGTAAAGGAGTCCTGTAAATGTCAGGTCTTCAAATCTACTTGAAATGGAAAGCAAAAATCATCCATCATTGGACTACACCACTACAATATCCACACAGAAAAATATAATGCAGCCTAACAGCAAAACCTTTTCTCTGTTTCATGTAGCTGCATAATTGCAGCTCGGTTTACATCTAGGCACATTACATAAAATTTCTTTAACTCATCAATAGCCTGTTATGTAACTTCCAAGATCTTGAAAACACAGGAGTTCTGTAGCAAGCAAAGTCTATTTCGAACATTGAAATACGGATTTGAAAGATACGCTCCAAGCCCTTTCTCCAAAAGGAAAATGGAATATAACTTTTTAAAGGTTTCTACAGATTTGTGGTTCCTAGAACTTGCAATAATTGAAATTGCTCTCTCCAAAGCATATGCCTCCTTATTTTACTTCAGACTGATATCTCCTAAGGGAGTTGGTGTAGCTATGGTTGCCAACACCCTGCTATAACTTTTTAAGAGCTGCAATTTTCTAGCTATCATAGCTAGTAATTTCTTATTCAGTCATATGAACTTCCTGCCTTCCGTTAAAACTATGTCTGAAGAACCCATAAAGAAAATGAAGAGAAACAAGGATTCAAGAGCAAAATCTTACACAAAAGAAGGAGTCCTTCAGAGCACAGGGGACAAACCTTCTGCTCTTTCTAATTCTGGATTAGCCATGCCTCTGCTCTGTGCTGGTTTGGAGACCTGTTTAAATACTTCCAGGCCTAACCACCTCTGGGTGTTCAGACAGCCACAGCCACAAAGACTTGTCAATGTCTTTCTACCATATTTAATTGCCACATCTTGCCAACCTCAATTCAAGACACCTCTCTGCCTCCTCCTTACTCTGCTCTTGAACTCTCTCTGTGGACTGAATCAATCTTCCATTAGGCTTGCCTCAAACCAGCTTCATCAGACAAGGATTTATCCCATTCAGCAACTAACTCAGAGGAGGCACAAGAAGCCGCTTTATAGCAAGCTAAAGCATTGCTCCCTCTAGTTCAGTACGGTCTACACTGAATATCATTTGAAGTCCAGGGCCTGAAATTACAAATCGGTCTTAAGCCTGAATGCAACACATCCATTTTCAGATTTTTTTTTTTATTGTAAGAGTAAAAACCAAAGAAAATCAGAAACAGAACAAAACTTGGATCAGACAAAGTACTATCTGAGGAACAATTGATATGACAAAGAACCCCACTTTTTATGCTACTGCTTATTCAAACGCATTTAATCTGATTCCTGTTCTAATTTACATCAAAGCTTTTTACATGAAAACAAAAGAGGGAAAAAGACAGACAGACAGACAGACAAAGCCTTCTTACATTTATCAGATGACTGTTCTGCATGGCTGTGATTTAAGATGAAAACACACACTTGCAACCATACCCCAGACAAAAACCACAAAAGCATCTATTACTAACCTTCACTAGAAACCTCTTCCTCTCCTTCCTCCTCCTCCTCCTCTTCTTCCTCTTCTCCCTCCTCCTCCTCATCCTCCTCTTCATCATGGTTTCTCTCTGCTTCCAACTCCTCCTCACTCTTGCCCTTTAGCATGGCATGTATTCGCACAGCTTCTTTCCAAGGTACACCCCCCAGGTCAGAGGTAGGCTGCTGCGGCTGCTCTTCCTCCTCCTCCTCCTCCTCCTCCTCTTCCTCCATCTCAGATTCTGAACTACTGTAAGGCAAAAACAGATGTGTGAACAAATGATATGCCTCAAACGATTGTAATTGGTTTTTAAAAATGTATCACATGCTACCGGAGGCCGTACTCTCTATAACAGGAGTGAGAACTGTACAAGTCACAAGCATGTGCGCACCTGGCACCATGGATTTTTTTTAATTGTGAAAAAAAAATCATGACTACATGAGATCTGGAGGGCTATTTTGCTATACAGTTGTGCTTAATGATTACCCTGCATTACGACGAATCCGCTTCACGACAATGTTTTTGCGATTGCAATTGCGATCGCAAAACTATGTTTTAAATGGGGGGATTTCACTGCGCGATGATCGGTTCCCTGTTTTGGGAACCGATTCTTCGCATTACGACGATCAAAACAGCTGATGCCGGGTTTTCAAAATGGCCGCTGGGTGCTCAAAATGGCTCCCCGGTGTGCTTAGGGACAGATTCTTCGCTATACAGGTACCGAAAATAGCCGCCGTATGGAGGATCTTCGCTGGACAGTGAGTTTTTAGCCCACTGGAACGCATTAACCAGGTTTTAATGTGTTTCAATGGGTTATTTTCGCTTTATGACATTTTTGTTCTACAACGATTTCGCTGGAACAAATTAACATTGTTAAGTGAGGCACCACTGTAATTGCACCTCTTCCCCATTTCATGCCAAGCAGGCTGTTTTTTTTTTTTAAAAAAAAAACAGGAATTGACATTTAATTTTTAAAAACTGTTTAGGATTTTCCTTTTCCACTGCATTTTTACTCAAAAAAGTCACCCGAACATTTCAAATGCCACTTAAGAATGTAGCAGCAGAAGTTTGTACCAATCTTTCCCACTGTCTTTGCTTGATTTGTTCCTTATCAAGAATTTTTTTTACTGGAGCTGAACTGCCGGATAGCTCAGTGGTTTGGGTTCTGCCTATGGTGGCAGACGTTCAGAGTTTAATTCCCCACTGTACCTTCTTGGCAGGGGCTGGACTTAGGGTGATGATCCATAGAGTCCCTTCCAGCTCTGCAGTTCTAAGAGGATGATGATGAATTAAGAATAACTTTTTCCATGAACCATAAAACCTTTCATGTGTCACTTAACCATCAATGTGTGGGAACAGTTTCTTCATGTCTTTTTTCTTTTCTCTCTCTCTCTCTCTCTTTTTAACAAGGCTATTAAGTGAAATTATGGGCAAACTTAACAAACACATAATCCATTTGGGAGTTTTATCTACACAAGAGAAAAATAGCTGTGATTTTCTCAACTTCCAAGAATGCATTTTCCAAACATTTGTGTCAAGACTTGTTCAAAACTCTTTTTTTATTTTAGTACGTTGCTTGTCAGATAACCCTGAAAGTGGAATGTTGGCATTGCTCTGCCTGAAGGAGAGGGGGGGGAAGTCAGTGTTATACTTACTGTCACATATAAATAGAATGCGACTTGCTTGTCACGAGAACAGGCTCAAACTACAAAATGTCATTGTTAAACGGAGCTTTTCGTCTTTTTGTAGAATCATAGAATAATTGAGTTTTTCCCTGATTTTCAGCTTAAATCTGGCTTCCTACAGATTGAGCCCATTATTACATGTCTGGGATGATCGAGAACAGATCTTGCCCCTCCTCTGTATCCTCTCAAGTATTTGAAAAGTACTATCATATCTTTCTTCTTCAACAGTTTTGTTTTAAATCCATTAGGCTGTCAATGCAGAGGAAAAGTGAAGCGAAGCTACTTAAATTCGTGCCTTCCTGACATTTACCAGCTGAAAATCAAACCAACTTCCCCAAGTTCCTTTTCTACTTGTAGGGGACAAAGAAAGAGGAACAAGGAGATGCTCTCCCTTTCTTGGGGTCAGGGGCATGTATGGAAAAAAAGACAACACCAGCTTTGTAAGAGTAATTTTGAGCTGGAAAATGATCACAAAGGGTCAAGTTCAAACAGACTCAGTCATATACCTTTTTGCTCAGATACAGCTTAACCCAGGCTACCATGTACAGTACAGTATCAGGAAACAGAAAGGAAAGAATCTCCACATTATCTATAGACAGAGACTTGAAGTGACATATTCTGATGTTGTGAATGTGTTTCTGAAAACACTACACTTTAAGATAAATTTGTGTTATGTAAGGAACACATGGCTTTGTTTTTGTTTTTTTCTGAACTATGGCTATTTTTCTGAACAGCTGCCGACAGCACTCCGTACAAGACAACATGGACTCATAACATCAGCCAAGCAGGACTACAAACTGAAGAAAACATCTGCTTCCAACCACTAGGTAATACTATTAATTTGACCTTAATGGGATTTCAGTCGGCTTCCTCTAGTGGATAGACTACATTTTATTCCAATTCTCAGATGGGGGCTTGCCACCTCTGTGTTCTACCTTCTCCTCAGCTAAATAGGAATGTTGAGTTTCAAAATAAGGCAGCGGGGGAGATAAATACAGATTATTTGGTGGTTCTTTGTGTGAGCAGTTGTGAGGAGGTGGAGTTTGAAATCACATCACCAATAGTTTTTGCAGCCTGCATTTTACTCACTTTTATAAAGCAAGACTGAAAACTTGGCTATTCAAGCAGGCCTTTCCTTCAGTCAGTTAAGTCATTCTTATTTTTCTTCTTTTATTCTTGCCACCTTGGGACTCTTTGCTTTAAATTAACTGTTAAAATTATAAATTTATACTACATTTTATATCATTTTGTTTTAATGTAAAACTGTATATTTTAAATTGTTTTTATCTTCTAAATTGTGAGCCGCCCAGAGTAGACTATGTCTAGATGGGCGGCATATAAATAAATAAATAAATAAATAAATAAATAAATAAATAAATAAATAAATAAATAAATAAATAAATAAATAAATAAATACTTGGCACCTGCCAAGAATTTTTGGGACTCTCATATATATTTTCTTTTTACACTATCCACAAAATATTGTTGCACAGTCTGAAAAAGACAGGTTTAAGTCAAAAGCCAGAGATTAGCTGAATTTTTCGTGGCCCAATAAAGGTATTGCATGCCCTTGCCTTTGCACTATTTTATCTATAGTATCTTATGAGGCTGATTTTTTGACATCAGTCTCATTAAATGCCCAAGAAATTTAACTATGAGGTAAAGTGCAGTCATGCAAATAAATGTGAGCTTAATGCTTAGGGCATCTTTTGATTTTTACATAAATAAATGAGTATTTGCTGTAAAACTCTCACTCTCTCTCTCTCTCTGTGTGTGTGTGTGTGTGTGTGTGTCTGTGTGTGTGTGAAAGAGAGAGAGGGTGAGAGGTAGGCAGAATGAATGAATGAATGAATCCACCCCCTTCAACAGACACCAAACACAAAGATCAATTTTAGCTTCTATTCCAACAACATTAAGTATATCGCCTTCTTTTTGCCCTTATATGTACGTGGTGGGGGGAGTGGGGAAGAAAGGAGGGCACTTAAAGGATATATGCATATTGAGACATACCCTGCTTCTACCATAGCCTCCCCCAAGTGACACTACAGAAGGAGGAGGAGGGATTTATATGGGTTCACAGCTGGGGCTCAAATTTCCAAGGGAAGGACAACAGGCCCTTTGCTGATTATTTTTAAGAAGCATTCAAGAGTCCACACTTCCCCAGGGTAGCTTTTGTAGGAGACTGATGAATGACACAAGTTAGCTCTACATGTAAAATAACCTGCTAGGCACATCTTCTTCTGTTCCTTTGTCTAGCACGCTGCTTAAGTTGTGCTCTGCCAAAGTCTCCTCAGGGACCTCCTCCAGCTCTTCCTCCCGTTGTACCGAGAGTCGGTAGTTCTCTAATTCAATCCGCTCTGGTGTCCCACGCAGTCTTTTGGCAAGACTAGGTTCCTCAAGGCCATTGACATTAGGAGCTAGAGAAGGTGAAAAGGGGGGGGGGTTGATTGTTGAGTCAAGAATGTGCATGAAACCCATAAAGCAACAATAGTCAACTATGTCTTGTACTGCAGTGGTCCCCAACCTTGTGCCTCCAGATGTTCTTGGACTACAACTCCCAGAAGCCTTCACCACCACCTCGGCTGGCCAGGATTTCTGGGAGTTGAAGTCCAAGAACATCTGGAGGCCCAAGGTTGGGGACCACTGTTGTACTGTATTATTTCATCAGGGTACTACATTTAACCCTGGTTGAATCTTCTGGTAAGAAAGAGATTAATGGGGTCTGACCATCTGAGAACACTACTGAAAGTACAGTTTGACAAGTCACTTACAGGAAGAAAATAATGTTCTGTTATAACCGCATAAAATTCTTGGTAGAGTTCTATCATAAACTCACCCAAAATGGAACAGCTCTGCAGCTAGATCTACAGATGTAGTTTAAGGAGACAGAACATTTTACAGTAAGGCTATTAAGTGAAGTTATGGGTGAGTTTAACAAACATAAAAATTCATTTGTGGATGTTACCTAGACAAGAAAAAGACAACAATGATTTTTTTCCTCATGATTAGATAGTATTAAAACAGACAATATTTCTTTTGAATGATCTGTTGGCTAAAAATTACATCCAAGCACAAATCTGAACTAGAGCCACTGGCCTCATTTTCTTCATGCTGAGAGATTTTTTCCCTTGTTTTAGATATGATTAGGATGGTATGGTATTCCACATCAGATGTGACACAGCCTTCTGTACCATCTCAGGAACAGTTCAAACTACTGTAGGCTGAGGATTTAATCAGAGTGCATGAAAATCACATACAGAAACAGAACAGAACAGAATATGTCCTTTGGTCCTGATTTTAAACAAGAATTGAACAATTTTTAGTCTATTTCTGCATTTATTGTCCTTACCATAGATTAGAATACCCAGTTCACAGAGGGCCAATTGGAACTACTCCTTGACTAAATGTCTGAAGAAATGTCATGAAAGCTCACGTTGAAATATATCAGCCAGTCTTTAAACTATCACAATGTTTGGAAGGTTTTTGTCTGGGTTTTCCCCCCTCCCCAGTCTTGTAGGCCTTCCAAACAGACTCTGCCACATTCATACATATTTATAGTTCATTCCCTTCGCCATGAACTGTTAAGAGTTCGTATTTAATAAGATCTATCTTACTTGTGAGAAGAAAAGAGGAAAGTGACTGCATTATACTTAAATTCACTTCAGTTACACAATAACTATGCACTGTCAAGTTGATTCACACTTATGTTGGCCCTTCTCATAGCTTTTAAAAATATATAGTATACGGAAGTGGTTTACTGGTGCCTGTTTCTGAAGGCACTCTGGGACAATGTAGCTTGTCCAAAGACACAGAGACTGGCTCTTTTTCCGGGAGGCACAGAGGAAATAAATTCCCAATCCATGACTGTTCCAACTCACCACGCTATCAATTATGTACAAATTACTATATTTAAGGCTGCAACCATAAATACACTTGTTAGAAAGGAACCCTCTTCAACAATGGATCTTACTTCCAACTAAGCATGCATATATCTGTGAGGCCAGTGATTTTAAATTCAGCATTCAGAGCTTATCCTATCTTTGTTTAAGGAACAAACTTGCAGGACTAACCATTATCACAAAATTTCCTGCTACACAGCAAGCTGAGATTCGCACGGCCGCCACTCTGGGCACTTTTAAAAGTCAACTAAAAACATGGCTATATATTCAGGCCTTCCCTCCAGCTAACATCTGATCCTCTCTTGTTCTCCTTTTATTTATTTTCTGCTATCGTTGTATTGTGTATGTTATAATGCGATTTATGTAACTTTTTGTATTATTTTATTTATTTATTTAATTTATTTATTTATTTATTTAATTTATATGCCGCCCACTCTACCCAAAGGTCTCTGGGCGGCTTACAACAATTAAAATTCAATGCAATAAAATAAAATGATTAAAATACAGTTAAAATACAATTAAAATACAATTAAAATACAATTAAAAAATACAATTAAAATTGCCATCATTAAGACCCACAGTTAATGTTATTTCAATTAAAAGCCTTCTGGAACAGGAAGGTTTTGACCTGGCGCCGAAATATCATCAGTGTCGGCGCCAGGCGAATTTCAGTTGGGAGGGCGTTCCATAGTCTGGGGGCAGCTGCCGAGAAGGCCCTTTGTCTACAAGCCATCCCTCTTACCTCCTTGAGGGATGGCTCTTTCAAAAGGGCCCCCTGGCTAGATCTTAACAGCCTGGTAGGCTCATATGGAAGGAGGCGGTCCTTCAAGTATCCAGGGCCCAAGCCGTTTAGGGCTTTATATGTCAAAACAAGCACTTTGAATTGGGCCCGGACAGCAACTGGTAACCAGTGTAAATTATACAGAATCGGCTTGATGTGCTCTCTGGCGGCCCCACCACTCACCAGCCGCGCAGCTCGATTCTGGACCAGTTGCAGTCGCCGGACCGTCTTCAAAGGCAGCCCCACGTAGAGCGCATTGCAATAATCAATACGAGATGTTACCAGTGCATGTGTAACTGTCATGAGACTCCGCTCGTCCAGGTAGGGCCGTAGCTGGTATAGTTTCCGCAGCTGGAGGAAGGCGCCCCTGGCCACCGAGTCCACCTGGGCTTCCAGTGTTAGACTGGGGTCCAGGAGCACCCCCAAGCTGCGGACCCTGTCCCTTAGGGGGAGTGTAACCCCATTCAGGACAGGGAAGTGGCCCTCCAACCTGTCCGGCGAAGCACCCACTAACAGCACTTCCGTCTTGTCTGGATTGAGTTTCAATTTATTAACCCTCATCCAGTCCATTATCAGGTCCAGACACGAGTTCAGCACAGAAACCGCCTCACCTGGATTGGTGGAAAACGAGAGGTAGAGCTGAGTGTCGTCAGCATATTGCTGACTCCTCAGCCCAAACCTCCTGATGACCTCTCCCAGCGGTTTCATGTAGATGTTAAACAGCATGGGGGACAGTATCGAGCCCTGAGGAACCCCATGACATAAATGCCATGGGGCAGAGCAACTGTCCCCCAGCACCACCCTCTGGATACGGTCAGCTAGGAAGGAGCGGAACCACCGTAAAACAGTGCCCCCAACTCCTAACCCAGCCAGCCTATCCAGAAGGACACCATGGTCGATGGTGTCGAAAGCCGCTGAGAGGTCCAGGAGTATCAACAGGGTCACACTCCCCCTGTCTCTCTCCCGGCAAAGGTCATCATACAGGGCGACCAAGGCAGTCTCTGTACCAAAACCCGGCCTGAAACCCGATTGAAATGGATCCAGAAAATCCGTTTCATCCAGCAGCGCCTGGAGTTGCCCGGCCACAACCCGCTCCAACACCTTGCCCAAATAAGGGAGGTTCGCCACTGGTAGGTAGTTGACCACCAGCCGTGGGTCCAGGTTAGGCTTTTTAAGGAGTGGTCGAATTACCGCCTCTTTCAAGGCGGTAGGGACCACTCCCTCTCTCAGAGAGGCGTTCACGGCCTCCTGGACCCAAGTGCGAACCCCCCTGGCAGATCTTCCAATTAGCCAAGATGGGCAAGGGTCGAGCGGCGTGGTGGTAGAACGGACAGATCCAAGCACCCTGTCCACATCCTCGGGTCTCAACAATTGAAACTCATCCATTAAAGTTTGACCTAAGCACGGCACACTGGACACATCTTCCGATTTTGCGGTAACAGTGGAGTCCAGCCCACTGCGAATCTGAGCGATTTTTTCCTCAAAATGAATAGCAAACTCATCACAGCGAGCTGATGAGCAGTCCGGGACCTCCACCGGGTTTCCCGGTTGAAGAAGATCCCGGACCACCCGAAACAGCTCTGCTGGACGACATTCTGAGGAAGCAATACGGCTGGAGAAATATTGCCGTTTCGCCAGCCGTATTGCCACGAAATAGGCCCGATAATGGGCTCTAAGTCGTGTTCGATCGGATTCCCAGCGGGACTTCCTCCACCTGCGCTCTAGCTGTCTCCCCTCTTGCTTCATCGCCCGCAGTTCAGAAGTATACCAGGGAGCTGTCTGGGCTCGGCGAGCAGGGAGAGGGCGCTTAGGCGCAATCGTGTCAACCGCCCGGGTCATCTCCCTATTCCATAGGGTGACCTGAGCTTCGACAGGAGCGCCAACCATATCAGACGGATACTCCCCCAGAGCATTCAGGAAACCATCCGGATCCATTAGTCTCCGGGGGCGGATCATCTTAATCGATCCCCCACCCTTGCAGAGGGAAGAAGACGCTAATAGACTGAACTTGACCAGGAAGTGGTCTGACCATGACAATGGGGTCACGACCAGCCCCTCCACATGCAAACCACCACCTTCCAGTCCCGTTGTGAAAACCAGGTCCAAGGTGTGGCCCTTCTCATGTGTCGGGCCGATGACACATTGAGACAGCCCCATGGTTGTCATGGCGGCCATGAAGTCCTGAGCTGCCCCAGTCAATTTTATTGTTTATATTCACTGGAAGCTGCCTAGAGTGGCCTTTTAGGCCAGATGGGCGGGGTATGTATAAATAAATAAATAAATAAATAAATAAATAAATAAATAAATAAATAAATAAGCTGAGTCCCAACTATTATGAAATTCATAACTGCTAGAAATCCACTTTGGTTGCAGAGCCTTTTTTTCCTTTAGCTTCCTTGAGTATATAAAATGTTTGACAGTAAACAGTAAGCTACTCCTTTAGTTTGTAAGCTATTCCTTCTACTGTATGTTACCCAATAATGTTTCCATATAACAATGGATGTTTTTGTGTGAACATGAAATTTAAAAGTGACAAATCATTAACTAGTTCAGTCAAAATCTATAAAACAATATCCAATGTCAGGCATCCCAAACCAGGGAACATACATGGAAAGGAATCTATCAATCACAGTTTACATAGCAAACACAGGAGTAACAGAAAAACACCACAGTGATACAGGAAAGAAGATATGAAAAGTGAAAACTTCATCACCTTTAGTCATCTTTTCTGGATTGATCAATGTGGTACTTAAAAAGAGACTACAGTGCAAATCTAATCTAACAGATTTTGAACTGGCTCTGCTTTGCTGTAATTACTAACCAATATACCTAGAATAATTTGAAGCATAACAATAAAAGCTACACAATTGGGAAGTCTAACAATCAGGGTGGTAGCAGTTGTGGGTTTTTGTTCACTGTTGAGTCTGAACTCAACCACAGGGAAATTCCCCAATGGCAAATGTGTTGTTGTTGTTTTGTTTCAAGGCAACATAAAAATAGGAACACTGACACAGCATATTTTTGCAGAACTAGTTTTGACCATTCTAGGAAGAAGAAATAATTGGCTCTAGTTTAAGATCTTCCATAATATGAAAATGGTTAGGAAGAAAAAATGTAATTTAAAAAAAATCAAGGAGGAAAAACAATCACTTTTGAAGAATTGTTACATGTTGATATCTAGTTAAAAACTTCACTGGATTTCCAAACATGTTGACATAATACAGTGGTGCCTTGCTTAACAATGTTAATTGGTTCCAAAAAAACACTGCTATGGGAAAACATCGCTAAACGAAACACCATTTCCCATAGGAATGCATTGAAAACCGGTTAATCCGTTCCAATGGGAACGGATTACCGTCCTTAAGCGAAAATCGCCATAGGAAACATCGCTAAGCGAAACAATGTTTCCCCCATTGGAATGCATTGAAGCCTATTCAATGCATTCCAATGGTTTTGCAATGTCCGTTTTCGCTATTTTTAGTGTACAAGGTGCACTAACGATCCCAAGCATTTAAAACAGTTTTTGAACATTTTAAGACACTTTTAAAGTAGCGAAAACGGAACATCGCTAAGCGAAACAGGGGACCTAAACTGTCATCGCTAAGCGAGGCAAGGTCCCGAACATCGCTATGCAAAATTTCCCCATATAGGGAACATCTCTAAACGGAGCGCAAAATCGCTCCAAAAACCTCATCGCTAAGCGAATACATCGTTAAACGAGGCAATCGCCAAGCGAGGCACCACTGTAGTTAAGTATATATTGCCAAGCATTTACATTGCTATTTTCATATATGCTAACTTGCATGTATGTTAAATATTTCATTTTTTAATATACAAAATCAGTGTCTGATGCATTAACACAAAAGCCGTTTGTGGTTTATTCAGTTAATCTGTACTATCTCATCAAATACAACAGTAAATTACATACTGGGACAGGGTAGCCACAGATAACCCTGGAGGGTTCTTAGCCTCTTCCCTATGCAGCTTTAAAAAGATAGGCTGTTGATTTTTTTTAACCAACAGTTCAGTCTTTTAGAAATCTTGATTGATGAAGAGTATACAGATCAGTCTGAGGTATCTGTTTTTCCCAAGCAAGCACTAAGCTCTTCCATGAAAACTGAAAGAAAAGTGGCTTTATTTCTTTGCTGGACTGAGCCAGCATTTTTGGTAAACAGAAATAACAGAGACAGAGATAACACTCTTTTCACTCTTTTCCTTGTATGGCATTATTCTGAAGGTCATCCCTTATTTTTGTGATTTTAAATCATATAAGATGTGGTAAATATTTGTCTCAACGTTCTCCCAAATCAAGCCTCATCTTCTCTTACAACAGAACATGCCCAGAATTTAAGAGTGTCCAGAGAACGATTCCCCATAGAACTGAACCTACAGCAAAGGGTAGGAAGCTACTAGCTACTACAGTTTTAAAAGATGCATAATCCAGATAGTCTAAGAATAGGTGTCCTTCAGTCTCGAGAGACTAAGGTAACGTGCTCTGTATGGAGGACTTGGAACAGCGTCTAATGTTTCAACGCTGTATGCAAAGCTGGAGTGTCCCCTCCAGGACACGAAGCCTGGGTAAAATAACATGGAGGACAAGCTGTTACCCAAGCAGCAAATCCCCCCTCTCCATGTTGCTGAAATAGTCCAATGGAAAGGCAAGAGCCAACACAACTGGTTTCAGCGACGTCGCAGGAGTTGCCAGAATGACACAAATTGCCTCCTGGATTCTGGCTCCGGATTTTGCCTCGAGGTTGACTCCTGAAGCCTTTTCCATTAGTGGATATAGCCACAAGGCAGTGGAGGTTTGAAATCGGAGTTTTTCTTCTCCTAGATGGGCTGCCTCCCAAGGCTGACGAGCCCCACCTACCTGATATGGTCTAAGAACATGCTTAACCTGGACAGTGATATAGAGCACCGAACCCAAAATTATAAGACATAACCCCATGGGGGAGGGCAGGAAAGGGAGGTTCCAGAGAAGTCATGAGAACATAAGGAAAATTATTTAATGTCAAACCCAACTGAAATACTAAAATAATCATGAATTCTGCTGTGGGGCGTTTGTCAGTCCTCCCTCATTCTGTATTGGAGGTAAAGTCTTGCCCCTCACAACTTTGGAGAAGCAGCAGCCCTCATCAGCCTGTCTAGCAGGATGGCTAGGTACTGTTGGAAATTAGTTCCAGTGAGCTGACTGTAGTTGACAGGCTATTTTTCCCTCACATGACTTACATCTGAAGTCTTTGTATGACAGATATTTTATCCATGTTGATTAAAATGTTATGAAAGTAATTATTCTGTGTTTCTGTAACTAAAACCCTCCACCAATAAAAGTATTTTGTTGTTTAGTCGTTAAGTCATGACCGACTCTTCGTGACCCCATGGACCAGAGCACGCCAGACCCTCCTATCTTCCACTGCCTCCTGGAGTTGGGTCAAATTCAGGTTGGTCACTTAGATGACAATGTCCAACCATTTTGTCCTGTCATCCCTTTCTCTTCTTGCCTTCACACTTTCCGAACATCAGGGGCTTTTCCAGGGAGTCTTTTTTCATGAGATGTCCAAAGTATTGGAGCCTCAGCTTCACAATCTGTCCTTCCAATGAGCGTTCAGGGTTGATTTCCTTCAGAATGGATAGGTTTGTTCTCCTTGCAGTCCAAGGGACTCTAAAGAGCCCCCTCCAGCACCACAATTTAAAAGCATCAATTCTTCGGCGGTCTGCTTTCTTTATGGTCCAGCTCCCAATTCCATACATCACTAAAGGAAAAACCATAGCTTTGACTATGTGGACTTTTGTTGGCAAGGTGATGTCTCTGCTTTTTAAGATGCTGTCCATTTTTGTCATTGCTTTCCTCCCAAGAAGCAGGCGTCTTTTAATTTTGTGGCTGCTGTCACCATCTGCAATGATCATGGAGCCCAGGAAATTAAAATCTCTCACTGCCTCCATTTCTTCCCCTTCTATTTGCTAGGAGGTGATGGGACCAGTGGCCATGATCTTAGTTTTTTTGATGTTGAGCTTAGGACCATTTTTGGCGCTTTCCTCTTTCACCCTCATTAATTCCTTCTCACTTTCTGCCATCATCTGCAGTGGTATCATCTGCATATCTGAGGTTGGTGATATTTCTTCCAGCAATCTGGGTTGGGATTCATCCAGTCCAGCCTTTTGCATGATGTATTCTGCATATAAGTTAAATAAGCAGGGGGACAATATACAGCCTTGTCGTACTCCTTTCCCAATTTTGAACCATTCAGTTCTTCCATATTCAGTTCTAACTGTTGTTTCCTGTAACAAATGTAGATTTTTCAAGGGATAGATAAGGTGGTCAGGTACTCTGATTTCTTTAACGACTTGCCATAGTTTGCTGTGGTCCACACAGTCAAAGGCTTTTTCGTAGTCAATGAAGCAGACATATATGTTTTTCTGGAACTCTCTGGCTTTCTCCATAATCCAGCACATGTTAGCAATTTGGTCTCTAGTTTCTCTGCCCTTTCAAAATCCAGCTTGTACTTCTGGGAGTTCTCAGTTCACATAGTGCTGAAGCCTACCTTGTAGGATTTTGAGCATAACCTTGCTCAAATAAAAGTATGGAAAGTCACAAATTGTGCACACTGTTTGCACATATTTGATTCTTTTGCACAGTTTATTGTTGTAATAGTTATGGAGGTAGGAAGGGATATGCAAGGGAGTCAAGTCACACCATCCTGACCCACAGGGCATCCTGTAGAGCTTCTGGTATTTTCAATTTCCTTATACTTAATGACTAAATTGTTACTTGCTACTAAATTGGAAATTATGGGAATATTGATGTGCTAAACAACCTCTGCATTTTCACAGCAGAGTCATTGTGCAATCTTCCAGTCCTGGCAGAAGCACAGAGTTCTTTCCTCCACTCAGGAGGCAGGGCAGGGAGGCACAGAAGGGAAATCCATGCTCCTACTAGGACTGGAAGATCGTGCAACAAGGAGGGAACCAAATAGTGCACATTGGTTTGTGAGTGGGGGAGCTGGCCAGGGGATAGAAGGGAACCCGTGGCATGTGGGGTGCCACGCCAACAACTGGGGAGGGTTATGTTTCTGTGCTGTGTTGTCTTATTTTTGGATTTGTGGCTGTTTTTTTGGCAGTCCCAGTGTGGGAATTGCTCTGTTTATTTTTATTTTTGGTATTTTTTTGAAATGCTGGAATGGACTAATCCCATTCCCATGTATTTCAATGGGAAATGGTGCTTCGACTTATGAACACTTCGACTTACGAACGCTGTTCCAATACAGATTAAGTTCATAAATCGAGGTACCACTGTGTCTCCTTATGTTATCAGTGTATTATCCTGTAACTGTGCTAGATGTACTCTTATGGTTTTACCGCAATAAAATTTATTCAATCCACTCTTGCTTGGAAAAATCTCCTCTAAGATCTTGGGATGACTGTTTCAATTTTGAGAAGACAATATTGAATAAACTGTACCAATAATCTAGCTCCAAGGCAGCTGTGCCTAAATTGCATCCACATAATTCCAGCCAGACTATGTTTGATTCAATTTTGGATTCAAGAGGTGTCATTTCTAATTACTACTGTTTTTATTTTTCTTTAATTTTTTTATCCTCATTTTTTATTTTATGATGTTTTACAGTGTTCCTTATTGTTATTTGTTGTGCATTTCTTACATTTTATTTGGTAGCTATTCTATATACTGTTACTCTGTCATTGTTGTTTATATTGTTGTAAAGTGCCATGACAAACGTGGATAGTATCTTAAAAAGCAGAGACATCACCTTGCCGACAAAAGTCTGAATAATTAAAGCTATGGTTTTTCCTGTAGTGATTTATGGAAGGGAGAGTTGGACCATAAAGAAGGCTGACCACTGAAGAGCTGATGCTTCTGATTTGTGGTGCTGGAGGAGACTCTTGAGAGTCCCCTGGACTGCAAACAGAACAAACTTATCTATTTTGAAGGAAATCAAACCTGAGTGCTCACTGGAAGGACAGATCCTGAAGCTGAGGCTCCAATACGTTGGCCATCTCATGAGAAGACTCCCTGGAAAAGACCCTGATGTTGGGAAAGTGTGAAGGCAAGAGGAGAAGGGGACGACCGAGGATGAGATGGTTGGACAGGGTCATCGACGCTACCAACATGAATTTGACCCAACTCTGGGAGGCAGTGGAAGACAGGACGGTCTGGTGTGCTCTGGTCCATGAAGAGTCGGACATAACTAAACGACTAAACAACAAAACTGCCCAGAGTGGACTTGGTTGCCAGATGGGTGGTATAAAAATAAAATAAACAAATAAATTACTTGAATCTGGGTGGCTTCCAAACAAAGCTATTAATGATTTTACATCAAAAGTATTATCGAAGTTTCCAATCCTCTTAGATAATTCAAACAATTTTTTTAAAAAAGCAAATAAGGCTATGTCAAGAATAAATTGTCCATCTTAGCAACTGTAGTAAAATAAAAAGGGCATGTATAAGTTTCCACTTGGTATGGTTGGCCTAGGCATTCAGAAAATATTATTGAAATCCATAAAAGTCAACAAACCTTTGTTTGAAATGTCACTTTCATTTTCTTGGGGTTTAAAGAATAAGCCAAAGCCCAACTAAGGGAAAAATGATGAACTAGCAAGTGAAAGAAATGTTCATGTACACAGACACTACAGTACTTACACGAGCACAGAATAATCAAGTAAAAGGACTGTCAGCAAATATGAGCAACATGTACTTCACATATAGATTTTACTATACTCTTGTACTGTGTGCCTTCTGTGATTGTGAAGTTGTCTGCTCTCTAGAACAGTGGTCCCCAATCTTCTCTGAATCGTTGACCGGTTGGGGGGTGGGGTCTGTGCACGGGTGGACGGGGCATGCTTGAGGAGGGGCTGGGTGAGCTTGTGCACATGCATGGTGGGGTGGGGTGTGCTCATGTGCATGCGTGGAGGGGCGCACTCGTGGAAGTGTGTGCTTGCAGAGGGGAGGGGCACCCATGCGTGCAGGTGGGGAGTACGTGCGGGGGTGAGTGGGAGATTCGTCTCCGCGGCCCAGTCCTGCCATGGCCGCGGACCGCCATTGGGCCACTGACCAGGGGGTTGGGGACCCCTGCTCTAGAAGCCAAATAACCTAAATACAAAACATAAATATTTTACGGCAATACACTCATCTAGGCACCATCCCATGCCAACAAGAGAAAGGCCATGATGATTAGAGAAATAGGCCAACCTTGGTTTACAAAATTACTTACCCCTGGAGAGAGGTGTGTTAAAACTTCCTGATGCTGTCTCAGCTTCAGCCTCTGGTACACCCAGTTTTAGAATGTATAAAAAGTGAAACTGAAGCAGTTGTAACAGATTAATTAATTTAAGCAGACCTTGAATCTAACCTTTGTATCTTTGGATTCCACCTGGTGGGTCATGACTTCTAATTAAGCACTACCACCATTTCTGTTGTCGTTATCAAGGTGAAAATTATGTGAAATTATGATGAAAAATTAAACTTTTTTTATATCACATGCTTTGTTTAAGAGCAATTTCTGAGTCTGGAAATGCTGAAACTCATAGCTCTGTATCAAATGCAATACAGTGACTATAGAGCTGGATTTCTATGTGCCAAAATCCATTGGTCTAGGAAACCAGTCAATAATCCTGAGCAAATCTGTTCACCAAATTGGTGCAAAGCTAAAATATTCTGTGCTCTTGTGAAAAATAAAAATGTGGTGGAGAAAAAAATCATGTGCCATGTCACCTATAGTGTTGGAGTGTATAGTTTAAGTGTAAAGTGTTACAAGTGTAAAGTAGTTTTTGCAAAAAAGAAAAATCAGTTTTGGGAAGAAACAAAATTACAAATCAGTCAATAACTAAATTCCTGAAACTAGTGCTTCTTATCATTTTCTGAGGGAAGAATGAGCCAAATTTACATAAACCCCTAATAGGTCATCTTCTAGTAACTGTGAGGCGGACTATAATTAAAGGGTGGAAGAATATGCAGGGGGTAACAAAAACAGCATGGTACAGTGGTACATCGCATAGCGACGATAATCGGTGCAGCAAAAATCGCTGCAAAGCGATTTCGTCGCTATGCAATATTAAAAAGCCCATAGGAATGAATTGAAACCCCTTCAATGCATTCCTATGGGTTTCAGACTCACCTTTAATGCGAAAATAAAAAGCCCATTGAAATGCATTGAAACCCCTTCAATGCGTTCCAATGGGCTGGAAACTCACCGTCCAGCGAAGATCCTCCATAGGGCAGCCATTTTCACTGCCCGGTAAGCGAGGAATCCATCCCAGAAAACAGCGGGCGGCCATTTTTTTACCCAGCGGCCATTTTGGAACCACCGATCAGCTGTTAAAAAATCATCGCTTTGCAATGATCATTAAGCGAAACAGGGTACTGATCATCGCAAAGCGATTTTTCCCCATTTAAAACATCGCAATGTGATTGCTTTTGCGATTGCAAAATATTCATCGCTATGCGATTTCATCGTTAAACGGGGCGCCCGTTAAGTGGGAGCACCACTATATTCTAGAGTATGGCAAAATAGCACTGCAGGAAAAATTAACCACCAAACTGCATATCATTAAAGATGTAAAACACTTGCTTTTTTTGCAACAGAGTAGCACTCTTTTATTGTTTATATATATGGAATAGATAATAAGGGACTGCTTGATTTATTGGTCTTCCTAACATACTTGGACTCTAACCAAATCTTCCCAGGAAAGCTTCATAATAAAGATTTTGGATGTGACTCTGCACAGAGGATGAAGAGGGGAGGGAGGAAGGGTACGGAAATATATGAATGTATGTAGTGATTAATATTGTTAATATTGTCAATGCTAATAATGCCGCCTAGAGTAGTCCACTGCGACTAGATAGGCGGGATATAAATTAAATAAATAAATAAATAATATTGTTCATTTAAAAAAATAGGGAAAGCAGATTTATGTGGAACCCATTGTGGTATGGCTCATGTGAAAGGCTGCAGTTTGGACAAACCAATCTACCCGATTAGACAATTTTTACATTGTAACTGCTTCAGACAATAGTATGGATTTGAATATTTATATCATCCTCCACAAAACAAAAAGTTTATACAAACTAGTAGATCTGGATAAAGATTTTCTCTAGAAACTTTCTCCTTCAATCCAATTTGCTTTACACAAGACGTTTGTTTGCTTGTCTATTTTGAAGTGGAGAAAAGTCAAGCACGAATTTACCCACCTGAGTACAAAAAGGTACAATTTCAGAACAGTTTTACAGCATCTTATTCTCACTTCACTATGCATAGTGGGCGTGACCAAAAGTGGGGAGAGGAGCATGACTCAGCCATAGAGAACAATGGGATTTCTTGTATATTGTTCCCAAGGCGCAAAGTACCAGAGTATGTTATGAAGCCTAGAGAGAACCCAATTTTTCTCTTTCACAAAATGTATAGAAGTCAAGGGTAGAGAGAATGGCTATGATCCTGCTTTTGATTTCATGTGTTCCTATATATTAAGGAAGCAACAGGACTTGCTTTATGAGCTATTTTTCTCTAATAAGTGATAGGGACGGATGAAACAGCACTAAGGATCCAAAATGGTTTCTTCAGTGCGCTAAAAGCAAGCAGTACTGCTCAAACTGCACAGAATCTGAGGCATCTGTGTGGGGATGGACTAGTTAGCTTAGTTGACTGGAGAAAGAGCAAACATGGCTACAAATTAAACAAATACACACGTACTCAAGCACCGGCCTCCACTTTTTGCATAAGAATGCCAGCAGGACTGAGGGAAATTTAAAACTGATTATATCATTTAAGGGCCAGCACCAAATGTTAGGCATCAAAATTTTTCACTTTTTACAAGCCCGATGTTCACTTTCTCAGTGCTTATGCCAAGCATAAGAAAATTGGCCAAGTCTTCTTTAAGTGGAAGTCTACTTCTGGTTTAAAGTAATTTTCTATGGCTGAATGAAGTCAGCTGTCAAGATTTTAAAATCTTATTTCAAATTCCTAGGTGTTATCTTACAATTTTTTGGAACCCAGATGATATTCATGCGCATGGTACTTTTAATACTTCACTCCATCCTTCTCTGCTTCCTCACAAGCCAGCTAACACCTGTTTCCAAACAATAAGAGGAACACTAAAGACTTTACATGGTTGGTTGCTAAGCAACTACTCAAACAGGCCCCCTGAGCTCTCCTCCTTTGGCCTATTGCTTCTGACACTGAGACATTTATCTCTGTAAGGTGGGAGAACAACATGGTGTATTTTAATTACACTTTTGAAAATGTGATTTGGCTGCTAATCATCCTGAGTCCCATTAAGGGAGGGGAGAGGGGGTTAAAATTGATTAAAAGAAAATATACCTGTGAATTACAGAAGGTTATCCTCTGTCCAAAAAAATCTTGTTCCTGAGAAACAGCAGAAAATTTCTTGGAAAAGCTAAATAAAAATACAAGCCTCAGGAGTCAAAGCACCCGTGGCTGGTCAGGTCATTCTAGCACTTGAAGGAGAATCCTACAAATGACTATCGTCTCTCTTGACAGTAAAAATGTGACTACAGTGGTGCCTCGCTTGACAAGGATAATTCGTTCCATTCAAATCGCTGTTAAGTGAAACCCTCGTCAAACGAAATTAAAAAACCCATTGAAATGCATTGAAAACCGGTTCAATGCGTTCTAATGGGCAAAATACCTGCTCGTTTTGTGATGATCCTCCATAGGGCGGCCATTTTCCGGTGCCTATAAAGCAAGGAATCCATCCTAAAGCACAGCGGGTGGCCATTTTAGAGCCGCCGATCAGCTGTTTTAAAATTGTCATCTAGCGAAAAATTGGTTCCCGAGGCAGGGGACCAATCATTGTTAAGCAAATTTTCCTCATAGGAACATCGTTTTGCGATCGTAAAGCAGTTTTGTCGTTTAACGAGGTAATCATTAAGCGAGGCACCACTGTATAATCAATTAAATAAACTGAATTGCAAACAATTTCTTGCCCTTTCATGACTTCAAAACCTAAAGTCTTGAGGCACCTGCCTCATTGTGTTGAATGCTGAATGGCAAGGCTTCCCCTGCATGGATATAAAAGGTAAAGAAGGTGTTGGTTTACAGATAGAAATACAAGTTGGGGTCAACAATCCTAGAAAAAAATTGTGGGAGTATTATCAAATAAATAAGCACATAAACAAGAAGGGACGTTTTAGCAATTTCACTCATGCTATAAAATTCTCATTGCCATAATGTTCACTAGGCTCCCACACTCTTGACCTTCTGGTACTATCCAAAACATTGCTTAATTCAGCTGCTTTTTCAGAGGGAATGAAGGAAATATGCGCTAAGCTGCCAATTTGAATTATGTCTGTTTTATAGTTCTATTTTTGTTTTTATTTGCCTGGGTCCAACCAAGTGATTTCATATAACTGATTTCAGCAGCACAGCTGGAAGGAGCAGAGTTTCCCCTTCTTCCTACAAACCCTTACTCACTTCCAAAATAGGTTCTTGTGAGGAAGGAAAGATTATGGAGCCTCTTTTCAGAACCCAGGGGGCTTCAGGAGTGAAGGGAAGAAAGTGCCACTGCGCAGTGGCATCCAGTAGTATGGCACTAGAAATAAGCCATTGTATTTAGCTGGGATTCTCTATGTGCATTTGATATTCCCTTTGCAAGCCCTTTGAATGTTGCTAAAATAGCATAGCATAGGCACTCAAAAAATAAAGCACATAATATACTTCTTTTTTGATTGCACACAATCAGTCACAGGTAAATTCTACACTTTTGTATGAAGATAAATACTTCATTGCGATGACTGGACGAGAATGTAGCACTGGGATTTCACATGTTGAGGCAGCAGAATGAGATGACTCGACAGGAAAGACACTGTCATGCTGGAAATTCCCTAATGGTTAATAAATGGATAATTTATCCTAATAGTGCCAGATCCTCCCATGCTATATTATGCATTTAAAGGGTTGCAATTTAGGGGTGTCTTCAATCCAGCCCACAAGACTAGATTTTTCCAAATACTCAGGGACAAAAGAGGGAGAAAAGGGAAGAAGAGGAAAGGCAGTAGAAAAAGTTAACTATTTTAATTGGTTGTTTAATGCAATTGTTGCATTTCAAATCCTTCTAAATGCATTCTCATTATCAGGAACAAACTACAAATGCTGCCAATATTAAGATATGTCAAAACCATGTAAAAGTCTTGTAATCATGTTTTATCATTATAAGGTCAAAGCTGACTGTTGGATAGCTTACTGGTTTAGGTATCTAGCTGCAGAGCCAGCAGCTGGGAGTTCAATTCCCCATTATGCTTCCTTGACAGGGACTGGACTCTGCAGTTCTAAGATTGTATTTTTATATTAATGTTGTATCTTAAAATGAGCTAATAAATTAGGCCCAAATATAAGTTTCTTTTCATACAGCTAGGTTTGATTGAACTCGGAAGCACCTTAACTCAATGCAAGCAAGATGTTGTCAAGATAAATTGTGATAATCTGATTAGTTTGCATACAGGTTGCAGAATCTGATTGCTAGCGTACAGAATTTGGTTTTTTGCCTAGTGTAAAGAATAGCAAAATTCCCTTGTTTAAGTTTTCCTAAGCATCTCCTGTTTCACTGTCCCCAAAATTTCTGACTATGAGAGCTTTGATATTTTCCAGTTAACATTGTTATAAAAAAAAAGTTAGTGAGATAATGGCTTCAATATTTGTACGTACATATGTATATATTGTTTGTGTATGTGTGCAGGTATGTACAAGTATACATATATTGTACAAATGTGTGTTCAAATGTCAGTCTCTCCCTTATGAGTTTGTTGTCTTGGCCTTCAGAGTCCAATAACATTCTCTCCACAAGCTTGACTGATACTAGCCATGGGATTTTCAGGGGGGTTTTCACTACAGCTACCAGAATTCATCAGGAATCGCTTCTAGAATTCTGATAGTTTGACCCCAAAATTCCCAGTTTTGGAAACAGGCATGTATCCTGAAACTGCTGTGAATGCTAGATGGGAAAATTTCTGCTGGATTCTGGTAGCTGCATGGAAGAAAATTAACAAATGCCATGCATAATTCATACCTAACTGTGTAGACAGGAGACCACCCAGATTCTGCAGGGTCTTGTATTTCTACATTCCTATGGAATGATGCTGATTCCAGATCTGGTAGCCAATAACCTGCTGCCCCACACTGTCTGGCTTAGAGTGGTAGAGGACCCTACAGTCTAACACACAGGAAGGTATGTAAACAATGTGATCCCACTGTGCATATAGTTAAGCTTGACTAGTTCTGCTGAGGATCACATAGTAGTTCATCGACATCGATGGTGTCTTTCAGGTGCCACGCCAACTGTGTACTATGTGTCTCAATTGGAATGCCACATCCTCAACAATAAGCATAAGCTTTAACCTATTTTGCTATTCCTATGAGTGTTCTGAGAGCATTTGTTCTATATTACTATTAATTACCGAGTTACTAAATGATACATCAGAAGAAAGGTTCCTGACTTTATTGTAACCTCGTTTGGTACCTTGACACAAATGTCAATAGCTTCATGACAGCAAAACTCACTTTAGAACCAGAAATGTCTTAAAGAGTGCAATATACACAAGACCTCCAAATATGTTACTTACTGTTCTTATAGTATTTAATGAAGGTCTCTTCACAACAGGGGATCCCATGTCTGCTTCATTTACCATATTTGCCGGCGTATAAGATGACTTTTTTTGCCCTTAAAAACATGCCTCCAAGTGGGGGGGGTAGTCTTATACGCTGGGTGCAAGAGTGGGTATATCCACGCTCCCTTGACAGGCAGCCCGCACAGGCATGGAACTCCCCGCACTCTCGGCCACGGACTCCCCAGCGCGGATGGGAAAGACAAGGCTGCCGGGGTCTCCAGCTACCGTCTTCAGGATTCCCCCTGCACCCGCCGAGAGAAGACGGCCGGAAGTGTGTAGGCCGATCCGCGAACGCAGGCCGAGCCATCCGGGAAGGGTGTCCCTGATGCTCCTCCCCACCCCTGGGCCTGCTGCCGAAACCAATGCAAGCCTCCTGAGGTTGCTCAGGCGCCCCTCCCAGCTTCCAAGCCCTCGTTGGGTGAATCTCTGGCTGCTGTGACTGAGGGTGGAGGATCTTATAAAAAGCGGGCTCGCCCTGTCAGTCTGTTCCGCTGCCACCTATCCGCATCCTTTAAGACTTTCCCCCCCACCTCAGGTAAGCCCTACCATCGCTTGGGCCCCAATCCACGACACGCCTCGCTATGGGGGGAGGGAGGTAAAAGGCAGAGGGAGGGGGTAGTCTTATACGGCGAGTATATAACAAACTCTATATTTTGAGTGGAAATGTTGGGGTCGTCTTATACTCCCATTTGTCTTATACACCGGCAAATACGGTAATTAATTTGCAAATATGCAAGGAAAAACAACTACGTCTCTTACTGTCTTAAATGTTAGGTAAGCCAAATTTCTTTCTTTTATTTAATAAATATACTGGGAGACAAAGATATAAAGGAGACTTGAACAGAGAAAGTATTTTATATATTATTTCTGAAATGTTAGATGTTGATTTTAAATTATGTTCCCAATCTGGCTGCAATCAGAGGAAACCTGAGAACAAAAAACCCTGGGGGATACTACTTTAAGGCATATTGAGATTCTACAGACATTAGGGGACCACAAATTGGAAATGCAGGTATTGAATTATGATAAGTAAATCCATGCCTTGCCAGATCTTACTCTGAAGCCTGTTTATCATAACACTAGCCAATACTGAACTTCAGTCTAATGGGCCAACTGCAGAACCTCTCTTGAAAGTCATTATACCCTAGGTCTTCAGGCATATATCACAAAAGATAAATCAAGAAGTACAAAAGAAAAACTCAGAAACCTGAAGATTGTTTGGAATTTATTCCCTTTTTCAAAGTGAGAGGTAACATTTGCACAAAGTGTTCAGAGCGAGAAGAGTTACAGAATATTAACACGCACACGCACACGCACACGCACACGCAGGCTATACCACCACAATAAGAGCAAAAAACACAAGGCAAAGTAAGATGCAACATCTCAAGTTGGAGATGTGAGGCTTTTTGGAGCACAATTCCCATTCTTCCCTGAGCTATGACATACATGTCAAGGGGGCTACTTTATCTCCAATTCTGCATGTCAGAACCAAACGTGCCTAAAATACAAGCACACCGGGTTAATGGTTGTGAGGAGAAAAGACACCCCTCCCAGTTTTTTCAATATTTAATGCATTTTCATAGCAACACACAAGTAATATGGCATATTCTTTATGAAAATGTCCAAAATGACTCACATCACCCTCTAAGAAATGTATATACATACAAGTAACAAAGCAAGGTACTATAATCTATAAAGTCTGAAAAGAGATAGAAGGCAAAAAGAAAGTCCATTTATTTCTCCCAGCAAAGAGTGCTCTCAACAGGATTTTATGGTGGGTTCACAATAATCCAATAAATTTTGCATGTCTCTTTCTCCATTCAAGAATTTGCATCAAATCTTAAGCGATGTTCATATTCTTAGAAAGGGGGCCTTAATTTTCTCCAGTATATCTTCTACGTCCCTCAGCCAGAGATGGGGAATATATGGCCTCCAGATATTGACAGCTTGTAAATCTTATCGTATTGACTAATGGTTGATGGGAGGTGTAATCCAAGAACGTCGGGGGGGGGGGATACATGTTACACATCCTTGTCCTTGATGTTCCATATTCTGACTCTTCATTTCTACCACTCTGTTAATGTATCTTGTGATATGACGGTTAATTCCATTCATATCAATACCACCATAAAAACCTGGTAAGAACATTGAAGGGGAGTATGATGGGGTTTAGGAACAGTCTCTCAAGATAGCTTCCAAGCTAAGCTGTGGAAGGGACCCAACCCTCACTCACCCAACATACATGCACTATAATCAATCTTACAGATAGACATCATTACGTTTCATCAGTAATTTTCATCTTTTCAGAGTAATCCCATACATTACAGCAGTCCATGCACAAGCCATTAAAGATGCACGTGCATGGGGACACTCTACATAGGGCATGTAATGTATTCCGAGCAGCATACTACCAGAGTTTGTTACATATAAATATGCCCCACTGTTTGGCATAGATTATCAATACTTAATTCTTTATTTATTCTTTCTTCATTTATTATTTGTTTTATTACTCTATGTGTTACAGATTATTTGTAAAATCCTTGTGTTTTTATTGTATATACTTTTATTGGAAGCCGCCCAGAGTGGTCGACCAGACCAGATGGGTGGGATATGAATGAAATAAAATAAATAAATAAATAAATAAATAGAGCCAATCCTTCAGATGTGCTATTGAAACAGCTCAAAGCCCCCTTTGAAGCAGAAGCACCCTGGCAGTCTCTCAGTGCCTGCTTTAACATATAAAATGCCTCCAAACCTCTCTAAAGTACAAGGCCTCTTTGGGGCTCACTTTGCTCACAATATAACATGATGCCTGGAATCTCACCATTTAGGGTAAGATTGCCAGAAACATGTTTAAATATAACTTCCATTTTCAGAGTTCACAGGACACGTTTCGATTAACTTGCAAAATCAGGGAAATGATGGCTGGCTTATATTGGGGGGGGGATTGTTTTAATGTGACCAGTTTAACACTATCACACAGATCACTATTTTATTTTAAGTAATTAATGAAAATAATGAAAATAGAATAGTGATCTTTGTGATAGTGTTATTAAACTGGTTACCTGAAAACATTCCCCTTATAATTAATTTAGTTTCTACTCCACCTCTCTTGTTATAGAGGGATTCAAGGCATATTTTGCATAAAACAGGGCTGTAATTCTCCAATCTTGCTTTGATTATGCAAAATATAGAAGCTCATAGGAAATATGCATCCCTCTAGGTGCTGCTGGACTGAAAGTCCCAACATCTCATATTTATCTATACTGGCTGATGAGAATGAAGTCCAATAAAAACTAGAGAGTCACACATTCTCACCCTATTCCAGACCTCCAAAAGTCTCAAAGGTAAAAAGAATGTTCTCCATCAATTTTTTTCCCTTTGGTCAACTCAGTGAGCGACCTTCTCTTTAAATACAGCAACCAATGGAAGCTTAGTGAAAGCCAAGTGAGAAGTTCACACTGAATTTTGGGAAAATGTAGTTAGCAAGATCCCAGATCAACTACATTTTAACATCACTGTGGAGAAGATCTAATACAGCAATGGCATGTATAAAATATATAATAGCTACAATTATCAATTAAATGTAATATGCTGGATAAATATTCTCATTGTGAACAACGTATATAGTTTCAGACGGTTATATGCAATGCAATGTAAAAATGGTAATGTGTTATTTCCCCTTTTTTCTTTTACTTTGTACAACCCCTGAAGAAGACCATAAATTCAGACCAAAATATATTGGGCAATTTTATATTAAAATTACGTGTGACCCATTTTCTTTCATCCTAAGAATGCAGTTTCTATTTCAGAACCAGATATGCTGGATGTACCTGTTGCTTTTGTTTCTTAGTTCACTAGTGGATCTATTTCTATCACAGAAAGTATTAATTTTACATTCAAGCCTTGCAACTACACTTTTGTATCACAATGACAGCTATGGAACCATCACTTAAGGAGCTAATTGAAGCAGAGACCTAGTTTATCCTATTTTATAGTCTGTGGATTTAACACCACATATACACACAAATCCATTTGCCCAAAGAAAAATAAAACTACTCTCATAATATGACTTGTTGAGACTAAGGAAGTTATACCACTCTTTAAAATTTATATTAAAAGAAGTCATATTGTACCTTGGACACTGGACCTATCTATATACAACTATATTTCACTAACTAGGTATTTTCCAGAAAAGCATTAGTCTGTTTCAGCATGCTGGCAAAATTACAGTGGAGAAAAAAAGAAAAAAATTTTTTATGGCACTTTAAAAACTTCAAGATTTCTTTCAGTATATGCTTTTATGGATAAAAACTTAATGTATCTGAAGAAATGAATTTTATTCCACGAAAGCTCACACTGAAATAAATCTGTCACTCTGAAGCACCATAATACAGTATATTGCTTTTTTCTTCCTATCCTTTCCCCTCTTTAATTTTGCCAATATATTATTTTTGTTACTATTTAGTTGATTTGAGTGAAAATTCATTTTTTACACAAATAGGAAGTGCTCTGTTGCTCAAAGGGAGAAAGATAAAATCACTGATCTGCCTCCTTACATTGAAGATCAGAAATTGCCAGAGAATAAAAAAAGTGAACAGAAAAATCTCATCAGGCTCCTCTAATCACTTTTCAAGAAAAGCACTCACACATTCTCTTCCCATATTTTAAAAATAAACGAACAGAGTCAAAGCAAATTCAGCCTGCATTCTACTAAACTGGGTGTGTATTCCTACCAACAATGCTCATTTAAGTACAGGAAGAGACAACAGAAATCCCATAAAACAACATTCTGCCTCACATGCATTTTGTATACTGTCCTGGACCACTAGTCTCCATTATGAGCTTAGCTATGGCCCTATTCAAGCTTTAATGGGTCCAGCATGATTTCCTCCCCCAAACACACACACACACAGTTTGATAACAGTTACAGGAGGGCAATTGGCTCCATCCCTTCCATCATTACTTTCTCCATGAGTGGCAATGCAACTAAACAGGAGAGGTCTCTGGTTATGTCTGGGTTGCACTTGCAAACAACAGCTCTGGAAAATCTAGATCCTTGCTCATATGTAGAGCCTACACATGTTCAGGAACCTCATCACTCCACATTTGTTGTCACTTGTATGGAGAAAGTAACAACAGAGGGAGTGGGGTTACCCTTGTTGACAAAACCAAAACCAAACCAAACCAAACCCACACGCACACGCACGCACGCACACACACACAAAACAACCCCACCTGAATACAGTTTATGAGTCCAATGGTCTATTAGTCTGAGAAGGAACATTTAATCTTTCCAGCAATCCAGGGGTCTTTATTCACCATCTATGTCTGTGTCTTGTCTCAGCTGTCTCATAACCAAATAAGTAACTTAAGTTCTTTGAGAATATACAGTATTGTTCAGGAAGAGTTAGACCATTAAGAGATGCTACTTAACTGCTCTTCCTCAAAAAGGCATATCGGTACAATACTGTTTCCAGGGGAGCTTGTTTTTGTGACTGTGATTTCTTGAATTATGGGTGTGGCATTTCAGGGCTCTAGCTGATGAAGAATGGCCATGATTTCAATTGGCAATTAGTAACGGAAGCCCAACTATAAATCTTTTAAGGGCAAGAGACTGTTCCAAGCCCCATTAGACTCACGGCAAGAGTAACATATTCAAAAACATTTTACAGATATTTAGAACAAGCAGCAGCTGTGTATTTAAAAACATGTATTCAAAAAAAACACTCACTGTAAAACATTCCAAAAATACAAGAACACTACAGCTATTACAGGACAGAACCATTGAAAAGCATGAGGTTTATCCCCCCACCACACACATATATATATTGGCAACAACAGCAACTGTGTTCCACAGGCAAATCCAGAGATTGCTCCACACAACATTCCCAGAGAGACAGTACAAGGAAAGGCTTAATACACTATCTGCAACAAGCATGGCAGATTTTAAAGATAAAAAGCATCAGTCACAGCTTTCATCACCCTTTGACCAGCAGAAAGGGTTGTACCTTTTACAGTTTGTAAGTAGCTCCTTGTGATAGCAGCAACATCAAGAGCTACTCACTTAAAGTACCCATATGTAGCAAACTCCCTTTTGGCAAATCAAAGGTATCTATTTAAGAGGCAGCAAGGCCTACTCTAATGGCTAAATACTGAGATTGGTGCATTTTTTAAACAGAATATATAGTTCTCTGGGCAATCACAGAACACCTTTGATGTAAGTAAGAGTCACACATGCCAGAAAGGCTATTATACTGTACTATCACCCACAAAAGTGCTTACTATTCCCTGACTATTAACGTAATGGCTGAATATAGGAACTTTCCTGTCTAAATGTGCAAACAAGCAGGGGAGAGAAAGGCATAAAATGCCACAGTGGGCAAGCAAACACCAGTTGCGCATTTGCTTGAAACACACGAAACAAGCAGTGCAATACGTAACATGCGCTCACCCATCCCAAATCAACCAGGAGTCAACTTGGAATGGGCAGTGGGAAGTGCAGATTTTTCTTTGTTCCAAGACTGCACTTCTGTTGCCTTCAAATGCAGAAAACTGCACTTCAGTATTTCTGTCAGTACAATCACATTTTATTAAAAATAATTTTTTTCTTTCTCTTTTTATTCACTATTGCTCTGCAAATCATGAAACACCAGTATCAACATGGAAAATTCTGTCTCTGTCATCAAGGTAATTCAAAGTCTGCATAAGAATCTGCAACCCTTTAAAAAAAGGCTGGTTTTAGTCTGAAAATCTTTATACTGGGTTTGAAAAATCCCAGGAAGTCTGCTTAGGATCCCAACGCTCTGAACTAGAATGTAGGAACTCAAATATTTTCTCAGCTCTAAATATGTAAAATATAAATGTTGGCTTCTGCTTTTTTTGAAATGTTTTCCAGTAATGTTTTTAATTATCATTATAATTCATATAGATTCCATAACTAATGCATGCTACAGTTATTGCTATGACTTATTTTTGTAAAGGGATCATGGCTACAAACTCAAATAAATGCACACATACATACTGGCAAAAATATATCTGAGTCTACATCT
The DNA here is from genome assembly GCF_051106095.1 of Pogona vitticeps. Taxonomy (NCBI): domain Eukaryota; kingdom Metazoa; phylum Chordata; class Lepidosauria; order Squamata; family Agamidae; genus Pogona; species Pogona vitticeps. The sequence continues at coordinate 180,875,073 of NC_135787.1, forward strand.
TAAATTATGAATATTTGAAAGAATGCCAAAAAGCTTCCTTTTGTAAAGAATGCATCTATTTTCTCTACCATTGCATTTATTACTGACCCTGTGTAAATTCAAGTACTCAACAGAGAGACATAAAATACTAAGATGTGTACTTCTTGCCCTGACCAGCAGAGAACAGGAACTAAAAGGTAGATGGCTAACAGGAAATACAGGCCAGGATTTATTTAAATTAAATAGATGGTAACAAGGAAAAAAGTGTATGAAAAATGTGAATTTGAACTCTGCTATTTTAAATCACACCTTTTTGCATCTACTTGCAAGCAAGATGTACACGTTGTCACAGTCCCATTACAGAAGCAGAGGCCTAACATCCTAATATAAACTTTGTAAACAACCATTTCCAATCTTTGTTGAAGTGATTCAGTTAGTGTTAAATGTAACCTTCGCTAGCATTACAATAACTGACATGCCAGGCTTAATAAGGGGAAGCCTTTGTGTCTGCCTGTAGTTGGTATCTATAACCATATAGAAGACACTTCATCTTTAAAGCAAAATATCTCCTGTTTGATAGTTGCAAGAAGCAACATTTTTCAATTAAAAAACCTTGGGCCTTTTAAAACATTTCCTCAGAGAAATGAAATCTCTCATTTTGCTCCTGGCTGGAAGATGTCATACAAATGCAGTACTCAGCAAGGGGGAAAACCTGGAGGAAAGTATTTTTCTAAACTGTTTAAATAACTAATGGAAAAACAACAATTCAGATTCCTTCACAAAAGTATGAACGCCTATATTTTATCCAAAACATTTAAATAAACCAGTTTGTTCTGCCGTATTCCAGGACTAGGACTATGCCCTTTCAAGTTCCATTGAAGGTGGATTGTCAAGAGGCAAAGAGAAAAGCCGAGTCCAAAAAAGAAGAAGAATAAATTTGTGGCACATAAAGATCTCTCTCATATATATCAAGTTTAAGATCAGTTACAATGCCCTCGACAGCTAACAGCTTGCTTGACAGCGATCTTCCACAATTACTGACAGAAAAAAGGCTGTATTTTGGCAAAGAATACCACAACTTGCCAAAACCAAAAACACCCAGAGTTAAAAGCTATGGATTTCCTTAGCTGCATACAAGACACGAAGGAATCCATAGCAACAACGTTTGAAGGCATCAATGACATTTTCATGCTTTGCTGTTCAGATACCACATGAGAGAGAAACGGTTGATACAACAAGTCAAGAGTTCAGGTGAACACAGAAATTCAGTTTAACTGATTATTTCAAACAATAATAATGTGGCATTAATGTATTTATCTGAAGACGACATTATTAATTAGCTGGATTCATACCGGGGGAAACACTGAACTGAGTGTCTGTGCTTCCCTGTACGAAAACAACATTCAGAATGGTAGTTGTCAAAATCATTTTGAAGATCTCCAGTGCCCTAACAACAAACCAAGGATTGTTTTTCTCTCCCAGCTTACCAGCCCCATATCTCTTTTGTCCATGTTATAATCGCCGCATCAGTATCCCAGTGCTGATAAAAACTCTCCCAGTATCTGCACAAGAACCTCCGACTGGACATAGAGGAAGGGGACCCCAAAAGCCATCAACTGGCACATAAAAAAGGAGTCCAAAGGATTTTGGGCTATGTGCTGCCCAACAGAAGAGACTGTGCCTTGCAGGAGCTGGCTTGCCACCCTAACTCTGTCAAAGATGCGGAGGGAATACTGTGTCACCCTGCCAAACAAGGAAGCAGAGCTACCTGGAGTCCGCTCTGATGATGATGAGATGGAGTTTGCACGTCCTGCACCATCAGCCGCCATGGTTTCCTGCTGGGTCCCTTTATTATCCTGAGGTGAGGGGGAAACAGGATAAGGAAATGTGTCATTTTAATTTTTTATAACTCAAAACAAGCATATGCAATTGAATAGACCATTCTCAGTCCAGTATTGACAGGTTACCCACCTGTAATTGCAGTTCTTCGAGTGGATCTCTGTGATTAACAGAGGCCACAAAGAAGAACATCACCAACAACAACTATGTATTTCTTCAACAAAACAAAACAAAAAAAGAGCCATGTATGGGCTATGCCTGTGGCAGGAAACCCATCCTGCCTGTTGACAGCCACAATCCCTTTGGGATGATGTGTCAGTTGCCAAGTGCTAGTGACGGGACTGGATCTAGAAGCAGGCAGAACCAAAAATGGGTCGGTCATTTCCTCCCCCCTTCACTTTTCCATTTCCTTACTCCTTCTCTTCCTGCCAGTAGACCACTGTGAGAAAGACAGATCACACAACTGCATACTTCCTGGCAGATTCTGGAAGTCAGCCAAAGATTGCCCATCCTAACTTTAGGCCTGGGGAACAGACACAGTAATCCCAACTTCACCAGTCGCCACTCCCTTCAAGTACAGCCTTAATGCATTTATTACACCTTAGGTCAATGAAAAAAGGCAAGGCATAAGACATAAGACATAAGACATAAGAAATTTATTTGTCATTGCGCTCACAAGTGGGTGCAACGAAATGAGGTGCTCTTCCCCAAGGTAAAACTGGACAACACTACAAAAAAAGTTAAAATATACACAACTTTCACCATCCAAATATAGATACCCCGTTTTCTCTCAGCAATTGAAATCCACCAAAAACCTATGGCCCCACATTTAAACTCAATACTGCACTTGGGTAAAAACTGTTCTTGAATCTGCTTGTCCTTGCTTTCAATACCCTGAATCTCCTTCCTGATGGTAATAGTTTAAAGAGCTGATATCCCGGATGAGAGGAGTCTTTCAGTATGTTAGATATCTTCCTCTTACATCTGTTCTTATACAATTCTTCCAAAGAGGGGAGTGAACAGCCAATGATGTTTTGGGCCATCTTAATCACCCTTTGAATTGCCTTTTTCTCTGCCACTGTGCAGCTCGTGAACCATACACAGAGACAGTAGGATAATATGCTCTCAATCGAACTCCGATAGAAGGTGATTAACAAACTCTCAGTCAATTGTTGCTTTCTAAGAATCCTTAGAAAATACAACCGTTGTTGTGCCTTCCTGATTAACGCAGCGGTGTTTGCACTCCAAGTCAGGTCATTTGTTATGATAGTCCCAAGAAACTTACATTCAACCACCTGTTCCACACAAACTCCATCTATATACAGTGGCTGAATGTCTGCTCTTTTTTTCCTATAGTCCACTGATGTTACCTGTCTGTCATGGGTTTGGAGGGAAAGTTCCATCCTATGGGGAGTGGAAGGCGGGACATCAGGAGGAGGGGCTGTACTGTATAAATATGTGATGCCTGTGTGGAAAGTTTATGAGATGCAGAGAGACACTGGGTTGTGACGAAGCAGCAGCTGGGAAGAAGAAGCTGTTGTGGAGTCTGTGTGTCAGACAGGGTACTACTGTGTGTCAGAGTACCAACCTGATAGGTTCAGGTGTCTGTTGGTTAGCCAGAACTGATAGGTTCAGGGTCTGTGCTTCAAGTTAAGGGTTCTGTGTGAACCAAACTGTATGCATGTATGAATGAGAATAAGCCACGTTACTTTATCCTATTCACCTGATTGTTTATTTATCCCTGTGTGTTGTGTTTAAATAAACCTTATTCTTTTTATTGTTTAAAAATCCATCCCTGGTCTGTGTGACTTCTTACAGGGAATGGTTGGTGGCAGCTTAGTGTAACTGTGTGACATATCCCAGTAGGTCTGGGTTTGTCACATTGATTGTTACATACAGCACTGATGTTACCTGTCTGTCATGGGTTTGGAGGGAAAGTTCCATCCTATGGGGAGTGGAAGGCGGGACATCAGGAGGAGGGGCTGTACTGTATAAATATGTGATGCCTGTGTGGTGAGGGACACACTGAGGAGAGATGCTGAGAGACACTGGGATGTGACGAAGCAGCAGCTGGGAAGAAGAAGCTGTTGTGGGAGTCTGTGTGTCAGACAGGGTACTACTGTGTGTCAGAGTACCAACCTGATAGGTTCAGGTGTCTGTTGGTTAGCCAGAACTGATAGGTTCAGGGTCTGTGCTTCAAGTTAAGGGTTCTGTGTGAACCAAACTGTGTGTATGTATGAGTGAGAATAAGCCACGTTACTTTATCCTATTCACCTGATTGTTTATTTTTCCCTGTGTGTATTTAAAATAAACCTTATTTTTTTTATTGTTTAAAAATCCATCCCTGGTCTGTGTGACTTCTTACAGGGAATGGTTGGTGGCAGCTTAGTGTAACTGTGTGACATATCCCAGTAGGTCTGGGTTTGTCACATTGATTGGTGACAATCAATGTGACAAACCCAGACCTACTGGGATCTGCCACACTTTCATTAAGCTGCCACCAACCATTCCCTTTAAGAAGTCACACAGACCAGGGATGGATTTTTAAACAATAAAAAGAATAAGGTTTATTTTAAATACACACAGGGAAAAATAAACAATCAGGTGAATAAAATAAAGTAACGTGGCTTATTCTCACTCATACAAACATACAGTTTGGTTCACCCAGAACCCTTAACTTGAAGCACAGACCCTGAACCTATCAGTTCTGGCTAACCAACAGACACCTGAACCTATCAGGTTGGTACTCTGACACACAGTAGTACCCTGTCTGACACACAGACTCCCACAACAGCTTCTTCTTCCCAGCTGCTGCTTCGTCACTTCCCAGTGTCTCCCAGCATCTCACAGCATCTCCTTCTTCACCACACAGGCATCACATATTTATACAGTACAGCCCCTCCTCCTGATGTCCCGCCTTCCACTCCCCATAGGATGGAACTTTCCCTCCAAACCCATGACAGATAAATAAATAAATACTAGAGGCAAATACTATTGAACGTAACAGCATAAAATCAAGCAACAAGAGTTCAGAAGTATTCTGTTAACATGGATTTGTACTACATACAATTTTGTCACCTGAAAATATGCAGAGCTTTATGCATGGAAATAGAGTAACATAAAGTTAACTGTAAAAGTCAAATAAAGTCTGCAGCTTTTGCAGTCCTTTTCCAGCTAATCCACTGTTCTATGTATTTTGAAATGACAGAACCTACTTTTTAAACTTCTGCTCACATTTCAATAATTACTCCCACATGTTTTCAATTTCAAATGATTCTTTAAACAGATCAAGTCTCAAAGCATATAGAGGGCAGGTGCAAACGGTGCAAAAGGGCTTATTTCTAATATTTTTAAAAATAATAGATCAGATTTTGAACATGCAAAAATCATGATATGCTTTGGACTGCTCTTTGGATGTTTTGTAAGGTTTAAAACAACTTTCAAAACAGTTTGTAAAGTGTCCCACTATGCCCTGGATACCTCCAGCTAATATGACAGATGTGTTCCATGGACATGGGATCAAGGGACATTTTGCCTCTCCTACTAGAACAACCCTCCTAGGCAAAAGAACCTGAAGCTATTTTCTACTAAATGGCAAAATGGCCACTCTTTAAGGTTATTGCTATTGGTTTTAATATTTCTATTTTTACTTTCTATTTTACGAGTTGTAACCCGTCCAGAGTAGTGCCATGACACCTATGGGAGCGGGATGCATTTTAAATAAATAAATACATGGGTAAACACAACATACCTTTCCTGATAAAGGACCGACTGCTGGTCTTTTCCTCTGTGCATAACCCGAAAGTCTGTAACAGTAGTGAGGTTTGCAGTAGAATTTTCCTGTTAAGAGAACAGAAAGAAGAGCAAAACTGAGACAGAGATAATCTACTTTTTGGTTACACTGTGCAATATTGCAGTTTCTCTACACCTTCTCCACCCTGATATATCCAATGTACATTGGGACAACACTGCCCTGAAGTTTTAATTCAAGATAATTTATTCCTTCTCTAAAAATACTGGATTTTCCATAGGGTGCCTTGACAGGCACTTAATCCATGGCCAATCAGTTATCAGTGTGCCCTAGGGAAACTTGCGTGGTATCACACATTAACAAAGCGGTACTGTATGAGGAACAAAGGCTGTATCACATGAAAATCTGGCAAAAGTGCTGTTGGAAGAGGCAAGAGTGAAAGCAAAGAAGGAAGGACTGGGAGTTAACTCCAACTAGACCAATACTTTATAAGCTCTCTGCAGCCTTTTCCAGCTGAAAAGCAGAGTTACAGTGCTTCTGATAAGTAAACCATGGCAACCAAGGTGATGCCCAACAACACTTTACTGAAGAGCTCCTGCGCTGACACTTCCCACCTGTTTTTGGCAGGCATCTGGACTGGCAGGAAAGGAAGCCCACTACCCAGTATCACCATGAACCTTAATTGTTCCAACATACTGTATATCTGATGCATCCTGGATGGGGTTCTTCTTTGGTTTTAGGGCCTGACACTTTCCTTTTGAGCAGCTATCCCAAACATGTCTGTTTCAGAAATTAAGGGTGCTTCTGCACAAGGCTTTTAATTCAGTTCCATTGCCCCATTCACAGAATTTTAAGAGGGGTCCAGATGTTCTTATCTTCTATTTACAACTCTCCTTCCATTTTCCTACTACATCTTCCACCTCTTTCTTACCAAACAAAATCCACTGAAGAAATAATGAATAGTACCATAATACATTTCAATCTCTAACCTATAAGTCACCCACCTGGAAAAAATGATAGGACTGAATAGCTTCTGTATCTACTGTTTTCAAGCTGCTTCATGTACAACTGATTTTTGCTATGTTATGGGAATATTGAATATTTCTGCATGATACATTGGATGTGTTTATATATTACAGTGTTTTATGTTTTTTATGACATAAGTTGCTTTGAGTTTCCATTTATAAAGAAAATCATATTACAATTTACTAAAATAAAATTGAAATAAGTTCAGCTACACATTCAGCCACCTTCAGATCCATTGGTCACCAGTATCCATACTTCTTGGCCAATAGCTGTCTTAGACATCGTTGAGTTGCATGAAACAGTCAACTGACTGTATTGTAAACCTATGGACATCCTGCACCATTATTTTCACAATGGCTTAGTTCTAATGGCTGAAATGGTTGATTCACTTACCGTCCACCAGGTCATAGGCATATGATGATAAACGCAGAGTGGTGGCACAGTATTCACATTTGAAGCAGCTGCGGTGGAAGAACTTGCCTTCGGCGCTCAGTCGTTCCATCACATAGACACGCTTGTGGCAGAAGAAACAGACATCACTGCCTCCCAAGTTTGGGGGGAATTCCTTTTTTAATGAACCCTAAAGCAGAAGGGGCAAGGAAAGACCTAAAGTTATCAGCCTGCTTTGACTTGGAGTATTCTGCCATCTATTTTGACTAGATCATTTTGAAACCTTCAACAGAAGAGAGTATTCTTCAAAACAGAAACACCAAGGCGGGGTCAACAGATAACTCAAATGCTCTGACATGAACAAAATAGAGCTTATTCCATACGTTGTAATTTCCAATCACCTGAAAATAAACCTTCATGGCATATAATGAACAAATGGATTTGTGAATACTGTACTTTAAATTATTCCTACAACATTGTCTCTTTCTCCACCTCCCATCTCTAAAATGGGAATGATGACTACTTACCTGATACGGTTGTGAGGTACAAACTTGGCTCACTAGGAGTCCTGGACATAATTATAAAATACGATAATAACCTTTCTCCATATCTAGGAGACAATCACCAGTAAAGTCCTGAATAACAGCTGACAAGTTAACATACACACTCATCAGCTCTGAAGACTTGGTTTACAAGAGAAAGGTTCTCCCAACCAATCTTTGGCGGACTACCCACTGCCTTTTTAGTACAACTCTGAGGACCCACAAAAAGTCAGGTGGAGGCATGGGTAAGGATGCAATTACATCCAGCTTCCTTTAGCTAGCTGGCTTGATGCAAAGCCAGTTTCAAGGGTCTGGTTCCCCACTATGACTCCTAGGAGAAGAGTCAGCTTGTGTAGTCTTGGCCAACCAACATGGTCCCAGAGTACCTCCAGAAGAAGGGCTTCTGGGTACTTTATATGTAAAGAAAACCCTCAGAAGGACTTTTGTAAGTTGTGATTATCTTGACAGCACATGATTAATTACTAATTACCTTTAACAAACCACTGACAAAGCATTAGAATCCATAACACAACAAATCTAAGAAAGAGCCATCTAACTTCTAATCACAAGCACACAACACCTTCTCTTACCAGTTCCTTTTTGTCTAGAAGGGTTTTAGGCTGGTCTTTCCTTTGAAGCTGATTGGCTATCTGTTCAGCCAATGAGCTCACGCCACCTGTATACATCTTTATATACTTCTACCAGATGAAGATAATGGAGCGGAGGGTTAGATGAACAGGGTGGAAAATGAGGGAAAAGAGAAACAATATAAATTCATAATGAAAACTAGGAAAGGGAAAATGACAAAAAGGTGAAAAAGGGAATCAAACCATGCCAAGAGCGTGGATAATGCAAGCATGTGTGGCACTAGCATGATAGGTGATGTTGCAACAACTGGCATCGAACAGTACATCATCATTATTATTATTTTTATTATTTTTATTATTATTATTAGCTAGAGTACCGCACTGACAGGTGGGTGAGAGGTGAAAGGTTAAGATACTATAAACTCCAGCACAGGTCTTCCTTACAAGTCTTGTTATAAAACCACTGGCTGAAAGTACACACCTGGTAAAAACTGGGTGGAATTTCAAGCAACCTTTGTCATCTCATATGATGCAAACCCAATTGCAGTTTAAAATGCTAGCCAATGAGTACTATTTCAAACCGAAGTACGGCTTCCTCTGAAGTTGGACAGAAAGACACAGCCCTTCCTCCACCTCATGGCTTGCTTGTGTGTTGGATGGCAGCAGCTGGGAAGTGCTATGGCCACAGTGGCACTAGCATCTCTGGCCTGCTTCCACCAATGCAGTCTCTGGCCTCCACTGCTGTTGTCCACCCACCCACCAGACAAGAAGAGGAAGGGCTCTCTCACTCTTGATGACCACAGAGGAACCCCTATTGTTGCCACTAGAAGATAGAAGGCTGGGGCTCGCCAACTGAGAATGCCTTCTCAAGACCTTAGTACAGGAACTTCCAGCTGCTGACCTTTCACAACAGGAAACTGAAAGTGCCATGGTTCAGGGAAGAAGTGGTATGAAAACGTATTTTTCACAAGAATACCTAACTGCTTGAATATCGTGCTCATTTATGAGATGCGAAACTGAACACTTCAAAACTGTATTGTCTAGGTATAGGAAATTATAAAGGAAAAGAAGAGAAAGAGGGGAAAATGTTTTTCATATGACACATATTTCTTGGCTGTCCACACAGTGCTCAAGAACAAATTCTCCTTGCATTTATTTTTAAAATACAATCCTCACCACTTCAAATGCTACTTAAACTGTAGTAACTCACACCACACAACATGGTAAACTGTTCTACACAAAAAGACAAATACAAAGTTTCAAAAATTATTTGAGGGGAGATACAAAACAATGGAACATGAGAGTCTAGATATTAAGAGAGATTCATACCATCCCAATAAACTTTTAAAGCTGCCTGCTTCCATTCCCATTTAAATGCATTGTACAGGCAAAATGTATGTGATTAAGAAAACAGGTCTGGAAATAGTATACCGAGGAAGCCAAACTCAAAGTCTTCCAAAAATGTCTCTAATTAAGAAACAACAAAATTCCAATTATGACAACACAAACAACAGAATTCCACTTAAGACAACAGAACCTGCTTCATATGGAAGAGGACAAGGAAAAACCAGTCAGTACTTCCCTCTTTTCCACATTCTGACAAGGTATCAGAGATCTCAGAGGGGTGAGAAACACAAAGAACACAATGGCAACCCAGCTGGAGCAAAGCAAATATTCTAGTCCTGCATCCTTTCTCTGTGACAGGAACAATTCTGCACACAAGCACAGAATGGAGAAAACAGGCCAGGCAGTCTGTCTTTTTCACCCACCCCTCCAGTAACTGACATTCTGCACCAAATGTCAATAAATTTGTTTTTTTTTGCTAACAAATAGCTGTGGATAGATATACCCCACTCTGATTTTATACAATCTGCTTTCAAACATTATGTGTTGTGGGCCATCAACATATCCTGTAGCAGCACATTCCATTTGTTCATTAAATAATGAATTAAAAATATGCTTGATTTAATCTGACCCTGATCTAGCACCCACTCATTATGCTGGGTGATGGATCTGAGATTGAGAATTCCCCCAATACCCTACACATCATTCTCTAAACTTATACTAAAGGAACAGGGAATGTACAGACTCCCTTTCATATCGAGTCTATCACACACTAGCCCTGGCTATGCTGGCTAGGAATGACAGTCCAACATCATCCAGAGGATCTTATGTTTCCAGCCCGGTTCTCCCATTTCCTCCATCCCTTTTCATTCCTTCCAAATCATGGAATGATGGTAAAGGAGAGGCATGACATTTCCTCAAAAATTAAAAAGAGGTTGTCATGTCTAAGACTTCTGGAACTACTGCGCTAAACTAAGAAGTCTGGTACAGTATTTGAGTTCTAGCTTGCAAAGAAGTTTTCGTAGCTTTTCCAAACACTAAATCGATTTACGACCTTGATATCTGGAAGAATGTCTTTCTCACAAAATAGTCCCACCCACTCCTCACAGTCCTTGATATTTAGAATTGCAATACACAAGGAGGCCAAATAAGCCAACATTAGGAACTCGGTTTTCTTGATCATGGCCCCTTCTCTGTGGAATACACAAAGTTCACCCGGTGTCATCCCTCTTTGTTTTCAGGAAACTAATTAAGACAGAATGATATAAAGCTGCTTCCTAGTCAGGGATGGGAACCTGTGAGTTGTGAGTCACTGTCGAGTCTGACTTACGTAGGTCTTTTTTTGACTGAGACTCAGCTTGTGACTTGGAATTATTTTTCTGAGCCATGTTGTCGAGTCTCTATTAGGGATGGGCCTCCCTACCTGCTTCTGCCACTGCCATACCACCACCATCATCAGAGGCAGGAGGCCCAGCTTCCCTTCCAGAAGCCGGCTGATGTCTTTGCCCAGACGCCCACCACCCAGCTGATAGGCCAGCGCATGTGCAAAGGTACAGTAGTGGCCAGCATCAGGAAGGGAAGCTGGCCTACTGTCTCTGTGCATATGCCCACCAGGCTTCCCTTCCAGATCCACTGTCTCCACATGTGTGCTGGCCTATCAGGTAGGCAGTCCATGCCCAGCCCAAGTCTTTGGGACTCAGACCCAAAGATTTGGACTCGGACCTGAACATTTGCCAGCATCCTTGCTTCTCATAGTGGTGAACATTGATCTGAAATGCAAAAATGGGTTTTAAATGGAGTATTTCTATTTAAAAGTGGGTTTGTTGTTTTAACCAGCAATGGAGCTTATTGTACTTTTTGTATTTTTATTGCATTTATTACACAGTATTGTATGGTTTTTATTGTATGCTGTGAACCATGCCTAAAGTACAACACCAATGGGGTGGCACAGAAGGGTGGGTGGGTAGGTAGGTAGGTAGGTAGGTAGGTAGGCAGGCAGGCAGGCAGGCAGGCAGGCAGGCAGGCAGACAGACAACCGTTATCACTGTATACTCACACTTACCAAAATTAAAAACAAATCCTAATAAAGTTTAGATGGTTCAAAAGAAGGTTTGTGAACTTGTTTCCCCAGATATTTTAGACCAGTTTTTTAAAAAAAAAAATTTATTCTTGTAAAAGTTTGCAAGGTACCTTGAGCACTACTTTTCAGTGGGAAGTATAAATTATTGTTGTTATTCTTCAAAAACAGGCAGTCAATCAAGATTATAAAAACACTGACTGGTATACAACAGACACAAGTTTTAACCAAAAACCTAACTATCTGTTAAATATCAGTGTAGTATGTATGCTGTTCCTAATACTACCGTTTTTTGTTTCTCTGATGGTCTTATTTCTGAGATCTGCAACTGCTTATAATACTGTGTGAAAAGCCCCGATGACTACCCAGTATGTTTCATCCACAAGCGAGATGTTTCGATTGCCAGGTCTCTGTACTTTGTTAGTTTTTCCAATACTTTATCTTCAACTCTGGCATCCACTGGAACTGCAATGTCTATGATCCAGAGATTTAACTACTATGTCTGGTGTATTATGTTCTTATTATTCTATGTGCATGCTAGCTAGAGATTCCAGGAGCTGAATTTCAAAGCATCTGGAGGTGTAAACATCCCCTATCCATCACTTAAAAAGACGAGTTAGTAAACGACAACTGGCATCCACATATTTTATGTTCAGTATACTAAATTCTTCATGTAGTCCGGAGTCTGAATAAGGTGCTACTCACTATACTGCTCACTAAACCAAGTAGTGTCTCCCCCACCACATGGCCTGGGGGTGGGGCCTAGGGGGTGGGGCTTTCTGCTTTAAATGAGCATGTCCCAGGACCCTGAGCCCTTTTCCATAGGAAGCTGGGCTGAGGCTGAAGGCCAGGTATATTTGCATGGACATTTTGCTGATTTTTTTTCCTGGACTTTCCTTTTGTCTTCCCACCACATGGTCTGGGGGTGGGGCCTAGGGGGTGGGGCTTTCTGCTTTAAATGAGCGTGTCCCAGGACCAGGAATTCTCAAATTCTCTGATTCTATCTCTGGTTCTAATATGGTAAATAGGAAAGCCAATTAGATTTGCATACACCTGGGAGGCAGGAAAGTTCTAAGGGTTGGATCATACTTCCACAGTATTAAATAGCAGGCCGGGTAGGTGGGGCTCGTCAGCCACGGAAGGCAGCCCATCTAGAAGGAAACTCCGATTTCAAACCTCCACTGCCTTGTGGCTATATCCACTCATGGAAAAGGCTTCAGGAGTTAACCTAGAGGCAAAATCCAGAGCTGGAGTCCCGAAGGCAGTTCGTTTTGTTCTGCCAATTCCTGTAACGTTGCTGGAACCAGTTATATTGGCTCTTGCCTTTCCATTGGACCATTTCAGCAATGTGGAGACGGGGGATCTGCTGCTTGGTAACAGGCTATCCTCCATATTACTTTACCCAGGCTTCATGCTCTGGAGAGGACACTCCTCATTCAGAGCATGTTACCATAGTCTCTTGAGACTGAAGGATGCCTATGATGAAACCAAGTATGACTTCTCTATAATTTTAGTGTAGCAACACTTAAAGCAAGTGGTGTCCATCACATTCACAAAATAGAAAAGCGAACAAGCATTCATTCCCTGCACAGATTGTTCTACGATTGTTGAAAATTCAGTGCTAGACACATCTGATGAAAGTCATATTATGCAATTAAGTAAATCAGGACTGCTGTATATAATGATCCAGTTTAGCCATCGCTGCAGTTTGGTGGCCAGTAGAAGTGCATGGGCTCACACATTCTTCCCCTTTACTACATAAATTTACTAGTTTATGTAAACTAATACCTTGTAGTTGACAATGCAGAAGCTTTATTCTTGGCTGAGGGATGAAAATCTATAGTGAAAAAGCAAATGATCCTTACTAGATAGCAGAAGAAAGGGGGGAAAATGCAGAAGTCCACCAGGTATTCTTGATGATGAAACCAAAACTTAATTTCCAGTCTGGAGGCATCGAGTTGACCATTTCTAGATAAGCAACATTAAACTATGTGAGAGGTGTGCTGGTTTGTGAAATGTTTGGGAGGGTTCATTCTTCCTAACCAACCCAGCCAGTAACTTTGAATTATGCAGGATGTGTATCTTATCTGACTTTAAGGATGCTTGAAATAATTAGGATTCAATGGCAGCCTAAGCTTTTTCATTTCTCAGCACCTAGGCTGAAGCTCAGCCACATCAAGGCAGAAACAGCCAATGAGCCCAGCCTCCAATGGCACATTCTCAAGTGGCAGGAGATGGCGTAGGCCAAGGTAGGCAGCTGAGTGCAGCTTCAAGCCCCACACCATGCTACCTGTCTGAGGGAGTCAGACGAGGGAGAAGAAGGGCGGCTGGAAGAGCGGAGGCTACGGGAGAGCTCCCACTGTTCAACAACAGGTCGACGAGATCGCTCGGTCTCTGGCTACAAAATAAAGGTGAGAAAGTCAGAAAACTGCATTTACAAGAGCCTTTGAAAAAAGAAAGGCAGAGGTTTTCTTCCCTGCAGATGACCTATACCTGCTCTTCTTTTTCTGAACTCACTACCCAAAGTTCAGCAAATCAGACGTTTTAAAGTCGAGAGTCTTTTCAGCTGCAAAGGACTCTGGTCACTTATCTTTAACATTTTAGAAAAAACTTCTCAACTGTCTCATGAGGAGTAAGGAAAAGTGGCTAAAATATTCCAACCATCAAACAATACAAACTGGAAAAGCCAAAAAATAAAATAAAAATTAAAAAAGCTTAAAAATGGTAATTTCTAAAATTATTGCATGATAAAACTGGAAGGCTAGCAAGAAGACACTTGGTTGGATCGCTTATGTTCATATGCAAGAGTCACCTCTATGAATATTAATATTATTTGACCCAATGAATAAAATATGGTATCTGAAGGTAAAGAATTTGATAGACATTATACTCACTCAAGCAAGGTTAGGAAGTATTTTGATTCTCATTTGATGATACAAAACTCAATTCTTGGCACTGAGATGCAGGATTAATAAAGTAGAGCATGTACAGAAAAAAGAAATTTCTTTTTTAAAAAAAGAATAGCTGCCGAAACTATACACTGGTTTGGCTTTATAAACTGTTTGGATTAGGTTAATTCCTGCTCTCTTTTGTTTTGGGCTACTCTCCAACAAGCTGCTTTATAGATCCCCGATGCCAAAGCCTAATACATACTACAGACACCATTCCTCTCCAGATTGGCAAAGAAATGCTTCTTGAATCTGGCTGAAGTCTTCAGCATGCTCTATCCTGATCCAGGAAGTAGAAATTCTACTCCCTTTAAGTTTAGTAGCTTCCTTTCTATGTCAGCCACACTCCGTTTAGTAGCAGTACAAGCATCGATTCAACAATACACAAAGTACCAATTCAAGTAGGAACATTTGTTAGTACAGTATCTTGTTGTAACAAGAAAAGAAGAATAATGTGAGCTTCAGTGTGTATGTCTGTGTGGAGGGTTTTTTTATATGATCAGAGTGGCTAAAGATGTTCCTCTTACAATGTGACAGTGTAGTAATTAGCCATTAACACGCAACATCAAATGCCAGCCAGGTTAAGGCTCAAGCAGTTTTTCAATTCCCATTCTACAGAACTGCATGCAGACACAAAGCGCCAGACAGACACGAAGGCAGTCACCTGATGCCTGGTTGCTGGCCTTTGCTCCAGGAGGGCCGCCAGCTGGCTTGCCCTCTGCTCAATTGTAAGCGTGCGCTCTGGCACACGGTCATCTGAAGAAAACTGCTGAAATCTCTGCAGGACAACGAAGAAGGAAATAAAGAGGAGAAACTGGAAAAGAGTGTTCATGGGGGAAAAAAAACATAGAATGAACAGAAGCAAGGCTGATAAAGTCTGTGTAGTACTAGATATTCTGTGCCTCGTCTTTAAAGCAGTAAAATGGGGAAGAAAACAAGAGTTAAAGAAATGTTTTGGATAAATGTTATTTCTTGAACCACAGGGGGTTCCCATGTTCCATAATCCACAAATGACATTCCAACCCCAGAAACATTTACCATAAAAATCCACATTATTTCAGAGGATATGTTTCTAGGTAAGCATGCACAGAATTGTGACTATGGCAAAGATACCTTTTTAAAACCGTTTCTAGAATCTCCTAACCAGAATGTCAAGGGGTGGAGCGGCATGGAGTGTCTAGAAGCTGGTAGACTCCAAAAGCACGACTCTCCCAAGTTCTGGACATCAGAAGTCTGGGGATTATGTTTCTTACAGCCAATAACCACTGTGCTTTCATGCCTCCAAAGAATCATGATACTGTAGGTTAGATCAAATGCAAAGCAGCTGCATTAAAGGGTAGAGAAAGAGTGAGAAATGGACAGCCGGGCAGCTGTAATGCCGGTGGTAGGAATTGAAATGGATTAACGTTCTCCTTCATTGCATTCTTGCAATTCAGCTTTTAAACATGGTTGTTTGGAGACCCAACGTAACATTAGTTGTGAAGGCAAGTGTAGAGAATCCAAAAAAGGCAAGAAGAGAAACAATAGCAAATGGAAGATTTTATCCCCACCCACCCGCCACCTCAGCAGAGAATATCACTTTCTGTTTTGCTATTTCATCTCAAGGGGGGGGGGTGTCCCCAAATCATAGTGATGATCTATCCCAAACTGAAAAATCACACTGTGTGGCATCCAGAATGTGCAAAAGCTTGTACTTCTCTGTGAATGGCAAAGCACACACATACAGAATCATTATTTTTAGAAACTTGCTCCACAGCACCACACCAGAATGTTAGTACTACCCACATGTGAATAACTATAACCCCATTCTCTTCTATTCCTCCCAGGTTGCATAACATTTCCCAAGGATTGCACACACCCCTCTCATGCTGTTTAGCTCATGCTATTTTACCCTTTGCTGATTGAGACTCTGTTCTCCAGCATGGTCTGCCTGAAGATTCCTGATTGTCTGCAGGCAAAATAATTATCTTAACAAATGTATACACAAAATTCATTTAAGAATCTGTAAGAGGAATGTTTCTTGAACATATTTGAGTTTTGCAAAGGTCATCTGGATATTGTGGAGAATACGTTTATGCTATTCCAGGAACAGCTATCTAAATTAAACATTTTGTACAAGCTGTATTAGTAGATCGTGACGAAACGACACATATTCACACAGTTATACAAGAGATTCAGAAGGAAGGATAGTTTCGAAGAAATGGTGAGCATTAATACATTCAAATATAGCTTGGAAGATCTTTGTTTTATAAGCAATGAGACAGTTAATTTCAGTCCTAGCAAGACAAGTCTGTTGTACTGAAATCAACAGATTTGTTTTTTTCACATAGAAGGTATTTTGAAAACAATGAACTTCCCTTACAAACAAAATACAAGACTTCTACACTAGCTGAATCCATGGTTGCATCCTAACATAAGCTGGGCTATAATGTTTCACAATGTTATGAGGGACTCAGGAAAATAGTTAAGTTGGAGGCAGCTTTGGTTATCTATCACACTGATTCTTAATCTTGGGTTACTCAGATGCTTTTGGACTGCAACTCCCAGAAGCCTTCACCACCAGCTGTGCTGACTGGGGTTTCTGGGAGTTGCAGTTCAAAAGCATCTGAGTAACAAAGGTTAAGAACCACTGATCTATCACATGCACATAGGTATGGTTTTACCAAAATCTACTTGCAAGGAACTCAAGAGACATCCTTGTATTTCATAGAAGAAGTCCAAAACAGCTGTGCTATCATCATGAAGATAATCTTATTACTTTACAAATTGTTAAATAATATAGCTACCTGTGACTATTTATTTGTTTCCAGGAACAGCATGATATGTTCCTATGTTTTGACTTGACTAGTCAATGTACCAATATTCAAAATAGATGAAGTAGTGGGTTTTGAAAAAAAGTACATTTTACAACAAGATATCTCCAACTCGGAATATCTCTTCTGATGAAACAAATACAGATTTTGATGTGTTCATCAGTTTTTCCAGTTATGAAGAAAAGGATCAATTTTTGCTTTACAGTGAAAGATACCAAAATGAGTAAGTTTAATAAGAATACTGTACTCCAGATCACTATTATGGTAATATTCGCACGTGTTTGCTGATTCAAATAAACATGTTACTCAACAAGAAGTTATATGAGAGGAAAGTTTCAAGAACAATAGTTGGGAATTATGACACCCAAAGCTAGAAATCCTGAAGATCACAAAGCCAAATAATCTGACAGGATCCAGGTATTCTAGGTGACTTCCATGATGGTTAGTGGTAGAGAGGTCAGTTGATGGAAACAGAGGAAGGGAAAATGTAGCATAGCACAGTAGGAAGAAGAGCAAAGAAACATTGCAGCATGCTAGAACCAGCAGCAATTGTTTATTACCTGGTAATGAGGCAGCATTCTGGCCTCCTCTAAGAACACATTTAAGAAGCACCATCTAAGGGCCTACTTCTCAAGCAATTTTAGGTTTACCTCCATGACTTCTTAATTCACAGAAACTTTGTCAAACTAACCTGGAGAGGTTAGAAGGAGCAAGACTGCAGTAGTTCCAAGATCGGAGGAATAATGTAAAAACCTGTTTTGTGTGGCCTCGTGCAATCATAGCCTTCTGGCACAAAACGACAGCAACAGGAGTAAGGCCCTATTTATGACTCTGACCCTGACAAAATACAGACATAAGAATGTGTATTTCACCAGTGGAGATACCTGAGGGAAAAACAATGTCCCTAACAGGTAAAAGACCCACTGATGGCAACTCTTAAGTATGAGGAGGCAAATATCAATAATTTTGTGAGGAAATTATATGGTACATGAAATGGCACACAAACACTGTAGTACACCTCTCCTGCTACACCACAGAAAACCAACAAGGAAGAAGGAAGTAAAAATAGTTTATTTTGTATCTAGATATTAATAGCAGTTACTCCAGTTCTGATATCTACTGTAACAGTTAGGTATTAACCAACAGTAGCATTTATTCAGACTGCAAGTTTTTGTTTTGGTATAACAACATATGACACTCAGAAGAAATAATGGTGTAAAAGCAGTTCTAAGAACACTATTCTAGAGAAAACAGGATGATAGAGAAAAATCTGGTCCCGTTTGCTAGTGCTTTTCTGGAGATGGTGGAATCAAGATGCCTGATGCCTCTATTCAGCTTATGGAGGAAACTCAAAACAGAGAAGGTTTTACGGACGCAAGAGCGAGGGAGAGAAGGACAGAGCATGCAAAATGAAATCACCTGATGGCTGGGGTACGATGGAGAGGTAGTACAAATGGAGGAAGAAGAGAGCATGATCACTTTTTTGGGACAGGTCCGAGAACGCTCCTTTTTCCTCATCTTTATTCGAAAACAAGGGAAAAAACAACAATATGATAACAAGGTGACAAGAATTACGGTCACTGACTCCAGTATTAAAGAATTACGGTCATTGACGCTAGTATTAGCCGCAGCAAGACAACATAGATACAAATTTACACCAGGTATGTAAACTGTCCACCCCAGAACTTCAGTTCTCAAAAATATTAGCCACCATGGAGTATGAGAGCTGTAGTCCAAAATATATAGGGCCCTTTCCCATTCTCATTTCTAGCCAATGATATTCACAAGTACATTTCCTTTGATCCGGGAAGTATTCTGAAGCCACTGTAAATCATAACCATTAAATGTTTTATCCTCCATGAATCAGTCTAATACTCCTTTAAAGTAATCCAACTTGTTAGCCACTGCGTCTTGTGGTAGCACAATTAATAGTTTCTACTGCAAGACAAGCCATAATACATGCTCTTAATTTTTCTCTCTGTGCTGCTTACACTGAAATCTTGTCTCCTAAGTTTCCATTTCCTACCAAATTCTTGTTTGGATTTTTCTGCCAAATAAATCCAAAATAATTTTCCTTATTAAAGATTAACCTATAGCATCTGTAACTCCAGGCAATTCTAAGTGCTAGGAAAGAACAGAGGTATGTATGTTTTTTTGGAGTTATCTAACATATCTCTGCATGTTTGGAAGGATCCATAGGGCAAATGGGAGGGGAATTTCCCTCTCATCAGTACTCAAGTGAGAGTGTTTAATGAAACCCGCAAGTCGTATCTGGTAACCGCCAGTAAAATTAAGCAAGTCACAGGCTTTTCTTACAGCCTTCTAAAAACAGCAGCAATTGTGGACATTGTGAGTATTAAGTGAGCTCAGGCGCATGTATAATCTAACCCTCTTTTCCATAACCACGTAGGATCCATTTCTGAGTTCACAAAAATACAGCAGTAATATATGCCTTCATCAAGAGTTTAAACTGAAAGGACAGTCCATTTGAGAGAAACCAGGACGGCCAGTGTACTTCTGTTCCATTCTGACAGATGTTTCTGGTCATGTCAACTCAAAGAGAGGATTGGTTATTATGTGTTCCAGTGTCTTATGATATCTGACCAAACAGAAGTCCAGATTAATATGCTCTTAATCATATAGACAACACTGCCTTTGACCCAGCCCACCCCAAACTTTAAGCATTCAGCTTCTGGTTGCACAAGCCTCCCTCCACCCACCCTTCTCTTTCATACACATGCAGACACAGAGAGATGTAAATGCTATTAGTATGCAAATGAAGAATGATCTTGTTAGTTGCCTGGAACTACACAGAAGTCACATTCCTGTAGCTAGGATTTCCATCTCCCCCAATTGTGGCACAGCAGGAGAGAAGACTCTGATCTTATTAGTAATCCCAATTTTCATCAAAAGGGGAAAAGCCAGAGGTCATCAAAGTAAATATAACAAGAGCCAATTATTTTGCACAAGCATGCAAAGAAGTCATACAGATGTTTTACTGCCATCCCTGTGAGAACATAAAACTGTATAGAGTAATTATGGACATTTTCTATAGGAGGGATTATCCTGAAGAGGACACTTGCATAAAATGGTGGCCCTTCTGGCCTGCATACTGAAGAAGAAGGAAAAATGTAGAATGAACTCCTACAGTGGGTTCTTTCATTTAAAAAAAGGATTTCCTTACTTAAAGAATCTTTTTTCCTTCTGCACAATTCTGCTGTAGTACCAAGAAAATCACAGTGAACAGATATAGAAAACAGAGTTGGTTTTGCTTCTAAAAGCAAAAACAATGGTCAACCCACTTCACGGGTTAAAATGGCAATCTGCTATATATTGAGACATGAAATAAGGGCCCAGTTCATCAGATGTAGAAATCTGGGGCAGCTCAAAGGCCAGGCAGAGAGCAAAAGCATATCTTGCCACATAGTCTACTGCAACACATAAGCAAATCAGTACAAGTGACTAGCAAATCTATCACGAAGAATTCTTACTTAATTGATAGCATGTAAAGAATGAATAGTGTATTGTCTCTGGTTGGCAGTCCTAAGAACAAAAGATTTTTCCACTTCTATTCTTCAACCTCACCTGCCGATGTTTTTCCTCAAGTAAAGGAATTAGAGGATGCTATGTTTCCACATGCTGGAACCTACTGGCCAAAGACACAGGAGAGTTCTGTGTGAAAGGATGGATGAGATTCTCAAACAAAAGTTTAGTAGGATAATATTCTGGTGGTGTTGTTTTTTACAGACTATAATCCTTTCCGTGTTATCCCTGGGACTATCTCTCTATTACTGTCCCACTGAAAAATCTGGAATCTTTCCAGATGGCCCATCCTATCCCAGGAATTTATTCTGGTGATCGTAACCAATCAAGTCAGCAAATTTTCCTTAGCACCACTCTCTTCACAAAGGACAATAGAATGGAGAGTAAGATAAGACACTGAAACATTTCTGCTTTGGCAGATGGGGTTCATATCCAGTACTATTTTCAGTTGATTGTATTCCTCACTGACACACTAGAATTTAGGCTGGACAAAACAAAACAAAACATCATCAACAACAAAATAATAAAACAAAAATGAATCTCATGTCCAGTGGTTATGTGAATCAGTCCTACAGTTACAATATTGTACGCCTTTAATTGGAAATACATACTTCTATTCAATATGCTGGCCTAAACATTCATAATTCTGTTGCTGTACAAATCTATTATTTTAACTATGAGCCAGAAAGAAATCCATGATATATATGTCTTTTGAAAAACCTATTTTCCTGAAAATTGATTCCATGGTTCTGGATACTACACCCAGCACATGATTCCAAATACCTGAGCCACCTGAGATAGATTTGCATTGCTACATTCAAAAGTATCAGAGCAGCCCAGATAAACCTCACCGACTATTTCCCACTTTGGATAGAATGGGATGAAAGTACATGCCTTCTAGTCCAATAGGTGCCACTGAAACTAACTTTACCTTGTTGAATGTGTTATGGAACTGGATGGGTGGAATGACACTAACGACTATATGCTTGTCAAAGCATATCAAAGCTGTCAGGAATGTGAATTTGCTAAGGCCAAGTTCACATGATCAGCTACATATCAGGATGGTAATCTTTGTACATTTTATCCCCATTTCCACTTTTGTGTTAAGCATACAGAAGTGCAGAAATAATATTTAAGGAGTGTGATTTACTATTCTTTTCCTCTTTTATCACTTTGGGCATTCATATACTTGTCAACACAAAGAAGAAAATCTAAGAAAAGATATTCTAGGAAAGCTATTCTAATATATAACACAGAATTATTTTCACAGAAGAGTAATCCCATGGCTGGTCAAGGCACTGTTAATAAGATGTCTAAGTTCAACTTTATCAACAATTTATGTTCAAATGTTCACTTATCACCAAAGGCAGGGGGGGAATAAAAGATACTATAAACCCTTTAATACAAGCCACACCTGTTTCATAAAATGAAAGCTCTCTGTCATGTGCTTCTACACAGGAAAGCTGTAGATGTTTTGATATGAAAAAAGCAGAAGCCAAAAGGATGGTAATTTAGGTGGGGGTGCACATCACAGTCATTCACTCAGATTCATTTTACCTGTTTCCACTGAGGTACTGGGACAAGGCGCCCCTGCTCTCGTTGACGGTAGGCTGGATGGCTGAGAGCACGGTCTTGATAAGGCAGGGTAGACTGTTGCATGCAGGCCATAAGGTAAGCAGGACGGAGGCCACAATGGGCATTAACATAAACGGCGAAACAAAAACTCACAGAGACCCACAAGTGGATGGGGGGGATAGATGTTGGGCAGGGTGGTCGGCAGACAAACATTCAGGAGGAGGGGGGAAATGGAGTAAGGAAAAATTAGTTGACAAATAAAATATAAAATTGTGCAAAAATAGAAAAAAAATAATGAGCCAAAAAAAGATGAAAATGTAGACAGCCATGAAAGAAGGCCATCTATTACCTATTGTTTCAACTGCTTATTTTAATAAGTTTGGATTGAAACAGAAACGAGGTTTCAGCTACTTGAAGGAATAGCATTTCTAGAATTATCTCCAGAACAATCACAAGAGGAAAGAATTTCATTAGTTCTAAAAATGGGATGGATACAGAACTAGAATCTTGCATTTTACTGACTTCAGGAACAATTTGTTCCATTGGGCTTTTATTTGCTTTGCATTCTTCATCCGGTAGCACTTAAGATGGATTAAATTGGAGAGGGATATAGAGGCAGCACCCACATTAAAAGGCTATGCGTACTCTGCCTGATAGCTCCTCGGCTTTTGTTTCACTCCCACACTCATTTAACCTGTTTGGAGATATCAAGTCCTTGGCATGAGCTGCTTGTCTCAGCAACACTGACTTAAGTCCATCTATTCTTGCCATAATGACATTGCTATCTAGGCCATGCTTTGCAAAAGATGCTGCTTTGTACCGCAGCACCAAAATCCCTAGGCCGCCATCACCATTAGGATTCTGAGGAATGCAATCCAAAAAAGTAAGTCTTCTACGCTCTGATTTCAGTTTCACTTATGTCTGTCATTCTGCTTAAAGGCTATGATAAAAAGTTTTGTGTATGTGTTGATGAACACAAATATATCTCCACTGTGCAGAAGCAAGCAAAATTACCCAGATACCCAAATAATGACAACTCAGTTTCCAGTAGCTTCTACTGCACACGTACCTCGCCCCCTGGACAAAAAGCTGATTACATATGGATTGATCCAGAGGAAAAACAATGAAAAATCTTCTTTCCTAAACTCAGCAAGGGAAGTTGACCAAGGATTAGCTAAATGGCACTACAGCATGGATTACTTTACAAATGACTTGTTTAAAGTACACATGACTCATATAATTGCAATCCTTCAGGATGGAGGATGTGACAAGGCTTATGGGCGAATGAACGTGTTTCTATGAATGGGGGCCAACCTCAGATCTACAGCACTGAAGCCCCATTTGTTAAAAACCTGGCCAGCACAGCTAGTGGTGAAGGCTTAAGGTTGAGCACCACTAGAGGGACGTGGTGGCACTGCGGGTTAAACCGCAGAAGCCTCTGTGCTGCAAGGTCAGAAGACCAGCACTCCTAAGATCGAATCTACGTGACGGAGTGAGCTCCCGTCGCTTGTCCCAGTTCCTGCCCAGTTTGAAAGCATGCAAATGCAAGTAGATGAATAGGTACCACCATGGTGGGAAGGTAATGGCATTCGGTGTCTAGTAGTGCTGGCTACGTGATCACGGAAACTGTCTACGGACAAACGCTGGCTCTACAGCTTGGAAATGGGGATAAGCACCACCTCCTAGAGTTGGACACAACTGGACTAAATATCAAGGGGAACCTTTACCTTTACTAGAGCACCATGGCTCTACATGCTTAACTTATAAGAGGCATTTAAGACTTCATCAGAACCTTATTATTTTCCTGGTCAAAATCAAAATACCTCCAAGTTATTACAAGCCATCCCCAGCCATACTGCTTCTTACATCACTGGCCAAGGCCCACAATGCTTCCAATATTTTAAAAAAACTTTTAGTCTTTATTGCATTTAAATCAGAAATTATAAAAATAAGTAAATAATTATCACAATATTAGCACATAATCAAAATAACTATTTTTTTAAAAAGTTTTTCTTGGCTTTGTTTTCTCTTTTTAATTACTTCTCAGTTTCTTTCATTATCAATCCACGTAGGACTGATTTTCCTGCCTCCCAAACTGTTATTTTTGTCTCCTTGTTCATATTTTATTTAAAGTATTCCTTCAGTTCGAACCTCAACCATTCTAAAAATTTTTCCTCTTTTAGTAAGTTTTCATTCAGTCTCCATGAGTACTCTTTTCTTTCCTTTTTCATAACCAATCTTATAGGATTATGATCTACACGTGGCTTTGGTAGGATTTTTTACTTCTTGGGTCCAATTAATGAATGGTTTATTTGTTAGAATCAGATCAATTCTTGATAATGATTTACGTCTACCTGAAAAAAAAAAGTGTATTCTCTGGTATCTGCACGTTTTATTCTCCAAATATCCTCTAGTGTGAAAACATCCAACATGTCAAAAAAACTTTTTGGTAGTTTCCCCGGATTCTCTTTTATTTTATTTTCTGATTTCTGATCAGCTTTAGGGTTTATTACTCCATTCATATCCCCTGCTATATTCAATTCATCTTTTTCTAATTCTAGTAATTTTTGTGTTAATTTTCGAAAGAAATTTGCTTTTCCTTCTATTGGTTCATATACTGAAATTACATTTACTGTTTTTCCTTGTATTTGAATTTCTATATATCTTCCTTCCTCATCATTTAATATTTCTTTTGATAGACAGTGTTCTGACATATAGACAGCTACCCCTTGCTTCTTTTGAGATGGCTGAAGTATAGCATTTCCCTATTTTCCCATTCTTTAGATATTTTGCATCCTATTTTCTAATATGGACTTCTTGTAAGCAGATATTCTCGTTTCTTTTTGTTCCCAAGAAATGGAACACTTATTTTCATTTTTTTTGTAGAGTTCAGTCCCTGCACATTCCAAGTCAGAATCTTATTTGCTGTTTTTTTGCCATTTGAATTCTGGCTGCGCCTAATATGTATAAGCAATTTTTTGTCTCCAACAGTGAAAGAATTTTTAATACCTGTCTCCTGAAGCCTGTGGACTGCACAGGGGCATTCTCTTCAAATTTGGCTAGCAGCTGTGTTGCCATGGACTTCACTTTGTTCTGATTCCCAATGGTGGCATCAATTCTTCTCTCTGTCAGTGCGCTCACCAGAGTAGGCCTCTCCTCTCGGTAACTTCGAGAAGTGTCCTCCTAGAAAATTGATATAACAGATTCTTTCACGATATGCTTTCTTTAGGATTCAATTCTGATTTTGCACAGCTCTGATATTGAAAATGCGACTTCCTTTCTGCTGCTTTGCCTTACTCACTAATTACGCCCATCTACCTGCAAATTCCATTCAGCATTAATTTTAGCAGTGAAAAGCTGTAAACAAACAAGATGGAAGAGATCACAGTTCAGGGGCAGAGAATATGCTCTGCATGCAGCAGATCTCAGTTTCCACAAAAATATATATAAAAACAATAAATAATTTATTTTTTTATCATTAATTATTAATAAATACATTCCATCATCCAGCTGGAAAGATCAAGTTGTACATGGTGGAAAAGCCTGAGATTCTACAAGAACTCTGTATGTTTAATGAAAGTAAGTGGCAATCTGTCAGCCCACACGATCTGTCCACTGCTCCTATTCCTGCTAAGTAAAACATATGGAAGAGCAGAAATCCATCTCTCCAGTATTTAAAAATGTAATACTGTATCTGACCTACAAAACAATTGCTTGCACTTCAGAAAGCTGATCTGCCAAAGAGAAGAGTAAGCAAGAATTGTTCTTCTTGGTTTCCAATTGCATTCACATAGCGACTTTTTCTACAGCTTATTTTTGCTATAAGGAAGCATCTATTCTCATCTCTGAACTACCACACGTGCTCTTAAGTGGCAGTACCTCTTAAGAACACATTTACCTTCCTATCAATTCTTTGATGAAATTAAACCTGGCCAGTTTAGGCATCTGAAGTCACTGTGGTTGTCAGACTGGTTTTTCCAGAGGCTTAGAAAGGAATCTTGAGCAAGACTTCAGGATGTGGGATTTCTCTTCTGCTACAGACTTCAACATACCAACATACTACATACTTAAGGCCCTGTGTCCAGCTTGTGTCCGTCAAATTTCTGATCTTACTTGACAAGATTCCCAAACAATTAACACCATTTTAAGAATAATCAATTATGCAAATAAGGAGGACTGTTCTGCAAAGTCCAGGTGAAATCAAAGGAAAGGATAGCTTTGCGAAGAGAAGACACTGTTCTTTAGAAGCGAAACTTGTACGCTGTCTGCACTCTGCTTTTGTTTCTCTCACTGTAGTCTTCCAGCACTCCTTCTAGTGGATATGTTTTCGATCTTTAACTTTTGTAATAGAAAACTAAAACTTAAGAAGCTTAACTAAGAATTCTCATTATTTAGTGCAAGACACCAGACAGACTTTGCCCATTCTGACAACAGATGTTCCTAGATTACCCTGCATAAATTACATGGAGAGGCCATTGGAAAGATAGTGGAATAGTCAACATGTGATGGGGGGGATGCGACCACACAGTTGGAAAAAGTATTACTTACATCTTCTGACTGGCTTGTTTTCCTTCTCTTTCCTGCCCCATCCAAATCCTTCTCCTTTTTATCCTAAGCACAGAAAGAAAGACAAAAACCTTGAGCCTCCAATTTCTCATCTTATGGAGAAAAAAAATCTGCAACATGCTGAATTTTGATTAAAACTACTATCCAATCCTGATTTTCCATCCAAAGCATAATACAGTGGTGCCTCGCATAACGAGCGCACCGTTTAACGATGAATCTGCATAGCAATTTGTTTTTTGCTATCGTTTTTACGATCACATTGCAATGTTTAGATAGGCTAAACATCGCATTGCGATGATCGATAAGCGTTTCGCTTACCGTTCTTCACATTGCGATGTTTAGAAAACAGCTGATCAGCAGTTCCAAAATGGCCACCGGGTGCACAAAATGGCCGCCCACAGCATTTTCACATGCTGCCCTCGCTTACTGAGGCAGCAAAAATGGCGGCGCTATGGAGGATCTTCGCTCAACTGTGAGTTTTGTCCCCATAGGAACGCATTAAATGGAGTTTAATGCGTTCCTATGGGGTTTCCCCCCCTGCATAGCGATGTTTCCGGATAGCGACGTTAATCCTGGAACGGATTAACGTCGCTATGCGGGGCACCACTGTATGTATCTTTACTGTGGGGTGCACATGTGTAGCCATAAGCTTTCTGTTCAGTCTATGTATCACAATCACAAAGAACAACCCAATATTCCTGCATCTCATCCTTTCACTTGTGAACCAAGCCTGCATAGGGACTGGGATTAACCCTCTGCAATACACACCTGCTATTCCCCCAAAATTCATCTCGGTCTATAGCACAAGCACAGGCAACTCGCGACCCTCTAGTTATTGCTAGACTGCTACTCCCACCAGCTCGAGCCAGCATAGCCAATGGGAGTTGCAGTTCAATATCACATGGGGGGCACAATTTGCTATCGCACATGTTGATTAATTGCTTTTCGTCACTACAGTTAAGCGGGTATTTAAATACTCAGGGTTTTGTTTGTGTTTTTTTGCTCTATGCATACTTCAAACTGTGTATTTGAAGCACATCTTTCACACAACTACCTTTCAGGAATTTTTCTCACAGATTAACATATAAAATAAGTTATGTAAACAAAATTAACACAGATATGGTAATTATGTGGAGGACTAAGAAGCTTTAATGAGGTCCCGTTTCAACCAATCTACACGGCTGAAAAGCCAGACAAATGGAACACAGCAGCAGAAACTGTGGACATAGTTTCAAATGCTAATATTGAATATTCTCACTCTTTTGTAAATGCAAACTACTTCACCAAGTGATACATGCACAGGAACCTGTCTCTGTCTTTCCACTGCCATCACCAGACTACGACAATTTATGGATACACACTCCGGAAAAGCGATGTACCAGATCAGTTCTGCCTACCTTTGGTGTCCGTTTCCGGGAGATGCTCTGTCCCAATTTGCTGAAGAAAGAGATTGGAGATTTTGTACTAGCAATTAATGCAGCTTTTTCTTCTGCATTTAATTCCAGATTATCTGTGGGCAGAAAAAAAAATCATTAGAGACTTTGCAATATTGGCACTTTACAAAGAGTCTCCTCCCGAGTCCAGTTCTGAGCAGTATTTTGTCCTTCCTCTCTTCCCATGCCCATTTCCATTTGCTTAAACTTTCTGCTGCTAAGTGTCAAATTTAATCCTCCAGTTAATCTCTTTTCCACTTCAGGAGAAGATTTTCACTCCAACTGTGCAAGATCAATCAGGCCATTTTAGCTGCACTTCCTATTAAGCCAATCAATGGAAGTAAGCAGTGAAGATGCGAGAGAGTGCTGGGAAAATATTCAGCAACCAACTGTCCCAGCATTTGCTTTTAAACATCAAATGTCTTCCATCTGCGGTCCATTTCCTTTATAATGGGGATGGATGTAGCTTTCAAAAAATTTCATTTACAAGAACTTCCATCACTTCTCCTATTAAACACCCAAGTAGGAGATAGAGTAGTTACTCGAGCCACATTTTTGCTAACACAAAAACCATCTTCCCTTCATCTGATCAGGCTGGCCCACAGAGTCCCTTGAAGAGAAAGACTTAATCATTTGAACTGCAACATTGCTCATTTATCATATTATGAGCCATTATTGTCCTGTTTTGATATCAAACTTTGGAAGGAACTACTGTAGTCAGAACAGCGTTACATAGCTCAGCCATATGACAAAGTTATTGTTGTAATAAAAGCCATGGGTCAGTGACACATTCATGGGACTGTGGCAAAGTTATCCCACTCTTGTCACCGGTCCTGATACTGGCGCTAACATTTGCTACACTGATTTCAGGAGAAGAACAATCTCAATATGGACAGGTGAAAGTTGATTTAAGCTTCATTTAAAAGCCTCCCAGAGTGGTCGTAATTGACCAGATAGGCGGGATATAAATAGAATAAATAAAATAAAATCAATAAAATGACCACTGCAATCCTTACAGTTTCTAGCGGGCCATTTTACAGTCTCCTTACCGTTAGAAGGCAGTGAGTCCTTGAACATCTCATAGAACTGGGTGAGATACATGACCATGGACAGCTTGTCTGGTTCCCCAACCGATGCCATTTCTTTGCCAGTCATGATTGGAGAGATTCCAAACTCTTTCTCGGCAATGTCAAATGCCAGCTGATTATTCTTTTCTACGTTGTGTTCATCTAGAGAGTCAAAGTCTCTGGAATGTATAAAAGATCTTGCCTAAAAACGATGACAGGGGTATGTTGATTTCACCCATGAATCCTTGGAGAAGCTGTGGCCCCTATTTCCTATCCTCGACTAACAATACTATGATCACACCTTTCCTCATTTTGCCCCTCTCGCAACAAACTGAATAATCTAATATAGGATGACACTCCCTAGTTTCATCTTCAATGACTTACATGAGATCAGGGCGATATCGATGGATAATGGCGCACAGCGCTAAGCCACTCTTCCAAGACATTGTAAGATCTGTTACATTCACACCAGCATATCCGTCCGTCTGCCTCTGACACCAGCCCAGGAGTTTGCTAGATCGAGCCACCGATTCTGAAACAAATAAGTATTGTGATATTGTGAATACACAGCTGTTGATCCAATTTAGAAAGGGGCAGCTGCCTAGAGGTGTGGGGACCATATCTGCTCTATTTTCACAAATCCAATCTAAAACTTTAGAGGGCTGTGGTAGCTTTCTTGTCACTGCCATTTTTTTAAAAAGTCTATTTTGGGCTCAAAAAAGAGAGAAAAATAAACTTTCATTGGCCAATCAGGGCTGTATTTGGACCACATGCAGCCCACACAATTCTTACTACTGTTTATCACTGCCAACCATCAGGAAATAGCTTCCTCATACTACAAAAATCTAATATCATCATCTTCCTCCCCACAGTCCAAATGAAGCCTTTGGTGTGTTTGTAAATGATCAAATGGATCAAGTTTTGGCCTCTACACAGCTTTCAAAAATATTCATGCAGTACTGCTCAAATATGCCAGGCACCCTTAGAAAACCTCACCAGTGGGGAAATGGATAGAAGAAGAAGAAAAAAATAGAAAAGAGTGTTCAATAAACACGATGGAACTATAATTTACCATTTCGTGACAACTTTGGTGTCCTCGAGTTCACCATATTTTCTATTTCTAGGTGAATATCTTTCAAGTCTCCTGTATCATACAAATGGCGTACCTGTAGTAGATCAAAAAGGATAGACATATCACATCAAGTAAGAATATAAAAGGTAACCATTTGTTTAATGACTCAAGTGTGGGCAAACCATGTTAGGTACAGTAATATCTTGCTTAACGCTACCCTACTTAGCACAGTTTCATTATATCATGCTTTTCACCATCTTCTCAAGAGTCAATCAGTCACTCATTTTTTTTGCTGGGGCAAACTGCCCCTGCTTTCCACTTCTTTTCTCTCTCTCTCTCTCTCTCTATTTCTTCCTCCTCCTCCCTCAGCTCATATTCGCACATATTTTCCCAGACAGAAACACACATGGTATACAGATACACATATATGCATGTGGAAGCAGGCAGGCAAGCAAATGGTAAGTCAGTAGAGAGTTCTCCCACAGCCTCTCCTTACTCATCACCTCCTCATGCAGTAAAGGCAGCAAAGGCACCAAGTGCATGGGCAACTATGCAATCAAGTATAATGTTATAGTGACTCCATTTACCACTGTTTCAGTTAACACTCCATATTCTAGGAATATATCCTAACCGGGATATTACTGTACAGTCATGCCCCGCTTAACGATTATCCCATATAATGACGAATCTGCTTCACGACGATGTTTTTGCGATGTTTTAATGGGTTTTTTTCGCTTTGCGACGATCGGTTCCCTGCTTCGGGAACCAATTCTTCACATTATGACAATCAAAACAGCTGATAGGCGGGTTTTGAAAATGGCCACCAGCTGCTCAAAATGGCCCCCTGCTGTTTTCTAGGCACCGAAAATGGCCGCCATATGGAGGATCTTCGCTGGACGAGCAGGTATTCAGCCCATTGGAATCCGCATTGAACGGTTTTCAATGCATTTCAATGGGCTTTTTTATTTCACTTGACGATGTTTTCGCTCTACAGCGATTTCACTGGAACGAATTAACATCGTCAAGCGGGGCACCACTGTATTTGCATATGGTACTCAAACTGCATCATAGCAGCAGATAGGATGACTGTGATATTGCTAATTACTCCTGTTGAGAATCAACACCATGTTCTGCTTAGAATGTCAAGGTCTGCACCTCAGGCATTTTATGCTCTGTTGTCTAACTGCTTACTACATTTTCTCTCTCTAAACTCAAATACTTTGGTCAGCAGAGAGACCTAAGGCTAAAACCAATTAATAGTCCCAACTGGAGTAGACCCATTGAATCAATTCAACTTACATAAGTGCTGACTTAACAAGTCTCATTTATTCAATGGGTCTGATCTAGTTGGGACTAATAACTGACTTTAGCCTTTAGCATCCATTTACTAAAAGAGATGCAGAACTGCAAACTCTGCAATAATCTGCTAGCCACCAAAAATACCAAGATGGGAAGTAGACAGTATTTCAGGGAGCTTAGATCCTAAGAAAAAAAATTCTACACCATACTCAAAAATTCATTTCCATCCCAATTTGATGTCTGCCCTCATCAACTAGAAATCATTGGACAAAATGGAAGGATACAAATATAGCACACTCTATTATTTATAATATACTCAAGCATTATTTAACACCCTTGCTGGAATTCAGCACTTCTCTTTTGAGATAAGGTTTGGGTTGATTCTGTCCTGTGCTTGTGGTTAGCAGATTACATTGTTTTATTGTGGCATCCTGATATTATTTAACAATAGTTTTACATTTTATTCTGTTCTGAATGTAGAAAAAGTAGTACATAAATGTCTAAAATAATTTAATTATACTGTACATACATTGCAAAATTATGAAAACTTGGTGCAAGAATTAGGAGAAGCCAATTTAACTTATGTGCTGCATCAACATACGTTAGTTTTAATCTCAAGTGATCTGGAACACCAATAGTTGTAGGTACAACACTTTTGTCTTTCCTTCTTCGCATAATTATCTATTTTACTTCATTTGCACATGGTGTCATTCAACCCACCTCTCTCTGATTTGTTTGGCATACTTTGTTCATAGCTTCTGAGCTACTAGCTTTTCATCAATACCATATAACTGTGCAGTTGTTCACATGCAAACACAACTCTGCCTAGCCAGAGTTCTACACACTACCATCCCATATTTCCGATTTCTAACTTGACTCATTCTATTTTTGCAATGTCTATCCATCCAAAACCACGACACCTCTACTTTTGCAGCAATCTGTCCCAAATCTGTTCTAAGATAGAGAAAATAGATAACCAGAGATGAAAACACTTTAAGGATTCGTATTAAATGAAGTATTGCAGAAAAGCTCAGGATTGAAGTAATTACCTGACTTGGCCGCAGGAAGTTGACACTGATATTTGGATACCGCGTGGCGGGATCGATGCTATACTGGCTGAAATTTTTGCTCACATTCTCTGGGGTGGTCTGCGGCAGCAACCTGTAGATACTCTCTCTAGGGGGGAAAAGAGGCATTGAAATTCCTTGTATTTCGTAAACAGAGATCTTCCAGTTTTCATTATATAAAAGATTTGGCAGAGCCAGTCTGATATGTAACTCCTGTCAACATACATTCCCTCCTACCTCCAATACATATACAGTATTCCCATATCTAAGATTCATTTTCTTATAAGCCAGTCTGATATCTGTTCAAGTGGTCCGAGACAGGTTCCCAAGTGTATCAAAATACACTCAAGGATATGGTCACTGCATATGAAGGGAAACATTAGCAGCACGGTTAAAGATTTCTGTCCTGTTCATTTAGCCAAATTAGAAGGAAGTGCAAGGAGTTAATAGGGACTGAAGGTCAAGAAGGCAATATGGGTCACCTCTAACCTCCATAGAAAGAAGGAGCTAAAACAGCTGATGTTCATTAACAGAGTCTAAACAGAAAAGAACCCCACATCAAAAGGTTACCTCTCTTCTTTTATAAGCCTGGTGACTCATTCTATCATTAGTGACTGAAGCTCATATCTCATGTTCTACTTCTTCACAGTCTATGGCAATTGCTGATCATAGTTTAATTGCTGAAGTTATAAAACATGCATGCTGCATTGCCATCATATAACTTTTATGGCACAGCAATTAATTACAGTAAATGTATTGGTTTAACTACAGATCTGAGTTTGTTTGTGGACCAACACGGCTATGTTTATTT
Source organism: Pogona vitticeps (assembly GCF_051106095.1). Taxonomy (NCBI): domain Eukaryota; kingdom Metazoa; phylum Chordata; class Lepidosauria; order Squamata; family Agamidae; genus Pogona; species Pogona vitticeps. The sequence continues at coordinate 180,908,802 of NC_135787.1, forward strand.
TTTCTTAATAATTTTCTCCCCCCCCCCCCCAAATCTTATATATTTGAAGGCATTCTTGCATTTAACTAACGTTATTTAGGCTTCAAGCGATCCCTTACGAGCTAGCTGGCTAGGCCCAGAAGCAGAAAATTAACTTTTTACTTTCAACAAAAAGCAAAAACATATCTCCTATTAAGGAGTAAGGTAATAGCTGCCAGCTATATTTTGATTTGTCTAAGGAGGGAATAGGCAACTGTGATTCTCCAGATCTCTTCAAAGAGGAGTCCGAGATTCAACAACATTTGAATGATCAGTTTCTCCAATCTTGGCCTAACACACGATAAAGGCCGTACCTTGTATTTTATTTAATCCCCTTAAGCCACTCTGTGTTCCTTGTAGAATGGGATGAAAAGCCTCTAAATTATTATTAGAATATTTTTAGTAGGCTGATCTTTCTGCACACATAAAACCTTGGTGAAATTGTACAAAATTAGTAAATAAACAACAGGAGCTACTGGGCAAAATTTCCGCACCTCCTTATAATCTGGAGTCAAAAGACATACACAAAGCCATTTCATTACCTTTCTGCAAGAACCTCCAAAGGGCTCGCTCCCAACGACCAGCTTCGTACCATCCAAGCAGAGTCCATGGCAGCAAGAAAGCCCCTGGCTATTCCAGTTCCCATTGGCCAGAATGGCTGGAAGCAACCATAGAAGGGATCAATGGAAGGCGGGGGGGGGGGGGGGGGAAGAAAAGAAAGGAATAACCTTTATGGGAATACAGAAGAAGTTGATATATTGAAAGACTGTGCCCCCAAAAGACCAGCATCTAATGCAACGGTACGGAGATTTCCATGTTCACCTATTCCCTAAGCTTCTAGAATAGCTTCCTGAAGCAAAATGTTTAATTAAAATCAGCTACAGACTACTAACAGTTGTTTTATGCCCAATACAGGCTCTATAAAAGGAAGCATCTTTTCATTCTCCTGTTGAAGGAAGTAAAAGAAAGAAAGAAAGCTTCTTTGTAATCTGCCATTGTTTTTCAGATACTTTACTTTTTTTTACTTTATTTGGACTTATACCCCACTCCTCTAAACAAAGTCTACTCGGGGCAGCTTACATAAGTGATAAAATACAATAAAATAACATAACATACATAATGATAAAAACCCACTAACTGATGCATACATACATTATCAAGACGGGAAAATTGACAAACAAAGATCAATTAATTGACTGGAGGGAACGCCTGCCTAAAGACCCAAGTTTTTAAATGGCTTTTAAAAACACCCAGCAAGGGAAACAGGCGGATTTCCGTTGGGAGAGTGTTCCACAGCTGAGGAGCCACTGCCGAGAAGGCCCGGTTTCTTGTTCTTTCCTTCCGGACCTCTCTCGGCATAAGGGCCCTCAGCTGTCCCTGCTGGCTTTGTTGAGTAATTGGGGTAGACCTGGGTGGGAGAAGGCGATCAGCCAGGTATCGCGGTCCCAAACCATTTAGGGCTTTATACGTCATCATTAATACTTTGAAATCAATGCAGAAACATATGGGCAACCAATGCAAAGCAGCCAGGGTGGGGAAGATATGCTAATACATTTCCTCACCCCACTGGCTGCTGCATTTTGCACCATTTGAAGTTTCCACATCAATCCCAAAGGCAGCCCCACGTAGAGTGTGTTACAATGGTCTAATCTCAAGATTACGAGAGCATGGACAAGAGTAGTGAGGGCCCCCTCCATCAAGATGTGGTCACAGCTGGGCAATCCGCCATAGGTGAAAATAGGCGGAACGGACCACGGACGCTACCTGGGTTTCCATGGTAAGCGCTGGGTCCAGATGTATCCCCAAGCTGCGAACTCTTTGCGGTGAGGGTCAACCCCCAAAAGAAAGGGAGTCACCCAAACCACTGATGGAAGGACCATCCACCCTCAAGATCTACATTCCTAAAAGCCACGTCTTCAATACACATGCAATAGTGGTGCCTTGCTAGACGATGATAATCCGCAAATATAAGAGCTGCAACAGTATTCAACTACCAGCCCCACATGCAGAAAAATGCATTGTAATGTTCACTTGGCATGAAATGCCACATGTATGACTGAAGACTTCAATAATAATAATACCAAATCAGTCATTACTGTGCAGCCTCACAGTGGAATATAATTGTAAAGGCATAAAAACATGGAAGAGTTAAAAGTGTAAGTCATGAAAAGGACAAACCTCTAGCAAACTATCTCCCACCAATGCCACGAGCAACTGGTGGCCGTTCACTTCCCGAACCATGGCCGCATTCTCTGAGGCATACATGCATGTGAAGTCAAACATGGCCACATCAGGTTGCCCATAGTGGTTAATGGCGAAGTCCAGCGATGGCAGCTGCTGATTAGTTGAAAAATCAGCTGCTTCCCTGGCATAGTTGAGCAGAGCCTCCTGATCTACATTCTCCCGAGAAAGCAGTAGTTCCGTGTCTGTGTAGTCCTGTCAGGTAAGAAAACAAGATCATTTACGACCCTGTGAAATCATCTGAAATACACAAGGCATGCCCAACTGATGAAGTTAAGCAGGCCTCAGAAGCAGTCTAGATGGGAAAACATTTAGGAGCCATTTCTAAGCTATTATAAGCTCCACAGCAGAAATAGGGCATAAGAGAGTTTGGATAAGAATTGTCCAGGTGAATGTAGATCAGAACTTGGTATAATTATTTTTTCACAGTAGCATACCTAGAATTCCCCTTATCATAGTCATAGAGTTTCAGTCCAGAAAACCAACTCTTCCAAGATCTGGTGGGAATGCACTTCTGCAGCATACAATATTGATATGCAAGGTAAAATCAGGCATTGAGTCCAACTGATTATCTTCCATGCTAACTGCCTAGAGTGGTCGCAAGTCTAGATAGCGGGATATAATTCAAATGAATGAATGAATGAAATAAAATAACATTTCCCACTATGGGTCAGAACACTTCCTATGACTTCAACAGTACCTCTTATTCATATTACTTAGAAAACTGTCCGAGCAACACGGTGATTTACTCTGACTTACTCCTTATATCTCATATTATGTTTTTTATCTTTGAATTTTTGGGTCCATGACCGTATAATAAAACTTAACTAACACAGTGATGGGGATATACATGTGGCAGAAAAGAAAAAAAATTCCCCTGCAGCTGCACTTTATATATCTTTTTTTTTTGTTTCACGGGAAATGATTCAACCTACAATGCAGCAGAGCCCATTTACCGAGACTCTTCAGTGACATAGTGGTGAAACAGACATGATGCATACACCATCTACTGCCACTAAGACCTAAGCTGTACTTCTTTTCAAAACAGCTGTACTTCTCTTTCAAAGGTATTAGAAAGGGACCACATCTTAGTGGTAGAGGGCTGGAACCTCCACATAGGGCCACAAAATAAACCTATCTGAAAGCATGCACAGCCAGTGTAGACAACAAAAATCGAGACAGGTCAAAGGCCTGATCCTATTTAAGGCAGTTTTCCATGTTCCTGTGTCACTCTTATGGGAGTTTTAGATACAGGTGCAACTAGCTCCTGTTTAGAGCAACAACGTCTGGACGATTTAATTTTCCAAAATCTTCTAGTTTCATGATCTGGCTGCTGCAGATCTCTCTTTGCTTCAACGTAATACTGTATTAAACAGTAAACTCTGTCTGAGTTGAATACAATCCCAAAACACTAACGTCAAAGCCAAGAACAAGTCAGCCTAACAGTCTGCATTACAGCAATATAATGATAGAACTAGGACAGCCTCATAAGCACATTTATTTATCTAAATATTTTGAAATATTCATTCTTCCATCCTTCCTCATCATGAAAACAGGGCAGCTAAAAACCACCGCCTGAAAAAGTAAACCACAAACACATCAGGCGGCATGAAATCCAAACCAGATGACACTTCTTTCCTAGTGGAGATGTAAAGTTTTATGGAGGAAAACTGTGTATGGGGGCAGTTGTCCACTCGCCTTTGTTTCTCACCTCGTTCTCTTTACTGTTGCCATAAATCACCAGCCATTCAGCTTGCATATATGGCTTTCCACGGAAGAGAAAACTCTCCCCGCAGAAGCAAAAAAAAAAGTTCATTATACTCTAACTTAATTTCTTCAGGGCTGCCAGAGTCCAAATACTATGAGTCCAGGCTTCAAAGCACACAGACCTCCTGAACTACCCGTCCCTGATGAATAAGGATGTCAGATACCAATGGGCAAATACAGAAATGACCACACCTGCCAGTGTGGTATTACTGTTGGTGTAGAACTAGCACTTATGAGCCATGAAACTCACTGGATGACATTGGTCCTCTCATACTTTCACTCAACCTGACAGGATTATTTTAAGGAGACAGCTGTGTGCGCCACTGTGCACTTGTTTCCGGGGGAAACCAATTATTGAAGCAAAAAGAGATACATAAATAATTGTAGCACCACCAAAACAATGAATTCAGGATCCCAGTGATCAAAACTGAATGCTGAAAAAAGTATTAAATGAATTGGGATGCATTGCTCTTGACCTTACACTTCCTCTCCCAACAAATATCAGAAGTATTACATGACATAGAGAATTAGAACATATTCTTCTTGACCTTACAACTCATCTCTCAATAAATACAGAAACCAAGGCCCACACAACTAGTCAGCTGATACTACAAGTTCTTGCCCTTTTTTAAAATGAATCTAAGACCTTCGTTCAGCAGATGCCACACTCACATGTAATATTACTCCTTTATCCAGTAAGCTCTGCTTTTTGGCGGTCATGACAAAATAGTGGGTGTCATCTTTGTAGTAGACAATATTCTCCAGATCAATGCCTAAATTGGAAGCAAGGAAAACACAAAAGAGTATAAACTACCTCTGTTACAAAGAGAAGAACATAAGGGAACAAAATGAGCTAGAAAACTCTGTTCACCACCACTACCAATAGTGCTGTAACATACTGATAATATATAACAACAAGAATTATCTGCCCTCAGTTCAACCCAGAGTTTTCTAAATATAAGTTACTCAGAAGTGGTTAATCAGCCCCTCCTTCTGGTGGCAGTCTAGGACTGTGCAGTTGCCCAAGGCCACACTAGTTAACAGCGCATGTAACCCCATCAGCCATTCATGCTTTGGGTAATCTCATCTGGCCTTTCTCTTACAATGCACAGTGGGGTTTAAACAGTCTACCCTGGCTCCACAGCAAAGCATTCCAACCAACTCTACTATACCAGTTCTATAGATATATGGGAGAGAGAGGGAGAAAGAAATACAGATCATGGTTATTGTGGGTTTTTCGGGCTCTTTGGCCATGTTCTGAAGGTTGTTCTTCCTAACGTTTCGCCATTCTCTGTGGCCGGCATCTTCAGAGGACAGCAAATTTGCTGTCCTCTGAAGATGCCGGCCACAGAGACTGGCGAAACGTTAGGAAGAACAACCTTCAGAACATGGCCAAAGAGCCCGAAAAACCCACAACAACCATTAGATCCCGGCCGTGAAAGCCTTCGCGAATACATTAAATACAGATCAATTTAGCCATTCTGTTCTCCTTGTTCTAAAGATAATTCAAAATAAAGCTCACAAGGTCTAACTATCCAAAGATGGAGTTTAAGGATACTACAACAGTGGACATGATTCCAGAAGCCACAGGGAAGGAGATGCAATTCACAGAGGATCAGGTTGCCACGTATATAAAGGCGTCTTTATTTCAAGTCCACAACAAAACAGCATTAAAAAGTACAGCAAGAGATAAAGGGATGTTAAGCTCTGGCCTCCTATTAAACAGCTGGACCAATCCTTGAATTCTGATCATATTACTGAGTGAGCTCTGGTGATGACCTTTTGTAGGAAATCTTCTAAATTAGGATTAAGATTCAGAGAAATCTTAACAATTAAGGATGGATTCAAGAGGAAAATAGTTGGTGCACTCATGAGGTAGCACAATGCCACAGAAGAACTTTATTTCTAAGTAAGAGTGCTTTGTTGTTGTTTTGTCGTTAAGTCATGTCCAACTCTTCGTGACCCCATGGACCAGAGCATGCCAGGCCCTTCTCTCTTCCACTGCCTCTCAGAGTTGGGTCAAATTCATGTTGGTAGCTTCAATGACACTGTCCAACCATATCGTCCTCTGTCGTCCCCTTCTCCTCTTGCCTTCACACTTTCCCAACATCAGGGTCTTTTCCAGGGAGTCTTCTCTTCTCATCAGATGGCCAAAGTATTGGAGCCTCAGCTTCAGGATCTGTCCTTCCAGTGAGCACTCAAGGTTGATTTCTTTCAAAATGGGTAGGTTTGTTGTCCTTGCAGTCCAGGGGACTCTCAAGAGTCTCCTCCAGCATCATCAGTGCTTAGGACTGATTTAAATACTCACACTTTGTATTCAAGTGGCGCCCCTGAGCAGGACCACCAAATATGATAGCCAATCACAGTGAGTAACAGGATGAGGTATCTAACTCTGCAGCAGTACACTGGCCTAACTCCCTTTCAAAGAGATCCTGTGAATAAACACCATCCTAGTACTTCAGTTCTCTGTGAAGCATCTAGTTCAATTTTATGCACAATTTTAGAGGAATCAAGAATGCTATAGAACCATCTTTACCATTGGCTGCACACTAGACATGTTGGCTTCTAATTCCCAGCAGCAATCCCCAGAGACCGGGATTTGAGGAGAATATCTGAAGTATTCCACCAATTTAGTTATTTGTGATGCCATGTTTAGGGACACACAAATGACATACTTCCCAGAGGCTGAGCAATTACTTGTGCAGTTGCAGTGAGCAGGAAACGCGGTACTGTGTAATGAATTTCAATATCAGAAAGGGAGACATTGCAAAGACAGAAGCAATCTCATCGTTTGGGCACAGTTAAGTAGAAGACTGATTTATGGTCACAAATAGAAGATTCCCATGAGAATAACTCACTATGAAAAGAAACAATAGAAAGCTGTTGCTGTTCCATCCTCTAACTACATGCAGGCTATGGGGACACGCTATGTGCCCCAGAAACATCGCTATCAAAACAATTTGGAGTGTTGCCTGTGACCACAAGAACTCTCAACTTCCACTAGAAGCCATCTTTAAGTAGTACAAGAAAATCATGAGAGGAGGAGACACCAATGTTGCAGGCAGATGAGCCATGTTTTCATCCATGGACCACTTTCACCAACCTGTAGCTTCTCGCAGATCCTGGAAAAATTTCTGGTTAAATATGAAGGCCACACCACTGATCTCTTCAACTTTGGCTTCCGCTGTCGTATTGCGGTTGATGAAGTTTGCTGTGATGGCAATAGCCAGCTTGCCACGAAACTCTTTTCGGCGAAAACCTACAGAACAGATATCACATTTATGCCAATAAACCTTAGGTTCAGCCAGATAAGAGGGCTCATTAAAAATATTTAAAGGGTCAGGAGGCTCAAATGCTAAAAGAGGTCTGGGGGAACAACCATTATTTTAAAAGGGGAGGAGAAAAAACTGATCAGAACATGAGACACAGGGCTTTATTCTGTCACAACAAACAAAAACAGCACTACCACATTTAATTACTTCCATCTCGTACCCTGCCAATTCCTTATGAAAATGTGGCACCATCCAGATTTTGAATTTTATGAATTTGATTTTTAATTCTTAACTGCCCAGTACTGTACAGTGCATCACAAGTATTGGACTGTATATAAATCAATAAAATTAAAAAAGCAATCAATTTAAAAAGATTAATGCTGCTTCTGAACAACCCATTTCTATCTGTATGACAGAATTAACAATCTACTTCTGGTATACACTATAAGATGAGGCAGATAGATTTATTTCACTAAGTGCATAAGAAAACAGGGATGAATATTCTCCTTTCACATGACAGTCATTTGCTTAGTGCAATTCCTTAAATCCTCTCCTGCAATTACCGTACCTTTGTCCTAAAAACTATGGCTGAATAGAGAAAGGAGTGTGAAATGGAAATTTATGACCGCATGCATTATTGTGACAGACAGTGTGTTGGGCATGTACAGTATCTGCCCACATAACAAGTAGAGTTTTTCCACTTCTGTTCTTCACTGGATCTTTGGACTAGGTGGTAATGTGTAATAAAATTCTCCTCTTCGCATGGGTAGGGAGGAAAAACATAAGCCCTTGCCATGTGTTTGTATCTTCGGTATGATCCACTGACCTCTTTAAAGTTCCATAAGAACAGACAACCCATTTTTCTCTGTCCAAAGAGCACCTTATGGATCAAGAAATATACTGCAATATGAGCTTTTCTAAGTTATAGCTTAATGAATCAAATCCAAGTGTTGTATGCCAAATCATACAAAGCTACCAAAAATTTAGTTTTCATAGCAGCTGGTCAGATGTTTCTAAGTAAGAAAATACTGTGACACAATGATACAAAGCAATTAATTGGCTTGAGCAATTTAGTGCTTATGAACATACATGACTTCCTTATACCTGTACGGAGTCAAAACATACTTCACCTAAGCCCGGTACTGTCTGTCTTAGCTAGCAATGGCACTCCAAATTTTTAGCTCTTCCTATATGTTTTAAACTGCTGATGCCAACAAAATAATTCACTGATTTGTGTTTGTAAAACACATTCCTCTAACCACCAAAACATGTTTCCTATTTCCAACAGATTAAGTTGAATGGCATGCCCTCTGGAGGAACTGCAAGTAAGACATTGGGAAGGAACAAGGATGAGCACAGATCAGAGCACTCTTCCCAATCCGGGGCTGTCCAAATATGTTGGATACAAGCCCTATCATTCACCAATGGCTGTATAAATTGGAATTGGTGGGAATTAATATCCCTCGAGTATGCCAGATTGGGAATAGAGGAAGTGATCGTACAAGGCCAACGACAGTCACAACAGTTACCTTCCAAAGTGTTGCGCCTTCCATCTCCTCCAATGATCACATCGAACTCATATTCTGACACCGGATGAGTTTTTGGGTGAACTTGGGCACGCCAACCTATCCCTGTAGAAAAACCGTTTATTACCAAGTGATCTGCAAAGGTATTACAGATTGATACAAAGAGATTCAGATAACATTGTACTGCACATAAATGACCATGGCCTCAATCCAGCATGGTAGACCCTACTAGACTCACTGAATCATAGGATGTATATTGTGTTCACTTGCTATTCACTACCTAATTCAATGGGCCTACTTTGGTTGGAACTAGAGATGTAAAACAGGTTCCTGGGGATACAAATACAAATAGCAGTGCTGCAGGTGCCATGGAGGTCTGTTCTCTTCCCCCATAAATAGCTGGTCCACTCACTGGTTGCTGCGTCATTGTTGACATCATGGAAGTAGCCCAGCCGATGCTTCCCCGCCTCCCCGCACAGCCAACCGCTTAATGGTTGAGTGGGGAGAATCTTCATCCTGTCTCCTCGCTGAAGTGGTTAGCTGCGCAGGGAGGCAGGGAAGCACTGGCTTGGTACTTCCGTGACTAGCGTGATGCTGACAATGACAGACAAGCATGATGCATGGCAAATAATAAGTGGACCATCTGGTTCTGGGGGAAGGAATGGACCTCTGTGGCACCTGTGGTGTTGTAATTTGTATTTGTATCCCCAGGGTATGAATAGTCCATCTCTAGTTGGAACTACAAGTTGGAATTATGCCCATCACTATCTGCTAACACACTACTGCCCTATGACACATATTATTGCAAACACTTCTGTAGATGCAGCACACATTCTGCTACCATAACAGAAGAACCCGTAGGGCATCACCTACAGAGTGATACAAACCTTCTCCATCACTCATTAAGAACTTTTCAGTTTCACTTACTCTCATTCTCCTGGTCCTCAGGAGGGTAGACAAGCCCCTGAAATTCCACATTGACATGGATTTCAACCCCGAGGATTAAGGCGACTTTCAAGAGTATCAACTGAAGCTGACGAATACCTGTAGCACAGAAAAACGGCAAACAATGAGGACAGGAGATTTTTAAAATGGCATTTCTTACTTTACTCCTGTTAATGGAAACGTTCTTTATAACTTGCCCATTCTTGCTCTACTCCTAACCTAAGTATGGGCAAGCCAGCAAACACTGAGTTACCTAGCATTAGCAAGAATAATTTGCTATTTCAAGTCTCACACATAGAAATCGTCACATCTGCTTCTTTCCCCTCCGTTTTTATAGACGTTTACTATGATCAGCAAGGATGGTGGCCACCTACTGATATGGTCGATGGCTCCTGCACAGAATTTGCCATAGAATTTTTTGGCGCCAAGGCCTCGCAAGTCATGGATCGTAAATGGCCACAAGTGCAGAACATTGTTGCGGGAGAAGGCATCACGCTTTTCCACTACCACCACCTTTGCCCCGAGAAAGGAGAGGTCGATGGCTGTTCGAAGGCCACAAGGTCCAGCCCCGATGATGAGACACTGAAAGAGAAGAAAACAAGCCTTGGTATGAAAAGGACTTTTCAATTAAACCTGTGAAGCCAGCAAGGGGGGGGGGGGACAAAAGAAAGGGGGGGGGCAGAATCTGTTCGTCCCTCACATACCTTGAAATGCAAAAGAACCTTTAACAATGCCTACAAGATATTTAACGGAGTCCTGTACCACAGAGAAACACTTTCTACAGTTTTGACTACAGGAATAGCATTTAAGTCAGCGGTGGGCAATTAATTTCTATAGGGGGGGGCACGTGAAAAATTTGAACTGTGTTTGGGGGCTGAACCAACTTTACTTAAAAATAAAATGAAACAGTGATGTTATGATTGTTTTTATTTTAAACTTATTAATCTTCACAAATACTAAAAGAGTTTTTTTGCGGTATGTTAAAAATAAGCAACTGATCAACTTTAGACAAAAAGCTAGAAATGATTTTGATGTTCAAAACTGTCCGCAGGCCGGACAGGAGCGGCTCGCGGGCCGTATGTGGCCCTCAGGCCGCACTTTGCCCAGGTCTGATTTAAGTGAATGTTAAAAGAAGTGAAACAAAACAAGTTATTCTCAGAGGTCTCTTTAAATTTGTATCACAGCCATGTTCATTTCCCATATGGGATGGTCTTGATGAACTAAATCAGGCAAATTATATGCCTGAACACCCCACTTGTTTTGCAAAATAACCTCCCTTCTGCCACTCTCTCTCTCTCTCTCTCTCTCTCTGACTTGCATTGTTTCTGTCTAGCTACAAATCCACAAAATTGATACTTGGGACCTCTAGACATGGTGTGTCCATCAACCTGTATTTGACACTGGAATATTTATAGAAAAGTCCATAGCTTAGTGGTGTAGCACAAACCCGGCACACAGTAGGTCAAAAGGTAAATCCTTCACATTCATTTCCAACTAAAGTATCTCAGGCAGCAAGTGCTGAATAAAACCACTCCTTCTCAGTACTCAAAACAATGTTTTTGCAGCTCCTCCATCCATCCCTAAACCAGTTCCTCTGTAAGAGCTTCTGATGTAAACCAAGGAATCAAGCAGAAGCAATTGTATCATCCCTGTAGCCAAATACGGAATCTATGGCCATATTGCATGTGAGGAGAAGGGATATCCTTAGCTATGTTTTGAAGGGGAAAGAGTTATACTGCTGTCCTATACTTGCTTTTAAAACCCCATTAGAAGTCCATTCCAACACAGCAGATGGGAATGTACAGTAAATCCTTCCAAAACTCAGTGGACAAGCTTTTCCAGTCTAGAAACATTGAAATGTGGCACAATCAAATCAGAAAGAACACTGATTCAAATGAAAGACCTGAGGAAAAAACTATTTGACAAGAAGTTGAACGTGGAGTAATATTTTATTCTACAATCATCAAATTATATTATGTTTTCTGCTACATGCGTGGACCAAGTCATGGCCAATAAACTCACTGGGTCATCCTCTGAATATTCTTGGTCTTTCTCATCCTCCTCTGACAGCCACCCAGAGTAGTCAGTCGACCAGATGGGCAGGGTATAAATTAAATTAAATTAAATTAAATTAAATTAAATTAAATTAAATTAAATTAAATTAAATTAATTAATTAATTAATTCATTCATTCATTCATGCACACAAAACAGGAAACCAGGTTGTGTTTGCTAAATTTTGTCTTTTCACTGTGTCTCAAGACTTTCCCTATAAACAAATTATGGCTTGTTAGCCAGACACAAATCACAATCAAAAACTAGTTGGTTGTTGGCTGATGAACCCTAGCTTCTTTAAATCATGATTTGTACAAACTCAGAACTCTGGCTTGTTCCTATTTTGTTTCCCCAGCTGCCCACTTTGAAGCAGAAGCTGACAAAAGAGATGACAGAGAAACATACTAGAAATGGGAAAACAAACTGTCATCCAATTGCTTGTATTCTCGAAGGCTTTCACGGCCGGGATCCAATGGCTGTTGTAGGTTTCTCAGGCTATTTGGCTGTGTTCTTGAGGTTTTTCGTCCTGATGTTTTATCAGTCTCTGTGGCCGGCATCTTCAGAGGACAGGAGTTAGAACTCTGTCTGTATAGTGTGTGGGATAGTTGAGTATTTGTAGCTGTGGGATCAGCTTTTTGTCCTTTTCGGGAGATTGGGTGATTATGGTGATCAGGGTTTTTTTGGTCATGGGTATATCGCTGTGATAAGGGGGGGAGATTATCTGTCACTGTGACTGATGTTGTTAGCTAGTCTTTTGTGTGCAGTGATCACCAGTCCTTGTGGCTGGGTACAGTTCATTGACCTTTTTGCAGGCTGTATTTTTCAGTGCTGGGAGCCAGGACAGGCTTTGTTGCGTTTCAGACTTTCTTCTTTTTTGTTGAGCTGTGCTGACGTTTGTGGATTCCAATGGCTTCCCTGTGTAGTCTAACATAATGACTGGTGGTGTACAACAGAGCTACAAATACTCAGCTATCCCACACACTACACCAGAACACAGCCAAACAGCCCAAAAAACCTTCAACAACCAAACTAATGGCTTACTGCATTGTTTGAACATGGACAGTGCTGCAAGAACACACTGGGGAAGAACAGATACCCACATTTTCATCCCACAATCCTCTGAGGAAGGGCAGAATACGAACAGGATAAATGATAAATAATAATCCTCATAAATATTTATATCAACCCCTATATGAGGCTAGCATTACAGTAATTATGTCAAAGGAGTGGCTCAGTAAAAGAGGAATCATGCTGTAGCTACAGCTGGAAATCTTAATCCAATTTATTATTTCAACTCACATATTTATATTGAAAAGTGAGAACACCAAGCCACCAAACAGTCAGGACAGAAAAAAAGATAAAAGATAAAGCCAGGGTATCAAAAGATGAGAGATGGAACTTGCAAAGTACACTGTGAACTGTATTAATCTTAGGAACATAATGTTCTGCAGACAGAAGAAATGAATGAGAAACTAGCTGCCAGTGGCTTCTCTGTCTTCCAACGTACTGCTACATACACACTGAAGTGAATTATTTATTAGTTATTTCTTGAAAAACAAGTAAGAACAACTAGCAGATAACTTGCTAGGAGGAATAAGACTTTCTAGATCAAGATCAAAAGCAGTTTTTAAAAAGGATAAGATCTACTACTAAGTTGGCACAGTATCAAAATAAAGAGAATGTTACGACCGACTGGTAGTTCTTCCTCCCAAACAGCCTGTGCATTCCTTGGGTGAAAACAGAAAGTATATGTGGAGGAGAAGAATTAATAGGGACCTTGCAACAAATTTCCAATCGAGAAGATGTAAGCAGGATAAATCAATTATTTAACAAAACAAACTCACACACCAAGATGATAGCTTACCTTGAAAATAATGAAAGTGAACTACTAAAGATGTTTAGCAATTGTGGAAACTTTCAAGAGTCAGAAGGCCATACTGTTAATCCCAGTCACCCCAATATTTGGCAATAAAACAGCAGCACAAACAAAACATAATGATTTTTAGAAATAGAGGTTACCTACCTGTAACCATGGTTCTTCTAGTGGTCCTCTATGAATCCGCACAACTGGGAACGTCCTACTAATCACCTGTCTTTAAGCTCTAGAAACTTCCAAGAGGTCCTGTGCAGGTAAAGAACAACCCAGTTGTGTGGATTCGCAGAGGCCACGAAGAAGAATGATTACATACAATTTGAAACAAGGCATATAGGGGAGCACATGCAGCTGGGTCCGAAGCCTCCCGGAAATGATAACTGGCTTCAGCAGAAGGTGTATACAGTGGTGCCTCACAAGACAATGTTAATTTGTTCCACGAAAATCGCTATTAAGAGAAAACATCATCTTGCAAAACACGTTTTCCCATTGAAATGCACTGAAAACCTTATAATCCGTTCCAATGGGAACAGATTGTCATCGTAAAGCGAAAATTGCCATAGGAAACATCATTAAGCGAAACGAGGTTCCCAAGCGAAGACAGCCATCTAACGAAACAGAGACCATTAAAAGACTAGTATAGCGAAGCAACACCAAGCTGTCAAAAACATGGTAAAGCGAAAAACAGGGACCTAAAATTTAATCGTCTTGCGAAGCAAGGTCCCTAACATCGTAAAGCGAAAACTGCCCATAGGAAACATTGTTAAATGAAGCACAAGATTGCTCCAAAAACTTCATCGTAAAGCGAATTCGTTGTTATGCGAAGCAATTGTCGAAGCAAGGCACCACTGCATTTTCTTTTGAAGTGGCAACATCTATTCTGTTGTTGTTCAGTCGTGTCCGACTCTTCGTGACCCCATGCACACCAGGCCCTCCTGTCTTCCACTGCCTCCCAGAGTTGGGTCAAATTCATGTTGGTCGCTTCAATGACACTGTCCAACCATCGCATCCTCTGTTGTCCCCTTCTCCTCTTGCCCTCACACTTCCTCAACATCAGGGTCTTTTCCAGGGAGTCTTCTCTTCTCATGAGATGGCCAAAGTATTGGAGTCACAGCTTCAGAATCTGTCCTTCCAGTGAACACCCAAGGTTGATTTCCTTCAAAATGGATAGGTTTGTCGTCCTTGCAGTCCAGGGGACTCTCAAGAGTCTCCTCCAGCACCACAATTCAAAAGCATCAATTCTTTGGCGGTCAGCTTTCTTTCTGGTTCAGCTCTCCCTTCCATATATCACTACAGGAAAAACCATAGCTTTGACTATGTGGACTTTTGTTGGCAAGGTGATGTCTCTGCTTTTTAAGATGCTGTCAAGGTTTGTCATTGCTTTCCTCCCAAGAAGCAGGTGTCTTTGAATTTTGTGGCTGCTGTCACCATAGCAAAGCAAAGCAAAGCGTGCTGCTTATATACCGCCCCATAGCGCTTCAAGCACTCTCTGGGCGGTTTACAATTTAATTATGCAGGCTACACATTGCCCCCCCAGCAAGCTGGGTACTCATTTTATCGACCTCGGAAGGATAGAAGGCTGAGTCAACCTTGAGCCGGCTACCTGGGATTTGAACCCCAGGTCGTGAGCACAGTTTTAGCTGCAGTACAGCGGTTTAACCACTGTGCCACGAGGCTCCTTCTGCATGCGCCACGAGGATCACCATCTGCAGTGATCATGGATCCAAAAAAAGCAAAATCTGTCATTGCCTCTATATCTTCCCCTTCTATTTGCCAGGAGGTGATGGGACTAGTGCCATGATCTTAAGGTTTTTTTTATTTTTTGATGTTGAGCTCCAGACCATTTTTGCACTCTCCTCTTTCACCCCCATTAAGAGGTTCTTTAATTCCTCCTCACTTTGTGCCATCGGAGTGGTATCATCTGCATATTGAAGGTTGTTGATATTTCTTCTGGCAATCTTAATTCTAAACATCTATTCTAAAGAGGTGTTTGGCTAAATCTGTGGCTTTGCTCCCAAATTTTGTTGACAGAGCAAGGAATTTAAAGGGAAAATTGCATTTTTGTTGCTATCATTAAAGCATTACATTTTGCAATAGAAAGAGCATAGGCCTTTGAAAGAGTGGAGGAACTGGCTAGTGACAACTCTGTTTTATAGTCTGCACTGTAGATAATCCTAAACACTTAACGTCCCTAAAAAATGGCCCATCACCCTGTCAATTCTATTGGTCTATAAGATGTGAGGTACAGGCATTCCTGAACCACTTATGGCCTTACCTAAATTATAATCCAGGTCCATTATCAAGGAGAAAACACTTGGTAGTTTGTAACTAATATTTTTCAGGTACCACAGGGGCAGAGGAACCCAAATACCAACTTGAATGCAGTAAGACATAAAGAACACACAATGCAGGGAATTGCAACTGATTCTTCACTGCTCAGATATAAAGCTCTGAAGTCCCCAAACTCCAATTTTGGGTACCATCTATTCTCCTTCTAGAAACACAGGTCTGTAATTAAGGGCTGCTACACCAGTTTCTGAGCATCACTTTATAACTTAGTAAAACTTAAAATGTCTTAAATAAAAATACTATACTGTAATAGTTTCATTAAACAATATAAAATGCCTGTGATGGCTCTAACTTCTTATCTGGACAGTGAAACTAACTGGTTAGTATGCATGTATGCTGATAATTTCAAATCTTCATAAAGCCAACAATCCTAAATTTACACACCTGCTGCTGTAGTTATTTGAGGTTTCAGGTTTCTGAACTGCTAGGTAAAATTAAATCACCACCAGAAAGAAGCATTACAATGATTAAGTAACCAAGATACAGGTTTTAGCATGGAATTCCAGGTACTCCCACTTGAACCTATGGGAAGTTTTAGTTCAATGCACCACCAGGTGCAACACTTTGTATAGCTCAACTGTATATCATACTCTGCTTATTGTTCAAGCTACTGTAGCAAGGGAATGATTGCTAAGAGCCATAACAGAAATACCTGTAACAGCTAATGGCCGTAATTCCACTTCATATAATTGCACACTGTATGAAAGACATTTTTCATAATCATTAGTAAATTTCATGCACACTGGTTCTCCAATGCCCACCTTTGTGTTGGCGCATACTTTCCCCTTCTTGAAGTCTTTGTGGCAGCCTCTCTTATCCAACTTGGCCCAAAGGGCTTTGGCTTTCCAGTAATTAAGCTTGGATTTGAGCTTGTGGTAGAAAGTACGGTAGTCCTTGGGCTTCAATTCTAGATAATCACAAAGGTCCTGGAAGGCTTTGAGAGTCCCTTTGCAGGTTGAAGCCTGAACAAATCGGTCAAAAAGGACATGGGCTTGGTTCACCTTCTCCTTATTCCTTTCTTCCATGCTTCCAGCTTAGCCGCCGGCCCTTCTTGACAGGTTGGCGGCTGTCCCCTTCCAGTCTGCCGGTCTTCTTGCTGTTTTGCTCATCAACAATTACTGGGTTTAATCCATATGGATTATGAATCTAGAAAAGCAAAAGAAAGAGGTCACTGAATCTACACATCCACTTGTTAACTTCACATCTCATCTTCCTCCTAATTTAGGAATCCAAGTCGGCTTACAAAACAGTAAAAGAAGAAGAAACCAGATATACAGCTACAAACCACAACAAGTGATAACATTAAAATTATCTTAAACATATTATCATATTTATAAAATAACTACTGACCTAAAACAATGGAAAAGGACAACAGAAAAAGCAGAATGTACACTATCCTCCATTAAAGTCTGTTCAATCACCAAAAGCATGCCTAACAGGTAGGGTCTCTGTCTGCCAGCAGAAGGACAACAAGGAGGGTTCAAAGTACCCTCTCTCAAAAGGGACTTCCACAGCCTGGAAGCAGCTGTTGAAGAGGTCCTCTTCCTATGTCCTCACCGGAGGTGCTTATGAGAGTGATGGAACTAAGAAAATGTCTTCCTCCAAAGATCTTAAAACCTAGAGAGATTCAAGCGGTGGCTAAAAGCATTGTAACTTAAGCCAATTCCCATATACTGTAGCTCTTTAACTCCCTCATAGAGGGTGGAATATAATGACTATTGTCAACATCTATAAATAACTACAGTATAAACAGACTGATGGACCATTCCAGTTTACAAAGCTCAGAAAAAGTACATCTCTGGACTACAACTCCCAGAATCCCTCAGCCAACATGGCCAATCAACAGGAAATTAGGCCCTCATATTTTTTTCACCACCTACAAGGTTTCACAAAGAATTATTCAGACACTTGCAATTCTATCCTCTGAGTCGTAAGAATTAGGAACTTTAATTTTAAAGGAAAGTTAAAGGAATGGGCACACGTTTTAACCTCATGGCTAACAGCCTTAACCCAATGTACTTCGATCACTTGCACAATTAGGGAAGTGCTAAGGCATATGTGAGTTTGCAGATGCTGTAGAACAAGTCCCATGATTCTTCATCATTGCTTATCCTGGTTGGAGCTGGTGGAATTGCTGATCAAAACTTTCAGGGCCACACGTATGCCCAGCCACACAGAGAGACACACAACATGCATGTGTTTGGGACTAATACAATTTCCTTTTCCCCTTTTTCACTCTTCAATTAGCAATGAATCATTTCATGGTTCAATTGACTTCAACCACAGACACACATTGCCTGGCTGGCTCCTGTTTCTTTTAAACACTCTCCTTTTCCTCTTCCCAGAGCAGATGTGAGAGCTGTCCACTTGATTAGGAGAAATCCAGAATTTCTATATTTTCCTTCCCACCTGTGTAAGGCATGCAAGCGTGTTCCTTGAGAGTCTATGGAACTATTTTGAGGTGAACCAAGTTCATTATTATTAGAGGGAACAATTTCTTCCAACCATTCAACTTCAAACATGAAGCTTTTAACCAGAAATTTAATAGCTATACTTTTAAAAAGAAATTATTTCGAAAATGGTTCCAGAAGTTG
The DNA here is from genome assembly GCF_051106095.1 of Pogona vitticeps. Classification (NCBI taxonomy): domain Eukaryota; kingdom Metazoa; phylum Chordata; class Lepidosauria; order Squamata; family Agamidae; genus Pogona; species Pogona vitticeps. The sequence goes on from NC_135787.1 coordinate 180,927,440, forward strand.
AAAAGTAAACCTTCTTTGAGGTAAATACAATTTTAGCACACAGTTTAATTCCTGGCATCTCCAGAGAGGCCTAAGATCCCTACTTGAAATAAAGACAACCTGCTGGGTGGCATTCAGTGCTGACAACACTGAGATAGACCAACATGTGTAGAATGTGTATCAAGGCAACTGTCCATGCGCCTTCGCATTTTCAAGCAGAGAAGACAGCTTTAATTCACAGTGTGTCATAAGGTTTTGTCTGATGTTTTAATACTGCTCATCCCCAAAGCCACTTCGCCGTTCCAGGGAGCAAAGAAGGAAAGTAGGCATTTTATTCATAGACTTAAATAGAAATCACAAAAATCATTAACACGAAGCTGATGAACACTGCAGTCCAAGAATGCAGCAATGTCCAGATTTAGCTCTTGCTAACATGCACTTAGTAGGGAAGCTAATACACAACTGATGTTAACACTCTTTCAACACCCCCTACAGTACCTGGAGAAGGATTTAAAAAAAAAAACCCAGCCCTCACATGTGAAAAGGGAACTACCAAAGAGAGGAGCCTTCATGAATGCTGCCAAAACAAAGCATGCTATGACCCACTCAGTCTGCTACAAAACACAGCTCCTCAAAACGACTGGGTTATATACACAGCACAACCTTGGAAAATTTCAGCTCTTCGTTTTGTCAAAAAGACTGAAATTATAGACCTTAAGGCTCCAAAGGTACATCTGAATGTGGAGAATATTAGAAACAGACAGCAACATCTGCAATAGTCAGGAAAAATGCTTTCATTCCTTTGCACAGCTCCCCATAGTTAGCAGCAGGGTAATTATGAAAAATAAACAAAATATTCACATGTGCCTGTTTTGCATAGTTCATACAGGTTACAGAAACCAAATGACTGCAGTGCAAATCAATACACAGTCCTGCCAAGCTCTCCTTTGCAGCAACAAGAAAAACAGGCAAATATTAAAAGCAAGGCATAAATACTAAATATCAGTAACACTCTTTTCTAATGGCAGAAACTTTCTTATTCATAATGCTGACATTAAATGGGGCCTCCCTTCTGGAAGAGGGCTATTTTGTCCTGTCAGCCAAAAGTTAGGCTAAAATCCTCTACAGAGTTCCAAACTTTCAAAGCTACCACAATAAGTGCCTTCACAGGGAGGGAGGAGAACCTGGAAAAGTTACTCTCTTTAATTACAAGCTCTAGAAGTCACCAGCCAGAAAAGCAAGTGGCTATGTCTGCTGGAGGATTCTGCGGCTTGAAGTAAAAAGAGTAACTTCTCCAAGACTGGGGATGGGAACATGAAGCAGAAAGTTATCAACACACAGGTAGCTTCCGACTATAAATACAAGGAGTCACAAGAGGATTACATTAACACATTTTTGAAAAGTCAATGTGAGCATTTCAAATTGTTTCCAGAATGCTTCAAGAAGCGCTGGGTGTATCTAAGGCTGTGTTTCTGCTCTAAATTCCAGGTAAAGGAACATCATCCCATTCTACTTAGTGAAAGTCTTTTAAAATCTATATAAGAACAACACAACCTAGACGGCATGTTATTAATCCACCACAATCTCATGCCAACATTTCATATCAACTCTTCCCATCAGTATTCATGTCTATCTATATCCATTAGTGGAGCCTGTCTTTAATATTATATGCAACGATCCTTACCCCCGCTTTTGGTTTTCAAAGCCAATTAAAAACGTGGTTGTTTAAACAGGCCTACCCCCTAGTCAATTAAGTCATTTTCCTTTTCTCTTTCTCTATCTTTTTTTTTTTGGTATACCACCATCTTGGAAACCTTTTGTTTAGTACTAATTTAGTATAAATGCATTTTATATATATTTTTAACTTGTTTTAACTGATGTAAGCCGCCCCGAGTAGACGTTGTCTAGAGGGGCGGGGTAAAAACCGAATAAATAAATAAATAAATAAATAAATGAAGGATGAGAGCATCATATAGCATCCCTAGGCAGATGTGGACAGAGACTACAGTTTCAACCACAACAGCACAACTCCTATAAGCCAAAGTGATTTTTTTAAAAAAACGTATTTTTACTGGAACTGAGGGGAGGCCTTAGCTCACATCCAACTTCTTCAGATTCTTGCCAGTTTGTTTTTCATGCTCCTGGCACAGGATAAGCCAAAGTAAACTTTCACAGCTTATCCTTCTTGCCATTCCAATGTGTCAGTGCTCTCTGGTGTTTTCTTTGCCATGCAATCGCCCACAGTGTGTCCGTCTCATTATTTAAGCTCACATCAAGCAATGAGCAAGCAGCTCCCTTGGGTGTTGCTTAGATGATAAGGGCACATTCGTGAGGACAGCAGTCCTCATAGAAACGTCTATCCTCCAGATGTGGAGAAAAAGTGTACTTTTCTAAACAGACAGCCTGGCCTCCTCAGAAGGAGCTCCCGCTTGTGTAAAACTGAAATTGCTGCTGTTTTGACAAAGGCAACGGATCCAAATTAGTGTTGCAACTTCATGGAAATCTACAACTGGATGCTCCCTACATGCAGCAATACACAAATAATAGTTTTCATGCAAACATGTGACCAAGCCAGAAACCTACACATATTTGTGCTGATTTGAGTAGCAGCTGACATCAAGCATAAGTTTATCCATAACCAGTTAGTTAGTGGTATGATAACACAGCTGTTTTAAACTTCTGGCCCTTCAGAAATTATGTACTTCATCTCCCAGAAGTCTGTCACCAATGGTCAGGTCAGGGTAGTGGGAACTGGAATCTAAAATATCAGGTCGCCAACAGTTAAAAACAACTAGCACAACAGACCACACTGAGCTGTCTGTGAAAAGCAGAAAAGATGATCGAATTCATAATTATAAGTAATTATTAATTTTTTATGCAGCCCAAATGGTATTACATAACATGGAAATATGACCTGATTATGGCTTGATCCTGATTCACACTTTGGGACTAAAAGCTGATTCATGCCAACAAAGGTACAGAACTGGAAAAGGCAATTAACATTGGGAAAAGCAGAAGGCAGAAGGAAAAGAGGAAGACGAAGGGATACAATAAAGAAAATGGCAGTCTTAATTTTGCAAGACCTGACTAGAGTTCTTGATGATAGCACTTTCGGTGGTGACCAACGTACAGGGTCACCATAAACTGGAAGTGACATGACTGGACATAACAGCAACCATGTCTATGGAAAGTATGAGCCACTCCTTTGTACGAACAATTATGTGGGTAGTTCTTCTGAGGTAAAGAAAGACACCCTTACTGAGATATGGAGCTGATGCGAGACCTGTACAGTAGATACATTACTAGGCCCTGACCATTATTCTAGATCAACCATTCCAGAATACAGATTAGAGGTTTTCTTCTCAGAAATCTTATTTGCACATATTCTCAAGTGTATCAAGTTACATCTGTGCCCCCTACTGATGATGACAAGATGCTTTTTATAGTAACAGGGAACATTAATCAAAGAACACACTTCAGTTTAGCGCCAAGAGAAGCCTACAGAGCAAAGCGGGAAGCTAAAGATAGCTCGTCAATGTCCCCATCTTGTTTTTCTGCTCTGCCAGACAAATGAATGCTGCTTTAGGATTTCTGGCCTGTTCAGGGGAAACTCTGGGAAGGGCATTAAAACAGGGAAGAAAAACAAACAAGTGTTATCTCATCCCATCTCCAGGAATAGCACCCTATAGATACAGACTTTTAACCCACATCCTCTCTATCTGTCTTTACTTGTGTCTATGTGTATCCGTCAACTAAAGAACACAATATGTTGTGGTTGTTCCAACTTCTATACTGCCCCACAGTGCTAGAGCACTTCCTGGGTAGTTTACAACATAATTATGCAAGGAATAATTATGAGTATCTCAGCAAGCTGGGTACTCATTTTACCAAACTCAGATGGATCGAAGGCTGAGTCAACTGGCTACGTGAACCGATCAGGATCAAACAGGTTGTGAGCTTCACTGCACTACTGCAGTTTAGGTATCTGACTGCAAAGCCAGAGGTTGGGAGTTCAATTCCCTGCTGTCCATCCTTGAAAGTCTGGACTTGATGATCCATAGGGTCTCTTCTAGCTCTGCAGTTCTAGGATGATAATGATCATGATATTAGCTAGTAAATGCCCAAGATAACACTATCAAAGTCACTTGCTTCTAGACAAAAACAGTCCAATTATCTTAACATTTTAATTTGTTTTTAATTTTACCTATATTTCATATATATCCATAACTTTAAATTATCCTATGCTCTCATAAAAAGAAAGAACAAAAGAACATCAAAAAAACCCTGTTGCCTTTCAGCCTCAGTGTTTTCCATCCGCTACTACCTCCCCTGCTGCCAACTAACATTCTTGCCGGGAACAGGCAGGCCCCTAAGCCCTTGAAATCTGCGGGCAGCAATCCAGGGATCACAGGAACAATAAGGGAAGGCACATATGCCTGCCAGGTTTCCAAGGTATTGGTATGCATGTCTGTGCCTTACTGCAAGCCCACAGGATCTTGTATGTTTTGTCTTGAGACAGCAGATGCTGACTCAGAACCCCTGTATGTTCCTTGGCTAAAGGGAGGAAAAGAGAGGAATTTATAAGCTCTGGAAGGGTATTCAGGAAGGCATCTTTTCCTGTGCACAGCCTTGGAGGTTGACTCATATCTCAAGTTCACCAACACACATCCAAAACAAGAGAGGCTAACAATATAAAGAGCAGAATGTGCCGCTGCAAGGAAGGCAGCAAAAAGCCCCTAAAATATTCCTACTAGTTACTGTACTGCTTCTTCTCCACCCACCATCAATTGCCGCTTTTTGCAGCATAACTTAAAGCAAATGTACATAGTACTGGCATTTCCGAAGCCCTGAGTCAAGAATGAAGGGTTTCTTTACATTACATTTTAAGGCATTAACCTAGGATGTGAAGCATAGACAGAATACATGCGTGTGACTGCAACATGCATGACATGAATATGCTTCTTAGGGAGCTGGGTTTGTTTGTAGTTTCCTGGGACAGTAGAGAGATCCTTAGTATCAAACATAAGATTAGTCCATGTGCAGCAGTTTTCCACAACCTGATGGCCACTTCAGTTCCCATGACATGTGTCTACAAATAAGAGTGGAGCTTCACCACATCTGAAAACACACAACATCAGATGAAGTCTCAATATAAGATGCCAAAGCTTGCTAAAAGCAAGAGTAGCACAACAGCCATAACAGTATGCTGGATAGTTTCTATCGCAGGGCAAAAAAGAAATATAACAAGCCAGTAGTGTTCCAGTGAGGTCATCCATGGCAGGATTCAAAGGATGGCCACCATCCATTCACTTCACACCAAGGCCAAAAATATCCACACCGTCAATCTCCTACAGAGCAACCCACATCATTCATTTTGTTCTGGAGAGCTGTCGAAACATCCTTTTAATCCAGTCATGCATGTAATTACGCACACTCCCATCTATGTAAGAAGTTTCCAATTTGCACACAGTAAGATCTTATGGTTACCCAAAGAAGTTAACGGTGGTGATTTTTCCCCCTCATTTGACAAACATTTTATGAGAGCTTTGTAAACTATAAATAGCAAGTACAATAGCTGCACCACCTACATGGGCAAAATGTTGTATGTAAGAAGAAAAATCACATAAACACACCGTGGTCATGGAACGTATCAGCACATGGGGTCAACTCATCTTTTTTAAAAATAGTAATAGGTATGAAGAATAATCTCAACTTAAGTTGCATCTTCAGCTTCCTATAACATCAACAGAGAACACGTGACTGTCTAGGGCAGTGGTTCCCAACCTTGGGTCCCCAGATGTTCTTAAACTAAAACTCCCAAAGGCCTTCACCACTAATTGTGCTAGCCAGGATTTTTGGGAGTTATAGTTCAAGTACGTCCATGAGGTCATGAAGAGTTGGACACGACTTAATGACTAAACAACAACAACAAGCTCAAGTACATCTGGGGACCCAAGGTTGGGGACCAGCGCTCTAGATGTTCCTATTATCTTTTATCATTGATTATGCAGGCTAAGGATGATGACAGTTGCACTCTAATAATAACTGGAAAGCTACAGTACATGTTTTCTGGCTCTCTTCTAAAGCAGCCTTGCTTAAATCACTGCCCTCTAGATGTGTTAGCTTACAATTTCCATCATCTCCAGACAGCATGATGCTTACACACCCTTCGTATCTTGAAGGGACTTGGTTAGTGAATGTAAAGGTTCTGACTTGTAACTTCAACACTGCCAATGGATCCAAGATGATCAAAGTGGTGTTTGATGTTCTGAATCATAATCTTTTCAGCTATGGATATGCTAAGAAGCCAACTACTATCCCAAGGAGATACACTTTTTACAGAAAATAAGACAAAAAGTTGCAGCAGCAAAAACAATTAGCACAAAAGGGATCTTACATCCCCAAAAAACTCAGTGGAGAACACACAGACCACAGACCAGTCAGGCTCTCCTTGATCTTGACCTGATGACCACATTAACTGAAATGGCAAAAACAAGTGTTTTTTTCCGAAGAAAGTCTGCCTTGCTTTACAAGACCAGTGCCACAAAGGAAAAGACCCCTGCCCATTCTACTCACCACTGCAACTCAATTGACAGAGGAAATCAAAAGCACCATCTCTGATACTGATTGTACAAGAGGAAACATAACAGAAGTGGTTGTCCTTAGGGCACCAAGGTACTTTAGCAGCACGAAAATAAAGTGGTACCTCGCAAGACGAAAATTGCTGTCTTGTAAAAACATTGTCTTGCGAAACGTGGTTCCCCATTGGAATGCAATGAAATCTATTTAATGTGTTCCAAGGGGGGGGGGAAACTGCACTGGTATTTTATATATATATATATATAAAAAACAAAAACCCGTCTTGTGAAGCATAGACTCAAACATCGTCTTGCAAAAATCGTCCATAGGAAAAACCGTCTTGCAAAGCGCAACAGCGATCGCAAAAAACCATCGTCTTGTGGATTAATCGTCCCGCAAGGCAATTGTCTTGCAAGGCATCACTGTACGCTGATTTTCCTTAATACAGTGCACAACATGGTGTTGATGGGGAAGCTGTCAAATTATCATGTTACACAGATAACTACCATGACTCTTGGCAGATATGATCACAATCCATGTGTCTCTCCCCTCCCAGCCTTCAATATAGCCTTAAATTTCCCAGGGAGAAGCAGCTATACTGGGCAATCTTCCCACACTACTCACAAGAGCCAATCTTCCCCATAGAGAAGCCTCAAGAACAAACTCTCAACAGCACCCCTTTTTACATCCAGCCAATAGCAAAGTTATTTATTCCATTTATACCCCGCCTATCTGGTCATTACGACCACTCTAGTTTTGCTCTGCTCGTTAAGAGAGACAACAGGAACAAGCACAGTTTAATCCAGAACTCTCCAGAGCAAATCCCTAGTACAGTATTTTACCTCAGTGATAAACAAAATGATGACAAACAGTCCCCCTCCCTGGCCTCAAAACATCAGAATTAAGAGACTATAGCATCAAATCCTAGTCCCCACACACTTATCAGAGGCTGCAGAACAGCAACTTTTCCACTCAAATATTTACATGCACCATCACCACACAAACACCTCTGAAATCCAGAGGCCTGGATGGAATGTCAGCTCCAAGACCAATTGAGCCCTGTTTTTCCATTCTAGTGGTAGTAGTACAATCCGAAACACTATACTGGCAGGGTGGGAGACATCCACTCTTCACATTGGCTTGGTTTGTCAGTCATAATTTCCCAAAAGGGAAGGACTTCCTACATATCCACCTTGGAGGGCTTGGTCTTCCAAACACCTGCAACCCAACATTTATGAGAAACTGAGTGACCCTTCTATTGGGATATATACAGAGAGTGATTTCTCGAAAGGCAACTTTCCATAGTATAAATGCATCCACATAACTAGCTAGCAATCTCTTACTTTGACGGCAAGAAGTGATAATCAGAACTTTAGTGTAGTATTACTCCCACTCAAAATTTCCTTGTCTTTGGCGAGAAAAATTAAATGGTTATTTTCACACTATCTTAAATTAGTACTTGCTGATCTGGTCAATGGTGTTCAATCTCTATGGTGCTATAATTCCTTAAAAGGAGTACATCTATCCAGAAAGGACACAGGAATCAGTCCAAACACAGTTTTCCATTTGATAATGTTTACACTATACTATATCAGCATTCCCCAATCTGGTCTCCTTCAGATATTTAAACTTCAATCCCCCCAAACTGAGCCGACATAACAAATGGTCAAGGATGCTGTAATGTGTGAGCTGGAGTTGAAGGACATCAGTTTGGGTAAAGTTATTCTATTCTAAGAGCCTGGATAGTAATGTTTTTGAACATATACCACTCCATCCAAAATCACTGAAATAAGCAGTAAATGTTTAAGAAAAGGACTGGAAGGCCACTTCATTCCTCAGTATCTTACTGGCCCTATGAGATGTTTTACCTGTCAACAAGTAAAATGTGCTGGCTTTCTAAACCATTAATGTAAATAAACATGCAACCCACTTGTTCCTGCTTTCTTCTCCCTTCCTACAAGTGAATACTGTAAAAAGAAGTTAGATAAAATATCCTAGAATACTTGCTGAAGAAGAAATTCTGGTTTATGATCCTCAAACAAACCACAATTTCTAAACTAACAACAAACCTGAGTTTAAAACTAACTTGCAATCCTGGCTTGTTGGGATGCAATAAATCATAATCCCAAGGTTTGGACATCATGCTAATCTATCTCTGTCTGGTTTGCAGAGATGGCAAAGATATGGGAAGTTCTTACAAAAATGTCCAGGTTTATCAGGCTGGGTTATAAAGATGGCCTGACGTCTCTCACTCCATTTATGCAAGAGGAAATGTCAAAAGCTTAGGTGTAGGTACAGTTTCCTTCTAGTTCTGTGCGTCAGGGAACAGGTAAACTTCTCAGACTGCTGTGGACTTGGTGCTTCAAGGTCCACTTTAACATCATGAATGAGTCATATACTAAGAAGTCATAACTTATCTATCCAAAAAAGAATGGAAGAAAAATTCTGTCCAGGGTTTATGACATCTCTTGCCACTAAATGTTGCCTTGAAAGAACACATGGGAACCAGCTAAGAAACAAAAAATAAACACAGCAACAAAGACAGTATCTACCAGTACAGCAAACATCAGTTATGTAGCCGGTTTAAAAGCTTAGTAACAAAACAGACACAGGACTAAATTGTGAACAAGGAAATTCCCAGTTAATATTTCATCTCTGCCACCTACTCCGTGCCTGAGGTAAACCATATACTCATAAAGAAGAATGGACCTGACCTAGTTTAGAGGGCTGCTGTGAGGATTTCTGAAATAATGTGAGGAAAATGTTCTAAAAGCATTTTATAAGTACAGTATACAGGTTGTTTATAACTTACTGTCACAAGAACTGGAGAAAGGATCTTTAAACCATTCTTTGAAAAAAAAAAAACCCACCACATTACATACTTGTGTTGGGCCTATGCAAGTTCAGACCACAAGAAATAGGACCTCGTAAGCCTACTCTATTCTAAAACAAAGTATTAAACATAAAAAAGTCAGATGGCTGTTGACAATGGCAGACTTCCACATGCAGAGATTTTTATTAATTTTCATTGGAGCATTGATTCTTGTTAGCCCAAGTCTGCACTCTGAAGAGGTACTAGGGGTGCCCCAGCAAGCACCAAGCAATATCCTTTTCTAATAGAAAGCTAGACCAGAGTTTGGTCTACATGAGGCCACCAAGATGGCCAACTAGCCTGTCTCTGAATGAGCACAATGTCGGTGTTTGTCTGGCAGGCGGAACTCCCAATAGAGAATTCTAGGATCAAAAATGAATAGCACACTCCTAAGAAGTACACCTAATGAGGAAGGTTTATTTCCTCAGCAAAAGCAAGAATTGTATTGCATCATCTGTTAAACAGGATTCCAAAAAGGATTCTAAGTGGTTCCAATGAAATCATGGCTAAAAGTGGGGGAAGCAACCCTGGTCAACGTAGGGGGGAAAGGAAGGGACATGGGTGTATGTTCAACCACCAGCACCACATCTCAGTCAGTAGTGAGAGAGAAGGCATATAGGAAGCTTTTACCTTGTGACTGCAACCAAAAGTCACCACAAAACCAAGGATCAGTGCCAGTTTTTATTTAAGCAACCACCTCCACTTGAGGCCTCTCCCCCCACAACCCAGGATGGGTATGAAATATGGGGCAGAGAATTCTAAAAGCAAAGCTTCATGTACAACTCTCCTTCCTGGTTTGTGCCTTCAGTGAGTAGACCAAAGGTTCTGCAGAAAAAATAAAAATTAAACATAAGCAATACATACAGAGCAAGCAAAAGATAGCAAAATCTGGCACACTGGCTTCCTGAGGTTGAGCAAATTTTGATTTTAGCATGGTTTTGTTTCATTAAGAGAATCTGTCAGTTAGAACAACACACATATTCATCTAAATAGATACATACAGTGGTGCCTTGCTTAACGGGCGCTCTGTTTAGCGACGAAATCGCTTAGCGACAACTTTTTTGGAGTGTTTTTGCGCTTCATTTAGCGATGGTCCCTATGGGTGATTTTCGCTTAGCGATGGTTGGGACCATGCTTCACACAGCGATTAAATTTTGGGTCCCCTGTTTCGCTTAACAATGGTTTAAACAGCCTCATGTTTGCTGTTTTTTAATATTTTTCTGTTATTTATAAAGTTAAAGTTTACTGTTTAAAATGTTTGAAATCATAAAGTGCACTTAATAAACCCTTTGCTAACCAAATTTGACTTCGTTCTGACTCTTTTTTAATTTGTTGTTGTATTTTTTCCCCCAATGAGATGCATTGAATAGGTTTCAATGCATTTCAATTGGGGAACCGCGTTTCGCTTAGCGATGTTTCCTATGGCAATTTTCACTTAAGGACGGCAATTCGTTCCTATTGGAACGGATTATCCAGTTTTCAATGCATTTCAATGGGAAACCACGTTTCGCTTAGCGATGAAATCGCTTAATAGCGATTTTTTCTGAACGAATTAACATCGGTAAGCGAGGCACCACTGTATTTAGGAATGTGTCCAGTAGGCCACTGCACACCAAAAGCAGGTACTGCTCTATTATATTTTAGTGTCTTCATTCCTTCAAGTACTACACACATCTATCTCGCACACACCCATCTAAGCAAAGACCACTAATGATATGCATAATATTATGTGATCTAGACTAGGCTGAGGTCATCAACGCAGCTGTCTGAACATGTAAAATGTCATCGTTCCTGGTATTTTGAACTCTAATATGTATTTTCCCTCTACACTTCTTCAAAGCACAGACAAAGAATCAGCAAAACAAAACAAAACAAAAGAATTATATATGCCCATATCTACCATACAATGCTGTCAGCAAGAGCCTACCTAGTAAGTGCTGGACGACAATTCATTTCACTTCTTCCTTCCATTCCTCCTTAACCTAAGCACAGAGCAGGGAGTACAGACAACAAACTGCAAGTAAGGGTGTGACCGTACAGAGGTTTGCCCTGGGTTGATGTGAACTTCTCTTTAGTGTGCCCTAAACTGCTGCTGCTATTTGCACAGAGATGTTTAACTATCATGGAAGGTGCATTTCAAATGTCCAGAGCTCCCTTCTCCCCAACACTTCTCTGCCATTGTCACAATCCTCTTACACATCCCTTTCACCAGAGTTTAAATCCTTCCGTCTTTCTTTTTAAAAACCTCTGGCAAGCGAAATGAAACAGAACTGACACCGCATGGTGAGCATTCAAATTAGAGTTGTATCAATTTCTTAAACTAGCATTAAACTAGGAGAAAAAAGTTTTTAAAAACATAATTTACAAACTGAAGTTGTTGTCCTTACCAACGGGGGCAGAAGGCAGGCAAAAGGATTAAGGTTCACTCCCACACCATGCCACACTCTGTGTATCCTCAAGGGTGTCCTCTAGACATGCCCAGCAACTGCTCCAGAAGGATTAAATAGCGGATCCCACAAGCCGAAAAGCAAGACAAAAGAATGCAACTGGAAATGCTAAGAAACAGCAACAGCAGCCCTGCTGGCCGAACAAAACATACTGCATAGTCACATCAAAAGATCAGATCTACTCACAATCAGTGCTAACATCGTGTCATCTTGGAATAATTAGTGAAAGGAACAATGAGAAACACAGCGGAAACACTGGGACAAATACCTGTCTAGTTGCTCCCGAAGTTCATTACAAAGCACCTGTACAAGAAGGTGAACTTATTTTGAACTGGGTGGTGGAGACAATGATAGCCATCTTACTCTATGGCATATAACCAAGAAAGTCTTGTGGCCTTTGAAAGGCCTGAAAGTGTTATTGGGCATAAGACACACTCCGATGAAGCAGGCTGCAATCCATGCCAAATACAATGTGTGAGCCTTCCAAGTTCCAAAGAGATCTTAACTATTTTGCAGATCTAAGCCATGGCAATTCAGTCCGACTCTGAAATCAGGAACAGTATTTCAAACCTGCAGCACAGCTAAGCCATTATGGCTTCCACCCAGTAATACCGATACAGTTCAGTTCCATCTCCAGTTGCAAAGCTGTACCTCCAGCAACAATAGTCTCTAAAATATCTGCCAGTATATGAAATGTTTATTTGTTCAGTTTGGACACTGCCGCCAAGAACAAGCTCCTTAAATGCAGATGTTTTACCAACTGCTTTTTTAAAAGTAGCACACTGAAAAAAAGGAAGGTCTCTTACGTTGAGGGGAGATGTCAAGAATTAAAAACATCTATGTAGTAGTGGGAAAAAATTCTGCAGAGAATATAGGAAGCTACTTTATACTGAGTCAGATAACTAACCATCTAACCAGAGGTTACAAAAAGTATGCTTTTGGACTTTAGCTCACAGAATCCCTGGGCTATTCTAGAAGTTGCAATTTTAAAAATTATAACTTTTCAAAATTCTGTAACTAGCATAGCATTATCTACATAAGAGATATGTAGATGTGTATTTCTGGAGTACAGCTTCCAGAATTTACTAGGCAGCACAACCACTTGTCCAAACGCACAAAGCTGCCTACAGTACTACAATTTACACTGACAAGAAATACCTGCCCAGGATTTCTGGCGAAGATATTTTACAGTCCTACCTGGATATCATAGGAACTATACTGGGCACATTCTACATGCAAAAATACATGCTCTGCCTCTGAATTCTGGCCCTTCCGAGACCCACATCTTTGAGTTCTAAAACCAAGAGTAACTGTTGAATTAAATTCACGTTTACAGCTTCTCGGCAACATAAGTGGTACTGAATGCAATTGTTCCAAACTCCTCCCGTGTCCAGCTTTCCAAAGCTGTTCTTCAGGCCTGTTTATAGGACTAGGATCACACAGCTTACCAATGAAGAAATGGAAACTTTAGAATGGAGCTTTAAAAACCTTATGAGCATGACAACAGCAAAACTATGCACAAGTGATGTTCTAGCAGGGACAAAACGTATGGAAAAGTGCCTCATGTGGCTTGCCAAATCCTCTCCCTTAGTCTGACATTTTTCTATGTATACACAGCCTCTCTTCTTCTGCAGACTGTTATTCTATCTCCTCTATTCCCACACACTACAATATCTGATTAGGTAAGAACATTTTTTTAAAAAAGTATTAAATGCTTAAATGAATCTGATTCCAACCAGTAGAGAGCAGTAGCACACATCCAACATATACATACAGAAACTGGCAATTAACTGATTTCACAAACAGAATTTCAACATACAATATGCAAGCCTCAACTTTGCGGGATAGGGGGCAACTGTGTTAACCTGTTACAGTACAAAGCAACAAAGAGCCTTATGATACAGTATCTTAAAGACTAACACGTTTATTGTGACATACGCTTTCACAAACCCATGGGGAATTCTGCTAGTAAACACAATGCTGGGAATCGGGGTTCTTCTTTTAATCCTCTGTCTGCAGCATGATGCCTCACGATCAGCTTGGATCCTCCAATATCCAATTATCAAGTAATAGCAAGGAGTGACTATAAGCACTGAAGATCATAATAGATACAGCCCTTTGTACAGTCTAAACCTAGTACACAGTGTAGTAGCCATATTAGTTTTATCATATAAGAGTATGCCATATTGTTCCCTACTTATAGATTAGAGTCCACAATATGGGTATAAAAACTCTGTATTCAATATCTTTAGTACAAGCAAAGACGTTTTTTCCCGTTTGCTCATTTTCCTGCTCAGTAAAATGGCAACTTACTTCCACTCTGTCCCTTCCCATCTTGAATTCCGCAAACCAAGCAACACCAAACCACTTACCTAATCTCAAACCTAACCCAACATTCCATCCGTTCCACCTGTCATCACGAGATAATTTAAACTGGAAGATCCAGCAAAGCAATTAGAAACAAATTAGCTGGACTACCCACATGCAGTCATCTTGACAGCTTCGTGCCCTAAACCTAACCACACCTTTTTGCATCTACATAGCAAAGACCAAGAGCACCAAGAAAAGAAACCTGGTCCTTAAGAGGTGGATGCCAATCCAACACTCTCCCGTTCAACAAGAGAAGATTGTAAGACTCTGTCAGCACAGATAAGAAAACAAATTACTTTCCCAAAAATCTCTTCAAGAGGGTGGCAGAAGGAACATGCAATTTCTGTTTGCTTTGCTAAAAGTCCCATGCAAGCAGCTCTTTACAGGAGTGATGACCTGGATTCAACGTGGCTAACTGACTCTTTGCTCCAGCCTTCAGGGGAGAGCGTCCATCTTCCAAGCTACCAGTGTTCGTACACTATTCAAGCACTTAAAAATAGCAACTGGACAGCACGTTCCCCTCTCAGGCCAGACACCTGACTCCCACTTGAGGTTGGAATGAGTTTTTAGTAAAAGGGATTTGCCTGAAGGGTCCAAGGATGGTGAAATGTCTCAAGCCAAGCCAGAAAAGGTAAGCAGGTTCAGTGCTTGGGACAAGAAACCCCCTTTTATGAGATAGGATTTTTTTTCCTAACGAAGAGATGGTGGCAGGCAATCATGGATAATGATAAGTATTCAATTTGTTCTTCTCCCCCCTCAAAGAGCCTAGAAATGTGCAAATACCTCATCCCTCACTTCCAAAGGCACCAGCCAGACATGCACCAGATTCTCTTACAGTCCAAAGGATATGCAAAAGGCTGAAAAGATGTGATCTGAGTGCTGGCTGTGGTTTCAGAGATTATATTTTCCCTAGCAAGTATCTACTATAAAACATGGTAGATTTGCTATACAGCTTCTTCTCCACCCAACAGAGATCACACATGAGGAATGAACCTTCCCTCTCTTATGAAACTATAATGGTTACATGCTACCCCCAAGATTAGATGCAGTAATGCCTCCCAAATACAGTATAAGTTGTTGGGGGAAACAGCACAAAAGGGATGGAGATTGCATTTAAAGAAAGATACTAACAAATTAAAATAAATTCAGTGGACAACAACAAGGATGATCAGGGGACTGGAAACCAAACTAGAAACCAAAAAGACAGAAAGAACTGGGCATATTTAGCCTTGAGAAAAGAAGACTGAGGAAAGCTATAGTAACATTTTTCAAATAAAAGTGTTCTGCTTAAAAGATTGTCATACAGAGGAGAGTCAGGATGTATTGTTGATCATCCCAGAGCGCAGGACATGCAATAATGGGCTCAAGTTACAGGAAGCCAGATTTCTGCTAAATATCAGGAAAATTTTCTTAACTCTTAGAGCAGTACAATAGTGGAATAAATTGCCTCAGGAGGTGGTGAGTGCTCCAACTCTGGAGGCATTCAAGAGAAAATTGGACAACCATCTGTCAGATATACTTTGATTTGGATTCCTGCATTGAACAGGGGGGTGGAATAAATTGCCTTATAGGCCCATTCCAACTCCATTACTCTCTGATTCTAAGGGTGTCAAATTTTCAAGAGTAAGATAAACATTTCTGATTGGAGCCCCACATTTCTATCTAAAATGCACATATTCGCAAACTCGGATCTTCAAGAAATTACTCCTAAAATCTTCCAACCTGCATGGCCACCGGCCATGAAGTCCATAAAAGTAACTCTTCTGCAAAAAGAGAAACTTACAAAGCAAGTTAAAACAAACTGGCTTTGAAACTTAAATATTTTGTTCCAGCTGTAATACTTGGCACTCTACACACAACAGATTTAAAAACAAAACAAAACCACGAAGAAACTGCACAGGGTGGGGAGAAAGGCAAGGATGAGGTTGGAGCCCTGGAGAAAGAAGGAACAGCTCTGTAACACAACAACTTCCCATCCGGAAAACCTCCTCTTTTCACACTTACTGCCAGTAAATTTAAACATTTATCTGTAAGCATGAGAACTAGGAAGTTGATTTGCCATTCAAAAATAAATACAAAGGCTATTTGAAAGCCAAATTGCTGCATTCAATTCTCTTCTGAGCAAGGTGACTTCTGAAAATCTTTGTCTAACCACCTTCCAAAGCCAGAAATTAACACCTATGGGTGGATTTGCTTCAACAACTGCATGGTGTCAAAAGTAACCAACAGTTCTTTTAGATGAGTTAACGGGTCTTTATCCGTGAACTGATATAACACAGCAAGTCTGATATTGCATAACACTTTCAAAATACCTCACCATTAGGGGGGGGCTAGCATGCAGGAGCTGCTGACCATCCTTCTTTCTAGAAAGCCCAAATCTCTTTACATAGAAAAATAAGCCCAAACCGCTTATTGCCAATCACCGCTATCTAGCCTCCGAGTTGGACCACACCTGAGCAACAGGAGTCAGACAGAGCAGCAAACAGATAGTTTGAACTGGCAGCATGCCATGCTGCTACGTCTCAGTGAAAACAGGGCAGTTTGAGGATTGGTCATGACTCACGACTTCCTTGGTTTAGATCCTGGGAAGTCAAACACATTCTAGGGCAGTTATTTCAGTGGTGAATGGGGTCAGGCAAAAGGATAGGGAGATAGTTTGGCACAGTATGCTTGCTCACTTTTTCAGGGTTTACCTCTGAGTGAAAATTCATAAGATTGCACTGCAAAATGTTCTTGTTGGCATTTGTGGGACCCACTTACTCTAGACTCACCAATACATAATACTGGCTCCCTCCCTGGTTTTAAGAAGCTGCTAAAACGCATGCCTCTTTTTCAAGAGGCATTTAAAGGCAGCTTCTGTTGAACTTATTTTCTCCTATATGCCCACTCTGTTTCATAGCGCCATCCTTGAAGAATTGCCTGTTTATTGTAATAATTCCTTTTTCATATTTATTCTCGTATTTTATGTTGTAAGCCGCCTAGAGTGGTCGCAATAAATAAATAAATAAATTAGTTTTTTAAAGTTGAGTGTGATCTCACAGCTATAAATACTCAACTCCCAAACAAACTGCAACAGAGCACAGAGTGCTACTCCTGTCCTCTGAAGATGCCGGCCACAGAGATTGGCGAAACATTAGGAAGAACAACCTTCAGAACACGGCCAAAGAGCCCGAAAAACCCACAACAACCAAAGGAAGTTGCCTTACACCAGGGTCAAACTTTTGCCTCTCCAGCCCGAAATGAAACAGGCTAGCTCATAATGACTGTCCAGGGTTTCAGGCTTACCAAGACTTTTCTACTACCTTATCACTTACTATCAACCATTTCAATTGTACTTAAATCCAATATCATATTCCTGTGAAACATGTGTGCTGCTATGCTTTCAGGGCACATCTGTTTATGTTTTACACAATACTTTAATTTGACAGTGTTTTATGCACTTGTACTGTATTTTCCTCCTCTGTAGCTGGCTTTACAGATGGAAAACTAAGAATCAAATGAATCTGTGACAGAAGTAAGAACTGCAGTACTCAAGTAACCTTGAATCAATGATCATGATAGATTGGAAATGGACAGTATATGGTAAATGATGAATTATGGTGACATTTTAGTCAAAACAAGTATGGGAAAACAAAGTAACTAAGAAATACATACAGTTTGCATCGTAAAATAAAGAAGCAATGACTAATGACACAACATTGGAATTATTGCAAAAATTTCACAAATACTTTTGTAGTCAAATTGCTGCAAATTGCAATAATTAATGGGAACCTAAGGCACAAAGGACGTGCTGGCGCTGTGGGTTAAACTGCAGAAGCCTCTGTGCTGCAAGGTCAGAAGACTAGCTGAAGTAAGATTGAATCCACGCTACAGAGTGAGCTCCCGTTGCTTGTCCCAGCTACTGCCAACCAAGCAGTTCCAAAGCATGTAAAAAATGCAAGTAGGTACCACCATGGTGGGAAGGTAACGGCATTGTGTCTAGTTGCGCTGGCCACATGACCACGGAAACTGTTTTCAGACAAACGCTGGCTCCATGCCTTGGAAACGGGGATGAGCACTGCGCCCTAGAGTCAGACACGACTGGACTAAATGTCAAGGGGAACCTTTACCTTTACAGCACTTGCCCATTTAGTGAAAACTTAAGGCGCAACTATACGTGACAAGGAAGACATCTGAAAAGGACTGCCAGCCTTTTATTCAAACAAAAACTGCAGCTGCGGGGAGGGAGCTTTAGATCAGGACCACGACCAAAGAGGTAGGAGGTTGCTCTCCTCCCTGCACTCTATATTGACATTGAACACCGAGAGTTATTTTCCAAGTTGGCTATTTTTTAAATGAACAAGGATTTGTTTAAATTAGCTTTGCTAATTTAGAATTAGCTTTGCTTCTCTTTGTAACACAGTCATATAGTCAAATTTAACAGGCTATGTCACTGTTGCCAGAAGTAAAGACTTGAAACAAAATAAAAGGTGACAACGCAGGAGTCAGATCTGTGACCTAGTGAAGTTATTTTTATTTTCTTTTTATGCCAAGGTTTCATACCTACCTGACAACTGGCACATTACTCCTTAAGAATACTTACAGCACTGATTAGATTACATAATGTTTATGAGTTCTCTGGAAAGAAATGCCCTGATGTTACTCTTGATAAATGCTGTAAAATAAAATGAAATATTCAAAACCAGGCCTGGACAAGGTCATAACTGAAGGAAGAGTCTTCAGTTTAGGAGAGAACTACTTTCCTGGTTTGCATTCCTCTCATAATCTAGGGTACAGATGGATCACAATACTGTATAGGATAACTTTCAATCAACTGTAGACTGGCTAGCAAAAAAATGCAAGGAACAGCCTTACCGAATATATATGTATATGTAAACAAAAATACAATATATAAAATGGTGACTCCACTCATAAACCAGTACAGTTATAAAAGAACAGCTGTTAGGAAGAAAAACTTCCAAAGTAATCTCAGATCTCATGTTTTCATCTCAATGTTGTAGAACACATGCATTTACCCTGATTTGTTTTTACAGGTTGTTGCTGATACACCTGACATGTCCAAATATGCAGGAAATTGTCAAGATAAAGGCAGTGTGTAAGATTCCTTATTAACATCCATGCTTTTTAGTCCACCTGGATGGACTAAAAAGTACCATACTGAAATGGTTGTTGTGGGTTTTTCGGGCTCTTTGGCCGTGTTCTGAAGGTTGTTCTTCCTAACGTTTCGCCAGTCTCTGTGGCAGGCATCTTCAGAGGACAGCACTCTGTGCTCTGGACCATATTGAAATATTTTCAAAATATTTTCAAAAAAGAAAAAAAATCAAGAGAATTTTTCTAACAGAAATTAATACTAGCCATACGAAAAATTGCTTCGACAGGTGGTAGTCTGGACAGCTTATTCTCAGCAAACGAAGCTTCAGCAAAAGTCAAGGGTTTTATTTCATGCAAGGAATGCAACACTCTCTTGCAGCTTTTAAAGCACTGATTACACTCAGGTAAGATGGGAAGCAATTTTATGAAATATGTATAGACCAATACTCTATAATGAGCTTTTGTTCTTTGGCAAGCTGAACTAGAAAACAATTGGGCACAGTTCTTCACCCAAAAAGGTAGCCAGAGAATGCATGAAAACAGCGCAGTGTCCCTTTAATGACCCTTGGCCACCAGCCAGCCAGGCCTGATTAGGGCACTGATGACATCACAGCTTTCACAGAGAAGAGGGGGAAATAATCTTAGGGCAAAATGCAGACCGATGGCTGGGGAAAGGAAGACGGGCCCTTGTTTCCTGCATAGAATCCACCCTCATTTCCACCCCCTTCGATCCAAGATAAATATAGCAATACTAAGAAGTCATTTGTGTCAGGCTGACTATGGTCCTGGCAAACCAACAGGAGTGAAAACTAATGTGTTGGTTTATTATGTCAATGAACCTGTTGTTTCCAGTTCAGCTTTTTAAATTTCTTTCTCATCTGTAGAGGGAGGAGAAGGACAGAGGAGGGGGGGGCTGCTCTTATGGAAGGGAACAGGCTGAACTCTTCTATGCACAAATATTAGATTTTAGCATATGAGATTCTGATTGCAAAAAGCTGCCTCACCATCCACTGTGACGAAATGGAAAGGAGGAGCTGCCAGCTTAACAAAACAGCTGCTGAGAAGTCTGTTTTAGAAGTCTGTACATTTCAGGCTTCTAAGTGCATGAACAGATATGCTGAGCCACCAAGAGAAAGATACTACCTAAAGGAAAGGTGAAATATCCCAGCTACTGCTACTCTCTGGAGAATAATCTCTTATTGTCTTGCTCTCTGTGACTCAAGATCTTGAGATGAAGACCCTGTTTTGGTCCTCTTCCTGCTACTCATGAAATGGCTACACAATCTAGGGCTTCTTTTGTTGCTGTAGCATCCTCTTTGTGGAATTCCTTGTCCTGGGAGACTAATCCAGACACTGCACTTCTGACCATCTGAAATGCTGGTTTTTAAGTCAGGGATAGTGAGCCTTTATCCTCCCCATTGGTTTTGAACATCGGTCCATAGAAGCCCTAGCCATCATGACCAATAGGAAAGGTCTATAGGAACAATAGTCCAAAATAATTTAAGAGACCCAAAGAATCCCTGAACATGGGTTCAGCTCTTTTCATTTAGGGCAACATACTCTATAGCACTGTTGAGGACAGAGTTTAGGATGAGACCTTTAGAACCTTAATTTTTAAATTAATTAATTATCTGCTGTCAGTTAAATTCTGATTTATGGCAACTCTTTCAAGGACTTTTAGGTATTCCTCTGGAGACACTCAGGGATCATACAGCCTGCCCAAGGCTTTAATAATATAACCATGTCAAATCAATTGTGACTTATGGCAACCTTTTTCAGGGTTTTCTGGGTATAGAATACTCAGAAGTAGTTTACCATCCTTTTTTCTGGGGGTGCCCTGGGATTGTAGAGATTGCCCACGGCCACACAAGATGGCTCTACTCACAGGAGGTACAGTGGGGAATCGAACGCCCAACCTCTGGTTCTAAAGCCAGAAACGTAAACCCTTAAGCTATCCAGCCAACTGTCCAAGGCTACACAAGGGAGCTATTATCCTGGTAGGCACACTGAAGTTTCAAAATCCCAGCCTCTGACTCCACAGTCAAGTACTCAACCCCCTAAGATAGCTAGCCAGATGTTGTTTTACTACTTCCTTAGAAATTGTTCAATAACTAATATTTTAAGCATTTTACTTTACTATAAGCTATTGAAATACATCTGTTGGGGTGAGATAAGTTATACATTTACAGACAATGTACACATCAACAATTAACACAACACAGAGATGACACTTCTGGGTTAATCCATGTAAGATTACACAAGTGGCTAGATCATATCATGTACTATTTCTGCACCAGAACAAATCTGCTGCATACCTATGGGTTTTTCTTCTGGAAGATTTGTAGCAGTGCAAAGCTTCATTTCAGAATCAATATACTGTACTGCTACATACATACACACACACACACACACACACACACACACACACACACACACACAATATACTGTACTGCTACATACATACACACACACACACACAGCATGAATCAGAAACAGAGACTTTGAGATACATTCACAGATATATTCTGTCAGTTTAGCTTCTATAAAGCTCTGATTACAGATATAAGCACTTTGTTAAATGAAAGGCCTCATTCAAAGCAAACCAGACTTAAATCATTATGGAGCACATGGGATTTGATCTTTAGATACTGAAACAGAGCAAAGCTTTCCCAAATCCATAATTCAATATAATTCACTTTCCAAGACAGATACCTGCCAGAATGATGACTGCAGGACACGTCAGGCACTGTCTCAAGGACGATTCAGACATTTTGATATGCAAATTTAGAAGTGGAGATCAGTCAAGTCTTGAAACCTTTATGTTTAAAATAATATGCAAGCCGGAGGGAATGAACTATGCCTGTTCTACGAATATTTAATTTAAAGCATGAGGATCTTGAAGCTCATTTCATAGAAACTTGTTCATGAATACCAATGAAGCACTGTGGCTAAGAGGATTAGATAATGAACTAGTAATGAATGGCAAACTCTCCAGAACAGAGTTCCTACCAGTCTCATCCAGTATGACCAGTTCTCAAGAATGATGAGAGTTTTAGCCCAAAAAGAGGTGACATGGCAGGTACCAAGTTGTGGAAGACTAAGCTGGATGTCTAGAAGCTTTCTCACAGAATTTTTTTTCTGAACTTTTTAAATTACAATTTAAAGCTTGTTCAACTATTAGGTTGGCAGGCAGTACTTTGGTCTCAACATTCTTTAAAAATAAACCAAAAACAATAAAACAGTAAATCCAGGTTGGCCTCTTGGATTAGAAGCATGATCTGTGGATATACAAGTCTTATAGGCATTTATTCGGGCTGATTCTTACATCATTATTTTCTTATTGATATGCATGGTTATCTCTAATGTCATGACAGCCACTAGGACCATTACCGTATTTGCCGGCGCACAAGACGCCTTTTTGGCCCTGAAAAACATGCCTCCAAGTGGGGTGGTCGTCTTGTACGCCGGGTGCATGTCCAGCAAACCCTCCTTCTCTCCCAGCAAAGTCACTTACTTGGTAGTAAGACGGAGGAGAGCAGCTCCTAGCCTGGGAACAGCCTGACTCTAGAGCCGAACAGCTGACTGTGGGGAACAGCAGAGAGGAGGCAGCCATTTTGAGATGTGACCACATGGCTGCTGCCTCTCAAAATGGCTGCCACCTCTCCAAAATGGCTGCCGCCTCTCTGCTGTTCCTTTTTCCAGCAAACCCTGGCTCTCTCAGAAAAGGAACCAAAAGGGGCAAAAGGAACTCTCCCCATGATACAGCCAAAGCAGAATCACACATGTGGAAGAGGGGGTAGTCTTATACAGCAAGTATATAACAAACTCTACATTCTGAGTGGGAATGTTGGGGGGGTCTTATACGCCCAGTCACCTTATACACAGGAAAATACGGTAACTAAAACAATATATTATTATGGCACTCAGTAATTCTGAGCAGCAGTTTCAACTATTATATTGACAGGAAGTAGGCACAACACCAAGAAGAAGCTGAAATCATTACAGGATACAGTATGTAGTTTGAAAACATGGATGTGAGCAAGACCATACTGATGCTGCCAACTGGACACATAGTGTTTGACTCAAGGTATCAAATATTAATACCATAAAAAAGCAGAGATTCCTGCTTCCCGCCATGGTCAGATAAATACTTCTGATTCACCAACAAAAGGACATGAGGACAACAGCAGCACAACAACCACTGTTCTTCTCCACAAACTGCTAATTGAAGGAAACTTCCTACAGCTAATGTAATTAGCAGCAGTTGTATCGCTGTGTGGCATTTAGTTGATGGTCATAATGGTACCAGAGGAAATCTAGACATGACTCAACCCTCAGCTATGTTGATCCCCATAGTTACATTTGAGGGCAAGCAAAGCTCCATGTGAGGAAAAGGAAAAAGGTGAAGCAGACTGAAGAACCTACTTCAGATATCATAACTAGGACTCAGGATTCCTCAAGAAAAGCTATTTGTGCTTATTGGCGATTTAAAATATTTTATTTAGTTTTTGTGTTAATTTCTAATTATAATGGAGAATTAGTTTTTAGGGGGCTAGATGACAGTGAAGGGGAGGTAGGGACACATGAGGGTTTCTCAAAATCAGGGAGGTAGGATGCCAAAGTTTGGGAACCACTGGTGTAAAGGAAGGGAAATAACTAAACATAAATCTTAAGGCATAAATGTTTCATTTCCTATCCTTGTTCAGCACAACACCCACCTGACCCACCAACCCAAGGAAAATTTTTAAAAAGTCAGCTGAACAATGCTTTCTGAGGACAAATAACTGTCATACGTGGTGATGAGGAATATGGGATGTTTCATTCATTGCTGTTTACTTTACCATCTGCACTGTTTTCTCTCTCTTGAAGAGAAGTTAAGCCACAGAGGGACTAAAGATAGCCCAGTGATTGTATGTTTTGATGCAAAACACAAAATGAAACATTGTCCAAGCAAGCTAGCAGTAGCCACATTCAAAATGCATTTGGCTATTTAAGTGGATGACTCCAAAATCTCTTCCCCCCCCCCCCAAAAAAATCCAAGAGGCTTGTTTTTCCCCCTATTATATTCATTATGTGGCTAGTGTCCTCCTCTGGTACTCTCACAATTGTATGCCATCGTCCCAAGGGAAAGTTTCACCAGACTGTAGTCCAGAAAATATAACCTTGAAATTTCTACCTTTGCAACAGCTAAGAGAATGCTCTCACAGCCACGTTTTTGACATAAAATTATAAAGGTTGTAATCACTGGCTCAGTCATGTTATCATCCTGACACCAAACTCTGGTCTCAGTTCCAAGCACATTATTTTTGACTGTAAGTCATGCTTAGCCTGGCTACAGTTTTTCTTTCTCTCTTTTCTATGCAAATTCTTTGCCAATTCTCTGCAAAATGCAGGTGACTTCTCTCAGCAGGAATCAACTGTTAGAAGAACTGCTGGGTAGCTCAGTGGCTTAGGTATCTGGCTGTGGAGCCAGAGGTTGGGAGTTCAATTCCCCACCGTGCTTCCTTGACAGGAGCTGGCATCGATGATCCATAGGGTCCCTTCCAGTTCTGCAGTTCAAAGGTTATTAAAATGGTTCCTTGAAACAGAGACTACTGTAGAACATTCTGAAACACTTTTAGAGAAAGTAATTTTCTTCCCACCTTGATCTCTTCTCCAGTTGGAGAGAAGGGAAGAGCTAAGGCTGTATGTGAAAACAAAAGCGGCTGGAATTCGGAATAATTCAGAGAAAGGCTTTAAGCTTAAAGCATCAGTGATAAAGGGGATCCTCTTCCTGGAAATCCAATTTAGGGACAATAAAACTGCTATCTGTAGGGGATGCCAAGTTGTCTATTCAAATATGTTTCATTCATGCATTTGGAAATGTACATTGCTGCACAGGGAAAGTCTTCAGTCATCTGTTCCTCTCCCAGAAACCATATTCAAGTAAAAACAGCCCTGAAACTCCTCACTGCCTAGGCAAGAGGACAGCATATAACAATATAATAGGAAAGCCACTAGTCAAGTCTGTTACTCTAATTTCATTTTCTATCCACTAATGGCCTGTCCACTTAGGGTATATAAATCGCTGTTTGGATCACTTTCAATGCAGATGTGTTTTGACTTAGAGCATCCTGCCTCTTTTTATAGCTCTCCCACTCCTTTCTGGCACAGCGCCAGGGCTTCTGTTTTTTGGGGTGTGATTCTGTGTGTTGTTAATTATCCCATAGTGCACTGGTTCTTAACCTTGGGTTACTCAGGAGTTTTGGGCTGCAACTCCCAGAAGCCTTCACCACCAACTGTGCTGGCTGGGGTTTCTGGGAGTTGCAGTTCAAAAACATCCGAGTAACAAAGGTTAAGAACCACTGCCATAGTGTAGCCTTTGAGGATGGTTAACGTACACCAAAATAGAGCTATGGGTGGTGTTATCTGAGGAGACAACCCTGTGACATATTTGGTGGGTTGTGACATTGAAGGGGACAATGGAGAACCCCTACCCCTCCTGTATTTTCACCTACTCTACCATTATACATTTTTTTAAAATTATGTTCCTATTGATGCAGTGTTATTATGAAACAAGATGCACTGGTAGTATTATAAAGAGTACATTTTCCTCTCTCTCTCTCTCTCTCTCTCTCTCTCTTTTTTTTTTTTTTTTTTTGCACACACGCAGAGTTAGCTAACAATAATTTACCCCCCTTCCTTGCTCTGCTCCATTTTCTGTTGATTCCCCTATGCCTCCAAACCCAAGATCAACAACTGGGGGAAAGAAAGAAGAGGAATTAATCCATAAACTAACAAGTAAGAATCTACAGTATACAGTATCTGTTTTTTAAAAGAAAGAAAAAAACAGGCCCCCAATTTTATTTTATTCTAAATCAAAGCAGATAGCACGATCCAGATCCAGTCCGTTCTGTGTTACACAATAAAGCTACCGTGATTCTAATACACAAATCCATTATAATTAAATGTAACATTTAAAGTTTCAGACTACTTCATTTATCAAAAGCTTTTCTGCAGCAAAATAATAGTGAAAGGTAGTTAACAGTCTACGAGTACAGCCCATCATAAATCTGAACAGTAATTTTGCAAAATACATAATTCACATGTCAGAATGATTCAATAAAGGGATTACTATGTTCCATCTCTTGTCTATTACTCGTTTCCCTTATTTTCAAGTAATGGATGCAGAAGTCACTTTAGCTTTGGTTACATATGGTTTTAGAAATGGGAGTGCCTGACCACTTTATCTGTCTCCTGAGAAACCTATATGTGGGACAGGAAGCAACAGTTAAAACTGGTCATGGAACAACTGAGTGGTTCAAAATTGGGAAAGGAGTACGGCAAGGCTGTATATTGTCCCCCAGCTTATTTAACTTATATGCAGAATACATCATGCGGAAGGCTGGACTGGAAGAAACCCAAGCCGGAATTAAGATTGCCGGAAGAAATATCAACAACCTCCGATATGCAGATGATACCACTCTGATGGCAGAAAGTGAGGAGGAATTAAAGAACCTTGTAATGAGAGTGAAAGAGGAAAGTGCAAAAAACGGTCTGAAACTCAACATCAAAAAAACTAAGATCATGGCCACTGGTCCCATCACCTCCTGGGAAATAGAAGGGGAAGATATGGAGGCAGTGTCAAATTTTATCTTCCTGGGCTCCATGATCACTGCAGATGGAGACAGCAGCCCTGAAATTAAAAGGCGCCTTCTTCTTGGAAGGAAAGCGATGACAAATCTTGACAGCATCTTGAAAAACAGAGACATCACCTTGCCAACAAAAGTCCGAATAGTCAAAGCTATGGTTTTTCCTGTCGTGATGTATGGAAGTGAGAGCTGGACCATAAAGAAAGCAGACCGCCGAAGAATTGATGCCTTTGAATTGTGGTGCTGGAGGAGGCTCTTGAGAATCCCCTGGACTGCAAGGAGAACAAACCTATCAGTTCTAAAGGAAATCAACCCTGAATGCTCACTTGAAGGACAGATCCTGAAGCTGAGGCTCCAGTACTTTGGCCATCTCATGAGAAGAAAAGAGTCCTTGGAAAAAACCGTGATGTTAGGAAGGTGTGATGGCAAGAGGAGAAGGGGACGACCGAGGATGAGATGGCTGGACAGTGTCTGCGAAGCAACCAACATGAACCTGACACAACTCCGGGAGGCAGTAGAAGACAGGAGGGCCTGGCGTGCTCTGGTCCATGGGGTCACGAAGAGTCGGACACGACTAAACGACTAAACACACACATATGGTTTTAAACCATTGGCATGATAAACTTTTGGCTTAAGTCCAATTTGACATCTTTCAATTAAGTAATTCCACAGCACTAAGTCTTTTTTTCAACAGAAAAGGATCTTCTTATGTAGTCTGGCGTTTCCTATTGTTTCACCGGACTGAGGAGCAAAACTTGAACACCAATACTGAAATCATGGTGCCTTGCTTTTGAATCATGATTAGGGATCCCAACTGACTTATCTATCTCTATAGATGATTTTCCAATGCATTTTAAGTTTCTGCTGGCATAGGTCTCTATCACAGGTCTGGCTGTCGCCCGATGGAGATGGGAGGGATTTTGCCTGCTTCTCTTCTCCTGAACTTAGACTCTTGATGAACTGCATCTCTTTTGATCTCTCTCCCTGCATTAATAAAGCATCCTCCCCTCTTTTAAAATTAAAAAAAAAATGATTAACAAGATACAGTACAATGGCAGTACTGTATTATGCTAGGTATATTTATCGCTGTCTCACTATGTTGTTTACTTTAGTTAACAAAAAGAAAAAAGAAAGAAATGTTGCCGAAGCCTACTGAATGAAGGCCATGGGAAAAGGCAGAGAAGAGAATGGGAAGGGGAGTGTCATTAATTGAAAGGAGAACAAATTGGAGTAACCTGAAATCTTGTCTTGACCCTTCTACATGGGAGAAGAAATGCGGATCCGCTTGAACGGAAGGTTCACTCAAATGAGATACAATAGATGGCACTGAAGGTAAGAACCTATTAAGCGCAAATCAAAGTCTCCAGTTTCCCCTGTCTGGGCAGACCCCAAGCCTTAGAAATGCCCTGTCTTCATTATGCACTTCTCTTGTAGAGTCAGCACAATATACTTGCATGCATGTTAAGCATTTTATACCATAATTCATCATATGAAATTTCAGGGCAGTGTATAACATAATTGAAACATTTTAACTAATTAATCAGTGGGTGATTGATTGATTGATTGATTGATTCTTCCAATGGGTTCAGGTTGCAACACAAAACTCTCTCTACCCCTAACTTTATCCTCCTAACAATCCTGTAAGATAGATCAAACTATATGATTGGCCCAAGATCACCCAGGGCAGACAAGGAGGGATTTAAATGTGGACCATCAGAACTTAGGAGTCTGAACCCATACTTTAGTCAATATACCACAATTATATAAAATGTAGTAAAACAAATGTCTTGCAGTGATAAGAAATTAAACAGATTATGAAATTACAGTGGTGCCTCGCTTGACGACGTTAATTCATTCCAGCGAAATCGCTGTAGAGCGAAAATGTCATCAAATGAAATAAAAAAACCCATTGAAACACATTGAAAACCGTTCAATGCGTTCCAATGGGCTGAATACCTCCTAGTCCAACGAAGATCCTCCATACAGCGGCCATTTTCAGTGCCTGTAAAACGAGGAATCCATCCTAGAAAACAGCAGGGGGAGCATTTTCTTCAGCCGGTGGCCATTTTGAAACCTGACGATCAGCTGTTTGCTGATCGTCGTAAAGTGAAAATCGGTTCCCAAAGCAGGGAACCGATCATTGCACAGCGAAAAAAAACCCATTTAAAACATCGTTTTGCGATCGCAAAAACATCATCGTGAAGCGGATTTGTCGTTATACGAGATAATCGTCCATCGGGGCACGAATGTATACTAATTAAAATAATTGAAGAAAAGATAAGTAGGCATCCAACAGGCTGTAAATTAGGCATGACCTCTGATTAATAGAACTGTTAGATAAGCCAGTGGTTTGGGATCTGTGTTCTTCCTCTCACACTATCCTTAAATGCACTTCCTGGAATACTAGACATCAGTTTCCTTTTTTCAACCTAATTTTGAGCTTCCAAATTTGTCATTGGTATTTAATAAGCTTAGCGTAGCCCACTGCACTTTGCCAGCATAAATACCAAATATTCTTACAAGAGTCTATGATAGAGTCTTCTGCAATCAGCACTGTTTTAATGCCAGACACGTTAATGCAGAAAGCATTCAAGGAAGTGAAGACATTAAAAACCGACAAGTTCACTGCAGGTTTTCAAAATGTCTGGTCTCTGTAAATGGCAGGTTACGTGAGCACTAGATAAAGAATATGTAAGGGCTATTATTCTCGAAATATCAATCCTCATTTTCAACCCCCAACCTCTTCGTGTTCTCATTACCCCTGAAATCATTAACTCGCATTCCATCACGTTCTAAGAAAGGACAAACTATAATGAATGCATCCATCTTAACTAGATTTATGATAGATGTATAAAAGATGGATGGGGGGGAATATTTTGGCCTCTGAGACAAAGTGACAGAGCAAATATTGTTAACAGACATTAAGCCAAGCTAAAGCAACCTAATTGAATATTATGCTTGGTGAATCCCAAATAAAGAGGCAGGAATGGGGGCAGGACGGAGGATAGTGTCACCTCATCTTCCATACTTCTTGCTAACTGGCACAGGGACAGCATCTCAGGCCAAATTCTCTCAACACAGTAGCCAAAGCAACAGAGGCCTCTGAGCTCCTGCCTTGGCATAACTGACTATTTCTGGGCAGCCAAATCACATTGGAAAATTATTGGCAATGGGGAGAGGAAAAGCAGCTCATCAACTTTTTTTAGAATTTTGCTGCTCTGCAGTGCACTCATACCTTCCTCAGAGTTACCCACTTTCTCTGTTGGCTTTCTGCAACTATTGTGTGGTGGCAGGAAATCCCAAGTGGGCATATGTCACACATACCAACATGAGCCAGTGCAGTATAGTGATTTTAGTGCTGCGCTGAGACTCCGGAGATGTTTATTTCCGGTCACCAACAATCCACGAATCTCAATGGCTGACTGAGGCCAGTCACCCCCAGCTTGACCTAACTCGGAGGGGCTGTTGTTATAAAGATGAGGAAAAGATGAGCTAAGCTACCTTGGACTAGGGTTGCCAGATACACGGGTGCTAAAAGGAGGACATAGAAAGACAAAAAGGAGGACAAAGGAGGACATATGGAATGTTTCATTTGAATCATTTCAGATTATACCCACAATCAATACAATTTTATTACAATAGCTGCCAATAAATGTCTCTTAGTGAACCGACCAAGAAACAGTCATTTTAAAAATTAAAAATAAATTCAATGGAGGCCCTTTTTCAAAATACCGGGGGTGGACAGGCAGGTGGGGGCGGGGAAAGCCAGGGGGAAGGGGATCCTTCCACCTCTCCCCCTCCCATCCAAAATTATAACATAAAATATACAAAAGCCTGACATTTTAAAGGTTTTTATCTTTGCCTGCCTGACGGAGGACATTAGGCTAAAAAGGAGGACATGTCCTCCTTTTGCCTGACATCTGGCAACCCTACCTTGGAACTGACTAGAGGAAAAACAGGATCTAAAGTTACTGTAATTAATAAAGTAAATGAAAAATAAATTGTCTCTCTCAGTGCACAAAGCTTGTAGTCAAACATCTAGGTTGCCCTGCCCACCCCCCAAAAGAGTCAAGCAGGGAGGTCAGAAATAATAATAATGATATGTTATCAGTTAGTGAGGGAGAAAACAGCCCTGGAAGCAGGGCGAAAGGGGGCCTTATTTTGCAACCCAATCAAAATACTTGAGAACTAAAGATGGGCACGAACCTCGGTTCGAAGCTTTGTGCTGGTTCGTAAGTGGAGCAGCACAGGTGTCGCGCGTTCCCTGCATCTTAATATTGTTGGTCATATCCGGGGTAGGGGAACTAACACTGGGAGAAGGAGAAAAGAACTGAAAGAAAATGTCTTGAGACACAGGAGCACAGACATTACTTGGAGACATCATGTGAGGCATCTGATACCCGCGGTCCACGTACCTGAGCTTCTTCAGTCTGTAGTAACTAACATGGACAGCTTGCAGCCTAATTCATGAGGCTACTGAAGTGTGTGCGCTCCCCTTCCTCCCTTCTAGTGACATTTCCCTCACACAAAAACAATGTGTTTGAAAAGAGGAGGGCTTATTCAATCCATCTCTGTATGAACCACCACAACCCTAGTTTTTCCACACTGTGGTTCATGTGGAGAGTCTCCCCAGACCCAATTCTTTCACAAGAGTGGTATGGGAGGGGTAAGCACACTTACCTCCCCAAATGTGGAGTATATAGTCTTCAGTAACGTCTCAATGGGGTAACTGGTGGGAGACGGATGTGCCTTTGGAAGATTTATGGGAGAAAAAAAATACTGGATCATATGGATAATCTATAGATTGCTGTGTTTCGGAATGGACATGGAAAAGAGGGACTAGCGCAAAGAGATCAGATAATTCACACATTTCAGTGTAATGGATGGAAACTGTCTAGAACAGATAAGCAGTAAGAAAAATTGTTCAGTGGTACCAGGGATTAAATGGATGACCTCCCATAGTAATATTTACTCATCCTGAGCTGAGAGCAACTATACAGCAAGTGTTGGGATCCAAACGGCTGTCTGCTATCACCTGATTTGCTGCAGCAGCTGAGTTATAGACCAAAGCAGATAAAGCCCCTCATCCCATTGCCAGCAATGCCAAAGTTCACATCAGTCTGCAGAACTAGACATGGTGATATCATCAAATTCTACATATGTCCGTTTTGATCCTGATGCCAAGAACTCTTTTCAAGGCACACAAATATAACAGGATCTCCCACACACACACACACACACACACCCCAGTTCCTTCAACTGCCCTGGGACACAAAACAATGCTACCTGCCTACCTGGAATGTGGTAGGCTGGGGGACACCAAGCCACTCAATTCCCACACAGACTAACCTATCTCACCCAGCTTTTGTGAAGATATCATTTGGGGCGAAAAGAGGAAAAACATGCGTATGATTCTGATGTCCATGGGAGGAAGGATGGCTATCAATATAAGAAGAAGAAAGAGGAGTCCAATGTTCCAACAGAATCCTGTCAAGCAGAACAGAACAGAGAGCAGCAAATCTGAAACTCTGCTTCAGACACAAGTTAACAGCCCAGAGAACTCTCTACAGTAGATTGTAGCTTTATTATTAGCATCTTTCAAGCCAACATTCCTTAAGCAGATTACACAGGCAGACATGCCCATGCTCTGTTTCACATTAAACACACTTGCAGAAAACAGCCAGAAGTCACCAGATTTTCATCTATGACAGGTTGACACGTTCTTCCTTCTCTTACAGCTGCTTTGAGCTACATTAAGATAAACAGAGCAGGCTACTACCTGCTTGAGGGACGGGGAGAGCATTATACATGTTGTCAACTTGCAGGCCATGATTTCCACACAGGGCAAAGATTCTGACAGCCAGGCCTAGGCAGGATCTACTGGTTTTAAATGTATTCCACAGTTGCCGAAACAGAACACAAAATATTCTAAAGATACTCATCTTTGCAGACAAATGAGAAACAGCACAGAAGATGTTTCAGAAATTCAGTTTTTTTAAAAAAGACTCTGAGCTCAGAATTTCAGCTGTAAAAGATACTAGGTAGATTTGCACTTTCCCAATACTTGAGGCATTTTGTTATTTGTGCGGACAGGTCAGTCAAATGTGCCTCTGGAGAGGATGCTTTTTTATTTTGTATTTTCATTTATATCACACCTTTTCTTCAGAAAGTTCAAGAAAGGGTCCATGACAAACCTTCCACGTTCATTATCTTCACAAAAACTCTGTTGGATATTTTATTTACAAGATTTTTTAGCAGCGCCATTACCAATGGTCTCTGAGCAGCGTATAACAATATTAAAACTTAAAAACATTAAAACCATTAAAAATAGGCAATATTATAATAATAGCCTATGTTAAAAACAGTCATTAAAACATTAATATTAATAAACCCTGCTGCTCATATGGCCAGCTAAAGAATACTATTTAATTAAAATGCTGGCTAAACAGAAAGGTCTTTGCCTGGAGCCGAAAAGCCAAAAGTGTTGGAGCCAGGCAGATCTCTATAGGGAGGGCATTCCAAAGTTGGGGGGCAACAGCCGAGAAGGCCCTATTTCAGCATGCCATCCCCCTCACCTCTTTCAGGAATGGCACCTTCAGAACAGCCTCCTGGCCTGATCTTAGAAGACGGGCAGGCTCGTATGGAAGAAGACGGTCCTTTAGGTAACCAGGTCCTAAGCCATTTAGGGCTTTATATGTCAAAGTAAGCACTTTGAATTAGGCCCAGCAGCAACCAGCAGCAAGTGTAAATTTTTCAGAATTAGCGTGATACGAGTCCATGCAACTCAGCCCGGTTCTGTGTCAGTTGCAGTTGCCAGACCGTCTTCAAAGGCTGCCCCACGTATAGCGCATTGTAGTAGTCCAATCTGGTTGTTACCAATGCATGTGTGACTGTTGCCAGGCTCTGCTTATCCAGGTAAGGGCAAAATTGATATATTCTCCGCAGTTCTAAGAAGGCACCCCTGGACACCGAGTCCACCTGGGCTTCCAAGTTCAGACTCAGGCCAAGGAGCACCCCAAACTGCGGACCCTGTCCTTTAGGGGGAGTGAAACCCTGTCTAGGGCACAGAAATGGCCCTTTAACCTGTCTGGCGGAGCACCTACCAGCAGCACTTCCGACTTGTCTGGATTGAGCCTCAGTTTATTGACCCTCATCCAGTCCATTAGCAAGTCAAGGCACAAGTTTAGAACAGCAACTGCCACACCTGGATTGGTAGAGAATGAGAGGTAGAGCTGGGTGTCGTCAGAATATTGCTGACTCCTCAGGCCAAACCTCCTAACGACTTCCCCCTGCAGTTTCATGTAGATATTGAATAGCATGGGGGACAGTATAGAGCCCTGAGGAACCCCATGACGCAACCTCGATGGATCAGAGCTACTGTCCCCAAGCACTACCTTCTGGATTCAATCAGCCATGTAGGAGTGGAACCACCGTAAAACGGTGCCTTCCATTCCCATCCCAGCCAATCTGTCCAGAAGGACACAATGGTCAATGGTGTCGAAAGCCGCTGAGAGGTCCAGGAGAATCAACAGGGATTCATTTCCCAGCTTTCTCCCAGCAAAGGTCATCAAAAAGGGCAACCAAGCCAGTCTCCGTCCCATAACCTGGCCTGAAACCCGATTGAAATGGATCTAGATAATCCGTTTCATCCAGGAGAGCCTGGAGCTGCTCAGCCACCACATGTTCCAACACCTTGCCCAGAAAGGTTGGTAGTTGATCACTAGACCTGGGTCCAGATTAGGCTTTTTAAGGAGTGAGCTAATCACCGCCTCCTTTAAAGGGGCAGGGACCACTCCCTCTCTTAACGAGGAGTTGATGACCTCCAAGATCTAGTGCAAATCCCCCCTCCCCGGCAGACTCCTTTATTAGCCATGTTGGGCAATGACTGAGTTGTGTAGTAGTGGCACGAACCGATCCAAGCACCCTGTCCACATCCTAGGGTTGTAACAACTGAAACTCATCCAATAAATTATGACATGTCCCAAGCACTGGACACAACCATCAACAGTGGAGTCCACCTCTTTGCAAATCTGAGCGATTTTCCCCACTGAGCAGTCCAGGACCTCCATCGAACCATTAGGCTGAAGAAGGTCTCGGACCACTAGAAATAGGTTAGGTACTCTCTAATCCAAAGTCAGCTAGTGAACTTCATGAATGAATGGAGATCTGAACTAAAACTTCTCCAACCCTGGGTAGGGTACACCACACTACCTTACCAAATGACTGCAGGACCTCAGCATATCCAGAACACAGACGTATAGTAGAATTCTTCCCTCCCAACAAACAAAGAAACAATCTACTATGCCAAGATACATACACGGCTTCTTCTGAGTGGATAAATGGTCTCAGAGCAGACCACCATTTTATATCTCTTTATTTCATTTTATTTCATTTCTCTCTCTCAGCACATAAGCTGTGCCCTCAAGAAAATACAATCTATGAATTACTGGTGTATATTCCAAAGACCTGGTTCCATTTTTCAGGGTTAAAAGCCAACAAGGTTGTAACTGCTGCTAACATAAACATACCAATACATCCATTTTTGCTCTGTTTAAGGAAAGCTGCCTTACTAAGGTTGACCTTACCCATTTTAGGCAAAACAAGAAACTTCACCGCAGAAGGATCATTTTGACAGCGCTTACTTAAGTAGGGCTAAATAATGGCTGTACAATTCCCTCCACAGGGAATACTTTGCTCTCTCATCATTCCAGTTATGCGTCAGGGTTTGCAAAGTGCCGCATTATCTTGAAATGCTTTGAGTATCCACCCGTAGTTGCTTCCAGGACCAGATGTTTATGTAAAAATCCACCCATCTTGCTATTGCATTACTCACCCTGGCAGCTCGGAAAGTTGGACACAGAAACACAGTGACCTTTCCAACACAAACAGGTCCTGCAAAATCCCAATCCCTCTTTTTTTTCATCATATGCCATATTTTCTCTGAACTATGATACAACCAAGCCAGGTGGAAGGATGTTTTCTACATTTTTAAATGCAGAGAGATAATGACTAGCAATCCCAAGTGGAACACATACTTTTGAATCAAATTCTTTTCCTATTTAGTGCTTTGAAGCTGGTACTAGGGGGTCGCCACCAGCACCCTGAGCAGACTGCCTGTCCTTGGCCAGCTGTCCAGGAAAAATGGCTTTTGGACCCTTGGTTATCAAGGGAGAGAGACAATAGCTATGTACAGATAGACAGACATACTGGTAGATGAGGTAGCAGTGGCAGGCAGCATAAAGGAGGAGGGACAGAACTGCTCAGGATTGTGGAATATGTGGAGACCTCAGAGGAGGAAGCCTAGATGGAGGCTATGAAGGTACAGGACCCCTCACTTCTGCTACTTGGGA
Organism: Pogona vitticeps; assembly: GCF_051106095.1. Classification (NCBI taxonomy): domain Eukaryota; kingdom Metazoa; phylum Chordata; class Lepidosauria; order Squamata; family Agamidae; genus Pogona; species Pogona vitticeps. Next base: position 180,963,759 of record NC_135787.1, read on the forward strand.
GAGGTCGAAAACAGATTGAAGGAGAAACTCCAAGCCAAGGGCCATGAGCCCCACCAGTTAGGCAGAGGAACAAGCCCCTGTGCCTAGACTGCCAGAGCCCTCAATGCCACCTCCAAATCCTTGGTGCAGTGGCACCTACTCCAACCCAGTTGTGCTGCTGGTGTCAAAAGCACCAGCGCAAGAGACAGAGGAGGTTTCAGGAAGAGCAAATGAATGGACCTTGGAGCTCACCTGCTACCAATAGCAGCCATTATTGAAAGGACACAGACCAGGACTGAAACTCATCTTCTCCTATCACTTTACAAGGCCAGTACTCTCAGAGTACTGGCCTTGTGTCATTAACTGGGGCTCTTCTTGAAAGGAGATCCCCTGGGGTGTTTGTGCTGGGAATTCAGCCCCATTCCCAGGAAATTCACAAAGGGAGTTGACACCTTTGTTTCAGATCCGATGAGCCTGTCTGAGGAAACAAAGCTTGTTTCTGGTTATTCCTACAACCTGGAGTCTATGGAGTTCTTGTTGGAAGACTCTGAGGCCACCACCAGCACTCACATACTATTTTTCTAGAATTAGTTTTGTTTGATACCAGAGTAACAACAAACAATTGATCCAGCCTTCTGGATAGCAACTACAAGTTAAACTGGAGCAGGAACTAGCAAGTGTGTGTTGAGGATGGGGCATCAAAGAGGGCCACCAGCATACCCAGCCAACCAACAGGCAACCATACCCAACCCCTGTTAATCCTCACTTTAGGTTTCCCAGAAGGCTGAATGCACCAGTCCATATGACAGGAAGAACAAAGACTAGAATTGTGGTTCCAGGAAGTGATCTAGTGTAAGACTCTAAAAAACAAAGTAGCCATATTTATCATCAGAAACAAAACAAAATGGAAGGTCAACCTGTGGGCAATGAGAGATCTACATTTGACAGAGGCATGCAGGTCCCTGGCAATGCCAGAAATATGCCAGATGCAAAGGAACTGAAGTAAAATCATTTGGTTCCACATAATATACACTGAGGAAGGGGGTTTCTTACTAAGTCTATATCACTCAAGAACATTCTCTACAGGCTCTGTATAGCACAGATTTCACATGTATGAGTCACAGAAGCTATGCAGAAAAGCCATACATTCACAAAAATGCAAGCTTTTGAGTTCTCACAAAATCTTCATCAGGCTAGATAGTGAAAAACTGGAAATAGGGAAGCCCAATAGTTTATTCTGTAAAATAATTGTATCACTGGACAAGACTATTATGTTACAGGGACGAAGACAATTTTGTTAAGTTTGAAACAGATATCATATAACGACTGTAATCAAGTTTGTTTGTTCGTATGTTTATGCATACACCACTTTTCTCCTCACAGGAGACCCAAGAAGACTCACAACAGGTAAAATAAGAATTTATAAAACACTACATAAATATCACATTTAAAAAACAGATGTACATTAAGATTGAAACAATCAAGTTTAAAAGCAATTTAGAAACATTTAAAACCTGTAAGTTAAAAACCAGCATTCCTGAGATAACTTACTGCTTAAAGGCCTGCCTGAAGAGGAAGGTCTTTGCCTGTATTTTACTTTCCTTGATCAAAATGCCTCTGCCCCTTGTTAAAAGACAAAGATTGACAATTACGTAAAACTCACTGTGCTATGAAGTATTCCAGAATGCATCTACATTCAGATCCCCCTTTCACTGTTCCATTTACGGCACAACGAAAGCCATTCTGAATGGAAGCATCATATCTGCTCCATTTATTTCTTCAAGCCCTAGCACAGTAACCAATACAGCTTCAGCCTTTTGGAGACGGTCCATACGGAGAATGTAAAACCGATAGAGAGGAAATGCTTCCCCTACACCACATGCAATTAGACTATAGAATAGGTTGCGACAGGATATGACAGAAGCCAAGAATTTGAGATTTGAAGGGGTTTGCTTTGGGTGTTTTTTAAAAGAACTTCTCTGAAGATGCCAGAACCTTACAGGGCTGCAATGAATTACCATGGCACCAAAATATATATGCAATTTGTTAGAAATGTTATGGGAACCGGAAGACTGCAAGTAATTTGCACATTTAAGAAAAACAGCACAATAATACAGAAAATAATGTCTAGGCTGCCAGGATATGCCATTTGGCAAGCAGACCAAGAATATAAATTCTGACTAAAACATGTAAGTTAGTAGATAGAAATACACTGTTACTGTGCACTCACAAATACATTGTCAGCACACCTCTCTCCCATGATACTGCCTAACAAGTTACAGGAAAATCCATATCAAGACATATGCTTGAGCAGGAAGGGCTAGTCATACCTTCCTATTCAGTGTTTCCCATTACAATTAAAGAGAAGATTAGCCCAATGCATATAGGCAGTTGAAGCAGTAACATACATGGAATGGACTGAGTAGCATGTCAGGTTGGTCACTATCAAGTAGTGAAAATAAGGTCACAGCAATGAGGAAAGCTACCTTATACTGAGTCAAACTCTTGGTCCATCTAGCCTGTATTGTCAACTTTGATTGTCAGTGACAGTCCAGGATTTCAGGCAGGGCTCTTTCGCTCATCCAAATAATAACCGAGCCTGACCCTGATTTTGCTTCCAAAATCAGAGAAGATTGACTGCATCCCCAGAGGTGTGATGCTAACATGGTGTTTTGGGTTGCTGTTGCTTTTCACGAAGGAAACTGTGGAACACAGAAAGCAGCTTTAGACCCTCACTCCACCAAGTCCAGCATTATGTCAACTGACTGGCAATGGTTCTCCAGAGTTTTAGGTATAAGTTTTTCCATCCCTAGATGGATTGAACTTAGGACCGTTTGTCTGCACAGCATAAGCTCTTCCACTAAACTATGACCCCTCTGCAAAGTGTGACAACTGGCTCATCTGTTTACAACACAGGAATACATTTGTAAATTAAAGGATGTAGCCCTTCTCTGTCCCCCCATCCCCCTTTGCCAATATGCCGGTCAATGTCCCACAGATGAACAACAGATAAATGTGGAATATTTAGGCCTGTAACAGTACCAACACATCAATCAACTATTACTGATAAATAAAGTAAGACTTCCTGCTTGTGTTCCCAGTGAGAGGGCAGAGAGAGACATACTGCCTTTGGTATTAGAAGGAATACATACATAACCATCATGGCTGGTAGCTGCTAATAGCCCTATTATCTATGAATTTCTCCAATCCTGTTTTGTGACTGTCCAGGTATCATTCAGTAGCAAATTCTAAAGAATAACTATATACAATATAAATAAGCACCTTTTTGGACTGAAAGAACAGGGCATGCTTAGCCTTGAGAAAAGAAGACTGAGAGATATACTTTTCAAAGACTTGAAAGGTAGTCACACAAAGGAGGAGCAGGACCTGTTCTCCATCATCCCAGAGTGCAGGACATGTAATACTGGGGACAAGTTACAGGAAGCCAGATTTAGGCTGAATATCAGGAAGAACGTCTTAACTGTTAGACCAGTTGGACAACAGAACCTTTCCCTTGGGAGGGAGGGGTGAACTCTCCAGTGCTGGAGGCATTCAAAAGAAAAATGGACAACCATCTGTTAGATTTGATTTGATGTGGATTCCTGCGCTGAGCCGAGGTTGGGCTCAACGGCCTTTTAAGTCCTTTCCAACTGAATGACTCTCTGATACCTTTATCTGTCCCAAATCAACATGCAGCTTCAGCAGGGGACCTAGGGTTCCATTATTACAAGAAAGCAGAATGAGAGGCAGGATTTCTTTTCTCTATTCATTTTCTCTACACCATGCACAGTTACATACAACAACACAATCATTTGCTTCTTGTGTTGCATATTTATCTGCAAAGTTAATGTACTATAAGGAATACACAAGTGGGAGGTCAGAAAAATGTGGTTTAAAGGCCAAGAATGATCTGGATGGAGAAGGGGGGGGGAGGCAAAGTTTAGCAACTGTGGTATCTATGAACAGCAAGGCTCCTGTTTAATGAACAGCCTTCTTTTGCTCCCTCCCTAGAAAGCTTAATTCCTTTGTCTCCTGGATCAGGGAAGAGGATGCAACTGTCAAGCCCACTGGCAACAACTCACAGGATATGATCCCAACAACAGCCAACAGGAAATGCCATAAAGAGAGAAGGGAACAGGCAGGAAAGCTGCAGTGACTCTCAGAACCCAATGCAGAATGCAAGAATAGAAAGCAAACCACATTTATCCTAGCCTTTTCTAATTTACCTCTACAATTATTTTTGCATTATTCAGAAGGTAGAGAGGCCTTACTGCGGGAGGCAAACAGATTTGCAGGTTGCCTCTGACTGCCTCTTCCGACCCAAAAATATCACTACAAAAAGCTGCCCTGCCATCTCCTAATCCCTTGGTTCATGAGAATGCTCTGCACTATAAGCAACTGAATGCTCCTCCAGCTGCAGATTTATTTGGGATCTGTAACTCATTTGGGCAAAGTACTAAAGCATTAGATAGCAATCAGGTGTACCATGGTATGGAATGGTCATGGATGTGCATGTAAGCTAAGAGCCTGGTCACACAGGAGTTTATCCTGCTCTGTAGCCCCCGAGAGAAATGGTTGGAGTCACTCTAAAAAAATGTTGACTAAACAGCATTATTGTTAGAGCATTTCAACACACCCCTAATGGAAACCAATCCATCCTAGAATGGTCTAGGGTTGGAGGCTACTGTTTATCTGGAACCATTAGGATCAGTCCAAAGAAACACAGTTTTCTTGCAGTGAGATTCTCTCTAGATCACTTCAGTGTGGGGTTGGCGGGGGGGGTGTTCTCCCTACATATCTGTGGTGATATGTAGAGTGGGTGTGGTTTGGCTGTGACTGTGGATGGCACCTTCTGCCCTATTCCGAAGTGAAAAAAGGCACTTTGTTTAAAAAAAAAATTTAAATGTTCATAAAATACTTATCCACTGTTGTGCAGCAACACTTAAGCACTATGCCACTTGCCTAAAATTAATTTAAAAGGAGGAGAAAAGGAGAAACATGTTACCTATAACTAATGTTTTTACATATAACAGAGATTGGGTAAGAGGGCTTCTAGGTCACAAGGCAAATTTCCAGGCAGACAGAGGACAGTGTGGTATAGTGGCTATAGTACTGGACTAGAACTCAAATGTGTGTGTGCATGTACATCGATGCATGCACTAATGTGCCATCAATCTGACTTATGGCAACCCTTTCCAGGGTTTTCCAGGTAGAAAGCACTCAGGAGTGGTTTACCATTCCCTTCTTCTAGGGGCATCCTGGGACTGTGCAGCTTGCCCAAGGCCTCACAGGCTAGCTCTTCTGGGATTCACAGTGGAGAATTGAACGCCCAGCCTCTGGCTCCACGACCAGATACTTAACAGAGACTGGGGTCAAATCCTGACTTGGTCATAAAACACACGACATGTTACACTAATTGATTTTTCTCAGCCGGATCTACCTCCCTCAGGGCTGTTTTGAGGATAGCATGGCGAGGAGAAGAGCTAAAAACAGTGCCTCGAACTCGCCAGAAGGAAAGAAAGAATATATACTGTATGTAACAACAAAATAATCAAAGTGACATCTGTATTAGAAGTTAAATGATGCATGTGACTCTTTAGATTTTAATATATACTACGGCAGGGGGCAATGTTTGTTGGGAAAACATTCCTAGCTAATCAAGAAAGACAAAGGCTGACTTGTGTCCAAGATCACATGCAGTGATTTGAATAACTAATCCGAAGGACCCAGACTTTGACTGGTTAAGCACTCTGAACCAACAATGCCCCACCAGATCTGGCGATGGAAGATTGTTTCCAGTGACAAGTTCCTCAGAAAGACAGGACACCCTTTTCACAATGTCGGTGTACATCTCACCCAGCAGCAGACACAACCCTTCCCGTCCTTTGAGATGAGTCCAGCAACCAACACCAGGAGATAAGAGCCACAGGCTCTTCATAAAATACGGTATATAGAAAAGCACAAACTTGAAGTTATTTTTCTAACACCGAGATCAACTTTGTGTATGGCAGGTTCCCCCCCCCCCCTCTCTCACACACACACACCTTGCTCAGTCAGCAAGAAGCAAAGCAGCAGATGTTTGGGGCTGATGCCAAACTGCTCTTTTCCAGCAGCAGCAAACTGTATGACCACCATGCTTGTTTGTCCATGATTGTTTAAAAAAGAATACGCAATTAGGAGCATAAGCTCTTGCCATCCCTACAGCTGGAAACACGGAAGATTTTTGCAAGCGATTAAGATCACCACAAGCCAAGAAGCAGCTAGTTAAAATTAAAGGAGTATGCAAGTAAGATTTACAGAGAGTTCCTGATAGAGAACACAAAAAGACTACTTGGTCTAATAAGGTAGTGCCCAAATGTGCACAGGAATAGACTTGTGTGTGTGTGTGTGTGTGTGCGTGTGTGTGTGTGTCTGTGTCTGTGTGTCTGTGTGTGTGTGCATGTGCTTAACTAAAGATCTATGGCAGTGGTCTCCAACCTTGGGCCTCCAGATGTTCTTGGACTTCAGTTCCCAGAAATCCTGGCCAACAGAGGTGGTGGTGAAGGCTTCTGGGAGTTGTAGTCCAAGAACATCTGGAGGCCCACAGTTGGGGAACACTGATCTAAGGCATGAATACTGACCTAGACTGAATTCTATTCCAATTAGGTATAGTTGGTATAGTTCACTGGATTGAAGCGCCTAGTTGCAAAGCCAGAGCCAGGAGTCTGAATGCCCACTTTGCTTCCCAAAGGAGGGTCTAGAAAAGATCACTCAACATGTATGTGTTTGATGGGGTTACATACATATCTTGCTACTTGTTCATGCTTGGCAAGCCAGAAGGTCACAGACTGCCACTAGAAGAAGGGACTGGTAAACTATTTTTGAGCACTTTACATCTACATCACTTTCAACATGGAGAGAGAGCTTGCTCTACGATTCAGACTACAACCCATGCTGCCTTTAATGTGTGTATATCTGAGTCTGCAGAGGCAGATTATTAAACAACATGGAGTTTTCCGTAGATTTTTTTTTAATGTGGATCCCAGGAAATAATTTCTTTATCTATTGATTATAATATCTGATGGAACCCCAGATGAGGGACTGAAAATATGTTCCTGGCTTCAGCACTAGTTCAAAAACTAAGCTGCTGTGCTACCCGGAAAATATCCTATGCGATATGTTTAAAGCACAGTTTTGTAGTTTTCCTGTACAAGGAAGAATGACAATTATGTTGCTTCTTTTTCTGTGTGGTTGTTTTAACAGTGTTGTAGTTAAAACTGCTTTGGTTCCTAAATTATGGTGTGCCCCTTCCCAAAAGACAGAGAGATAAAAAAAGTACTGTAATTAAACAGCACATTTACAGTGAGAACAAGAATGGCAATTTTGGTTCAGTTAGATAAGAAAGGGAACACAGTTGCAAGTCAGTGTGCTGTTTCCAAATCTACTAAAATATCCTTGGGCAAGTCACTTAACATTTCTAGAAAATAAAAGGAAATTGCAACTGCAACCCAGAGGGCAGAGCAAAACAGTAATAAAAAGGCCAGGTTCTTGCATCAGCATGCCAAGCAGAGAATTCAAAGGGACTCCTCTGGTTTATAAGCTCTTAGCGATTCACAAAATTCTATTTTCACAGAATGCAAGTTTTCTCCTAACTTACTCTCCCATACACAAAACTAGAATTCTTAATCCAATTTTGCCAATAGATCATCTGTTGATACCACAAGATCTCTTTCAGCACATAGAAGATAAACCAGCCTCTATAAAGAATAATACGTAATATAGGATTACACCTGGATAAAAATAAAGTCAACTGAACAGTTTTCAGTATTTTGCACTGGCAGAGTTTTCATAAGTGGATTGCCTTTTAAGGCCATCATATTAAGCTATTCTGTTCCATGCTGGAGCGATGCAGGGTAACTAACTTCTTCCCAAAACGTTCACCTCTTCTGCACAGAAATAAATCCCCTCGTCTTAACTTGCAAAAGCCACACATACAGCTGATTGACTGACACTGGGTAGACGTTGGATTGTGCAGTCTGGAATTTGGCACTCTAAGTACTCTGATGTCACCAGCACTTATCCTGTTTTGTTACAAGTAATTATACTGGCATCTGCATAAATGACACCAAGCTCTTGCACCTAGTAGCAATAGCACCTCTCTCTTTTTACTAAACTTATGTCCAAGTAATGAGAAATTAAAGGGCCGTGCAACCACCTTTTATTGATAGGTTCTGAAAAGACAAGCCAATGCTTCTAGAGCACATGGTTTTGATTTGCAAATGTTACTCCAGAGTTTGGAGATGACAATCTTTTTTGGATTATACATTTCAAAATCCTCCCAGCTAGCTACGCTGGCTGATGGCTTCTGGGAACTGTAGCCCCCCCAAAAAATAATATCTGCAAGCTCTGGTGCTGACCGGTGTAATCCTAGCTGACTGAAAAGGATTGGCACAAATCCTGATTATAGGTAGATTTCTGCAGCAAGTGAAAGTTTCCAATACATGTGTTCCACATGTACTGAACAACAATTCATTTCCAAACATTCCCTGCATTCCAGTCTATTCAGTAGTACAGAACGCAGAAAAGGCTTACACTGGCTGCAAATCTTTGGCATCAATTTTGACCAAGAAATATCAAGTTACCAGCAATGCATCAGAGGTAGATGAGCACAGTAAGAGCAATGGATCCATCCACCTCAGAGAATTGGCAACTGCCAGTCCAGGAACTGAAATGAAGCTGGGGGTGGGGCTTCTCTAGCCCATGTGCCTCAGTGATCAGAGGCGCAAGGCTATTTCAAGCCAGAGAAGCTGTTGTATGAAACTGAGCTGTGCTTTATGGCCCAGGAAGCTATTACAGAGGGAATCTATAGCAAACTGAGCTGCACTCTATAAGCCTAACATTGTTAGATTAAGGCTTCTTATACCTGAGTAGAATCCACAAAATTGAAATATTCTTTATGGAAATGTGAGAAAGAAGTTGGTACATACTTTCATATGTGGTGGGAATATGAAAAGGTACAAAGATTTTGGAAACAAAATTTCAAAGAAATAAGTTGTATGTGTGATAAAGATATAGAATGTAAGGCTGAGATTGCTCTGTTATCGATATATGAGAACGTGGATTATGACAAAATGACTAAAGAACTGATAACTAATCTAATAACAGCAGCAAGACTGATTATCGCTAGGCAATGGAAATTAAAGACTGAATTACAAATTGAAGAATGGTATAACGAAATATGGAATATAGCATTAAATGATAAATTAACTTGTAATTTAAAGATGAAGAAAGGAGAGTTGAAAAAGAACAATGTTTATGTAATATGGGGCAAATTTTTGGAATATGTGTTAATAAGGGGGAAAGGGAAAGCTCCAAATCAAGAATCTATGCAGTTCTGGAGAAGAGGACAATAGAAGAAGAAGAAGGAGGAAGAAAAAGAAGAATATGGCAAGAGGTCCCATATATGGTGGTGGGGAGCACTGTTATTGTATTTGAGTTTATATGTTCTATGTATATGATTTGTTTTTGTTATAGTTAATAAAAATATATATATAATGAAATATTCTTTATGATCATTCAGAAGGAAATGTCCCAGTTGGGAAGACGTGAATGTGACCCACTTTGTTTTATCCTTAGCCTCCTGCGTTGCTGAAAGGTGGGCTCCAAGACCCTCCCCCTCAAATTGAAATTCAGATGTCCCTAGTTTTGTTGCATGTATTGTGTCCAATGTTAGGAAGAAAATGGGATGCAAAACTTTGTTCATCTCACTCTTACACATGAAGAAAAACAACATGCTTCTTCCTGATGGTGTCGGTAGCAAAATAACAGTTCTCACATTGTTAAGAACAATGCTTTGTGTGAAAATTGCTCAAACTGCACAAATTGCCCAAAGTTTAAGATTTATGTTGCCTTATTCAAGAAGTCAACACCCTGGATAGGTTGTTTGTATCTTCCTTTAGGATCAGCTACTCTTCAGTGCTTGCTCTGCGCATGTCTGTTTGTGCATGCTTTGGTTCTTAGCTAAGGGATATTAGAGGCATTTTGCACAAATTGCACAGGAGGAAAAAGAAGAGCACCTAGTCTCACTTTCAGCTAGAGAAGAGGAATCTTGTATTGGAACAGCTTAAGTCAACAATGAGAAATAGCAAATATTCTTTTCTGTTCCTATACCTCATCTTTGTGATGTTATCCCGAGTGAAAACTAAGTGGCATCAATCAACCTCACTCTCTTTTTTGGCACCAAATCAAAATGTACTTTTTGGCCCAGGATCTTAAAACATTAAATGAATTTTGAACTGACTTGCTCTGTTTGCCAGTTCAATTGATTTTTTTAAAAAATTCTTAGTTGTAACTATATTGTTATTATATGGTATTTGTCTTTATACAGTTACCTAATGGCCTTACAATACTAGCTGGAGGAACAAAGGTTGATAAAAACTGTCAAATACTGTAATATGAATGAAACATGTCCCATCAAACACAGTGCATTTTTAAGAATGAGTGTTTCAATGAAAATCTCTATGAGGTGTAAACATTACCAACAGAAAATTCCCTCTTTTTTCCTAGTTTCAAATAAAAGGATTTGTGTCTTTCACGCGAGCATCCAATATTTAGCAATATTTAGTAGTACAACTCATGAGTATTAGAACCATTTATCAAGATGGGAAATCAGGACATGCAAAGTACCAACATAAAACTATGGCAGTGTTTCACCACTGTTTCTTCTCTTAGTAGCGAGAAATACAGCTAATTATTAAAGCGTGTGGACACCACACTACCTCCACTCCCCTCAATGACAATTCAAAGAGGGGGGAGAAAAAAAACAGGATTCTAGCTTGCACAAAGAGCCTACACAGTTTCTAAGTGGCTTTCTGTTTAAAAAAGCAATAATAGAGTCGGCAAGACAAACATGCTGCCTCTTATTGTATATGCTTACCATGATAGTAAAGACTGAATAGGGCCCTGAACTGTGTTTTTTTAAGGGGGTGTCTCTAAACAGCAGTTCCTCATCTGTCTCTCGCCATCTCTATTTGAGATTCTTGCAGGTCACTGAATATAAAAGGAAAATACCTAACCCATGTCCTATTGTCCTCAGACACAACACATTGTAGGCTATAAGCATAAGATTACTGAATGAAGAAAGTAAGGCACACAGTTATGTTTGGGAGAATACACTAGTAAAGGACTCCTGTTTCAACTTCAGATGGTACATTATACATGGGGAAAATCTCAGATGTTCTACGATGAAGCTTTCAAAAAGCTTCACCCCATTTTTGCTTCCTTTCATGATTCTGTCACCTATCCTATACATCAGTCTTCTCCAACCTGCCCCCCCTCCAGCAGATGTGCCATATCCATAGAGAGTACAACAAATCTACCCTGGCTCTGTACGATGCAAGCTGTAATCAAACATTTGGAAAGTACCAATCTGGAGAAGGCTGTTACATAATGATTCAGAATCTATTATGCACGCATGGACCCTTGCATAGCAAAAACAGCATTGCTTGCACACAAGGGACATATCAGTAGGAATGTGGGTAAGGCAGTAAAGCAGTGAACACGTGCAGGGATTAGAGAACGCCAACTGATTGCAAAGGGTGGCAAAACAAAGGCAGTTTCTTGGGAGACAGAAGGACTAGCACCCCGAACAGAACACACAAAGCAGCAACACGACATTCAAAAGCCCTGTTTAAGGGCAATCCAACATCTAAGACCCATGCAGTCAACAGAGGATAGAGCCCTCAGCACAAGTTAAAGAGAAGAGAGACAGACAACTGTCTCAAATCACTACCATCAAATAATACCAGTTCAAAGTGTGGTCACTTTGGTAAGCTAAAAAACAAACAAACCCAAATCCATTCACATCACAGCCAACAGATTTATTCTGTTTATATCCAAGACATGGTTGGTTGGGAAAACTGCAAATTTAAATTTAGGACGTAAATGAAAGGGTTCTTTATGTTGGTTTCCTTAAGTCCAATTAGTGGATACAGGCAGGATTGGTGCTTCCTTTTTGTTGTAAATTGCCAGCAAGAGAGCCCCCCCCCCCCAAGGGTATCTCAAAACCAGAAGGGCTTTGAAGATCTTGAGCATAAGCCATCTTGTCAGTCTTATTACTACGGGCACTAGAATAGAGAAGATTCAACATTCAGTCCATGGACTTCGTCTCCCTTATTAAGCTCCTCCCCTCACTATCTTCAATTGTAGATAGCAAAGATGTCCTTCTTGGTTTTACTGCTTCTCCCTTTTCCCCACATGAGGAAGATGGAAGAGGAGTGAAGTTCAATGTGATCTCAGCTAGCATTGGAAAGCACCAGTTGGAATGACTTTGTCCTTCTTCTTCCTTCTCTATGTGGAGGAACAAGACTGTTTTCTGATTTACTACTTCTCATCAAAAGACCTGACAGAACATTTGGTATCTTGCAACACAGGCAAGTTGAAAGGATACTACACCTTCTAGTTAATGGGAAAATCTGGTACTTCCTTTTCACTATCCTCCAAAACACCAATAACTTACTCATGTGTCAATGTATCTCCTGGAACATCAGTTGCTCAGGGTGATCTCCTGCAACCATGGTCATCATGGATGGAAAAGCATTCAAACAGCTCCTTATTTTCATTTATAAATATTACTCCCCATTTCACAGATCAATATCTGGAATGTCCAGAAGACATTTTCTGTTTCCATTTTGTCACTGTCAAGATTAAAGTTGTGTAGTTCTTCTATAGTCATGATTTTTGTCTTCCAAATGTTCAACTGCAGTCCTGCTTTGGCACTTTCTTCTTTAATGCTGACTGAAAGTCATTGCTCCCTGTATCACTAGTTAAAAGGAGCAAATAGCAAGTGGTGCAAAAATCCTCTTACCTGAGACTCTGGTGAGCCAAAGCTAATCAAGACAGACAATCCTGAACAAGTTACTTGACCTAACAGTACAGAAAGCTGCCTTATATATGTTTCTTACATCCTGGTGTGTATTTTTAAAAGGACAGAATCTAAAGCGTTCCATAAAAGTGTTAGAGGAAAAGTAGGGAGCATCTGACCCTCCAAGTATTGCTAGCCTACCATTTCTACTAGTTTTCATCAACACAGATGATGCAGAGCAATGATGGGATCTACAGTCTAGCAGTATCAATAGTTAGGTCTCAGGCTGTGGAGCCAGAGGCTAGGAGTTCAATTCTCCACTATGCTTCTTTGACAGGGGGTGGAACTGATGATCCATGGGGACCCTTCTAGCCCTGCCATTCAAAGATTATTATTATAATATTCCCCATGCTTGGGTAGGAGCACGTTTTGCAAAGCTTCTTCCTCTGATCTTTTGCCTTTAACTAATCTGCACGACTGGGAAAAAATGAATTTAAAACCAATAATCAGCTGTCACAAAAACGGTTTGCACAGTGCCATTTGCCATGCTGTTCTTCTATATCCGACCTTATTACAATGCTGCACGAACAGCAAACTAATTCTTTTCTTTTCCATGAATCTATAGCCCCGCTTAATATTATCTGAAGACAGGCAGAAAACAAAGGAGGCAACAAGAAGTCACTCTTTATTTTGGAGTTGTATGACAAGGGTTCAAGTACTAAAATGACAAGGTCATTAGTACCCCAGCAAAGAACTAGGGGTGAGGATAATAGTGCAAAGATGAGCACTAAGGCATTATGGTACAGGCAGTTTTATTTTCAGCTCCTTTTCCTAACATCCCTAGATTATAATTTCCCTTTTCAACAGCTGCCATGCACTGGGTCAACTTTTTTTTCCAGAATTTTCATCTAGTAAAAGAGAAAGCTATCCTCTCACTTGGAAATATGATTCATCCAATTAGTCATGGAGATGCAAATTGACGCCTTAAGGGAAGTACGTATTTCTTATGGAACAGCAGGTGGAAGCTTGTAGAAGTGATACAGAAAGTGTGTGTGTGCGTGTGTGTAAAAGATATGTCGGGTTCTTTCTCCTCTATTATCACTATCCTCCATACCAATCTCAGTGCTCTCTCTCTTTACACACACACACACACATATGTCCATATGTGTATCTTGCCCCCCCACACACACACACCTTTTCTTCTTCTGTTGAGCTTGTCTGAAGGGAGCAAAACCACAAATTTTCTACAAAGCTACATACACTGTACTTTCATTTAGGACCTCGTTTGACTTTCTATGATCACTGGAAGTACCCTAGAAGATATTAGTTTTGGTTTGTCTGTTGTCTTAATAAGTACATTGACAGACGGGTGTGATTTGTGGATTCTCAAGAGGCAAATAGTTTGCATGCACCAAAGGAATAAATGCTCTAAGAACAAAACCATACTGTCTGCTTCCATTCTTGTTCTGAAAGTTTGCAAGTGCTTGTTAATCCTTTAGATTAAAAAGCTCAAGTGTTCCAAGGTACTTCATTTGCTCCAGTTCTCTGGTTTCCAACATTTGTCTGACACAACACTCAACAGATTCCTTCGTAAATGTTAACAGCTGGGACTGACTGCCGGGTGGAGTTAGTGGGGCAAATACATTCTGCTCTGAAATATACTGGGCTGGCTGCATTAGTTTTAAATTACAGTAATTTAAAATATGAACCTGACTTTTTTATAAATGCAGAGTATAATGCAAGTCCTTGCATTCTGAAACACTACAGATGTTTTTGGCTACAACTTCCACATGCCTTGGCTGAGGAGGTCTTATAGGAGTTGTTGTCCTGAACCAGAGCGGAGTAAGATTTAATTTACCGTATTTTTCGCACCATAAGACACACTTTCCCCCCACAAAACAGGGGGGTGGAAAGTCTGTGTGTCTTATGGAGCGAAGAAAACAGATTATATTTTCCTGTTTCCTTCTCCTAAAAATTGGTGCGTCTTATGGAAAGGTGTGTCTTATGGAGCGAAAAATACGGTATATATTTAGGGATCCAGTTAGATCTGATTTAGTACTTTATGCTTTATGTAATTTAGTGGTCATCTTTCTTCAAGATAAATTGCAAAACTACTACCTTCTAAACCCAAGAGTAATTATTTCAACTGTTGCTTTGTGTCTACTGTGGAGAACAGAAGGAATCAGAACATGGTAAGTACTGGCAAATTCACAGGCCCACTGTTTTATACTCTGGGCATAATGGGTTGATATAACTACAGCAAACATGACCTCACAGGCCAACTAAGGATAGTTAACAACCGTAGTGTTTCTCCATCTTTCTGAATTATGCAGAATCTATACATGTTTAATCTCCTCCACAATTATGAAAGATGCAGCAATCTGATCAGCTTTTGCATCTCGCCTCTCCAAAGACAATCTTCATTTTACACAGAGGATCTGTCAAATCTTTCGGCAACCTGGTACCCTCCAGGATACCTAGTGATGATGTAAGATTGCAGTTCAACACATTCAGAGGACACCTAGCCAGGAAACGGTGAACTAAGCCTTCCACATATTCACCTAATGTGTGTGCTGTAATAGGTGTAGGAGTTGACAGATATGGGTGTTCCCAAGGCAACTGCGTTCTGGAAAGAGCCATCAAGAAGGTCTATGTCAACGGAACCCATTGAAACAGTGGGAACTTGGCAATTCAACACTGAATGCATATTTGTTTATCTGAGAACTTTTTACTGACAAAAATATATGTTTTTACAGTATTTATATTTCTCTTCTTCTGCCACATGGTCAAGCTTTAAAGCACCTTGTGATCAGGAGCTCTTGTTGGTTATAGATTTAATATCTGATCACAGGTAAACATGTGTCAGTTAATAATTTACCAATCTCTTCTGGCACATAATTTCTATGAAGCAGACAGATAAGGTGCCATTTTCACAAACAAGAAGCACAGGTGGAGAGCACAGAATGTGTACAACAACAATACAATCTGTGTCCTCCACCTAGGCCATAGTTAGACAACATCCATGGATTACATGTGCTTCTGGGCCACATCTCCCTGGTCAGTTTTTACATTCCAAATGCACCCACCAATGAATTTCAGGAGCATTATTAGCATTTGCAAGTGGCTGTACTCAACAGTAAAACAAGAGGAGCTGTTCCTTTACATTAGCACTTTGAAGCATTAGGGGGTTTGTAAACACTTTTTAAAAATAGTACGTACTCTCCATGCACTTTGTTTTCAAGACAGACACTCTCTATTCTCTTGCTGACCCACCACAAAAATTCAGTGGGAACAGCAGTGGCAATATGTAATTTGACTTTTAAAAAAACAAAGTATACAAAGACCATGTACTTTGGTTGTTTGCAGAAGGCTACCGAAAACATGAATCCTTTTTAAAAATAATGTATGTATGTATGTATGTATGTATGTATGTATGTATGTATGTATGTATGTATGTATGTATGTATGTATGTATGTATGTATGTATGTATGTATGTATGTATGTATGTATGTATGTTTATTTGTTTGTTTGTTTGTTTGTTTGTTTGTTTGTTTGTTTATTTGATTTATATCCCGCCCATCTGGTATATCATACCACACTCATTGTTTTAAGGCTAACTGGCCTTTCCTCCTCCACCCACCATTATTTGTCTGTGTGATTGTAGATGTCTCCTCCTTAAATTGGCCTGAGAGGGCCAGTACTACCTACCTACCCACAGATTTTTCCCAATCCAGACCTCTGAATGTTCCACTGATTTAAATATGCTTACACTAGTTGTGATTCTGTAGGCTAAAGCAGTGGTTCTTAACCTTTTTGAAAGAAACGCCCCCTTGAGCCATTGAGGAAGTTATCATCGCCCCCCTCTTATTTATTTATTTATTTATTTATTTATTTATTTATTTATTTATTTATTTATTTATTTATTTATTTATTTATTTATTTATTTATTTAAAACACCTAAATCCAATGACCCCTGAAAACAAAATTCAATTCCAAGAAAATGAAATGCCCCCAAAAAAGTAACATTTAATGATTTAGTTGCAAGTGAATTTTAAGACGCAAAAGAAATATAAAAAGGGCATAAAAACAAATGCAGGAACTAAAAATTTCAAGACAAAAAGTCTGAAACTAAATTAAAATTGGAGGAAAATATATATTCATGCACACTGTAAAAAGGCTGCAGCCATCTTCACAGGTTTGGCTTGCTCCATCGCCCCCCTACCGCCCCCTTCTGCTCCAGTGCCCCCACGCTGCCCCTTTTCGTTCTACCACCCCCCTGAAAAATGAAATCGCCCACTGGGGGGCATTATCGCCCAGGTTAAGAACCACTGGGCTAAAGCAAGTCACAAATATAGGGGGGAATTGAACCAATGAAATTCATAGAAAAGTTGACTCATCAAATCCCCACTAATTCAATGGGCCTATCCTAGTGTGACTTACTATGCTAAGCAACATTATTTCAGCCACTGCCTCTTCTTTTCTTTGGATGAGAAATTCTGACTTGCATTTCAGCACTGACAGCTCTCTAAAACTGGCAGCAGAATAACAATACAGAGGACATGATCTGGAGTCCCCACAAGCATAATGCAAACCACTGTTCTGTGACTTCAACAAACAAGATGCATTCATACATCATAAGCCATGGTTTGTCTTAATCCTGATTTGTTGCTTAAACTATGATTAAAACAAAATACAACCAAACAAACAGAAGCCAGTTTGGAGTTTGTTTCTGGTTTGATTTCTCTTGTTCCCTTTTTGTCAGCTCATTTCAGATAGGGATACAAGTTAGAGACAAGCCACAGCTGCATGTTCTGCTATCACACCAAGCAATCACCAGGAAAAAAACGTCATAAGTCAACTACAAAACACATGTTCAGTTTGTGACTTGTTAACAAATGACAGCTTGTTAATAGAAGCAAGCTTGCTCACCACAATAAGTTAGATTTCCACCATGGCTTACTGTGATGCACAAGTACTGTCACCCTTTGAGTTGGTGCAACTGTCACTAAGAGACTTGAGTTCTGTACAAAGACATTTTTAATATTACCTCAATCCAGAAGATGGCCCTAGACAAGTTACTCTACTCTAAACCACTGTCCCCCCATTTGCCATATGGGGATAATACTGTCATCACTCAGAATTAACTCACTTTAACATGCTTAATTCAAATCCAGCCAATATGATTGTGCAGACTGTGAGTAAAACTAGGCTTTGAATTCCAGTCTTGGCTATTAACCCAGTGGGCAATTTTGAATAAATCATTCTGTCACACTGGAGAAATGGAATTACTGGTTCCCCTTTCCAAGATTTATATAAAAATATTTCAGATGCTTACAAAGGTCTTATAATGTTTAAGTGATCCATCAACAGGAATAGTATTCACGGCAAGTGCTATTTTACTTTGAGTACGACTTTTATGTTGCCCACTAGTTAAACACAAATCTCCATTTTCTGAGAGATTACAAAATGCCCCATTTTATATGCCAAATGTTATTTTTTTTTCCATAAACACAGAAGAAAGCATTTCAAGCAACACCTTCATGAATAGAGATGGGGGTATTCAGATAAGAATACCACCGCACAGGTGGACCAGCCCCCTGTTGCCGCAGGCTCCATACTCCCTTCCTACTGCTCCGGAGCAAGCAATTCCTGGCAGAAGGCCAAGTCTCGTTGCAAGGTCAAAGAGTGGCTTGCAGACCATGAGCTCCAGAGCGAAAGGAAGGGAGTGCGGAGCCCATGGCAACAGTGGAAGGTGAATGGACCGTCCGGCCCCAGGGGACTGGACACTCATGTCGACCTGTATGGGGCTATTCGTATATGAATACAAATACCCCCAATCTCTACTCATGAATGATGACATTCCTCTTTTAGCTAATATCATCTACCAGTCACCTAAAATGACACTCCTTATCCTATTTTCCCAGGACCCTAACGTGAAATTCCCGTGTCTTAAACATTTGGATAATTTTTGGAACTTCTCTCTCTCTCTCTCTCTCTCTCTCTCTCTCTCTCTTTCTTTTTGCTATCCCAAATTCTTTAGCATCTACCCTAATGAAGAATTCTAGATAATTCAAAACCTTACATATTTTGCAAACTTTGTTAATCCTAACAAAGGCATTGCCTGCCTGTGGATTTTGAATTGTGTTTTATTTTTCTGGAAGATGGGCAATTATTATATTTATGTTTAAAAACAAAGACTTCATGCTCCTTAATACAAACAGGTAAATAATGTGGTCCTAGTGGAATTCTTTGAGAAGGCTGGATAGCTCAGTCGTTAGGTATCTATCTGGCTGCGGAACCAGACGTTGGGAATTCAATTTCCCACTATTTATCCTGGCAGTAGAATCAGCCTGTGTGGCCTCGAAGAAAGGAATGGCAAACTACTTCTGAGTATTCTCTACCTGGAAAACCCTGAAAGGTTGCCATAAGTCAGAACTCACTTGATGGCACATTAATATTATTTAGACTATTTGGATTTTAGAGAGACTATTTTAGAATTCCTACTAGACTGTGGGTTTTTCAAAAAGACATATCCTAAGTTTTCAAAACAATCCTCTGTTCTCCTTCCAGGAACACTTTCCAGGTAGAGATTTGTGGATATTAAACATAAATCCATAGACAACATTCCCTTCCAAATTATACTAATCCTAGCAACAACATGTTATCAGGTGACTTAAGGATGGTCAGATTGTCTTAAAAAAATCAAAACCAAAAAACCAAGACAATGCAAGAAAATCAATTTTGTTTGCTTGTCTCTAGATGACTCCTTGGAAAAGACCTTGATGTTAGGAAAGTGTGAAGGCAAGAGGAGAAGGGGACGACAGAGGATGAGATGGTTGGACAGTGTCATCGAAGCAACCAACATGAACTTGACACAACTACAGGAGGCAGTGGAAGATAGGAGGGCCTGGTGTGCTCTGGTCCATGGGGTCACGAAGAGTCGGACACGACTAAACGACTAAACAACAACGAGAAGTGTTACTGAAAACAATGGAAAAAACTTTCGGAAGCCAAATGAAGTAGGCAGCACTGTCCTGAAGCTGCAGAAATAGCAGCAGATCTGCCCACAGCCATGTTAGGCTGCAGAGGAAAATTCAACTGATATGCAAACACCAAAGCGTCCTTTAATTATTGTTCAATTTCATTAAGTGCCAAAACAGTCCCCGCGGAAGATGTGTTATCTTCCTCTTATGCACTCCTCAGCATTTAAGCATGCTGTTGTCCCACTACAAATAAAAGTAAAAATCAATGCACATACCAGAACCTAAAGGTGACTAAAGCATATATGAGGAGGTGCAGAAGGGCACAACAAATTTTGCATGCAGCAGAAAAGCCCCATGTTCAGTTTCTGGAAGCTCCACAACAGGCTGTTGACAATCTTGGAGGGCTCCTGCTGGCCACTGTCTAGACAATATTGATCTAACAGGATCAGTACAAGGCAGCTTGCTATGTTCTTAAGGCAATGGTCAACATAGATAAGAACCAGCTCATACAACCCAAGGGATTTCACCTGTTATGCAGAGGCAATCTCAGTTGCATCTTATCATAGCTCCAGAGCTACCTTCCAGAGCCTGAGAAAGGGTCGCTTCCAATTCCATTGGCCAAGGAAACTTCTCCAAGGTCTAATGGACTCGAGTTAAGAATTGGGCTCCATAATGTTAGCTCCACTTTTCTGATTTCAGTCAACTTAAAGCTAACAATCAGGCCAAAAAGCAGGTGTCGGGAGAGAAGTTTTCCCCTGCTTTACTAAAATCAGGCTAAGAATTGTTGGGAGTTTTATTTGCAACCTTGCTTGCTGTCTGTAGCTTGTTTGACAAGGGACTTTTCTGGGCTGGAGTGTTTATCTATCCAGCACTAACCAATTGTTCCTTCCAGCCTTTGATTTCAAAGAGAGCTCTGCCTCTTTGCTGAGTGGTGTGAGACAGAAGGCGAGAGGGATACCCTGAGGAGCCATCCCTCCTCCACAACGAGGATGAGGAGGCAAGACCCCAGCCAGCACCAGAACCTACGAGGACAGTGATAGAGGAACTGAGTGAAAGAATGCAGAAAACAACGATGGAGGAGGTCCAGGAGGAAAAGGCAGGAAAGGAGAGGAAAAAGAGGGTGGAGCTTGAGGCAGGAATAGGGGAGGTAAAAAGGAAGGAAGGGCAGTTGCTGCAAGGCTGGGAACAGGTGTGGATGGAGGATCCCTGGACTGGATCATGGGAGAGGCTAAGAGTGCCTAAGAAGGAGGCTGATTATAGAAGAGGAGAGATTCCACCCAGACCCTCTTATTGGGGAGAAGGTGAGGCAAGAGAGTGGAGAAGGAGACTAAGAGAGAAAGGAAAGAAAGACTAGAATGGAGAATAAGAGAGATGAGGAGGAAGAGTTTCAGGGAGGACCCTGGGAGAATCAAGTCCCTGAGAAGCGAACCTTGTGGGATGACAACCGGGATGACAAGACCCGTGCCCCTGTGGGAAGGTTCGATGGGGCAGACCATAACAGACTGGGTTCCTTCGGATTTGCCGGGACCATGGAACGCTAGTTTTGGAAATCCATTCATGTTCGAAAACTGGAAACCCCTTTGGGACCCGTTGGCAGAAGGAGACAAATTTAAAGGTCATGTTATGGACACTTGTTTAATGTTAAATATACCAATAAATCTTTCACCCGTTTTGAAGTAAGTCGAACATGGAGTTTCTTTGAGTCGAACATGGGGTCCAAACACGAACCCTCACAAGTGGCAATTCTTTTTTGTGTTGTTGATCTGTTTGATTGGTTGCTAGTATGCATATAGTAAAGAAAGCTGCATGAACAAATCTGTAATTTGAAGCAACTGCAATTTTTTTTTAAAAAAAATTCCTTTCCTATAAATGTCTCAGAGTGAGCTATTAAGTGCCAGTAAATAAGAAAGGGATGGACTCTAGGGAACTTGTAGCTATTCTCTTCTGTGGGTCTCTGTACTTCTGCTGCATAGCAACTGGGAATTTTACCAGAAATTCAAAACTCTGCAACAAGAATCAAGCCTCATAATGCTTTTTTGTTCATGTGATTTATACATCTACTCCACTCAGAGTGAAAGCCTACTTCTTTACAGTTTCCTTTACAAACAGGTATCAGAGTCTTCTCTTTCACTTATACAGACACTCATACACACACACTTGTGCACGTACATACCCATCGGCCCATGGCAAAAGGTTAAGTAGTTGGACTCCTATTGCATGCATGCTCTGAAAGTAAGTCCCAGATCTAAGAAGGTTCAAGCCTGATGCTTTGGAGCACCCTAATTGAGCAGGAAGCAGCTACAGCCTGCCGTTAACACCAAAGCATGCTGTAAGACCAAAATTCTTCACCCACACAGAAGTGTAGACCTGGAGACTTGGGGAAGTGCTAGGGAGATGCTGAAGCAGAGATATTAGATAAAAACTAAAAGTCCCACAAAAGGAAGGCAGAGAATCAAAGGTGGCTGAACAGAAGTTACTTGCTCAGAGTCTACTAGAAGGCAAACAGTTGGGCTTTACATTTCTGCTTTAAACCTGCCAAAATCAGCACTTGGTTTTGGTTTTAAAAGAAAAGATTAACATTTAGGACCATTCCTTGCATTACATAGCAATGAATCTGAGTCTGCCACAGAGCATACATACAATAAAGAGCTGCAAGTGACAATGGCTCTCAAGTGACTTTACTTTGTTTATGAATACAACACTGCTAAACAAACAATACAGGGCACTTATGAGTGAAAGTTATGTTTTAATATGTACAGGCATATTAAACCATGTCACTTTCAAGTCCAAACTATGCAATGGGGTGCTGGATTTACCTTTCCCAAAATGATTCCTGTCTTCAGATACACATTTTCTGGACACGCTTCTGCTTTCAAGCAGTGTTCTGTTGTTTCCAGGTCGGTTCGCACTACTGCCAAAACAGAACTGGCTTGTTTGGAGCCAGGAATACAATAAGACAACACCCTCCATTAATCTCACTTCTGGCAAGATGGATGACTTCAATACGCGCTACCGCCCCACCACTGCACCTCCAGTAGAAACAAGATGGGATTACTTCTACATTCAGTATTTTCCAACCAAACCACCACCTACCCTTAATACTGTACTGCCATTTATTTTAATAAAAGTATCTACTTACTTACCTACCTATCTAAAGACAGGCAGACAAGAGGGAAAAGGTACCTACAGGTAAGCACGTATCATATAAACACAACTTAGTTATAGTCTAATTACACTAATGTGTAGTTTTTCCAATATTGAAAACAATCTACATTATTTTGCCATGTATTCAATGAGCAGAAACGCACACATACAAAGTCACATGTCATGTTTATACACACACCAAAGCCAACCATTCAACATTAATACCAGCTTACACTGTTCGGTTCTTTCAGACTTTTTTAAAATTACAAATATAGAATTGTAGGACATAAAGCTGCCTAATTCACTTCAAACAGGAATCCAACATTTATTTACCAAAGCTAAGATTTTTTGGAAATTTGTCTCACAACTGTTTAAGCAGAGTTTTTTTAAAAGAAAAAATTACATTAAAATCAGAGTATATTTATTCCATTTCAAGGTTATTGGTTCAAGATAAATTGTATTCTGCAAATAACCTTTTTTGAACTTCAAACAGAACACTGATCCTCATGGTTCATTTCATTTGTAATAGAGGTTCCCAAACGCTGAATCCGGAATATTTTTGGACTACAGCTCCCAGAAGTTCTGACCACTGTCTATGCCAGCAAGGGCTACTGGGGCCTTGTTCCACTACAAGATGGACTACAATTACCATTAGCCCAGCTAAAATGATCACTGATGAGAAGTCACGGGAGTTGAAGGTGAAAGCAAACAAACACCTGGAGTTCACAACATTGGGAAGTTAGATGTAAAGGAGGAATATAGAGTTGAAACATTGGAAGTCACAAAACAAAGACCTTCAAGGAAGGCAGTGCTACCTACTAATAAGGCACCTTTAATGTAAAAAATAAAGATCAAAAGGCCTCAAATACAATCCAAAGCAAACCTCCATCGCATAACAGCCTCCCTCCCACAATTTAACACTTATTACCAGAGTAAACCTCCCACATGGAACAAAGGCCAACAGATGACATTGTTCATGAGTATTTATGCAGAGATAACAACAATTCAAACCAGACAGCAAGACTCTCCTCTGGCTAGTGTATTCAACATGTACAACAAGCTAGCTATTTTCATTAATCCACAACCTGCTTCAGTAAATGCATTAGTGAATTCAATTAGAAAACTCCATACCACCCACCTGGGAAGAAAACATAATTTATTCTAAGTCGGAAGATGATCCTATTACTCATTTACATATAGATATTTCTCAGTAGCCTATTAAAAATACTTTAAGCTGTATAAATTTACAATTGCTTAAAAGATCAAAGCAGGCTCTCAGTCCTGAGAAGCACACTGAATTCCTGTGTACTGATCTGTCACAAAAATTATTCTCTTGTACCCACCCACCTTTGAAAGTTCACATAAAATTCCTACATTACTGAAACACACCCAACATGGTGTTCTCCAGAAATTTTGAGACTAGGATTCACATCATCCAACTAGCTAGATGTGATAAATGTCTGAAAAGCACCAGCTTGGAAAAGACTTTAGCAAACGGTTTAGCAACCTGGAAAATTCAGTACCAAAATTTTTGAAAAGGAAGATTTGATTTGAATAATTTAACAGGTCCCAAAGGATAACTTATTTGTGTTCAGGCATTCGTTGTGTGTATCAGTAGTTTGTTAATACAAATCAACTGTGTAGCACTTGCCTACACAAACTACATTTTGATTTTGTCTTCACTAGGAAACAAGTCTACAGTCCTGTATCAAGGACAGCTTATTTTCTCTTTTAGGCAAACAGGAATACTGAAAGCTGCTAAAAAATAACAGGACTATCTAAGAATTTTTAGGTTAATGCAGTGGTTTATGGTAGAATAAGAGCTTATGAATAAATGTGCTTTGAAGAAATAAACATACACAAAAAACCAACAGACAGGTATGGCATGGACTGTTAAAATGCCACACCCATGCACCTCCAAGTTCCATGTCTTCCTCCTATTTAAGACGATCCACCAGGATCCTAGATCAATGTATTCTCTAAGGCTTTCATGGCCGGGATCTGATGGTCATTGTGGGTTTTTTGGGCTCTTTGGCTGTGTTCTGAAGGTTGTTCTTCCTGATGTTTCGCTGGTCTCTGTGGTCAGCATCTTCGGAGTTATGACTCCTGTCCTCTGAAGATGCCGACCACAGAGACCCACGAAACGTCAGGAAGAACAACCTTCAGAACACGGCCAAAGAGCCTGAAAAACCCACAACAACCATCCTAGATCAACTTTGTTATTGTTCACTTTTCCAAATATCTCCAGGCAATACAGATATATAGACCAGTATATTATTAAAACTCCATTAAACTAATTCACCAAATAATACAACATCAATAACCTTACCCAAATGAATCATCTCAGATTAAGTCAAATAAATTTGAATGCCAGTTGGAACAATTATGTTAATCTCCCTTAGAAATTACATAAATAAAGTATCAAAAAGCAAGACGTCCCTGCTTCAGTTCATTCTTGCATTCACTAATTTTATTTTTCCAGAAGAAAGTACTCCTTAACGGACACTCCTAGGATATTTTAAAGGATGAAGAGAGTTATACAGCCGGCATGATATACTGATACCATGTTGTGCAGGTCCTCATAGCTAAGTCACTAGCACAGTGAACTAAGATTTAGAGGCAGGTAGTGTAATTGTCACCAGTTTGAAACTATGTTCTTTCATTCTTCCCCTTCAAACGGATAAAAGGCTCCTGGATCACTAACTATTCAGAAATTAGGTGTTTAAGAACATCATGTCTCTTTAAACTAGCTTTCTACGACAGTGCACAGGCAACTTTTTGTTATCATTGTTGAATGACAGTAAATGCATCTTTTTCTCTTCAACAAATATGTTGTTTGGTAGCTTGCTTTAGTCAAGCCAAATGTACCATACACACAAAGAACACACCCAAATGTACAAAAAGGACTAGGAAAATGGTATGGAAAAGTGCTATCAAGGTAGCAGACCTAGCTATTAAATTATGAAGCGGATCTACCTCATCTTCTCAGAAGTATTAAACATAATTTAAGTTACAATTTGCTGGCTTTCATAATCTGTGTCTACTTGCCCTCATAATCATGTCTCAGTCACTTCCACCCATTTGCTAACTAGCTGCATAATCACAGATGAAACTAACAAATGGTTCTTCAACTGGTATATAATCTTTATTTTAAAACTGGAGGAAGATAATCTTCCTGACCTCACCCAAAGCCAAATAATACATGTGCCAGATCCAGCTGTATTGTAATTGTGACTTAAAACTGCCAAGACTGGAGGGAAAAAAAGCATTATTTACAAGTAAAGAGTAAGACATTGAATTGGACAAATGGATGTTTATATCCTGTTGAGAAAGGGAAAGATCTGAGAGGAATTAATACAACTTCAGCGAACCGTAACAACGCAAAAACTGATTCAGAATTCAGTAATTAACAGGAGGTACATTGTGTTCTGTATTCTGTAGAAAAATCAATTCACTGTCCATTTGAATTCTGCAAAGCTCCCTGTCAAAATGCCCCAGCATTAAAAGGGAAAATAGTGAAAGGGCTGCCTTGCTTGTTCTGGTATGCCTTTCTCAACTTGGTGCCCTAGAAATGCTTGGAACTACAACTCCCATCACTCCTGACTGTGCTGGATGCGGTGACTGGAGTTGTAATACATAAAAGTTGGAAGACATCAGCTTTGAAGACAACACCAAGTGACATAGCTCACACATTCAACACTATTCAGTGCTCAATGGAAAATAATATGTAACTGTGATAACTATAAATCTTTATTTTCCCCAAATGTTCAGCTACAGCTTATGTTCTCCCTTCTATACACTCCAGTTGTTTCTATCCTGTTTGCACAAAATGTTATTCAACAAAAGATTATGAGCTCCACTTCTCAGTTATGACACTATCTTCTTACGCCATTTTTGGTGATGTATTTTCTAATACACCAAGAACTCAAGATACTGGAAAAGTTTGCACAATGTAGTTAATTGCTGCACAGGAAATTCTTCTAATTTTAAAATGATAAACTTTCCATTTTTGTAATATTACACCAATGAAGATCATACCCTCAGACACTGCAAAAAGATTTTCCAAAACACCTAACTGGCAGTTCCACATATTATGAAACTGGCAGATAAAAGATGACGCATGAAGAACACTTCTTCACACAAGCAGCCTAAATGTACATTCTTGTTAAATGCCATGAAGTCACCTCTGATTTATGGTGGCCCTAATAGGTATTTCAAAGAACATGAGATGGTCATGCCATCCTACAATATGTTTCCATGACCAGGGAGTCTCTTGAGTCCAATACTTAATCTACTACATGGAACTGGCTGTTAAAGACTAAGTCCTCCTGGTTCCAGTGGCAGTAACTCCTCCATTAAATGTGCAGAAGAACAGCACAGCCACCAATACGAACCAAACACAGGACAAAATGTCTGTCATTTCACTATGCTTCAGCCACTCCACATTAGCTAAAAAGGAATCAAGGTGGCCTCTTTTCTTATGTTAATTTCAGTATATACAGCAGTCTGTTCTACTAGATAAAGCCATCTACTGGGTAAGCTCTGGTATAGGTTTTTAACTCCAAAGCACTGCAGCGATTAAGCCTTACTTTACTGACAGACAGTTGCCTTCTCATTGCCCCATTAGTCAACAAAACTCTGAAGTACAACCTACCTGTTCCCCATTACTCATCTACAGTACTGTACCATCAAGGAAAGCTCTCTATGGCTAACAAAGAGATCTCAGTACTGCCATCCTCATTAATTCCAAAAGCCAAAATGCACACATGAGTTTGTGTGGGAGAGGAAAGACATGAAGAGGTTACAAATATGGATGATTATATTAACAGCAGTGTAGGATCAACTCACATCAGCAGTTGCACCATTTGTACTGCTGTTTCCCTGTACCTCCCTCTCATTAAAGTATATCTCCAAATAACTGCCTACTCAGCTAACACCCCATGCATCTAATGAAGTGAGCTGCAGTCCACGAAAGCTTAGGCCAAATAAAACTTCTTCATCTATAAGGTGGCACGAGGCCTTCTGCTGTTTCATTTTCTTCCCCGAAATAAATGCTTTAGTAGCCCCGTAAAAATGTAATTGAAGCAACCTTCCTGAGTTTTCATTGAAAACAAAAACCCAAAACAACTGATGTTGATGTGAGTGTCTAAAGCAGAGAACAATTCTGTTCTTCACTGCCAATGTATTTTATGGGTACCTCATCTCAACAGAGTAAAATTGGCATGATCAATTGCTTGTGCCATCAATTTCTGCCTGCTAGTGTGAATGACAGAAGGCTAGTGTGCCGTCCTTAGCAGAGGACAGACAAGAGGAGACATTCGGATGCGTAGAGGGGGAACTCACAAAGATAGAGGAAGAGGAGGTGAAGGATAGAAGGGCGATAGAAGTGTGCTTAGTGGAAGACAAGGAAGGAGACAAAGGGGAGGAGCAAGATCTGATAATGTGGGAGGAGGCTATAAAAGAGTGGAGTGAAGTGCAGGAATTTAGAGTGGAAACTAACAGGAAAGAGAGAAAAACAAAGGACAGCGCGGTGCAGCTGGGGATGACGAAGCGGCTAGTAAGGTCTGTGATCTGTTAAGAGAATTCCCAAATCTTAAGACAGGAGGAGGATTGCTCCCAGATCCTGCTTCCCCCAGAGATGAGGAGAAGGTGGTGAAACCCCTAGAATGGACAGTTGTGGTTTACCCCCGCAATCAAAGTGGAGGGAGGAAAGTGATCCGCCCCAGTCCCTTCTACAACAATGCACCCCCAGAGGGGAATTGGGCAAGACCCCCATGTTGTGGGACGGTGTGTGCGGTGAGGAGTACCCCAATGAGACTGATGACCAACCACGAGCGCTTTGGTCCAGCCCCCATGTGAGGAGTGAAATATTTACACCAGAAGTGAAGATACTGAGTTATAGAATAATTCCAGAGTTAATCTGTTTTGATCCATTTAATCTTTTTAATCCAGAAGTTGATGAAAATAAAGTTAAAGCGGTTGAATAATTCGAATCGTCTCCATCTCTCATTCCCGCCAAAATGAAGGAACCACCACCAATTTTAGAAGAACCTAATCACAGACAGGTGGTCACCAGCTCTGCATCTAAAAAATAAAGCAGTCATCAAGTTGTTGGTTTAGTTACAGCTCATTTGGGTTACGTTCTGCCTTTGATTCAGTGTATACAACCAAAGTTCCACATTCCAGAAGTATTTCTTTTTATTCCACTGCCATTTCTATAGTTTGCTGACAGCATCCTCTTACTTACACACACAGGATGTGAAGTTTTAAAATTTATGAGACCTCATTGAGAAGAGTTTTCACCAGATGCTCTTCATCAGAGCTTAGAAAATTTTACCTTTCGGACTCTCAACTCCCAGAATTCCCCCTGTCAGTGCTGCTAAGCACTGCTCCACAACAAATCCTGCCCCCCCACCTCCGAGATATGCCCAAACCAGAGCTCAAGGGCCTCCTCCACAGATGACATGAAAGGTTTCTACATAGAAAGACATTTTGCTGGGTACACAGGATTTCTTTCCATCTTTGATATTTCAGCATTAAAAGCTACCCTGAGGTGGTTCAATACAAAAAGCATAGAGATGCTTTCAAAGGAAGAACAGAAGATTAAAAGGCAAGTTTTCAATCTGTTCTTTTTTAACCTATAGATCTCTATTCCTGAAAACACTTGTCATGCTTTTTAGAGCATATGGCAAAAAGCTGGGAAGGAAAAATACTTTACATGTTATTCAAGAACTCGTGATAAACAGAGACCTTGCTGAAGTAGAAAACCCAAGCCTCCTTACTATGACAAATCTTCCAGAACATTCAATCAAAGAAAAAAGAGGAAGCCATTGATGCAGTGTTCTCATCTTTAGCTCCATCAGGTGAGATCACGGGGCCATCAAGTCCATTAACGCTGACAGTGACTGATGGTTGCTCTCCCGGGTTTTGGCTAAGATTATTTCCTAGAGATCTCTCCGGTATTACCTGATGGTTTGCCATTTAAGTACTAGCAAGGCCCAACTTAGTTTTTAAAATCAGATGGGACTAGTATAGTCAGCATGTTTTTTTTATAGAAGAGAAAACCATTAATAGCTGTTAATCAAGATGGTAAATGTTACCTCCCCATTATTAGAGG
Source organism: Pogona vitticeps (assembly GCF_051106095.1). NCBI lineage: Eukaryota > Metazoa > Chordata > Lepidosauria > Squamata > Agamidae > Pogona > Pogona vitticeps. Next base: position 180,993,824 of record NC_135787.1, read on the forward strand.
CAGTTTGTCTTTCAGGACCAGTTGCTGGAAACAAGAAGAAATTGGATTATTATTGCTTTCGTGATCTGCTTCTGGGCATTCTAAGAGGCATCTGGTTGGTCACACCGGGAAACAAGATGCTAGACAGCCCCATAGTCTGTTCCAAAAGCATACTTTTTATGTCCTTCTGTTAGAACAAGCATAAACGCTGCACCCTTTTTGTGATCTAGCATTCAGAAAAATTAAAAAAGGAGCAACAGTATTTCTTATCTCTATCTGCCTGTTAAGCTGGAGACTAATCTGCTCCTTACATGGCAACTTTTAATTGACACTCCCTTCCAGGGAGACCGGCAGTGCCCCTCTGGGGTTTCAGAGAATATATATATATATATATATATATATATATATATATATATATATATATATATATATATATATATATATATATATATATATATATATATATATATATATATATATATATATATATATATATATATATATATATATATATATATATTTAGGGGGTTCCAGGATTGATCTGGGCCATTATGTTTGCAAGACTGAGCTACTACTCTGTGGCCTTGCATATTTGGAAAACATCTTCATTGTTTATCTCTGTTTCACCTCTTCCAGATTTCCTCAAAAGATGAAGCATGAATATGAGCCAGTACAGTGATGCCTCACTTAGCAATTGCTTCGTTTAACGATGAAATCGCTTAGTGATGACTTTTTTGGAGCAATATTGCACTCCGTTTAACGATGGTTCCTATGGGTGATTTTCGCATAGCGATGTTTGGGACCATGCTTCACATAGCGATGACAGTTTGGGCCCCCCTGTTTCGCTTAATGATGGTTTTGACAGCCTCATGTTGGCTGTTTTTTAAATGTTTAAAATGTTTAAAAATGTTTAGAATGCTTGAAATCATAAGTGCACTTAATAAACCCTTTGTTAAACTAATTTGACCTTGTTCCGACTCTTTTTAAATTTGTTGTAATTTTTCCCCCATTGAGATGCATTAAATAGGTTTCAATTGGGGAACCGTGTTTCGCTTAGCGATGTTTCCTATGGCGATTTTTGCTTAAGGACGGCAATCCGTTCCCATTGGAACAGATTATCCGGTTTTCAATACATTTCTATGGGAAACCGTGTTTCGCTTAGCGATGAAATCGCGATTTTTTGGGAACCAATTATCATAGTTAAGCGAGGCACCACTGTATTTTGGTAGGTTCACTACTGCCCACAAATCCATGAAGAGCCAATGCTGGACTTAATTGCAGGTTTCTTGCTTTTCATCTCCCACTGAACTAAACCAGAGCCAGGAGATCTGCCTGCTTTTAACTGCAAGAGTTAACCACAAAGAACATTTTCTCCTCGCAACAACAACAACAAAAGGCAAAGTGGTCTAGAAGTCTGGACAGATGTTCAGGTTGCTACTCAATAAAGGTCTGCTTGGTAGTAGCAAACATATTTTCTCCTATATCTTAAGTGCTATAGAAGAGTTCTTCGTTGGATTCTGTCACAGGCAGATTGTTTTCCAGTTGTATATAAAAAAATTAAAGGAGAGTTAGTAACCTGAGGGACTGAGCAAAAAAATATTTTCAGGCTTGTGTTTCAAATGGAATGTTGAAAGCCACATAAAGCAATGCTTTCCTGAACTCAGTGAGGTAGGCCAAAGTTTATACAATTACAGAATCAAGCTGAGAAGAAAGTATTTCTAAGGAATCTTTAATTCAAATGGTGACTCAGACATAAATCATTATTGTCTCTCTTTTCCTGGCACTTTGCACGTACATATTGTATTTCAAAGGTTCAAACAGGAAGTACCAGTGAAGACTGCAGGATACTGATCTCTATACAGACATGCCCCGCTGGACGATTACCCCACTCTACAGTGAATCTGCTTTACGTTGACGTTTTTGCGATCACTTTTGCGATTGCAAAACAATGTTTTAAATGGGTTTTTCCGCTGTGCGATAATCGGTTCCCTGCTTCGGGAACCGATTTTCGCTTTACGACGATCAGCAAAGAGCTGATTGTCGGGTTTCAAAATGGCCGCCGGCTGAAGAAAATGGGCCCTGCTGTTTTCTAGGGCAGATTCCTCGCTTTACAAGCACCAAAAATGGCCGCCGTATGGAGGATCTTCGCTGGACGAGCAGGTATTCAGCTCACTGGAACGCATTGAACGGTTTTCAATGCATTTCAATGGGTATTTTTTTATTTCGTTTGACGACGTTTTCACTCTACAGTGATTTCGCTGGAACGAATTAATGTCGTCAAGTGAGGCACCACTGTACATTTACTTGAATGAGTGTATGGCTATGGAATTTTTAACAACTTGTCCTTTTCTAATGCTTATACTAGGCCAAATCTGATATCTTCAAAGCCAGAAAGTTTAATACCCTTACTTTCCACCTGCTTCCCCCTCAATTCAGAGATTCCCATGGAAATAAATTAAAAGTCCTACTTAAGCTCAAGAAGCAAACTCCAAAAGAGTAGAAGACTCCTAGTTGTATTTTTAATTGGAGAGTCTCCCATGTTTCACAGGCAAGGGAAGAACTGGACAGTCACAGCAGTGTGAACAAGGAAGAATATGTTTTAGAGGCAAAAACATCATTAGGAAGGCACAAACCCTTAAGCTTATTGAGAGACCTGGGATTCAAAGTAAGAAAACAGCATTCGCCATCAAAACAAACAAGCATTTACTACACATGAAGAAGTCCAAAACCCTCTACTTGAAACTTCCAAACTTGATTGATTCATGTCATTAACGTAGTATTCATTTTTCTACAAAATTCGCACATACAATCACTAAGATATATTAAAATGATCACTGTGTCTTTTAAATGGAATGGGGAATTCTAATTTACCACACTTCAGCCATAGAGATTCCGGAAAGCAATAGCTCAAGTATTTTAAAAGAAACAACTCTTTTTGCTGAATGGTTCTCCTTCCTGTCCTCTGAAGATGTCAGCCACAGAGATTGGCGAAACGTTAGGAAGAACAACCTTCAGACCACGGCCAAAGAGCCCAAAAGACCCACAAGAACCATCGGTTCTCTTTCGAGTTGGTAGAAATGACAGAAGAGACATCAAACCAAAACAGAGTTTGTTTCCTGAAAGAAATGATTGCTCTATAATGTCCAAACAAAGTGATCCAACTGTATCTAGAGCACCAATTTTTAATACTGTGCCTGTAAGTGAACACCTTAAGACATGATGCACATCTGTTACAATGGCTATATGCCTTTAGAAACATTATTCACACAGTGCTTGCTCTGTTGCACACTACATGTAACTAAGTTCTCTATAAACCAATCCTTCACATTATATCAAATGACTTCTACATCTATGACTGAATCCACAGTTGATCTAGCAGCTTTATGAAGACTCTGCCAAATTTGTTACAAATTTAGCTTTTGAAAACAAGTCTATCAAGTTATACAAGGTCAACAGTAGTATGATTATTATCATACACCCTAAAATTCTTAATGGAAAGACTTGTTATGAATATGGGCCCACATTCTGTAACTCTTAATGGTAGAAAGGAAAAAATAAAGCAAAAGTAAGACTGTGCATTGATTTTCATGTTTTAGGATTAGGATTAGGCATCCATTAGTCTCAAGAGACTATGGTAACGTGCTCTGTATGGAGGACTTGGAACAGCGTCTAATGTGGCTGAGAAGGCCAATTCGAGAGTGGCAGTCCCTTCCACACTAAAGACAAATACAATCTGTCCCCTGTCCAGCTCCCTGATTTTGCTGCTTTCGGGACTGCCTCTTTGCCTCTGCCTGCTGGACAAGGGACTCTTCAAATTGGGAGAGGCCGTGATGTACCGCCTGTCTCCAGGCTGAATGCTCAGATGTCAAGGTTTTCCATCTGTTGAGGTCCATTCCTAAGGCCTTCAGATCCTGTTTGCAGATATCCTTGTATCACAGTTGTGGTCTCCCTCTGGGGTGATTTCCCTGCACTAATACAGGAGATCTTTTGGAATCCAACCACCAGCCATTCTCACAACATGCCCAAGCCAACGTATAAAACCCAACCAACATTAGGCTGGATGCCCAGATTTTCCCCATCCTAAAGCTGAGGTTAGTTTGGCAATTTAAAAAAAAATTAATACTCAAAAACACTTTTTTAAAATGAACTGTGTCAGCTGATACCTAACTTTTGGTTTTTGTTAAATACAGTACAGTTTTTTACTTGCATTTCTAATCAGGCAATGATTCAGAAGTCTTAACAAGTTCAGAACTTGTTCATGAATTTCACCTCAGACAGCAGTCAGAAATTCCATGTTATCCAAGACTAAGACGTAATCTGTAGCATTGTGGCTTCTCTCCAATGAGCAGTTCTCCAAGAAGCACCAGCACCTACAGAGTTCTACAATTTCTACTATTTCTGCCATGCAGGAGGATGACACACCCAAAAGCACATGAAAGGAGAGGGGAAAAGGCTTGTGGCTGGGGAGAGCAAAGGCCAAGAGAGACAGAGAGAGAGAGAATCTGATGAGAAACCTTCTTGTGTTCTGTCTTGCTTACCATTTTTCACCACCTAGACAAAACAACTTTATTCCAACAGCCCCCTGACCCACCAGGTTGTTAAAATTTGCCAAAGAAAAATTAATTTTCAAATGACTTCAAGAATCACCAAAAGTATTACTAGTAGATTTGACTAAACTACATCCAACGCTGAGTGCCTGGGAAGGAGTTTCGGGAAGCTAACCCTTTCTTTTTCCCTGTTTACTTCAAGGGTCCACAAAAACGCTACTGAAAGACATGTTGAAATAAACTCAGTTGTGATGTGGTAAGTTCAGCAGGAAAGGGAAATGCCACAAGCACTAGACACATGGCACCGGTATGTGCCATTTTGTACACATGGCAGTACAGGTGCCACACATTCCCTTTCTCCCACCTCCCTGGCATCAGAATGATCCACTCACCAGTCAAAGTATACTCCTCGCCTCCTCCTCTTCGGCTGTTCGACCAGTCGCAGCAGGAGCACAGGTCTGCCTGTCCTGCCTCGTTGTCTGATTGGGTGATCAGCCAAGGAGGCGGGGCAGGGAAGCCGCAGGTGATGCGCGTACGAACCGACACGAACCTCAAAACCAAGGTTCATGCCCATCTCTAGACACAAGCATTTCCCTTTCAGCTTCTCATTCCGCAGTCCACCCCACTCATGGAACACATCTCAGTTCCACTGTGCACAAGAGAAGGATTAGAACAGCTGCAGGGGGAAGGGAATAAGTAGGGAAACTGGCTTCCAGAACTCCATTTCACCAACACAACCCTTGAATCTCACCCACTATCTTTGTCAGTTTTATACTACCCTGAGTGATGCAAATACACTGTGATGGTGGAATATAAATTTAATGAATAAAAATACTTAAAGTATTTATTCACTTGCAATAACAATTCACGGCCAACAAGTCTCCAATATATTATATCAATACGTCCTCAAGGAAAAGGAGACAGAATTTATCAATTCTGAGTCCGATAAACAGGGTGGGCAAAAATCAATGTTTTTTAAATCAAATTGATTTAAATTTTAAAAAATGTTATTTAACTCTGCCAAAAATCTGATTTTTTAAATTTATATCATGATTTAAATCAATCTTATTTATGATAAATCCGCCCTGCTGATAAACCCATTTTATCTAAGATTGTAGAAAAGCTGGTCCCTGATCATTATTTAATGCTATTTGTTACACAGATGTATCACATCCGCTGCTCATAACCATATAGTGAAAATAATGAGAAAAAGACTTAGTAAAATAAGACCAATAATGTGAAAGGATGACTCAAAACAGTATTTCACTGTACTGACAGCTTAATCAAACAGAAGAATCTTGACTGCCAGTCTACATTGAAGAAGGAAGACAAGAATCCACAACCAGGTTGCTGCTGTTGACTGTCTTGATTATCCAGCTCCTTAGCATTTTCTAGATAGCAGGATAAATAACAGCAGTTCCAATCACTACCATAAACTAGGACAATGCTAAGATACCATTAACCAAATAAGTAGAAGTTGCACGCTTCATAAAGCAATTTAAGAGAAGATGTACTTGGAGAGGCACCACATTTAAGATGACTAACACAGCTACGTCTTTGAAAACCACACCATGCCCAGAAGCTACAACAAGACATCTGTGCACAAGCTAACACTTAACACCTTGGGTAATATTTGCAAGATCTGGCTTCTAAGGAAACACATTGAGAAAGCATAATTAAATACAACTTATATGTATATCGACGTACATTTGGATGTTCACTAAGAACTTCTTTAGCCTGCAGTTATTCTATAAATGGATTTTACAATAGAGTCTAAAACAACTTTATGAGGTCACAATCACCAGGCACCAGGGCCTTTTAAGGTCAAGTGCTACTGGACTTCTATTTTGGTGTTTTGGGTCTGACGGCTGCAGTAACAACTTAGTACTGTACAAAGGCTAGATTGTCATGTGCTGAATGGTTGGTGAATGCAATCAAAAAGCCAAAGCAATAATCCTTGGCTGTAGCTTTTTACCAGTATGTAAGAGGGATTAATCGGCAACCGTTCAAATACCCATGAATTGTGCCTGGGAGCAGGAAGATAAATATAAAGACCAGCAACCCTACAGGTATCGGGGGGGGGGGGGGGGAACAACCTCTCCTATAGTCTATTAATAGCAACCTCCCAAGCTTCTCACTAAGCATTACACTATCTCAAATGGAGGGAAAAATCAAGTAGATGGCAGCTTGCAAGACATAACAGCTGTTCTTTTACAATGAGTACTGTTCTGGACAGCTCAAGCTACCTCTTCAGCCTAGTTCTCATTTCCAGCAGGATGATAAACCTATTTCTGGACTGAATAACTTCACACACCAGTCAGGCACTCATGTGACAAGATGAGGGCTTCCATACCCTGACATATTGCTTCTATGCATGGAATATGTGGCTTCAACCCTGAAATAATATACTCCAAACACAAATTTCGTCCATGATACAATGGCTAGATGCTGAACTTAAAAATGGGAAACCTCCATTTATATAAATGAATGATTGTAAGGTTCCCTGGGTAGTACACATTTATGTATTTATTCATTATGTATTCATTTGTTACTCTGATATCCCACTTTTCTTCCAATAAGCTCAGGACAGCATACCCAGCTCTCTTCCTCCCCACTATATCTTCACAACAACCCCATAAAGTAGCTATGGCTAAGACCATGGGGATCTGAGTCCAGATCTTCCAAATCTTAGTTCAAGACTGTTATCTGCTACACCACTTTGGATATGTAAAATATTTTACTGTAGCTTATCTTAAATGTTTGTACAGCAGGTAAAAAGCATCTAAAGTTTTCCCAAGCTTGTGCACAATATACATCTTTGCTAGCTACAAAGGCCATGTGTGCGTGTGGTGTCCGCTGATAGGTTTGAGTTATTCATAAACACATTGTTCATCTACATCTTGCGGTACCAAGATGAGGGACTGCTGGAAGGAAGGGCATTAAAGCCTCTCTGACCTCCCAGTGATTCCAACTCAAGATTCATATTTCTCTGTTTCTAACCACTGGAAAAGAATCAGCAATCTCAGTTGTTTTAGGATCAATGAATGGTAGAAAACCCCATCACCCAGCTGCAACCAGATCAGTTTTCCCACTCTCACTAGCAGCATGGAGACAGTTATCTCTTGGTAGCATTCAAATACTCTACTGGGGCAAAGGAACTTAAGGCTAGTCCGACTGATATCACTGTCACAGCATTGCTAAGGACTTGGCAGCAGGCAAAAGCTGATCAGCAGGGCAAGGAGAATGAGCCCCAGCATCACACACCCTGCACAAGGTAGACCAAATGCCACAAGCAGCCAGCAAGGTCCTCACCCCTGCTCTGCATAATGGTAAACATGACCTTGCTGTCTACTTCTGCCCCTTCATGCACACGAATCCAAATCAGTAAACAGCAGAGCTGAACTGTCAATGCACTGCACTCGGTAAATGCACTACACATGAAAGGATAGGAATATACATCTCATCTCCAGCCCAGCTAAAACATACTAAGCGAAACCCTCACATGTCAATGGTCTCTAAATCCTAGCTTCAAATTAATAGAGGGATAAGGGAAAACCAACTACTCCCACACTTAATTTAATCTGTAATTCCCCTGGGTGTAACATTTCCTAAAGAAGACAGTGTTTGAAAATCCATCTGACATTCTCCATAGTTTGAGCTGGTATTTAGCACAATTCATTGACTACATCTCAAAATAGCTTCCCACGTAACAGAATTTACAAAAAAACCCCTACTCCTTCTGTCTCTCCCAGGGTTAAAGTACATTTGGCACAGTGAAAAGAACAATCAATCAATTGCTGTGCCTCTCACTCTTACTTGATTGAGCCATACCTTACAGGCACACTTATGAAAAAAGAAAAAAAAAAAGATGACAAAAATTAAAATCCCTTCTGCCAGCCGAGCTGCTCAGAATACAACATGTGAACACATGCACGCTATTCTACAAACTTCTCACGGGAAACAGCATTTTTTTGGTGTAGTATAAGGAGTGCCTGATAACACACACAACAATCCCAGTAGGGGAGAAAAGAGTCGTCCCATCCAGCACAAGGGTGGCTTGGGATAAAAGAGGCTTCAATGTTTCAGAGTTCACCACCTACCCATCACTGCAGTGTGCAAGAAACGTCTACAACAAGAAGTCATGCTAAAACAAATCGACTCAAAAACAGTTGGCGAGATGTTACAAAGCCACCTTGCCTGGTGCCTTTTCCCAACTGCAAACATTAAAACCCCAAGTTCTCAAGACTAATCCTACTCACCCACTCAAGAGTTCCCACTCAAGTCATGTTGCAACACAGGCATCCCCACTGTACTGCAAACTCTTCACAGACAAGGGCTTTAGGCATGTACACATATTTTGCACCTGATCAAATGGCAAATAATTTTGCTGCTGATAAAGAGCACCCTCTGGATACCAAAATCGAGGTCTTCCCAAAAGATTCCCCACCACTTGGCACCTTTATGCCAATTCTTTATAAACAAAGAGCAGACTAGAGCAAGCTAGCTGTTACAAGACCAATATTGGCCCTTGAGTTCCCTTATGGGACTCATTTACTCCCAAATCCAAGCCTGAAAACCAAATTGCCAAATACTGTACCGGGATTTTGATTTCAGACAGAAGGGCTTCCTGCTGCAGGCAAATCTAAGACGTTTACAGAAACAACAAAGCTGCTTCTGACCATGCACAGAGGGCATCTTCCTAATAACTACATCATAACCAAACCCACAAAGCCTGGATTTCAGAGCGCCTATATACCCCGTCAAGGTTAAGCCAGCTCTTCTCTGAAATCCAACACTGCCAACGAAGCATGATCAAAACCTTCCCTCCCACCAAGGCTCTGAAAATGCCAGTTTATGGAAAGCAGCTGGAGGGGGCGGCGGGGGGGGGGAGGAGAAAGACAAAACGCGGAGCGATTCTGCGACTTGCATCGTATCCCGCACAATCCTCAGGCTTTGGCGAGCCGCCTGCAGTCCGGGTCTGCCTTTGCTGCCGTTGTTCAGCACAGAAGCAAACCGCATGTTTTGAGGAGTGGAGGTAAGGGGTCACACCTAATGCGGATCAGTTAACCCCGGTTAGGTACAAGTACTGTACCCGCCACACCACCACGATGCTGGGAAGTGAGGCGCTTCTCCCACTTACTTACTCCATGCCTGGCGCGGAGGCTCTTGCTCCGCTTTATGGACTCCGCAGCCAGAGAAGGCACAAAATATAGCCTGCCTTCCTCGCCCCCGCTGGACCAGCGAGGACTACAGAGGCACGTCCACGTGTTATAAGGGCAAACAATGATCAGACATCCGAAACGCAAGCCCTGCAGCCACCCCCGTGCCTTTTCCCTTCCTTCACCCGCAGCAAAGCGCAGCCGTCGGTCGCTGCGCCGGCGGAGGGCGCTGCCCTGGCCATTCTCTAAGAGGGGAAAATGGAAGGAGAGAGACAAAAACGTGGGGTGGGGGGGGGCCTCTGATCCTATAAAAACGAATCCTAATAAACGGCTCCTGTAAATGAATTATTATTTTTTTAAAAAAGTAACCACCCTTTTGCAGTCGGAAGCCTGGCTGCGCTCGCTTCCACGCAAGATCACCTTTTCCCAGCAAAGGACACCCCCGCCCCCGACTTTTCAAGTAGGGTTACGCGCCTGGCCAGATGGATTCCGATCCCCGGAGGTGGAATCCGGTCGCCCCAAGAGAACCCTCCCCTCCCCTCCCCTCGGTGCATTGCGCCTCCCGTACTTGCCCTCCGCTCATGGCTGGTGTGGGGAGCGAGCTGGCTGGTGCTCCGTCCCGAAGGAAGCTCGGCGGCGCAGAGCGGTGCTGCTAAGCCATGGGGCGAAGCCTGGTTGCAAAGGGGGCGGCTCGCCGGGCCAAGGTGCGCTCAGTCTCCTCCGCTCTGGAAGCTCCGCGGGGCTCTAAGAAGCTCTCCTCGCCCGGCTTGACCCAGAGAGGAAGCAGCAGCAGCGCCCGCCGCGAGTGGCGCGCACACACACACCTTGGCAGCGATTCCCCGCCGCCGCCGCGGCTTGACACGAGGGACGGCGCCGGGGGGGGGCGGGGGCGGCGGCGGCGCTCGTCCTCGGGCTTCTTAAAGCGCCACGCGCGCCGCTCGGCGTCCAAGGTGAAGGGAACGCGGGAGCTCGCCAAGGCAGACCAATGGGCACACCGGCGCGCCCGTTCCAAATAGTGGTCCCTTCCGTTCCTGGACACCCCCTCTCTCGAGGAGGGCGGTGGCGCGTCCCGAGCGCTGATACAAAAGCGGCGGCCGTGGTTGGTCGTCCGGTGAGGAGAGGAGGGGATTGCGAAGTCGGGCGGCCAATAAGAGAGGCGCGGAGGACAGCTCAAAGGAGGGATGTACTAAACGGATGATCACTGAAAGGGATGATCGGGATGATTGCCTGCAGTTCACCTCCAAGCCCCTAGATGTCACTATCTTTTTTCACTTAAGCTCAATTTAAACAAATAATAACCAACATAAAGCTTGTAAATATGTATGACTAATCTAAAAACGGGTTATTAGTGCATATATGTATACCTGGCACTGGTCTCTGTGCGTTTCCTGTGGGATGATGGCTGTATCTTTCTGATTTACGTGGGATGATGGGGTTATTAGTGCATATATGTATACCTGGCACTGGCCTCTATGCGTTTCCTGTGGGATGATGGCTGTATCTTTCTGATTTACGTGGGATGATGGGGTTATTAGTGCATATATGTATACCTGGCACTGGCCTCTATGCGTTTCCTGTGGGATGATGGCTGTATCTTTCTGATTTACGTGGGATGATGGGGTTATTAGTGCATATATGTATACCTGGCACTGGCCTCTATGCGTTTCCTGTGGGATGATGGCTGTATCTTTCTGATTTACGTGGGATGATGGGGTTATTAGTGCATATATGTATACCTGGGACTGGCCTCTATGCGTTTCCTGTGGGATGATGGCTGTATCTTTCTGATTTACGTGGGATGATGGGGTTATTAGTGCATATATGTATACCTGGCACTGGCCTCTATGCGTTTCCTGTGGGATGATGGCTGTATCTTTCTGATTTACGTGGGATGATGGGGTTATTAGTGCATATATGTATACCTGGCACTGGTCTCTATGCGTTTCCTGTGGGATGATGGCTGTATCTTTCTGATTTACGTGGGATGATGGGGTTATTAGTGCATATATGTATACCTGGCACTGGCCTCTATGCGTTTCCAGTGGGATGATGGCTGTATCTTTCTGATTTACGTGGGATGATGGGGTTATTAGTGCATATATGTATACCTGGCACTGGCCTCTATGCGTTTCCAGTGGGATGATGGCTGTATCTTTCTGATTTACGTGGGATGATGGGGTTATTAGTGCATATATGTATACCTGGGACTGGCCTCTATGCGTTTCCAGTGGGATGATGGCTGTATCTTTCTGATTTACGTGGGATGATGGGGTTATTAGTGCATATATGTATACCTGGCACTGGCCTCTATGCGTTTCCTGTGGGATGATGGCTGTATCTTTCTGATTTACGTGGGATGATGGGGTTATTAGTGCATATATGTATACCTGGCACTGGTCTCTATGCGTTTCCTGTGGGATGATGGCTGTATCTTTCTGATTTACGTGGGATGATGGGGTTATTAGTGCATATATGTATACCTGGCACTGGTCTCTATGCGTTTCCTGTGGGATGATGGCTGTATCTTTCTGATTTACGTGGGATGATGGGGTTATTAGTGCATATATGTATACCTGGCACTGGTCTCTATGCGTTTCCTGTGGGATGATGGCTGTATCTTTCTGATTTACGTGGGATGATGGGGTTATTAGTGCATATATGTATACCTGGCACTGGCCTCTATGCGTTTCCTGTGGGATGATGGCTGTATCTTTCTGATTTACGTGGGATGATGGGGTTATTAGTGCATATATGTATACCTGGCACTGGCCTCTATGCGTTTCCAGTGGGATGATGGCTGTATCTTTCTGATTTACGTGGGATGATGGGGTTATTAGTGCATATATGTATACCTGGCACTGGCCTCTATGCGTTTCCTGTGGGATGATGGCTGTATCTTTCTGATTTACGTGGGATGATGGGGTTATTAGTGCATATATGTATACCTGGCACTGGCCTCTATGCGTTTCCAGTGGGATGATGGCTGTATCTTTCTGATTTACGTGGGATGATGGGGTTATTAGTGCATATATGTATACCTGGCACTGGCCTCTATGCGTTTCCAGTGGGATGATGGCTGTATCTTTCTGATTTACGTGGGATGATGGGGTTATTAGTGCATATATGTATACCTGGCACTGGCCTCTATGCGTTTCCTGTGGGATGATGGCTGTATCTTTCTGATTTACGTGGGATGATGGGGTTATTAGTGCATATATGTATACCTGGCACTGGCCTCTATGCGTTTCCAGTGGGATGATGGCTGTATCTTTCTGATTTACGTGGGATGATGGGGTTATTAGTGCATATATGTATACCTGGCACTGGCCTCTATGCGTTTCCTGTGGGATGATGGCTGTATCTTTCTGATTTACGTGGGATGATGGGGTTATTAGTGCATATATGTATACCTGGGACTGGCCTCTATGCGTTTCCTGTGGGATGATGGCTGTATCTTTCTGATTTACGTGGGATGATGGGGTTATTAGTGCATATATGTATACCTGGGACTGGCCTCTATGCGTTTCCTGTGGGATGATGGCTGTATCTTTCTGATTTACGTGGGATGATGGGGTTATTAGTGCATATATGTATACCTGGCACTGGCCTCTATGCGTTTCCTGTGGGATGATGGCTGTATCTTTCTGATTTACGTGGGATGATGGGGTTATTAGTGCATATATGTATACCTGGCACTGGCCTCTATGCGTTTCCAGTGGGATGATGGCTGTATCTTTCTGATTTACGTGGGATGATGGGGTTATTAGTGCATATATGTATACCTGGCACTGGCCTCTATGCGTTTCCTGTGGGATGATGGCTGTATCTTTCTGATTTACGTGGGATGATGGGGTTATTAGTGCATATATGTATACCTGGCACTGGCCTCTATGCGTTTCCTGTGGGATGATGGCTGTATCTTTCTGATTTACGTGGGATGATGGGGTTATTAGTGCATATATGTATACCTGGCACTGGCCTCTATGCGTTTCCTGTGGGATGATGGCTGTATCTTTCTGATTTACGTGGGATGATGGGGTTATTAGTGCATATATGTATACCTGGCACTGGTCTTTACGCGTTTCCTGTGGGATGATGGCTGTATCTTTCTGATTTACATGGGATGATGGGGTTATTAGTGCATATATGTATACCTGGCACTGGTCTCTATGCGTTTCCAGTGGGATGATGGCTTTATTTTTTTAGTGGTCCCTCAACATGGAATATTAATTCGTTCCAGAACAGCAAATATATGTTGAACCCATAAATATATGGAAAACTGGTAATCTGTTATGGACCCATCAAACATGTAATCCCAGTATAAAAGAAAATAAATAAATGAAGGAATGTAAGCACACAAATAGGTCATAGAAACAGCTACTTGCCAAAAAGGTAGCAATTGTGTTCAAAGCAATTCTTTTTTTTTTTTTTTTTAGTATGGAGCTCATGACTTGCCTGTTACCATTCACAGCACAGCTGCTATGTTTATTTTATATAAGGAGTATTATTTGTTTGCAGCTTATCAGGTGCTTTCACCTGCCTTGGTGCTGGCTGTTCTGTGGCCGGCTCCAATGGCCAGGTGCTAGACATAGCAGGAAAGGATAAGACTACAGCTGAAGTCTGTATCTGATATCTCCCCATAGTGTACTCAGGTTACAGCGTAGCCAGCAGTGTACAGCAGCAGCACAGTTTAGCTTTAAAGGGTACCAGACACCTAGGACAGGCTTCCCCAATAACCCCAGTGGATTAAACTAGAGGTTATAAGATATAATTTATTATATTGATTATTTATATTGTTACTTTGTTGTATTTTTTGTGATTGCTTATTGATCACTATGCAATAAGGATTGTGTAATTTGCATATCAACCCAGCATTTGTCTGCATCCATTATCGGGTTTTTTATTCTTGTCTGTTTATTGCCTGTTTATTTAATATTTAATAAAATGTATCATTTTTAATAAAGGCTGTAGTTTATGTCTTTTTTTTAGTGCATATGATCTAGTTTGACATATTGGCCCATATATTTGACCGTATTGGTCAGTTGTTTATAAGTAGTATATTGTAATTAGTATATTGTAATGCAGTATTGCTATCAAGCGGTCGCATAGTCTAATCTAGTCCCATAATGGGGCTAAAAACAAAACAGAATTAAAACACAATATTTAAAAAATGAAATAACCCTAAACCCAAACCGTAGGCCCAAAACCTAGCCCTAACAATAAACCCTATGTTTAACCCCTAATCTTAACTCCAACTACAACCCATAACCATAATTCAACCTTCCACATGAGTTGACCTCATGCCCGTCAAACTTTCACAGTTAACCTAACGGCCATCGATTAAACAGCTGGAACTGCTGTGTTGATAATCCAGGTATCAGTACAGCGCACCCTTACTTTAGGCACATACTGTGATAGAACCTGTAACCCTGCATCACCTGTCTGTGAAGGCAAGCTGAGACCTATTGTACCACAACCACTTTTGTCTGTAATAGCTGATTTACTCTCAAGGGTGACAGGTTAGTTTATTGGGGATCTGGCCGTCTATGGCCAGTAGGTAAATTCTCCTTAGGTCAACTGTGGAAAGTCGACAAGCAGAACATCGGCTCTTGTGCAAGATTGACTATATAAAATGATCGACTTGCAGAAGATCGTCTGTTCTGCAAGGTCAACCTCCACAAGGGTAATATTCTGACTGTCGAGTGTCCTATCATCGATATTATGAAATTAACCTTTAAAGGTTTGTGGTTAGGGTTACCCTAACCATATACTGGGATGACTCGCTGCAGGACCAACTCCCATTTGACTCCTCCTATATTTACCAATGCACATTCTGGCACACTCAATGCGCACGTGATGTGCAAAGAAAATTGATGGATCTTATGGTCAAATAGAAGGAACATAAGATTCAACGAACGTCGAGCGGGAGTGCGCGTTTAAACAACATGTTACATAAAAATATACTGTGACCACACGATGCATGATGTCATCCTAGTGTATGGCCAGCATTAGAGTTCAAACTAACAGATCTAGTTTATTGTTTTATCTATTATGGACAGTTTGTGATGCTGGAAGTTGTGGTTCTGCTGGAATTATTCAGTATAGCCAGTCTTTGAGAGAAATTATTTATTGAAACCATGCAGAAGAAGTTCATACAGTGTTTTTGCAACTATTTCACTGTATCCATTAGGATACCACACTAAAAGGTGTCAGACAGTACCCTAACAGATGCTGTAAGAAAGCCACAGCAATCCCATGGGGGACAATAGAGCAGTGTGAATCCGGCCTACTCCGGTGATATCTCAAGTTGGACAGAAGGTCAGCAGGTTGGCTTGTCTGATGAAGAGTTGGTTAGATTTATGCCGCGCTGTTTTAGTTGGACAAACAGGTTTGATGGATGAAAGTTTGGAGGGTTGTGGTTAAGTGAGGCTAAGTCCACACTAGGTCCGTGCAGCCTCCGTTCGTGCTGCACGGACCTAGCACGGAATGTAGACAGAACACCGACGGAGCATTCTTCCGCCGATGTTCCGTTCAAGCCTATGGTTAGGCTTGTACGGAACATCGACGGAAGAATTGCTGCATTCTCCGTCTATGTTCCGGCTAGGTCCGTGCAGCCCGAACGGAGGCTGCACGGACCTAGTGTGGACTTGGCCTTAGTCTGATGTATGGCCAACATTAGACATTGTATGCAACCATTTTTGAATCCCTTGTTAGGCTCTGTCCCCTTGCAGACACCCACTCCCCCCCACCCCCCTCATTCTGAAGGAAAAAAAAATATTGCATGACACATTTTTTATTCCATTTAAAAATAACAAAATTTTATGGACTTACAGAACCCCCAAAGAAGTCTACAGAGGTCACGTTTGTTCAGTCTGTATACACATGCAGACGGAAGAAATATGCCCATTCAGTCCGCTGAGCTGTTCTGGATGGAAAAGCTCTGCAGACTTTGTAAACACCAGTGTGGACCCAGCCTAAGCATTATTAAAGTATATCAAGTTCTTTGTGGGGGATTCTCTCTTCTTATCTTTGTCTACCTCTTGATAATTTCTGTTAATTATTCTGACCTGTTTATGACCTCCATGTATCTTTACCAATATACAACAATCTGGTCACATGTCCTTTCTGTGAGATGCAAAGAAGATACATTTAATTTAAAGCATAAAACCCTGTGTGATGCAGAGGTAAGTCAGATCTGTTGGACCTCTGAGATCTTTGAAGGTGCTCATAACTCCAGCTACTTGAATATTTGTTACTGCTGAAAACTGGTCTTTGGAATTTTTCATCATGGCCAATAGACCATTTTTACAACATCTTCAAGAAGAACTCACATATGAATACATTTCTGATCTTATTGAAAAAGTATTCAAAAATGATATATCTGGTGAATGTGTCATGCACCAACCACCAGTGGCTCCAAAAGGAGGAGAAGTCTACATTTTTGTGGCTCTGGAAAGCCTACACAAGAATGACTATTCAAGGGACCAGTACAGATGGATCTCACGTGGAAACAACAAGCAGCGAAAATGGTTTATTGAAATGCAACTATACAAAGCGTAAGTACACTTAGTGTAATCTTTTTATGTTAGTTACAATAGTATCCTTTTGTTAATTATATATATATATATATATATATATATATATATATATATATATATATATATATATATATATATATATATATATATATATATATATATATATATATATATATATATATATATATATATATATATATATATATATATATATATATATATATATAATCCCAGTGGTGTGTGTGTGTGTGGCTGTGGCCAAAACTACCTCTGACAGCCAGCAGGTGGCAGCATCAGAAAGGGCATGTTAAAAAAGGGCTCTTGCCTCGGGAAGTAACTCACTTCCCCTGAGGAGGCCTGGGCTAGGCCGAAGCGCATGACAAGAACCTTTTTAACATCTTAAGTAGCTTGATTTGACTAGAATGCACGAGTATCCTGCACGGGTTAACTTGTGTATATACACACACACACACACACACACACACACATATATACGGTCTCCATGGTGGTTTTGAACGCTCCTTCCATTGTGGCTGCTTTTGCATTAGTGCTGGAAAGGTACAGGTTTTTGTAGGACCCTTCCAAATGGGGACACCTTGGCGCTCGGTGAAAGGGTTCGACTTAAATGTAGGTGCCATGAGCCCCATTCATTCACTTTTGCCAGTTGGTGAGCTGGTGTTACATATTGCTGCAATACATGCTTATATCTTGGTACATTTAGCAGTGTGTCGCTATAAGCATATATTGCAGCAATATGTAAAACCAGCTTACTGACTGGCAAAAGTTCAATATAGGCGTCATGAGCTCCTCTTTTTAAGGCAAACCCTTCCACTGAGCTCTATGTTGTCCCTGTTAGGAAGGGTCCTACAAACACCTGTCCCTTTTGCAAACTAATGCAAGAACTGCAATAGCAGCTTGGTTAGTTTAATCCATTAGACTCTGCCTGTTCTCCAATGTATGCTGTGACGCCCAGAAACCGTGTGTTCTACAAAACAAAAGCACATGTAGCCCAAATCCCATCGGCTCCATCATGGGCCTTTTTTTGCGGTGTACCAGCACATATTGTGCAACAACAAGCAAAATTCCGTGTGAACACTGCCTCAGTGTACATTATTATTATTATTATTATTATTATTATTATTATTATTATTATTATTATTATTATTATTATTATTATTATTATTATTATTATTATTATTATTATTATTTTGTTTATTACATTTTTTTTATGTTGATAATCATTAAAGACGTTTTGCTCAGTTTTAAACTGTATTTTACGCATTTGTTTTCTAGGTATTTTGCAATAAAGGATCCTAATGGCAGAGGAAAAAAATGTATTTTGTCGTTCAAGAAAAATGTATGGAAATATATCACGGGACCAAAGAAAAACATTGTAATAATTCATTATCTTGGCGATCATTCACTTTATCACCCTACTCAACATGGTAATGCGAAATCTTTCCGACCATTTATACCATCAACACCATCATTATTTGTGGAAGGAAGGTTAGAGTGTATTAAACATAATGCTCCTAAAAAAATATATTCTGAGATGCACAGTAAAGCGTCTGCAGAAGGAGATAATGCGAGAATTGCAGTAAACCGTCCCAGAGATTTGAAACAGATTCAAAATCTAAAATACTCTGAAGACCTTAAGAAGAGGAATAAAGATGATTTGTTTGCAACACTACAGCTTGCTTACCAAATAGAATTTATTCGAATTATTAATTTTTTTCCAGATCTTGTTGTATTAGCATGGAAAAAGGAAATAACAGATCTAGCAAAAGACCTTTTAACCATGGCACAAAATGATCCAACAACTAATCAGATGATTTCCTATGATACAACATTCAACCTTGGTGACTTCTATGTTTCTAGTTTTGTACTAAGAAATACTATTTTACAAAATGATCCAATTTTTCCTGTTGCGTTTATGATTCATGAACGGAAATTTCAAAAACACCATGAAAAATTTATAAGTGAACTTTCACCTAGTCTAGACCTGAGCAGCATTAAACATATTCCTGTGGTAACTGATCGTGAAAAAGGAATAATTAGTGCATTCAATAAAGTTTTACCCAACATTCCACTAGTTTTGTGTGGAAATCACATCCTAAAAGATGTTGAATTTTGGGTAAAACGTGCTGGTGGAAAAAAAGACGACATCAAAGTTTTAAAAGATCACATTGAACAGTTACGAAATGCAGAGAGCAAAGAAGAGTGGGTAATTAAATATGAGCAATTTAGAATACTGTGGTCTGAGTCTTTTAGCAATTATTTTGAAAAATACCTACATGAGCCAATGTTTCAATTTTCAAGCAGGTTTTATACCAAACAGTTTCATGCATTTAAGAACAAAACATCAACCAATAATGTCAGTGAAAGTATGAATCGCATTTTAAAGGATGCAACTGATTGGAAGGAACTACCGTTGGACAGCATTCTACTTTGTTTTGAACATCTACAGACATTTTATTTGTATGAGTTCGAAAGGGCTCAATATGGCCTTGGAAAATTTAGACTAAAAGCTACATTTCAAGATCTTTTGAAAAGGCCAACAGAACATACACAGTTTCCAGACTACTTACCTATAGAAAAAATTGTTTTTAAGGTAAAATCACAGAATCCGGATACAACACCAACTATAAATAAACAATCATGTCAAAGAATGACACAGACTTCCATAGCCAATTTATGTATAGAAAGAAATTTAGTTTCTCTGAATACACAGTTACAGGTGTTTATAGTTAAAAATCCTTTTAAAAAAGAAGTGCATTCTGTCTTTTTATCCCCAAAGCCAAGTTGCTCATGTAAAAGCTCTGGTCTCTGCTTTCATATAATCGCTGTGCAAAAAGCTACTGGAATTTTTATACAAGACACTTTTTCATACTGCCTATCAACATTAAGAAAACAAGCAAGAAAAAAGCGCTGTGAGGGAAAATCAGGTCGCAAAAAACCACGCAAAGAAGATTATGCATATATAACAGAACCAGCGCCTGATTCAATGCTTGCACGTAGTACACAATTTGCCACAAAAGAAGAAACATCCATTATAGAGTTGTCATCAGAAAGTAATTCTGTTGATTTAATTGTTGAGGATTTCCCATGTCCAAAAAACACAAGTACCCCAAAGAAGATAAACATTCAGAAAGAGAATTATCCCTGGCACAATATTGAAGGCGACTTTGACATCCGCACACCATGTCTAAAACCCCAGGCTTGGCTGGAAGGAGACATTTTAGACTCTGCATTAATAAACATTATAAAGTCATCTGCTCTTTCCAGCTGTTGTTTTGCTGTGCCAACCCATTATTTCCATGCTGTGGCCAATGGAGGGTACTTGCCTTTTTTAAAACTGGCAGATCATATGTCCCTTTTAAACTTTGATGCCTTACTTTTTCCTATAAATACAGACCTATCTTTGTATGGTGGAGGGGTACATTGGCTTTTAGCTGTTGCTGATCTTCGCCAGAAGAAAGTAATAATACTGGATTCATTGTCAAACAATGCATATGACAAGTATTGCCAAATAATACAAAAAATACTTTATGGCATTTATGCTTTATGTTCAAATGTACAGTATCTAGAGACTGAATGGACCTGGATAGTAAGTGCAGACTGCCCAAAACAAAACAATGCCTATGACTGTGGATTACACGTTTTAATCCACACATATAGCATATGTAATGGACTTCAATATATAAAAAATTTTGACAGTTTAAAAGTGCGAAAGTGGCTAGATGAAGTGGTGAAACTACTGGATTACCAGCACATGGAAAAAAAAGGAGAAAAAATACACCAAAGAATATCACAAAAAATGTTAATTTATAATCCACCCATGATACAACTAATGGAAAGAAATACAGAAGAGGACATAAGAAATTTTGCATCCCACTATGGCAGTGCAGAAGGTTGGACAATGTGCTCATCAAGCCATTGTTTTCTAGACTTAGAACACGAAGAGAAACAAATTTTTTGTGTCATATGTCGAAAGTGGTATCACCAAAAATGTGAAGCATCAAAAGGAAGAATACCAACATATTATATATGCTTACAATGCAAAAGAGATAAAATACCTTCTTAAAAATTGGTTTACATAAAATGTTTATACAGGAAAAGCTTACCTCCCACCACTTGATAGAGATTGTACTACATCTCACTAATTACTTGCTTTGTTATTTTATTCTTAAACAGTATTAAAAAAAAGTTTGTACCAATTTTTTGCTTGTGGATTACTCAGTTGCATTTGGGGGTGTATACAGTATATCGGAGCATATTTGTGTGGTTACATGTGTGTATGTATACATCTATGTAGATGACAGATGATCATGAGCAGTGGGGACACTTTAAACCCTTCCTGATACATTTGTTTTTTTCTGAGCGTTCGTTTTTTCATCCTCGCCTTTCAAGAACATAATATTTATTTATTTTTTTGGTCTACGACCAAAAGGGGCTTAAGGGTTTGTTTTTTGTGCTTGTACTTTGTGTTCACATTGTTTATTTTAGCCTGTAATGTACTAAGAAATCAGTAAAAAATTACTATGTGGGCTAAAATGTGGAAAAAAAATGCAATTATGCAATTTTTGAGAGTGGTTACTTTTTTTGGAGTTCATAGTTCGTATAAATGACAAGTTGTCTTTTATTGTGCAGGTTGATACTATTCAAGTGAAACCAAATATGTGTAGTTTTTGGTACACTATGGTTTTAATACCTAAAAAAAAAACCTTATTTTTATTTTTTTATGCTCAAAATTAACAGAATTTTACAGACATTTATGGAATCCTCATAGAAGTCTATGGGTGTCCCTTCTGTTGTGTGTGCATAAGGATGAAAACAAAAAAAATAGGTCCATAAAGTGCCACTCAGCTGTTTCAGACGGAACAGCTAAGCAGAACTTGGAAACTCCAGTGTGGACCCAGCCTTAAACATGTTATACTATATTAAAGACCTCCATACACTACGGCGATATCTTGGACCACCAATGAGACTACCCCCCCCCCACTTTTCACAAATATGAAGCCTATAGTAGACCACATTACACACACTAGCCAACAATGTTTATGGCCTGGACTACTTTACCCACTATAAATGCATTTCAGTCACACAAATGACTATTTCATTTTCTCAAGAAATATATACTATTCTAAATAGTCCAATGTGTTAGCAGAAGAAATTGAAGTTCCATATAGTGTTGAAATTATTTACCCCATCATCCCACGTAAATCAGAAAGATACAGCCATCATCCCACTGGAAACGCATAGAGACCAGTGCCAGGTATACATATATGCACTAATAACCCCATCATCCCACGTAAATCAGAAAGATACAGCCATCATCCCACAGGAAACGCATAGAGGCCAGTGCCAGGTATACATATATGCACTAATAACCCCATCATCCCACGTAAATCAGAAAGATACAGCCATCATCCCACTGGAAACGCATAGAGGCCAGTCCCAGGTATACATATATGCACTAATAACCCCATCATCCCACGTAAATCAGAAAGATACAGCCATCATCCCACTGGAAACGCATAGAGGCCAGTGCCAGGTATACATATATGCACTAATAACCCCATCATCCCACGTAAATCAGAAAGATACAGCCATCATCCCACTGGAAACGCATAGAGACCAGTGCCAGGTATACATATATGCACAAATAACCCCATCATCCCACGTAAATCAGAAAGATACAGCCATCATCCCACTGGAAACGCATAGAGACCAGTGCCAGGTATACATATATGCACTAATAACCCCATCATCCCACGTAAATCAGAAAGATACAGCCATCATCCCACTGGAAACGCATAGAGACCAGTGCCAGGTATACATATATGCACTAATAACCCCATCATCCCACGTAAATCAGAAAGATACAGCCATCATCCCACAGGAAACGCATAGAGGCCAGTCCCAGGTATACATATATGCACTAATAACCCCATCATCCCACGTAAATCAGAAAGATACAGCCATCATCCCACAGGAAACGCATAGAGGCCAGTCCCAGGTATACATATATGCACTAATAACCCCATCATCCCACGTAAATCAGAAAGATACAGCCATCATCCCACAGGAAACGCATAGAGGCCAGTCCCAGGTATACATATATGCACTAATAACCCCATCATCCCACGTAAATCAGAAAGATACAGCCATCATCCCACTGGAAACGCATAGAGGCCAGTGCCAGGTATACATATATGCACTAATAACCCCATCATCCCACGTAAATCAGAAAGATACAGCCATCATCCCACTGGAAACGCATAGAGGCCAGTGCCAGGTATACATATATGCACTAATAACCCCATCATCCCACGTAAATCAGAAAGATACAGCCATCATCCCACAGGAAACGCATAGAGGCCAGTGCCAGGTATACATATATGCACTAATAACCCCATCATCCCACGTAAATCAGAAAGATACAGCCATCATCCCACTGGAAACGCATAGAGGCCAGTGCCAGGTATACATATATGCACTAATAACCCCATCATCCCACGTAAATCAGAAAGATACAGCCATCATCCCACAGGAAACGCATAGAGGCCAGTGCCAGGTATACATATATGCACTAATAACCCCATCATCCCACGTAAATCAGAAAGATACAGCCATCATCCCACAGGAAACGCATAGAGGCCAGTCCCAGGTATACATATATGCACTAATAACCCCATCATCCCACGTAAATCAGAAAGATACAGCCATCATCCCACAGGAAACGCATAGAGGCCAGTCCCAGGTATACATATATGCACTAATAACCCCATCATCCCACGTAAATCAGAAAGATACAGCCATCATCCCACTGGAAACGCATAGAGGCCAGTGCCAGGTATACATATATGCACTAATAACCCCATCATCCCACGTAAATCAGAAAGATACAGCCATCATCCCACTGGAAACGCATAGAGGCCAGTGCCAGGTATACATATATGCACTAATAACCCCATCATCCCACGTAAATCAGAAAGATACAGCCATCATCCCACAGGAAACGCATAGAGGCCAGTGCCAGGTATACATATATGCACTAATAACCCCATCATCCCACGTAAATCAGAAAGATACAGCCATCATCCCACTGGAAACGCATAGAGGCCAGTGCCAGGTATACATATATGCACTAATAACCCCATCATCCCACGTAAATCAGAAAGATACAGCCATCATCCCACAGGAAACGCATAGAGGCCAGTGCCAGGTATACATATATGCACTAATAACCCCATCATCCCACGTAAATCAGAAAGATACAGCCATCATCCCACAGGAAACGCATAGAGGCCAGTGCCAGGTATACATATATGCACTAATAACCCCATCATCCCACGTAAATCAGAAAGATACAGCCATCATCCCACAGGAAACGCATAGAGACCAGTGCCAGGTATACATATATGCACTAATAACCCCATCATCCCACGTAAATCAGAAAGATACAGCCATCATCCCACAGGAAACGCATAGAGACCAGTGCCAGGTATACATATATGCACTAATAACCCCATCATCCCACGTAAATCAGAAAGATACAGCCATCATCCCACAGGAAACGCATAGAGACCAGTGCCAGGTATACATATATGCACTAATAACCCCATCATCCCACGTAAATCAGAAAGATACAGCCATCATCCCACAGGAAACGCATAGAGACCAGTGCCAGGTATACATATATGCACTAATAACCCCATCATCCCACGTAAATCAGAAAGATACAGCCATCATCCCACAGGAAACGCACAGAGACCAGTGCCAGGTATACATATATGCACTAATAACCCGTTTTTAGATTAGTCATACATATTTACAAGCTTTATGTTGGTTATTATTTGTTTAAATTGAGCTTAAGTGAAAAAAGATAGTGACATCTAGGGGCTTGGAGGTGAACTGCAGGCAATCATCCCGATCATCCCTTTCAGTGATCATCCGTTTAGTACATCCCCTCAAAGGACTGCAGCGGGGCCAAGGCGCAATCCGTTTAAAGACGAACAAAAACGAGTAACGGTGAAGGGCGGTTCAGGTGCCAGGAGAAGCCCAGGAGAAAGGGGGGGGGGAAGAAAGCAACACACATACACACACACGCCCTTGCTGTAGCACGTCACAGCCACAGTGTGGGAATAGACGAGCAACCTTGACCTCCAGCTGTGCTATCCCATAATATGCGATGCCATTGCAGTGTAGCCCCAGAAGCGGGACAGATAAGAGAGGCGCGGACTTGTCTGGGAAGTGATCTTGGAGTTCATCCGTTACTAACGGCTTTGGCTCGTGAAGACCGTGAGGCTTACATTTACGGAAAGAAGGATTTCCTCACGCAAACCTAACGCCCGTGAAAACTAACCACTGCAGTTCGGGGACAGAAAGGTGGTAGAAAGAGGAGTTGAAAAAGTATTTCGGCGTTTTGTTTACTCTAAATATCGCTGCGGTTCTTCTCTGCATAAAACTCACAATGAGTTGCGACAGCTTAAAATAAAAAGGCATCCAAACAAAACAATTGTGTTCAGCCTAAGAGAGCGCTCCAAAGAATTCAAGGTTTGCTGAAAACCCAGATTAAATGTATTTTCAACAAATGCCTAAAAGGCAGCAGTACTGAGACCTGACCGTACTGCTGAGAGGAAAATGCATTCCACAGAGCAGGCTCTCACATAGAAACAACAAAGACTTGTGACCCTTAAAACGGGGTTGGTTCTCCAAATGTTGTACTACAACTCCCATCAGCCCTTGCCCCCCATCAGCCTGCCCATTTGTTAAGATAATCAGAAGCCTTTCTCTCCCTGCCACCACCTTCACAGGTGCATTTGGTGGATACACAAGAGAGGCCCTTCTTTGCTGCTGCTCCCAGAGTTTGGAACTCCCTCCCAGAGGATACCAGGCTAGCCCCATTTTTCCTCTCCTACAGGCAGGCAAAGACCTTTCTGTATTCGCAAAAGCTTTCACGGCCAGGACAGGTTGCTGTCCTCTGAAGATGCCGGCCACAGAGACCGGCAAAACATTAGGAAGAACAACCTTCAGAACACGGCCAAAGAGCCCGAAAAACCCACAACAACCAAAGACCTTTCTCTTCAAACTAGCTGTCCCCTTAATGACTTGGCTGCCTGAGTGGAGTTCCTAAATGGGTTGTTGTGCTTTATTGATTTGAATATGTCTTGATGATGCTTCTGTTTACCATCTTCTACTGTGCTACAGCGGAGCCTCGACTTATGACCATAATCCATTCCAGAAGATGGACATAACCCGAAATGGTCTTAAGTCGAAGCACCATTTCCCATAGGAATGCATTGAAATGCTATTACAGTAATCTGTTCTGGCCAAAGAAAAAAATCACTGCAAGGCTCATTGAAACACGATTAATCCTTTCCAGCCGAAGGGGAAAAGAAAAAAGAAAAGCAATCAGGCATGCAAGGCCCATTGGAAATGCACCGAAAACAAACGGAGCAGATCAGAAATGCACAGAGAACAAAGGAAATGCAAAGAAAACAAAGGGAAAAGCAAGGGAAGCATGCAGGACCCATCAGAAATGGGGGAAAACCCCCCAAAGCAACCAAACCCCCCAAGAGTCATCAGAAATGGGGGAAAGCCAAAAAACAAACAAATCCCCCAAGACCCATAGGAAATGGGGGGAAAACCCCAAAAAGCAGCCAAACCCCCAAGACCCATCAGAAATGGGGAGGGGAAAACAAACCCCCCAAGACCCATCGGAAATGGGGAAAAACACTCCAAAAAGCAACAAAACCCCCAAGACCTATTAGAAATGGGGGAGACCAAACAAACAAACAACCCCCCAAGACTCATCGCAGCACAGAAACATACCCCCCCACACTGCAAAATCACCCAGAACAGTTTTTAACAAGCAGAAAACAGCACCTTACCTTAACAGGCAGCCCGAAGCCTCCCTGCAAACACACACACGCTCACTCAGAAGCAGAAGGAGGGTGTCCAAAGAAGCAGCCTAGTTGCCACCTACAGTTAGAAATTTGAATTTACCACCTTTTTTCCCTTTTTCTGTTCATAAGTGGAAGCTCCGGTCGCAAGTAGAAGCAAAATTTTGCAGCCAGAGCTGGTCGTAACTCAAAATGGTTGTAAGTAGGGACGTTCGTAAATCAAGGCACCAGTGTATTAGTTTCATCCTTTTTAGTACAGTATTTATACAGTATATTTCTTGTTTTTAGCTTTAAAACTTGTCTTTGAATGGTGTAAGCTGCCTTGGGTCCTTTAAGGAGAAAGGCAGGGTAGAAATGTTCTGAATAAAATAAACAATTAGACAGAGTTGAAGGATCACAGGAACAGCTGTTGGATCATATCTGGGAGGCTGTGTGTTGCTCATTCCTGACCTGAAGGCAAAGCTTTCTAGTGCAACCTTATGTCTAACTTATTCAGAAATAAAACTCCTTGTCTTTATCGGAACGTGAGTTCCAGTAGAGTGTGTGTACAGAATTGCAACTTTATATATTAGATTGTGGGTGGGCTAGAGTCTGTTTTATCAGATCTGTGAACTGTTTGTTGCTTTGGCTCAGGTAGAAGGTTATTTGCATGTACCAATGAGAGCTGTTGGGAGGCGGAGCCAGAGGAACTAGAAGGGAGGGGTGAGTCGGAATCTAGTCAGTTCAATTGGAGAGACAGAGAAGAGGAAAAGAGTTTAGGTGTTTGAGGCAGAGAGAGTGTTTAAGGAGGGATTAGTCAGAGTGTGACCTGTATAAATTAAGATAGAAGAGGTTAAAGTAAAATACTGAAGCTTTGTGTGACTTTAAGAATGTGCTTAAGAACTATTCCTAAAACAACTTGTAATCAATAAACCTGTTTCCATTTAAAAGTTCAGTACTGAATGGACCTCAGTCTTTCATAGGAAATGTAGGTTGAGAAAGAGATCAACTGGTGGCAGCGTGTTAAAGGGCATGTTGGGATACTCGTGTGAGCCCTGTATTTGGTAAACAAGCAGGGGCCACGGGGTTAACATCACACTGTTATCCACAAACAGAGTAAAGTACAGTAAATCTGCAAATCGTTACGGCGCTAAAATAAGATTCTTGGTTTTGCTACAACTGACTGGTAGTTTGGAAATTTATTCTCAAATAATTAAAAGGCAAACACACAAGTTTACAGTGGCTGATTAATTCCCCTTATTATGTGAATCATATGCACTTACTCAAAAGTAAATCCCAGCGGCACTTGCTTCATTCTTAACTAAACACAGAATTGCATTGTTACTGCAAACACAAACAAGCAAAGTGTTTCCATGGAGGTCTTGGCTACAGAAGAAACTACAGTAACCCAGAACTCTGCTTTCTTTTTACCAAGGTACTCTGGGAGTTGTAGTTCTGTAAGAGTATAAGACTTATGGAGAAGAAACCTTTCTGCCACAAATCCTACGGTTCCCTATTAAAAATATTGTACTGTACATCTTGATACCCCAATTAAAATGTTAGTCAAATGCATTCAGAAACATTAAATGAACATTTTTCAGTTCATTCTCCTAAACACAGTCCCTGTCTTAATACCATTATACTGCTGGAGGTCAAAGAGGCGCATGCCAAAATTTTATGCAAGAGACAGTAATTAATTTCCACAAAAGGACAGCATAGAAGAGCAATTATAAGAACAGCTTGTATAACTTTTTAAAATTGGTTTGCTGTTTCTCTGCTTGAAACAGCATGCATAACATGCTTACAAAAAACAAATTCCCTACTCAGCTTCTTTTTACTCCTCTATCTCATGATAAAAGCTAGCAAAAAAATTGTGACTAGCTATTATCTCAACAAAGCTGCCAGTACTCTGTGCTGACTCAGCTAAAGTAATGGTAGTGTTATGAGATGTACTTGTCTTGCTTCCTGTGAGATGACTGGCCAAGAAATGCTTAAAAGTACACAAATGTTCCTTGACAACTGAGAATCTCCCTCTAGCTTTTGGGGTGTGGCAGTAGACATGTTAGGACCTCCATTCCATTAAACAAAGGGGGCTCTGTTTTTGAAGGCCCTTCTATGCAATGTTGGGGAGTCCTCTTCTCCCCCAAGCCCTTTACTTAGCAGGAGACCCGGACTCTCTGTGTAGCATTTTCAGGAGGGTTGAAGGGATGCCAGGAGAATACGACTGTAAGGAAGTCCACTTGCACCAGCAAAGTTGCACATACTTAAAATCTCAGTTTGGGAAGGGAATACTCTTTCTCCAGCTAGTTAGAGGAGGCAAAAGCCAGAATCCTCTTGGTGCTCATGTACAGTTAGTGACTTGCCAGGGCTAGTTGGAGGTAATTGATGAAGTGTTAGAGAGTGTCTCAGTCTTGTTCCTTGTTACATACCCAACTGCACACATTGTTAATTAGCCACAATTAACTATGGGAAGTTAGCATTCCAGTCAAAGAAAAGACTCAGCTTGTTTAATAATTTTAATTCAAAGAAAGGGAGCCTAAAGCTGTTAGCTAAGATCAAGTTAGGTAAAGCAGCACTGTAGCTTTAGGAGGTGAAACAGTGGCTTCCTGGGAATATTCTGCTGTCTATTTTTAGGAATCCATTTGCTTCCACTCTGATTTTCATGCATATTTATATGAACTGCTGGATAGCTCAGTGGTCTATGTAGCTGGCTGTAGAAGTTGGGAGTTAAATTCCACTATGCCTCCTTGACAGAGGCTGGACTCTATGATCCATAGGATCCTTCCCAACTCTGCAGTTCTAAGATTAAGATTTGCAAATAAACACATCACAATTTTCTAGTGTTCCTTCATATCTAAAGGAAACTAAATCCTGTACCCTTACCCCTTCACATCATCTCACTTAGAGAATTAAACTTGCAAATGGTAGAAACTGTGGCTGTTCTGACTCTATATGGTATTCAGACCATAAAACACTGTGAAATAAAACATGTAATTGCTATTGAACATGTAATTCTAATGTACTGTAATTCAGATCAAGCCACGGCTGGCTGAGAATTTATAAAGTGTTAATGATTTGGAGGGAGTATAAACTACTAATAGGCAGCTTCACGAGTACTGCAGCAAGAAAGAGAGAAAAGTATGGAAAACTTATTTAGTCCAAATAATCACTCTATCTTATCACGAGGCAGAGCCGAGTGTGTATCTCAAACAGCAAGATGATGGAAAGAGGGGCTGTAGAGGTAGAGAGGCTTTAGACTAGGGCAACGTGCTCTGAATGAAGGACTTGGAACAGCATCTAGTGTGGCTGAGAAGGCCAATTCGAGAGTGACCGTTCCTTCCACACTGAAGACAAATACAATCTGTCCCCTGTCTAGCCTCCTGATTTTGCTGGTTTCGGGACTGCCTCTTTGCCTCGGCTTGCTGGACAAGTGGTAGAACACATGCTTTATAAACAGAAGGACCCAGGCTTAATCACCAGCATCTCCAGTTGGGCTAGGAAAAAGCTCCCGCCTGAAACACAGGAGAGCTGCTGCCAGCCAATGTGAACAATATTGACCTGGATGGATTTGGTTTTAAGGCAGCTTCTTGTGTTCCTTTGAGTGATTGTAAAGTAATATTGTGGGACAGAGCTATGCCTGCTGTGTGCCCTCTAAAAGTGGTTCTCAAACTGGGGTCCCCAGATTTTCTTGGACTGCGGTTCCCAGAAGCCTTCACCACTTGCTGTGCTGGCCAGGATTTCTGGGAATTGCAGTCCAAAAACATCTGGGGACCCCAGTTTGAGAACCACTCTAAACTAGCTTTCCACCATCAGTTGTGCTAAGACTCTATTGCTGGGAGATGGCTTTTGTATGTAGGCAGAAAGAGGGTGCTATCTTGTCCATTCCTCAGGCCATCTTGTGCCTTGGACCACCTTTTATTCCATTTGCTGTTCATTTGGGATAAAACTTTCTAGATAATACATCTAGGCCAGCATCTTGTTGTCTAAACACAGAACAGAAGGGCAATCTTGTAAATATACTTGGCTCCACTAGACTGCCCATTCTCACACTAGTGGCAAAATCGGTCATGGAACAGGAGGCTCGCCCTATGGTGGGGAGAGGATGCTTTTCTTATTGACGTTCTATTTCGTACAGTATTTTGACACAAGCATCTTGGTCCTAATTTTGACTTTGCAATTTCAAACAAAATAAGAAAACAAGAAATGTCTAATTTCAATTTGGAAAGAAACAAAAGAAGAAAATTTGGAACATGTTATTTTTTCTCTGGACCACAACAGAGCATGGGTACCATATTTATTTTTCTTCATCTTTTATACATTTCCATCGCTGCCTGGAACCCACCAGCAAAACATAATGGCTCCTCGTAGCCATTATGCTGGTATGCTGGCTACATTGATTACTCACAAGGTACAAAAAATCGCCACACCCACACAGTAGACTTTTTTTTAATTAACAACTTGGGATAAGGTAAGGGGTACAGAAGGTAAAGGGGATATAAGAAAAAAAGGAGGGGGAGGAGAACACAAAATGTATTGACATCCAATCTATTAATGTTGCAATATCAACTCGACTTTCCACTTTTCTTTTATTTGATTGCCCTCCTGGTTTTAACTTACATTTACATCCTAGTTTTAATCTATGTCATTCGAGTACTATCTGGTGACTCAAGCCATTTATATAACAAATCCCATCGTTCAGTTGCCTTTTGTATTGGGCAGTCTTTCATCACTTCTGATAAGATATCCATTTCTGCCGTTTCCCATATCTTCTCAATAAGTTCCTCTTGTTTCGGTATCACCGATTTCTTCCAATTCTTGGTATAAAGAATTCTGGCTGCGGTTACTATATATATAACTAAGTAGTTCTTTTTCTTGCCTATGTTGTCTGGTATAATACTCGGTAGAAACAGTCATGTGGTTAGTGGAACCTTACAAAGCAATATTTTTTGTAACAATGTACACTTATCCAAAATTGTTTCACTACTCTGCAAGTCCACCACATATGGTAAAAGCTTCCCTCTTGTCCTTCACACTTCCAACAAACATTTGACACATCTGTATAAATCTTTGATAATTTTTCCAGAGTCATATGCCACCTATAAAGCTATATATATTCTCCTTGAAATTAACTGATTGTGTGAGTTTTATATTATTTTGCCATATTTGCAACCATTTATCAATACCAATATTATGTTCTATATTTTGTGCCCACCTAATCATACATTCTTTGACTATCTCATCTTGCATTTTAATTTCTAACAAATAATCATACATTTTCTTAATTACTTTATCTTTTGAACTCAGCAGAAGTTTATCAAATATCGTTTGTTCTCGGTAAAAACCCTCTATTTTATCTTTTCTATACCTAGATTCAATTTGTGCTCTCCGGTAGATACTTCTGTTCATTCTAGCTTTACAGATATAATCCAAACCAATAATGGCAATTATTCTGCATGTTTCAACCATTACATGGAGGAACTGCCATCCGGAGGATATTGCTAGAAGGATTTAAGCACAATGGTGACACACAGACACTTCAACAGCATCTCAAAGTAGTGCTCAATTAGCTTAACTCCAGCTACTCTGGTTTCAGACATTTGTGAGCAGACTGCTGCATAACAGTGTAATTAATCCCAGGATTATAGGGGCTGCCATTGTGTTCTGTGTTCTTGAGCCCCTAATGTAAAATACAGTACCAGATTGTTTAAAAGACAAATGCCAGCAAACAAGATGGTGATTGCATATGGGGTGGGGTGGGGACACCAAATAAAAAATTAAACATACTTTCAAAAGCAGATAGGCACACGGTCTTTATCAAGCAAAAGATACAGGCATTATACCACAAAAGCTATAGTAGATGCATGGCTTCCCCCTTCCCCCGTCTATCAGTCGTAATCATCATCCCCATCATAAAATGCTAATAAAGACTAAACGAAATCCCACTAAAGGAGTAAAGAAATGAGGCAAATTTCAACTTGAAGCTGACAATTAGCTTCAAGGCAAACCTCTGAAGAGTTGATGCTCTTGATTTAATTTTGTGACAGCCTTCTTTGTATTTAAAGATGTATGGGTCTGAAAAATATTGAACAACTTTTTCCATTCCTCCCTGACAACAAAGTTCTGACCCCACCCCACCCCATGTTTCTGTTTTGTTCACTATCTGCATTATCGTTTGCGCTGGTTCTGTCTGCTTTCACACTCCACTCATTGTAATGGAAAGGAGCCCCGACTATAAACTGCATTCAAGATTGGCTATTCCTTGCATTCTTTCATAATGAAACCCAGTTTATTTAACCCAGATTGTCAAAGAATTTCCAGCAAGGAAAGAGGATTTTCAGGATATGGTTACCTATGTGTATGAGCACAGCTTCTAAGCCAGGATCTCTTGTAGAGCTGCCCAGGCTCAAAAATAAAAACATTGGAAGCTACCATATAATGTATTGCATTTGATACTACTATGTGGTGGCGCTTCGGGTTAAACCACAGAATGCCTCTGTGCTGCAAGTTCAGAAGACCTGCAGTCTTAAGATCGAATCCATGTGACGAAGTGAGCCCCCATCACTTGTCCCAGCTCCTGCCAACCTAGCAGTTTGAAAGCATGTAAAAATCCGAGTAGATAAATAGGTACCACCACAGTGGGAAGGTAAATGGCGTTCCGTGTCTAGTCATGCTGGCCACGTGACCACGGAAGATTGTCTTCAGACAAACACTAGCTCTGTGGATTGGAAACGGAGATGAGCACCATCCCCTAGAGTCGGACATGACTGGACAAATTGTCAAGGGGAACCTTTACCTTTATCTAGTCCATCTTGTTCAGTCTTGCTAGCACTGGCTGGCAGCAATTATCTGGGATTTCAGACAGGAAGTCTTTTAGTCCTACCAAGAGATGCCTGGCTTGAGATATTCTGTGTGCAAAGCATATGCTATACCACAGAGCTAGACTTATTCCTAAATCAGATTCGTGCTGTGGGAAACTCAGCTCAAATGCCTATTGAACCACACAGTTCTTGAATTGCCTGAGGTCAGTCACAGCCCCTCAGCATAACCTACCTCACAGGGTTGTAAGGATAAAATGTTGTGGGGACAGAATCCTGCGTACTACCTTGAGTTTCCTCCGGGGAAGGCAAGATAACACTTTGTGACTGGGAGCCTTTACTGAGGATGGAATGAAGGTTTATATCAATTATTCCACCCCATCACTTTCTCTATAGTAGAAAGGTCTCGTTGCCACAACACTAGCCCTGCCTTTTGGTTAACAACCGAGGAACTGGTAGACCTTATACTAAGACCAAAACCATCCTTTTCAGTTCACTTATTTATCGTGATGTATAAACTGCTGGCTCCAGCAATTATTTTGATACAGCTGTATACACCATGGACATCCTAGCCCACTTTTTAAAAAAACCCCAGAATAAGCAACCTTTTGCCCTTCTTTCTAGCCGCCTCCACCACAAGATCTTTCACACAATGTTCCTCAAACCAATGCTGCCACTATTCATGTTGGCATTATCTGTGGCAGTTTTAAAAGGGTGGGCAGCACAGTGCCCTTGTTCAGCTCTCACAGCCTTGCCTCCTAGTAGCAAACAAACATACTGTAATAGATGCATAGGAAAAGAACAACTAGCAAGTTTGAAAGAAAGGCATGCATAACAGAGAGGGGAAAAAATACTGCTAGACACCCAGCATCAATGGATCATTGTGTCAACAGTAACAAGGATCTTTTGATGGCAAATATTTACACTCTTATTTAGGGAACCCTTCTCTTCTTATTTATAATAAACTAAACTTTGAAGCCAGTGATTCATCATCAATATTAAAATGAGAACTCATAGTTACTAGGGCAGTTCCTTTGAATTCCACAGCACACATGTCCCAATTAATGCAAAACCATTTTTCATGAATTAGCAGGACTGTCAGTTTGTGAGAGCCAGAAAATATCTATACCACTGCATGAACTCCAGGATACTATGCTAGAAGACTAGACAGATGCTTCTGCAGTAAGAGAGGAACAACAGAGATTTGGTGTGACGCTGTGGACTGTAAGAAAGGCTGACGCAAGGCATTATTCTACCTGAGGCAAAAGATGAGAAGGCATCCTTCCCCATTTCAAATACAGAACTAGATTGGCAGTCAGATGTTATTCAACACTAGAATTACACAATAACGTTTTTCACTGCACCTTGGGCAACAGGCTGGTTTAGGAAGAACAAAACAGAGTAGTGAACACTACAACCAGAGGGTCATTCAGGATAAACAATGCACAATAATCTACAGAGACACACTATGTATGCAGTTTAAGACACAATATGGTGTAACAATCCCACGAGATCTTGGTTAGGGTACATTCATGCATCCCATATAACTTGCTATTCTCCAGTGTAGACACACAACTGTCATCATCCCCACTTCTATTTCTGATTTCAAGCTAGGAGTGCCACCATTTATATACAGAATATGACATCACTCATGCACAAGAGGAAGGCAATCAGCAGACCCGGATGAACCTTGGGATTTGCAAAGGCATAGTATACCTTTAAAGGAGAAGGACCTCCAAAACACATTGAGAACGAAGCGGAATCAGTGACCACTGGTGAAAAAGTGGCCTTGTCGCAGGGAGGATCAAGGAGAGGAATTTTGCAAGTTTTGATTGAATGGTCAGGCGCTCTACTGAAATGAACAATCTCATCAGAACAACTCATCAGAGCAATACAGCTTGATTTTCTCATACGTGTTTGTTTTTAAATTCCTAACAAGTAATAATGTGCAAACAATTAGAGTATTTAAAAGTAAAACATATGCTTGGAGAGCTGTACAAGGAATTATTTATTTTGAATTCAATGTTTTAAGGCAAGATGCCAAGGCCCATGATGTACAATATTTATTTTCCTTGCTTATTTGCTTAGCCTCCTATGGATCATTTGTCTGCATTACATATAGAAAAGTCCTTTTTTGTAGTTGTTGACCAACAGCACTGTTTTTTTCCCTCCATTCTCCTTGCTATGCTGTGTTTAAAACAGTTTTCGTTTGAAACAGCCAAATTACCCACATGAATCTGTCCTCTTTTCCTTCCTTCAAATCCCTACTCAAAAGCCGTTTTTTTTCCACAAAGCTTTTGACACAACTCCTTATTTCCAGTGTCCTACCGCAACTACTAGTACAAACCTAATTGGCCAAAATTGAGATTAAACCATTACACACCGAGAGAACTGCAAATTTACAAACATTCACTCTCTGAAAAGTTGCACCCGGGACTGTAGGTGTTGCTCTTGTTGAGATCATAACAATCTTGCATGCTTTGGACCACTGGATATCTGTGGGAAGGAGGCTTTTAGTACCTAAATGGATTCTCTTTTCTTCCCATTAACCTATTGGTAATTTTTCCCCCACCTCTGGCTTGCTTCTCTTCTCTTCCTGTTTTGTTTGCTTTCCTTCCTTTTGTTAGCCGCTCTCCACTCCTGGTCTCTGTCCATGCAATTCAGCATGGAAGGTCTCTCTCTTATATGGTTGAGACTCACCGCTCCTCATTTTTTCTTTTTATCTTTTTATAACTATAGACAACACTTGTAAGATGCCTTCTTTTCTACTTTAAATACTTCTGAAATGATTTTGTACCAACAAAGTGCTAGCCTGGGGTGGGGTGGGGTAGTGATGAGACCAGCCTGATTTCTTCACACTTCTTAACTCTACTAACTAAAAGGGAACAACCAAATAATTTTCCCAACAGCTCCTGGGAATTTGGGTTTCCCAAAGTGTCTTCACCTTGACTTGCCACACAGGTAGAGGAGAGCCTAGTTTACAACTTGTTTGCAGTTCTAGTTATAGCCCTGCAGATGTCACCAGGACAAAAGAACAACCTAATATGTTGTAAACGAGGCTTTCTCTCCTCAGTTCTTAATCTCATTATTTTTTTATAAAAAAGAAAATTCTTGCTTACAGATAAAAGCTTTGCTCTCCATTTTTGTAGTGGGGGAAAAAAGAGGTCTTGCCTACAAAGAGAGGAGAACCTGTAAGTGCGTGCTGGTGACGCCTTTCTGCATTGATTCAAACCTGAACCAATACAGATGGATCCATTGTTTTTCTTAGTAACAAAGGCACAAACTATGGATGGGGGAGGGGACTCCATGGTAATTCATATTTCCCTTTGCATCATGTGGTAAAAGGGGAAAAAAAGACAAACAGCCTGTCCCAATCCCAGAGCATTACTTGTATTTTTTTTATCAGTGCAGTCACCTCCAATTAAAGCTATGTTGAATCCAAACCAATCCTAGCCATGGCAAGCTAAAAATTATGGAGGACTATCACCCTTGGCTAACTTAGACACTGTGGCTGTGTCCCTGGGTCTCCTTCACCCTATATTTTCTCTACCCCCTTTTGGCCTTTCTATCACCAGAGTTTTGACAATAGATTGCTCTATAGTTAGATTGTCAAGATCAGCTGACAGAAGGTGGGGCTGGAAGCAGAAAAGCATTTCTCCTGGCACAAGAGGGTTGTAACTAATTCTAATCCTAACACCCTAGAGTCAACATACCTGATTTAGGATTGCACTATTAGTTTGCAACCAACTCTGCATACATATTATGGAGATGAATGATCTTTCCCTAATTACATATACCTCTTCTTCCTCCATTTTGCCTCTCTCATATCTGGAATGAGCCACAGATATTCTGCACAGTGATGACTATCTTCAATCTTGTAACACCACAGTTTGGAATATACATATGTTTTCCAAAGGTGGAATTATTTTTAGCACATGTTTAAACATGACATTTCAACCAGAGTTATCTGCATTCATGCATAAGTAGCAAATACCAACACCAACTGTTGGAGTCAAAAACAATACCTAATCTGGGACAATTTGTTTAAGCATTTTGTCTCTTTGAAATAAGACTCCTACGATAGGCTGACAGACTGCCTTTTTTAGTCGAGCAAGGTTTTAAAATAGCTTTCTGTGATCCATTCTTCTTTGTTACAAATTCAGTGACTCATCACAACCTAATTCATGTTCAATAACAGGAAGATACTGAATGATTAAATTGTAGGATGCATACTCCAGACAACGTTAAGGAAATCCCGGTGACGAAAGCTAACTTTTACAGGCTTTCAACAAAACAAAGGATGAATCTAATACTGTACTTAGAAATGTGACCACATACAATGAATCAAAGCTAAAGCTCTGGAGTTATATGATGCAGAAAATTTCAGCATGGACAGAATCATCACAGAATATTAGTAGGGGGATGAAAATTGTGCAGGTTCTCTATTCCCTTTGCTCTGCCAGTTTACAAATTGCAGGATTCTGGAGTGTAATGCATAGCTATAGCACTTAAATGTGGTGTCAGACTGCTCTGATTGTGCAATGGAAGTGCACAATGCTGTTTAGATTTACTGTAAATAATGTTGTTGGTAATAGGATACAACTCAGCTTAGACTGAAGAAGCACATCTTTGCATGGAAAGAAATACAGAGGTGCCTCACAAGACAATTTTAATTGGTTCCATAGAAACAGCCTCATGGCGCAGTGGTTAAAACGCTGTATTGCAGCTAAAACTGTGCTCACAACCTGGGGTTCAAATCCCAGGTAGCTGGCTCAAGGTTGACTCAGCCTTCCCAGGTAGGTAAAATGAGTACCCAGCTTGCTGGGGGGGCAATGTGTAGCCTGTATAATTAAAATTGTAAACTGCCCGGAGAGTGCTTGTAGCTATGGGGTGGTATATAAGTCAAAAAAAAATCGCTATCTTGCAAAAAGCTCTTGTAGTCTTGCATTTAATGTGATTCAATTGTGCAAAAAATCACTGTCTTGAGAAAATTATTCATAGAAGAATTTATTTATTTATTTATTTATTTATTTATTTTATTTCTATCCCGCCTATCTGATCATATTAGACCACTCTAGGCGGCTTACAGTAAAAACAACAATGTAATTTTAAAACTTTACAGCAGAAACGTAAATAAAAAAAAATAAAGAACAGAATAAGAAAAAAGATCGTCAAGGGTTTTCTGTTGGGAAGGCCCGCCTATACATCAATGTTTTTAGTTGTTTCTTAAAAATGCCCAGCGAGGGAGCCGCGCGAATCTCAGGGGGCAAGTTGTTCCAAAGGCAAGGAGCCACCGCTGAGAAGGCCCGGATTCTGGTCTTTTCCTTTCGGGCCTCTCTCGGCGTTAGGCTCCTCAGCCTTATCTCCTGGCTCGCGCGAGTGACACGGGTAGATCTAGATGGGAGAAGGCGTTCCGCCAAGTATCGAGGTCCTAAACCGTTTAGGGCTTTGTAAGTAAGCGTTAACACTTTGAAATCAATGCGGAATCGGATGTCATCTTGCAAAACACAGTTCCCCATACCATCTTGGGGCAACCCCCTCACCTGCTCTGCCTTTTGAAATTCAATGGGTCTCAGATAGCACACACACTCACAAGAAAGATTTGCTTGCTATGGGTTTTTGGGGTATGTTGCTTTTCTTAATGTCAAGGACAAAGAGCCTAAAAACCCACAACAACCATTAGATACTAACCATGACAAATACTGTGTAGAAAGATGCTGTTGTAGAAAAATTAGGTTAAAGGAGTCAAACCCCCTTCTGTCCCCTGACCCTCTAAGTCATGGTGACCCCCTGGCTGCACCTCCCACTCAGTGCAGAGCTGTACAGCCCCAGTCCTGCCAGAGGCCAAGGGAGCTCCTCAGTGTTTTGGGGTGCCTTGCAGGACCCCATCAGGGGCTAAGTGTTCCTCCCACAATCCTCTAGTGCATACAGATTAGCATATGCTAATACATGTGCACTAGAGGATTGTGGGAGGAACACTTAGCCCCTGATGGGGGTCCTGCAGGGCACCCCAAAACACTGAGGAGCTCTCTTGGCCTCTGGCAGGACTGGGGCTGTGCAGTCCTATACTGAACAGGAAGTGCAGGCAGGGGTCACCATGACTTGGGGGGTTAGGGGATAGAATGAGGTAAGAGATTCAAGCACTACTTTAACTTATACCTTACAGGTAAAATATCATGTTATAAAAATGGTTTGGGGGAGAACATTGCTCAAAAAAAAACTATTTAGTGAATTCATCATCTTGCAAGGCACCACTGTACAGACAGAATGATTTCTTCAGGTTTCCTGTATCATCCTTTACAATCCAGAGTGATACTCTTGATATCACTGAGGTCACTTCCTTTCTTCTCCCATTGCCTTCTTGACCCTTTCTGGGGTAGAGATCTTGCTTCTGTTCTTGAGAGTTAAAGGGGTAGCCATGGCTCCCTGCCTCTCTGCTTTGACTAAAAATAAGATTCCTATTTAGCATCTTTCTTATTCCCCGGCAGACTCTCTGGTGCTTCTTGTCATATCTTTTTAAAACTTCTTGTTATATCTTTTTAAAACTGTTATAAGATCCTACCTCCCTTTTTTTTTCTTTTATTTCCCTCCAACTTGTCTCCTGGAGCATAGCAAACTACAAAATGTTATGACCAGTAAATATTATTTCTACCTTGATTGGCTAATAGGCTGATGTGCTTCCCTCCACCACTAGTTTGGAGATTTCCATGGCTATTGCTAATGTTGAAAGAGCATAAGATTATCACTTAGAAGCCAGAAAAATATAGTCAGATGAGTCATGCCCAGAAGCACAATGTCCCCAACAGATAGACCAAAAAGAAAGAAAGAAAAAAACAAAACAAAACAAAACAGAAACCAGAGAGTGCTGGATGCTATACTTAAGGATGTAGAACATAAAACTGTCTGGGAAACAAGCTAGGAACTCAAGTAAACACTTCCCAATTTATCCCATTCAAAGTAGGAATGAAACTTGAGGACAAAGAACCTCTGCCTCAGGAAGAAAAAGTTACAATACACAACAAGACTTAAGAATATTTTTTCACTACCTAATGAGAGACCATCCAGACTAATACTGACTACTGTAAAAGCAGCCACCTCCTAAGAAATACATAAGATGTACTGTATTTAGCACTGAGAAAACAAACACTAGTAATTCCATGTTATCTTTAAAAAAAGAACTAACCTGCACTTTCAAAATAAGTTTTTCTGGGTAGAAACAGTCACATATATTTCTTATTATTTTTATAACCCTTTGAGTTGACCTCAAATTCTTCTTCTATTTTAGAAATACAGTCTGGGGGGGGGGGGGAAGGATGGGGTCAAATATAAAAAAACTAAAATGAAAAAATAGAGTGCTAACCCTAGTTATCCATTCAAAATATCATGCACCCTAAAGTGGGAGGCAGTTGCCGCCTTGTGCTTGTTTAATTGGTCCATACAAACAGCCACACTCAAGGAAAACTCAAGGAATTCACCTGACTTTTATGTTACTACACCTCTGAATCTGGAATTAATTATAAATAACCAGTTACTTATATTAATTCCTTTCCACGATAACTAGGTATAACTGCTTTATATTCCTTCTGCATAGTAACAAAAGCTAATTTTGCTTCTTTTGTTGGGTAATAATACTTTATGGTTAATATTTAAGGGGAATATAGTCTCATTATATGGTAAGGAGAAATATCTCCTCTTTTGTGGGTGCTTAGGTTATATCAAAGTAGGTAAGGGATTGTTTTACACCATAGACTAGTAGCATTCTGAGTTTTTAAAGCAACTAAACATAACTATATTAGTTAGTTTTGAGATATGGGAAAGTTATAGTTACTTTCTAAAGCAACTTTCCAACTGCTGCTCCATCTCTTTTTAAAGAAAGGAACCAATGAATAAACAATTTATAGACTACAGTAAGAAGGTAAAAATTTTGTAAGCCTGGCTGGATAGCCCAGTGAGGTAGGTTTGGGAGTTCAGTTCATCAATCTGCATCCCAAAAGAGTCAGCCTGTATGGTCTTGGGCAAGCTGAATAGTCTCAGGATGCCCCAAGAAGAAAGGAATAGCAAACCACTTCTCAGTATTCCCTACCTAGAAAGCTCTGAAAAAGGTCACTGTAAGATAGAATGGACTTGAAGGCCCACAAATATTATTTATTAGAAAGAAAAGGAAGAATATAGCTATACTAGTCTACTTGGTGGTGGTGAGCATATCACAGTTGTGGCACTACTTTAAGTAAGACCAACTAAAATGTTACAAAAATGTGTAAGAATTAAAATTATCCAGAATTCTTCATTAAGCCTGTAGATGTGCCTAAAGAAACAGAAAAGTCTAAACATGAGACCAGATTAATCCCAACCACTTTGGGATTTTAAAATTAAAGTATAGTATAGGAATGCTTTTAAATAAATACTGTACAGTACGTTAAAATCATAAGATCTGCAGTTAGACACTGCTCCAAAATGGTGATTGCAGATTGAATTAAAAATAGTCGTGATGGGTATTCAGGCACCATATTATACCCAAAAATGCATTCACGGAAAGAAACAAGCAGCAGTGTTCACTGGCATTTTTCGAACATCTGTGTGTGTTTTTATAACCATATTTTTATATTCCCACCTCGACAAATCTAGATTCTGGAACCTAAAAAGTTAGGTGTGCATTTCACAAATGTATGAAAAGGCAACACTCACATCTTTGGGAAAGGCAACATGGGGAGAGTAATATGGAAATATGAATTGTGCCTTGAATTATAAGATGCTTATCTTATGAATTTGGATGTGTTATATTGTCTCACCAATTTATGTGGGCTCCTACAGGTCTGTGTTAACCTATACTGTATACTCTACATATACTGTCTGTGGTACTTACATGGCAAATTGTATATGGGATGATCACATTATCTTTGGCAGGGGATTTTGTTTTTAATAGCTGCAGGGTAGATAAAAATTCAGGAGATCTACTGTTTTCATGACAGCATTTCCGCATTAAGGACAGTCAGAAAGGGTGTAATTTTTGCTTCTTAGGCAGTTCTTAAAGATATATTAACCTCTGGCAGAAAGATCAGAGAACAATTATAGAACTGCATGCTGTAGAGTCAAACCACAGTAATTCTTGTTTAGGAATAGTCATGTATCCCATAGCTGTAAGATCATAAACCAGAGATCCTGTCTGTCTTTAAGTATGCCAATGTAGCACATGAAGGTGTTACTCTGTTCTCCTCTACCCCACTCTTCCACTAGTTCACCTTTCATCTTTGAACTGCAGAGCTGGACAGAATCCTGTGTCAAGGAGGCCCAATGGGGAAATCAAGCTCCCAAACCTTGGCTCCACAGCCAGAAACCTAATAAATAAATAAAATCCAGCAGTTCACTTTCCACTATGTAGAGGTAGACAAATTTTAGCTCTCCAGATGTCCTGGATCACAAC
This sequence comes from Pogona vitticeps, assembly GCF_051106095.1. Taxonomy (NCBI): domain Eukaryota; kingdom Metazoa; phylum Chordata; class Lepidosauria; order Squamata; family Agamidae; genus Pogona; species Pogona vitticeps. Next base: position 181,037,170 of record NC_135787.1, read on the forward strand.
TCTTGTTATCCCTGACCATTGGCCATGCTGACTAGGGGCTTCAGAAATCAAAGTCTAAAACATCTGGAAGGTCCAAGCAGCAGAGGTTGGGTGGACAGGCAAGATGACTGGGAAAGAAACAAGACAAACCAGGTGGTGGTTGTGTATCTTCCCACCTTAATTGTCAGTGTTTACAGAGAGACAGATGATAACGGTGGGTTATTATCTAGCATCTTTTAGATGCAGTGCCTAGTACAGGGTAAAACTTGGCAAATGTTGCTGTTTTGGATTGACCATACTGTCTGGGGGAGTTTAGGAATTGTAGTCAAAACAAGTTACTGTACTTTTTCCAGGTTCTGGTACAAAGCAAAGCAAAGTGTGCTGCTTATATAGTGCCCCATAGCACTTCAAGCACTCCCTTGGCGGTTTACAAGTTAATTATGCAAGCTACACACACACACACACACACACACCGAAATGGGTAGAGCTGGATACTCATTTTCTGACCTCAGAGGGATAGAAGGCTGAGTCAACCTTGAGCCGGCTACCTGGGATTGAACCCCAGGTCGTGAGCACAATTTTGGCTGCAGTACAGCAGTTTAACCACTGTGTCATGAGGCTCCTGGTACGGGAATGTTGGGGCTGTACACTGACCATGGGTGCCTGAAATTAAAGCCACATTTAGCAAGTGAGGAGGACTAAGTAGGGCAGAGGAATAGACATGTATATCTAGTTCAACTTTGTTGAGGAAAAGAAGGATAACGGATGGATGGATGGATGGATGGATGGATGGATGGATGGATGGATGGATGGATGGATGGATGGATGGATGGATGGATGGATGGATGGATGTTTAGAGAGATAGCCGTACCATTTTGAAAATTGGGTGGGACATGGTCCCTATAATTGTATTTAATAAATAATGTCATGTGCAGACGTCAGAAGGTACCATTGTTGTTAGGGCCATCAAGTTGCTGCTATGAATGAGCAATCTCCAAAGTATCTTGTCTTTAAAAACCCTGCTCAGCTCTTTTAAACTCAAGGTTATGGCTTCTTTTATTGAGTTTGTCCATCTTAAATTTGGCCTTCCTCTTTTCCTGCTGCCTTCAATTCTTCATGGCATTACTGTCTTTTCCAGCAAATACTGCCTTCCCATGATGTGCCTAAAGTACAACAAGCCTCGGTCTCGTCATTTTTTGCCTCTAGGGATGGTTCAGACTTGATTTGATCTAGGACCCACTTGTTCATTTTTCTGGTAGTAAGATAAAGCTCTCAGAGCAGAAACACTAAAAATCACCCCCAGAGATTTTACTGAAAGCCCTACTGCTCCCAAAATATGGGAAGCATTTATGAAGATGCTGATCCTGTTTTGGCAGCCCTTTTGTGGACTTCTCAGAGAAGGCTTCTCTGATCCCATTTCTGCTTTATTTGTAATACCAGGCAGAAGCCTACTTTTTTCCCCCTCAGGCCACTTAGGATTGTATTTTTGTATTGCTTTGCACTGGAATTTTCATCTGCTGTTTTGTATCCCTTGTATTCTTACAAGTCCCTCTGAGAGCTTCATTTGAAGAGCATGCAATAAACAACCAAAGTACAGCTGTGAGATCATGTCTCTGACTATCTACGAGAGCAAACCTAACAGCACTGCTAGTGTAACTGGGTAATTAGATGCTGCATGCACTCATCTATCACTTCATTAAGAGGCTTCGATCAGCCACGTTATGTACGCATATGGATACGTAAGCACATATGCATTTGCTATCAGATTTCTATTACTGGAAGAATTGGCATGCAACTTCCATAAATGAACATCTAAGACCCTTAGATTTGGAAAAGGAATGCTAATAGTATAGAATAGTCAAGGGATACATCTCAGGGAGTTAAATGTTAAAAGATTGCTTCTTGGTACAGGAACACCCTGGGATGTTCTGGATAGAAAAACCTGATCAGATAAAGGGAAATCAGGCACACCTCCCCCCTCTCCTAGCTATGGATGACGTAATTTAAGTCTGTGTGAGTGAAAAGGCACAATAGAAACGGCCGTTTTGAGTCTGAATGAAAGAGACATGCTAAAAGAGAGCAGGCTGGGAAATTTAGTGCTCTCCCGGGCTCAGCTGGCATTGTTGTAAAATTAAATATATTCACCTTTTACAGAATACTATACACCTCCTGTGGTTGTCTTCCAGAGAAAACCAATTAAACATGAATACTGCACTCTTGAAATATGTCACTGCTAGGAGAATGAGGGTGCACAGAACCAAAGACCATTTTATCCCATATGAACCTGCCTGTCCTCTTGAGCTCTTTCATTCCCTTCCTCTCTCTGTTAACCAGAGGTTATGGTAGTAACTTTGGGGACTCATAGGCATCCTTCAGTGTCGAGAGACCATGGTAACATGCTCTGAATTGAGGAGTGTCCTCTCCAGAGCATGAAGCCTGGTTAAAGTAATATGGAGGATAGGCTGTTACCCAAGTAGCAAATCCCCCCTCTCCAAATTGCTGAAATGGTCCAATGGAAAGGCAAGAGCCAATACAACTGGTTCCAGTAACATTGCAGGAGTTGGGAGAACAAAACGAACTGCCTTCGGGACTCCAGCTCCAGATTTTGCCTCTAGGTTAACTCCTGAAGCCTTTTCCATGAGTGGATATAGCCACAAGGCAGTGGAGGTTTGAAATCGGAGTTTTCCTTCTCCTAGATGGGTTGCGTTCCATGGCTGATGAGCCCCACCTACCCAGCCTGCTCTTTAATAGTGTGGAAGTATGATCCAACCCTTAGAACTTTCCTGCCTCCCAGGTGTATGCAAATCTAATTGGCTTTCCTATTTACCATATAGCCAGAGATAGAATAAGAAACACACTCATTTAAACATACCTGGCCTTCAGCCTCAGCCCAGATTCCTAAGGAAAAAGGCCCAGGGTCCTGGGACACGCTCATTGAAAGCAAAAATCCCCACCCCCTAGGCCCCACCTCCAGGCCATGTAGTGGGGGAGACAAAAAGAAAACCCAGGGAAAAAAACTCAGCAAAATATCCGTGCAAACATACCTGGCCTTCAGCCTCAGCCCAGCTTCCCAGGGAAAAAGACCCAGGGTCCTGGGACACCCTCATTGAAGGCGTGTCCCAGGACCCTGGGCCTTTTTCCCTGGGAAGCTGGGCTGAGGCTGAAGGCCAGGTATGTTTGCACGGATATTTTGCTGAGTTTTTTTTCCTGGGTTTTCTTTTGGGGACTACAAGTCCGAGAATCTTCCAGCTACCCTAGCTGCTTGAGCTCAGAAGTAGTTCTTCTTGTTGCCCAAGGCTAGGTTCTAGAATTCCATGGGTCAGGAAGATTGTCTTTCCCCTGCTGCTATGCAGATATTTCCTTTCTGGCAGACAACTGGCATGCTGAGTGGTTAACTTTAATCTCCCTGGTATGGTAGCTGAAGTATTTTTTGGTGCCTCATCTCTCCTTAAAAGTTTATTGTTTTTGTTGGTGCTTTGATAGAGTTGGTTAGATAGTAATCTGCCACAAACAGATTTCTATCAGTGTTGGTTTTGTTAATTAATGATGGCAGATAAGCATCTGTATATACACTTATTAAAAAATTAGTGTATATACTGTACCAACACGTATTTACCATCATTCAAGAACAGCCAATGTGAGAAACTATGGTATAATTGATAACCGTTACAGTGGTAGTAGTGAATAGACCACAGTTTCAAATCCCTGTTCAGCCCCAAATCTCTCATTAGCAAGCTACCATATACAGTACTCAGCTTCATCTAGCCTGCCCCATAGTGGTACAGATGCTTACCACAGCAATCTGCTAGACGTGGCACAAGTAAAAAGGTGGGCAGCTACACAGCTCTCTATCAATATAAGAGGATCAGGTCTTTTGTAAAGTGATTGGCTCTTAATTGCCCATCCAAGATGAACTACTCTGAAATGCTTTGTATTACAACATGTAGCTGACAACCATATACAGTTCCTGAAAAATCAGTTTACTTCCATGCCACTGTGAGGACTGCATCTATGCTCAGATGGAACAGAGAATCCTAAGAGAGGTGGCAGATAATGTTATATTCTTGCTACTCAGAAAGTCCCAGGGCATCAATAATTCAAGTGCTGGCTCCACTACATCACTGCTTTTCCAGCCTTGCACATTATCATCTCTGCTAGCAGCAGACAAGTGGGGTTAACAGACCAACACATCCAGAGATTACCAGGTTGGAGGAGGCTGGGTTGACCTCATGTTCCACAAAAATGTACATTAAAATATAGCAGTTAGTCTTTAAGGTGACATCGTATCTTTTTTTTTCTTTTGTTTTGTTTTCTGTTTCTCATCAAAAATGAAATGAGGCAACCCATGTATCCCGTGCTAAGCTCCTTGAAGAATGGCTGGACACAAAATGTGATTAGTAAAAATAATAATTGGACTGGAGGATGGGGCAGGAAGAAAAGAGGCTGGATTCAATCAGAACTGGCTTTCAGAAGTCTCTGCTGCCTGGATTGCAGAGTAATCTTGATAAGATCTGGAAGAGTTTTAATTTTGCCTGTGTGTTTGTTTATGTCAACGAGGCTGAACTCACGCAAAGCGACAGCAGGGAATGATTCTGTCATGGTTTCCCTGGGGATGGGCAAGATGAACAAATAATTCATGTCCATTTCTGATGTCTATTATTCTTCCACCCCAGGCCCACAGCCTGTGCCAACACACACACAGACACATCTTTATGCTGCTTGCACATTGAGGGGGCGGCTTCGTCTCTCAGAGCTTAGGGAATTTCATCTCGTGACTCCCATTAGCAGTGACAGAAGTAATGCGCATACATTTCTCTTCCCTTTTGTCTGGGGAATCTGAGAGCTGAACTGGCCATCTCCTGCCTTCTTTGTTGATCCCAAGTCAGCTTTATTCCAAGCACTGTGAGGTGGTTCACGGACTGAGCCTCAAACTGCCTGAGTCCCTTCATGACCTAAGTACCTCTTTTTAGCCAAATACTCCCTCCGAGCAGCAGAGCACAACCGGCCAGTCTAATGGTCTTAATGAGATTACAGTTTTAGTCTGGCTAAGAAAAAGAACAAACACCAAATTCAGAAAGAGAAAAAAACATAATTTTTTTTTAAGAAGCAGGCCCAGTGGCAAGGAATTTTAGAGATTTCTCAGCTAAGAGGCCTGGGGTGTAAAGCACCATACAGTTTATGTACAGACCATCATAATTGTGTATAATATGATAAACTCAGAGAGAAAGGAATCAGTACAAGCCCTCCATTGTATCTAGATATAGTTCCAGCCAAGAGCCACCCTTTCTCTGGATGTGACCAATAGAAGGAAAAGCAACAGCAGTCTCCTTTATTGTGCTGAAATCCAAAACTGTGACATGCTGAGTTTTATAAATAATAATCTAGCTTGCTTCCCCTACTTCATCTCAGTCCCTTTTCTTTTTATATTTTGCCTTTTAGAGTACAAAGGCAAGACATTATTTTAATTTTTGGTGTTTGTAAGCATCTCTGGGAAAAAAGGTAAAGGTAAAGGTTCCCCTTGACAATTTTTGTCCAGTCGTGTTCGACTCTAGGGGGCGGTGCTCATCCCCGTTTCCAAGCCATAGAGCCAGCGTTTTGTCCAAAGACAATCTTCCGTGGTCACATGGCCAGTGCGACTTAGACACGGAACGCTGTTACCTTCCCACCGAGATGGTACCTATTTATCTACTTGCATTTGCATGCTTTCGAACCGCTAGGTTGGCGGGAGCTGGGACAAGCGACGGGAGCTCACTCCGTCGCGTGGATTCGATCTTACGACTGCTTGGTCTTCTGACCCTGCAGCACAGGCTTCTGCGGTTTAGCCCACAGCGCCACCACGTCCCTTATCTCTGGGAAACCTCTGTAGTAAAGACTGGGGCAGAAATATGGTTAATAAATAAATATTATTCCACATGATGGCCAGAATCTTACTGGGTTTGCCTGATGTAAAGCCCAGACTGATATGTGCGACCTTTCTGGTTGGGTGATACCTAGGCTTGTTCAGACCATTCACTCAATTGTGTACCTCTGTGTGTTCCTGACAGTCAAAAAAGTGTGCTAACTCCCTCATGCATGTGGTATTTTGCAGTAGGATTCGCCCAATATTACTGATGTCATGCCTGCTCCACTATACAGTACACCTTCTTGCTCATTTTGTCCTTCAGCAATTCAGTCTTTACCAGATTCTGGTCTGTGCCCCAAACATCTGGGATCAGGTTTGGAGGGTACAGGACCATTTACTGTAGATAGCTCCTTATTTTTCTATGTTCAAGCATCATCTAAGGGCAGAGTGGCTCTGAGAGGAGCAGTTCATTTTCTTTGCAGACAAGATAGTAAGAGTGATTTTTGTTGCCTTATTCTAATACTGTACTGTTATGCTTTCATTTTTTGCTGCTTCCTCGTTCTCTTGTGGTGTGTTTAGATTGCAATCCTGACCATGCTAACTAGGGAGTACAATCCCAAATCTCCCAAAAGCCTCAGCCAAACTGACCAGCGGGAAAGGATTATGAGTTATAATCCAAACTAACTGGAGAGTCAAAGTTCCTCTCCTCTGTTGTGTGGATAAACAACAAAATAACAACTAGGGATGCCAGCAGACGGGGCGGATGGGTGGAATATTGCTTACTTTTCTGTTTCGATCTGCAGAAATCAGCAGGTAAAGCTTTTCAGCCCAGAGAAATTAGCACAATCAGCTGCTAATGCTTAGTAAGGGCATGTAGCTGACAGATAAGAGCACCTGTTGTGCGTGCAGATGGTCATAAATTCAGTCTCTGGCTCCTCTGCTTAAAAAGGATTAGTTGGGAGGAGGGGAGAAATTGGTACCCTAGACAGCAGCATGGCTGGATGCCAGAGGTGCTCTTGCCATTAGGGGCTAATGGTGAAGAGGAGTCATATGGGAGCCATGCAGCCTGTCCTGTTCCTTTCCTCACTGGCCCAACAACCCTCCGGTGAGTGAGGAACCCTCACCCCATAGCCCATGTTGATGCAAGTTTTAATGCTTCTTCTGTTCTTTTCTCCATCCTAAGTATCAAGGGAGTGTGTTACTTTCCCTCATATGTTCTATTGTTGAAGTATTTTCACAGTGCAATATCAAGAAGTCACCTGAGACTGTCTCCCTGTATTTTTCAGGTGTGCTGGTCAGGACAACACAACCACTAACTTATAACAACATCATAAATCTGCTTCAGAATAATGAAGACAACAAGTTCATTTAAAAAAACAGAATAATATAAAATTCCAAGTTCTGCTGTTGCCTAGGTTGCTGCCATTTGACGTCTACCTAAATTCCTTCCCATTCTGGCTAGGTGCTCTAAGAACGGTAATTTTAAAAACTGTTTTCTTTGGATGCACCTAATGATGATTCTAAGTAGATCAGATCCATCGAGATCAGTGCAGCGTAATAACTTGTGGTTAACAACTTAGACCAATTTGTTTCAACAGGCCTACTTTACTCAGGACTAAAATGTCACCCGCAATTCCTCCTCCAATCCTATCCCATCCCTTTTTCTTCATATGCTGCACCTTTTAGTTTATAAGGCTGAGGGAAGGAACTGTCTTGTAACTGTTATTTGCAGTCTCTCTGGGAGCCTTCCTAGCTAAACAGCAGGGTTAGAATCCTTTAAATAAATAAGGCTATAACTACAATAGCAGTGCCAGTGGGGTATGTGTGCGAGAGACGGTTGTATTTCAGCAGATCTGGAAGACAGCCGGGAGCATGGCCTAAAAAACAACGACAATCCACTTGCACCCTTGCCTACAAGGCTTACACTACACTTCTCCCTGGCAATAGTTAAGGTGGCACAGAAGCAGGGCAGGCAAAGATGGGGAGGGGAGGAAGCACAACACATAGACAAACACCATTGTGCTGAGCTTGTGAGTCGTTGTGCCAATAAGGAATAGGAGGAAAAGAGTACCCAGCCTTCAAAGAGACGGCAGGCAAGCAAACTCAGTATTTTTTTATTCCCTCACTGCTGCTCATCCTGAGATTTGTCTCTCTGCTTGCAGATCTGGGGAACAGGGCAATTTCTCAAGACTTCAGCCAACACCCTACAGCCTGACAACCCTAGCAGTAGCATCTAAACCATCACTAGACCTATGTCATCCTTCTCTGGCCTCTGCTCATCTACCGACCCATGCTGCGTCTTTACTGCATATGTGAGAAGAGTTGAGTGTGGTGCACTCAGGATTTGTTGGTACAGCTCAGCTCCAGCATGTCTGTGTTTGAACAGCCCAAGTCACTTTAACCTTCCTGTGCTATCCTGGACCCACTGCAAACCTTTGCGCTCCACTTCCTACAAGCAGCTCTTTTGTGCTGTCAGATAAGCTCTTTGATCCCAAAGGACAACAAGCAAATAAAAAGCTTACAGCTGAAGCTGAGAAGTCCTTTACGCACTTTGATCTTTGGACTTTGATACACACACAGGCCGTGGAAAGGGAGGCACTAACCATTAGGTCATACAATTGAGCATACACAGGAATGACTCTGCTTTCATAGAGATTCTCCAAAGTGTAATCTCCTAGGTATACAGCTTGATGGTATCTAGATCTCAGTTACACTCTAAGCCTACTGCTGCAGTTCTTAGTCAGTTTACCGAGAAGTAAGTACAGCTGTGTTCATAAGGTTACAGGTGCTAATCTGGCTGCAACCCTATGGAAATAAATGTAACTGAAGCCAATGATACTTACATCAACATAGACTAGACTATTAGGAGGATTTCAGCTTTGTTTACTCAATCATATTTTCTAGGGAAAACATCCCATTAGAGTCTAATAATTAAGACACATGTAAGCAATCAAGTGCAGGATTGTGTTTATAGTATTTATGAATATTATTTATTTATTTAAAATATTGTTACCCTGTCTTTTTTTTAAAGGGATTCAAGGTGACTTGTTTTGTCTGCTTTTCTGTTGAAATTTAGGCTGAAGGCATCTTGAGCAGGGATCCATCTTTTTCCTTAAATTGTTATCTTCAAGGGCATTACACATGTCGATGATGTCATATGTCTGTATTTGTGAATATAGATTAGGTTCTTGTCAACTTATTTCCCTTACACAGTTTCTTTGTTTTATATGCTGTTCCTCGTCTACTGTTGAAATGTAGATTGTACCTAAGTGCCTCAGCACAAGGATTTACTTATAAAATTCACTGAAGCCCAATATACATAAGGCGGTCTATTATCAGTACAACAATATTAGCAGCATTAGCAATAATAAAACTAAATGTGGGCAACAATTCTCATGAAACCACCTATTCATTACAATAAATTCACCACATCCAGGTAACAAAAGGCATAATCCTCAATTTTCATTCTCATAAAAACAGCAACGCTTTATGTAGAAGAAAGCAATGAAATCTATTTCAGCTTTGAAATTTACATGAGGGATGAATATTTACAGAGTAATTATTAAACACTATTGTTGTTTTCTTCTCAGGAGTGAAAATTCTTGCCAGAAGACTGAGTACTCACAATTTTAACAGCCTCTGAGTTGGTGATGCTCCAGTTATCATAAATTCACTCAGTGCCAGCAGCCAGCTTTTTGTTCTTAAACTCCTCTGACCCTGGATGGGATTTCCTTCAGAAAACTGACCAGTTTCTCTCTTATTTGTGGATGTGAAAAGCAATGGGTATTTTGAATGCTCATCTCCTTGTTAGGCAAGTTTTTCCCACAGCATCTTATCAGAGTCTTGTGGAGATGGTGCAGTGATGCAGCAGCAGGCTGCTGCTCCGTCATGGTTGTCATGACAACCAAGATGTGGTCCCTGTGGTAAGTAACACAGAAACAACGGTAGGCCAGAAACTGCACTTCCCCCAAGTCTCCGGAGGCTTTTCAATTGACACACTTTTCAAAAAAGTGCACTTCTAGAAAATAATTTCTCTGTTCAGTTGTTCTATATTTGAGGTTTCAAAACAGCCTTTGTGGTTTCCTATGAACTGGACCCCTGTGTGAATTCGCAAATTTCCATTGTTAAAAATATGTTTATCAGAGGAAAACGTCAATTCTTATAGCACATAAACATACCTAGTATCATGTTGTAGCACTGCAACAATGTATGTGCGCACTAGGATTAAGCCCTGTTTGGAATTATTTTGAGTAAATTTGCTTGTAATGCAGTTGGGATAAATGTGTGACCTGGCTATGCCAGCTACAATTGATGTTAACTGCACCTCAACAGCATGTAGAGGCCCACTTGTTCCCCACCTTTATTGTGGGGGAATCTCATTTACATGGATGAAGCTTATTTGTGAATATAAAACATGGGTAAGACTAGAATTGAGCTGGAAGTGCAGGAAGATAAGACATTAAAGCCAGGCAGGGACTGATGACATCATGTGTTAATAGTGTCACTGTAAGAATACTATCAGAACTTTACTGAAAAATCCAGAGAGAGAAAGGGATGGAGAAGAAAAAAGGGTGAATGATAAGGATGATAGGCTGAATGTTTTTAACAATACAGGAAAAAGGCCTTAATTTTTCACAAGTTACTTCAGAGGCTCCCTCTTTTTTCTGTATTTCTACTTTTAGCTCAGAGTTTTGAAAGGGTTTTCCAAAAGAGGCTATATTCCTTTCTTGTAGCTTTATAATACAAAACATAAAGACTTAATTGCTAATGAGACATGGAGAGCTACGGCAAGCTGTGTACGGACTGGGGTGCCAACTTTTTAACAAGCCATTATAACTCCGTGCAGACATAGCCACAAATAATTTTTTGTTTCCATGCTGCAAAAAGCTCTACAATTTCTGGAGAGCCGCAATTACAGTCAAGACAATATGCAAGGCAATTTTCTGAGACTAGTTGGCATACGTAAGAACAGGTTATAATGTTATTGCTTTGGAAGCACTAAGGCTGCCAACTTCCTTATCAGGTTTTGTGCCTGCAATTTTAACAGTAGCTTGATCTAAAGACATTAACCAGTGAGAATGCTTATCCACATATTTAAATCAGAGCTCACTACCTTACATTATGAAAGGAACTCATAGCATTATTCATTATATTTCATTTGTCAGATTGCCATTATGGTTGTTCTGATCTCACAGGTAATTTGCCCTTGCCTTGCCATTAAAGGCAGACTAGAAAAACACAGGAAAATACTATCTGCGTCCCTCTAGTGGCCAATTCTGATATAGTACTTTGGAATTATATTTATAAAAACAAAAGACAAAGGGATCATCTTTGTAGACAAGTTGTATAATGGGGTGCAGAGACTTAACACTGTGGGAAGTGCCTCATTATATCTCAATTCCCAAGCGAGTCTTAGAAACGTCGGTGTTTTCTCAGCTTCATTTTCAGTTTGCATGAGTGATTGGTGTGACCGATCATATAGAGTTCTTGCAAGGATTGCTTAGAAATGTGAGCCATTTTGCTCACTCGAAAGCAATTTATGAATGTTATGTTGCTGTTGTTGGAATGGATTTTAGTGGCCAGGATTAAGCTTTGAACAGGGCAATCCTGTGCAGTTCAGTTTATTTATGAACAAGTGCCATGAAAGCATGCATTTACTCCCATGAAAGTATGTGTTAGAGATGACACTAAGTGAAAATGAAATCTTAGTAGGTCATACTGACCTTCACATAAATGGCTTTGCTTAATATCCAGCTCCGTTCTGGGTACTGGCAATGACTGAGTACAACTCAGCTTACACTCGAGAAGATTTAGCCGTGTTAGTCTGTGATGGCATATCAGGCAAAAACAAAAGAAAAATTAAAAAACATGAAAATGACCAAAAACTTGTGGTACCTTAAAGACTAACTGCTATATTTTAACTTGAGCTATTGTGAACAAATCAACTGAGCTATCTAGCTAGCCATGGGCTTGTTTATCTATACAATGAAGCCATGATGAATGTTAGGCCAAAATATAGTGATTTCTGGATTCAATCTATAGCCATTAGGATGGCGGGCAGTTTTCACAACTGTTTCTGTACAAAATGTTAGCATTTAGTATTGAGTCCAGACTGGGTACCTCAGATTTAAATGTATTTTATCTGTTGTTCATTGAGCCATTTTCTTTGCTTAATTTGCACTTGAGCTTTTTAACCCCTGGTGTTAGCCATTACCTTGGGTGATAGAAACGGGGCAGACAATTTGTACATACCTATTTTAAAGCAAATAAATAAACACTACATAGAATTATGAACGCAACCACTGAAAAAAATAATTCCCACCAGAAAATAAATAAAAGCTAGCTACAGTATTTTAAAATATTAATGAATGCATTAAGTACAAAAAATAATTCACACATCACAATGAGCAAAAATAAAAAACACATAGGATCTTAAAATAACAGACAGGCATCCCTTCTTCAGTGACAGAAAGAAATGGTGTAGTAAAAACTATAACTGAACAGGAAGATGACAAGACATCTATTTGTCCTGTTGACACATTACCTATCAGATGTATGCCTTAGGTTTTAAAATCTACACCTAAACTAGTGCTATGTGACTTGAGAAACTGATGGTTGAAAACCCACCTTACTAGGCATGGATACTTGTTTTGATGTTTGGCTTCCGGTTGTACATACCGTAGCAACCCTAGATCTTACTTACCATGTGTGCAGTGGGCCTCAGAAATGACTTTGAGCCTTGATAAATTTCTGGAGTCCTTCAGCAGGTGGTCAGTTGGTACCTGTAACCACCCACTCCAACAACCTACATCCCTCTGTGCGCATTTCCTTTGGCAGCAGCTGTTCTTGAGTAAGTCAAGAGCCCTTGCAGAGGTGGTTAATGAGATGAGGATACATCCGTTCCATCACTCACAGAGGAAGGAATAAAAGTGACAGCATGTAATAGCCAGTGGCATTCTCATCAGCCGCTTCATTGGCCTGATCTCCTAAGCAAAAGGTTGTGTTGATGGCTGAAAGAGCGGCAGAGGCACTGAAGTGACTGGCTCAGTCCTTGTGTGGGGAAAACACAATGAGACCCTTAGTGGCTTCTTCTCCTGAATCAGGCTGCCCTTGGCTTGCATTCCTCAGTGGGCCCCACCTTGAATGGTTCAGAAGCCTAGAAAGGAAACAGTGCTCTCCCACTTTTGCAGATGGATCTAACCAGACCCTATAACAATGAGAGGTGTATGTGATGTTTCCCTATGCAAGAATGATGAGCAAGCAGCAAACGGCTGGGCCTGAAAGATACTTTGGACTGAGCAGAGAGACAGAAGCCCTGCCGGTTCTGTTTAATACTTGGCACTGATTTGCAAGACTCAGTAATAACAAGAGACAAGCTCCTTTCTCTTCACTCTCTCTCTAGCATCTTTCTGCTATGCAAATATTTTATCATGTGATTCCTGAAGCACAACAACTGAACTGTGCCAAGAGGAAAAATGCCCTGGAAAAAAAAACCCCAAGCCTGGACAAGATCCAGATGGCAGAATCCTTCACCCCCAGCAGAGTTGGGCTTGAGATGGTGTATGGGGTGGGGGAAGATTAGCTCTCCAAGATTGCCTTGCTCCTGCTGCAAGGGCCAGTCCTAGGGAGGGAGGGAGGGAGAACTAACTCATCCACTCCAAGGAGAGAAGCAGCAAAGCAGTGGACAATCAGCTCTTTGTTAGGGTTGCTGGGTTATCCAGGAACGCTGGCACTGTCTGTACCACCATCTGCATGTAATGGGTTGGCTTAAAAGCTCTGATTCCTGGAAGGCAAACCGAAGGGCCAATTTGGCCAGAAGACTGTGTCAGAATCACTGCTTCAGATTTCTTTAGAATCTGGGGGGAGGGGGAGAATCCACTCTAACATATCATACAGGGAATTAGAAACAATCTTGACTACCTGTTAACACATCTATTATCACAACCTGAACCCTTCTCAGGCAGGCTCAATGTTAGATATAGTCACAGTCGGGTGGCCATTTATTACATTCCCAAACAAGAGGAGAAGAAAGGATACTTGTATGCTTAAAATTGCATCTACTACGTGACACAGCCAAATGCAAAATTAGAATGATTTTTACAATGAAAAAAGAAGTACAGCACACCCCACTTGCTTAGGGTGGGCAATAAGGCACTGACTAGTGGAATGACATCTTCAAAGTCCCCGTCTCCCTCCTGGTGTTTCTTTATCTTTAAATCAGGCTCACATTAGGCTGTGTTTCAGAGAGAGAGAGAGAGAGAGAGAGAGAGAGAGAGAGAGAGAGAGAGAGAGAGAGAGAGAGAGAGAGAGGACACCTTCAAAAGTCTGGCACCCCTTCAAATGAACATTGGTCTTCTACAACAGCCATTCTCAATGGGGGCCATATGGGTACCTGGGGGGCCCTGGCATATTGGAAAGGGGCCACAGACTGGAAATAATTCTTCACATACCACCTTATAAGGTTCATTACACAACTTATACAATCCTGATTTGACCTGTATGTCTTTCATATTGTGTTTATGGCTATGGCAAAAATAACAAGGTTGAGAACGGCTCTTCTACAGGACCACCTGAAAGGACACAAGGACTGTTACATTTTGGGCTACAACTTCTAGAAACAGCCAGTAAGCATGGCCAATAAAGAAACATGCAGGCATGCCCACATATATACTACAATTTCTGTAGGCTTCACCTAGAAGAGTTAAGTGCATATCATGTATGCCAGCACTTTCACTATTTTTAAAGAACCTTATTGCTTTACTTATTACTCCTCTTTAATCAGGTTGTTGCCATTATTACACTGCTCCTATCACCAAGGCAGTTTGTTGAGTTGAGCATTATCAACCTGCTATATTATCAATATCTCCTCTGAGATAACGTCCCAAGGCATCACATGGCCCCTAACAACAGGGCCTTCACCGTTGTGATGCCTCAGCGTTACCTGTCCAGGGATGCTCATATGGCACTCAGTTTGTTACCAGAAAATGACCTTTGTACACTCCCAAGTTTTAAAGGCCATTGGTGGGTGCTTTGTATGGATTTTCACCCTTATTATCATTTGCCCTTGGTTTTACTTTGTTTCTAATCCATGGCTGCTTTAATATGTTTAAGACTCCAGAGGGAAGGCATTTTATACTTCCCCTCAGGAACCTGGTACCTCACTAGACTCTCAGAACAAGGAAACCCTAGGATGACAGTTTCCCCCCCAGTTGGAACACATTTATTACATAAGATCTACTTTTTTATCCCAAAACACTGGGGGATAAAGTGTATGCTGCTGGCTTTCCAGCAGGGATATGGCTGCAAATTTAAATGGTAGAGAATGGTGAAAACAGACAGAAACCAAAGAGTAAGGAGATTATTAAAAAAACAAAGAAATCACAAACATAATGTTTCCATTAACACAAATCATACAGTTGAGTTCCCCATATTTGGGGAAATCATAAGGATCAGCAACATACCCAAAGGACAATAGATGAGCCTCTCCTTACAAAAACCATTTTCATGACATGATATTTTCCCTATATAGCATGAGTTATAATGGCCCTTGGGTCTCTTACCCCCTTCTGTCCCCTGACCCCCCAAGTCATGGTGACCCTCTGGCTGCACCTCCCACTCAGTACAGAGCTGCACAGTCCCAGTCCTGCCAGAGGCCAAGAGAGCTCCTCAGTGTTTTGGGGTGCCCTGCACCTGCGGGACCCCCCCCATCAGGGGATAAGTGTTCCTCCCACAATCCTCTAGTGCACAGGTATTAGCATATGCTAATATATTATGCTAATTATGGGCGGAACACCTAGCTACTTTATGCTAATACCTGTGCACTAGAGGATTGTGGGAGGAACACCTAGCCCCTGATGGGGGCCCTGCAGGGCATCCCAAAACACTGAGGAGCTCTCTTGACCTATGGCAGGACTAGGGCTGTGCAGCCCTGTACTGAGTGGGAGGTGCAGCCAGGGGGTCACCATGACTTGGGGGGTTAGGGGACAGAATGGGGTAGGAGATGAAAGGAGCATTCTAACTTATATCTTGCAAAGGGAAATACTATGTTGTTAAAGTGGTTTTCCCAAGGAGAGGCTCATCTATTGCACCTTGGTTGTACTGTTGATCCCTGTGATTTCCTCAAATGTGGGAAACTCAGCTGCATAATGTGTGTTAATGGGAGATTGCTCTAGTGATTTTCCTGGTTTTTCAAGATTCTTTTTTGCTTTTCTTTTTTCTCATCAGGATCTATTGCAAAAGCAGCAAGTTCTGGTGATGTCTTGCATTGCATTCTTTTTTTCTCTGTGGTAAAGGATCAGGGCAAAAGGAATCATCATTATCAGTAAGCAGGGGGCTACTTTGACTCCTTTTACCCCCTTTCTTTGTTGCTGCAGAAAGAGGGTGAATGCTATCTGAAATCCCTTGAATTTTCAAAGGCAGTGCAGGTGAGGGGATTGCTTTTCCCCACTATGGTATGGGGAACTGTGTTTTGCAAGATGTTTTCTATGGACAATTTTTGCAAGACAGTGATTTTTTCCCCAATTGGAACGCATTAATAGGGAACTGGTTTTCACAAGAGGATGTTTTCACAAGACAACGATTTCATGTCCATGGAACCAATAGTCTTACAGGCACCACAGCCCTAATCAACATCCATAGGACTGCCCTTCTAGGATCCATGTTCACATACTTCCTGCAGAGTAAGGTAAAGCTGAAGGTGTCCCCTGCTCAGCCATTTTACCTGCAGAGATTTGACAGCAGGGGATGAAGACAGGCAGCTACAATAGCTGCTAAAAGTGAATCAAGAAAACTATCCAACAGGAAAATAGATATATTTACCAGGAGTAGGCATTAGGGCAGAGGTGGAGTGAAGTGGCTGCCTTGGATGGTGGGTTGCTGGGAACAGCAACCCACCATCCAAGGCAGCCGTGTCTCCCGTGTGAGCCAGGAGGAGGTGAGGCTGAGGAGCCTGACGCCGAGAGAGGCCCGGAATGAGAAGACCAGAAAACGGGCCTTCTCGGTGGTGGCTCCTCGCCTATGGAACAACTTACCTCCTGAGGTTCGCGCGGCTCCCTCGCTGGGCATTTTTAAGAAACAACTAAAAACACTTATGTATAGGCAGGCTTTCCCAACAGCTAATCCCTGACGATCTTTTTTATTTCTATATTTTTTGATCTTTATTTTTGTTTATTTGTAATGTTTTTATAAAAATTTATTGTTGTTAAATTGTAAGCCGCCTAGAGTGGTCGAACATGACCAGATAGGCGGGATAGAAATGAAATAAATAAATAAATTAAAATAAATAAATAAATAAATAAACAGTAAGCTGACTGCTCCATTTCCCCTGAAAGGGATCATGGCACTCTGTGGAACAGACAATATTCCCGGTCACCCTTCCCCTAGTGCCTGAGAACAAGATGTTTAAGATGTTCCTTAAGATGGTAGTGAAGTGGCAGCTGCCACGGCCACAGTGAGTGTGGGCAGTGCTGCCCCACCACAATAGCGGTGCCATAGGGGAAAACCACCATCACAATGTACCACCGCTTTGCACAGAAGGACAGTTCTGGCTTATCCCAAAGAATAGAGGACAACCAGCATATATGCAACATTTAGAAAGCACAAGGGAAGATTTCTGATTGTCCAGCTGCAAGTTTCATCATCATTACCATCATCACCATTACATGAAAACAATATGCTGCACAATGTATGTTATCAAAAAGATGAGTCCTCTTGACCTGCTCATATCCTGAGCACAAAGAAAAAGGGAAAAGAGAATCTAAGATACTAATCCCCAGAAATACATTCTAACTAAATAGTTGAAAGGAAGCTGCACTGTACAATACAAATGCCTATTTATAAATGATCCTCAGAAGCTGCCTTCTGACATCCACTAGAGTCTAGACACAGGTTTCAAGATTCACTCTTCCTCTGATACGGCAAAGTGTCTTTCCAAAGTGCTCGAAAGCTGCACAGTGAAAAAGGCTTCTGCACCCAGTACTGATGTGTTTCTAGTCTGTTGCCAAGCTCAGGTTCCACTCTTATGTAGGTATCTGCTTTCAGAATCTGCCCCTTGGTGACCAATGACAGCTGGAGAATGTGTCTGTGTAACAACAAAAAAGCTGGAATGGCTGAAAAAAGCTGGAATGGTAGTAAGGCAGTCCTGGCGGTCCTTTAGGTTTTAAAAGGATACCTAAGCAATTGAGTTGAACACTGAGGTTCTGTTAAATTCTTACCAGTGAGATCACAGTGCGCATATATGGCTCCTCACCTCCCTCACAACCAACCCTACAAGGTAGGACAGGCAGACAAGGATTAACCACACCAAGATCACCCAGTGAATTACATGACACAGTGGGAACTAGAATCTGTATCTTTAAAGTTCTAGTCCAATACTGTAACCTTTATACTGTACTGTCCTTGAGCAAGAACCCAAAACAACACAGCTGGAACATTTATTCTCTGCACACAACAATAGCATTAAAAACTCCTGTTACCCATCTCTCAATCTGGTGAAGTGGAGTGGTTTTTAAATTATTTATATGTTGTAGACTGGTCACAAATTCTGGCCAGAACCTTAGCATGTCAGATTGCTTAGTCACATGTGAATTTTGAAATAGGTGTGTTGAAAGGTGAGGAAAAAGTTACACTTATGGATTCAAAATTTGCAGGACAGTATTTTGTTGCAGTTTCTACTGACACTTTTATTAGATTATCTCCAATTCATTGAATTGAAATGAAATGAAGAACAAATGATAAAGCCAGGGTCCATTTTTGGAAGGTCAAGCAGTATGATACATTAAATTATGTATTTTATTGATTAATATGGGCTTGGTAGTGGGATCGGAGAATAGAATGTTATCCCTTAAGTGGATGCAGCCTCTGAGGTAGCAGATTTTATTTCACAAATATTTTCAATTCCAGCAGTACTAAAACTGGGAAAGAAGCAAATGTTGACCAGAGAGGTTATATGCCTTATCTGAGTTTTGCCTCACATAAGAGGCACCCGATACCTGTCCTGTTACAAGGTAGTATACTAGAGAAATATTTCTCTTGCTCTTCTAACCCTTTCAGGATGTCCTTTAAGGCAGGTGTGAACAATGTGTGGTCTTTCCAGATGTTGCTGGACTACAAGTCCCAGCATTCATCACTATTAGCTATGTGGTCAGGGCTGATGGGCATAGCAGATCTGGAAGACTACACTTTCTTTAAATAAGCAGAATTAGAGACAGAAGCATCTTTACCCACCACCCAAAAAATAGAAATGGGCACCGAAAAGAAACAGGTATGGAAGAGTAAACAGATCTACATGAAAGTTATCTGAGGGGAATATCTATTTAGAAACAGGTGTTATAATTTAAATAAAAATACCTTATGTCTCACTGAAACAGAGAAGCCTATGGCCAGGTGAATGTGTGCCTGCTGATGATGACTCTGTTGTCCCACAGGCTAACTTACTGCTGGGCAACCTCAAGGCTATTCTCTCCCTTCAAACTGGACTTAGACTGGTGACTCTTCAAACAAGGGCTGCCTTCAAATAGAGATTTCCTGAGGGGTAGCCATCTTGGTTTATAACCTGTCAAAGCCAAACCAGATCTTGTCCTACCTGAAGGACTATTACATTTCATATGACAACAACTGTCAGGACCCACTTCTTCAAATACATGGAGTTTAGCCTCACTAGACAAATATTTATCTACAGGGAGATGGTTGGTATATGGGAAAACAGAGGGCTATCAGGAAATGGACCGCAATCTGGCATCTCCTCAAACAAAAGGACGAATCTTCTGGCAATAGAGGATTGTCGTCTGTGATGGTGAAGACATGGTCACCCAAACAGGCATCATGTCTTACAGTTACATCAGCCTTTTCAGAGAGAGCCTGAAAAGATCCTCCTGCCAGGATTCTTTCAAAGGCACCCGAGCAGTGAACAAATGGCAGTTCTAGACAGGATAAAACCTCTTAAAGCTGCTTTCCTCCTCATCTGGCCCACTGCCGTGAACCAAAGATTAGGGGAAATAAATGAGCAAGGGCTGTTGTCTTTCACTTGAAATGAAATGGGAGGGAGCGTTGCCACAGAATGTGGGGTCACAGAATTCCTAATATGGTCTCCTGGAAAGAAAAAGACCAAAGGCAAAACAGACCAACAAGGTTACTATAGAAATGGTTGTTGTAAGAACCTACACACACAGCACTGTTTGCAAAACACATTATGCTATTGTGATCATTCCTACCTTTTAAGTGTTTGCATAGTGCTTCTTACCAAATGGAGGAAAAAGTAAAAGGGGAAAAAACAGAAAGCAAGGAATCTTTTTCAAAGCATGTATTCCTGATCCTGCACTCTGCATGTATTCAGAGAGTATTATCAGAGTATAAGTTACTCTAATGCTTCCCTAGATACCTCTGCCCACCACAGAAAGAGCAATGTAATTCTAGGATTAGGATAGCATCTGATTCAGTCTTCCCCAACGTTGACACACTGCTGATTGGGGATGATGGGAGTTGTGGTCCAACGCCTTTAGAGGCCAGCAAATTGGAAAAGTCTGTTCCAATGACACGATTGGGATCTTAGAGCTGGAAATATGCAGTAGCCCATGTTTGTGCAATCAATAACTCACCAAGTTGAAAAGCAGCCCACTTCAGATTGCCTCTGTACACTTCACCCTTTGTAAAAGAATAAAATTCCCACTTCTTTCTGAGAAAGCTTTTTTTATTAGAGAAGTACACTTGTGATGGGAGAGGTGATGGGTGTCCTCGTTCTGGCTACTTCAACTGGAGATATCAAGGACTATGGCTGGCCCTTTTCATCTCTGGAGAACAAAGGCAAAGGTGTCTCCCCTTTGGAGGGACATGTGTAAGATACAAAAAGGAAGGAAGTGACACTAGCAACACTAAGAATGGCAATCTAACGTGGAAGGTAAGGTCGACGTAGGTGAAGGCCTTGAGGAGATTGTCTCTTTCTACTCTTCCTTCAGCAAAGACATGCAGCTCTCTGTGTAAGCTGAATTGCAGCCAGTCACCTCCAACAATTGTAAGAGTTGTTTTCTTAAATTAGGAGACACAAAGTATTTATAATCCACTCCATGTGATCTAACCCTGAATGTTGGCACTGAGTACAGATTCCAGGGGCTGGGGTGAAAAGTAACGGATCATTTGAGTCATAGATAAGAGAACCTTTTTCTGTCATGCTACACTAATTAGTATTATCTCATCCTGCTTCCATATGGCTTTATAGGTTGTATTGGCCTCATTTGTGGTGCTGACATTTCAATAGATGTGCAGGACTGCTGTAACCAAGAGAAGCTGTTTTGACACCCTACTTATTGATAAAGCGAACGAACACACATACAGGAATGTTAAGTGCCCCTTGATTTTAACCGTGAGGCAGACATTAAGTGAGAGCTTGGAATCCTTCTAAAACGAAGCCAGTGGCGTTAGATTAGCCAGAGTACAGTTCCTGGAAGTCAATAGGACTGGCACAACACATCTACCAAATGACCTAGTAACTTTCCTTGGGCATCATCTCCAATTTTATTCAAGCTACAAAACAGCTATATCACCAAGGCTGCCTTTTCAGCTGTCAAATCAGCCTACTGAGAAATTTTGAACAAGGTACATCCCAATAATCTCAGCTTTTTCCTTTTCTTTCCTGTTCAAGCAGAAGGTGCTGGCCTGTGGGGGTTATAAAGATGCACTTGAAGGTATTTGGATAATAGTTGGATGAATTAAAAAGCCAGGGTGAAGGGAACTGAATAAGGGCTTGTCTACATGGGACCTTTTGGAGCAGGCTGGTGTGGGCTGAGTAGGGTTGCTTGGGGTCAGTTAGAGGTGTGATGTGCCATTTGGTGAGATCCTTGCCTCAAAATGTCATTTTGGAGCTCAAGTGACCCTATTTAATCTGGCTCCTTCTAATATTGTGAAGGGGCTAAATAAATGAGCCACTTCAGGATGTTGCCAAATTGACCACTTCCTCTGTTCCTTGGAGGAAGGGCAAGGAACATGAAAAAAAATTTAGACTGTAGTAGACCATTGCTGTCTTACTTATAAAAATATTTTTTTCTTGGCTTTGTCTTAAAGGACCAGTTGAGAAACTGCTTGTGGGCAGCGCATGACAATGGTCTACTACGGTCCATTCCCCCCAAAATTCATTCCCCCTAACCCTCTGCCAAGGAGCAGAGGAAGTATTCAATTTACCAATATCCTGAAATGGCTTGCTGATTAAACCACTTCCCAGTATTGGAAATTTAAACCAGAATGAACCTTGATAGTCAGAAGGCTTGCTTTTGGCCTGCTCCTGGCAATCACGGGCATGGAAATGGACCAAGCCAGAAGGATCCTACATGAATCAAAATAGTAGAAGCCCCTGACAGGAGCTCAGAAAGGCGTGGGTAGGAATACTCTGGGGATGAGTTGGTTTACTCCAGCAAATATGTCACAGGAAAAAGAAGCAAAACAACCTATCTCTGCAGCAGAACAAACAGAGGGCTGTATGATCATACCCTAAAATGGGGAAGAAGGAAAAAAAATATATATATATACTGTCTCCCATATTCTTGCTCACCTAGTAGAAACACTACTAATCATGCAAAATGAGCACAATTGGACAAATGTCCTCTGTTTATATAAGCTAGAAATGCTGCAGAATTCTGCTTCTCTCCAGAGGGTAGGATTCTTTGCCCACTGAGCATGCAGTGGGCCTCACCTAAAGTTACATATAAACTCTTATCCTTCAAACTCATGTTTCCCTCGCAGTTGAAAGGAAGAAGAAGGTTGGAATCAGGTTTCTTATCTCTCGTCCTTCACTCAGGTACACACACACACTCCTTAGGGCTGAGAAGTAAACAACTGTGTGGCTAGAGACTGTTAATGAATTAGAAATCTAATCTCCTTTTCATCTGTATCCAATTTTGCTCTAGCAATTCTGGAAGCAGTAGGTTTAGATATGGAGGAGAACAAAAGTATAGCCTCCGTGCCTAACAATGTGTTTATTTATTTAAAATACTGTACTTTTATCCTACCTTTTTCCTTAAAGGAACCCAAAGCAGCTATACTTTGCAATGCAACAATGCAACGCTATACCTATCTACTCACATACAAATCCTACCAAGTGCAATGGGACTTATTTCCAGGTAAGCGGATATAGGATTGCAGCTTAAAATGGGAAAGTGATGAGTACAATGTATTGCTTCCAGGTGAACAGGATTAAAGGCTAGAAAGTTGTTTTGGCTTTGGTTTTTAAACTACAATGATAGGTAAGATTCTCCAGAGTCATGTAGCAACAATATCTATGCCTGCAACAGGCTTTCAGCTAGTCTTTTTTTAAAGTACAGTAGTGAAATAAAACATGTATGTAAACAAAATACAACCTGAGAGTACAATACTCCTGAGAAGACAAGATGCACTGGAAAAGACAATAATGCTAGAAAAAGTTGAAGGCAGCAGGAAAAGAGGAAGAACAAATATAAGATGCATTGACTCCATGAAAGAACCCACAGCCTAGAGTTTGTAGAAGCTGAACAACTTGAAATGGGAGGACATTTTGGAGGAAATTCATTCATAATAACAATAATCATGTCATCAAATAAATTCTGACTTACGGCAACCCTTTTCAAGGTTTTAATAGGGTCACCATAAATCAGAGGTGATTTGATGGCATAACAACAAGCCACTACTACAAGAAGCATTTTTTGTGTCTCCTGGATTCATCCCTGAGCCTGGATGCCGAGGTCTCAGCAGTGGCCAGGAGCGCATCTGCACAATTAAAACTAGTGTGCTAGCTATGCCCATTTCTTGAGAGATCTGATCTGGCCACTGCAATACACGCCCTAGTTACGGTACTTCCCGGCTGGATTACTGTAACATACTATATGTGAGGCTACCAATGGAAAGTGTCAGGAAACTTCAGCGGGTCCAAAATGCAGCAGCCAGATTGCTAACAGGGGCCAGTTACAGGGATCACATAACATAACCCTCCTGTTACAGCACCTCCATTGGCTGCTGATCAATTTCTGGGCACAATTCAAAGTGCTGGTTTTGATCTATAAAGCCCAAAATAGCCTGGGCCCAAGTTATCTCAAAGACTGTATCTCCCATTAGGAACCAGCTCAGGTATTAAGATCACCAAGAGAGGCCTTTCTCTTGGTCCGGCCACTGTCAACCGTGTGTCTGATGGGGACACCGGAGAGGGCCATCACTGTTGCTGCTTCCAGACTCTGGAACTCCCTCCCACAAGAGGCCAAGCTGGCCCCATCTTTGCTGTCCTTCCGCAAGCAGGCGAAGACCTTTCTCTTCAGGAAAGCCTTCCCTCAGTAACCAGCTACCTATGTGTCTGTGAATTTCGTTGTATGTGTATATACTTACAATGACAATAAATTATTATTATTATTATTATTATTATTATTATTATTATTATTATTATTATTATTATTATTATTATTATTATTATTATTATTATTATTATTATTATTATTATTATGCATTATTGTTTTGAATGGACTTTTAGTACTATTTGTGCTTTCCATTTCTCAGAGCATTTTTGGCATTTTAAATACATATTTGTAAACTTATTGCTCTTAGCTTTAATAGTGCCTTTAAATTATGTACGATGCCTCTTTATATTCGTTGTTCTTAGCTTTAAATATTGTCTTCTAATGTTGTTAACTGCCGTTGTATACTCATTGTTTTCAACTTTACATATTATCTTAAAATATAGTAAGCCACTGTGGGTACTTTTCAAGGAGAAAGGTGGGCTAAAAATATTTTAAACAAACAAACACACACACATGATTAATTTTCTATAGACACATTTTCAAAATGGAATCAGTTTCAGCTAGACTAAAACCCTAAAATAGTTTTCCTTCAAACAAGTGAGACTTAGCCAAACAGTTAGGTTTATTGTAAGGTGCGATTCAGGGACAAAATATCACCAATTTATGTACCTAAAATGCACCAAAAGCATCCCATTGATTCCAGAATTCCACCCTGATATGCCCCCATTTTAGAATCTGGAGTGACAGTACCATCGACCAATGGAGCACAAAGAGAGAAACATTTCATCATCAGAAAAATCTTTAATTAGCTGATCCTTCCTTGAGCGTGGGCCAGTGCATCCTAGCAACCGCAGAGAACTGCCAGCTTTGGCAAAACAGTACGTATTTCATTAACCCTTTCATAGCTCTCAGGCAGCAACGGAAACACCAAGTCTGAAAGGGACAATTGCCAATAAGTCTTTTATTTCTGTGAATGAACAATACTGCCACAATACATCATGGCTTGAAAACTTACTATAAATGGTGACCATAATAACAGAATGCCTGGAAATGTATAAAGGAGTTTTCCAATTTTAAAAAGGGGGACTTTTTGTTTCTGTCAAGTTAGGATCCAGGTTCTTTGATACAGCGATTGTGAGTCATGAAATATCAAAGGCTGAGAAACATTGGTGTGATGGGACTGATTGATTGATTGAAAATATTTTTACCCTGTCTTTCTCATTAAAAGGACCCAAGGTGGCTTACATCATTCACAATATTCAAGCCAATAACAGTGAGCATATAAATAGGGAAAAGAGTCAAACAAATATCATACAAAAAGCATAAGCAACACCAAAACACATCCAAAGTACTGTAGTAACATACAATTCATTTTAATAAATCCACTCTGGCAGCCAGTTACTCAGGAAAAGTCTGCCTGAAGAGAAAGGTCTTCACCTGCTTGTGGAAGGACAGCAAAGATGGGGCCAGCCTGGCCTCTTGTGGGAGGGAGTTCCAAAGTCTGGGAGCAGCAACAGAGATCTGAAAGTGTTCCCTCTGCCGACCCCTTTCTTTGCCATACAAGAAAGAATAACACCTGCAGGCAAGAAGTGAAGGACTGCAGAGCTTTGTCCAAGATGAAATGTTCTGCAGGTCAAAGGGACTAGGACCCAGGTGAGGTTTTTACGCTCATTCCAGCATGTAGGTTGGTTCTCCTGCTCAAACCATCTGAAACAATTGGCTATATGCCTGCTTCTCTAGGGATGTACAGTGGGGTCTCTACTTAAGAACGTCCCTACTTAAGAACAATCCGACTTAAGAACAGCTCCATTTGCTAAATTTTGCTTCTACTTGAGAACAGAAATCCAAGATAAGAACAGGAAAAAAAACCTTTCCTGCTCTTTTTTTAGCCTTAGGTCATCTTAGGTTAAAAAAAATTCTCCCCCTAGTGGTAGAGTACGTATTAACCAGCTTTGCATTAGTTCCTATGGGAACTAATCCTTCAATGTACGAACGCACCTCTACATAACAAAAAAACAGCCAGAACGGATTAATTGGTTTTCAGTCCATTCCTATGGGAAATTTTGCTTCAACCTAAGAATGTTTCAATTTAAGAACACCATTCCAAAACGGATTAAGTTCTTAAGTAGAGGTTCCACTGTAGTTTCTATGGACGGAAAAGAGCAGATACGGATTAAATGGTTTTCAATGCATTCCTATGGGAAATGCAGATTCAACATAAGAACTTTTCAACTTGAGAACCACCTTCCAATACAGATTAAGTTCTTAAGTAGAGACCCCACTGTACCTGCTCTCTGTGTTTCATGCGGGCTAAAATCCTTTTGGGGTTTTATGCACATGCAAGAGGAATCATGGAATTTGCTGTGGCTAATTGTTGAGATGCTGAGCATGCAGACTGCAACTGCCTGTGCAGCCAGCATGTGGACAGCACCTTATTAATTGGTTGCAGTAATGTAACATGACTCCTCTTGTCTACACTCGCATCCTAGCAGGAATTTGACCATTAAATTCATGATTGTATTGCTGATTAATGGCTGATTTAGCCTTTGGAGCAAAGAGCTGGATTGGATTAATTTTACATTGGCAAGCTGGCTAAAATCCTGTTGGTGCGTCTCCACATGTTAAAGGCAACTGTGGTGATTTTTGGACATCGAAGACTCCCCACCCTCTGTCCTGAGGCTGTGCAAAGGTTTCCTCAGGATGAAGGTGATCTCTAGGGAGCCTCAGAACCTAGGGCTGGGAATGGGAAACTTTTAATTAGTGATAAAAGGCCATGGCTGATGACATCATCAGCCTTGCATGCACAAAGCTCTGCCAATAGGATATCAGTCGTTGGGCTCAAGGCAGTTTACTTCTGCACTTATCTAGAAGTAAGTCTCATTAAATTCATTTTGTGTTTTCAGAAATTAAAACCAGCCATCAATTCTTCATCCCAGCATTCATTCCTAATGACCACAATGTTTGGTTCATATTTTAATTTTCTCAGTTTCCTCCCCCGCCCCTACAATCCTTCACCTCGCAGCCTGATACAGAATTCTGGAGAACTTTATACATGTGTCATATTTTAGCTGATCTTAATAAAGGTTTTGTTGTACTATTGATTTTTTGTTGTTGTTTATAGTCATGGCCCAGGACAGCAATCCCTTAAAAACACACCCCCTATAACCATGTTTTTATCCTATAGTAGTAAACAACTATGATTTACTTCGATGAGAAAAACTAAAAGAATGCACAGTGAAAAATTAGAAGGTGGTATTTACATCACCTGTAGAGCCTAAAAATCAAATCTTCTCTTATATATAGCAGTGTTTTTCATCTCTGACTTCCTGTCTTGGTACTTGATCTTGGTTAACTGAATATTGAGAAGTGGTTCATATAGATCCAAAGTGTGAGGGCAAAGGATTCATTATAGCTAATAATTTCTGGACAAGTTCTCACATATATGGTGACTTCTATGTGTAGATGTGTGATCAACGAACAGAAAAACACAAATGTAAGATACAGTCTGTCTCATATCCCTCTAAATGCAGCAACGTTGAATGGGCTCAGCTTAGGCATTCAGCCCGGAGTTATTACATGACAAGTCATCAAGTGATGAAAGTTTAGATACCTATGTACACCTCTGAACGAGCCCTCTGACAGTTACCTCTGAACAGATAAAGAAACTGGCTACTTTGAACCTTTAAAAATAAACAAAAATTGTAGGGAGTAAACTATGGATGCACTATTCTTTAAAAAGAAGTATAGTACCGGTATGTTTCATTTTGCTTGTGTAGCTTCCTGCTAACATTTTGTACTGTCTAGGATGGAGTACAGAATAGTTGTTCCTTCCCAGATTGACATTTTATTCAACCTTTATGAGTAATAGTGAATCCGCAAATTGAATTAAAGGAACAACAGTACCTGTAAGAAGAACGTCTGTTTTCCTTTTTGTTTCTTTTAGTATCCCTGTAGCTCATAGATATGTTTTAAATGTGTAACGCAAGAACAGTATTTGATAGGGAAGGCTTACCAACAAATAGGGAAAGTAAAGAGTTGCTCTTTGAAAATTGTAACACTAAGTACTTTCGAAGGCTTTGGAACTCTAACTACAACCAGTCACTGTATTTTTAAAAGTAACTTTCCATGCTCTGGTTAATTGATGCACTCTTGCTTAAGGAAAGCCTTGCTCTGGATTAGGTCAAGATCTACGTAGTACAGTATATAGCATTAGGTGGCTTACCAAAAGTTGGCCAGTGGTGTCACACACACACGCACACGCACGTGCACACACACGCACACTCTCACACACACTGATTTCCTTCTGATACAGTAATTTGCTTTTCCTTGCTTAGGGTATGATCAGATGGAGAAACAACTCCCGTTTTAGACTGTTAGTAGCCTGGTCCACTGTGAGCTATTTTCCAGCAATCACATGACACACAAAGGAACACATACAACCCTGCCCTGCTCCCTATCCTGTCTGGAGCTCTGTGGTTCCATGGCAGGGCTACTCCTGTGTTTTTTTTTGGGGGGGGGGATTGTCAGTCTGGAGTGATTCCTGTACAGACAAAAGAATCACTTTAAGGAAAATCTCTCCCAGCAAAGTGACCCTTTCCAGTGCAATCAGAGGTCATCCTTTCTCCCTGTCTGATCACATCCTTTTTTGTTGTTGCTTCTTTTAAATAACAAGAAGCATGAGGAGAAGCTGCCAGAATAGATTTCAACCTAAACATGTTATCTCATTGACCAATTCACAGTAAGCAAATAACAATCAGAACCCCTGTGCAGCCTTTTGCTATGAAATGTGCAGAAATATTAGTCATTAATGCAGGAATTAAATGGTGACCACGGCTCCCCTTGGTCCAAGTTATGAGCATCAACCACAAAAACAAAGGGCAATGAGAGTGAGATACGTAGGATAACAAAATACAGTTCCACGGGCTACATACACATCAAAGTCAATAGCAAAAGGGGGAAAAGGCAATCTAAGTCATCTGAACTAATTCCACTTGTCTACTATGCCATTACAAGCTTTAAAAAGCGTACATCTGTATAGTATATGCCAAACATGCGCTAATCACAGCTGGTGCTTAAAGTAATCCCTTAACTTCAGCAATTAATAACAGAAAAGGTCTGCATTATGTAATCTCGACATCAGACCAAATACCGTAATCTGAACATTCCCCTCAACCAGGATGGAACACTGCATTCCAGAAAGGTACAAACTATGTTTATATGAACTATATTAATCTATGATCCATACCTGCCCTGCGAGCTGCTCATCTTACTTACTCTGGCATGTTCTACCCCATTTGATGATTCTAATTTGCCTTCTTTTCTTTATCAACACAAGAAGCCATGCCGATTTCTTCTCCTTTAGATGCAGTTCAATGGCCTTGTTCCTTCCTGCGCAAGAGTCTTAGGCTGCTAATCTCTAATTAACAGCCCACTAACACAGAAGAGGCAGGAGTGACAGAGACTGCCACCCCCAGCTCTGTGGCCCTGTGACCGGGTGCTGCTCCAATCTGGATTAAAGTCTGAGGCGATTTTGCCCCGGAAGCCTTGTTACAGTGCCCGTATATCCAACTACCCTTGGTCTATACTGGGAAATACTAAAAGGCCTATTTGGAAGTGAGTTCTAATCTTCAGCACTGAAATGAAGCTTTTAAACTTTTTTTACTATGCATTTACTTATTTATTTATTTATTTTATTTATATCCCGCCTATCTAGTCAATTAAGACCACTCTAGGCTGCCTCAAACCACGAATATGTTTCCTTTTAGTTTTCTTCCAAGTTGTCTTTTTTAAAAATATTCCCCTGTCTTATTTCTCCAGACCTGTTTCTATTTGAAAGGAACAAAATACTTCTTCATCTTACCATCTATGGACTGAAAGTCATTCCTCACTCCCAGCACACTTTATGAGCCAATGTTTAATTTTGCATTTGTGCTTAACCAATTTTGTACTGAAGTCAATTAGAGCTGAGGGAACCTCTCAGCAGAAGGGAGAGCTTTAGGACTGGCTATGCAATTATTGCATCCATTTCTATTTGCAGTGGTAAACATCTGGAGTCAGAAGTTGGGGAATTGGGTTTTTTTAATGACAATTCCTAGAAACAACTCCCCCCCAAAAAAAGCCCCCAAATATACTGGCATTGTTGGCTAAGGGATTTTGGGGGTTCAGATTAAAAGAAAACTTTCCAAAGTTTGTTTCAGACTACAGGTTGGAGTTAACCTTCCATTGTGAAATCAGTCCCTCTGTAGCTAGAAAGCAGATCTCAAGAAGGTTTCTAGCTTGCCCTAGAAACATACTAGCTTTCCATTTACAGGGAAATGTTTATTTTGACGGCTAAGAAAACTATTCAATTGTAGGAACTGTTACCTGTGTTCTTAAATATTACACACAGATAGGAATCAATGGAGAAATTCCACCTGTAGATTTCATTTTTCCTCAGCTTAAGCCAGGACCACATCACATAATAATAATAATAATAGAAAAAGTCAAAGTAGCTATTGTAGAGAAAAGGAATTACAAGGAAGACTAGAATAGGAGACAGCAGAAACTAGCTATATAGCCAAATTCCAGTGCATCTCTAGGGGCCTCAATAGAGATCAAGCATTTGTTGTTGTTGTGTGCCATCAAGTTGCTTCCAACTTATGGTGACCCTATGAATGAATGAGTGATCTCCAGAATGTCCTGTCCTCAACAGCCCCGCTGAGCTCTTACAGACTCAAGCTTATGGGGTTCCTTTAGGGAGTCAATCCATCTCACACCCACTTCTTACAGAGCAACCCATAGTTTCTCCATGAACCCACACAGTCTATGAACCATAGTGTGATCTTCTGAAATTCTTTGGTGCGCTTTGGTACCCAGCAGATATTTGCAATATGATCTCAAGTGCCTCTTTCGTAATCCATCTTGAACATCAGGCATTTCTTGCTCCATATACAGTAAGATAAAAATCTTTGTTGCAACACCATGAGGATTTCAACTACAGAAATGGTCTTTTGGCATTCTTCTCTAATATCATCTCTGGTTTCAGTCCACAGTTCTTCTGGTTCATGTTCAACAAATAACACAGTGTACAAATAATATCCTATAGCCATATAATAGTTGTCTTCCTTGACAGACTCTGACCTCTGTCCCCAAAACACTTCTTAGCATTCCCCTGACAGCCAAGTTTGTCTGCTCTGCAGCTGTTGCTCTGCCTTTGCCCTGCTAACTGAAGTACTTTTCAGCATGACAGACTCATTCATATGTTAACTAACCATTGTCACTTTATCCATTATCTGTAATCAAACCTGGTCACAGAGATATATACAGAAATACATTAGTCATGTATTTACACTCCAGTGTCTGAGGAAATGACTTTGATCCATGAAAGCTCATACTGAAATACAACAGTTAGTCTTTAAAGTGCTATAATATTTTATTGAGACCCCTCCCCCTTTTCTTTTGTCAACATCTCTGACACAGCTTTTCCCTCTTGGTGCAATGCTGGCTGGCTTTAGATCAGAGGTCAAAATACCCTTTTCCCTTGTTGGGGACACATTTGCTTGGGCAATAGAACCAGGATGCATGGGTCTGACATTCTGGGACTTTCTGATTAGCAAGGACATGACATGATCTGCTGTCCCCTTCAGATTTCCCTGTTGGATTAGCTACAGTTCTCAAAACAGTATTTTTGTTGTACACTATCTCTATTTGTAGTGCTACATATTTCAGGATGGGTCTTGAATGGGTTACTAAGAGTCATTATGTTTTTGAAAAAGACATGTTCTTTATTTACTCATATGGACCCATCCAGGATTTCTGGATTTCTTCTTTCAGGGGGTGGCTTCTAGGACTGTCACAATGAGGACTTGCATTTCCAAATACTGTATAGCACTATAGCACTGCTTGGGATAATATGGAGGGAACATGCTGGTGACAGCCAGTGTTGGACCCAGGGGCAAGCCACCTCTTTTGATCTCTGAGCCCAAATGTTCTCCCTCCCATGATGTTTCGTCAGATATATGCGTGGGGCCAGAAATGGTAAATCCACTCCTTAAATACCTCACCTACCCTGAAAACCCCTACTAGGGTCACTGTAAGTCAGTCCCGACCTTATGGCATATGGTAGCAGCTGACAATTCAGATATTCTCTACATTCAGTGAAGTTCAGTGAAGTAAGGAACATGATTGATAAAAGATGAGTAAGAAACCAACCTCGTAGTAAACTAAAAGCAAGCAGCCCAAGAAATATACTTAGAGGTCCAAAATGAAAAGGTGGAACATGTTGACCAATGTTGACCTTGGGATCTCGCTAAACAAAGGAAGGAAACATAGCCTGCAATGAAAAGTAGAACAGAGATAGACTTGAGCATCTTCTTTAAGGTAAAGAGTGTAATATGCAACAAAACTTAAAGCTGAGTTTAGGAATACAGTATTTTAAAAGATGGAAGCATTTGAAATGTGCATTTATGGAGGATTCTAAGAATATCTTGGCTCAAGAAGGAGGCCAGCGAAGAATTATCAGCATCAATTAAATAAAGACAAGAAGCCATCAAGCACATAAAGTAGAAAGCTACAAAATTTCATTTGAGTACTGAGAAATGAAGAAAATACAGATTGTCCCAATGGATCCTTCGGGGTAAAATGAATGGGAAACAAACTGAGTGATGGAGAAGAACATGTTGGCTGGGAAACTTTGGAGATTGATTTGGAAGCAATACAACACAATTATTCAGAGCTACCACATCAAAACTCAAAATAGCCACAATGACGTCCGGCAAAGATTCATATGATTAATCAGAACTTTTAAAATAGCCCAGCAAAAAATCTAAACTTTGAATTTTTAAGCACTTTGCAGACAGTTATATGGCACTTGATTGTGCACTTGGCAGGCACTTTGCAAGTTGTCACATAGAATTAATCCTGTTTTTTTTCCACTATATCTGGAAACGGCTGGAATGGACTATATTTGTACAGAATATTGGACCTTTTCTAAAGATATCTACTATTTTGAATGCAGATACAGATAAATAAAATGAATCACACATAAGTCACATTAACTACACTGGAAATAGTGAAGATACACTTAAATATTTTCTACTGGGATCTTTGGAACACAACAATGGTTAACTTTCTTACCCAGCCAGCCTGTCTTATTTGGGAAGTTAATCATACCAACAGTGGTGGCCCGTGGTCTGGGCAAGAGAGTGATGGCTCATCCCTCAGTAGCACTACCCTGCAAGGACCACAGAACACCACTAAATACAACATTGCTCATGTGTGCTAAATTTCCAAATTCTGAGTACCTTTAAAGTGAAACTACGAAGGAAACTGCAAACAATTTAGCATCAAAATGTGAAAATGGGTTTTCTTTTTATATTGCATGAAAATGCATATTTTAGAACTGGATTTTTAACAAAACTAATAACAACGTAACACAAAATGTAATAGAACACATTAATTTGTTTAAATGGAATATGCCACCAATCAATTAAAAAAAGCTATTATATTGTATTATTGACTGATGCACAGGGATGGGCTGTTTGCGTTTTCAAGTTCTTTTATTGATTGTTGAAAGAGAGCTTCTAAAACATGAATGATTTGTATTTATAAAAGAGAAATACGTGAATGTTTTATGTTTGTTTCATTTTTTGATATAACCCTACTTTCACCCTTTGTCAATTTATCTGAGAATGTTTTCATCCAATAGCACTGTAAAGGCTATTGTCAGCAGCCAATCAGAAATAAATAAATAAAT
This sequence comes from Pogona vitticeps, assembly GCF_051106095.1. Classification (NCBI taxonomy): domain Eukaryota; kingdom Metazoa; phylum Chordata; class Lepidosauria; order Squamata; family Agamidae; genus Pogona; species Pogona vitticeps. The sequence goes on from NC_135787.1 coordinate 181,070,969, forward strand.
AAATAAATAAATAAATAAATAAATAAATAAATAAATATTTATTTATTTATTTATTTATTTATTTATTTATTTATTTATTTATTTATTTATTTATTTATTTTATACCCCGCCTATCTGGCCCACTGGACCACTCTAGGCGGCTTCCAAATATAAAATCAAATAATAAAACATAGACAAATACATAATAATCAAACAAGAACAGCAGTAAAGATAAAAAGGAAAAGTAAGAAAAAAATCAAGAGTTGGCTGGAGGGAAGGCCTGAATAAACAGCCATGTTTTTAATTGGGTTTTAAAGGTGCCCAGCGTGGGGGCCGCGCGAATCGCCGGAGGGAGATTGTTCCAGAGGCGAGGAGCCACCGCCGAGAAGGCCCGGTTTCGTGTCTTCTCCTTCCGGGCCTCTCTTGGCGTCAGGCTCCTCAGCCTCACCTCCTGACTCGCGCAGGTGATCCGGGTAGACCTTGGTGGGAGGAGGCGTTCCGCCAAATATCGAGGTCCTAAACCGTTTAGGGCCTTATAAGTAAGCATTAAAACTTTGAAGTTGACACGGAAACAGATGGGCAGCCAATGCAATGCGGCCAGCGTTGGAGAGATGGGTTGATATTTTCGCACTCCTGTAAGGAGCCTGGCCGCCGCATTCTGCACCACCTGAAGTTTCCGTGTCAGCCTCAAAGGCAGCCCCACATGGAGCGCGTTACAGTGATCTAATCTTGAGATTACGAGCGCATGCACCAATAAATAAATAAATAAATAAATAAATAAATAAATAAATAAATAAATAAATAAATAAATAAATAAATAAATAAATAAATAAATAAATAAATAAATGTCCAGGAAGAGGAGTTGAATCTGTAATAGAGGCTGGATTGGTTAGAACTCAGTGAGGAGTGCTCTTTGATTCCGTCATTCTTTGTGTGTGGCATTACTGTGTACAGTATTGCTAATTTCTTATTGTTCTCTATCTTGGATTGTGCTACTGGACTCCTGGCCTCTGTGATTCCACCTTGGATCCTTTCCTTTTTTTCCTTTGCCCCTTAATTCTGGGGAGACTCTTCCCCTCAATTTATTTGGATTATTTTATCTGCTATCATGAGCACCCTGCCTATTATGTCCCCTCTTTTTTGGGAGGGGGAGGTGGGGTTATTATTATTTTCTACCCCTTTCCTTTTATGGATTATTTTTTGCTGCCTGGGCCTGGCCTGCCTGCTAGCGTTTTGCAAAGGTTTTTGGTGTGGGTGGGTGCTTTCCCTGTTTGGTTGATTTTTTAAAAAACAATGTTATTTGGTTAATTTACCACGTATTTAATCAGTTAAAAGTGCATAGTTTGGTAGTTGGGAGGCGTGGTTGTTTTGTTTTCCTCCTGCTTTTTTGGAGTTGTTTTGAAGGGTTCTTTAGGGCACTGGTTCTTAACCTTGGGTTACTCAGGAGTTTTGGACTGCAACTCCCAGAAGCCTTCACCACCAACTGTACTGGCTGGGGTTTCTGGGAGTTGCAGTTCAAAAACATCCGAGTAACAAAGGTTAAGAACCACTGCTTTAGGGCAGCCATTCTCAACCTTTTTTTAACATGGCCATGAACACAATATGAAATAGAGACCAAATCAAGATTGTATAAGTTGCATAACAAACCTTATAAAAGGTGTGTGAAGAATTGTTTCCAATCTGTGGCCCCCTTCAACTATGCCCCCGTTGAGAATGGCTGCTTTAGGATTTTTGAAATGGCAGAAAACATGAATAGGAACACAAAAAATGAATTACCCTGAAAGGAATTGTTTTAAATCCAAAATAAAAGAACAGGCGCATGAAAATGAAGCATAAATGAAATGAAAACAACATGTAAATAAAAGAGGCACCCCAGAAACCAAAAGAAAACAAACATGAAAATCTTTGCCATGCACATCCCTATTTATGTACCCTTGGTACTTTTAACATTAAATAAAATATGTGACCTAGCCAAAATTCAGCATTTCAAAGTCTCACTGAGTGGAGTGAAGCAGATTAGCAGCTTGAAACTATACAGTAGTTGCTTCACTCAAAGCACATCATCCTTCAGAGGGATTTACAGTGTTATACATGTTTACTCAAATGTGTGTCCCACTGTTTTGAATGAAACTTATACCCAAATAAGTACGAATACTTTTGTACAGTTTAGTCTCTCACTGAACTATGGACTAACATATTGTGTCCTTGCTGTTCAGTAACAGTTGAAAAATGTCCTTGTTTCCTTCTCCTATTCCTCAGCTTAACTGAAAATTAGAATGTGATTAACTTTACAGAGTTCTCTGCTTCCTGTGGTTATATCTCTTCTTCCTTTAATAACAGAACCTTTTTAAATATTCCAACCAGTTTCCAAAACACCCCATCTTGAGTTCAATCCTGCTTTATCCTCCTCCTAAACAAAAAGATCTGACCCTGTTCCAGGGGGAAGGGCACCTGAATAGAAAGCTTGCAGGTTCCAAACTTACCTCAGCTTTAAGTTCTCTCTGTCATTTCTTCATGCAGGATAAGGGAAGGTTGTTTCAACTGGTAGTAACTGTCAAAATTGAATCCTTCTCCATATTTGGGAATATGTGTTGGGCATAGGCTGGTATAACCGAAGCTTCTCTCACAGTGCATATTGGGAATTGTAGTTCCCAATGAAGCACCTGCTTCACAGTACAGAACACTAGATTTAAAGTGGTTTTTCTTTAGCTTCGATCATTACTTTCTCTATTGTTTTTGCTTTTCTTCCATATTTTGTATATTTTTTATAATTCAGTCTAAAGTATTTTTTAAATGACTCTATATTTAGTCTCAATGTCCTTCTTCCTCTGTAACAGAGCTGGTAAAAGTTATGTTTTGGACTACAACTCCCAGAATTCTTCAAAATGTCACTGGTCATTATACGTATTTGGAGATTCTGGTGGCTGTAATGTTCGCAAGCTTTATCCTGTGACTTTAGACAATGATTTTCCTTTAGGGTCAGTTGAGAAGGGTGACAGTTTTGGACAAGTGCTACCCTTTTACCTTTACAACGAATATCCAATAAGATCCGATGCTGTTACTAAGTAGAATTCTTATTTTCCGTGTCCCTTTTCTCCCAAGTTAACACCGCTCCTCAGGGTTCCATGTTTGAGAACCCTTAAACATTCTGGAGCCAACACTCAATTTATTTTATTCATACCCAGAATCTAATTGGTTGCCATTAACTGTTGGATAACTCAGTGGTTTAGGCCTCTGGCTATGTGGCTGTGTGATGGGAGTTCGATTCCCCACTGTGCCTCCTTGACAGGGGCTGAACCTGAAAACCCATAGTGTCTCTTCCGGCCCTGCAATTCTAAGATTAATATTAGGGTTTAAGAAAGAAGGCATTTCTCCCCATCCAGAAGGCTAGGCCAAAAGCCTGAGCAAAGGATGGCTCCTGAGCATGCAGTCCTCAAGAACTGGGGGGAGGGGGATTGAACATAAATGATTCTGTCCCCCTTGGAGAACTTCAGGAGTTAGATATAAGTTCACCACAACCCCCCCCCCCAAAAAAAAACATTTAAAAAGTGTGTCCATTCAATTCAGATCTGTCTCTGGTTAATACTGTTTAAGCAGCATATTTTTACTCTTCTCTTTTTGCCATGCCCTATGAAGTATATTTGGTCTCAGGTAACTCCAGTATTGAGAAGAGAAGACTCCCTGGAAAAGACCCTGATGTTGGGAAAGTGTGAAGGCAAGAGGAGAAGGGGACGACAGAGATGGCTGGACAGTGTAATCAAAGCGACCAACATGAATCTGACCCAACTCCAGGAGACAGTGGAAGAGAGGAGGGCCTGATGTGCTCTGGTCCATGGGGTCACGAAGAGTCAGACATGACTAAACAACAACAGAACTCCAGTATAATTCTGTCGATCCATCCTACTTAATTTGCTTCTAATTTTGAAGGCAAGAACTTTGATATTACAGTATCTGGGATCCCAAGGAGTTTATTGAAGGAAAGTTTTCTTTCTTCCCCTACCAATGTGCCACTGCATCTATCCTTTGTTGCTCAAGAGCAGAACTGGGGAAAGTTACACTATTGGATTACAACTTCCAGAATCCAACAACTAATTTGGGGATCATAGGAGATGTTGTCCAACAGTTAATTTTCCCAAACTGTGTTCTACAGCCCTCCACCTCTCCTTATGTTAAGAATTCTTAGGACACGTGAGGGGGTTTTCATAGGCTGTTGTCATTCTAAGCATGACTTTATTTTATTTCAAATGTGTTTCAACTCTGCATGGCATTATTGAATGCAGTTTGAACTGCATTATTTTACTATTAATATTGCATTGCTTTTAAACGTATTTCAGATGGTTTGCTTTCTAAACTCTTTGTAGAACTGCTGGATAGCTCAGTGGTTTAGGTGTCTGTCTGGCTACAAAATCAGAAGTTGGGAGTTCAATTCACCACTATGCCTCCTTGAGACGACCTGGACTTGATGATTCATAGGGCTCCTTCTAGCTGTTCAGATCTAAGATTGTTGTTGTTGTTGTTGTTGTTGTCATATCTGGGGCTAATAATAATAATAATAATAATAATAATAATAATAATAATAATAATAATAATAATAATAATAATAATAATAATAATAAATTGGTCTAGCAATTATGCATTGTTTGAGCAGCACCTTGTGACTGGGTAGAAGAACTGCAGCATTTGAGCACACCGACTCTCACCAGAAAGAAAGACTCCCAAGCAATTTCTGTTTCAGAGTCTGTTATCTAGTAGTTTAGGCATCCCTGAAGAACCAGCCCTGCCATTAGGGACAGTGAGGCAAGAACATCAAGAAGCTTGGTTTGGAGAGTCATGAAAGGGCAGCAAATTGATTGTAATTTAATATTATTATTGCTACATTCTTACTGCCAATGAGGGGAAGAGGCACTTGCAGGATTTTCTGCCACACTTATAAAACGATTTCACCGAACCAAGGGTATTGTGTGCCTTGACTTAGTGGTGCTGGATGACATTTACTTCAGCTAAGTTTTCCCAGTTCAACAGCTCACTGCCAGTCCTATTGGGGGGTGGGGGTGGTTAGGGATAAGATCAGCATTGCTTTGGTTGGGACACCCCCTTGTAGTTCCCTTTTGAAAAAGTGCTATCTCAACCCTTTATGAGGTAAGAAACCAGGCAAAAAGATTACTCTGGCAAGCTCTGATTTCTGTCAACTGTAGATCTTGGAAGTAGTTCGTTACTGCATAAAAACGTGAGGATATTACTAGTTTTTGTTGTTTAGTCGTTAAGTCATGTCCGACTCTTCGTGACCCCATGGACCAGAGCACGCCAGGTTATTATTACTAGCAGCGGTTGGAATGGAAATTTCTAAAAAAGGCAAAAGGATCTATTCTAGATAGCTTAGTACTTCATACTAGGATGAAAATGTGACATATAAGAATGAGAACAACCAAAGATAGGGTTGGGAGGAATCCGCACATTAGAAAAATCTGGAATTTAGGTGGTGTATTATGCAAAAGGCTGAAGCCGAGGATTAGGTGTGGCTGGAGGGAAATGGGAGTTTTTTCTTGTGTGGGGACTAGGGGCAGCTTTTCAGGGCGGACTTCGTACAATAGGATTTTGGAACTAAAGGATCAGCATATGGGAACTAATCACTAAGAATTCCCTGGAAACGTGATACTTTCAGGAGATCAGCAAAAAAAGGGGGGAGGGCAGGGGAAGAAGAATGTGGATTCAGAATGCTTTGACTGGTAATCATCTCCAGTCTCATCAAAACGCAACTGGGAACCCGCTCCTTCTTGTGTCGCGTTCTTTCCCGTCACACAGGCCGCTTCCTGGTCGTTGTAGGCTAGCCTCCTTCCGGCAGGGCCCTTCTCCCCCCCCCTTGGTTGATAACTACTAACAAGACGTCTTCCTCGTTCCATACGAAACTACAGTTCCCAGCACGCTTCGCGGCGTCTCTGGCTCGCTGGCGACGCGACGAGGAAGCCGTCTCTTCTGCGGCCAGTTTTGCAGGGCAATGGTGGTGGTTGTTATTTAGATGTCTAGGGAAAGTGGTTGTCGGCGTTAGTGTCAGGGTTGCTGGCTGTACGGCCAGGTCTGTTGCATCCTGTCCCGGATACCAAGCATGCCTTTGGGGAGGAACGTGTTTCTCCAAAATCCAGCTGCTTCGGACTTTTCCCCTTTGATCCTGAAAGACGGTGCAAGCTAAGAAAATTTTTTTTTGGGGGGGGGGTTCCTTAAACTGAGATGGCAGGTTTTGTTCTCTTCCCTTTTCTCTTCTTCTGCGTCTGATGGCGGAGAATCCAGGGTGAGGAAAAAACAACAGAACTGCCTGAATCCTGAAGTATATATAAGGCTTGGTTTCGCAGAGCCTGCACGGATCTGGCCGCCCTTCTTGAAGTGGGACGTCGGGATCCTGAAAGGATGAAGAGGAGGGACGAGTCTTCGTCGTCGTCGGCGTTTGCTGGCCTCGGTGGGGCGGGAAGCCTTTTAAGGAGCAGCGAGCCCCCGGCTCTCTCCCCCGCGGCGTCCCCGGCGGCTTCCTTGCTGGAGGACGCCACGGATCTGCTGGTGATGCAGAGGGATTTTGCGGCCGCCCTGGACAGGTGCGAGAGAGGCTGGCAGAGCCTCCTCCTGGCCGAGCCCGAGGACCAGGAGCGCGACAGGTACGGAGGGAGGCCGACCAACTGTGGGGGGGGGGGAAGGAGGGGGTGGTGGTGGTTGGGGTGGACCTTGGAAACCTTTCTTGTTTGCTTTGCCACTCTCAGAATTGGCTGGGGCACCCTGGGAGTTGTAGTTTTTTTAAAAAAGTAACTTTGCCAAGGTCTGGATGGAGGATACTGTTCGTTGCGGAGTTTGGAAAAGTGACAGACTGTCCTGCCCGCTCTAGGGGATTTTGGGAGCTGTAATCCAGCAAAGCAACTTTTCCAAATTGGGATTGCGTTTTGCACTGGTTTCCAACCTTGGGACCCCAGAGGTTCTTGGACTGTAGTACATCTCCTGGCCAGCACAGCTGGGAGGGAAGACTTCTGCAGTTTTACTCTAGGGGGGAGAAACCTGTAGTCCTCAAATGTTGGACTGCAACACATATTAGCCTTAACCAAATGGGAGTTGCAATGCAACAATATTTGGAGCACCGTCTGTTCACTACTTATTCTTTTAAAAGGGAACTATTTATTTATCTCCCCCCCCCCCAGTACTTTAGTCCATCTTAGTGGCAGAGAGGGAGGGCTACATACCCATGTGTGGGTTGCAGAGTGTAAACCTTTAAATTCCGGTCTAGATAGTGGTCACAACTGAAAGAGGTGTTGTTTATGTACCATCAAGTTGTTCCCAACTTATGGTGACCCTGTAAATTAATGGCCTCAAAAAGATCTTGTCATTAACAGCCCTGCTTAGGTCTTGCAAATTGAATGTTGTGTTATTGAGCCAGTCCATCTGATGTCCAGTTTTTCTCTTTTTCTCCTGCTTTCACCATTTCCCAGCATCATTGCCTTTTCCAGTGGATCTTGTCTTACAGTCATGGAAGTGGAGAATGATGCTCTAGGTCAGATGCTCAAGATTTTGATGTTGTTTGCAAGGATTGCTACTGTATCTAATTTCACACATCTCTTTGCTGAACCAGCTCTGAAGTACTGAAATGCTCCTTATGTATTGTGGGCATCCAAGCCCTGGCAGAGATGAACCGATGGCGGGAAGTCCTTCCCTGGCTTCTCCAGTACTACCAAGATCCTGAATGTTGGCCTCCTCAAATCCTAGAACTGTGGTGAGTTCCACTTCTTTGTATGTGCCTGGTTTTTATGGCAGTCATAAAGTTGTTTCTGGACTGTACCACTTAAGCCTGTAGATGGAGAGCTGATATAGCCAAATCAGTTCCTCCATAGTTCCAAAAATCTTGATATTGAGAGCAATGATTGTAGCTTCTCCTGGATATGCTAGCCTTCTTTGTGCTGGGATTATGTTGAAGAAGGTACATTTTATCACATGATCCTTCTACTTGCAGACTGAAATGGTACTACCCAACATGGATTTACCACTTTAGTGATGTTTCAGATTGGCTGACAGCCTGAAATCATACCTCCAAAAGGGCAAGCTGAAGGGAAGGATGTGGCAAAATATGATGATTCGCATTTTTTTACTATATAAAAATATATATTTTAAACAGTCATGGTTATATATGGAACAGTTTGCTACAGTGGAGTTTTGACAGCTGTGAAAATTGGGTTTAACCAGAATGTGGGAATGTTTTAATGGATGCGCCCCGGGTGTACTTTATGGACCAAAATGTCTTTGTTTTTTAAATTTGGGGTGTACAAGGGCCCAGGTATCAGAATCAAAGAATGGCCCTGCCCATTTTTGGACCCATCTGTGCCCACTACCAGTTTGTGGCTTCCCATGGATTACACCCAAGGAATGTGGTTCTCAATGGAAAATCGGCTCTCCGTCTTTTACTCTATAGCCAGAATCCTGTTGCTTACCTGATCGCATAAGGGCAATTATGCAGGTGGTGAGGCTATTTGGCAACTATTCATTGTGTGTTCAGCCAATCTAGTTGCTCAATCAGTTATGTTAACAGCAACTGGCAAAGCATAAAAACCACTTTCCCTTATGCATGTAGTCTTCTGCAGGAGGATTTTGTCCTATGCCAGGAACTCTGAGAATGTGTACAGAAAATATTAGATAAATCCAGGTGTCTGATTGTGTAATCATATTAAAGTGTTGTTGTTACGATGTTCTCTCTCAGCATCCTCCTCCACAGCAAAGTGGAAGAACCTCACTTGATGCTGGAAATTGGCAATGACTGGTTGCGTTCTTCTGCCAATCAAAACTTGCATCATTATGGCCTGTTGGTTCAGCTGTACCTGTTCCATGTGCTGCTGCCGCTTGGGCGCTTTGCAGAGGCAGAGGAGCTGGTCCAAGGCTGCAAAGACCTAAGCATAGAGCAGCAGGTGGAGGCACATGAGAGGATTAAAGAGAAGCAGCGTCAGTGGCTGCAGCAGGAAGAGGAGGACCTCAGTCCTCCAGAAGAACCAGATGTGGCATGGAAGCAACAACTGGGTAGGTTCTCATTTTAGCAGTCTTCTGGGCAAAATCATTGGCCAGAATCCAGTTGGCTATTTATGCCAGTGTAAATGCAGTAAATTGGAGAAACCTATAGCTGCCAGTTAATGCGTTTTTTAATATATTTGCTTATTGGCTCTTCTGTGCTAGAAAAGTCTGCGCTCCTGGTAACTGACTAACATAGTAATCTTTTTAGACTAGAAAATCCTGAAGAAAAACTGGTCCTGATGGATATCGCAGAGCTAGGATGAAGACTCTGTGGCACTATAACTGTACTACTGCTCCCGTCTTCTCTTACCGCTGGCTGTGTGAGCTGGAGCTGAAGGGAGGGGCAGGCAAACAGATACCTGTAAGGGCACACAGTCCCCTGCCCCACTGAAGATCATTTCTGGGCAGTATGGTTATTAAATGAGAATTGCATAGGTAACTGCATGTGCAAACCAGCTATTACTCTTGTGCCTTGGGTCCTTTATTAAGGAGAAAGGCGAGGTAAAAACAAACAAACAAATCCTGCAATTCTGTTTTATAGTATATTTTCCAGTATACTGACTAGTAAATACCAACTAGTTCACTGAACACTGAGCAACTTCACAGGACATAATGATGGGAAATACATTGAGCAATCCCATTGGATATTATTAGCAGAGGTAAGTGGAGTATTGGGGGACAAGAGCAGCATCCAGATCAGATCTTGGAAAAGTTACTGTTTTGGACCATTGCCAGAATCCTCCTAACTGGTTACTCATATGTGTGACTGACAGCAGTAGCCTTTAAGGTCTTCCTCGTAACTGCTGGATAGCTCTGTGGTTTAGGTCTCTGGCTGTGGAGCCAGAGGTTGGGAGTTCGATTCCCCACTGTGCCTCCTTGATAGGGGCTGGATTCGCTGATCCATAGGGTCCTTTCCAGCTCTGTAGTTCTAAGATTCTAAGATAATCCATGGAAGGGTAACATGTGGCCTTCCAAATAAGGTTGGACTCTCATCCTCCCTCACCGCTAGCTCAGCCTAAGGAGCATTGCAGTATAACAACATCTACAGGGCTTGCATATTGGTCATCTGTTTTTTAAGGAACCTCTTCTCCCCCCCTTTCTTTGGTGTAACACTGTTTCCTTGTGCTTCAGGTTTTGTGTCCCAAAAAATGTTGACTGCTTTGGCACAGCTGGGAAGCATGCTAGGATCCTTAGTAGGCCAGCTCTGTTCGATCCCTTACAAGAAGACACTCCTGGCTGCTTTCATGCTGTGTCTCATTGTGGTGAGACTTGATCCAGGTATGTGAGTGGCGGGGAGGCTCCCGTGCCCATGATTTCTTATGTCTCGAAGATCAGAAATAATGCCTTACACCCTGAGGCATGGTCTCTCAAATTGGATTGTGTGGGATGCAGTGATGCTGAAATGAGATGTGGCTATCTGGAATAACTTGTAACATTTCTACAAATGGGCTTTTAAAATTTTGGAACTCATCTGTTCACACATCAGACTTGCAGGTGGTAGGATCAGGTCTCGGGTATCCAAGGCAGGATGTAATAATGGCACCAAATAAAACTGGAATCCACAAGTAAGGGGAGAGGTGAGTTAGATCTGTGGATAGTAACTAAAATGAGAATTTTAAGAGGAAATACATTAAAGATTTCTTGGGCAGGTTGGGGACAGCTTCTCTCTCTGTGTCCACATTTGTGCAAAAGAATAAGGATTGTATGCATGCCTTGTTTCCCATTTGTAGTAAGAATGTGCAGTTAGTGATGTATTGCTTCCTGTAATGGCCTAGCAACTGAGATGTGCTTATCCACCTGTCGTACTCCCTGACCACATGCTCCTGGGACAACCTATTCCTCACCTAAAATAGGACCTGTCTCTGAAGGAGATTGTCCCCTAAGAATATTCCAAGGCCTAGTGCAAGCATCATCATCAATGGAATCATATGAGGGAGGTTTTGCTAGATTGTCCTGCTTCCCGCTAGAGCTGGGGACTCACGTGTTTGAATGTTGCTGTTTTATGTATGTGTGTTTATATGTATGTTTTTATGGTACATCCTGCTATCAATGAATACAAACTGCTACAAAGAAATACAGTTCTCTGCATAGGAGAAGCAGCACATTAGGAGGCGAAGGAAAATCTTTTCTCATAACCTGCTAGTTTCTACATGTAATGATAGTGTGTATGTGTTCATGTGTGTGTGTGAATTTCCCAACATGTGATTCCTGACCTAGTGTTATAAATTTAATAAGAATTGCAGCGCTTGATTCTGCTGGTTGTATAACTTGCATGATGGCATCTAGGGATCTCTGTGTGTTCTGTGCCATCAACTCAGAATCAACTTATAGTGACCCTAATAGGGCTTTTAAAGTAAATGAAATATTTAAGGAGGAGTTTTTCCAGCGTGTTTCCATGGCTGAGTGGGAATTCGAACCCTGTTCTCCAGAGTCCTACTCTGTTACTCTATCCACTAAACCACACTGGAAATATCTAGGGATCTGAGGGTATTTAAAATGCCAAATAAAAAATTGTTTGGATCCAGGAATCAGCTTTGCAGGGGTAGAAGAATTCTACTTTCCGAAGGTGTCTCCACCTGAGTTTTTGGAGATCCCTTTCTCATCTCCACCACAGCTGTCTCCCACTCTGCCCTTTGTCCACGATTTCCAAAGAAAGTGAGGGACTGCTTTGGAGAGCAGGGGGCTGGGGAGTTTCCTAATGCCAGCCCAACTGCCTTTGTGGCTACATCTAACCCAGATCTACCTGTTTACGGTTCTTCTATACATCAATAGGATTTAAGGATTTCCTCTCTGCTTTAAGTCTGCCTGCCTCAAGATGCCCACCTGGGTTGCCAGGTGCAGGTTTAGAACATTTGCTCCACGGCTACCCAGCACAAAAGACTGGATGTTCCACGGACTTAATGCTTCCGATCAAGTTGTGGCAAATTAGGTTGGTGAAATAGAAAATGTGGTAGCCCTAGAAATGCCTTGTAATCTTGCAGGGTACATTCAGTTCCCCGTGTCAAGAGCTTGTTTTTGCGGTGTGAGAACTCTGTGAAGGCCATGTATTTGCACTTAAAGGAGGAATCCTTGACTGGTTTCATGGTAGTTTTGTTACGTTATTACTGAAGATTGGGGTGGGAAGCTTGTGACCCTCCAGGTATTGTTGGGTTGCTACCACTGTCAGCCCTAGTTGGCATAGTCAGTGGTGAGAGTTGCAATCCACAAATATCAGGGGCATCCTACAAGGTGGGCCACTGCTGATAAACATGAAGGTAACCTTCTTCCACTCTTCATTTCCAGCTTCTCCAACTTCTCTGCCGTTTCTGTACAGGCTCCTCCAGCTGCTCCGTCAAGCCCGGATGGCTGTGTTTTCTCCACACCACCGGCCTCCCATGCAGGACTAACTGGCTCTGCTTTCTCATGCTGACACAGTGTTGACTGGAAAATTATGGAACAGACATCAAATCCAAGCTGACTCTCCAAGTTGTGTGGAAGGAGGGCACAGGGAGTTGTGATCTGGGCTGAAGCTCAGTTCATCTGGAAGATACCATCACCACTACCCCATCTCTGCTGTCCTTTCTCTGTCTGTGGCCATTTCTTTTGTACTGGAGTCTACATCTGGAGCCACACTCCTGGAACATCCTTACTTGTTAAGCTGCTGTTTAGATCAGTGGCATTTATATCCAAGTAAACATCAGGATCAGGGTATCTGAGGAGTCCATTTCAGATCTTTTAATGCAACTCCATCTGCCAAGAGAAACACTGAGAATTTTCTTCTAGGGAGCATCCCTGAGACTTTTTATGGTATATAACTGTTGCTATTCAATTTTTGCTGAGAGTCTCTGTGTCTTGATAATATAACTGCTTTGTTGAGGCTGGCAGAAGTAATTTGGGACACAGTGCTTTTTCTGTTTTGCTTTGGTAATGGAGCTCTTTCTAAGCAGCAAGGAGTGGGGGGGGGAGATAAATCACCCTCTCATTTGTGCCCAAAGCTTAGTAAAGTTATTTGGTAGAACTGCACACTCCATCATCCCCCAGCCAGCTGAATTATGTGCATCAGGGAGTTGTGGTCCAAAATGTTAGCATTTCCAGCTTAGAGCTGAAAAGGCAGTTTATTATTGTAGTTCAACCATTGTAGTCTGACTCCTGTAGTCAAAAAAATATAACGTTTCCAAGCTCTGGTGCTTTTATAGGGCTGCCATCTTTCCTACACTGCAGTTAGAGATTCTGTGCTCTCCATCTCTTCAAGCATCAGGCAGAAACCCCAGCATCACCCCATCTTTTCCTGCCATGGAAATGGAGTAATGATGCGCAAAGCTTCATCTTTGATTTTTCACATGCAGCCGTGCAAGGAAAAATTGGTGACTATCATGGGCTTGCTTGAATTTTTTGTAACACTCAAACGTGCAGGCCTTTGTCTGAAACAACCCTGTAATATTTTTATGAGCAAATAGTCTGGCAGGTTTTTTAAATAGGTTTGACACATGGTTGCTTTTTTTAAAGCTTGGAAGGAGTTTGCAAAAATTACGGTCTTTTAAAAATAAATTTGAAAGCAACCATTGCTCACCCCTCATGCCATTTACTGTCTATTTCATATAAAAGGTTCCCAAAAATGAATAACTTTGCCCTTATTATTTGTAATTTTTAATGAGATGCATCTGCCAATCTTTCCAAGGAGAGGACAATAGAACAATAACGGGAGCATCCACATAGGATTTCTGCTTGTCCTGACCATATTGGTAGGAATGCTAAAATAATTCAACAAGCCACTGGGTATTTGTGTAACTCTGGCTTCTTTGAATGGATGCTGCTGCAAACTAATTGTTATGTATTTATTTCTAATTCTCTAATATTGATTTGCAGACGTTTTGTTAGTTTTATTACTTTGATTATAGTGGGTTTCTTAAAAATCTCTCTCTCCATTCTTTTGGTCACTAGGTGGCATCCCTTAGTCATTGCAAAATCAGAGTACAAATTGTGCCGTGACCTGTAATGAAATGAAGAGCAAAAGAGTCCAAGCCAGTGAAAACATCACTTGCTACAGCTATGGGATCAGTTGAAAGCACTTCCTGAAAAGGGAGGTCTTAATAGACCACCAAGAAAGGCAACAAAGAGGGAGCTGGAGGGAGGGAGTTCCACAGGAGAGGCTCTGCAGGCTAAGGAGGCTGAACCATATATTGTTTGTTTAGTCGTGTCCGACGCTTCGTGACCCCATGGACCAGAGCACGCCAGGCCCTCCTGTCTTCCACTGCCTCCCGGAGCTGGGCCAAATTCATGTTGGTCGCTTCGATGACACTGTCCAACCATCTCATCCTATGTCGTCCCCTTCTCCTCTTGCCCTCACACTTTCCTAACATCAGGGTCTTTTCCAGGGAGTCTTCTCTTCTCATGAGATGCCCAAAGTACTGGAGCCTCAGCTTCAGGATCTGTCCTTCCAGGGAGCACTCAGGCTTGATTTCCTTTAGAATGGGTAGGTTTGTTCTCCTTGCAGTCCAGGGGACTCTCAAGAGTCTCCTCCAGCACCACAATTCAAAAGCATCAATTCTTTGGCGGTCAGCCTTCCTTATGGTCCAGATCTCACTTCCGTACATCACTACAGGAAAAACCATAGCTTTGACTATTCGGACTTTTGTCGGCAAGGTGATGTCTCTGCGTTTTAAGATGCTGTCGAGGTTTGTCATTGCTTTCCTCCCAAGAAGGAAGCGTCTTTTAATTTCGTGGCTGCTGTCCCTTTTTGCAGTGATCATGGAGCCCAATGCCGTGCAGGGACACCCAAGACGGACAAGTCATAGTGGAGAGTTCCGACTAAACGCAATCCACCTGAAGCAGGAACTGGCAAGCCACTCCAGTATCTTTGCCAAGAAAACTCCATGGACAGAAACAAAAGGCTAAAAGAACCATATATACACAGGCACAAAAGGTTGTCTTCTTGATGGATGATCACTGCAGATGGGTAGGTTTGGGTACAAGGGGGTAGTCTATCTCCTCATCCCAGAACAGGTGGGCAAAGCGCAGTTCTCCCACATTTGGACTATCACTCCAGTGGTGCCTCACCACGGACTACCTTGACCAGGGCTGATGAGAGCTGCTTTGGAAGCATTACAGAATAGTGTGACCAGTACTTAGTAGACCATGTACTACAGTAGGCTGAACACAACTGAAAGGATAGGCTTTGAAAAGTGAGTCCCAAATAGAACTCCGGTTGTACCAGCGGAGCTTTTTAAACCCTCCACAGTGGCAGACCCACGTGGCTGGTACTGCAGCTGTATAAGCTGGATGTGACCCAAGAATGTGGGATAGTGGTGGCATCTTTGTCCAAAAAAAGGGTGTGTTTGGTCTCACAGAGATTTTCCTGGCCACAGTTACCAGACAATGCTAGAACACATTTGGGTCCTTGAGTGTTACCAGATGACAAACGTAGTTCTCAGAACAGGGCCAGATTGCAAACCTAGGGAGCTGTAACCCTGTCCACAACCGACAACACACCCAACAAACTGTTGGGTAGCTTAGAGGTTTAGGTCTCAGGCTGCAAAGCCAAAGGTTTGGAGTTCGATTCCCCATTGTGCCTCTTTGACAGGGGCTGGACTTGATGATCCATAAGGTCCCTTCCAGCTGTGCAGTTCTAAGATGATAATGATTAATACCAGACTGCTTTATCTACTAAACACCTCTGTTTTGTCTACAGTACATTTCAGCTGCTAAGTTCACATTCAATCTATTAATGCACTTGGGTGGCAAGGTGGAACTTCTACAGTCCCGTGTTCAGGTGGCATTGAAAACACCAATTAGCCAGATGAGTTCTCCCCGAAGTTTCATGTGCAGGTACAGTGGCACAGAATTTAAGATAGAACAATGTATGATCCATAGCCAAGGAACTAGTCCCTGACATTGCCACGTGGAGCTTGCTGGAAGCTAAGACTGGAGTTACAGCAAAACTGAGACACCATGCTTAATGTTAATAGAAGCTGCTGTGAGAGCCTGTAGAACCTATAGGGAAAGAACCCCCCCCCCCCCGCCGGTCCAGTTCCTGATGCAGGTTGTCTTCAAGGCCAGCCAAGGCCATTTCAAAAGTGGCCTGAACACAGGTTAAAGAGCATTAAGATTATCTGTTTTTTCCAATAAAATGTGGGATTGTGTCATCATAATCCAACTGAGTACTTCATTCAAGAATTATGAATTTGAAACTAGCTGGTAATTGCCTAGGATTTAGGTGATCACAATACAGTGAGGGCTTCTTCCAGGATCAACTTAGAACATCTTCCTTCATATATAGAAGTATATAGAACCTAAGATGAACAAGGCTCTAGACCAGTGGTTACCAAACATGGATCTCCAGATATTCTTGGACTATAACTCCCAGAAATCCTGGCCAGCACAGCTAGTGATGAAGGTTTCTGGGAGCTTTTGTCCGAGAACATCTGGGAACCCAAGGTTGGGAACCACTGTTCTAGACAGAGGTCTTGAGATCCCCTCAAGCTTACAGATCGTTTCTCATCTTCCTGTGGAACAAGTTGGAAGCATAAACATGCATCCAACTTGTTCCACAGGAGGATGAGAAAAACCATATGAGAAATGCTAAGAACGTACCAGTTCTATTTAGAGCATTCTCACTCTGGAATCTAAGAGTTCATCTATGCTACACCGCAGTTTGGGTTTAGCAAGATGCTTGGAATTCTTGGCTAGAGAGCTTTAGCACACCCACAGAATTGCAGTCCTAGATTTCTGAGTTGCCTGAATGTGAATGAATTCAGTGATGTATATGAGCAACAGGAGGGGAGGTTGCCAGGGGTGATTATGACCTCCTTCCTGCCTTGCTGTGATGCTTAAGGGCACTCCTTAGGAGTGTCATGCATGGCTTGGGCTCCTTGGCACCAAGCTACCTAGAAGTGAGACAGCAGTGGGAACATCAACACCCTCAGCTGCTGTTGTTGACCAAGAAGGGGAGCGAATACCACTGGAGGCACTATGGTAAGAAAGGGAGGTGAAGGGGCGTTCCTGCCCAACCAGGAGGGTGCCCAGAGCC
This sequence comes from Pogona vitticeps, assembly GCF_051106095.1. Lineage (NCBI taxonomy): Eukaryota > Metazoa > Chordata > Lepidosauria > Squamata > Agamidae > Pogona > Pogona vitticeps. Next base: position 181,087,980 of record NC_135787.1, read on the forward strand.
CAATAAATCCCAGGTGTGTGTGTGAGAGAGCAACATCTTCCATTCTTCTTCATTCTCCTGTAGGTCTAGGCTGTGATGGGGTTCCCTTTGTCCTGCAACATGTTTTGAACTTCACCTCCTTCACACAGTGATCATATTGGGTGGAGTGGATGACTGTTGCAGTTCAAAATATCTGGAAGACAGAAGGTTCCCTGCCCTAGCCTTAAGCAGACAGAAAACAAAGGCAGCTTGAGAGTCTAGAACAGAGGAGAGCTAGAACATGCGGAAAGTGAGGATGTCAAAATGATGGATCAACAAAATTTGGAATTTGAAGAAAAACTTTGCAGCAGCTCAGTGTTCAAGGCCAGCAGCTGTGTGACTGTCTAGGTGAAGAAGTTAATCCTGACTTTCATATATCCATCCACTGATGGGGCCTTTTCACATAACCATTGGACATGGAAGAACATTTGGGGGGGGGGACCTTGTGTTGCAGAAGGGAAATGAGGGATGATCATGGAAAGATATGCTGGAGATGATGATGTAAGTCAACACAGAACACAACATACATAACCACAAATGGCCTCAAGATTAATTTCAAACACTGTTGGACTATTTTGATGGAATGAAATTTGATTGCAATGACTGCCATATGACTGATTTTATAGAAAAAAAACTAAGTGGGAAAGTGCCCACCTTGTATCCAACTTGTTCTTTAGCCTTGACAAATATATACATATTTCACGGCCAGTTCTAACAAAATAGCTACTGTGTTGGAGAAACAGAAGGAGAGGGATTGAACTTTTGCTCCTTTGTGTGTGAGGTAGAGCTGGTTGGATAGCTCAGTGGGTTAGGTATCTGGCCACAGAGCCAGAGGTTGGGAATTTAGTTCCCCCAGTGTGCATTCCAGAAGAGCCAGTCTGTGTGGTCTTGGGCAAGCTGTATGGTCCCTGAGTGCCCCTAGAAAAAGGGAATATTAAACAACTTCTAAGTACTCTTTACCTAAAAAACCTGGAACAGTATTGCCATATGTCAAAGTTGAGTTGATGACACACAAATATCATTATTACATGAGATAGGAGAATGGAGACACAGTAGTTGAAGGAGGTAGGTTCCATATCCTTCGGCTTTAGCTTGCTCCCAGTCTTCTGTGTGTCAGCTTGAGCAATGCAACTGAAGTCCTGCTCAGTCATCTTGATATTGTGTGTGGTCAGTGCGCATGAAGTGGAAGTGCAGTGGTGGATTCTGCGTGTGACAGCCCAAAGAATTTACCTTCTTCAAACGGGGAAAAACATTAATACTGTATGGGAGACAGCAAAAGAGAGAGATTCACCAATCAAGGCAGAGGGATTTAAGTGCTTAGGTTTTGATTAGAGATGTGGAGGTGTGCCTAAGGAATTCTGGGAGTTGTAGTCCAAAGCCACAAATCTGTGCACTTCTCGTGTGAATCCCTGTCCTTTATATTCTACCAGGTTTGTGGAGCTGAGGAATGTTTGCCACCTCTTTTGTGTGGCAGCTTCCTCATGAAAAGCCACGTGGAGGCAGATGCAATATTCTTGCATTCCACAGTGGGAGTAGCTATACCTGTTGAATTTCGGTGATGCAGACAGAGGAGAATTCAGTTTGTTTTCAATAAAAACTTTCCAGTTCTCCATACATCCTGAGGGGGAAAAATTGATGTCATTTTTTTAAAAGAAAAAGATGTGGAAGTAAAACTTAGACTTGCCCATTCCTTAATTGAACAAACTTACAGGGTGGCATGACAAAAGCAGAATCTGTGCATTGCAATGGATGCATGTAGCCAGCTAACCAAATACGTATAGACAAGGTTTTGGACTGCTGTGCCAGATACCTTGACTGGCTTTGGATAGTATGCATCTTGAATTGGGTAAGAATACTGTATATAGTTTGCTGCTCTGTCTGAGGCAGAAAGATACCTCAGACCAGTTCTGTGTACTGTATAGGGATTGAAGAAGGTTGGCGTGTTTACCTTAGAAAAGAGGCAAACAAAAGGCAGTACCATGTCCATGTTCAGGTGTGGTCACATATTTGAAAATGGACATTTGGCTGCAGAAGGACAAGAACCAACTTTGTTCCCAGTTGCTCCAGAGGGCAAGACCCCCCAAACAATTGCAAAAAAAGGCATTTGGACTAAGCACAAGGAAGAAATTTGTGACAGCAAAAGGGTCTGCTTCAGGAGGTGGTGGACTCTCTGTCATTAGCTGTTTTAAAGCAGAGGTTGGTTGAATCTACTACAGATTCAGTAGCAATAGATGGCTTGTATTGGCAGAGGGTTTGGACTGGAATGACTTAGAGGAGCCCTGTGGTACTGTGGTTAATCTGCAGTACTGCAGTCAAGACTCTGTGCACAACCTGAGTTCAATCCTCATGGGCTCAGGTAGTCAACTCATGGCTGACTCAGCCTCCATCCTTCCAAAGTCAGTAAACAGAGTACTGGAGAGGCAATGTGTAGCCTGCATAAGTAAACTGCCCAGAGAGTGTTTTAAATGCTGTGGGCTATTGTATAAGCACACTTTGCTTTCCTTTTTGAGGCTGCTTCCCTTTCTGTGATTCTAAGAATTATAGCTCAGCATGGTGATAAATGAAACAGAGGCTTGGAAAGCCTTTACAGTAGTTCCTCTCCATTTCACAGAAACAATGCTTTCTGGTATCTATTCCTTGTTTTCCCTGGGTTTAATATAAACCAGAGCTCAGGCAGGCAGGATGATGGTCACAAATTGCAGCCCTCTTCCCTGAAAAGTGCAAAGAATAATTTCATAACTCTGAGCATGTCCAGAACAATTTCCTTGCTTAACTGAGTCAAAAGAACAAGGGATGAATCATTCCAGATGACTTGAGTCTCACAGCTAAGCCTAGTTTGATCCCAGTAAGGCTGGGGAAAGTTCCTTTTTGGGGGCTACAACTGCCAGAGGAGAGCCCTATCCAGCATGAGAGTTACGGTCCAAAAAGGCAACTTTTGCCAGCTCTACTGGCAGATATTTGGGTGATTTGCAGTAGGTCAGCGAGGATTTCCCTGCCTCAGTAATTAAATAACAGATCAGAAGCCAGATTGACCAGTCTTCAATCATATTGCTGACATTAATAAAGTTTGGCACGAGCAGGAGTGGATTTTAATGCATAGGACTGTGAGCTGAATTCCTTCCTTTGACTTATCAGTACTTCCTGGGCTCAGAATTCTTTGATTCTATGCATTTTGTTGGTGGACCTTGGGCTTGGGGGTGGAGGAAGAAAAAAAAGATACAGCTATGCTGAAATCTGCCCTTCCCTTGTGGCTGGACTGAAGTGAAGAACAAGTTTTCATTCCCCTTCCTTTCCATGTACAAACCAGCTGGGCTGGCAGTTGAATCTTTACTGGTGGTCGGAAAATCATTCCCAGCACAGCTAGAAGAAACAGACTCACTAACAGGGCACGAAGGAAACTGCAAGGTACACCCTTTGCAATATAAGGCGACCATCTCACTCTCCCTTGTGGTAGGAGTGCCAAAGCATCCCTGTCTTAGGTCCCTTGTAAAGTTTAGCTTCTTCCTTTGTTTTTACAAATACACCCTCAGATTGCCCTTGCTCCCTTCCTTTCAGCCAAAGGAAATGAGAAGGATGGGTCATTTTCTCCTACTGTATCCTAACTGGGCTATTCACCTATTAATTTCTTTAATGTATGTGTCTGGCCCCTTGGGCCTTTGCTATTAAGGAAGTATCAACAGTCATCCGGACCGTTTTTCTTCCTAACGTTTCGCCAGTCTGTGGCCAGCATCTTCAGAGGACAGGAGTTAGAACTTCGTCTGTGTTCTGGTGTAGAGTATGGGATAGTTGAGTATTTATAACCATGGGACACTCAACTATCCCACACACTACACCAGAACACAGACAGAGTTCTGATTCCTGTCCTCTGAAGATGCCGGCCACAGAGACTGGCAAAACATTGGGAAGAAAAACCTTCAGAACATGGGCAAACAGCCTGAAAAACCTACAACAACCGTTGGATCCTGGCTGTGAAAGTCTTCAAGAATACAGTGATTCTGAACCTTTGGCTTTCTGATCCCCACCTCCAAATGTACACTCTCTGTGTTAGTGAATCTGTATCTAAAGATGCAATCCACATCAGATAACAACCATAGAATCATGTAATAGTGGAATTGGAAGAGCCCTATAAGGCCATCGAGTCCAAATGCTCAATGCAGGAATCCAAATCAAAACAGATCTAAGAGATGGGTGTCCAGTTTTCTCTTGAGTCACTCCAATGTTGGAGTGCTCACCACTTCCTGAAGAAATTGGTTCCATTCTCATAATGCTCTAACAGTTAAGACGTTCTTCCTGATATTTAGCCTAACTCTGGCTTCCTGTATCTTGAGCCCATTATTACGTGACCTGTACTCTGGGATGATTGGGAATAGATCCTGTCCTTCCTCTATATGACTATCTTTAAAGTATTTGAAAATTACTATTACAATGTTGCTATGGTAAACTTTACATAGGATTGTGTATTAAGATTGTTATCACTATCATTGATAATCACAAGCTCTTTGCTTTTGAGTTATATATCAGTCTAAACGCATGGAAATAGCTAAACTACAAAGACAGAAGAAAACCATGCATTGGCTAAAAATAATGAACAAAATCCATGAATATTCAGTTCAAATCAATGTCAACAATGTATTTCATTTGCACGCTGCTCAGTTTATCAGGATTTATGTGGATGGGTCCAGGGTTCTGGACTATTCTTTATACATCTGTCTTCTGACTTCACCTATTCTCTGGTCTATAGCGTGAATGCATCTCTGTTCATGTTGGCCAAGCTGGAGTGCAGATTGGCAATGCTTGTTGGGAACTCTTCTGCCTGGAGCATGGAATCCAGCCAGATGGCACCTTCAAGGAAAATACCATCAGCAATTGTGACGACTCCTTTGCAACATTCTTCAGAGAGACAGGCACTGGGAAACATGTGCCACGTGCTGTCATGGTGGATTTGGAACAAACTGTAGTTGGTGAGTCTGTCAGTAAGACAGGAATAAGGGAGAGGCATTATTCTGCATCATGGAGTTAAGTATAATGACTCTGTATTGACTGATAATTCCATCAATCTCTTTGAATCTACTTCAGTTGTGCTTGATTTAATATGAAAAATGGTACAAACTCCATTGCTGTGCTAACAACAATGGTTTGCAGTCCAGTTTAGGGCCAGTTGTATAGTGGAGCCAGCCCTGGGACTTTGTCACCCTCAGGGAGTATGACATAATGTGTGTGTGTGAGAGAGAGAGCTATTAGCTTTACAAAATACCTGCTCCTTACTTTTTTTATATAGACCAAACCGGCTACCTGCCTTTTCGCACTCTCCTTGGGAGGGCTGGCTGGTTACAGAGACTGGTTCTTCTTTGTGGCCTCTGTGAATCACACTGTGGGTGATCCGCACCTACGCAGAGCCTCTTCGGAGTATGCTAGAGCTTCTGTGGTAGCAAAATACACATTAGAATAGACCCCTCCCCCTCAGTATAAGTACCTCAGCGCCAGGACTCTCCCTTCGGTTTCTTTCAACTGCCGCGTTGAAGAGCCTCATACTTCTATCTTCTGTGATTCTTTTTACTGCTAAATTTAAAAATCATCTCTATTTCTCTTCATTATTAATCAAAGATACATATTACAAACTGTTTTAGTTTTTTCCTCCGTGCCTCAGCCTCTGGCCGTCACTCGCATGTGTGTGTGCGCACGCACGCACGCACGCACGCACACACACACACACACACACACACACACACACACACACACACACACTTTTATTTTTCTTTCTTAATTGTTCATGGCCCCTTTGGTCCCGTTCAAGCAAAGCACTGTGTGATTTGCGATAATAAGATCCCGCTATCGGACGATCACGCAAAAGTGCCTTTTGTCTAGGCGAGGTGCATCAAACCTCCTCGTGCTCTCATTGTAAAAATTTTAAACGAAGAGTCCTCCGTTCTCACCTATCTCGACTCAAAACTCTGTCTCTGGGAACAATCCTTGCAACCGGCAAGACCCCCATGGCTCAACCTCTGTGTAAAACCACTTCACAGGCTAAAGCCATGGAAAAAGCCATTGCAGAATCCTTGAAACATAGTTCCTCCGCTACTCCATCTCATTCTGATGCATCTACAGTGGATCTCGGTCAGGAAAACATCAAACATGATGTTTGGGTTTCTGGTCATTGCACCTTTGGATAGGTTGTTGGAGGGGTTTCACGAACGACTTCTTCATACTTTGGACATCACGAGGGCCCTCTCCTTTTATTTGTCACATACACAACCTTTTTGATATTCCCCACGCTTTTTGTTAGTCATCAACCTCCTAACAAAGGCCTACAAGTCACTTCTCAGACGATTTCCCACTGGGTTGCCTCTACTATTCGGCTTGCATACCAGCTTGCTTGACAGCCAAGCTATTCGCCCTCATTCCACCAGGGCATTGGTGACCTCTACAGCATTCCTACGTAGTGTGCCTCTCCCCGACGTCTGCGCCTTGGCTATGAGGGCACAACCATCTACCTTCGTCCAGCATTATAGACTGGATGTTCAACAGAAGTCTGATGCGGCATTCAGACGTGCTGTTTTGGTTTCCACCTTGGCATGACACCCTGCCTCTGGGTTAGACAGCTTGCTAGTCACCTACAGTGTGATTCACAGAGACCACAAAGAAGAATGGCAGGTTACTCACCTGTAATTGTAGTTTTTCGAGTGGGCCTCTGTGATTCACACATCCCACCTGAGTTCCCCTCTGTCATGCCATGCAATATTTTTCTCCTTGCGGCAGTTTACACATCTGAAGGGAGAGTCCTGGTGCCAAGGTACTTATACTGAGGGAGAGGGGTCTATTCTAATTTTTTTTTTTTTTTTTTTTTTTTTTTTTTGCTATTCTAGAGCTTTTGCAGAAGCTCTAGAATATTCCAAAGAGGTTCCGGGCAGGTGCGGATCACCCACAGAGGTGCACTCGAAGAACTACAATTACAGGTGAGTAACCTGCCATTATAACCTCTAAAGCTCTGTTTAGCTTTATATATTGCACTATTATATGCTGCCGCCTACATAAATATGTCATTTCATCTTCCACAAGAACATCTCTAGATTATTTTGAGAGGTGCTGTTTTACCTCATGTCCACCTAGTTGGCTGATATAGCATTTACTGTATATCCAAATGAGATGTGACCAGGCATTCTCTGTATTAGCTGTCAGGCGAAGAAACTCTCTCACACCCACATTACAAAAAAATCAGGATTCTCCAATTATCATTCAGGCAGAAAATGACTATTTTAACCCCAAATAGTTCAAGGTGATTCAAAGAGGAATTTTATTTATTTATTAAATCCTATGCATAGGTTGCCTTTCACAGATTGAGGGGGCCCAAGGCAGTTCACAATATTAAAACAAACAGATTTGACTCCAGTGACACATGCCTTAGTTACATCCCGTTTGGATTACTGTAACACACTCTGTGTGGGGCTGCCTTTGAAGGCGGTTCAGAAACTTCAGTTGGTGCAAAATTCTGTAGCCAGACTACTGACTGGGGCCAGCTACAGGGAGTATATCACACACAAGAACTGCACTGGCTACCAGTCTGTTTCCAGGCCCAATTCAAAGTGATGCTCATTACCTATAAAGCCCTATACAGCTTGGGTCCAGGCTACCCAAAGAACCATATCTCCCTATATGCTCCTTTTCAGCGATTAAGATCAGCAGAGGAGATCCCCCTCTTGGTCCCATTGCCAGCACAAGCCCAGCTGATGGAGACAGGGCCTTCTTGGTGGCAGCTCCCAGGCTAAGGAACGCTCTCCCTCAGGAGATCACAATGGCCCTTTCCCTGTTATCCTTCCGAAAAAAGCTAAAGACCCATTTCTTTTAACAATTAAAACTGAATCCCTGAGCCCCATTTTAGCAAATAATTTAAATCTTTTTCATGTTTTCGTATTTTAATCTTTTAATTTTATTTTAAATCATATATTGTTTAATTTGTCTTTCAATATTTAACTTATTGTGTTAACCCCTGATAGACCTGTCTTCCATTAATTTGCCTAATCTGTGCCTTAGAAGTTGTCACGATTCCACGTGGCCCCTGACTGTTTCACCAACCCAACAGCTCACGCTACGTGCCCCTTAGCTGCCACCAGTTGATTTCATCAACAACACCTATTATTAATAATAGATGTCCAGACCATATGTGATTTTAAAAGAACCAAGTAGAAATTGTTTATTCATACAGGTGTTGACAGAACAAGCAATGTTGTTAACTCTTAAACAAACATTCTTCTTTAACCACCCCGAACCACCACTCTCCTGCCCAAACTCCAAAACTACACCAAACCCTTCAACTCTCCTTCAAACTCCCTATCTCTAAAATAGGCTTGTCCAGCCTGCGGCCTAAGGGCCGCATGCAGCCCAGGTCAGCTCATAATGCGGCCCAGTGCAATTTTTTATTTTAAAAAAATTCCAAAGTTTCAAGTTACACTGCTGGCGCTTGCAATCGGAATGCGGCCGGGGCATGTCACAACTGTAGTTGGGGGAGAGGGAAGGAAGGAAGGAGCGGGAGGGAAGGGGAGAGGGCAGCTGCGTGACTGTATTGCGCCATCCCCGTCAGTAGGTGGACCCCCTCCCAGCCCCATAAAGCCACCAGAGTCAAAGCTGGCAGCCTCTGCTGTCTGAGATCGCAGCTGCCGGTAAGCGCGCTTGCAGCGGGGCTGAGGAGGACGGCTAGGGCTGCCCCCCCTCTGCGGCCCAAACCAAATGTATGTGCGGCCCAAACCAAATTTTCATCTTCTAATATGGCCCAGGGAAGATGAAAGGTTGGACACCCCTACTCTAAAACCTGATCTCTATCTAAACTCCTCCTCCTGCTGCTGAGTCTCTTATACCTCGTGACTCCGCCCCTCCAGCACTCCCATTGGTCTATGCAAACAGCATATGAATATTCATAACCTGGGCAAACACCACAGAAGTCCTACAAAGTTTTCACAGTATTTAGATCGAAATGTTGCCTGTAGTTCCACTTTTAAGACCACAATTGTGGTTGTTAAAATGTTTGAAGGACTGAGGACCAAACAACTAATACATCATTTTATCTGAAACCAGAATAGTGTTACAGAAATGTGAATCCAGTAGACCTTCATTTCTGATAAATCAGACTTGCAATCTTTATGTTCAGAAGAAGTCAATATGCAATCTATGGGGTAAAAAAAACTCCTGCTGTTAGAACTGGATGTTTTAAGAATTCCCTGTTGTAAGAACTGTAGTAGGACCACCACCCCATATCAGTATCTGCTGATTCACTTATCTGCTGGCTGAAAACACTAAGTAAAAAACCCTAGAAATGCCTATTTAGAGGTATTTCCAGGTGTGTTTACAAGAATTAAGTACTCGAGGGAGCCAGACACCATGTCATGCATGGTATTCAATATGTCTATGATTTTCAGCATCCGGGGTGGGGGTTGAGCTGATCCCCCTGCAGATACTACGGTCCTTCTGTAGGACTCTGTAACGTACTGATTGACCCCTATGATATTAATTAGTTTAATATTTTCTGTAATTTTATATGTAATGCCACAGATGGCAAATATTTAGAAATTTATTATAGAGCTCTTCTGCAATGAAAATATCCAGCTAGCTTCTAGACCATAATCCCGAAAGATGGATATCTTGCATTACCGCTTATAATTTACCCTCAGTTGACAGATTTGATGTTTCTGTTACAGATGAAGTGCGAGCTGGCACTTACCGTCAACTTTTCCACCCTGAACAGCTGATCACTGGGAAGGAAGATGCTGCAAATAATTATGCCCGGGGTCACTATACCATTGGGAGAGACATGATTGAAATGGCACTGGATCGGATTCGAAAACTGGTAAGAGAGAATCCATTGAATGTAGCAACTGAGCTTCCTTTTAAAAAAATTCTTTTTTCTAATTTTATATACACCTACTGTATCACACGAGGAAAAAAGGACAATTTACATTCCTTTTGGGGAGAAAGGCGGGATAGAAATACTTTAAATATATAAACAATAAAAAAAGAAAAAAACACAAAAGGAGAGAAATAGCAAATTTATAACTCAAGCAATCCAAAGTTAATATAAACAAACAAACAAACAAACAAAAAGTGCCCCCATCATCAGGACCAACAGAGATAATCTTCTTTCAGTATTTTTAATGCACCATAGCCTTTCCAGAATAATATTATTTCTTGGCCTTCACCTTCTAATAACACACAGTTCAAAAATTTTTGCTCAATTTCAATAAATCTATTCTCTTTTAGCAATCTCTTATTATATTTTATATGCAATGACAATTTATCATTGATTGCTATTTCCTAAACTTCATTATACCATTCAGTTATGTGATACCTTTGCTTGAATTTCCAACTTTTCATAATTACTAATCTAGCTGCCATTGTCAAAGTCATTATTAGCTTTTTTTTGTTGACTCATATTGTCACTATTCTATTGCTCTTTGTACATTTTTTTCTTCATTTCTTTAAATACTTCCAAAATTCTTCCAAAATTTCGATCCAACATCACATTCCCATTCCATATGTCAATAAGGAACTGGAGGTTCCAGTTTTGCTCACCATGAGATTATTAGTAAAGGACCCAGTTTATAACAATTGTAGCTTTTGTTTTATTCGCACAGATTGTAATTTGTAACATAATCAGATACAAAGCAGTGTGGGTGTTACATTTGCTTCGTAGGTTTAAAGGAAATGGAGTTTATTACTGTATTTTACCATGTATAAGACTATACTTTTGCCTAAAATCTTTAGACTAATAATTGAGGTTCGTCTTATACATGGAAGTAAGCTGAGGAGAGAACAAAAATAAGTGGAGGGGAAAGCAGGGATCAAAGTGATCCTGCAGCGCTTTGATCCCTTTCCCCCTACACTTGCTAAGCCCCACTTAGATTTGTTAATTTTGGATTAGAAAAGTGAGGGGGCATTTTATACATGGGGGCGTCGTATACATGAAAAAAATACAATATTTCTACCTAATTAGTGCATTACAAGTGCTGACTTCTGTTTTCTGTCCATTAGAAAACAGGCCATAGATCAGATAGAGGGTTGATCCCAAAAGCAAAGATAGCAAGATTGATATAGAGAAAGAGGAAAATAAAAAAGAGAGAAATATATTTTCTTAACTTTTCTATCCCTGTATTTTCATTCAGTTCAAACCAGTCAGAATATGATAATGTGCAATATTCCTCACCAAGTAAGGAAGCATACATGGAATCTTATGTTTGAAAACTCCCATATCTCATCCCCCTGCATGAAGAAAAGTAGCATCTAAATTATAGTTCCCTTTTCAGGCTGACACCTGCTCCGGACTACAAGGATTCCTGATTTTCCACAGCTTTGGAGGAGGCACAGGTTCAGGCTTTACCTCCTTGCTGATGGAGCGCCTCTCTGTGGACTATGGCAAGAAGTCCAAACTGGAGTTTGCCATCTATCCGGCCCCACAGGTTTCCACGGCTGTGGTGGAGCCCTACAATTCCATCCTGACCACCCACACGACCTTGGAGCATTCCGACTGTGCCTTCATGGTGGACAACGAGGCCATCTATGACATCTGTCGGCGCAATTTGGACATTGAGCGCCCCACTTACACCAACTTGAACCGCCTCATCAGCCAGATCGTTTCCTCCATCACCGCTTCCCTGCGCTTCGACGGTGCCCTCAACGTGGACCTGACTGAGTTCCAGACCAACCTGGTGCCCTACCCCCGCATCCACTTCCCGCTGGTGACCTATGCGCCCATCATCTCCTCCGAGAGGGCCTACCACGAGCAGCTCTCTGTGGCCGAGATCACCAGCTCTTGCTTTGAGCCCAACAACCAGATGGTGAAATGCGACCCTCGCCATGGGAAGTACATGGCCTGCTGCATGCTCTACCGTGGCGATGTGGTGCCCAAAGATGTGAATGTAGCCATTGCTGCTATCAAGACCAAGAGAGCAATCCAGTTTGTGGACTGGTGCCCAACTGGCTTCAAGGTGAGGACAGAGACTCCACTAAGCAGAAATAACAGAGAGGCTCTGGAATGCAGCAGGGTTAGCTTATCCTATTTTGGGATGCCCTCAACTTGGGTCAAGAGATGATATGATAGGCAGCATTATCTGAAGGGCTCCTCAACCACTAAAATCATGATTCTAAAATGTAAAATTACCAGACCTGCACCACTGAGTTAACCTGTGACAATTTAGGCATACACTTTTCTTTTAAAACGTTAGTCAAGATCTTGTTGCTTAGTGTAGTAAATCTCATTAGAGTAGGCTCATTGAATCAATAACACTTATAAGGAGTTGACTCACTAAACTCCCATTAATTCAGGGGCCTACTATTATAGTTTTGGTTGCTTTTTCTCATATTAATTGGTCTTTTAAAAAATTCTCCAGCTTCAGCAATTCACTTTCAGCATGAGGTGGTCTTGCATGTACAGTGGTGCCTCGCTTAACGGGCGCCCCGTTTAACAATGAAATCGCATACCGACAAACTTTTTGCGATCGCTTTTGCTGTTTTCTGGGACCCTCGCTTACTGGGCAGCAAAAATGGCTGCCATATGGAGGATTTTCGCTTTCAGGTGAGTTTTTAGCCCATAGGAACGCATTGAAGGGGTTTCAATGCATTCCTATGGGCTTTTTATAATCGCATAGCAACGAAATCACTTTGCAGTGATTTTTGCTGCACTGATTAACGTCGCTATGCGAGGCATCACTGTATTGTTATTGACTTCGGGAGCTGGAAAGCTAGCTGGATAGCTCAGTTGTTTAGGTAATTTGAGATGTGTGGGGACTTTGTGTGTTTAAAAAAATGTGCACCAGAAACATAATAGCTGGCTGATTAACTCAGTGATTTAGGTATCTGGCTGTGGAGCCAGAGGTTAAGGGTTCAATTCTCCACTGTGCCTCTTGCAAGTAGAGCCAGTCTGGGTAGCCTTGGGCAAGCTGCACAGTCTCAGGGTGCTTCCAGAAGAAAGGAATGCAAAATATTTCTGAGTATTCTCTGCCTAGAAAACCCTGAAAAGGGTTGCAATAAGTCAGAATTAATGACAGCACATTATTATTATTATTATTATTATTATTATTATTATTATTATTATTATTATTATTATTATTATTATTATTATTATTATTATTATTGTTGTTGTTGTTGTTGTTGTTGTTGTTGTTGTTGTTGTTGTTGTTATTATTGTTATTAACAACAACAACAACAACAACAACAACAACAACAACAACAACAACAACAACAACAACAATAATAATAATAATAATAATAATAATAATAATAATAATAATAATAATAATAATAATAATAATAATAATAATAATAATAATAATAATAATAATAATAATAATTTCTTTGGCATTGGGCAAGTGTCTCTATGGTGTTCTAGAAAGTCCATGCTGATTTTAGCCTATGGCAATATAATTTTGAATTAGCTCAGTGGTAAGGTGACTTCATGGGGACGTGGTGGCGCTGTGGGCTAAACCGCAGAAGCCTTTGTGTGCTGCAGGGTCAGAAGACCAGCAGTCGTAAGATTGAATCCACGCAACGGAGTGAGCTCCCGTCGCTTTGTCCCAGCTCCTCGCCAACCTAGCAGTTCGAAAGCATGCAAATGCGAGTAGATAAATAGGTACCATCTTGGTGGGAAGATAAACAGCATTCCGGGTCTAAGTTGCACTGGCCACGTGACCACGGAAACTGTCCATGGACAAACGCTGGCTCTACGACTTGGAAACGGGGATGAGCACTGCCCCTAGAGTCGAACACGACTGACTAAATTTCAAGGGGAACCTTTACCTTTTAATTTTTATTTATTTATTTATTTATTTATTTGATTTATATCCCGCTCATCTGATACATCTGTGACTTCCCTAATGTTAACCCAGCTAGCCATACCGAAACCTTCTTGTTAGGGTAGAAATAAACTTATTAGCTTTCATGTGAGGTTTCCTCAAGACCACAAACTGTCACTGTTGGTTTGTTTTTAGCATTATTAATACTCCAGTTGACAAAATAGAGGATCTTGCAACTGTGTTTTTTTTTTAATTAGGTGTTTAGATCTTTCCCATGAGGCTGTATGGGAGGAAAAAATGAAAGTAGAACTCTTCTAGCCCTCTCTTGCAATCTGTGATAGCAGAAGTGCTAAAGCGTGTGTTGCTGTCTATGCACTGTCATCTACTCTGAGCATGAAAGCTGGTCTCACAAACCATTCAGGCAGAAAATAGCAAGCAGTGCCAGCCCTACCATTAAGCAGGATGGGGCAACTTCCTCATGTGACCAATGGTCAGGTCTTGCAAACTCAAGAGTCAACCCATCTCATATTCGTTTTCTTTTTTGCTTTTCCTATTAACTTCAACTTTTCTCCAAATTCGACAAGGCCAAATATTTTGGTCTCTGACATGAACTAGCCAAGCCAGAGGTCTTGTTTACAGGATACCTGCCAAACCCAGATATTAGATATCCCTATTACCTTCTGTTTTTGAAGAAGGCTCAGAGACCCAAGACCCTACTTGCCCGGCTAGCTGATTTTATTTCTTTATACCACGAGGAAAGTGAAATCCTGGGCCCTTGGATGCTGACCTGCTCAGAACGAAAGATGAAAAGTAAACACTCCAGTTTCCTCCAACACTTTGCTAGAGAAATATTTGGGTACTTGTCCCTTTTTTACCTTTAAAAAGAGAAGCCAAATTAGTCAGATGATTTGAGCTCTAGTCCCAATGGTAAGCCAGAGCATAGTGGCAAATCCACAAAACTGGGTCAGGCATGGATCTCTCCCCCCTTCCTACCCCTCCTCCTCCATTTCTACATCCAGGTCCCCCAAATACTTCATGCTGAATACATTAGTCCCACCAAACTAATGTTTCCCATTTTTGCTTGGAAGGGACACCAACTAAATTCAAAAGACCAGTTTCCTGACAATGTGCATAGGTTTCCAGATCTACTAGCTAGATTGGGTTGGAACAGTGTGGGGTGGGTGTTATGTGCCATTAAATGGGTTTGGACTTAACAGCCACCCTAGGAGGGTTTCCAAGCTTTTTAAAATTCCGTGTGAGTTTCCATGGTTGAACAGGGATTTGAACCCAGGTCACTTGAGTCCTAGACTATTAGTCTCTCCACTACATTACACTGAATCTCAAAATGGGGAAAAGGTAAGCCTATGTCAGCCAGGAGCTCTGTGGATGGAGGTGGGGTTGTGTGGGTCTTGGCCTTCACCTGTATGAATAAGGTAAGGCAATGGTGCATTAAAAGCTTCATTCAGAAGCATTCAACGTACAGTATATTTCACCATAGATACACTAATTGATAGAAGGAGATTACTTCATACCCATGGAGAATTGTGGCCAAAGACAATTTTAAGTCTTTACCATAGGTTCAGGCGTTGTGTCACTTTAGTCCAGTGATTCCTCATTTGGGGCTTTTAGATGTTGTTGGACTACCACTCCCAGAGTCCCTGACTATGAGCCAGTTGGCTGTGACTTGTAGGAGTTGAAGTCCACTAACACTGGGGAGACCCAAAGGTGGGAACGGCTGGTTTTAGTTTTTTACTTTCTGTTTCATTCAATTAAAATGTGTTGATTTGAGCTCACACAAGTTCCCCTCCCCGCTTTGCTGTTCTCTTTCTTCTAATCCAACCAGGTTGGCATCAACTACCAACCCCCTACGGTAACCCCTGGAGGAGATCTGGCTCAAGTGCAACGGGCCGTCTGCATGCTTAGCAACACGACCGCCATTGCTGACGCCTGGGCAAGGCTCAACCACAAGTTTGATCTCATGTTTGCCAAGAGGGCCTTTGTCCATTGGTATGTTGGAGAAGGCATGGAAGAAGGGGAGTTTGTTGAAGCTCGAGAAGATCTGTCTGCCCTGGAGAAGGATTATGAGGAAGTGGAGACTGACTCATTTGAACCAATGCTTGACAGCGAGGAAATCTAACAATTTGCTCTTCTCTGTACACCAAACAGTCTCTTGTCTTTTGTTTCCTATTCATCAGGAAGTTCTCTGGTACAACATATGTTTAAATGAGTGGGAAACACTTAAGAATAAAGCAAATAGAAAGCAGGGGAGAATGGGAATATGTGTAATGCAACTGGATATATTCTTAGAGATCATGTTTCTGCCGCAATGTTCTGCTGCAGAGTTGTGTAAGGTGTGTGTATGGCATACTAGGGAAACAATGGTTTTTCTGCCACTCTGGTGCAGTTTTCAAAGAGGTAGTCCCATCAATGTATTTCAGCATGTATAACAAAATTGTAATCCTCGAAAGCTCACACTGAATAAATCAGTCTTTAAGGTGCTGCAGTACTTTTTTTTTTAAAAAAAATTGTTCTGTTTTTGTTATTCTGTACTACAGTTTTCACTTCAGACCCCTGTGCAGGTGGCTGGTACAAAGTGTGGCAGGCATACTGATGATAGTGTCGTACCAGATGTCGGATCTGGCTACAGTGACACATGCCTTAGTTACATCCTGTTTGGATTACTGTAACGCACTCTGTGTGGGGCTGCCTTTGAAGACGGTTCAGAAACTTCAGCTGGTGCAAAACTCTGCAGCTAGACTGCTGAATGGGGCCAGCTACAGAGAGCATGTAACACACCTGCTATAAGAACTGCACTGGCTACCAGTCTGTTTCCAGGCCCAGTTCAAAGTGCTGGTCATTACCTATAAAGCCCTATACAGCTTAGGTCCAGGCTACCCGAAGGACTGTATCTCCCTATATGCCCCTTCTCAGCGATTAAGATCAGCAGAGGAGGCCCTCCTCTCGGTCCCATTGCCAGCACAAGCCCAGCTGATGGGGACACAAGGGAGGGCCTTCTCAGTGGCAGCTCCCAGGTTAAGGAACACTCTCCCTCAGGAGATCAGGACAGTCCCTTCCCTGTTATCCTTCTGAAAAAAAAAACTAAAGACCCATCTCTTCAGGCACGCTTTTAACAATTAAAACTGAATCCCTGAACCCCATTTTAGCAGATAATTTTGATCTTTCCCATGTTTTAACGTTTTAATTTAATTTTTAACTCATATATTGTTAAATTTGTCTTTTAATATTTAACTTATTGTGTTTTTAAATTGTGTGAATTTTAATGCTGTGAGCCACTTTGAGTCCCTTTTCAGGAGTATTGCGGCATATAAATAAAATAATAATAGTAACAATTGTACAATGGGCCCAGAACTAGTAACGTGTGGTCTGTCTCTTTGTTTCTTAATCTTCCAAAACCCCATGCCCTCTTGCGATAAATACAAAAGCCTCAATGACCCCATTTAAACCTGCCTCCTCCAGTAATTTTATCTGCAATATCATGATTAAAAACAACTCAAAATGTTAGTACATTTATGCGGGGAAACTCATCCCCCCCATCAAGATCCTATTGCTAACCTCAACTCAGGTGGAACCATTGAATCAATTACTGAATGTGAGTCATCATTCATGTAAATCACATCAGGTTACCACGTTTACTCTAGTTGGGACTAATAATAGAATATTGGCCTTTGATCTTCAGTGGTTTTTTTAAACACAGAGTGCAGTGTAATTCTAAGATAAAGTCAAGTAGGGGAATTCCACATCAAAGACAATGCAATAAAGTGCATACAAAGGAAGCAACAGGTATAATTATTTTCCAAATAAAAATGTTAATACTTTTAAATTGGTGCTTTCAAATTACACATGCTTCCTTCAATCCAAAGCATGTGTGTAGCCAAAAAACCACCAGAAGAATGAGATTCAGAAGGGCAGCAATGAAGGAATTAGAAAAGATCATTACGTGTAAGGATGTGCCAGTGGAGACCAAGATAATCCAAATTATTGTATTCCTGATCACTATGAATGGGCACAAAAGCTTGACAGTGAAGAAAGCGGACATGGGAAAAAATGGCTTCATTTGGAATATGGTGCTGAAAGAAAGCTTTTCTGGATTGCTAGAAAGATGGACAAGTTGGTCCTAGAGCAATTCAAGCCTGAACTATCTCTGGAGGCAAACAGGATGAAACGGAGGCTATCATGATTGGAGCACATGAGAAGGCAAGATTAACTGGGGTTAAAAACACAGTAATGCTGGAAAAGGTGGAAAGCAGGAGGAAAAAAAGAGGACCAAATACGAGTTTACAAGAAATGAGCAGGACTGTTGAGGACATGAAAAGGAAATTTCAGCAAGAGTATTTTGCATTAAAAGCTCCACCTGTTGAAATTGAAATTGCTTGTCCTGAACAACTATTAAAGGTACAGGAATTTTTTTTCTGCCCATGGGTATTTTTGCAGTATTCTTTGTCCATGAGGTCAAACATAGTCCTTTTTGGATTACAGATTCCAGCATAGCCATACTGGCTTGAGAATTCTTGTTTGTTGTAATCCTCAGTAAAGGGACCCTTCCACATTCTGTTTCAGATTAAGGTTTATCGGAGAAATTCAGGTTCAAATCTACAAAACCATGGAATACATCGCATCCTCTCATGCCTGCCAGGCTCCTGCACCCAAAGATTGTGAAAGTAAAAGAGTGCATGGTCCTGTATCTTTATACAGAAGAGGGAATTTCATTAGATCTAGCTTGTGTAAACAATTGGCTAATTAGGTGCTGTCCAGTCAATTCGGCCTTAGGGGAAGCTTCCCAGGGTTTTTTTGGTATAAAATTCTCAGAAATGGTTTGCCAGCCCCCTCCTTCTGCTGGTGATGTGGAAATTTGCAGCTTGCCCATGGTTGGCAAGGTGACACGGCATGTAAACCCATCAGCTACACATTCTAAGTCACCTTGGCTGGCCTCTCTCCCAGGTGTAGAGGGGATTTGAACCCTCAATTCCTGGTTCCACAGCCAGACATCAGAAATCATTTCCCCTTTTACCTTTGACCACCCAATCTCAGGTAGATCTACCTCATGGTATTATTGTAAAGAGAAGTTGGGCAGAAGAGCCATCTCTCCTCTGAAAGGAAGGAAGGGTATAAACCTAAATAATTCGTCTTTGAAAGGGACAGCTGCTCTTTAGGGCTGCAATGCATACAGAAGTTCAATCCTGTCTAGGCATTACTTTGGCTCGAATGTGTGTGTAGTGGGGAGCAGAGTCTGGATGAAAATGTTCCAGCGGTTTAAATGTAACTAGCCAAGTATATCGTATCAGTGCTTTCCCTCTTTAACTCAAATATTTACAACTTCAAGCTAATTACAAATTCAAGCTAATACAGTATTTAAAACTTCAAGCTAACCATCATGCCTCAGATCCATTAACACAGCAAGGCTAATTTGTCATTAATTTAAAAAAAATGAAATGGGAGAAAAGTAATCTAAAATAAAAACAGCTTCAAGTTACTGATGAGGATGGAAACCAAACTCTTTGAAGTATTTTACTCTAAAAGAGGAAGACAGGAGGGCCTGGTGTGCTCTGGTCCATGGAGTCACAAAGAGTCGGACACGACTGAACAACTAAACAACAAAAAAAGAGATTCAGCTCTGTTATTACAACAGTAGATGTCATTTGTAAAGATTCGATTGGAAGGTATGAGGAGAGAGGATTTCTTGGTGGCGGCAACGTAGTTGTAGTATTTTTCAGTGGGCAGGGTGGTACTCATTGGGGCGTTTCCTCCTTTGCATTCAGAAGGTTCCAGGTTCAATCCTGGGCATTTTGAAGTAAAGTTGGGAGAGAATCTGGTCTGAACCCTAGAGGGACTTTGCCAGTCCAGCTGACAATGTTGGGCTAGATGGATCAATAGTCTGTCACAATGAAAGGTAGTGAGCTCCTTGTATTCTTCTCCCTGATGAGACCTGGCAAACCTTCTGTTTCCAGATGGATGCTGCAAAACATTTGCTTCTAGGTCATTTGCAAGTTTTATGTTATCCCCTTCTGATTTTTAATTCAGGACACCACACTTTAAGAAGGATGCCAACAAACTGGAACAAGTTCAGAGAAGAGCAAAGTGAATTATTTTTTTTGGGGGGGGGGAATGGAAACCAAGCTCTATGAGGAAAGACTGAGAGATCTGGGTATGTTTAGCCTTGAGAAAAGAATACTGAATGTAGATAGAATAGCACTTGTCAAACACTTGAAGGAGTCATACAGAGGAGAGACAGGATCTGTTCTGGATCATCCTAGAGAACAGGATACATAATGATGGGTTCAAGTTACAGGGAAACATATTTCAGTTAAGTGTCAGGAAAAACTTCTTAAGTGTTAGAGCAGTACAACATGGGGCCAATGATCTTGGAAAGTGGTGCGTGCTCCAATGCTGGAGTCATTCAAGAGAAAATTGGACAACCATCTGTCAGATCTGCTTTGATTTGAATTCATCCACTGAACAGGAGGTTGGACTTGATGACCTTACAGACCCCTTCCAACTCCATTATTTTATGATTCTATGATTGATGTAGCTGGTTTTGTCTTTGTTTAATGTCATTATCTTTCAGGCTTTGTTTTGTTGTTGTTTCACTTGTTGCTTTTTCCATGTTTTGGAAAAAAATGTACAGGGATACATAACGACGCAAGCAAGCAAAACTTAATGCTATTTCATGGCCATATTTTTTTCACACCATCATTGATATTGGATCTATTTCTCTTTTTCTTTTCTGTATATGTGCTAGAGCTTCAAATTTGGACCAGGTGTTTTGTTCCGTGGAAAAGGGATGAACTTGACAGCAGCTATATGACTGTATGTAAAAGGCTGGTGATGTAACTAAGTGAGGGTGGGTGGGTGACTCTTGGGAATTGTGACCTCTTTCCTCCTCTACTCTATGACACTGAAGGGCCAGAGCAGGTGGCTGGTGCTGGTCCCACCTCTCTTCCTGCCCTACAGCTCAGAGTGAGACAGCAGAAAGTAGCGGAGAGGAGAGAAACGAAGACTTCAGAGCTGACCAAGAAAGGAAGTGAGAACCAATCAAAACATTATGGTAAGAAGGGAAAAGGAAACCTATTGAGAATGAGGGGAAATGATAGTATCAGTCTGCTGCTTATTCGTTCAATGGTCACCCTTTATAATCAAGCAGATGAGGGATAATTTTAGACTGGACAGTTTATTGGGTAACGCTTGGTTAAATGTTGACATGTTTTGGCACAGACATACAGCAAACAGGCTTCTCAAATGACCAAAAGTGTGTTCCTACGCTTCCTTATGTGACATACCACTAAAATCAGGCAGCCTTACTTCTGAGTAAACATATCTAGGTCTGATGAGTGCAGAAGACAGAAGAAGTTACTTGGATGTATATAGGATGAAATTTATATCACCTGCCATCCCCATTTTGCAGATGGAGATGAAAATAAGGGACTAACTCTGTTTCAGTTCATAGCCTTGGCAGAATTTCAGGCTTAAGACTTCCAGAGTGAATGACTTACTATGTCTTAGCAGGTAAATTATCCAGACTATGAAGCTTTAGCCCATTCCTTCAACTCCCTCCACTATCACTATAATGGTCGTTTATTACAGCCTAGGAACCGAAGCTAGGAATTGCAGTTCTTTCAAGGACCTCCAGATGTCCTGCAAAGTGTTATATTTTTCAGGCGTTTTAGAATGTAAAAAAACATTATACAGTTCTTGGGGAGAAGTGAAACAATTAATTTCAACCAGGTTCAATTTGCAGCCTACAGGTAGAATTTAGTGACACTGAGAAAAATGCCTTGAGAGAATAGCAAAAGTGCTGTCAGAGAGGGCTGCAACTCAGTTATACAGCACATGCTTTGTTTGCAAAAGGCTGTGGCGGTCAAATCCTGCAACTTCCAAATAAGACAGAGAAAAACTCTTTGAAATCAAGGAGAGATGTTGCAAATAGTGTAACTAATGCGGAGTTGGTTGTACTTTCTCAGTGCTGAGGAAAAGTATTCTGCAGATGCTCAGTTCTATGCATTTCTGTTATTACTGTCCATAACTTGAATGGTCTCCTTGCTTGAGTGGAATGAATACTGAAATATATGATCACGGCCAATGGTTTATAGTTTAACGTTGATCGTTTGTTTGAATTTATCATGAGCTAATTTTTTATGATTATACTATCTATTTTGAAGATATGAGTATAGCGAAACAAGGGTAAAAGGTGTAAAAGAACACAGCTGCATTTTAAGGGATAACATATATAAAAAGGAAACATAAGGGGGAAATACGTGTCTAAATCACACTGGCCATGTGACCACGGAAAGATTGTCTTCGGACAAACGCTGGCTGTATGGCTTGAAGAGCGGGATGAGCGCCGCCCCCTAGAGTCGGACACGACTGGACAAAAAAATTGTCAAGGGGAACCTTTATAGGTAACCCTATACTTGACCCTGAATGTGAAAACCAAATTATAAAAATAAAAACAAATCCTGACTCCCGGGAATGATAGAAACACCGGTGGTTAACTCCATTTGTATACTTGTGGCTAATTGTGGATACTTCCATAACTAATTTATTCTGATTCTACACAGCCACTAAAGTGGAACTATTCGTTTTGGAAGGCCAAGGCCACTAAAATTTTGCTCTGTCCTGAATATCCATCTCAGTCTTGACCTATGACCTTCACATTGGGAAGCCAGTTTGCTACACACTCAAAGACCTCATCATCCTGTTTGGGAACCACAGCTTTCTTACTACTATTAAGAGCTGTGGCTGATGCCTTCCTCTCTTCCTCACAAGCCTAGAGGTACTTGAAAGATACCCATCCACTTATGACCTCAGTTACTTCCTGGCATATAGTTTCGATTATAACTCCTTGACTTCACTCAAAGATTGCTGGGGGAAGAGTGGATCTTGATAGGTATACCTCTACAGTACTATGTATGTCTGTTCTAGAGTTGTTGTTGTTTAGTCATTAAGCCATGTCCAACTGTTCGTGACCCTATGGACCAGACCGTGCCAGTCCCTCCTGTCTTCCACTGCCTCCCCGAGTTTGGTCAAATTTATGTCGGTAGCTTCAATGACACTGTCCAACCATCTTGTCCACTGTCGTCCCCTTCTCCTCTTGCCCATACATTTTCCCAACATCAGGGGCTTTTCCAGGGAGTCTTCTTTTCTCATGAGATGGCCAAAGTATTGGAGCCTCAGCTTCAGGATCCAGTAAGCACTCAGGGTTGATTTCCTTCAGAATGGATTGGTTTGTTCTCTTTGCAGTCCAGGGACTATCAAGAGTCTCCTCCAGCACCACAGTTACCTTAGTCTGTTCTACGGTAGTGGTTCCTAAACTTGGATCCCCAGATGTTCTTGGACAAAAACTCCTAGAAGCCTTCACCCCTAGCTATGCTGGCCAGGATTTCTGGGAGTTATAGTCCAAGACCATCTGGAGAACCAAGTTTGGGAACCTTTGTTCTAAGGTGACCAGAGAACAAAAACTTCAAATTTCTTGTACAATAGTTGGGTCGAAAAGGACATTTCAGCAGGTGCAGGTACCATGAAAAGCTCTTCTAAAAAACTAGTAAAGACATTAATCTATTTTCTTTCCCCCCCTCTAATCACCTTAGTCTATTCAGAAGTTATGGCTGTAGGGGATATGATCTAAAACAGCAATTTTTCCAAACTCTGCTCAGAAGTAAATCCTGCTGGATTTTTAAGAGGTCCTCCTTACACAAGGATATAGGCACTGAATGCAACCTATTCTTAGAAGCAATAATTAGAACAGCATTTAATTTCTACCAGATAAGCCATCTGTGATGATTCCCTCTATGAAGCACCTACGTTTTGTGCCCTCACGAAGGTTCCAGTCTTTGTTTCCCTCACTGCCCCCAGTGGACCTCTATCTACAGTATAAAAGACGTTTGCCCAAACACTTGTTTGGTAAATGCAAACAGAACTTATTTACTGAAGTATAGCAAAGTTAATAATAATCACAGATGTTCTACAGTTGTTCATTGTTTACAAGCAAATCATTCACAGGTCTCTCTATACATACTTTCTTCTTGCCATATAATTAATTACCTTCTCTATCCATTTATCTTAACCAGTCTCTCTCTCAATCTCTATCTCTTCTGCCTCTAACTCCCTCTCTCTCACTCTTGACTCTTGACTGACTTGACTCCGCCTTTTAACCTCTTTCTCTCTCTCTCATTCTCTCTCTCTCTCTCTCTCTCTCTCTCTCTCTCTCTCTCTCGGCTCCGCCTCTCCACCGTATTTGCCTAGAACATGAATAATACATGAGTTATTTTGCATAACAAAAGGGTGAACGCTATACCATCCTTTTAAAAAATAGCATTTGTGACAGTGTGACCTACAACAAGAAGATTACCATAAATATAAGGCAGTGTGGGGAGCTGCATTTATATGAATACTCCTTTGGCCTGTGGTTGTTTTCAGTCCAGACAGCACTGCTGTGGTTTAGGTATCTGGATGCAGAGCCAGAGGTTAGGGGTTTGATTCCCCAACTGTGCCTTGGAGAAGGGCCAATGTCATGGGCAAACTGCACAATCCAAGGGATCCCACAGAAGAAGGGGGTGGTAAAGCATTTCTGTGTACAGTATTCCTTACCTAGCAAACCCTGGAAAGGGTTGCCATAAGTCAGAACTGACTTGACAGCACGCAATTATTATTAGACAGCACTAGCTATAGGCCCCTGAATCTGAAAGTAACTTTAAACATTGCTAAGAATCTTGTATAATCGTGATATATACTGCAGTCCTTCAGCTGTCATGGATTATCATGTTACAACTTGAACTGTTGACAGTGGTCATGCTGGTTTGGGGATAATGAGAGTGGCAGTTCCAACATATGTGGAAGTCGTCAGATGAGGGTGAGGGAACCTGGGGCACAGAATTTGCTGTTAGCAGGAGGAGGCCCATGTCCAAATATTTCAGCTTTCCTTACAGAAAACAGAATTGCCAACTTACCGGAAAGGAATGGCTGAGCCGGCTCTTGTGCATTTAACAGTCTTTTGCTCTACTGAGATCAGCAAATTAAGCTTTGCATGGTAGGCATGATGGGAAGCATTCCCGCCACCTAACAAATAAAATTTGCAGGTCAGGATTGTCCTTAAGAGATGCAGGAGAAAAAAGCACTAAAAAGTGCATTCCCATTTCCAGTCCAGCATACTGGACAGATGTGGTTCTATAGAGATACATTCAAATCAAATCAAATAAATTTATTGTCATCGTAAGTATATACATAGTATACCCATACAATAAAATTCACACAGGCACCTAGAGACCAGACCCACATGCACACACATAAAAAAAATCCACCAAACACTCCTCACCCACTAAAAATTCATTAGCTCTGGGCATTCCAGATGTATTAACTAAAACTTCCACCATCTCCAGCTACAGGAAGATAATGGCAATTGCAGTCTATCACATCTGGAGGGCATTCAGTTTGGGAAATTCATTTAGGAACACAGTAGGGTAGCAAAAACTATCACCAGGGCAGCAAATTCTGTTATTTATTTATTTATTTATTTATTTATTTATTTATTTATTTATTTATTTATTTATTTGATTTATACCCCGCCTATCTGGACCAATGGACCACTCTAGGCGGCTTCCAATATAAAATTAATCAATAAAATACAACAGATACATGGCTAATACAAAACAACTAGAATAAACTTAAAAAATAGGAAACGAAGAAGAAGAAAATCAAGAATTGGCTGGAGGGAAGGCCTGAATAAATAACCATGTTTTTAATTGGGTTTTGAAGATGCCCAGTGTAGGGGCTGCGTGAATTCCCGGAGGGAGATTGTTCCAAAGGCGAGGAGCCACTGCCGAGAAGGCCCGGTTTCATGTCTTCTCCTTCCGGGCCTCTCTCGGCGTCAGGCTCCTCAGCCTCACCTCCTGATTCGCGCAGGTTATTATTATTACTGTCCCTGAGCAGGCTTTGGGAGATGATCAGAGCTAGGAAGTAACTACCTCTAGGTAGTTACTTCCTAGCTCTGTAGTTACTTTTAGTACTTCCTAACTCTAGGTAGTTACTTTTAGGTAATGGTTAATAGAACCAGTAGTTACAGAGTTACCTTGTAGGTGAATGGAGTAAGTTAAATAATAGTAATAGATAAAACGTTCAGAAGTTCCTTTTCAAGGGCTTTAAAGACATTTGGGGGAGCTGGCTGGATAGTTTAGTGCTTTAGGTATCTGGCTGCAGAAGCAGCTGTTGGGAGCTTGATCTCCCACGATAATTCCTGTGAGTAGAGCCAGCCTGCGTAGCCTTGGGCAAGCTGCACAGTCCCAGGGCGCTCCTAGAAGAAAGGAATGATGAACCACTTCTGAGTATTCAGTACCTAGAATACCCATAACCCAGTACTGGTTTGACAGCACATTATTATTATTTCTAGAGACATTTGGACAAGCATTATCAATACGAAGGAAAATGTTCTTTAGTTTTGTCTCTTATGTCTTTATAGGTATTTCTGAGGACAATATGAGAATTGACCAGAAGAGCAAGCAGAGAATATTTCTGTGTACTTTTTCTGGCCTGTTGGTAACCACAAGGGAACAATTTGGTTGCTGAGAAATACTGATAAACAAATTCCTTTTAAACTTTAAGTCACCAAACTCTAGAAATCGTCATGGTC
The DNA here is from genome assembly GCF_051106095.1 of Pogona vitticeps. Classification (NCBI taxonomy): domain Eukaryota; kingdom Metazoa; phylum Chordata; class Lepidosauria; order Squamata; family Agamidae; genus Pogona; species Pogona vitticeps. The sequence goes on from NC_135787.1 coordinate 181,114,407, forward strand.
TAACCTCATGTTTGCTATCTGGGATGTTTTCTGTCTCTTATCTAGCTTTGTTAGTTTCCTTTGCTGTGCTGAAACTTCTGCAGAAGAAGGGAGGGACAGAGAATTTCCAAATTTAAACCACCCGCTAACTGTTAAAATGTCAAACTACTGTAAACATAACTTACTTGCTCCAGTCTATAAGCTCATGTTATTTTTTTGATCAATGTGTAAAGTAGCAGAAATGAGCAAGTGAAGATTAACAAGAAATTATTTTGGCGTGATACTGTCATTCCTGCTCTCAGAGAAAAGTCAAGGAATCTAGCAGGTTCTTAAATTACACTCCCTGGAGAAATACTGTTGAGCCACATCAAGTCCCAGTCAGAAATAGAAATGAATCCACATGGTACATGGACTATTTTCTAAGATCTGTCAGATTCTGTATGGTTTCAAGGGAGAGCTAGCAAGCATTGGCTAAAATCCTATTCCACAGTTACACAAATTACATAAGTTTTGGATGTGACTTACTGTGTTAGAAAATTTCCTCAGGCATTATCTGCTGCACATGAGTCATGCAACTCACTATGCTAGAGATGTCTACAGAGATTTCTTAACTTACGGCAATTCACTTCCAGAATTTATGCTATTTTTCCAACTATGCACCAGGATTCCAGCCTTTACTTGTGTAGACCAGAGGTCGTCAACCTCCGGTCCGCAGCCCGGTGCCAGTCTGAGGCCTGAGACGGACCGGGCCTCAGAGACAGACCTCCTGCCCCCCTTAGGGGTGTACTCACTTTTGTTCCATGGGGTTTAGAGATTAATAGCTTTGTGTTGCGTTATTTTCAGGGCACAGCACTTTACACTGTTATACAAGCTGCATACTCACTGCTTTACATTGTAGCCAAGCGTCATTTTTTCAATGTTGTCACATGAAAAGATATACTAAAATATTTATGAAATATGAGGGGCTGTACTCACTTCCGTGATATACTGTATATTACTATGAGTCCTCAGAGGCATTGCGTGTGATTCAGAATTTCATAATAACAACATACATAAACAAGGTAGACATGATTTGGGTGGACCGTAGGACTGCTCTACTGTAACAGACTTAACCTGCCTACCTGTATGGAAATGTTTATCTTATATCCAGAATGCATCATGCAAAAGGCAGGACTGAATGAATCCCAAGGCGGAATTAAGATTGCTGGAAGAAATATCACCAACCTCAGATATGCAGAGGATACCACTCAGATGGCAGAAAGTGAGGAGGAATTAAGGAACCTTGTAATGAGGGTGAAAGAGGACAGTGCAAAAAACGGTCGGAAGCTCTACATTAAAAAAAACCTAAGATCATGGCCATTGATCCCATCACGTCCTGGCAAACAGAAGGGGAAGATATGGAGGCAGTGACAGATTTTACTTTCTTGGGCTCCATGATCACTGCAGATGGTGACAGCATCCATGAAATTAAAATACGCCTGCTTCTTGGGAGGAATGCGATGACAAACCTAGACAGCATCTTAAAAAGCAGAGTCATCACCTTGCCGACAAAGGTCTGCATAGTCAAAGCTATGGTTTTTCCAGTAGTGATGTATGGAAGTGAGAGCTGGACCATAAAGAATGCTGATCGATGAAAAATTGATGCTTTTGAATTGTGGTGCTGGAGGAGACTCTTGAGGGTCACCTGGACTGCAAGGAGAACAAACCTATCCATTCTAAATGAAATCAACCCTGAGTGCTCACTGGAAAGATAGATCCTGAAGCTGAAGCTCCAATACTTCGGCCATCTCATGAGAAGAAAAGACTCCCTGGAAAAGATCCTGATGTTGGGAAAATGTGAGGGCAAGAAGAGAAGGGGACGACAGACAGTGTCACCAAAGCTTCCAACATGAATTTAACTAAACTCCGGGAGATAGTGGAAGACAGGAGGGCCTGGCATGCTCTGGTCCATGGAGTCACAAAGAGTTGGACACGACTTAATAACTAAACAAAAACAACATGGAAATATTGGTGTTACCCTAAAAAAAAAATTATTGAGAACATGCACTAGAAGCCAATGTGAGATTCAGAGTTCTAAATAGCATAATACAATATATAGTTATCTAAAAGCAGAAAGTCCTGATTATTTACTTTTCTATACATGCTATTGGAAAACACCAGCCAAAACGTCATGAGCATTTCACTTATTTTGATACCGATAGTCAAGCAACATTGTTTCTTAGAAGGAATATGCTGGGAAAAATTAAAAGCCATAATGGCTGCGCTACTGCTTCTGATCTTTTCTTTGTTCTTTCTCTCCAGCGTGAATGCATCTCTGTCCATGTTGGTCAAGCTGGAGTTCAGATCGGCAACGCATGCTGGGAGCTTTTCTGCCTGGAGCATGGCATTCAGCCCGATGGCACTTTCCAGAATCAGCCCAACAAGTTTAACGATGATGACTCTTTCACCACGTTCTTCAGTGAAACACGCACGGGGAAACATGTGCCGCGAGCTGTTATGGTGGATCTAGAACCCACAGTAGTAGGTGAGTGGGTTAATTAGCAATGGCAAGTACAAAGGAGCCCTGTTTGAAAGAAACGAGTGCTGGGAAGAAGACAGAGGCAATGGCAGACAAGACTCTCGTACCATTAACAGCTGTAAATAGAGCAAACATGTATTAATAGTTGTAATTTGCCATGCAAAACGGGGGGCAGGGGGACATCTGTTAGAACTCCACCAGTGCAACTACAAAGTAGAACTATTGATGAAGGAAGTTACTTTTTTGCATTACATCCTTCAGAATATCCTCATCAATTGACATGCTGACTGGAATATTCTGGGAGTAATTGCCCCACACCAGGAACTTTCCCCACCTCTTGAGTAAAAACACTCCTACACATCTGTGAAAACTACCCAAAAATTTGTGTTTCTACTGCAGGAACGGTGTATAACGAAACCCTTGGATTTACAAGGTTAATATTTCCTTGTAGCTCTTTAGTTTTTATCTCATTCCTGCCATAAACAGATACAGAGTTTGCTTTTGTAGCTCCAGTTTGGATGAACAGACCAGAGGAAGGTTATCTTCCTTGTTACTGATCATCCAAACAACCATGAAACCTAGCTCTTTCCCCCCAGGTTGTGTGAATTTTCTCATTAAAGAGACAGCCTATGTTAAAGTGGGACGCAGTGGCGCTGCGGGTTAAACTGCAAAGCCTCTGGACTGCAAGGTTGAAAGATGCAAGGTCAAAAGACCAGCAGTTCGAATCCACGCCACGGAGTGCGCTCCTGTCCGAGCTCTTGCCAACCTAGCAGTTTGAAAGCATGTAAAAATGCAAGTAGATAAATAGGTACCCGCACAGTGGGAAGGTAATGGCACGGTGGGAAGGAAAGAAGGGGATAATTAATATGAATTATATAATATCTATGATATGATTTCTATGATAATTAATATGAACTGTATAGGTGCAGTAGCACTATATCCAGTATGTGTGTGAGAAAGATATTGCAGGAAACAAGTATCAACCGAAAGTACCATGGTTAATTTTGGTACGAAAGTGGCCTATTGATATTGTGCTACCAGCCTTAACCCTCTTATGCCCCTGAAATTTAGTTTTTGCCAGGGATGTGTAAGTTCTCTAGATGCTGGACTTCAGCTCCGGTCATCCCTAACCAGTATAGCCAATAGTGAAGGAGGATTAAAATTGCAATTCAGCAATATCAGGAATAGAGATTGAGAAGTTACTTTGAAGAAGAATGAATTTGTGGATATATTTAAGCCTTTCACAACTGAGCAGATTTAGGATGATGCTCTGGATATCAGATACCACCACTCTATTCTGGATGGTTTCAGTCTGTCATTGGATTAATTTCTCTTCAGAGTAATTTTACAAACTCTTATCTAAAAGTTTGCAAACTTTCCTTCTCAGGTTTAGACTATCAGGAACCAGCTGAGGCTGTATTAGGCACATGAATGTGCCTAATACTGTGGAGAAACAGTTGAGGAGGTAGCTGCAGAATTTAAAGGTGATCGAGTGTTTTCTTTTCAAATACACATTTCTGTCTCCCTGCCCCACAAAGAAACAAAACAAAAACTTCACTTGCAAGTTAATCCTGTCCTCCTATCTCTTGCCTCCCAACTACCCAGCCAAAAGCAAACTAATTTGCAGCTTATTGTTAGGGGGAAAAGATGTCTTTCAGCTCTTAAGAGAGTTCTGTTTCTGTCTTGTCTGGGTTTTTACACCAGCATATTTTCTAGATTCAGCCTAGGAGGAGCAATATGATTTTTTTAAAATCATAAGGTTCATATGGACCACACTTAGAGCATCATTTCTAAGGTTTTCCATTGAACACATTAATAAAATTGAAGGATGTCCATAAAAGGTACCGTCAATATATGTGTTTTACTTTTGCTAACAGATGAAGTACGGGCTGGAACGTACCGCCAGCTTTTCCACCCTGAACAGCTGATTACTGGCAAGGAAGATGCAGCTAATAATTATGCCCGAGGCCACTACACCATTGGCAAAGAAAGCATTGATATTGTATTGGATCGTATTCGCAAACTGGTCAGTAGAAATAATGTAGCCGTTAGGATGGTCTGGGAGCTGAAAGGGGTAGACATTCAGAGTGCTAGAAATTCTTATTTTAATACACCTCTTTCTACAATGGGTGGTAGCGTCTTTCTAGTAGTCCCAGATGCAGCTGGTCTACTCAAGCAAGAGGTTACATGATAAAACATTGTGGAGGGAATAATTTCTGAATGTAGATTGGGATCATACATTTAAATGCTCCAACATGGAATAATAAACCTCTACACAGAGATATTAGTGTGCAGCAGACGGAGAGCTGGAACATTTCCTTTGACCACTGAGTTTTCTCTACATAGCTGGCTGTATAATGCAGTGGGTTGGAGCAACTGACTGTGGAGCCCCAGTGTGACTTCTGGAAGAAAAGCCAAGCCTTGAGCAAGCTGCATAATTCCTGAGCACCCGCATAAGGAGAGACTGGTGAACCACTTCAGAGTACTCTGACCTAGATAACCCCAGGGAAGGTTCATGATAACTCAGAATAGTACTGAAGGGAAAAAGCTGATCCCACAGCTATAAATATTCAACTATCCAAACAAATTGCACCAGAGTACAGACAGAGTTCTGACTCCTGTCCTCTGAAGATGCCGGCCACAGAGACTGGCAAAACGTTATGAAGAACAACCTTTAGAACAGTGGTCCCCAACCTTGGGCCTCCAGATGTTCTTGGACTACAACTCCCAGAAGCCTTCACCACCATCCTGCTGGCCAGGATTTCTGGGCCTCGAAGTCCAAGAACATCTGGAGGCCCAAAGTTGGAGACCACTGCTTTAGAACACAGCCAAACAGCCCGAAAAACCCACAACAACCATCAGTACTGTTGTTGTTGCTATATGTAGGGATTTTCATTTTAATACACTGGAGCATTTAGTCATGAGACCCCTTACCTTCAGTCTTGATTTGCAGTGTTTGAGAATGATTCGATATGTGATTTGATATTTGTTTAAGACATATGTTTTGTTATTGGTCTTTTGGCTTATTAAAAAAAATCAAATGTTCCCAGGTTTTATTCAAAAACATAATTAAAGAGATTTCAAAACAGTTTAGATTCTTTATTGTAAAAATGATACCTGGAAATGCTTCTTGTGTGATTCACTGTTAATAATATTTCACTTTTCAGACTGACGCCTGCTCTGGACTACAAGGATTCCTGATTTTCCACAGCTTTGGAGGAGGCACAGGCTCAGGCTTTACCTCCTTGCTGATGGAGCGCCTCTCTGTGGACTATGGCAAGAAGTCCAAACTGGAGTTTGCCATCTATCCGGCCCCACAGGTTTCCACGGCTGTGGTGGAGCCCTACAATTCCATCCTGACCACCCACACGACCTTGGAGCATTCCGACTGTGCCTTCATGGTGGACAACGAGGCCATCTACGACATCTGTCGGCGCAATTTGGACATTGAGCGCCCCACTTACACCAACTTGAACCGCCTCATCAGCCAGATCGTTTCCTCCATCACTGCTTCCCTGCGCTTTGACGGTGCCCTCAACGTGGACCTGACCGAGTTCCAGACGAACCTGGTGCCCTACCCTCGCATCCACTTCCCGCTGGTGACCTATGCGCCCATCATCTCCTCTGAGAGGGCCTACCACGAGCAGCTATCTGTGGCCGAGATCACCAGCTCTTGCTTTGAGCCCAACAACCAGATGGTGAAATGTGACCCTCGCCATGGGAAGTACATGGCCTGCTGCATGCTCTACCGTGGCGATGTGGTGCCCAAAGATGTGAATGTAGCCATTGCTGGTATCAAGACCAAGAGAGCAATCCAGTTTGTGGACTGGTGCCCAACTGGCTTCAAGGTGAGCACAGAGAAAGTTATTCATTCTTTTATAGGACTCCACCTTTAAAGCTCTCAGTGCAGCAAATATTAGCAATAGGCAGATCTGCTGTTATTGTTGGTAGAGATGCTGGTTCATCTTGGTTGATGAACCGATTCATGTAAATTTACAGTTTGTGGTAAGTGATGAACCACCAACCACTAAACTGGTGGTTCATCTTGGTTGGTGGTTCATCATGAACCACAAACTGTGAATTTACATGAATCGGTCCGTCAGTTCCTGGGGTGTATTTTTAGACAGCCTGTGTCTGTCTGAAAAAAAAGCTGAGCCCCCCTGCCCTCACAGCCTGCCCCCGCCCCCTCCCCATTTCTCCCATCACCTCCATACCTTGTCCTACTGCCTCAGCTGCCATCTTCGCCATTGTCATCTCCACTGCCATCGCCATCTTTGCAGATGGCAGTGCTGACTTCTATTCTCGCACTCTGGCCTTCTATCACTGCCTATTATGTGGCCCTCTGTGTGAAAAGTTTGGAGAACCCCCTGAACAAGAGTATAGGCAGAGAAGGAAGGCTGGGCTGCCAGAATGGTGGCTTCTGTTCTGGCAGTCTAGCTTGTTCTCTCTGCCTATTGGCCTGCTAATCAGCTTTTTAATGGGTGCATAGGCAGAGAGAGAAGGCTAGGCTGACAGAAAGGAAGCTACCATTCTGTCAGCCTAACCTTCCCTTTCTGCCTAAGGGGACAAATAAAAACCAGGCAAATATTTGTCCCTTCATATTTATTGGGGTCTCTGAAATTGACAAATATGTAGTGATGAATATTCCACAAATCAGAGATTTTCTACAAATATCGTGATTCTTTTTTTACTGTGATGATTGGGATTCCCCATGTGGTTTAATGGATAGAGTGATGGCCTAGGACTCAGGAGAACAGGGTTTGAATCCCTGCTTGGCCATGGAAACTCACTGGGGGAGTAGAACTGCTAAAAAGCACTCCTTAAATGTCTCACTTAACTTGAAAGCCCTATTAGGCTCACTGCAAGTTGGTTCTGACTTGATGGCACAGAACACACACAAAGAATGAGAACTACAACTCAGCTCAGAGGAAACAGGGACAAATTAAGGGGTGACATATTATGTCATAGTTGTTGCTAAGGGTGTTCATCCTGTGAGTTGTGGCTCCAGTACAGCATAGAGCACAAGGCAGCTTCCTGTGTACAGTGGTGCCTCGCTTAGTGAGTGCTTCACTATGCGATGAATTCGCATAGCGAGGGGTCCGGGCGATCGCTGGAGCGTTCGCTCAGCGATGGCCCCTATAGCGTTTTTTCGCTTTGCGGTGATTGTCGCGACTGCCACCTCTTCCTACGTCACCACTAGAGATGACAGGCCACGATCCTTCACACACACACAGTACTTCGCTGCCACCAACCACACATAAACCTGACACTTCAGACTTATTGTGGATTTAAAATAAAAATGAAGATTTATTGATTACAAAAATAAAAATGAAATCACTGATTAAAAGAATTACTTGTCATACTATATTAACAGACCTTCACCCTGCACAGTTCTTAGTTACTTAACACACAGTTACCTAACCTATACCTAACCCTCACACTCTCTAATTCCCCAACAACCAACCCTCAACAACCCTCTCTCTCCTTGTACATCCCCCTTATATACACAAGCTCCACCCCTATAAGACCCACCTCCTGCCTTGCCATAGGCCAGGAAACTCCAGCCTTAGCCAAGACAGGCAGGTGACGTCATGGCACACGTCACATACCTTCCCCCTTTAATAAGTTGTTTTGTGGGGGAAAGCTAAGGTGCTTTTTCCCCAAAACAACTACCACAAACATAAAGCATTACATTTTTTTTTCACAAGTTAACACAATTACCAATATACTTACACTTCCTTCAAACAGCTAAATGAAAACATGCAATGTAAAACATTTATCATACACAATACATAACTTTTCAAACACTTTACATTGCCATATACCATACACAGAGTTCATAAGTCCTTTAGATGTCGTCTTCCGGTCTTCTGGATAAGGCGTCAGCCACACAGTTTATAGTCCCTCTGACCACCTTAACCTCGAAATCATAGTCCTGCAAAAGAAGCGCCCACCTCATCAGTTTACTGTTCTGTGATTTCATAGTCCTCAACCACGATAGAGGTGAGTGATCAGTGCACAAGGTAAAATGTCGACCCCAGATGTAAGCCTTCAGCTTCCGGATCGCAAAGATGATCGCCAAACATTCTTTCTCGATGGTAGAAAGATTCTTCTCCCTGGGAAGCAACTTCTTGCTCAGGTACGCCACTGGATGTTGGTCTCCGCTGTCATCCTGTTGGCACAGTACCGCTCCCACACCGGCATTAGACGCATCTGTGTAGATGATGAACTCTCTGTTGAAGTCAGGAGCATGCAGCACTGGATGGTTGGTTAGAGCATCTTTCAGCTGTCCAAACGCCATCTCGCACTCCTCCGACCAGGAAACGCTGTTGCTGCTCTGCTTCTTTGTCAGGTCTGATAAAGGTGCAGCAATCTCACTGAAACCGGGTATAAACCTTCTGTAATACCCTGCCAGACCTAGAAAGGACCTCACTTTCTTTTTAGTGGTAGGTCTGGGCCAATTCACGATTGCTTCTACCTTGGCCTCTAAAGGTTTGATTAGGCCTCCTCCCACTATGTGACCTAGGTACTTCATCTCCGAGTTACCTAGCTGACACTTACTAGCTTTAACAGTTAAGCCAGCATCTTTCAATCTTTGTAGCACTAACTCTAGATGATGTAGGCGATCTTGCCAGGTGTTGCTAAAGACCCCTATGTCATCGATATAAGCTACTGTGAAGTCACTAAGCCCTTTCAGAGTATGGTCCATGAGCCTTTGAAACGTTGCTGGTGAGTTTCTCAGGCCAAAACTGAGGACCCGGAACTCAAACAGGCCAAATGGACTGCAAAATGCGGTTTTCTCTTGGTCCTGAGGATCAATTCTCACCTGCCAAAAACCTTTAACTAGGTCTAAGCAGGAGATGTACCTACACCCCCCAATGGTTTCTAAGAGGTCATCAAGCCTGGGCATAGGATATGCATCAGGTTTGGTTACTGCGTTTAGCTTTCTGTAATCAACGCAGAACCTCACACTGCCGTCCGGCTTGTCCACCAAAACTATCGGGGCTGACCAAGCACTAGAAGAAGGTACAATAATCTGATCCTTTAACATTTCATCCAGTTCCTTCCTAACTTTTTCTACATATGGCCCTGTTACTCTATAAGGGGTTACAGATTGAGGGGAAGCATTCCCTGTGTCAATCTTGTGTAACACACCCTTGGCCACACCAGGTTTGCTTGAGAAAACTTCACGATATCTTGTCACTAGTGCTAAAAGATGATTATGTTGTTCAGTGGATAGGGTAGGGCTAATCTGCACATCCTGTGGATTATATTTTTGCTGCCCTCTCCCTTCCCAAAAGGGTAATTCAGGCTCCTCCTTGCCAGCAGCTTTCATGGCAAACAGCACATGATTGGTCTCTCTGTAATAAGGCTTCAGGGCATTGATATGAACAACTCTCCTGCCTGAACCTTCCTCGTCCTCAATAACATAATTGAGGTCACTTATTTTCTCAACCACTCTGTAAGGACCATCCCATTTAAGTTGTAACTTGTTCCCTTTTATGGGCCTCAGCCTGAGAACATCATCTCCTGGGTTGAACTGACGTTCTCTTGCCTTTCGGTCATACCATTGCTTTTGTTTGGCCTTTTTAGTGGTTAAGTTTTCCACAGCCAAATCCATATTCCGCTTTAGGCAATTCATTAGGGAGTCAATATAAGCTACCACGTTTTGTGGATCATCCTCAAAGCATTGCTCCCAATTTTGCCTGATCAAATCTAGCGGTCCCCTCACTTGCCTTCCAAATAACAATTCAAAGGGACTGAAGCCAGTGCTCTCTTGGGGTACTGATCTATAAGCATAAAGGAGCAGCTGTAACTTTTGGTCCCAGTTATTTGGATTCTCTTGTAAATATGCTCTGATTATTCTTATAAGAGTTCCATTAAATCTTTCTGTTAACCCGTTGCTTTCTGGGTGATAAGGGGAAGTTTCCAGGTGTTTAATCCCACAAATTTGCCATAACCTCTTCATTAGTCTGGATGTAAAAGAGGTTCCTAAATCTGTGATTATTTCAGAAGGAAAACCCATCCTACTCATGTAATTCACTAAGGCTTCTGCTACAGTCTGGGTCTCTATATTACGTAATGGGATCGCTTCTGGATATCTCGTGGCATGGTCTACTATAGTTAAAATAAATCTGTTCCCCCTCTTAGTGGCATTGGGCAATGGACCTATGATATCCACCCCTAGACGTGTAAAAGGAGTTGAAATCACTGGTAATGGGCATAGTTTTGCTCTAGTTTTATCACAGTTAGAGCCCTGTCTCTGACAAATATGGCATCTTTGACAGAAACTCTTAATATGTTTACCCATATCAGGCCAGTAAAAGTTTTGGGCTATTCTTTGTTTGGTCTTGTTGATCCCCATATGAGCTGAGAAAATGTCTGCATGTCCCTTTTCCAGAATCATAGGGCGATATTTCTCAGGCACCACCAACTGTCTCTTAACTTCAGGCCCCCCTTTTGAAATATTGTTCAGTTTTTCCCTATACAGTAAACCACCCTTGATAATAAAACGTTCAGGGCACTCAGGTGATAAATCTTTATCAGTCACCTTTGCAAAACAATCTTTTAAGGTGGGATCTGCTGTTTGTTCCTTGACAAAGAGGCTTTTCTGAGGTATTTCAACTGAGAATGCCTCAGGTTGTGGTACAAATTTCTCTGGCTCTTGAGAGTCATTCCCACTACTGGCTTCACTTTGTACTGATTGTGCACGTGTTACCACTAGGGCACTCTTGACATGCTTTGTTAAGTCATTACCAATAAGAAAAGGGGTAGGGATCTCAGAAGACACCCCCACTCTCCACAGTCCCTTCCAACCTTGATATTCAATTTTCAAGTCAGCTACAGGTAGTGAAACTAGTTCTGACCCAATCCCTTTCACAGATAGAGTCTGGTCAGCAATCATACAACTTTGTGGTACTATGTCTGAGTGGCATATGGAAATTTCAGAACAGGTGTCTCTCAAAGCTGAATAGTCATTTTCAAAAACTTTTATCCTGTCCCCAGCAGATTCCAGTAAAGCAGCATTGGTCTGTATGTAATAGCAATGGACAACTTCAGCGAGAGGTAGCTCCTTCAATGTATCCAATTCAGAGCTCCTAACTGCCTCTGCCTGGGTTTCCATGACAACAGAGCTTTCACTAGAAGAAGCTTGAGGTTTACTCTGAACACAAAATACAGCCTTTGCTTCTTTTACATTAACTTTCTGAGGTGGAATTTCTTTATTTTGCCTTGTATTAAAACATTGTGAAGCAATGTGGCCTTTCTTTTTGCAAATGAAGCAGATTCTCTCCCCCCATGAGCTTTTCCCATCAAATCTCTCAAGTTTCTCTTTTCCCTCCAAAACTTGTTTACTGTGCTGGCCCTGTTCTGAGGGCTTTTCACTAAAATGGCCGCCTACTTTAGTCTGTCTCTGTGCTTGTTCTTTAGAGAACTTTGGGTCCCATGTTTTCCTCACACTTCTCCCCTCATAACAACTAGGACCCCTTATTTGAGAAATAAAATCAGCTATTTGAGCAGCGTTTCTAACATCAGTTGGTTTTCGTTCTTGAACTAAAAATTTAAGTTCCCCATGGAGTAAGGAATAAAACTGCTCCAGGCCCACAACATTTTTCAATTCCTGAAAGGTTTTTACATTCTCCTGTTCAAGCCACCTATCTAAACACTTTTCTAAGTTAAAACCCAGTTGGGTATAAGATTCATCTGCTCTTTTAGAAAGTTTTCTGAACTTCATTCTGAGATGTTCTGAGTTAATGCCAAAACGATTGTAAACCATTTTTTTGTACTCTGAATAATCTTTACTGAGCTCAACTGGCATATCAGCATACACGTCAGCCATTTTTCCACTCAGGAGAGACCTCAAAATTATCATTTTCTCTGTTTCCCTCACAGAAAAATCAGCACAACTTCGTTCAAAGATTTTAAGGAAGTTTTCAGGACAATCCCCCTGTTTATATGTAGGAAATTTCTTCAAATCTGATTTTGATAACTGGCTTGGTTCAGTACCAGAATCTCTGTTGTTGTTGTTGTTTTGGTTCAGTATTTCCAATTTCCTAAGTTCAAAAGCCATCCTCTCTCTCTCCAATCTTTCTTCTCTTTCCATCTTCTCTTTCTCTAGGGCAATTCTTTCCCTTTCTATTCTTTCCTCCTTTTCTATTTGTCTCATTTGAAATTCATGTGCCTGGGCTAATTGAATTTTCTTAATTTCTGATAACTGTTCACCATTAGCTTCTTCCTGCACTGAGGCAACTCTTCCCTCACCATTAGACTCATCCCCAGACCAGTCTGACATTGCTTGGTCTCTTTGTTCACTCACTTCTGCCATTTGACTGCGCGTGAGAGGCATTTTAATCACACAGGAGGCTCTTTTCTATTTTCAAGCCTCTGTTTAAAACGTCACTTTTTTTTTTTTTTCCTGTGCTAAGGTCTGACACTCTCTAACAGGGTATATCAACAGATATGGCTAGGCTTGTTACTGTAGTCTCTAATGGCTTCTGCCCCTTCACTGGGCCTCTTGCCAGATTTAGAGCTACTTTAATTTTTTTTTGCCCTTGGCTCTGCTTTCAAATCCACCACAGCTTCACCCTCTCTCAGGTTCTGTAGTTCACCAGAGAGATCCCAAATCTTCGCTGCCCTTGGTCAGTCTGTCCCTTCCGAGTTCTCCCAACTCTGGACCCTCAGACCAAGTCACAACAGCCTCCTACTTTTGGGTCAATCTCCCTCACAAAATGGACCTTCTAGAGCTCATAAGTCAGTACCCTCACTCTGAAGTTTAGGTGCCTCTCTACTAGATCTGCTCCCCCCTGGAGACAAATCCTAGAGAGTTACCCACACCCCACTTCAGGTGCTCCTAACTGAAATCCTTTTGCTCTGGTCACACTAGCCAAGGCTTTTCTGGGCAACTGGGCAACTGGACAACTCGTATCCCACACGCTGGCACCAGTTTTGTCGCGACTGCCACCTCTTCCTACGTCACCACTAGAGATGACAGGCCACGATCCTTCACACACACACAGTACTTCGCTGCCACCAACCACACATAAACCTGACACTTCAGACTTATTGTGGATTTAAAATAAAAATGAAGATTTATTGATTACAAAAATAAAAATGAAATCACTGATTAAAAGAATTACTTGTCATACTATATTAACAGACCTTCACCCTGCACAGTTCTTAGTTACTTAACACACAGTTACCTAACCTATACCTAACCCTCACACTCTCTAATTCCCCAACAACCAACCCTCAACAACCCTCTCTCTCCTTGTACATCCCCCTTATATACACAAGCTCCACCCCTATAAGACCCACCTCCTGCCTTGCCATAGGCCAGGAAACTCCAGCCTTAGCCAAGACAGGCAGGTGACGTCATGGCACACGTCACAATGATCGCTAAGCAATTTGCTTAGCGATTTTCGCAGAGCGAAGCGGGGAGAACAGCTGATCGGCGGTTCCAAAATGGCCGCCAGAAGGTCCGCGCCACATTTTCGCGCCCTGCCCTCGCTTACTGAGGGCGCGAAAATGGCGGCGCTATGGAAAAACATCGCTTAACGGTGAGTTTTAAAGCCATAGGAACGCATTGAACGAAGTTCAATGAGTTTCTATGGCTTTTTTATTTCCGTTTAGCGATGTTTTCGCATAGCGAAGGTTAATCCGGAACGGATTAACCTCGCTATGCGAGGCACCACTGTACTTATTTCATGATTCCACCACAATCTTCAAGGAGCTACCTGTATTTGCTACTAGATGGAAGCAGGCTGCTAACATTTCACCCATCACGATTCACAATGTCGCCATCCAGGTATCTTTCCTTGCCCATTTTATCAAGTGCTACATGTTTTCCCCTCTGAATTTCTATTTCTTCAATAATCTTTAACCTTCTTCTTTCTTCCAGGTTGGCATCAACTACCAGCCCCCCACAGTAGTCCCGGGAGGGGATCTTGCTCAAGTGCAACGTGCCGTTTGTATGCTCAGCAACACCACAGCCATTGCGGAGGCCTGGGCAAGGCTGGACCACAAATTTGACCTGATGTTTGCCAAGCGAGCTTTTGTGCACTGGTATGTTGGTGAAGGCATGGAGGAAGGAGAATTTGCCGAGGCACGGGAAGATTTAGCTGCACTGGAAAAAGACTATGAAGAAGTAGGAACCGACTCCTTTGAGGATGAAAATGATGGAGAAGAATTTTAAAACTGCAGGTTGTCCTGGCCGAGGATGAAGAGGTTCCTTGGCAGCTGTTCATTGCACTCAGATGTAGTGCACCAGACCTTTTGCTGTACAGCTTCTGTTCATTGGTTGGAAACAGAAGAGGAAAGAAGAGAAGATGTACAGCAGAATGGTCTGGTACATTGCATCCTATATCCATCCTGCAGCATATGTGAAAATTAGAACATCAACTTGAGAAGCTATACCCTGTGATTTCTTTTCCTACGCCATTTATTATAAGAAAGTCCATTCTGCTACATCCCTAGCTGTTGTAGCTCAGGGATAGCTTTGCATGCAGAAGGTCACGCAGGTTTAAATCCTGCTGCCTCTGGGCAGAACTAGGAACGATTGCTGCTTGAAACTCTTGAGAAGCATTATTACAAAACACAGTTGACCATGCTGCCTAGATGGACCAACAATCTGATCTAGTACAAGGCAGTTTCCTATGTACTCTCAGCAGGCCAAGCAAAATTAAGATGGATGTTAACATCACTGTGTTCTAAAGTGGGCTGCTTATATTTATATTAGAGATTGGGGATTCGTCTTCATAGACAAAGCCGAATCGCAGGTGGCCAGCCCAATTTGTACCCACCAGTCCACTTACCATGCAGTGCGCAGCACACCAATCGTGGCAGTAGCATGACTGGCCACAGTAGCATGGCCACTCAATGGCTGAGTGGGGAGATCTGTCCTCCCGCCCCCTTGCCAGAGTGGCCGGCTGAGCAGGGAGGTGGGTTTGCAGCAGCCGGGCTACTACTGCAATTGGTGCGCTGATGATGATGCTGGCCAGGCACACTGCTCAGTAAGTCAACCAACAGGTTCTGGGGTGCATTTGTAAATTGGGCTGGCCACCTGTGTCAGTGGGATTTGTCTTCATCTACAAAGACAAATCCCACATCTCTAATATATATACTACCCCATAAAGCTGAAAGCTCTCTCTGGGTGGTTTATAATGTAATTATGCAAGCTACACATTCCCCCTCCTCAGCAAGCAGGGTACTCAGTTTACCAATTGTGGAAGGATGGAAGGCGGAGTGAACCTCGAGCTGGCTACCTGGGATTTAACTTGGGCTGTGAACAGAGTTTTGGCTGCAGTACTGCAGTTTAATTGCTGGGCCATGAAGCTCCTCTCTGTTATAGGGCAGGTTTTCAACCTTTTCCTGCCAACCTAGCAATTCGAAAGCATGCAAATGCAAGTAGATAAATAGGTACCACCTTGGTGGGAAGGTAACGGCATTCCATGTCTAAGTCGCACTGGGCACGTGACCATGGAAACTGTCTTTGGACAAACGCTGGCTCTACAGCTTGGAAGCAGGGTTGAGCACCACCCCCTGGAGTCAGACATGACTGGACTAACTGTCAAGCAGAACCTTTACCTTTACCTTTCAACCTTTGGTCCTTCAAACTTGTTGAACTTCAGCTCCCAGAAGCCTCAGCCAGCACAGCCAAGGATTGGGCTTTCTGGGAATCAAAGTTTCAAACAGTTGGAATGTCAAAGGTTGAGATGGGCACTAATCTTAGTTCGGATGTTTGTGCCGGTTCATACGCACTGCACCACAGGTGCTGCATGTTTCCTTCCTCCATCTCCCCAGTTGGATCCCCCACTCATCAGCTGGCACACGATCCTCTCCTCCTCTTCCTCAAATGTTTGACCAGTCTCCGGTAAGAGCATGGGCTGATCACCCACTCAGACAAGGAGGCAGAAAAGGCCACCTATGCTCCTACCGGGTACTGGTCTAACAGCTGAAGAGGAGGAGAGGAGTGTGCACCAACTGGTGAATGGGTGAGTGGCCAGGGAGGCTGGGAAAGGAAATGCTTGGCTATATGTATGAACTGGCACGGATCCCTGAACAGACGTTCGTGGTAGTTGAGAAGCAGGATTCTAGAACAGCAGTGGGAAAAGTACAATGGGGACTGCCAGCTGGTCTCTGGATGAACTGTAGGACAGTGCTGAGGATTTCTTGCTCCCAATATTTGGTTTTTTAAATAATGCCAGCAACAAATGAATATGAACTAATTTAAAGTGGACTGTTGTGTGAAAAGGTGATGAGCTCTTGTTTAGTTTCAGCACTCTGAATGATTTCTTGGACTTGGGCTTCTCTAATTCTATATACTGAATATTTCTTCGGCATCCAGCTCTACTTATTGGTTTTTAGAAGAAAAACAAAGTCAAACCCCTACAGGTCTGAAATTTGCCTACACATCTTCTAGAGCAGTGGTCCCCAACCTTGGGCCTCCAGATGTTTTTGGACTGCAACTCCCAGAAGCCTTCACCACCACCTCTGCTGGCCAGGATTTCTGGGAGTTGAAGTCCAAGAACGTCTGGAGGCCCAAGGTTGGGGACCACTGTTCTAGAGGACCTTGGCAGCACTGGAAACAGGGGTGATAGTACTCCTTAATTATCTGGCAACATTTCCAGGGTTTTCTAGGTACTTAGAAGTGGTTGACCATTCCCTTCTTCCGGGGGTGCCCTGGGACTGTGCAGCCTGCCCAAGGCCACACAGGCTGGCTCTTCTCCCAGGAGGCAGAGTGGAGAACTGAACTCTAAGTCTCTGGCTCTGCAACCACATACTTAAACCACTGAGATCTCCAACCAGTTCAGTACTCCTTAACAGCACATAATTTTCAGCAGTCCCTAAACTCCAGACCTAGAGTCAGGAACTGCATGGCAAGGGAGCCAAAATGGGCAGTGCCAAGGAAAAACACAGGAAGATGGTGTTAAATCTTAGCAAGTGCTCACGGGAAACAAAGGCTGCACACTTTTCTTGGATCTTCCCCACTCAGTGGGCTTGCTAGATGAATCTAGCCTTGTAAAAAGTTACTTTCTTTGGACTGCATCTCCCAGAATTTCTCAGACATTGGTTAGCTCAGTAGTTGAGGTTCTGGCTGTGGAGCCAGAGGTTGTGAGCTTGATTCCCCCACTGTGCCTCCTTGACAGGAGCTGGACTTGATTATCCATAGGGTCCCTTCCAGCTCTGCAGTTCTAAGATGATGATGAAGATGATTTTCCCAGCTAGGGGATTCTGGGAACTCTGATCCAAAAAATTACTTTCCCAAACTCAGAGGGGGGGAATAAAACTGAACATTCAGGTCGGTGAGCCCAGATTTCCGCATTGCCCAAGCCCTGGAGAGCCTGATTTTCTAGCAACTATTCCTTATTTTGCCTTTTGAAGAACTTTAGAAAGGATGTTGGGTCTTCTGTTGTTGTCATATGGCACTCAGAGGTGCTGGGCTTCCTGTTTCAGCTATGTCCCCTTGGTTTTGTAGAAGTCAGAATGCTGAGAAAGGACATAGAACGTTCTTGGCTTTAATGCAGTGGTCCCCAACCTTGGGCCTCCAGATGTTCTTGGCCTACAACTCCCAGAAGCCTTCAGCAACATCTCTGCTGGCCAGGATTTCTGGGAGTTGAAGCCCAAGAACATCTGGAGGCCCAAGGTTGGGGGCCACTGCTTTAATGTACATGTATGTAAATTTATGGTCTAAATGTGGAGTGAATGCAAAATGCTCATGGACTCCCTCCCTTCCTTTCACATTCTCTCCTAACCATCTATCCAAAGAGTCAGTGTCACTAAATGGGTTTGAACTGCAGCTATTTTTTTAAGAACACCCAAGTCCACCAGATTAAACATTGCAAAGAAGTAGAAACAGTTTGTTCACACACACAGTGTGTCCGAACCAAATACAAAACAAAGTAAACAAATGCAATTTACTGTCATCCAAGAAGACCTTTCCAGTGTGTCTGCATTTTAATAGGGTCCTTTGGTTCAGGATTCACATAGAAGCTTATCGAAACACTGCAAAAGAGGCGGTCGCAGAAAATGAGATTTTATGTGTGTTATAAATAGCAATGTAATAAGGTCTGCCAGCTGGAGGGGGAAGTGTACTATAATTTAATTCAGGTCTGCATGTGAAAGAAGCAGCAGGTGAATCTTTAAACTGGGAAGGAGACCTGTTTCTAATCCATTCAGAAGACTGGCTAACAATAGTTCCCATGTGTTGAAAGGAACCTCCAGCACCATTTCTGGATCCATTGACTTTTTCTTCTCCAAATCTGACAACACAAATTAATGCAGGAACAACTTCCGCTAAATGCAGTGGCTAAGAGCCACATAATTTTTGCACAGGGCTGCTGTTAAAATTTCCAGCATTTTAAGTGCCATCTGTCAGATCTGCTTCCCCCCCCCCCCGATTCCTGCATTGAACAAGGAGTTGGATTCAGTGGCCCCTTCTAACTCAATTATTCTATTATTCTACGATTTTAACCTTAATTTGCTCTTCCTTTAGCGCAGGCATGATGTCTGGGGGAGGCTTGGAATTGTAGTCCACGAAAGTAACTTTTCCAGCTCTGAGATGCATCTACACTCTTCAGATATCTGGTGGAGAGGTTGAGTTTCTCCACACAGGTCTCAAAAGGTAAACGGCACCTCTGAAAAAGATTTGCCCCATGAAGGAACTATATATACTTTCCCCTATGTTTGCTTTTTAAAGGTTATATGATCTATATTTTTAAAATGAAATTGAGTCAAAGGTGATCCTGCTGAGCAGTTTTCACATTTATTACACCTTTTTAAGAGGGACGTGGTGGTGCTGCAGGCTAAACCGCAGAAGCCTGTGCTGCAGGGTCAGAGGACCAAGCAGTCGTAAGATCGAATCCACGCGACAGAGTGAGCTCCCGTCGCTTGTCCCAGCTCCCGCCAACCTAGCGGTTCGAAAGCATGCAAATGCAAGTACTGTAGATAAATAGGGACCACTTCGGTGGGAAGGTAACAGCGTTCCGTGTCTAAGTCGCACTGGCCATGTGACCACGGAAGATTGTCTTCGGACAAAACGCTGGCTCTATGGCTTGGAAACAGGGATGGGCAGCGCCCCCTAGAGTCAAACATGACTGGACAAAAATTGTCAAGGGGAACCTTTACCTTTACAGATATGTTTTAGAATGTATGGAAGTGAGAGCTGGACCATAAAGAAGGGTGACCAGTGAAGAATTGATGCTTTTGAATTGTGATGCTGGAGGAGGCTCTTGAGAGTCCCCTGGACTGCAAAGAGAACAAACCTATCCATTCTAAAAGAAATCAACCCTGAGTGCTCACTGGAAGGACAGATCCTGAAGCTGAGGCTCCAATACTTTGGCCATCTCATGAGAAGAGAAGACTCCCTGGAAAAGACTCTGATGTTGGGAAAGTGTGAAGGCAAGAGGAGAAGGGGACGACCAAGGATGAGATGGTTGGACAGTGCCACCGAAGCTACCAACATGAATTTGACCCAACTCTGGGAGGCAGTGGAAAACAGGAGGGCCTGCCGTGCTCTGGTCCATGGGGTCACAAAGAGTCAGACACGACTTAATGACTAAACAACAACAACAATACCTTTAAAGGCAGAGATGATCTAATCCTTTTGTTCTAAGCCTAACGATGGAATGGATAGCAGTGGTTTATGTTCAGTGGCTTTCTGATGTTTTAACAGTCCAAAGGTACCACACAAACACAGACATTATTGTTGTTGTGTACCATCTCATGTTGGAATTGAGTTATAACAACCCTAATAGCACTTTCAAGCTTATGTGTAAGGAGTGGTTTACCCACTTCCACTCCCAACTTCCCATGAGTTTCCATGGCTAAGCAACCCAAACTTCCTGGGTTCCAGGACATCATTCAATCCACACAGCCCTTACACGTCCCCTTTTCAACAGAGGGGCTACTCTGCTTTTTTTAATAAACAAGAACAAAACTTGCCCTCCTAACTCACCACACTAGATTATTGTTTGCCAAGCTCTCTTCATGCAGCCTTGCCAAGACTTCAGCACAGCAGATGATGGAAATTGCCTAGGCTGAGCTCCTCCTCTTCTGTAACTTTGGTTTATATTTGCTTTCCTGACATGCCACAGCCAAGAAATGAAACTTAAACAAGTTATGTTGGGTGTGGTCTCCGTGAGCCGAGGTTATCTCACAGCCCAGGGATTCGGCCACAAAACTCCAACAATGGAACTCCAGTGGATAACGAGAAAGAGAGCATCAAGGAATCCTTATACTGGATCAGTATTAGATAATACTCTGCATGGGTTCTGTCTTCAGAAATCCACCGGTGCTTGGGAACTCATCAAATTTCAAGAAACCATGGGCTGATCTCAAAGAAAAAAGTGCTGCAGGATCAATACCACTCTAGAAACATCTTTCTTCTTTTGACTGCAATCCTAAATGCATTTTTATGAGGTACTTTTCAGTGATGTTCCCCCTAAACATCCTTTAAGGAGAGTAAGGTCAAGGGTCATTGCTCCTGGGTTACGTAAGACCTAGGCAGCTACAGTATATGTGTTGCAAGCAAGCCCGAAAATAAGACCCAACCTGAAAATAAGCCCTAGTATGATTTTTCAGGATGCTCGTAATATAAGCCCTACCCCAAAAATAAGCCCCAGTTAAGTGAAACCCCGCCCTCTACCACTGTGTAGCAACAGAAGAAGATGACATGGCTGTATTTGAATAAATGTAGATTGTTGTACATGAAAAAAACAAAATATCCCCTGAAATAAGCCCTAATGCATTTTTGGAGCAAAAATTAATAGAAGACCCTGTCTTATTTTTCGGGAAACATGGTAGTAGGGTTGCCAAATTCCAGAAATACTTGGATTTCCCTGTTGCTGTGCCTTTTAAAATATTGTAATAGTAATTTGTTTTGCAGCAGGTCAAGCTTTCACAACAAGGAGAGAAATATTTTCCCCTTCTGAATGTCCACAAATCCAACCAATATTAATAGTGTAGGGTTTTCTTTTTTTAAAATGGGAAGACGTGCGCAGAAGTGCTCAGAATCTGAACTTCTTATACAATCTCGGGGATAAGACCAGTTCGGAATATACAGCTCCGTATTTCTGTGCCTGAAAAAATATGGACCTTATTTTATATTATTTATAGAATACAATTGATTTCTTCCATATTCCTCATGTAACAATCAAATGCAGAGAGTGTCATCCTTATTATGCGGATAAGACAAGAGGAAGTCTAGCCATGTAGAAACATGATTTGATGAACAAAGGTTCATACGCTCAGAGGCACTTCTCCACAGTATATTTGGGAAAAGAAAAATTCCAATATGCACACTAGCAGTGCTGGCCTAAGTATGTTTAGTCAATAGTAAATCATGCTAATTGCGATGTTGCCAACTATCTAGTAAGTGCTTAGCAGTCTCTTGCAGGCATAGGCAGAAAGCAGAGCAAGACTTACTGGTAGATGAGTGGGCAATTTACAATAAATTGGTAAAACTGCTGGATTCCTTTTGTAAAAACAAAAAATAAGAAAATACTCATTTCCCTTCTTATTAGACAGTAGGTTTTTGCTAGAGAAGAGTCCCCACTGGATTGGTTGCTCAAGTCAACACTCAGGTAAAACCCACTGAACCAGCCAGGAAACAGCATGGTGGCCAGATTAAGATAATGATAGATTTCCTGTGGCTTTAATAGTTGTGTGAATAAAGACATTCCAAGAGGTGTGGTGTGTATTAAAAGTTGCACCTACAAAGATGTCCTCTTCTAAGCAACTATTAAAAGTACGTACAAAAATTATATCGTCTTTTTTTCATCTGGGCACTCTTAAAATGGATTAATTTTAAATATAATGCCGGCGAAGAGCTTTACGGGCACCATGGACTGCCAGAAAGACAAAGAAGTGGGTCCTAGATCAAATGAAGCCTGAACCCTCCCTAGAAGCAAAAAAAAAAATGACCAAACTTGGGGCTGTAATACTTGGGGCACATCATGAGACAGCAAGATTCACTGGAAAAGAAAAGAATGCTAAGAAAAGTTGAAAGCAGCAGGAGAAGAAGCCAAGTGTGTGAGATGGATTCAGTCCATAAAAGAAGCCATGGATGGCCTTGAGTTTGTAAGAGCCGAGCAGGGCTTTTAATGATAGGATACTATGGCAGTCAGTCTCTCACTTCAACACCTAATAGCACCACTCTACTCAGGCAAGTGGCAGAGAAATATTTTTCTGCCCAGAGAAAACGCCTTGTAAGAGAAGAAAATGCACATATGCCTTAACTTGCGATCTAACTGGATAAGGGGTTAAACCAGCACATGCTTTTTTTCTTCTTCATAATTTGGAAGCTTTCTCTCTCTTTTTAAACCAGTGGTCAGGGAACAGGGGTAAATTGCCCCAAATGGTGTAAAAATGAAAATTCTGGGGGTAATGAGGATGAGCAGAGCCCCAATATTGATGCTCCCATATCCAAGATGAAGCAACATCATTTCTCCAAAACCTGAAGTTTTCAATTAAGTTGAAGCTTTCAAAGTAATTTTGAATAGATTCAATAAGATTTTGAATTCAAATAATGCATGATTTCCTTCCTTTCAAATCAAGGGGGTAATGTTGGTGTATATAAATTATTTTTTTGGGGGGGGGGTAAAAGGTATAAAAGTTCCCTGATCCCTGTTTTAAACAATTCCAAGAACGTCCTAGCTAGGCGATTCTTGGCGTTCTGGAGTCGTGGCAAAAAAGTAACGTTTCCAAGCCCTTAATTACTTCCATGTCCCGTCCCGGAACGCTTTATCGCCGTTCCTGGGGTCGGCGACCGTCCCTCAGCATTTTCTAGCTTTGAAAAAGGTAGAGGAAATCCCCCCCCCCCCGCCCCGAGTTCGAAGCTTCGATCCCTCTAACGCGCCAAGCGCGCCCGGTATCGCCGTCGGGAAGAGATCGCACGCAACCTGTGGAGAACAAACACGGATCTTTCCGCGTAACGGGCGGGCGTGTCGAGGTTGGAAGATGAAACGGGTCTGCCAGAGAGGGAGGAGGGGCTGGGCTGCCTGGCGGCAGTTAAGTTTCACTTTCCATGGCGCTCTCCTCGCCTGGGAAACGAAAACTCGGCCGGGCTCCCTCTAGCCGGGAGGGAGCGCTCGGCTGTCAAAAGCAGAGCGCCGTCGACCGCGGAGCCGGGCTGTTCCTTTGCCACCGTCGCGGAACCGGAGTGGAAGTGGAGGGAAGCAGGGCACCTCTCCCCTCAGCTCGCAGTAAGTGCCTGCCAGCATTGCTTTGGGTTCGAAACGTGCGCCTTTGCTCTTCTTTGGGTTTTCAAACCGCTCTGGTTGGGGGACCTTTGGAGGGCGTTTCGCGCACCTGGTTTCTGAGAGAAAACGTCGCTTCTTGTCATTCGGAGGAAGAGAAAACGGGAGGTATTGACCCGTTTGCAAAAACTGAACGTGAGGAGCGTCTATTTATTTTATTTTATTGTTCGATTTATACCTCGCCCCTCTAGACAGAGTCTAGCTCTTATTTACGAAGTGCATCCTAGGGAACAAAAATAAGTTTCCTAAATCCTAAATGGTCCTATGCAAGCTTCTTTTCTGAGGGTGAAAAATGATTGTAGATTTTTTTTAAAAGGTATGGAGGTGTCTTCTCACGTAACTCATAACCTTTGGTGTGTTTCTGGGAAAGGGAAGGCTGCTCCCATTTAAAGGTCTGCCTTCATCTCCCGTCCTTTTTCCCTCATGGATCTGCCCAAGTAAAAAAAAAATCAGGGTACGGAAAATTTGTGGTGTTTTGCAAACCGTAAAATGGGTTCAGTCCTGAGAATCCAAACATTTTTAATGGGAAATTTATCTCTCTCCTGACCTTCAAATAAAAAATGATCAGGAGGAATTATTACAATGAAAGTATCCAGTGTTGTTGTTTTTAAATATCACCATACTGGAATCCTCAGGGCATTCCATAAACTAAAAAAAATACTGAAATGAGGTTTTGTGACATCAAATCAGAACGCACTTACGGCAACCATAATAGGACTTTCAAGGTAAGTGAGATAGTTACGGAATGATTTTGCAAGTTTCGCACCTCTAGTGAGCTTCTATTTGTTGATGGACTCTGATGTGGAAGGTAAGACCTTGAACCACTGGGTTCAAATAACAAGGAAAAACAATGTTGACAGGATGTGAGGAAGAATATCCTGAGGCGTACAAGTTGTGTAGAAGAGAGGGAACAGAAGATGCTTCTTTATTAAGAGGTTTTTAGGTAGAGGTTGATGGCCACCGATCAGAGATGCTGTTGTAGTCAGATCTGCTGTATCATTAGGATGTTGAATTAGATTACCTCTTTTGGCTTTTTTCTCAAAATAGTTCAACCACTGCAAGAGAAATTTCCATAAAAAAGGAGAGGCATTTGACCACTGGTTTACCTGATAAAACATTTTTAGAAAAAGGGATCAATTATTAAACTGCCCTTCTATTGACTAGATCCCAACCTTACCACCACAGAATCCCTGAACGTGGAAGAACCTTGGTCTTCTTCAATTCCCCACCTCCTTACAGTGAAAATCAATTATTCACCCAGTTTCTGTTCCTGAAATGGACAATTATTGTGTGCTCTTGAGCTATGAAGGGAAACTCATTTCTAATGACTTCCTTGTCCAAAAGCCACAGCTTAGGGACCTTCCTTAAATACGTGGTCATGTTGGCTTGGAGATATTTCTGGGAGTTGTAGTACAAAAACAAACTTTTCCAAGCCCTGCTCAAGAGACACGGAACCTACTATTGTTTGGGAATAAAGCAACTGGATTTTTGTCTTCTTGTGTTGCACAGTGTGATTAATGGGTCAAGGATTTGGACGGGCAGAGAGAAGGAGGTCACTCAAGCTGGACGAGTATCAAAGGATGGCAGTCCAAACAGAGGAAGAGGAGGAGGAGGAGGAATGTGCAGAGAATATCACAGCAAAATGCAAAGAGCAGCTGAAAGCAATCTGGGGAATGGCTGATTTAAGAAACGGTACTGCTTATTTCTGCTTTTTGTTAACTTTGGTAGTTATTGTTGCTTCTGTTAAATTCTGTTTCCTTTGTCTTCGTTTTGTGTGAGTGACATCCATTGGGGGGGGACATTTATCCATGAATAGACAACACCATTGCACGCGTATGTTATGTGCCGTTGAGTCAGAACAAACTTATAGCAATCCTAGTAGGACTTTCAAGAACAGTGAGATATTTAAGAAGTGGATTTAGCAGTGCCCCCTGCGACCCATTAGCTTCCATGGCTGAGTAGGGATCTGAACCCGAATCTCCTGAATCCTAGTCTGTCACTTTATCCATTACATTGCACTGCATATTACAGTATGAATTGTATCTGGCTAGGATAACCAGTGGAAAAGGAGAACAGGGTTCCTGTACTTTTAATCGGTGTATGGGGGGAATTTCCAAGTATAAAAATGCTGCACCAGCTGAAATTTTGTCTTCCAAGCAACTATTAAAGCTGCAGCACCCTAGATTTGCCCCCCATCATCCTCTATTGCCCCCAAATCTGCAGCTGTGCCACTGCCAATAGAAATACCCTGTTGTAATTTCACACTTGTCGCAGCTGTCATACAAACAGTATTTTCAACCCTGCTTTCCCGGTGAGGAAAGAGGATGCTCTGCCCTGCCAGTCCACAGGACTCTGTGGTATGGGAGGGTACTCTGGCACCCTCCTGCACCAGAGAGGACCATTTGAGTTGCCATGAGATATTGGTGGCCCTAGCCAGGTCCTTGGTTTGAGCCACCAAATTTAAGCAGTGGGTGGTATAACCCCTGAGGAGTCGAGGGCAGTGGGAGGGCTGCATTTACCTACTCACCCCTCCTGTAGACTTCAAGTTGGTTTTCTGTTCCAATCCCAGAAGCTCTTTTCTGGTTTGTTTGTTCTCATAGTCCTGTTTCTGGAGATTTTTAGAGGGAAATTGTGGTAGTGTTTAGCATCCAGTGAAGCTGAAGCCCAAAACATCTGGAGGGCCAAAGTATCCCTTCTCTCCTAAATCAAGACTGAAGATAAGCAAATCTGATTGTGTTTATGCTTTCTTTTCAGTGTACATTTTATTTACCACATCAGGTCAAAACAAAAGCAAATTTTAAAAATTACCCTGTTCACTTCAATTATCCATAGAATTGTGTAATTTGACCCTGTGTTTACATGGAAGTAATTACTGGCAGCATTCAGAATGGGACTTTGTTCAGAGTCAGTTTGTGCAGGACTGTCGCTTTAAATCTGTATATTATTTCCTTCCTTTGTCAAAGATGCATTTTCTGTATTTTGTCTCTTGCCTTCAGGGGCTGTCGGCTTGTACAATATTGGCTTAAGCTGCTGCCTCAACTCTTTGCTTCAAGTGTTCTTCATGAACAGACACTTCACTATGATTCTCCGGAGGTGAGTGGAGAGAGAGCACAGAGTCTGGTCTCACATTTCTGACTGAAGTTGCACTGATTTCCTGAAACCAAATTGGAGGTTAGATCTGGCTTTGTGTAGTGGTTTGAAAGACTGGTTTTAGGAGCTGGGAAGACTTCTTCATTCAGCTTTTCTTCAGAGTGACTAAAGAGAAAAGGGACAGGTCCCCAATTTATTATGCTTGGTGGCTGAGGAGATTGGGCAGCTGACTCTTCAGTTTAATTCACTAATTAGGAGTGGTGCATGGTTAAGGAAAAATTTTCCTCCTCATTTTTCCTTGGGAGGAAATGGCTCTGGAAGTGTTGATTACAGGAAGTAAGCTTTGGCCATATCTGCCTGACTTTCAACTGAAAATCCTTTTGTTTGGGTAATATATGGGTTGGACCTGTCAGCCAGCTTTGCCAAAGAGACTTGCAGTTTTAGAGGTGTGGATCCCAAGGGCTGTTTAGCATGGGAATAATCTTTAAGATGAACCACAGCCAACAGCAACCAGCTGAAGCCCAACATGCTGAGAATAGCTGCAGCTGTTGAATTTCCCTAGTACAAATGGGACAGAGGGAGGAATCTGTTTGCATTAGTTTTGGAAGACTTTATAAAATATAAAGTATTTCTTCATGTTCAGGATGAAAGAACTGGTGATTTTACAGAGCTATTGTAGTATATGGTATGCATTGAATGCCCTAAAGTTTCCTATACATTTATCTGAGACATTTTTCTATGGCTATTCATTTTTGAAAAATTGCAAACCAGTTTATGACGCTTCTAAAAACCTAGGAGAGACAATCAAATGACAGCGGGGGGGAAAACAGGGACAAAACAATAAATCTGGAACCTATGTTATTAAAATCACATTTACTATATGGTGTAAAGGTAAAGGTTAAGGTTCCCCTTGACAATTTTTGTCCAGTCGTGTTCGACTCTAGGGGGCGGTGCTCATCCCCGTTTCCAAGCCATAGAGCCAGCGTTTTGTCCGAAGACAATCTTCCGTGGTCACATGGCCAGTGCAACTTAGACACGGAACGCTGTTACCTTCCCACCGAGGTGGTCCCTATTTATCTACTTGCATTTGCATGCTTTCGAACCGCCAGGTTGGCGGGAGCTGGGACAAGCAACGGGCGCTCACTCCGTTGCCTGGATTCGATCTTACGACTGCTTGGTCTTCGGACCCTGCAGCACAGGCTTCTGCGGTTTAGCCCGCATCGCTACCATGTCCCACTACTATATGGTGTATAGCTAGTTAAAATATGAATACTGTAGCTAAGTAGAATATTTATTTATTTATTTATTTTATTTTATTTTATTTTATTTTATTTAAAATATTTTTACCCTGCCTTTCTCCTTCGGAAGACCCAAGGTGGATCCACTGAACTTGTAACTACACCTCAGCGTTCTCATGCCATGTTCATTCACAGAGTAAACTTCAGAGTAATAAATATATTTTATCCTCATCTCTTCTTGACTTCTGCACAGAAGAAGGGTTGTTGTGATAAGACTATAGAAAGGAGGTGAAGAGCTATGCCTGTACTTTGAGCTCATGAGAGGAAATGAGCAGTAAAACATACAAAAAGTAAATAACCAAAATCAGCTTTAGTCTACCACAGACTTTTTTTATTTTCAGCTGTTTTATTAAGTGGGAGAAGGGGATACAGTAGGACCACAGTATTTGCAGGGGTTAGTTCCAAGCCCCACCCGATGGATGGTGGAAAATGTAGAGGTATCCATTCGAATGCTATGCATTGTATGGTTTTTGGCATCCTCTAGTGGCCAGTCCTGGTCAATACACCTTGGAAATGAATAGAAAATAGGGATGTCTGAGGGGTTTATTTGGTATTTTCAGCCAGTGGATAATCAGCAGATACTGATCCCACAGATGATTACTACTTTTTGTTATGTGTCATCAAGGCACCTCCAATCCATGGCAACCCTATGCATGAGGGACTTCAGCAAACCCCTGGCAGAGATCATCCAGAGTTTTGAAGTGAGAGGTTTGGGTTCAGATTTTTTTCACCTTGACTATTAAGTGTGGTTGTTGTTTCTGTTCTTTCTTGTGAAGAATTGAAGTGCCTTTTGATGCTGCCGAGCAGAAGGCAAGTGTCCCCTACCAAATGCTGCTGCTCTTGGAGGAGATGCAGAGAAGCAAACAGAAGTCTGTGCATCCCACGGATCTTGCCTGCTGTCTCTCAAAGCACAACGTGAGATGTAAGGAGCAACTGCAGGCATTCTGTTCTCATTGGGAAAAGTAATTTGGAAGGAATCCTCGTTGGATTTATATTCATTTGCCCCCATATTACTTAGGAATAAAGGAATAGGTGACCTGATGATCAATGGGGGGGGGGGGAGAAACCCATACAGTGTTGGGGCATGATTGGGTTCTCGGCTAGTAATAATGTACAGAGAGTTGGAAGTTGGAAAGTTACAGTGGTGGAATTGGGTGAGATAAATGAGAATTCAGGAGCCAACAAAATTACTGAATATGCTAAATGTTGATTTAACTTCTGCTTTTTCCTAGTGTTTGTTCTGTATGATGCGGCTCACCTTTTCTTGATCCTATGGAATATAATTAAGGACCAAATTACAAGCGTAGATCTGGTAAGAATCTTGAATTGGCAAAGTAAAACATGCCTCAAATGTTCTTGGACTAAAACTCCCAGAAGCCTTCATCACATGGGGTGCTGGCCAAGATTTCTGGGGGTTGTAGTCCAGAACCACCTGGGGACCTAAGGTTGGGAATCACTGGTTTAGATTATAACAGTGGTTCTGTACCCTGGGTAACCTAGGTGTTATTGGGCTGCAATTCCCAGAAGCCTTCACCACTAGCTGTGCTGACTTGGGTTTCTGAACGTTGCAGTCCAAGAACACCACCAAGGCTGAAAATCAGTACTGTAGACTATAATATCCAGACTCCCAGCCAGATTGTCCAAATTTTTGTTCAGATTTATCCTTTTCTCTCTAGCTTGTTCCTTGATATATATGGTGATCAATATTATAGTTACTTATTTGTGCTACATCTAGTTATTGAAGGTTAATTTTTTATATTTTAATTTAAATATATGCTTTAAATTTTAAAGTGAAGTAGTTACTTAAAAATTAATAGGCTCAGCATCTTAAAAAAAATGAAAGAATACAAAAACTAAACGCTACATTAATCAACATGGATAAGACATCTGTAAGTTTTGCTTTTTCCTACATTTGAATTTTTTTAAAATCACCAGTTCTTCCATCCTGAACATGAAGAAATACTTTATATTTTATAAAGTCTTCCAAAACTAATGCAAACAGATTCCTCCCTCTGTCCCATTTGTACTAGGGAAATTCAACAGCTGCAGCTATTCTCAGCATGAAGAGTTGTGTTTTGTACTCTTCATGTTGGGCTTCAGCTGGTTGCTGTTGGCCGTGGTTCATCTTAAAGGAGAGTCTGTGTTACCAGGATTGGCATCTAAAGTTCCATTTTAAAAGGAACTTTTCAGAAAAATAGGTCACTGGAACAAATCCTAGAAATCCTTAGTTTCTTTTCTAAAGCATGCTGTTTGTTTCCCTGCTGACTTGAGGCTTCTCGCCAGAAGCTCTTGACCAATGGAAATGATCTTTAAGGGAAAGTACCATTGTGCTAAAGTTTACTCCTAGGACAAACCCTGGAAGAAAATAAACTGTTCCTTGAAGAAGGAAGGAAAAACTCTCAAACACAGTAAGGCATGAGTTTTTGCCAGTGCTGTTACTCAAACAAGCCTCATGTGGGTGGCAAGAAAATACCAATAACACCAATGGTAAATGAAGGTACAATATAGAGAACAAGTGCTCTGTCTGGGAGAGCCAAATGATGGGAAGAAAACAAGGTGCTGGCTTTAAGTCAACAGTAAAATGTTTTGACAAAGAAGGACTCTGGCCCAAAAACCTGAAGTTGTATCCTGATTTCCAGCGAGACTGCACTCTATGCCCTTTCTCTGGATGGATGATTATCACATTGTTTCCAGAATTCAGATTTTTTAAATCTCTGAATCTTGGGCTTTGAGATTCTCCTTCATCACAGAAGGGACAGGAGCCTGTCACACATACATGGGCGTGTTTTTTTGGAAATTTTGGGGTTTTTTTGTACACACTGTGGTCTCTGGTGGTCAGCCCGATGAAGACACATAGGGGGTTGAAAGCTAGCTTATAGTTGTAAATTTTTTAGGGGTCTAATGAAGATAATGCTTACCTTTGCATTTGAGGTGATAAAGGATCTGGAAACCAAATCCTATGAAGAACAGTTAGGAGAATTTGTCATGGTGAGCCCGGAAAAGAGAAGATCAAGAGGCAATGTCGTAGCTGTCTTCAGATCTATAAACATCTATTAGATGGAAGAGCATGTGTGGTTTTCTCTGATGTTGCAGAGAATGGGACCCAATACAGTGAATTCAAATAGAAAAGATATTTTGACTAATTATTAAAAGAAACTTCCTGATGGTTAAAGCCATTTGATGGTGGAACAAATCACCTTTGAAGATGGTGGACTGTCATTCTTTGAAGGGTCTTTAAACAGAGACTAGATGGCTGTCTGCCAGAAATGGCTTACCTGTGGAGTAAATGGCATTGGGATTCTTTCTAATTCTGCAAAGTTAGGATTCTGTGGTTAAAGTCTGTGGAATGGAGGATTCTGTTGTTACACAGGGAACTGGGTTAAATGGCTTTCCCTTCTTACTGTGGATAGGTACCATCTTGAGATCTGTGTAAAGTCAAATCAGAAGCCACGCATCTGTTGAAGTTATTATGCAATAACACAGAACAGAATGGTCATTCAGTTCCTTAATCTTCTCTCCTGTGTCCATTCCTTCTAAGGCTGAAAGTTTAACTCTCCTGTACACCATCCAGCTGCAGGAGTACACAGTGTGTCAAAACTGTTTGCTTGAAATGAAGAAGGACAGCAACATGCTGATGCTCCCACTCCCAATGTTTGATTCTGATTCTCAGCCACTTAGGACACTGGTATGTCTGTAGTATTCTCTAATACAGAGGTTGCAGCTCGGCTTCTAATGTGGCACCCTGTCCAATGAGGTGGACAGGGTGCTTGCCCACTGTCGTGCCACCACATTGTTGCTGATATTGTTGTTTGTTGTTGTTTAGTCGTTAAGTCGTGTCCAACTCTTTGTGACCCCATGTTGTTGTTAGCCACCCAGAATGGCCTGGTCGCCAGATGGTGCGGGATATAAATTCAATAAATAAATAATAAGTATATATCCTGTTCTATAGTGGGCATGCATCTATTCCAAGTACAGAAAGAAAGCAAAGGTCTTGCTGAGCAGAGGCAATAACAGAGCTTGGTAAAGTTAGATTTGGAGACTATAACTCCCAGAATCCCACAGCCAGCATGGTGGCCATGCTCACTCATGGGTTCTGGGTGGTATAACTACAAAATATAACTTTTCTATGCTGTACCCCGAAACGTGTGGAAAAAACTGCAGAAGCCAAAGCTCCTAAGATAAAATTATCTTGGAAAGAGAGAGTTGAAGGAGAGCAGATTTGAAAGTTGATATGTTAGCTGAGAAGGAGTACAGGTGTATTTGGAAAAATGATACCCATCATTCCTAACGTGCATGGCTGTTCTGGTCCAAAAGGTCTGAAGGGCACCAAACAGGTGTTGCAGAGATTTGAATTTTGGTTAAATTCCTCTAACTGCACAGCAGAAGTGCAGGGATTTACAGAGCAGAATAGCCTCATGTTCTCCAGAGCAACCTACTCCTTTTCTCTCATAACTTATAGCAATAACTCAGAGACATTTGTAAGAGAAAGAATAAAACATTTCATTACTTCCAATTGAACAGATCAAACAGTAAATGGACACACATGACTGCTTTCAGCAATAGACTTCAACAGACTTTGCCTGTCAAGTGATAACAGAGAGGGCAAAATATTTAGCAGAGAGGCGGGGCTCTCTTGGAACTCAAAAGCAAGAGGGAACGATTGGTTAATACTGGATAGATTGACAGTCACCCAAACCCAGAAAAGTCCCTCCCAGCCAAACCTACTAAAGGCAGCATGTAAGATTGCAATAACTCCAACAGCAAGGGGCATGGGTTGATAATTTGGCTTAAAACGGAAGAAATGTGGAGGAGTTTGAGATTAAAAGGACTTAATCTCTGTTCTTTCCTTTTTAAAATGCCTTCCCGTATTTCTAGGAAGGTGCATTGCATGCGTTTTTTGCACTGGAGCTACTGACCGAAGGAAGTGCATGCCGCTGTGAGCAGTGTGATAGGAGAACGTCGTGGCTGCGGGTAAGAGTATGTTTTTAAGGAAGGGTTGCCATATTTCTCTGGAATGCTGCTTCTTGGCACTCCATGTCATTTCCATTTTAGGACAAGACTGACTATTTTAAAGATATTTATACCTTAGCCTCATTCTTGAAGAATTCATAAGATAGCATTATCGCTGCTGCCAAATGCATTCTTTAAATGAGGCCACTGATGTACATTTGCTGAATTCAGGACCAGAGCAGAGAACGTTCCTTGGGGATTCTGAGTGTTGCAGTCAAAAAAAAGAGAGGAACTTTTCTCAGCTTTGTGCAAGAGCTAGATGTGCTAAAGGTAGAGTGCGCAGGTAATTACTGTGGATTTGTAGTCTCTCTTTACTTATGCTGCCCTCTGCATTCTGTTCTTCACTTTGCAGTATTGATAGATCTTGATTTTGCAGGGCATGAAAATAACCCATCTGCCCCAGACACTGATCCTGCACCTGATGCGCTTCTGCTCCAAAGACGGCAACAGGACAAAGAAGATCAGCCATTCCTTGTCTTTCCCACAGAGCCTGGATTTCAACCAAATCCTGACATCAGAACAGTACTGCCCGGATGTCCAGGAGAAGGTGGGACACTCATTTGCCTTCTCATTTATTCTGGTCTTAGAAAGACTGCTGGGGAATATGTGGTTGCCGAGGCAGTGAATTGCAGCTGTCATCAGTCCTAGTTACATTGCTGAGAGATTCTGGGGGATATAGTATGACAAAGTCTAGCCACATTTCCCCCATCTTTGTTGTGCCCAGTCAGATTGTAGCCTGATGCCATCAATGTTGGTGGACAACAGAGTTCCAGAGTTAGGTCAGGAGAGCTTTCTGGAAAGGCCTGGGACTGAACCAGGAACTTGCTCATGTACAGAGTGTGGCTATCACAGAACTCAGGTCCCTCCTTGAAGGACCCTCCTTTGATCTAGATTTAGCTTTAGGATATTAAGATGATCCAGAAGAGGCAGCTGTGTTAGTCTGTGCTACCATATCAGGCAACAACAGGAGAAAAATAAGAAATAAAACAAAGAAGACAAAGACATTATGGCACCTTAAAGACTTAACTGCTGTATTTTAATGAGAGCTTTCATGACCAAGCCCACTTCCTCAGGCAAGTTTATTTCCTCAGATCTGAGGAAGTGGACTTTGCCCACGGAAGCTCTCCTTAAAATGCAGCACTTAGTCTTTAAGGTGCCACAATGTTTTTGTCTTCTTTTTATTTTTTTATTTTTCTTTTGTTTTTGCCTGATGAGATTTAGAATGCCTGCTCAGGTGGTCCTGATCTTTCTGGGGACAAGGGCAGCATGATAAATAGGAGACCCAAGAAAGATCAGGACTACACACTGGAAAGACCATGGTTAATGACTGTCAATGACCCGTGACAGTGGGTGGAGAAGGACTGCAGAAGTGGCATTATCCCTCACCCCCAGTCCTTTTGTCCATCTAACGAGCCTATTCAGACCAAGGGGAATCGAAACCAACCTGGAGGATAGATCAGGAGTCTCCTACCAACTCTCCTCAGACTTAATAAGCTACTTGGATAAGTAGTGAAAGGTTTCAACCTAATAAGTCCAGTTGCCATGACTCAACTTCCAGATAATGGATGACTGGGAATCTTCACAGATACCATGAATCTTGTCTGGATAACAAAGGATCAGTCCCAGAAAGGATATAGTGTTAATTGTAGTCCCCTTTTGGTATGTTGTAGTCAAAATGAATTTGACACAACTCCAGGAGGCAGTGGAAGATAGGAGGGCCTGGAGTGCTCTGGTCCATGGGATCACAAAGAGTCGGACACGATTTAACAACTAAACAACGAGTCAAAATGAAGTTTTTCATGTAGTTTGTGCTCCCATTGAAAGTGTCTCTGTCTGGCTCTTTCCAGGACAATGGGTTATATGATCTGTTTGCAGTTGTTGCACACTCAGGATCGGCAAACTTTGGTCATTACTGTGCGTATGTGTGGAGTCTCACGGAAGGCAAGTGGTATTGCTTCAATGACTCCAGTGTCTGTCAGGTGAGGAAGCCAGACCTATAAGGAAAGTTATTCTTGCTTCCAGTCCTTCAAACAGTCCCTCTGTTATTCTGTCATCAATAGTTGAGAATACTGGCTGGCTTAAGTCCTGCCCTTCCCCCACCATTTCTGTCATCCTGAACCTATGGCGGGTACAAATTCTGAACAGGGAAGCTTCCAGTACACCTCGGAGGCTCAAAGTGTGACCTGGAAAATTCATTTTGCAGGGTCTCATGTAGAGATCCATCTCCGATGGTGGAGGTTTTGTTGTTCAGCCTCGTTAGCCTCCCCATCCAGACAATGGGAGGTGGGCCAGGAGTGCTCCCCCCTGTACCTAAGAGGAACGTTTCTGGATATTTATAACTGAACAAGGCTATTATGTCAAACAAAATCTGTTTCGGTAACCATTCTCTCAACAAAGCGATTGGAAACATAAATCTGAAACTCAAGCATCTTCGGTAATTTAAAAAATATTCCCTCATGAGTAAAACTATTGAGTGCACTGTGACTTGAAATCTGCACCAATGCTAATTGAAGGGTTATAGCATGCAACATTTAAATTCTGTGATATTTGTATGAATGCATGCCCAATGCGAGGCAGCCCTTTGCTCAGAAATTCCCTCCCTGCAACTCAAAGCAAGCATACAAATACACATACACATAGAGAGATGTGAGCACTGTCCAATAACTGCTTCACCCACCCACCACCCCATCCCCTGGGATCACTGTTTCTGAGTAGTTCATACTCAAGATAGCAGTCACATTGCTTAATGGGGTGGAAGTCTTGTCCAAATGCTAATTGTATATTCTTTCACTAACTTGTACAACATAACTTTAGAGACTTCTGCTGAGTACGTTACAGTTAACAGGAATCACAGCATTTCTCCTCCATGTATACACTGTAGCCACTGAGAGACAGGATTAATGAGATGATACAGGGACTCTAGAGGAGGAAGGACTGATTGGGGCAGGGAGATGCAATCAAATGACCATTACATATTCCTTTCCTTTCTATTGCTTAAAAAAGCATTTCATTGCCTGTTTACATTTACTGGAAAGACCAACCGGTTAAATGTAACATCTGATAGCCTAGCTTTACTTGTTTGCAGCATTCCTTCTCAACATCTTACGAAGACTACAGTACATTGCTGTAACAGGACGCTACCCTCTTCCGTTTTTGTAGCACTGTCTTTATAAGCTAAATATGGAGAAAAATTGAGGCTCAAATGGTACATGAGTCCCATTGATTTTAGTGAGTCTTCTCCAAGAATGACCAAATTTATGTCCAGATCTATTACAATGAATGAGCGATGTATGTCCATTTAGATCAGTAGTTCTTAAACTTAGGTCCCCAGTTGTTCTTGGACTGCAACTCCCAGAAATCCGGACCCACACATCAAGTGGTGAAGGTTTCTGGGAATTGCAGTCCAAGAATGTCTTGGGACCACAGTTTGAGAACCACTGATCTAGATGTTACTGAACCACAACCCCCCATGATCCCTCACCACTATCTATGCTGGCCAGATAATGGGGAATTGCAGTCTAACAGCATTTTCTAGAGGGCCAAAAAAATAAAATAAAATAAACCCCCATCCCTGTATGAAACAAAGTTTAATATCATTTATATGAAATGTCATGCATGGAAGAATGAGTGTGATTAAGGTTTCAAATAAGTCTCATGAGTGCATTCTTGGTGCTTCATACTTCATAGGTATCCTGGGATGATGTCAAATGTACCTATGGAAGAGCGTGTCTCCGCTGGTAAGGAGGAACACCTACTTTTTCCTCTTTATGCTGTTAGAAGGCCCTGAGAAGCTGTGAAGGCATTCAGAATGGGAAACAAAATAGCCTTTCTGTTTGGGATGAGCTGCTTCTAACATAGGCTTTGGATATTGTCCTGCAAGCTTTGGATGACTGGATATTTGTATTCATTTTTAAGATGAAATTAGTCTTGTTTCTTTGCACAGCATTTTCCTCTCCAGCTTAAATTACTAGGCTATCCCAGTGATTTTAATGAAATACAGTGGTGCCCCACATAGCAACATTAATCCGTTCCAGGATTAACATCGCTATCCGGATTCGTTGCTATGCGGGGGGGGGGAGACGCATTAAACTCTGTTTAATGTGTTCTTATTGGGGAAAAATTCACCACTCTGCAGGGAATCCTCCATCCGGCCGCCATTTTTGCCGCCTGGTAAGCGAGGGCAGGGCGCGAAAAAGATGCGGGCGGCCATTTTGTTGACCCGGCGGCCGTTTTGGAACCGCCGATCAGCTGTTTGTAAAACATCGCAATGCGAAGATCGGTAAGCGAAACGCTTACCGATCATCGCAATTCGATGTTTTCCCTATCTAAAACATCGCAATGTGATTGCATTAGCGATCGCAAAAAACACATCGCTATGCGGATTCGGCGTTAAACGGTGCACTCGTTAAGCGAGACACCACTGTATTCTACTGTCTTATTGCTGTTTTAACTGCTTCATTCCTTATTTTCTTTGTTTTGATACTGTAAGCCTCTAAACTGTTCTTTGGATTTTTTTTTTTAATAAAATGAAATTACGTGCAGTGGTTAAACTGCTGTACTGCAGCCAAAACTGTGCTCACGACCTGGGGTCAGCTCAAGGTTGATCCGGCCTTCTATCCTTCCGAGGTCGGTAAAATTAGTACCCAGCTTGCTGGGGGGGGGCAATGTGTAGCCTGCATAATTAACTTGTAAACCGCCCAGAGAGTGCTTGAAGCACTATGGGGCGGTATATAAGCAGCACGCTTTGCTTTGCAAAAAATAAAAAATAAAAAATTCTCCAGTTCTTCAACCCCTGTTTTTTTCTACTTCCTGTAGGGGTGAAACAGCCTACCTCCTGGTTTACTTGAAAAGGAATTGCAGACAGCTGTGATTGATCCTGTGAACATCCCGGGCAACTGAAGAGAGTTTGCCATCCAGACTTCCTGTATCAGTGTAGGAGAATGTAAATGATATGTTAATGAAATGTGGCAAGAAAAGGGGGATTACAGGAGCCATGTATCACCATCTAGAAAGATAGTGGTGTTCTTGTTTTTCTTGCATTGTTGCATTCTGATTCTTCTGAAAGGTGAGATACAAGAGCAATGGAGCACGTTTATTTCCAGATCTGGAGCACAACTGGCGAATGCAAGAGTAGCGTCTCTATACAATGCAACCAGCAATACGCAACAGTCTGCACCTGGGGCAATGGAACAGTACACTTCATACACTTCAGGATGCATTCTTTTAGCAGGTGTCCAAATAGCTTTTAGAATACAGTAGGGCTCTCATATCCACAGCATCAGTATCCGCGGTTTCCCTTATCCGCTTTTGGAAAATATTAAACTCTAAAAACACGTTTTCACAACATAGTTACCAGGGGTGGCTACTAGAGGGAGTCAGAGACCATTAAATATATTCTTGTTGTTGAAAAATAGCATGGTCACTTGTTCCTTCTAGTGGCCAATTCTGGCAATACATCTGAAAATACGCTTTTTTCCTGAATTTTTAAAATTTTACCATACAATGTACAGTGGTGCCTCGCAAGACGAATGCCTCACAGGACGAAAAACCCACAAGATGATTGTTTTTTGCGATCGCTATGGTGCCTCGCAAGATGGTTTCTTCTATGGCCATGCTTTGCAAGACGGTTTTCCCCCCCGAGACCGATGCCTCACAAGACGAATAAAGACGATTTTTTCGCAGGACAGTGATTCTCACGGAACGAATTACATTCGTCTTGCGAGGCACCACTGTATAATGCTCACTGTTACCCATGATTTTCAGCATTGGTTCCAACGCCCCCCCATCACCCATGGATACAGGGATCCTTCAGTATGTAACTTTATAATGTTATGATTGGCATAATCCTCCTCCATCAGAGACTTGGGAGTTGCAATATGATGATGCTAGGAATAATTTTAACAAATTTCTCCTCCTCCTCCCTCTTTCAGATAGCTAGTTTCCAGGATCTCCTGTCAAAACATACTGACAGTTAAACCAGATTGTGGTTTAGAACTGCCTTAATAATTCTGTCCAGAGCTTGGAAGAGTTCCTTTGTTGTTGAATAACAGCTTTCAGCCTCTCCTTGCTCCTAGCTCTATTTGTGCATTGAATCTGTCTTGACTGCAATGCTGACCTTATCCTTCTTAAAGAAAGGTAGGGAGAAAGGCAAAGTAGATATCTGTATCAGCACCAACACATACACACAAGCAAAGTGTCTTTAACAGACACAAGAAAAGCAGAGGTTGCCATCTGCTTTGCATCTGAAAACCAGCCACACTTTGAGGTTGCCTTGACTCATTATGATATTAAGGGTTAAAGTGGTGCTGTTTCCCATGCATCCTCTCCCAAACTTTAGATGAGCCTTTTTTCTTCTTTTCTCTTGTACATGTGAAAAGGTTTTCTGATCTCACACTGGCATTAATCCCTTCAGGGATAAATGTCAGATGTGATTGACCACCATTGCCTCAAGCTTCCAAGGAGTGTTATAATCATATAGTGCTCTGAGGACTTGTTCATGTGTCATAAATTTGACTTTGACACATGTACTTATGATGTGAAATGTTTTTTGGTATGGACATGTCAATGAAATGGCATGTGGATGCTCTCTTAAAAAAATGAGTTTGGCCATACAGACCACTCTCTTAAATTGAGTTGTCCAACACAAGAGAACATGCAGTCAATTGCTTCTTGTTGTATCTACGTAAATAAGAGCTGCATAAGATGTCCGTTGATATCATATTTATTTAATTTTTTTATTTCTCGTATATATTTCTTTTATTTCAGTTTATATGTGTAGCATATACATTTGGATATTTATGGCTATGTAAGCCAATTGACATTGCTAATTAGTACACATTGTATTTTATGTAAGCTTCTTGGCTCAAGATAATTTAAATTATTATGAAACAGACATACTATCTGATTTTCTTCTTTCCTCTGAAAGTTAAGTCAGCGTCTTAGAAAAAATAGGATTTTTAAAAATGTATTTTTATTTTGACCAAGCAAATTGTGACAAAACATGGAGCAATTTTTCAGGTCCTCAGCAGGCTGCATGTTATGCTTTGCTTCCGATACTGCAAGACTGAGATATACTCTCATAATTTTTCCAGTTTGTTTCCAGCTGTTAATATTTATGTTCTGTGTATTGTATTTGCCCATGTCCTAGTGCTTACTGACCTACACATAGAAACGGAGAAATCTACTAACCCTTTTAGCAAATGAAAATCCGTTTTTAACAAGGTGATCTCTGGCTTGTGTAAATGCAAGCGAGAGATGTATGTATGTATGTATGTATGTATGTATGTATGTATGCATGCATGCATGCATGCATGTATGTATGTGATTTTTACCCCGCCTATCTGGACTACCAGACCACTCCAGTTGTTGTTGTTTAGTCGTGTCCGACTCTTTGTGACCCCATGGACCAGAGCACGCCAGGCCCTCCTGTCCTCCACTGCCTCCCGGAGTTGGGTCAAATATCAGAGATCTTATACTATGTTTGCCACCAGGATTCTGGCTATTATATGGTTTGTTTCTATCCCACCTTTCATCCAGTGAATTCCAAGCACGTAATTTATGGCCTTCTTCCTCCCTACTTATGTTCTCAGAGCAACTCCGCGGAGTAGATCAAGCTGAGAGGGGCAATTGTTCAAGGTTAGGAGGTGAATTTCATGGCTCGGGTGGGGGTGGGGCTAGAATTTGCAACGAGTACAGCATTGGAACTTCTGTACCGCCACACCATTCAGTGTATATATCCACTACGCTATTCAACACATCATATTCAGTACAGAGCACAGGTTCAAGCTGGATTCCTCTGCTCTTTTCCTAAGAAGCTCCGTGCCATTTATATCCAAGTAAAATGTGTTGGTGGGATTGGTGGCGCTGTGGGCTAAACCGCAGAACCTGTGCTGCAGGGTCAGACCAGCAGTCGTAAGATCAAATCCACGCGACGGAGTGAGTGCCCGTCGTTTGCCCCAGCTCCCGCCAACCTAGCGGTTCGAAAGCATGCAAATACAAGTAGATAAATAGGGACCACCTCGGTGGGAAGGTAACAGCGTTTCGTGTCTAAGTCGCACTGGCCATGTGACCATGGAAGATTGTCTTTGGACAAATGCTGGCTCTATGGCTTGGAAACGGGGATGAGCACCGCATCCTAGAGTCGAACACGACTGGACAAAAATTGTCAAGGGGAACCTTTACCTTTACCTTAAAATGTGTTGAGGGTCAGCAGTGGAGATGATAAGAAAAAGCATTCTATATCCAGAGCATGTTGCGAGGACGTCCTGTAGCTCTGCAAGAGAATTCCAGTGGCTACTAAGAGACAGATTTGTTACCTATGCCAGGTGAAACACTTCTTCCCCCCTTGACCCCTCCTCCGAAGGGCCCACTCTCGCTCCAGGCAGCAGGCAACCAACTGGAATTCCCTCCCCTCCCAATTTGAGAGCTGGTGAGCATTAGATAGCTTTTATTTCGGCATTCGGGAAGAAGTGCACATCTGATTGAGATGCCTGGTACAGGATTGGTGAGGTCAGCGGGAAGGGAGGAAAACTGCAGCTCATGATTCAGGAAGGGTCACCGCACAGAGGGAAGAAAACTTCCCTGCTTCTTCTGGGATAACTCTGGGTTGTCCTTCTGTTTTTGCTGCTGCAGACTTGAAAATGTCACCCTGGTACTGGCATTGCAGGATACATTAGGCTGTCCAACATCTGGGATTCCTCCTGGGAAAGGGTCTCGCTCCCACCACACTCCACCATCACCCTTTGCTTGTCCTCCACTTTCTCCTCCTCTCCTTCCTTATTTTACATGACTGTCCTCCTCAAACACAGCTTTCACTGCACTGCTTTCTAATTTTTAAATTTTCTAGTTTTAGAAATCCAGAAAGTAAAGTTGTTGGGGTTTGGGGGGTGGGTGTGTCCTGTTTTGACTATTGACACTAGTTTCAGCCTGGCACTGTATGGACATCAGGATTCAGTATCATGGATGCAAGAAAAGTGGGGAAACTGCTGAGCGTGCATGGACCCTCTGAGCTCCATCAGGTTATCAGAGGGAAGCCCACAAGCCTCAGAATTTGCAACAACTTGCTGTCAAGGGGCTGACCTGGGGATTATTTAGGCTGCTACATCTCTTTCAGAAGCACAGTAACACACATCATAGCCCTTGACTGATGATGATCCACTTCCATGCTATGCAGCATGTCCGGCAGTGAGGATCCTCCAGTTTGTTCCGTCTTGTATGAGTGTACCGGGGGGGGGGGGGGGGAAAGAGTCCAACTCATTGCTACCTTAAGGATCTGATTGTTCTCCATACAAAAATACAACAGCCAGTCTTTTGCCTGCGACAAATGTTATGACATTTAGACGAACCACTCCTTTTATTAGAAGAAGAAAAACTTTGACTAATGGAACCATCTGAGCATCACAGCAGACT
The DNA here is from genome assembly GCF_051106095.1 of Pogona vitticeps. NCBI lineage: Eukaryota > Metazoa > Chordata > Lepidosauria > Squamata > Agamidae > Pogona > Pogona vitticeps. The sequence goes on from NC_135787.1 coordinate 181,156,961, forward strand.
TCTTGAAACCTATCTTGCTGGGTTTGGTGATTGGTTTTTCAAGGATGCCTCTGAAACGATCTCACAAACCATGAACATTGCCTCTGCGATACTGACATTGTTTCAACTCTTAATTGTGGGTTCGCATTAAAGCTGGAGCTTGCTATTAGAAGTCACCGTGAGGGTGAGTAGGGTTTTGTATACCCACGTAAGTGAAAAACGTGCCCCTTCTCTCAAATCATAAGGCTAAAAAGGCAATCTTTCTCTTAGCAGGGCTAACTGCTGGTGTTCTCATGAAAGAACCCTCACCCCTACCCCCAACCACAGACCTTTTCTGTGTCTGTTGGCTTTATCACAAAGAACCAAAAGTGCTATATTTTTAAAAGGTTCCTTTCCCCAGGCTGCTGGTCCCCTGGGGATCCTTGGGAGGAGGGAATGGTTATTAAAACAATGTACGAGTATTTGTGTAATGTAGAGAAATCCTACAAATGACTGATTTGACTTTGGCCTTCTGAAATGCATGCAGATCTTCTGGATACAGTTGGTGCAGGACGGGTGTGATCAACAGGAAGTGAGGAATTCTGCAGTTCATGATTCAAGAACAATCTTGGCACTTCTGTTGCCCGAGCCACAGGCTACAAAACAAACAATAGTGCTAGATGCAGCTGTGACGGGTCTCTAAAGTAACAACGTCATCACACGTGGTGAATCATTCCTCAGTTATCTGGCTGTTGAAATTGGGGATGGTGATCAAACCTGACAGATCAAATAAACAGCAGAATATCAGTTGATAGCTGGCCCTTGGAGACAAGAGTTAGTTGCAGGATGACCAGTCCTTTATAAGTTCTTTTCACACATTATGTGACAATAATTCTGGGATTGTCAATCAATGGATACTTAAAGGAAAGGCTTAAAGGGCAACCTGGAATTCCTGATTCACATGGCATAGTATATGGCATAACGTACAGTGGTGTCCTGCATAGTGACGATAATGGGTGCAGCAAAAATCGCTGCAAAGCGATTTTGTCGCTATGCAATTTTCAAAAGCCCATAGGAATGCATTGAAACCCCTTCAGTGCATTCCTATGGGCTTAAAACTCACCTTAAAGCGAAAATCCTCCATACGGCCGCCATTTTCGCTGCCCAGTAAGCGAGGAATCAGTGCGAAAACACAGCGGGCGGCCATTTTGGAACCACCGATCAGTTAAAAAAATCATTGCTTTGCGATGATCGGTAAACGAAACAGTACCGATCATTGCAAAGCGATTTTTCCCCATAGGGAACACCGCAATGCGATTGCAAAAGCGATTGCAAAATCTTCGTCGCTATGAGGTTTCGTCGTTAAACGTGGTGCCCGTTAAGCGAGGCACCACTGTATAAGAAAGGAGACAGTTGGTGTACTTATGAATTGCCTTCCCATCTTTTTTATCCACCTCCTGTTCTCTCTAGTGATGCAATTATCATCCCCCAAAAGAACAGGGTTTACATAGAATTGAATTTAACAGTGCAAATGTATAAGCATAATTGTAGAAATTTATTTTAAGCTTTAATAGCAAATTTGATCATCAACTGTTTCAGCTGCCTATGCAGCTGATGGGCCCACAAGCGTACACATACCTCTTTCGGCTGTTTATCATCAGAGAGAGCCTCCTGGAGGATACACATCATTCTCCTGTTCTGTTTTCTCAAATAACTTGTGGCTACCCTCTCTCTTTCTCCCTGCTGTCCTGAGAAAGGCCTAGGTGATAGCGCACAATCCGCAAGGTTCTATTTACCACATTGATACAACAGCTGGTTCCATCACATCTAACATGACCTAGAGACTTCCAATATAGATGCAGATTAAAGCTTGAGTTGCAATTTAGCCCTGTTCCAATTTGGGAGAATGGTATGGCAGTCTAGACCAGTGGTTCTTAACCTTGGGTTACTCAGGTGTTTTTGGACTGCAACTCCCAGAAGCCTTCACCACCAGCTGTGCTGGCTGGGGTTTCTGGGAATTGCAGTTCAAAAACACCTGAGTAACCCAAGGTTAAGAACCACTGGTCTAGACCAAGGAACTATGGACTGGGGTACTCAGTAAAGGTTACCCATTATCCTTCACATTCTACAAAGCCTTGGGCTCAGCATTTCCATGCTTTCCCTTTTTAGTAACTACCCTGGTTCTAAGCAAAGAGATTGGTTCCAAGTCTTCCTTTCCTTATGGTTTTAAACAGAATTTCACTGTACAAGCCTCATGCCATCAAATCAGTTCTTCCAAGGTTTTTTAGACATAGAAAACTCAGAACTGGTTCATCTTTCCCTTTTTTCTAAGGGCAGCCTGGAGCTGTCCAACCTACCCAAGACTACACAGGCTGGCTTTTTTCCCCTGGGACACATAGTGACTGAACTCTCAGCTTCTGACTCCACAGCCAGATACCTAACTCACTTATATAGGTGTATGTATAAATGCATTTTTAAAGTTGACTTACATTCCACTTTTATAGTAACTCTGGTTTCTGTTGAGACCATCAATGGATTTCATGTCTTCATCTGAGAGATGGAAATCGAATGCCTGGAACAAAAAGCTGAGTTGTTACTGCGTTCTTTGGTAAATTCAGAGATGTGTCTGCTCTGAGAACAGCAGAGATCACGTACCGAGTTCTAGAGGTGCAGGCATTCAGAGGTGATAGCATAAATGTCTCCCTTCTCCAGCAGAGCTACCTTTTCACATGTACTCCCATGGTATGATTAATTGTTGACTTGGGGTTTGCTGCACCCGGGAAACATATACGTGATTGCCCTTATCTTATTAACTCAGATGTTATTGCTCTTATGTTTGGATTTTCCCTCTAATAATTGTACAGTATTACATGCCAAATTAACTTTGAAGGTAAGATTCACTCCACTTGCACTGGCTGAGGTGGTTGTTCAGGAGAAGGGACCGGTTGGTAGGGCCAGCCCTATCCTTCGGTGGAGCGATGCACCAGCCCCCAAGCAACAAATGCAGGGATAACCTCCCAACACTCCCCCCGCCATGTCTCCTGCCTACAGCCCTCTGAAGGAAGCACAGTTTTATGTCCCTCACAGCCCCTCCCGTATCTCTCATTCATCTGCTATCCCTGGGCATGAAGCAGTCCACTATACTGAGAGAGGCCATACATCAGGGGCAGAGCACATGCTCTGCAAGCAGAATGCCACGGGTTCAAATTGTGGCACTTCCAAAAGGGCTACAGAAAAATCCTCCCTAAAATGCTGGAGGCCACATCAGCTTAGACCATCAGTTCTAGTTTAAGGGAGCTGCAGACTTACATGGCTGAACAGGATCAGAATGGGGAAAGTTGGTTTGCTAAGCATCATGTAGAAGAAGATGATAGATCAAAAACAGAAAAGGCTGGCCTGTACTATTTTAGAATGTAGATAGGGTGGAAATGAGTGCCAACTCGTCTCCCTTGAAGCCTAAATTTGTCACTTTAATGTACACAGATAGACACAGTGCTGTAGTAGTGTGCCCTATGCCTAGGAATTATATTCCTGCAGATACTCTTACTTCCAAATGCTCCTCTCTCAAAACAAAGCAAAAATGACTCTCCATGTACAGTGGTGCCTCACTTTACGATTGCCCCACAGTACGACGAATCCGCTTAATGACGATCTTTTTGCTATCGCAATTGCGATCGCAAAACGATGGTCTAAATGGGGGAATTTTGCTTTGCGATGATCGGTTCCCTGCTTTGGGAACCGATTCTTCGCAAAACGACATTTTTCAAACAGCTGATCGGCGGTTTCAAAATGGCCACCGGGTAATTAAAATGCCTCCACGCTGTGTTTAGGGACAGATTCCTTGCTATACAGGCAGCGAAAATGGCCCCCGTATGGAGGATCTTCACTGGATGGTGAGTTTTTACCCCATTGGAATGCACTGAACAGGTTTCAATGCGTTTCAATGGGTTTGTTTTTTGGGGTCTTTTGCTTCACAATGTTTTCGCTTAATGGCGATTTTCCTGGAACGGATTATCGTTGTTAAGCGAGGCACCACTGTATTAAACCAGTAGCTCGGAAAGAAATAATTATTGCAACCTTCTCCTTCTGCTAGTTTACTACATGCAGGGGCAGCCTTTAAGAAATAAAACATGCATAAGGCATTCATTTTTTTAAACATCCTCCTGCAATTGACAATGGTACAGTCTAGAAGACTGCATGAAAGGAAACATAGATTTATACCAACTATTCCTAAATAGAGGGCCAGTGATGGAGAGGTATTTTTAGTGGCAAATCTGTCCTTTCACTGCTTTACCTGCATGTGTTCTTCAATCCGGTGTTTCTTCACAGACTTGATAATGACCACCAGGCCACGTTGCAACTGATGCCGCAGAGCCACCAGAGCAGGACTTTGATTGTACTTCTTGGCAATGGCGTTCAAGACTGGGTCTTCAAGCAGAACAGGCATGTTCTGATCTATCCTGTTAGGGAGCCACATTAGAAGGAGAGAGCGAGAGCAAATCTCATCAAAAGGAGTAGGGTTCGCTCCCCACCATGTTATCTGTGTTAATATTCAAAGGTCTATTAAATACTTGGGTATAAATATCCGAAAGAATTTAGAAAGCTTGAAAGAGGTAAACTTTTCATAAGCTGAAGCAAGAAATGAAAAATAAGATGATTTTACAAAGATTTGACTTTCATGGTTTGGTAAAAAGCAGTATGTAAAATGAAGATTTTACCTGAATACATTTTTTATTCATGATGTTATTGATAAAGCTAACTGAAAAAGAGTTGAAAGACTGGCAAAGTACGATTAATAAATTTTGCAATGGAGATTAAAAAAGCAGCGATTAATAAAAAGAGATGGTATACATCTCAAAAACCAGGAAGGTTAGTTTTCCTAATATAAGGTAGCTAATCAAATGAGACATATACTTGATGTATCTCAGTTTAATAATATGGTTAAGCTTGGAATCACAGGACATTTATGAAAATCCTGAGAATATTCTTTTACACAATAAGAGTATTGTAAACAAGCTGAAAAATCCTCTTTAAAAATATGTTGCTAACTTGGAATAAGTATTAAAAATATGTATTCTACTAACTTATGATACACAGTCATAGAACCAGAGAAATTTCCAGGACATATAAAAATAGGGAAGATCTATTAACAAAGAAAAAAATGATTTATTGAAAAGATGAGGAATAAAGAACAAAGTAGTATTAGGAATGAGAAAAAATCTTGGTTTAATCTTATTAGAAAGCAGTGGATCGGATTAAAAGAAATGGAAAATGTAGGGTTCTTATGAGGTTTAAAGAAATTGTATTACAAAAGGAAAACGTCGATGAAAATAAGACAATGAAAAGGATAAAGAGAGTATATAAGATATTAAAAGAAGTATTAAAACTTTAAGGGAACATGACTTGGGAAAGGAAATAGGTACCGAGGTGTGTAATAATATATGGGATAAAAGAATATTAAAATCTATGTCTATAAGGATAAAGAAAAGCTTTTATAAATTAGTTTAGAGATGTTATTTAATTGAAAGTAAAATTAAAGAAATAGATACTAATTATTCTAAGTTGTGTTGGAAAGAATGTCAGAAAATAGGTACTTATTTTCATCAATACCTATTTCATAAGCCTGGATGCCCAGGTTTCGGCAGTAGCCTGGAGTGCATTTGCACAATTAAAACTTTGTGTGTGCCAGATGTGCCCATTCTTGGAGAAGTCTGATCTAGTCACGGTGATAAAATGCCTAATCCTGGCTGGATTACTGTAACATGCTCTACACAGGGCTGCCTCTGGAAAGTGTTAGGAAACTTCAGCGGATCGAAAACACAGCAGCCAGATTGCTAAGTGGGGCTGCTTACAGGGATCACACACACCCCTCCCCAAACACACAAACAGCCGTTCCACTGGCTGCCATTCTGTTTCCAAGCACAATTCTAACATATAAAGCCTAAAAGTTTGGGTCCAAGCTCTCTCAAAGACTGCATCTCCCTTTAGGAGCCTGGTCATATGTTCAGATAATCAAGAGAGGCCTTTCTCTCCGTCCCACCACCTTCATAGGTGTATTTGGTGGAGACACAGGAGAAGGCCTTCATGAAGCCTATATAAAGCAGCTTACAATATAAGTAAAATGCCATTAACTACACCAACTAACACTATTCTCTATAAAAACAAATAACACAATAAAAGCAGCATATTAAATGGAAAACAGTAAAAGTTACAAAACGTTTTCTGAGCATGCCTTGAAAAAGGAAGGGAAGAGCTTCCATCCCTCCATCCCTCCATCCATTTATTAGATTTTAGAAGGGACGTGGTGGCGCTGCGGGCTAAACCGCAGAAGCCTGTGCTGCAGGGTCAGAAGACCAAGCAGTCGTAAGATCGAATCCACGCGACGGAGTGAGTGCCCGTCGCTTGTCCCAGCTCCCGCCAACCTAGCGGTTCAAAAGCATGCAAATACAAGTAGATAAATAGGGACCACCTTGGTGGGAAGGTAACAGCGTTCCGTGTCTAAGTCGCACTGGCCATGTGACCTCGGAAGATTGTCTTTGGACAAAACGCTGGCTCTATGGCTTGGAAACGGGGATGAGCACCGCCCCCTAGAGTCGAACACGACCGGACAACTATTGTCAAGGGGAACCTTTACCTTTACCTATCCTGCCCATCTAGACCAAATTTCTACTCATGATGGAAGCCACCACCCAACAGGCCCCAATTAGATCTTAGGTCATGATGTAGCTGACAGAAAGGCTTCCAATACTAATCACAAGCTGGGGAAGATTCATGTGGGCACAGGGGGTCCCTGAGATGACTTCATCTCAAAATTCTTGGATGTGATAGAGTCCTTTGAGCCTAAGGACTGAATATGTCTGTGGGCAACTTCCTGAGTGGCTGAATTCCTGCTTTGAAGAAGGCCAAAGGAAGCAGTAGGTGAGCATTCTCTCTCTCTTACCATTCAGGATCCCTCTGAGTTCCCAAAACATTGTATGCTTCCAGGAGGATCCCATGTGATTTGCAGAAGGTCAGCAGCTTGCTTCGGCTCCAATAAGCATGGCATTCAACCTACAGCATCACCAGTTCCCAACACAACCCAAAAATGACACTTCAGATGGGAAAGGCAAGAACACAGTAAAAGAGAAGGAAGGCAGAGAAACACACATTCAAGCATGTTAGTAGACATTCCAGTGTTCATCTGCTAAAATGCATGTTTTTTTTTTCATATGCATAGTATTTTCTCTCGCATTGAAAATGATAATTTCTGTGCTTATGATTTGCAGCATCACAACCTCTGGAATGGAGGTTTAGAGCTGGGGGTGGTGAAAGCATTCCTCCACTCTCAAATTTAAATCTCCCACAGTCAAATTATTATAATAACATGCAATTAGAAGGGGGAACCACTGTTTTACCTTAAGAGATAAAAGAGATTTTTGAAACCCTAGCACAAGATTTCCTTGGCTCTATCTGTTGCTTTTGTTTTCTGATTGGTCAGAGGGAGGTAAACACAAATGCCATTTGCAACTCTGATTGCCCAGGTATGGGAGACTTGAAGGAATTCATCTCTGGAAGGATGATATTTTTGTCTCAGTCTGTTCTTCATTCTAGAAATGCAATTATTAATCTTTATGTTTAACCCCCTTAATCTGGTGATTTATGAACAGAGAATAAACATCAATCCTGGGAGCAATGTGTGAAGAAGCAATGTTTAAAGTGCTACTTAACTGCACACAGAGTTTAGACAGATTATTAAAATGTAAGTAGCCATAAAGCTATTCATTATCATAGTTGCAGCATTTATCTACTTCCTTAAAATATTTTCTCCTTAAAAAGGACCCACAGCTTACATAATCAAAAGGCAACATTTAAAAGTTAAAAACAGTTATCATAGTCGGGATTTTTAAAATAAGACCTCTTTCCCTTCAAGTAATTCAAAGGTCACTAATATTGAGGCTGTGGATTCAAGGACTCTTGGTCTACAAGAGTCCATTCATTCATTCATTCATTCATTCATTCATTCATTCATTTAATTTATTTCCCGCCCATCTAGACCAAAGTCTACTCTGGACGAGTCATTGAATTTGACTGAAAATCTATGATTTCAAATATACATTTAAAAATCGGTGACTGAGACCCAGTTGGCATAGGTATGGAGCATAGATGTGGGTGATGTCCTCATCCTGTGATGTTAATCTTTACATCAATTCAGAGCTTTATATCCTGTCCTCTCAGATACTGACACTCCCTGGCGTCTGTTTTGCTCTGGAGATGCCTTTGAGATCCTCAGGATGGGAAGAGAGGGTGGAACCCTTGACACTAATTCACACATGCATAAATGGTCATTTCATTTCACCTGGTTCAAAACAGGCTTGTATTTCAGCCCTGGCTTGTTCAGGATCATCTCCAGCTGCTTACAGGTGAAATTGGACACTCCAATAGACTTCACCAAGCCTGCGTCTTTGCATGCCTCCATTGCCTGGGAAAGAAAACAGGGCACATTGGGTAGCTCTTTTCAATCTCTTAGTTGCTAGATCAGGAAGGTGGTGCTTGCTTCCTTTTAACACTCCAGGTGGTTTAGAAATCAAGGATCCCCCTTGTTTTAGCAGCATAAGGCAGGCTGTGCAATGGAGCCAGCACTGTGACGCCATTGTGACACCAGATGTTCTCTCTCATTGTTAGTAGGTTAAAAAGAGTCACTGCATTTGATAGAGACAAATAATAACTTTTCATTTGAAGAAGAATGCTTGCTTTGAATTTATCCAGTGATATTCCCTGCTCTTTTGGAGTCTAATTTGTTAGGAACAGAAGGAGAAGTAATATGTGAGGCCTCCTAAACTAACAGCTCTCCGAAAATGGATGTTACACGAAGAAATACAGTTCTGTCATATGTATTTTTAAAAACCTATCTAGAAGTTCTTATTTGATACGAGATATCACTTACCTCCCATGTTTTACGAAGATCTACATTGTCAGTAATAAATTTTCCATCTTCTCCCTTCTGTACCAATTCTGGTCCAGGCTGGAAATAAAAGTAAAAATAAATACATTTATGAGTGGGAAGCAGAGACATATGTGCTGCCAGAGGTTTTGAGAAAGAGCATATGAAACCCAAACCAAGTCATGAGCAATCATTAATTAGAGCTGAAAGTACAGTGGTGCCTCACTTAACGAGTGCACCGTTTAACAACAAATCCGCAAAGCGACCCGTTTTTGCAGTCGCTAATGCGATCGCATTGCGATGTTTAGATAGGCTAAACATCGTATTGCGATCATTTCTGCACCCGCTGGCCATTTTGGGAACAGCTGATCGGTGGTTCCAAAATGGCCGCCGGGTGCAGAAAATGGCTGCCCGCACCATTTTCGCGCCCTGCACTCGCTTACTGAGGGCATGAAAATGGCGGCGCTATGGAGAAACTTCACAGAATGGTGAGTTTAAGAGCCACAGGAATGCATTAAACTAAGTTTAATGCGTTTCTATGGCGTTTTCCATTCCGTATAGCGATGTTTCCCCATAGCGACGGTTAATCCGGAACGGATTAACCTCGCTATGCGGGGCACCACTGTATATTGATGCTGTAAAACTGTGACCAAGTTCAAAATAAAGCAAACTACTTTGTATAATCTCACAAATAAGAGCACCTTGTGCGGGAACACTCAGATGTTTTCATTAGTTAAGAATTTCCCACTTCAAATCTCTAACATCTTTCTCTGGCATATGTCTATTTCACCATGAATTACAATTTCTAAAATTCATTGGTAAAACCATGGCAACTAAATTGGTAAATGTTATTACTACAAATATAACCTCATGCAGATATGGACGTCGTTATTTTTTTCTTGACTGGCTGTAGGATTCTGGAAGCGGTAATCTAAAATATGTAGATTTTCGTATTTCTGTTTGCCACACTTTCTTACATAGCACTCTGTCTGCTTTGTTCCACTGAAATATTCTCCTATTGGCTTTCTATAGCCAAGCAGCCTCCATGTGTTTGAGACTACGACTCCCATTATTACACATCATTGGCTAGGCTGAGTCGAATAGATGAGAGTTGAAATCCAAAGCAAAGCACCAGACTGGTGAAGTTGTATGTTATAGAATTTGGCTTCATTCAGCCCAACCATAAATGTCAAAATCATGTTTATTTATGCAGCTACAGAAGAGCACATGAGTGCTTGCACACCTGAAGATGCAAGTGAGAGCTGAGAGGAGAGAAAAAAAAAACACTGTGTGATCGTTTTACATGGTTTTTCATCAGTTGAATTTTGCCATAATACTTTAAGTGATATTCACCTTCAGAGAATAAGGATTATGAATTAAGAACAGATCCATGTAGTCAAACTGGAGCTTCTTCAGTGATTCTTCTAAGCACTTCAGAACTAACTCAGGTCGGTGGAAGGTACTCCAAAGCTGTCAAAAATTTATAGATGTTTAATCTTTGATAATAGCCACAGAACCGCAGGACTGTAGCAGGGAGAGATCTTAGCCAAGGCACAATTTGCTTTTTATAACCAAGTTCTCACATTTAGGTTGTGATGAACACCATGTTGTAACGAACACTACTGATATTAACCCAGGATGTGTGAGATTACTCATAAGAATACGTGCATATGTTTGGTTTTTTCTGCTTCATGCTCTCTAACTAAAGGAATAACCAAATTCCAAGAAACCTCCCAATTTTTTTTACCAAAAATCCGAAATACTATGAACAGTATGAATTATTCATGTTAACCTAGGATATGTGAGATTACTCCTAAAGCAGGGGTCGCCAACTCCTGGTCCGCGATCTGGTGCGGGTCCATGGACTTCCCAGAACTGGGCTGCGGAGCCGGATCGCCGCCCTCCCCGCACGCATGGCGGGTGTCACGCTTGTGTGCATGCACGGGGTGCGTGTTGCCCTTGCGCACATGTGGGGGGGCATGTTTCACTCATGCACATGTTTGTGTATGACAGCCCCCCGTGAGCGTGGGCGGGGGTGCCCCCACCTCCCCGTGCGCGGAGCCCACCCCCCAACCAGTCCACGGGTCCCAAAAAGGTTGGGCACCGCTATCCTAAAGAATACTTGTATATGGTCTATACTTGAAACAGAGGCAGGCAATATGACCCCCTAGGCTAAGGGGCGGCCTAGTTCCTTTGCAGTCTTGGCTATGCCCCCCGCCCGCCACCCCTGCCACTTTACCACTGCAATATCATATTTCGCCAGCATGGCATCACCGCCCAAATTCCCTGGAATTTCTCTTGGAAAAAGAAGTATGGAGCAAAGGATCCTGTTTTCAAATGGGATCTCACTCCTGGAAGCTTCCCAGAACTAGGATTCTGTTTTTAAAACAAGGCACACGCTCCCTGCCTGTCTTGTTTTCAAGATTATCAGGAAAGGTGAGAGGAGCTAATGGGGTTTTACACCTCTTATGTCCTGGCTGGTCTAGGGTCCTATGTCCTCTGAGTTCAGTGAATGGACTGTGTGTCTTACATGCTGCTCTGTTTCCTGTCCTGCTACAGTCCAGTTTATACATTTGTCATTATCAAGGTTAGCTTCATTGTGTTCTCTTTTTTACCTCGACCTCTCTCTCTCCCCCCCCCCTTTGGCAGAGAAAACAATCTAGGAGGTAAAGGGCAGGTGAAGAAATGCAGTTGGACTTGTTTGTTTGCCAAATCCGATGAGCAGCCTTTGAACTAAGAGAAAGTGCCTAGCTGAGAACAATAAAAGATAAGGACGTGATATCAGCTATATAATAATCAAAGTTTAATACAAAGGTGAACGAACCATGTTAATGGCTGTTAGTGGCCATAAGGCTGTTGTGGTCTGAAACCAGAGTAAGTATAGTGGGTTAAACTGTGGCAATGATTTGCTGCTAATGAACAAGTTGCAATTCAATATTGCTCGTTGCACGCCAGTCACTCAGTTTGGTGCATGGCTATGAATGGGAGCGACAATTTGTTAATAAAGGGCAATTTGCTGCCACAATTTTTGCTAGTTGGCTTCTGCCTGCATAAATCTTCCATTGAATTCTGGCTATTATTTCTGTGAAGTGAAAAGGAACAGGCAGTCACAGGCCACGGAGAACACCAGCTGCTTCAGTAGCTAGAATCTGACAATACAGAGATGAACAGCTTGAAGCTCCTTTGGATCTGGTATATCTGGTACCCACAGTTCAGTCGTAGTAGATTAATACGAACGATGTTCTGGAAAGCAATTTGACTGTTCTTCTCGTGAGCTTGGGCTGCTTTATTAATTATACCTGTGAGGGGAGGGTCACCTCTGACATCCCTGGCTATCCGTCTCCTCTCACTCTGCAACACCGGGAAGGTGGGGAGCAGCATCAGCAGAGAAGACGGCTGAGGAAGGGCAGCTGGAGGGGGAGTCCATCTGTGAGATAAAGGAGCTGAAGACTCAGGATCTTCAACAGAGGAAGAGGAGGAGAGGTGGCGGCAGAGGAGGAGGTGGTGAAGGCATGATGTCCCATCTTTTGCACCTCCAGGGAGACGCCAGGCAAGGCAGAAGACTCCTTGAGCAGTCTCCCCCCCCTCCGCCTAGCCTGTTTGGTCAAAGAAGTGATCACAGATCTGGCCACCGGCCACCTCTTGAAATGGGTCCAGTTGCACTCACAATGCAAGTTAGTTCTGGTCATTGAGGAGGGAAGGAGAAGGAACTTTTCATGCATCTCAAATTGCCTTCAGTGGAGCGTAGAAAAGTAATTTTTCCCCTAAGTATCACTTCTAGGTTCCCATGACCACTGATTCTGATAGCCAGGGAATTCTGGTAGATGTCATTCAAAAAGTAATTTTTTAAAAAATCAAACTTCTATATCTACTATTGTGGACAAGAATCCCGTAGAAGGAATGGAGTAGCCCTCATAGTCAACAAAAGAGTGGGAAAAGCTGTAATGGGATACAATCTCAAAAATGATAGAATGATGTCAATACGAATCCAAGGCAGACCATTCAACATCACAATAATCCAAGTTTATGCACCAACCACCAGTGCTGAGGAGACTGAAATTGAACAATTCTATGAAGATTTACAACACCTTCTAGAACTGACACCGAAGAAAGATGTTCTTCTCATTCTAGGGGACTGGAATGCTAAAGTAGGGAGCCAAGAGATAAAAGGAACAACAGGGAAGTTTGGCCTTGGAGTTCAGAACGAAGCAGGACAAAGGCTAATAGAGTTTTGTCAAGAGAATAAGCTGGTCATCACAAACACTCTTTTCCAACAACACAAGAGGCGACTCTATACATGGAAATCACCAGATGGGCAATATCGAAATCAGATTGATTATATTCTCTGCAGCCAAAGATGGAGAAGCTCTATACAGTCAGCAAAAACAAGACCTGGAGCTGACTGCGGTTCTGATCATCAGCTTCTCATAGCAAAATTCAAGCTTAGACTGAAGAGATTAGGAAAAACCACTGGGCCACTCAGGTATAATCTACACCAAATCCCTTATGAATACACAGTGGAAGTAAAGAACAGATTTAAGGAACTAGATTTGGTGGACAGAGTGCCTGAAGAACTTTGGATAGAGGCTCGTAACATGGTCCAGGAGGCAGCAACGAAAACCATCCCAAAGAAAAGGAAATGCAAGAAAGCAAAGTGGCTGTCCAACGAGGCCTTAGAAATAGCAGAGAGGAGAAGGGAAGCAAAATGCAAGGGAGATAGGGAAAGTTACAGAAACTTGAATTCAGACTTCCAAAGAATAGCAAGGAGAGACAAGAGGGCCTTCTTAAATGAACAATGCAAAGAAATAGAGGAAGATAACAGAAAAGGAAAGACCAGAGATCTGTTCAGGAAAATTGGACATATTAGAGGAACATTTTGCGCAAAGATGAACATGATAAAAGACAAAAATGGGAGGGACCTAACAGAAGCAGAAGACGTCAAGAAGAGGTGGCAAGAATACACAGAGGAATTATATCAGAAAGATTTGGATATCCCGGACAACCCAGACAATGTAGATGCTGACCTTGAGCCAGACATCCTGGAGAGCGAAGTCAAGTGGGCCTTAGAAAGCCTGGCTAACAACAAGGCCAGTGGAGGTGATGGCATTCCAGCTGAACTATTTAAAACCTTGAAAGATGATGCTGTTAAGGTGCTACATTCAATATGCCAGCAAGTTTGGAAAACTCAACAGTGGCCAGAGGATTGGAAAAGATCAGTCTACATCCCAATCCCAAAGAAAGGCAGTGCCAAAGAATGCTCCAACTACCGTACAATTGCACTCATTTCGCACGCTAGCAAGGTTATGCTCAAAATCCTACAAGGTAGGCTTCAGCAGTATGTGGACCGAGAACTCCCAGAAGTACAAGCTGGATTCCGAAGAGGCAGAGGAACTCGAGACCAAATTGCTAACTTGCGCTGGATTATGGAGAAAGCCAGAGAGTTCCAGAAAAATATCTACTTCTGCTTCATTGACTATGCGAAAGCCTTTGACTGTGTGGACCACAGCAAACTATGGCAAGTTCTTAAAGAAATGGGAGTGCCTGACCACTTTATCTGTCTCCTGAGAAACCTATATGTGGGAAAGGAAGCAACAGTTAGAACTGGTCATGGAACAACTGAGTGGTTCAAAATTGGGAAAGGAGTACGGCAAGGCTGTATATTGTCCCCCAGCTTATTTAACTTATATGCAGAATACATCATGCGGAAGGCTGGACTGGAAGAAACCCAAGCCGGAATTAAGATTGCCGGAAGAAATATCAACAACCTCCGATATGCAGATCATACCACTCTGATGGCAGAAAGTGAGGAGGAATTAAAGAACCTTGTAATGAGAGTGAAAGAGGAGAGTGCAAAAAACGGTCTGAAACTCAACATCAAAAAAACTAAGATCATGGCCACTGGTCCCATCACCTCCTGGGAAATAGAAGGGGAAGATATGGAGGCAGTGTCAAATTTTATCTTCCTGGGCTCCATGATCCCTGCAGATGGAGACAGCAGCCCTGAAATTAAAAGGCGCCTTCTTCTTGGGAGGAAAGCGATGACAAATCTGGACAGCATCTTGAAAAGCAGAGACATCACCTTGCCAACAAAAGTTCGAATAGTCAAAGCTATGGTTTTTCCTGTTGTGATGTATGGAAGTGAGAGCTGGACCATAAAGAAAGCAGACCGCCGAAGAATTGATGCCTTTGAATTGTGGTGCTGGAGGAGGCTCTTGAGAATCCCCTGGACTGCAAGGAGAACAAACCTATCAGTTCTAAAGGAAATCAACGCTGAGTGCTCACTGGAAGGACAGATCCTGAAGCTGAGGCTCCAGTACTTTGGCCATCTAATGAGAAGAAAAGACTCCCTGGAAAAGACCCTGATGTTGGGAAAGTGTGATGGCAAGAGGAGAAGGGGACGACCGAGGATGAGATGGCTGGACAGTGTCTGCGAAGCAACCAACATGAACCTGACACAACTCCGGGAGGCAGTAGAAGACAGGAGGGCCTGGCGTGCTCTGGTCCATGGGGTCACGAAGAGTCGGACACGACTAAACGACTAAACACACACATTTAGCAATGATCGATAACAATTGATTATTATTTCTAACCACTGGCATAAGAGAATGCATCCATTATTCCAGAAAAATCTTACTTTCCGACACTATGCAAAGTGTGTGAAATATGTTAGCGAACAGTGAATTTGCTATAATACACTCATTATATTTTGTGGATCAAAAGGAATGCAGATGAAGTTACCTTTCCGGTGTAAAAAATGTCTTCCCTTTTTATCGTTCCAT
The DNA here is from genome assembly GCF_051106095.1 of Pogona vitticeps. NCBI lineage: Eukaryota > Metazoa > Chordata > Lepidosauria > Squamata > Agamidae > Pogona > Pogona vitticeps. Next base: position 181,172,618 of record NC_135787.1, read on the forward strand.
CTGCAATCTTCTGAGAAATGGCTTGTCCAACTTGCTCTTCAGTGCCATATAAATATGCGCCGTCAAAGTGGCGAAAGCCAACTTCGATTGCTATCTTGATGGATTCCAAACATATCCTTTTTTGACTCTGCCAGTTTAAAAGATTAAAAATTAGACCTTGGGACTTTAAAAAAAAAAAAAGGAATTGGTTGCATCATGCATTACTCTGTAGGAGGCAGTAATTGCGGCAGCCAACATTGTTATTCTTCCGATAGCTCAAAGGAGATTATGTGAGAATTCTGTTATGTGTACACATTTGTATTTTTAAAGGGTCACTTCACTGATCAGTGACTCAGGCTGCAGAGCTAGTGTTGTGCCTCTTTAGGAGAAGAGCAAGCAAGCTGCACAATCGGAGGATTCCCCCCCCCCAAGAAAAAGAAGAAATGGTGAACCATTTCTGAGTACTCTCTAGCTAGAAACCTATGAAAAGAGTTGCCATAAATTAGAATTTATTTGACAGGACAGTTTTATTGTTGTTGTTCTGTGTAACCCAGCTGATTGCAATCTTCAGTGATCTATGCTTAGTGGACCTTTTTGATCCAGGTGTGCTGAGGTTAAAGTACGACTAATTTGGATGCAAACCAAGAAAAAGATGTGTAGCATCTTAATAACTATTGTTGTTATGTGCCACCATGTTGAAACCAACTTACAGTACTCTCCATAGTCAGCACATAATGCTTGATCCCTCCGTCTACCTCTTCTCCAAACCTGTCCCCATCATGAGGACTAGGCACTTTGCTAGTCCAAAGCACAGGTTAACTACTGAAATGAAATGCTGAAAGTGAAACCTCTCTACTTACAGGATCTGCGCAATGCGTGCCGAATCCGATCACAGGGATGGTGTTGCCGTCGTTCATGGTCAGCCTACGACCTTTGGTGAGGGCCATCTCTGGAAAAGCGCTCCCGAATCACGCCTTGACCAAACGGAGAAGGTTAAACTTTCTCTCCTCTGGCACAGCTGCACTCCCACGAAACCCAGAATCTCCGACGGGGAAACAGGAAGCGTATCTCCCGTGACGATGGAAGAGGAGGGGACAAATCTGAAAGAAAGAAGGGCGTGTGTGACAGAAGATTGTCGGGATTGGTCCAGGTCGGAGTTAACTTTGCCCCGCTAGCAGCGGAGGCAGGTTAGCTGGCACGATACGGTCTCTCCCTGGCGCAGGCTACCCGCGCCCTGCCAGCTTTTAATGCATCTCAAAATTGAGCTTCCCGCTTTCCTCCTGGGTACACCTGAACGCTTGCCAACTTGCCTTCCTTCCCTTTTGCGTGTGAATGCCAATGTGTCCGGGTGCCTGCGGGTACCCCTTTCTGCCCCAAGCTCTGCCAGTCCCCACTGGCTCTAGCTGTTCCAGCTTGTTGCCCCAGAAGATGCAATGGGCAGCAGCGGATGCTGGGTGTTGGTAGTTTTGGTTCCTGCAGGAGGCACCAATCCTATAGCTGTTTATCTGGGGGTCAACCTGGTTGAACTCAATGGGGCTTGCTTCTGAGCAGGCCTGTCTAAGATTGCTCCATTCGTGTCGGGGAGAGAAAAGGACGATTTCAGTTTTAATTATTGATCATATACACCCCGACCCCCCAAAAGTAAACCCAGCGCTTGTCACAAACTCAGATCAAGAAACTTTGCTGAATCTAGTCTGTTATAACTTGTCAGATTTAAAACATGTTCAAACCTTTTCTTCAGCTGCAGGTGTCGAAATGAAACGGATAATGAAAATTCCCTCTTTCCCGCTCTGTGTTTCTTGGCAGCTTTTAATACTAAATGCTTAAAAGCAAGCAATCGTTTAAGGATGTAAGAAATGACCATAATAATCATGATCCCCAAGTGACTGTAATGTTATTTAATCCAGTTGGGGAAATTCACCAGTGGAGGAAACCAAATGGGATCCTAGCAGACGGGTAGAGATTGGGACTCACTGCTAGATCTTTTTATCCTCCGAAAGGACACAACCTATCCTAACACATTTATGAAACTTCTTGAAGAAGTTGTCGTCTTGCATAGTGCCCCCCCCAAAAAAACTTATCATGATATGCAATTAAAAAGAGACCTGGGTTGTGCCACTGCTAATTTCTAAAAAGGTAGTCTTTAAGGCGCCATCACGTTTTTGTCATTTTTTTTACTATTTTTTTTTAATTTTGTTATGGCCTAAAATTATTTTCTTAGGTATCAATCAAGGAGAGTTGCCGAGCGATGGTGGGCAGGTTTTATTCTGTGACCAATTAGGACAGTGATGGCTGTGTCCTTCCAGTCCTTCGATTATGATTGGATTTTCTCCTCAATACTGTATAAGCATTTCCAATCCACGTCCCTGTAGTAGGAAGGGAACGTCCATCATTCTGGAAGCGAAATGCAAAGAAACCTTAAAAAATCTAGGAATGTGTTACTATGGAAAACAAACTTATCGTGGGATTCCGCCAGTTGCAAACAGAGTGAAAGTGCCCCTCTGGATTCCCTCTGTGTATGCATCGGATGTTGTTGTTTACCTGTTAAGTCATGTCTGACTCTTCATGACCCCACGGACCAGAGCATGCCAGGATCTCCTGTCTTCCACTGCCTCCCGAAGTTTGGTCAAATTCATCTTGGTGGCTTCAATGACACTGTCCAACCATCTCATCCTCTGTCATCCCTTTCTCCTCTTGCTCTCACACTTTCCCAACATCAGGGTCTTTTCCAGGGAGTCTTCTCTTCTCATGAGATGGCCAAGGTATTGGAGCCTCAGTTTCAGGATCTGTCCTTCCAGTGAGCACTCAGGGCTGATTTCCTTCAGAATTGATAGGTTTGGTCTCCTTGCAGTCCAAGGAACTCTCAAGAGTTTCCTCCAGCACCACAATTCAAAAGTATCAATTCTTTGGCAGTCATCCAAAAATGGATGTTAGGTCATAATATGTGGACCTTTGTCGGCAAGGTGATGTCTCTGCTTTTTAAGATGCTGTCTAGGTTTGTCATCGCTTTCCTCCCAAGAAGCAGGCGTCTTTTAATTTCGGGGCTGCTGTCTCCATCTGCAGTGATCATGGAGCCCAAGAAAGTAAAATCTGTCACTGCCTCCATATCTTCCCCTTCTATTTCCCAGGAGGTGATGGGACCAGTGGCCATGATCTTAGTTTTTTTGATGTTGAGTTTCAGGCCGTTTTTTGCACTCTCCTCTTTCACCCTCATTACACGGTTCTTTAATTCCTCCTCACTTTCTGCCATCAGAGTGGTATCATCTGCTTATCGGAGGTTGTTGATATTTCTTCCGGCAATCTTAATTCCAGTTTGGGATTCATCCAGGCCAGCCTTTTGCATGATGTATTCTGCATATAAGTTAAATAAGCAGGGGGACAATATACAGCCTTGTTGTGCTCCTTTCCCAATTTTGAACCAATCAGTTGTTCCATATCAATTTCTAACTGTTGCTTCTTGTCCTACATATAGATTTCTCAGGAGATGGATAAGGTGGTCAGGCACTCCCATTTCTTTAAGGACTTGCCATAGTTTGTTGTGGTCCACACAATCAAAGGCTTTTGCATAGTCAACGAGGCAGAAGTAGATGTTTTTCTGGAACTCTCTGGCTTCCTCCATAATCCAGCGCATGTTAGCAATTTGGTCTCTAGTTCCTCTGCCCCTTCGAAATCCAGCTTGTACTTCTGGGTATCAGGTAGTATCTGTCTCTTTGTCTATTTGTTTTCTGACTTTGAAAATATTGGCTGAATGGCTGGGGATGTTATTTCTAGACTGGATGGATAAGGTCCGCTTGCTCTTACTTCTCACTATCTGTGCAGAGGAATGAGTGGAGAAAGTGTAATTTGGTTTGACTTTTCACCTGACCTTGGCTCTGGTTTACACTTCTATTTAAAAAACAAAAAAAAACACACAAACATGGAGTGGATGCACTGCTATGCTTTCCTCTTCTTCTTGAGCGTTATGTTGGTCGTTTCACTGAGCAGTCTGCTTTGGTTGGGTTAAAAAAATGAAGCCAAATGTTTCCAGAAAAGGAAAAGAGAATGTTTCTGGACAGATTACTTTTCCCTCCTTCTTTCATTTGGTGCCAGAGGAGTCACCAAGAAACCCACTCCTGCTCTCTTCAGGAAAGACCTTCCCATCCTAAGAAACCATATAAGAAAAAAATAAAATAAAAAGCATGTGTCTGTTCTCTGCTACATCTACTTTGTTAATGCTGCTGTTCTCTGAGTAGTGACCGAAAACCCCAAAGAGAAAGATTTGACTCCATTAAACTCCATTCCCCAGAACCAGAGAGACTTTTAATAAATCCTGTCTCAGAAAGGGCAAAAGGCTCCTCCTCCTTGGTACTCTGACTAGACCAGGCAGGTTGGGGAATCTGAGATATGACCTTCCAGAGCTCTGTCCCAAAACATGAATTTGTTAGGGTCCCAGCAGAAGCTCTTTCGAGTGGCAGTGTTAAATTATGTGACATTTTCAAGCCCATGAGCTCATATAGTCACTACACTAAAACTGACTTGATGATACATAACATTTTTGGATGTTTTTAAAATTACCAAGCGACTGTAAATCTCATGAGCTAAAGAAACAGAATCCAACGCATACCTTTTCTGTCCTGATCGCTTCATAACAAACAACAAGAAAAAAGGGATGTATTTTAAGAAGCCTACTCTTTGCCAAAGGTGGGTCCTCAGGGGACCCTTAAAAGGAGCGAATAATAATTAAAACAATTTATATGCATAACATAGAGACATCCCTCTATAAATAATATCAGCAACAAAAATCATATTTATTTCAATTCCACTTTCATGGTTCACAATAAAGGCTCAAGCACCCAGCAAAGGGATAGCTTTTATTTCGGCATTCGGGAAGACGTGCACATCTGATTGAGATGGCGGGTACAGGATTGGTGAGGTCAGCAGGAAGGGAGGAAACCTGCAGCTCATGATTCAGGAAGGATCACTGCACAGAGGGAAGCACACTTCTGTTGCACAAACCACAGGTTACAAAGCAGAAAATAAGGCTAGATGCAGCTGTGGTGGGTCTCTGGAGTGTCAGCATAATCACAAGTGGTGAATAATTCTTCAGTTATCTGGCTGTTGAAATAGGGGATGGTGATCGGTTCTGAAAGACCAAATAAACAGCAAATATCAGTTGACAGCTGGCCCTTGGAGACAGGAGATTCCTTCCTTTCCCTGTTGCTTTAGACAGAATTTCATTAAATAAACCACTTTTAATAATCATGTGTTATCAAGACATCCCTTCCAGTGGCTCCAGTGTATTCTAGGCATAAAGTACTACTCAGAAGTGGTTTGCCATTTCCTTCTTCCAGGGAAGCTTGGCGACCGTGCAGCATGCCCAGACTGGCTTTTCTCTTGGTATGCACACTGGGGAATGAACTCCTAATATATATATTTATTGTCTAAATGAATTTTCAAAAGTGACTTACAATCCATCTTTAAGGTATGACTGGTTTTTGTTGAGGCCGTCAAGAGTTTTCATGTCTTCCTCGGAGAGAGAGAAATCAAATACCTGAGAGAAGAAAAAGCTGAGTTGCAATTTTGTTCTTTGGTAGCTCAGATATATGTTTGCTTTGAGAACAGCAGAGATGAAGAACCGAGTTACAAAATGTAGAGACTCAAAAAGCTTTCGCCACGGATGCTTCACTCCAAGCGCATTCTCTATACTAAGCAATATAGGCTTACAGCCTTGAAAGATGTATTCGCGAAGGCTTTCACGGCCGGGATCTAATGGTTGTTGTGGGTTTTTCGGGCTTCTTGGCCATGTTCTGAAGGTGGTTCTTCCTAACGTTTCGCCAGTCTCTGTGGCCGGCATCTTCAGAGGACAGCAAACTGTGCTCTGGGTAAGGCTCTCAAGTTTGCTGTCCTCTGAAGATGCCGGCCACAGAGACTGGTGAAACGTTAGGAAGAACCACCTTCAGAACATGGCCAAGAAGCCCGAAAAACCCACAACAGCCTTGAAAGAGCCATGCATATAGACCGGTACTCTATTAGATCCCATGACTGCGTGAGTGCGTGTTCCCTTTCTTCGGCCGTCTTACCTTTCCAAGGTTAGTTCTGTGGTGCTTGCACAAATAGTTGTGTACTGGGGGCTTGTCAGAGCAGAGGTACCTGTATGTGGTCGTGTGGTCGCCCTTATGCTCCAAACAGGTTATCGGCCACCATGTTTGGGCTCTCCCTCTAATGATTTTACTACGTCTCAAATTATTCTCATCATGACTTTGACAGAAAGATACATTCCACTGTGCTTGACTGATGTCGTCATGCATGAGGAAAGATGGAGGCAAGGGCCAGACCTATCGTTAGTGAAGTGAGGTTCGAGATGCTTTGAAGGGTCCAGCTCTCCAGCCATAACCCTCTGATAGAGGCCCAATGGCATGTTCTACACCACTACTATTTATCTGCTGTCCTTGAGCATGAAACTGTCTAGTACATTAAGAGAAGCTATGTATCTGCGGCAGAGCACATGCTTTACATGCAACTTCCAATCCTGGTATCTTCAGGTAGGTAAATTTAGCCCAGTCGTGTCCAACTCTAGGGGGCGGTGCTCATCCCCGTTTGTAAGCTATACAGCGTTTGTCCGAAGACAGTTTCCGTGGTCACGTGGCCGGCGTGACTAGACATGGAACCCCATTACCTTTCCACCGTGGTGGAATCTACTCGCATTTTTACATGCTTTCAAACTGCTAGGTTGGCAGGAGCTGGGATAAGCGACGGGAGCTCACTCTGTCGTGTGGATTCGATCTTACGACTTCTGGTCTTCTGACCCTACAGCACAGAGGCTTCTGCGGTTTAACCCACAGTGCAACCACACCCTTTTTATCTTCAGGTAGTACTAAACAAATATAGGGAGTGAGTATCAGATTAAATGTACCAAGGGTCTGACTCAGGACATCATAGCCTCCCAAGTTTTTCTGCTGAAGTAAGACTCGGTGACCAATACAGTTGATTCCAGTTATGTCGAAGGGGATGGAGCCATCCTGCCCTTTCCCTCAGGCAGAAGGAGAAGAATTGGGCCGTCCCAGAAAGCAATCCAGGGATTTGCCGCAGGTGTGACCTGCACCAAGGTCGAGGTGCCACATCTCTAGCACTGCCAGGTAGAACCACGAGGGGCGTGTGACCCTGAGAGACCTGCAGAGCTGCTGCCAGTCAGAGCAGGCACCACTGGATATAAATAAATAAACATGTTCCACAAAATCAATTCCAGCTTATAGTGACTATTTTGGACACAAAGTACAGTTGGGGCCATTTAGGCAAATTTTGAAAATATTAAAAATATTAAAAGAAAATCCCCCAAAGATTTCTTTCATACAATGACTTTAACAGAACTGGCCACCAGAGTGAGCCATACTATGCAATGTGTAGCATTTTTTTTTTAAAAAAAAATCACAATAGTGTTTGCTATAATCTGCATTTTTCAGAATCTGCAGAAGGGTTTGGAACAATTCCCCGTGGTTACAGTTGTCCTACTGTACTAAGAAGGAGCTGAGCAATCCCTCCTCCTGAGAGCACTTGGGGGGGGGGGTTCTGCATCTTGCCCAAGGCTACACAGGCAGGCTCTTCTCTCAGGAGGCACCGTAGGGAGTCAAGCGCCCACCCTCTGGCGCTTCAGCCAGGGACCTGGCTCTGTTCTTCCTCTGAGGCAACCTCTCTCTCCTTATGCAAAGTGAAACTGCACTCAAATTTCCTCAGCCTTGTCACCCTTTAGCTGTACTGGACTAAAACTCCCATCGGTTGTCATTTGAATGATTTGCAGACCTACACAGCAGGATAGGATCCAAATGGGCAAAGCTGGTTTAAACATCAAGCAGAACAAGATGGCAAAAGCACAAAATGTTGGCCTACAGTGTTTTAGAATGTGAATTGGATGGTAATGGTAATATATTAAAATATACCGGTAATTGCCAGGTTCTCCTCTTCAAATCCTAAACTTATTTATTACTTTAATATACACAGAAAGACACAGTCTGCTGTAGTAGTGTTTGCTATACTAAGAAGTATATTCTCCAGATACCTTACTTCCACATGCTCCTCTATCAAAACAAGGCAAAAATAACCCTGCATGTATTAAACAAGTAGCTCATAAAGAAATACTTGCCACCACCCTCCCCTTCTTCTGTTTAGTTTACTACATGCAAGGACAGCATTTAAGGAATAAAAAAGTCAAGAGGCAGTAATTATCTGAAAAATTGTCCTGCAATTTACAATTGTATAGCCCAGAAGACTGTCTGAAGGGAAACACAGATCTATACCAACTACTCCTAAATAGAGGGCAAGCGATGCAGACACAGGTGCAGTGGCAAGCATTTACTTTTGCTGTTTTACCTGGATTATTTCCTCAATGCGATGTTTGTTGAAAGACTTGGCAAGGACCACCACACCACGTTGCAACTGATGGCGTAGGGCCACCAGAGCCGGGGTTCGGCTGTACTTCTTGGCAATGGCGTTCAGGACTGAGTCTTCAAGAAGAACAGGTAAGTTCTGATCTATCCTGTTAGGTAGTCACATTAGAATCATAGAAGAGTGAAGCTGGAAGGGGCCAACAGGGCCTTCAAGTCCAAACCCCTGCTCGATGCAGGAATACAAACGAGAAAGGGAAAGCAAATCTATTCAAAAGGAATAGGGTTCACTCTCACACAATCCCCCAATGTGTGCATTATCAGTATTGTTATCTGGACATGCCCAATAACACCCTAACGGACCGACACAGCCAATCAAACAAAACAAAAGCAAATTAAAACAGTGCAAATAGAAACGACAAAAATTCCACCCCTCATTTTTGTTGGCCAAACAAAACATACCACATATTCACGCTGAGAGATCGGATTGAATCGTGACTAGCACTAAGGTTGTGCAGTTGACAGAATAAACACTGAAAGGAACAATGAGCAACAAGGTACAAACACCATTGGAAACACCTGTCTGGTCGCTCCCTTAATAGGGTTTTCAAAGTATGTGTGATTTGAACCTTGGTCTCCAGTGCCCTAGTCCTACATTCTACCTGCTACACCACTTTAGCTCTCGGTTTTATACATCAATGGTGCCCCCAAAGTTTAGGGGGGAAATGTTAATAAGTCTTAATGACAACTGAGCATGCTCAGTGGCCACAGAAAACAGGCTGATTGTGGGAGAGAGGAAGGAAATGGAGTTTCATGTTAAAAGGTCTGGTCTTGGAGAAACCCTGATCAAAGCCACCTGATAAATCATAGACACTGAAGCAGGATATACGTGTTTAGAATCTTTTCTTACATTCCTTATTGAATACTCTCCATTCTTATTGATTGCTATAATCCAAATTTTAACTAGAAGGAGCTTACAATACAATTGAAATGCAACTGATGAACAAAATCGATTGCCGTTAAAGCAACCAACCAACGCTGCTCTTCATAAAAATAACGAATTCAACAAATATAGCATTTTAAATGGAAACCAGCAAAAGTTACATAATTTTTTAAAGCGTTCCTCGATTTGTGAAGGGAGGAGGTTGATGAATCCTTCTAGGAAACAATTCCAGAATGAATTGCTTCCCCTCAAAAAGTCCCATTGGAATCTTAGGTGTGGGCGTGGCTGACAGCAAGGCCTCCAATACTGATGGCAAGGCTGGGAAAAAATTTTGTGGGCACTCAGGGGTCCCTGAGATAATGTGGTCCCAAAGTGCTTTAAAGGGGATGGAGAGACCTTTGAACCTGAAGAATCAATTGCCACATGGACAACCTCCTGAGAGCAGAATTCCTGCAATGGAGAAGAGCAGAGGCCCAAGGAGGTGGGCATTCCCCAATTCTCTCTCTCTCTCTCTTTCACTCACTCACTCACACTCTGTCTTACCATGCAGGATCCCTCTGAGTTCCCAAGACACTATATGCTTCCAGGAGGATCCCATGAGAGTTGCAGAAGGCCAGCAGCTTGTTTCGGCTCCAATAGACATGACATTCGACCTGCAGTGAGACAAGCCACAAACACGGTCCAAAAAGGAAACTTCAGAAGGGAAAGGCAAGAATGCAGTAAGCCAGAAGGGAGACTGAGAAGTAAGTACACGTTTGTGCATGTTTATATACCTTGCAGTATTCATCCACTAAAACATGTGCTTGTCTTTTTATATGCACTCTGTTTTCCAGCCCATCAAAATGGTCATGTTTTTGTGCTTGTGGGTTTGCAGCATCACAGCCTCTGGAGTCTATGCATTTAGAGCTTGGGATCGTGAACGCATCCTATATAGCTTTTCTCTCAGACTGTCCTTCATTCTAGGGCTGTACTTATTAATAATTTTGTTTAATCCCCTTCTGGTGTTTTATGAACAGAGAATAACCATCAATCCTGGGAGCAACATGGGAAGAAACAGTACTTATAGTGCTACTTAACTGCCAACAGATTTTTAAAAACTGAGGAGCCATAAAGGTATTATCATTAATACCTTTATGGTTATTTGCATTTTATTCAAAAGGACCTAATTTAAAACTTTGTATTCTGGCCTCTCAGATACTGGGGTCCCTTAGGATTCCTGTTGACGCAGGGAAGCCATTGGGAGCCTGAAGGAAGGGTAGGTATCAGACCTTGATATCAATTCACACATGCATAAATGGTAATTTCATTTCACCTGGTTCAAAACAGGCTTGTATTTCAGCCCTGGCTTGTTCAGGATCATCTCCAGCTGCTTAATGGTGAAATTAGACACTCCAATAGACTTCACCAAGCCTGCGTCTTTGCACGCCTCCATCGCCTGGGAAAGAAAACAGGGCAGATTTGGTAACTCATCAATCTCTTAGTTGCCATTGAGCCTAGATCAGGAAGGTGACGCCTTCCCTTTAATGCTCCAGCCAGCTTAGAAACCAGGGTTGGCTGTACAAATTTAGCATCTAGATTTGGGCTACGATACATCACTGTTGTAATTGTTTTGAGGTGTGTGTGTGTATCTTTGTTATGTTTATGTCACGTTACGTTAATACTCGTTTAACAGACAGACACAATGGCCAGAGAGTGTTGCACACCTGGGACCATCATGCCATTTGAAATGCAGGGGATGGAGCAGCGGCAAGACAATTCATGAACCTTAATGACAATGACAGCAATCCTTGGGGCTCCTGTTGAAACCAGGAGCTAGTCTTTTGGAACAACGAGCCAAAGTTTTAATGCCAATAACCTTGATATGAGAGAGAGTTCAAATGGTTGCTGTTTTATTTAGCTAAATAAAAGGCGTGACGGGGGCAGGAACAACTTTCTGCTTTGCTTTTTTGCATTTCCTAAGGGTCTTGCACAGTTTGTTTGCTTTCTGCTTTGCTTTTTTGCATTTCCAAAGGGTCTTGCACGGTTTGTTTGCTGTTCTCCTCCCACCCCCCAAGCCTGAATGGATTAATTGTGTTGGATGAATTAATCATGTCCGTGCTTTTTTCTTTTTGGGTGATTTTTTTTCTTCAGCCAGAATGGATTAATTGCATTTTAGTGCATTCCTATGGGAAATAGTGCTTCAATTTACAACCATTTCGAGTTATGACCGGAGTTCTGGAACCAATTATGTTCATAAGTCAAGGCACCACTGTACTAGGATATTCATAGGACACTCCTCTTAAGGTGCTGTGAATCATTTTCTGTCTTGTAGAAACAAATAGTAACAATATTAATACTAAGAGTCCTGATTTTGTAAGGGCTGTCACCTACCTCCCATGTTTTACGAAGATCTACCACATCAGGAATTAATTTTCCATTTTCTCCCCTGGGCCTTAATTCTGGGCCAGGCTGTGAATAAAAAATAAAATATATGCAGTTAGGCTTTAGAAGGGAGCAGAGTAATCTGTCCATGAGAAAGAGCCGGATGTCTTGAAACTATGACCAAAAACGGGGGATTATGAAGAGCTGTTAACTGGACCTGAAAGTATGTTGCAGAGAAGGGAACAAGATTTAAATCAAAGCTAGTTTGCATAATCCCACAAGTGAGAGCAGTTTGTGCTGGGATACTCAGATGCTTTCGTAAGTTACGAATTTCTCACTTCATATCATGGACTATCTCTAATATCATTTTCTGGCCTGTGTCTCTCCACAAATTACAGTTTTTTATATTCATTGGCAAAATCATGACAACCAAACCAATACATGTTATTAGTGAACATGTATGCTCAGACAGACATGGGGAATGTTACTTTTCATCAGTTAAATTGTGCTGTAATGCTTTCAATGTTATTGAGGAATCCTCACCTTCATAGAATAAGGACTGTGAATTATGAACAGATCCATGTAGTCAAACTGGAGCTTCTTCAGAGATTCTTCTAAGCACTTCCGAACTAACTCAGGCCGGTGGAAGGTACTCCAAAGCTGTCAGAAATTTACAGATGTTTAATCTTTGATAACAACCACAGAACAGCAGGACTGTAGCAGGCAGAGATCTTAGCAGGGAGAGATCTTAGCCAAGGAACAATTTGCTTCTTGTGGCCAGGTTCTGACTTCTCATCTGGTACGTGTTGGGTTAATAACAATCTTCCATTCTCTAACAATAGGTATCTTGGGGGGCAGGCTTTACAGGCAAATGGGATTGTCGTTGCGTTCCCACCTCCGGCATTAAAGGCAAATCCCAACCATCTCTCCTGTCCTCTGAAGATGCCGGCCAAAGAGACTGGGGAACCTTAGGAAGAATCGCCTTCGGAACACGGCCAAACAGCCCAAAAAACCTGCAACCATATAATTGAACTTGCTTGCAGCCTTTGAGCTAAGAGAAAATGCCTAGCTGAGAAGAATAAAAGACATATGATAGCTCTCTTTCTCTCTCTAATATTGATATATAATCACGTTTAATACAAGAGCAAAGGTACAATGTTTACAACCCTTTCCAGCAGTGTAAGTGTAATGGCTTAAACTGCAGCAAATAATTGCTGCTAATTAACAAGTTGCCACTTGCATTTCTGCATGACTATGAATGTGAGCAATATCTTGTTAATTAGGGGAATTTGCTCCCATAGTTTGTGGCAGATCACTTATGCCTGTGTAAGTCTTCCATAGGATTCTGGCCATTAGTTCTGTGAAATGAAAAGGAACAGGCAGTCATAGGCCATGGAGAACACGAGTTGTTTAAGCAGCCAGAATCTGGCGAAACAAAGCTGAAAAATTCATAGTTTCTTTGGCCCTGATATCTGTGGTGTCCACAGTGCAACAGTAGTAGATTAATACATATGGTGTTCCTGAAAGCAATTATTCTTGTGAGCCTGTCCTGCTCTATTAATGTGCCTGTAAGGGGGTGTCACAGCTCTACACCTGAACATCTGAAGAAAACCCTGTCCATCTAGTAACCAGAAAAAGGAAACTTTTTGGAATGAACATTTTGAAAGTTAAAAAAATTCAAGTCCTCTTGAACAATAACAGATACATTTACTAATAAGAGAGCATTCCTGTAATCAATGGCATAAATAGTACAGAGCAACCTTATTCATGAATAACCTTGATAATGTGTATGAAATGTGTTATTGAACAATGGCTTTTCTACAACATGTTCATTATATTTTGGTTGATCAAGAAGAAAAGGACATTCAGAAGTGGTTACCATACCTTTCCTGTGTAAAAAATGTCTTCCCTTTTTATTGTCCCATCAGCAATCTTCTGTCGAACAGCGCGTCCAACCTGATCTTCAGTGTCATATAAGTATGCGCCATCAATGTGACGGAAGCCAACTTCTATTGCTGTCTTGACAGCTTCCTCGCACTTGCTTTTTTGGCTCTGCCAGTTTAAAATATTAGAACGTAGATGATAGGACTTTATTAATATTATTATTATTTTCAAGAATAAGTTGCATTAGCCATGACTTTGTTGGAAGCAGTAATTGTGGCAGCCAGTATTGTTATTTCTGAAACACGTTCATGTGTGTGTGTGTGCGTGTGCATACATGCGTGTGCGTACACACACACGTATATGTTCTGAGTCACTTCAGTTAGATATCCTAGATGGTGTTCAATTCCCCACTGTGCATCACAAAAAAACAGCCTATGTATGTCATCAACAACAACAACAACCACCACAGTAACAATAACTGCCTTCTTCATAGATCCAGACTTAGTGGAATTTTTTGAACAATGTCTGTAGAGTATCTGGAAGTTGAGTCATGGCAACTGGACTTCTTTCTTGTTAGGTTGAAATGTTTTGCTACTCATCCAAGTAGCTTCTTCAATCTGAGAAGAGTTGGTAGGAGATCCCCGATATATCCTCCAGGTTGGTTTCTCTTCCCCTGGTCTGAATAGGCTCGTTAGATGGACAATGGAGGGTGTGTGTATGTGTGAAGCTACTTAGATGAGTAGCACAACATTTCAAACTAGTAAGAAAGAAGTCAAGCTGCCATGACTCAAATTCCAGATAAACTCACCTGGATGACTGAGAATCTTCACAGATAAACAAATCAGTAGAACTTGGATTAAGTGGTTTACCATTCCCTTCTGATCAGGACACTCTGGGACTGTGCAGCTTCCCTTAGGCTACACAAGTTGTCTCCTTGCCCTGGAAGCGCAGTGGAGAATTGAAATCCCAACCTCTTGTTCCGCAACCGAACACACTAAACTAACAAAAGGTCATGCGGCACATAAACAATTATCCCCTTGTATTTCACACTATGAAATATACCTAGCTTCACCATGTTAGAGATCCATTAGGACAATTCATCATCTTCTATCCCTCCCCATCTTCCCACCACCCACTTCCCACCCTAGTCTTCAAACCACTACTCTGACCTCTCTGGCTTGGTTCCAGAGGGTGGAGCTGTACAAACAGTATTGCTTCTAGCAATGTTACCAGCAAAATCTGTGATGTCTCCACTGCTGGGGGGGGGGGGCGCCATGAGGCAGAGCTGGCCACGCCTGAAGGAGAGAAAAATGGCCCTCTCTGAGGGCAAATGCTGTGGGGGCCCAGGCTCTGCTCTGCTATGTGGGTCCCACAATCTCTGCCCCTCCTAAATCAGCTGGCAGCCCTCAGGTGCTGTGAAACAAGTTGTCTTATTGAAACGAGGGCAGAAACAAATGGAAAAGACAACATATTCGCGAAGGCTTTCACGGCCAGGATCTAATGTTTCCACCTGCCCTCAAGGAGACATTCATTAGGCCCATAAGAAAGAAATGTAGTTTGGCGGCGGACGAAATTGGCAATTATAGGCCCGTCGCCAATGTTCCTTTCATGAGCAAAGTGGTGGAGAGGGTGGTGGCAGATCAGCTTCAGGCTCTCCTGGATGAAACAGATGCCCTGGATCCGTTCCAGTCGGGCTTCAGGCCGCGTCACGGTACAGAGACGGCATTCGTCGCCCTGTATGATGACTTGTTGAGGGAGGCTGACAGGGGCAAAACATTTCTGTTGGTCCTCCTCGACATCTCGGCGGCCTTTGATACCGTCGACCATGGTATCCTCCTGGGGAGGCTCTCCGAGCTGGGAATTGGTGGCTTGGCGTTAGCCTGGCTCCGTTCCTTCTTGGAGGATCATCCCCAGAGAGTTCAGCTTGGGGAGAGCGTCTCGGCCCCATGGAGCGCCAACTGTGGGGTTCCACAGGGGTCGATTATCACCCCAATGCTGTTTAACATCTATATGAGGC
Organism: Pogona vitticeps; assembly: GCF_051106095.1. Lineage (NCBI taxonomy): Eukaryota > Metazoa > Chordata > Lepidosauria > Squamata > Agamidae > Pogona > Pogona vitticeps. The sequence goes on from NC_135787.1 coordinate 181,188,159, forward strand.
CGCTAGCTGGGGTCATCAGGGGGTGTGGAGCGTCGTGTCACCAGTATGCTGATGACACCCAGCTCTACATCTCCTTTTTACCAACTGCAGGTGATGCCGTCCTGTCCCTTCAGCGCTGCCTGGGGACTGTACTGGAATGGATGCAGGAGAATGGCCTGAGGCTGAACCCGGACAAGACGGAAGTTCTGAGGGTGGAGGCCCCCGTGGCTGGTGGCTTGGGTGGCTCTCTCTCGTTGGGGGGGGGGCGGCCCTGGCTCCGGCGAGTGGGGTTACATCTGGACCCGACGCTCACCATGGAAACACAGGTGGCGACGGTTGTCCGCTCCGCCTTTTTCCACCTTTGGCAGATCGCCTGGCTGCGGCCCTACCTCGACACGGGGACGCTCACCACCTTAGTGCACGTGCTCATAATCTCAAGATTAGACCACTGCAACGCGCTCTACGTGGGGCTACTTTTGAGGTTGATATGGGAACTTCAGATGGTGCAGAACGCAGCGGCCAGACTCCCTACTGGAGAGAGAAAATACCATCACATTTCTCCTACACTGGCCAGACTGCATTGGCTGCCCATTCCTTTCCACATCGACTTCAAAGTTTTAATGCTTACTTACAAGGCCCTAAATGGTTTGGGACCTTGATACCTGGTGGAACGCCTGCTCCCACCAAGATCTACCCGGATCACCCACGTGAGCCAGGAGGTGAGGTTAAGGAGCCTGACGCCGAGGGAGGCCCGGAGGGAAAAGACACGAAACCGGGCCTTCTCGGCGGTGGCTCCTCGCCTTTGGGACAATCTCCCTCCTGAGATTTGCGCAGCCTCTACGCTGGGTACATTTAAAACTCAACTAAAAACATGGCTTTACGTCCAGGCCTTCCCACCTGCCAGCATTTAATTTAATGTTCTCTCTCTTGTCTACCTATCATTTATTATTTTCTGGTATGTTCTGGTCCTCTGAAGATGCCGGCCACAGAGACTGGCAAAACGTTAGGAAGAACAAACTTCAGAACACGGCCAAAGAGCCCGAAAAACCCAAAACAACCAGTGGAAAAGACAACCTTTGCTCAGAAGCGTATCAGGCACAATCCAAAAAGAATTAGGGACAACCACACACACACACACACACACACAAAGACAAAAATCATGTGACACCTTCAAGACTAACTGCTATACTGTATTTTAATGTGAGCTTTTGTGACTCAGCAGAAAGTATTGGAAAGATCCCCAAAACAACACAACTGTCTTATTGTGTCTCAAAGTAAGCAAAGGCTGTAATTGTCTGTAATTCGCTATATGTTTGTACAAGGCACAGTTTGTACCACAGTACATGAACCAGCCTTCTACCTACTGTCCAATACTGTCATGATCATGAGGACTAGGCACTCAGCTAGTGCAAAGCACAATTTACTATAGAAATAGTAAAAGTCAGGGCACTCTACTTACAGCATCTCCGCAATAGGTGCCGAATCCATAGACGGGGATTTTGTTGCCATCATTCATGGTCAGTCTGTGGTCTTTTGTAAACGCCATCTCTAGAAAAATCCCGTTAGTTCAGGCTTTGATCAAATGGAAAAGGTTAAAATTCCTCCTCTCTTCTGGTGCAGCTGCACTCCCACGAAGTACAGAGACACTCCAGTGAGAAAAGCAGGGGTGTGTCTCCAATATATATCAAAGGGGAGTTCTCAGAAAGAAGGGGAGGTTCCTTGGGTTCATTGGGTGAGATGTGAGATCCATGTGTTGAGATTGGTCCACGCTGTTCTGAACTTTGTCATGTTGGCAGTGGAGGCAGGTTGGCAAACAAGGTATTATCTCTCTCTGGCAAAGGCTTCCCGCGCCCAGCCAGCTCTCTCAGACCAGCCTTCTGTCCTGCAGGGTACATGTGAATGCTTGCCAACTTGCATGGCTTTCTCCCCATGTGCAGATGCTGGTGTGGGTGGGTGATGGTGGGTACCACCCTTCTGCCCCAAGCTCTGCCAGTCATCCCTGGCTCCCGCTGTGATTGTCTCTCGGCCCACCAGCCACAATGGGCACCAGCTGTTGCTGGCTCTTGGCCTTTCTGGTGCCCATCCGATACCTGTTTACCTGGATATCAAACTGGTTGAATTCAATGGGACTTGCTTCTGAGTATACTTGTCTAGGATTGCTATATACACTGTGGTCAGAAAAAAAGAAAACTTTCGTTTTTAATTACTAATATACTAAAAAAAGGAACCAATATTTGCCACAAACTCAGGACAAGAAACTTCCTTATTTTGAATGCCAGAGGAACAATATCCCACATTCAAAAAAGAGATTTTTTTTTGAAGAATTGGATTTTCCTGCCTTTTAAAAACAGACCTTTAAGCATGCGTACACTATACACAAATAACCCCAGCAGCTTCCCTTATGTAGAATTACATAGTGCTAGAGGATTCCGGAAGATGAGCAACTCAATTGAAACAGGGTGTGGCAGCATGACCTCACAGATACTGCAGACCACAAGAAAGGCAAATGAGTGGTTGCTCAATCAAGGCTGAACTCTCACTAGAGCAAAAATGAGTGAACAAAAGCTATCCTAACAACCCCCCCCCCCCCCCGCAGAGACAATGAGAATAAAGAACTGACTGGAAAATACAAGGTTGCTGAGAAAAGTAGGGCAGAGGGGAAGCACTAAGAAGAGAGGAAAGATCTAATGTGAGATGTATTGACTCAAGAAAGGAATTCACAGCTGTTAGTTTGCAAGACCTGAGTAGGACTTACTGGAAAATGCAATATTGCCGGGGAGGTGGGGAGAGAGAGCGAATGACGTAACACGGGATGCTGTTGGTTTGCAAGATCCAAACTGAGCTGTTAAATGATGTGACATTTTGGAGGTCTTTAACTCATATAGTCACTACACATCTGGACTGACCAGATGGTACATAGTATTTTGGAAAGAGCAAATAATTATCAAAACAATTTATTTGCATAACATAGAGGCATTTCACGATAAATAATATTGGCAACAAAAACCATTTTTTATTTTGATTCCACTTTAATAGCTCACAACAAAGGCCCAAGCACCTCGCAAAGGGTTAGCTTTTATTCTGGCATTTGGGAAGACGTGCACATCTGATTGAGATGGTGGGTACAGGATTGGTGAGGTCAGCAGGAAGGGAGGAAATCTGCAGCTTGTCATTCAGGAAGGATCACCGCACAGAGGGAAGCACACTTCTGTTGCACAAAACACAGGTTACAAAGCAGAAAATAAGGCTAGATGCAGCCATGGTGGGTCTCTGGAGTGCCAACATAATCACACGTGGTGAATAATTCTTCAGTTATCTGGCTGTTGAAATTTAGGATGGTGCTCAAATCTGAAAGATCAAATAAACAGCAAATATTAGCTGACAGCTTGCCCTTGGAGACAGGAGAGAGCTGCATGACGACCAGTGCTTTATAAGTCCTTTTTCACACATAATGTGACAATAGTCTTCAACTTATCAATAAATGCACACTCAAAAGACAAGCTTAAAGGGCAGTTTTTTATTCCTGCTATATGTGCATTAAATGTAATAAAAGAAACAATCACTATACTATAAATCTATGTTGCTTTCCATGTTTTGCCGCATATATTCTTTCTGCTAATAATGCCACTGATGGATCACCAAAAAGTACAGAGTTTACATAGAATTGGTGTTTACTAATTGAAATTAATGGTGCACAACGATGCATATTTATGGTAATTTATTGTTTTAATTTTTAATTGCAGCTTCAGCTACCTGCACAGATTTCTTCCTATCCCTGTTGCTTTAGATAGAGTTTCATTGAACAAACCACTTATTATAATTATGTGCCATCAAGTCATCCTTTCCAGGGGTTCTGTTGTATTCTAGGCATAGAATACTCAGAAGTGGTTCACCATTTCCTTCTTCCAGGGAAGCTCGGGGACTGTGCAGCTTGTCCAGGGCTACAGCAGGCGTCTTTTAATTTAGTGGCTGCTGTCACCATTTACAATGATCATGGAACCCAAGAAAGTAAAATCTGTCACTGCCTCCATATCTTCCCCTTCTATTTGCCAGGAGGTGATGGGACCAGTGACCATGATCTTAGTTTTTTGGATGTTCAGCTTCAGACCATTTTTGCGTTCTCCTCTTTCACCCTCATTAAGAGGTTCTTTAATTCCTCCTCACTTTCTGCCAGCAGAGTGCTAGCATCTGCATATTGGAGGTTGTTGATCTTTCTTCTGGCAATCTTAATTCCAGTTTGGGATTCTTACAGTCCTGCCTTTTGCATGATGTATTCTGCATATAAGTTAAATAAGCAGGGGGACAATATACAGCCTTGTCGTGCTCGTTTCCCAATTTTGAACCAATCAGTTGTTCCATATCCATTTCTAACTGTTGCTTCCTGTCCCACATATAGGTTTCTCAGGAGGTAGATAAGGTGGTGAGGCACTCCCATTTCTTTAAGGACTTGCCATAGTTTGTTGTGGTCCACACAGTCAAAGGCTTTTGCGTAGTCAATGAAGCAGAAGTAGATGTTTTTCTGGAACTCTCTGGCTTCCTCCATAATCCAGCGCATTTTAGCAATTTGGTCTCTAGTTCCTCTGCCTCTTCGGAATCCAGCTTGAACTTCTGGGCCTCGGGTAGTATCTGTCTATTTGTCTGCAGTATTAGCTTTTTGACTGTGAAAATATTGGCTGAATGGCTGGGGATGTTATTTCTAGACTGAATGGATAAGGTCCACTTGCTCCTACTTCTCACTATCTGTGCAGAGGAATGAGTGGAGAAAGTGTAATTTGGTTTGACTTTTCACCTGACCTTGGCTCTGGTTTACACTTCTATTTAAAAAACAAAACAAAACACACAAACATGGAGTGGATGCACTGCTGTGCTTTCCTCTTCTGCTTGAGCGTTATGTTGGTCGTTTCACTGAGCAGTCTTTGGTTGGGTTAAAAAAATGAAGCCAAATGTTTCCAGAAAAGGAAAAGAGAATGTTTCTGGACAGATTAGTTTTCCCTCCTTCTTTCATTTGGTGCCAGAGGAGTCACCAAGAAACCCACTCCTGCTCTCCTCAGGAAAGACCTTTCCATCCTAAGAAACCATATAAGAAAAAAATAAAATAAAAAGCACGTGTCTGTTCTCTGCTACATCTACTTTGTTAATGCTGCTGTTCTCTGAGTAGTGACCGAAAACCCCAAGGAGAAAGATTTGAGAAGTTCTATAATGATAAACTCCATTCCCCAGAACCAGAGAGGCTTTTAATAAATCCTTTCTCAGAAAGGGCAAAAGGCTCCTCCTCCTCCTTGGTACTCTGACTAGACCAGGCAGGTTGGGGAATCTGAGATATGACCTTCAAGAGCTCTGTCCCAAAACATGAATTCGTTAGGGTCCCAGCAGAAGCTCTTTCGAGTGGTAGTGTTAAATGATGTGACATTTTCGAGCCCATGAGCTCATATAGTCACTACACCAAAACTGACTTGATGATACATAACATTTTTGGATGTTTTTAAAATTACCAAGTGACTATAAATCTCATGAGCTAAAGAAACAGAATCCAACACATACCTTTTCTGTGCTGATCGCTTCATAACAAACAACAAGAAAAAAGGGATGTATTTTAAGAAGCCTACTCTTCGCCAAAGGTGGGTCCTCAGGGGACCCTTAAAAGGAGCAAATAATTATTAAAACAATTTATATGCATAACATAGAGACATCCCTCTATAAATAATATTGGCAACAAAAATCATATTTATTTCAATTCCACTTTCGTGGTTCACAATAAAGGCTCAAGCACCCCGCAAAGGGATAGCTTTTATTTCGGCATTCGGGGAGACGTGCACATCTGATTGAGATGGCGGGTACAGGATTGGTGAGGTCAGCAGGAAGGGAGGAAATCTGCAGCTCATGATTCAGGAAGGATCACTGCACAGAGGGAAGCACACTTCTGTTGCACAAACCACAGGTTACAAAGCAGAAAATAAGGCTAGATGCAGCTGTGGTGGGTCTCTGGAGTGTCAGCATAATCACAAGTGGTGAATAAATCTTCAGTTATCTTGCTGTTGAAATAGGGGATGATGATCGGTTCTGAAAGACCAAATAAATAGCGAATATCAGTTGACAGCTGGCCCTTGGAGACAGGAGATTCCTTCCTTTCCCTGTTCCTTTAGACAGAATTTCATTAAATAAACCACTTTTAATAATCATGTGTTATCAAGACATCCCTTCCAGTGGCTCCAGTGTATTCTAGGCATAAAGTACTACTCAGAAGTGGTTTGCCATTTCCTTCTTCCAGGGAAGCTCGGCGACCGTGCAGCATGCCCAGGGCTACACAGACTGGCTTTTCTCCTGGTATGCACACTGGGGAATGAACTCCTTATATTTATTGTCTAAATGAATTTTCAAAAGTGACTTACACTCCGTCTTTAAGGTATGACTGGTTTTTGTTGAGGCCATCAAGGGTTTTCATGTCTTCCTCAGAGAGGGAGAAATCAAATACCTGACAGAAGAAAAAGCTGAGTTGCAATTGTGTTCTTTGGTAGCTCAGATATATGTTTGCTTTGAGAACAGCAGAGATGAAGAACCGAGTTACAAAATGTAGAGGCTCAAAAAGCTTTCGCCACAGATGCTTCGCTCCAAGCGCATTCTCTTTACTAAGCAATATAGGCTTACAGCCTTGAAACAGACGTGCATATAGACCGGTACTCTATTAGATCCTATGACTGCATGAGCAAGTGTTCCCTTTCTCCGGCCGGCTTACCTTTCCAAGGTTAGTTCTGTGGTGATTACAAAAATAGTTGTGTACTGGGGCCTTGTCAGAGGAGAGGTACCTGTATGTGGCCGCCCTTATGCTCCAGACAGGTTACTGGCCACCATGTTTGGACTTTCCCTCTAATAATTTTACTACGTCTCAAATTATTCTCATTATGACTTTGACAGAAAGATACATTCTTTGAATGTTGTTGTCCTGCTGGAGGAAAGATGGAGGCAAGGACCAGACCTATCGTTAGTGGAGTGAGGTTCCAGATGCTCTGAAGAGGCCAGCTCTCTGGCCATAACCCTCTGATAGAGGACCAATGGCATGGTCCATGCCGCTACTATTTATCTGCTGTTCTTGAGCATGAAACTGTCTGGTATATTAAGCGACGCCATGTATCAGCAGCAGAGCACATGCTTTACATACAGTTTCCAATCCTGGTATCTTCAGGTAAAGGTAAAGGTTCCCCTTGACACTTAGTCCAGTCGTGTCCAACTCTAGGGGGCGGTGCTCATCCCCGTTTCTAAGCCATACAGCATTTGTCTGAAGACAGTTTTCGTGGTCACGTGGCGTGGCCAGCGCGACTAGACATGGAATGCCGTTACCTTCCCTCTAAGGTGGTACCTATTTATCTATTCGCATTTTTACATGCTTTCAAACTGCTAGGTTGGTAGGAGCTGGGACAAGCAACGGGAGCTCACTCTGTCATGTCGATTTGATCTTACGACTGCTGGTCTTCTGACCTTGCAGCACAGAGGCTTCTGCGGTTTAACCCACAGCGCCACAGCGCCCTTTTTATCTTCAGGTCGTACTAAACAAATTTAGGGAGTGAGTATCAGATTAAATGTACCAAAGGTATGACTCAGGACATGATAGCCTCCCAAGTTTTTCTGCTGAAGTAAGACTCGGTGACCAATACAGTTGATTCCAGTTATGCCGAAGGGGATGGAGCCATCCCGCCCTTTCCCTTGGGCATAAGGAGAAGAATTGGGCCCTCCCTGAAAGCAATCCAGGGATTCGCCACAGGCATGACCTGCACCAGGGTCCATGTGCCACACCTCTAGCACTGCCAGGTAGAACCAGGAGGGGCCTGTGACCCTGAGAGACCTGCAGAGCTGCTGCCAGTCAGAGCAGGCACCACTGGCCTGGGGGCTCTGGGTCAGGGCCAGTATAAATAAATAAACATGTTCCACAAAATCAGTTCCAGCTTATAGTGACTATTCTGGACATAAAGTACAGTTGGGGCCATTTAGGCACGTTTTGAAAATATTAAAGAAAATCCCCAAAAGATTTCTTTCATACAATGATTTTACCTGAACAGGCCACCTAAGTAAGGATACTATGTAATGTGTAGCTTTAAAAAAATACAATAGTGTTTGCTATAATCTGCATTTTTCAGCATCTGCAGAGGGGTTTGGAACCAATTCCCCGTGGTTACAGTGGTCCTACTGTACTAAGAAGCAGCTGCCCAATCTCTCCTCCTGAGAGCACTTGGGGGGGGGGGTTTCTGCATCTTGCCCAAGGCTACACAGGCTGGCTCTTCTCTCAGGAGGCATTGTAGGGAGTCAAATGCCCACCCTCTGGCGCTTCAGCCAGTTACCTGGCTCACTCAGATACCCAGCCAGCACAGTGAGGCTCTGTTCTTCCTCTAAGGCAACCTCTCTCTCCTTACACAAAGTGAAACTGCACTCAAATTTCTTCAGCCTTTTCACCCTTTAGCTGCGCTGGACTAAAACTCCCATCGGTTGTCATTTGAAGGAGTTGTGGACCTACACACCAGGATAGGATCCAAACGGGGAAAGTTGGTTTAAATACCAGACAGAACAAGATGGCAAAAGCACAGAATGTTAGCCTATAGTGTTTTAGAATGTTAATGGGATGGCAATGGTAATATATTAAAATATAATTGCCAGGTCCTCCTCTTCAAATCCTAAACTTATTCATTAACGTAATATGCACAGATAGACAGTCTGCTGTAGTAATGTTTGCTATACTAAGAAGTACAGTACATTCTCCAGATACTCTTACTTCCCCATGCTCCTCTATCAAAACAAGGTAAAAATAACTGTGCATGTATTAAATTAGTAGCTCATAAAGAAGTAGTGGTGCCTTGCTTTACGGGCACCCCGTTTAACAACGAAATTGCATAGCGATGAAGATTTTGCGATCGCAAAAGCGATCGCATTGCGATGTTTTAAATGGGAAAAATCGCTTTGCGATAATCGGTACCCTGTTTCACTTACCGATCATCGATGATTTTTTAACAGCTGATCGGCGGTTCCAAAGTGGCCGCTGGGTAAACAAAATGGCCGGCCACTGTGTTTTCGTGCCGATTCCTCGCTTACTGGGCAGCAAAAATGGCAGCTGTATGGAGGATTTTTGCTTTAAGGTGAATTTTAAGCCTATAGGAATGCATTGAAGGGGTTTCAATGCCTTTCTATGGGCTTTTAAAAACCGCATAGCGACAAAATCGCTTTACAGCGATTTTTGCTGCACAGATTATCGTCGCTATGCGGGGCACCACTTGTCGCCACCCTCCCCTTCTTCTCTTTAGTTTACTACATGCAGGGACAGCATTCGAGGAATAAATAAGTCAAGAGGCAGTAATTATCTGAAAAATTGTCCTGCAATTTACAATTGTATAGCCCGGAAGACTGTCTGAAGGGAAACACAGATCTATACCAACTACTCCTAAATAGAGGGCAAGCGATGCAGATACAGGTGCAGTGGCAAGCGTTTACTTTTGCTGTTTTACCTGGATTATTTCCTCAATGCGATGTTTGTTGAAAGACTTCGCAAGGACCACCACACCACGTTGCAACTGATGGCGTAGAGCCACCTGAGCCGGGGTTCGGCTGTACTTCTTGGCAACTGCGTTCAAGACTGGGTCTTCAAGAAGAACAGGTAAGTTCACATCTGTCCTGTTGGGAGTCACATTAGAATCACAGAAGAGTGAAGCTGGAAGGGGCCAACAGGGCCTTCAAGTTCAAACCCCTGCTCGATGCAGGAATACAAACGAGAAAGGGAAAGCAAATCTATTCAAAAGGAATAGGGTTCACTCTTGCACAATCCCCCAATGTGTGCAATTATCACACATGCCCATCTGGACATGCCCAATAACACCCTAACAGACTGACACAGCCAATCAAACAAAACAAAAGCAAATTAAAACAGTGCAAATAGAAACAACAAAAATTCATGGTAAAAGGTCTGGTCTTGAAGAAACCCTGATCAAAGCCACCTGATAAATCATAGACACTGAGGCAGGATATATGTGTTTAGAATCTTTTCTTCCTTTCCTCATTGAATACTACTCTCCATTCTTATTGATTGCTATAATCCAAATTTTAACTAGAAGGAGCTTACAATACAATTGAAATGCAAATGATGAATCCCATCAATTGCCATTAAAGCAACCAACCAACACTGCTCTTCATAAAAATAACCAATTCAATAAATATAGCATTTTCAATTGAAACCAGCAAAAGTTACATAATTTTTTAAAACTTTACTTGATTTGGGAAGGGAGGAGGTTGATGAATCCTTCTAGGAAACAATTCCAGAATGAATTGCCTCCCCCAAAAAAGTCCCATTGGAATCTTAGGTGATGGTGTGGCTGACAGCAAGGCCTCCAATACTGATGGCAAGGCTGGGGGAGATTTCTGTGGGCACTCAGTAGTCCCTGAGATAATGGGGTCCCAAAGAGCTTTAAAGGGGATGGAGAGACCTTTGAACCTGACGAATCAATTGCCACATGGACAACCTCCTGAGAGCAGAATTCCTGCAATGGAGAAGAGCAGAGGCCCAAGGAGGTGGGCATTCCCCAATTTTCTCTCTCTGTCTCTGTCACTCTCTTTCACTCACTCACTCACTCACACTCCCTCTTACCATGCAGGAACCCTCTGAGTTCCCAAGACACTAAATGCTTCCAGGAGGATCCCATGGGATTTGCAGAAGGCCAGCAGCTTGTTTCGGCTCCAAAAGGCATGGCATTCAACCTGCAGTGAGAAAAAACCCCAGCATGATCCAAAAAGGAAACTTCAGAAGGGAAAGGCAAGAATGCAGTAAACCAGAAGGGAGACTGGGAAGTAAGTACACATTTGTGCCTGTTTATATACCTTGCAGTGTTCATCTGCTAAAACATGCGCTTGTCTTTTCATAGGCACTCTGTTTTCCAGCTCATTAAAATGATCATTTATTTGTACTTGTGATTTGCCGCATCCCAGCCTCTGGAGTGAAGTCCCTGCGTTTAGAACTGGGGATGGTGAAAGCATTCCCCCGCACTCAAATTTAAATCTCTCACAGTCAGATTATTATAATAACATGCAATTAGAAGGGGGAACCACTGTTTTACCTTAAGAGGTAAAAGACATTTTTGAAACCCTAGCTCTATCTGCTGCTTTTGTTTTCTGATTGGTCAGAGGGAGGTAAACACAAATGCCATTTGCAACTCTGATTGCCCAGGTATGGGAGACTTGAAGGAATTCATCTCTGGAAGGATGATGCTGTATTTTTGTCTCAGTCTGTTCTTCAGAGGGAGGTAAACACTTGTAACTCTGATTGTCCGGGCACCGGACAGTGGAAGGAGTTTGTCTCTGGAAGGATGATGCTTCATCACTTTCTAATAACGAAACTGGTGTCCTATAAAGTTTTTTTTCTCAGAGTGTTATTTCACTTAAAGTACTGCTTAACTGCACACAGATTTTAGAAGGATTTAAAAATAGCTATAAAACGATTCGTTATCATAATTGCAGTTTTTTTAAAAGGGACTAATTTAAAACTTTGTATCTCAAATACTGGGGTCCCTTAGTATTCCTGTTGACGCAGGGAAGCCATTGGGAGCCTGAAGGAAGGGTAGGTATCAGACCTTGATATCAATTCACACATGCATAAATGGTAATTTCATTTCACCTGGTTCAAAACAGGCTTGTATTTCAGCCCTGGCTTGTTCAGGATCATCTCCAGCTGCTTAATGGTGAAATTAGACACTCCAATAGACTTCACCAAGCCTGCGTCTTTGCACGCCTCCATCGCCTGGGAAAGAAAACAGGGCACATTGGGTAACTCATCAATCTCTTAGTTGCTACTGAGCCTAGATCAGGAAAGTGGCGCCTTCCCTTTAATGCTCCAGCCGGCTTAGAAACCAGGGTTGGCTGTACAAATTTAGCATCTAGATTTGGGCTACGATACATCACTGTTGCAATTGTTTGAGGTGTGTGTGTGTATCTTTGTTACATTTATGTCATGTTATGTTAATACTCATTTAACAGACAGACACAATGACCAGAGAGTGTTGCACACCTGGGCCCATCGTGCCATTTGAAATGTAGGGGATGGAGCAGCTGCAACACAATTCATGAGCCTTAACGACAATGACAGCAATCCTTGGAGCTCCTGATGAAAACAGAAGCTAGTCTCCTGGAATAAACAGTCAAAGTTTTAACGCCAATAAGCTTGACACGAGAGTTCAAATGGTTGCTGTTTTATTTAGCTAAATAAAAGGCATGACGGACATCATCCCTCCAAGTGTGGGCAGGAAGAACTGTGTGTTGCACAGGAATACTAGGACTTTTATAACATTGGGTACACAAGAGAATGGGAGGAGAAATGGGTGGTCCATGGTACAAAGAAATGGGAGGAGAAATAGAGAAATAGGTGGTTCACGACCTCTTGGTAGAAAGGATGGGGTTACAGAGGAACCCGAAACTTTATTGGATTGGGAATCACAGAAAGTATGGAATTTTACAACAGGGTGAGTCAACAGGGTGGGTCCATAGATGGCAATTATGGAAATACATTGTTACTATTTTGTATTGTATTGACAGGAAAACAATTTATTATCTTGTAGAGAGGTTACAAGGTTAGGTGAAAAATATTTCCAAAGTGTGAGAAGGAAATGTTTGTATAGGAAAAGGTATCGTGCAATCACTTTCCAGGTAACCGGAGTTTAATTTGCATAAGATGGGTCTTGGTATTTGCCTGGGGGAAGAGAGTCAAAACCCAGCCACCTTGCTATGTCTCTTTGCTTCTCCAATCTAGATTGGAATGCCAGATAACCCGCCCTGGTAAAGGAAACTTGGCAAGACCTATTCTGTATTCCTTTACAGAAACTCTTTGAGGGAATGAAAAACATATATATACAGTGGTGCCTCGCTTAACGGGCGCCCCGTTTAACGACAAATCTGCATAGCGACGATGTTTTTGTGATCGTTTTTGCAATCGCATTGCGACGTTTTAAATTGAAAAAAAATCGCTTTGCGATGATCGGTACCCTGTTTCGCTTACCGATCATCGCATAGCGACAATTTTCCAACAGCTGATCGGCTGTTCCAGAATCGCTGCCAGGTAAAAAAAATGGCCGCCCACTGTGTTTTTGCCCGGATTCCTCGCTTACCGGGCAGTGAAAATGGCCGCCATATGGAGGATTTTCGCTTAAAGGTGAGTTTTAAGCCCATAGGAACGCATTGAAGGGGTTTCAATGCATTCCTATGGGCTTTTTAAAACCGCATAGCGACAAAATCGCTTTGCAGTGATTTTTGCTGCATGGATTATCATCACTATGCGGGGCACCACTGTATGTATAAAGCTTGCTGTGTTTTATCTTTTCAAACTGTATTCTGTGTGATCTGGTCAAAGGTGTGTTCTTCTTGTGCATGCTTTTGTGTACATGGTCCCTTCACTCCTGAGAGTGTTCTTGTCACCAGAAGGAATAATACAGTGGTGCCTCGACTTACGAATGTCCCAACATATGACCATTTCAAGTTACGACCAGCTCTGGCCGCAAAATTTTGCCTGACTTGTAGCTGGAGCTTCCAGTTACGAACAGAAAAAGGCAGGGGGAAAAGGTGGGGAATTCAAATTGCTAACCGTTGGTAGGCGAAGAGGCTGCTTCTTTGTAGCTCTTTTGCCCCAGCAGTTAGAGTGAGTGTGATCGGAGGAGGCTTCAGACTGCCTGGTGCGGAAAGGTGCTGCTTTCTGCTTTTTAAAAAACTGTTCTGGGTGGGTTTTGCAGCGTGGCTTTGGGCTGGGTGGTGGGATTGTGTTTCTATGGTGGATGGGTCTTGAAGGGTTTGTTTGCTTTTTGAAGTCCCCCCTATTTCCAATGGGTCTTGCAGGGTTCGTTTGATTTTTGGGTTTATTTTCCCCATTTCCAATGGGTCTTGCAGGGTTTGTTTGCTTTTTACTTTGCTTGTTTGCATTTCCAATGGGTCTTGCATGGTTTGTTTGCTTTCTGCTTTGCTTTTTTGCATTTCCGATGGGTCTTGCACATTTTGTTTGCTTTCTGCTTTGCTTTTTTGCATTTCTGAAGGGGCTTGCAAGCTTTGCTTGCTTTCTGCTTTACTTTTTTTGCATTTCCGAAGGGTCTTGCACAGTTTGTTTGCTTTCTGCTTTGCTTTTTTGCATTTCTGAAGGGTCTTGCACGGTTTGTTTGCTGCCCCCCCCAGCCGGAACGGATTAATCATGTCTGATGGCTTAATCACGTCCATGTTTTTTTCTTTTTGGGTGATTTTTTTTCTTCAGCCAGAATGGATTAATTGCATTTCAATCCATTCCTATGGGAAATGGTGCTTTGACGTACAACCATTTCGAGTTACGACCAGAGTTCTGGAACCAATTATGTTCGTAAGTCAAGGCACCACTGTACTAGGATATTCATAGGACACTCTTTTTAAGGTGCTATGAATCATTTTCTGTCTTGCAGAAACAAATACTAACAATATTAATACTAAGAGTCCTGATTTGGTAAGGGCTGTCACCTACCTCCCACGTTTTACGAAGATCTACCACATCAGGAATGAATTTTCCATTTTCTCCCCTGGGCATTAATTCTGGGCCAGGCTGTAAATAAAAATAAAAATATATGCAGTTCAGCTTTAGAAGGGAGCAGAGTAATCTGTCCATGAGAAAGAGCCAGATGTCTTGAAATTATGACCAAAACGGGGAATTATGAAGAGCTGTTAACTAGACCTGAAAGTATGTTAATGTTGCAGAGAAGGGAACAAGATCTAAATCAAAGCTAGTTTGCATAATCCCACAAGTGAGAGCAGTTTGTGCTGGGATACTCAGATTCTTTCGTAAATTAAGAATTTCTCACTTCATATCATGGACTATCTCTAATACTGTATCTTTTTCTGGCCTGTGTCTCTCCACGAATTACAGTTTTTTACATTCATTGGCAAAATCATGACAACCAAACCAATACATGTTATTAGTGAACATGTATGCTCAGACAGACATGGGGAATGTTACTTTTCATCAGTTAAATTGTGCTGTAATGCTTTCAATGTTATTGAGGAATCCTCACCTTCATAGAATAAGGACTGTGAATTATGAACAGATCCATGTAGTCAAACTGGAGTTTCTTCAGAGATTCTTCTAAGCACTTCCGAACTAACTCAGGCCGGTGGAAGGTACTCCAAAGCTGTCAGAAATGTACAGATGTTTAATCTTTGATAACAACCACAGAACAGCAGGACTGTAGCAGGCAGAGATTTTAGCCAAGACACAATTTGATTCTTGTAGCCAGGTTCTGACTTCTCATCTGGCACATGTTGGGTTAATAACAATCTTCCATTCTCTAACAATAGGTATCTTGGGGGGCAGGCTTTACAGGCAAATGGGATTGTCCTTCATGAGTAACCTGATTAGTAAAATTGTGTTCCCACCTCCGGCATTTAAGGCAAATCCCAACCATCTCTCCTGTCCTCTGAAGATGCCGGCCAAAGAGACTGGGGAACCTTAGGAAGAATCGCCTTCAGAACACAGCCAAACAGCCCAAAACTTGCTTGTTTACTAAATCCAATTAGCAGCCTTTGAGCTAAGAGAAAATGCCTATCTGAGAAGAATAAAAGACACATGACAGCTCTCTTTCTCTCTCTAATATCATGATATATAATTACGTTTAATACAAGAGCAAAGGTACCATGTTTACAACCTTTTCTAGCAGTGTAAATGTAATGGCTTAAACTGCAGCAAATAATTGCTGCTAATTAACAAGTTGTCACTTGCATTTCTAGTTGTGTGCCAGTCACTTGACTTTCCACATGACTATGAATGTGAGCAATATCTTGTTAATTAGGGGCAATTTGCTCCCATAGTTTGTGGCAGATCACTTATGCTTGTGTAAGTCTTCCATAGGATTCTGGCCCTTAGTTCTGTGAAATGAAAAGGAACAGGCAGTCATAGGCCATGGAGAACACGAGTTGTTTAAGCAGCCAGAATCTGGCGAAACAAAGCTGAAAAACTCATAACTTCTTTGGCGCTCATATCTGTGGAGTCCACAGTTCAACCATAGTAGATTGATAAAACTGGTATTCTGGAAAACAATTAAACTGTTGTTCTTGTGAACTTGGGCTGCTCTATTAATGTACCTGTAAGGGGGTGTCACAGCCCTACACCTGAACATCTGAAGAAAAGCCTGTCCATCTAGTAAATAGAAAAAGGAAAATTTTTGGAATGAACATTTCAAAAGTTAAAAAAATTCAAGTCCTCTTGAGCAATAACAGATACATTTACTAATAAGAGAGCATTCCTAATCAATGGTATAAATAGTACAGAGCAACCTTATTCATGAATAGCCTTAATAATGTGTATGAAATGTGTTATTGAACAATGGCTTTTCTACAACATGTTCATTATATTTTGGTTGATCAAGAAGAAAAGGACATTCAGAAGTGGTTACCATACCTTTCCTGTGTAAAAAATGTCTTCCCTTTTTATTGTCCCATCAGCAATCTTCTGTCGAACAGCACGTCCAACCTGATCTTCATTGTCATATATGTATGCGCCATCAATGTGACGGAAGCCAACTTCTATTGCTGTCTTGACAGCTTCCTCGCACTTGCTTTTTTGGCTCTGCCAGTTTAAAACATTAGAACGTAGATGATAGGACTTTATTAATATTATTATTATTTTCAAGAATAGGTTGGGTTGCATTAGCCATGACTTTGTTGGAAGCAGTAATTGTGGCAGCAAGTATTGTTATTTCTGAAACATGAGTGTGTGTGTGTGTGTGTGTGTGTGCGCGTGCGTGCGTGCATGCGTGCGTACACACACATGTATATGTTCTGAATCACTTCAGTTAGATATCCTAGAACACTGGTTCTTAACCTTGGATTACTTGGGAGTTTTGGACTTCAGCTCCCAGAAGCCTTCACCACCAACTGTGCTGGCTAGGGTTTCTGGGAGTTGCAGTTCAAAAACATCAGAGTAACAAAGGTTAAAAACCACTGTCCTAGAGTATCGGTGTTCAATTCCCCACTGTGCATCACAAAAAAACAGCCTATGTATGTCATCATCATCAACAACAACAACCACAACAACAATAATTGCCTTCTTC
Organism: Pogona vitticeps; assembly: GCF_051106095.1. Classification (NCBI taxonomy): domain Eukaryota; kingdom Metazoa; phylum Chordata; class Lepidosauria; order Squamata; family Agamidae; genus Pogona; species Pogona vitticeps. The sequence continues at coordinate 181,205,207 of NC_135787.1, forward strand.
AGAGATCCAGACTTAGTGGAATTTTTTGAACAAGGTCTCTAGAATATCTGGTAGTTGAGTCATGGCAACTGGACTTCTTTCTTGTTAGGTTGAAATGTTTTGCAACTCATCCAAGTAGCTTCTTCGGTCTGAGAAGAGTTGGTAGGAGATCCCCAATATATCCTTCAGGTTGGTTTCTCTTCCCCTGGTCTGAATAGGCTCGTTAGATGGCCAATGGATGGTGTGTGTATGTGTGAAGCTACTTAGACGAGTAGCACAACATTTCAAACTAATAAGAAAGAAGTCCAGCTGCCATGACTCAAATTCCAGATAAGCTCACCTGGATGACTGAGAATCTTCACAGATATTCGAATTAGTAGAACTTGGATTAAGTGGTTTACCATTCCCTTCTTCTCAGGACATGCTGGGACTCTGCAGCTTCCCTTAGGCTACATAAGTTGTCTCCTTGCCCTGGAAGCGCAGTGGAGAATCAAAATCCCGACCTCTTGTTCCGCAACCTAACACACTGAACTAACAAAAGGTCATGCGGTGCATAAACAATTATCCCCTTGTATTTCACACTATGAAATATACCTAGCTTCACCATGTTAGAGATCCATTAGGACAATTCATCATCTTCTATCCCTCCCCATCTTCCCACCACCCACTTCCCACCCTAGTCTTCAAACCACTACTCTCACCTCTCTGGCTTGGTTCCAGAGGGCGGAGCTGTACAAACAGTATTGCTTTTAGCAGTGAAGGCAAAATCTGCAATGTCTCCACTCACTTAGGTTGGCCCCACCATGAGGCAGAGCTGGCCACGTCTGAAGGAGAGAAAAGTGACCCTCTCTGAGGGCAAATGCTGTGGGGGCCCAGGCGAGGCTCTGCTATGTGGGTCCCACAAATCTCTGCCCCTCTTAAATCAGCTGTCAGCCCTCAGGTGCTGTGAAACAAGTTGTCTTATTGAAATTAGTGCAGAAACAAATGGAGAAGACAACTTTTGCTCAGAAGCATATCAGGCACAATCCAAAAGAATTAGGGACAACCACAAAAAAAGAGACAAAAATCATGTGACACCTTCAAGACTAACTGCTATACTGTATTTTAATGTGTGCTTTTGTGACTCAGCAGAAAGTATTGGAAAGATCCCCAAAACAGCACAACTGTCTTATTGTGTCTCAAAGTAAGCAAAGAAAAGCATTCACGTCTAAAGAGAGAGGACCCTTAATGCTGTAATTGCCTGCAATTCGCTATATGTTTGTACAAGGCACAGTCTGTACCACAATACCTGAGCCAGCCTTCTACCTGCTGTCAAACACTGTCATGATCATGAGGACTAGGCACTCAGCTAGTGCAAAGCACAATTTACTACAGAAATAATGAAAGTCAATCCATTCTACTTACAGCATCTCCGCAAAAGGTGCCGAATCCATAGATGGGGATTTTGTTGCCATCATTCATGGTCAGTCTGTGGTCTTTTGCAAGCGCCATCTCTAGAAAAACCCCGTTAGTTCAGGCTTTGATCAAATGGAAAAGGTTAAAATTCCTCCCCTCTTCTGGTGCAGCTGCGCTCCCACGAAGCACAGAGACACTCCAGTGAGAAAAGCAGGGGTGTGTCTCCAATATATATCAAAGGGGAGTTCTCAGAAAGAAGGGGAGGTTCCTTGGGTTCATTGGGTGAGATGTGAGATCGATGTGTTGAGATTGGTCCAGGCTGTTCTGAACTTTGTCATGTTGGCAGTGGAGGCAGGTTGGCAAACAAGGTATTATCTCTCTCTGGCAAAGGCTTCCCGCGCCCAGCCAGCTCTCTCAGACCTGCCTTCTTTCCTGCAGGGTACATGTGAATGCTTGCCAACTTGCATGGCTTTCTCTCCGTGTGCGGACGCTGGTGTGTGGGGGTGACGGTGGGTACCGCCCTTCTGCCCCAAGCTCTGCCAGTCACCCCTGGGTCCCGCTGTGACTGTCTCCCAGCCCACCGGCCACAATGGGCACTAGCTGTTGCTGGATCTTGCCCCTTCTGGTTCCTGAAGGAGGTGCCCATCCAATACCTGTTTACCTGGAAATCAACCTGGTTGAATTCAATGGGACTTGCTTCTGAGTATACTTGTCTAGGATTGCTATATACACTGTGGTCAGAAAAAAAGAAAGCTTTTGTTTTTAATTACTAATATACTAAAAAAAGGAAACCAGTACTTGCCACAAACTCAGAACAAGAAACTTCCTTATTTTGAATGCCAGAGGAACAATATCTCACATTCAAAAAAGAGATTTTTTGAAGAATTGGATTTTCCTGCCTTTTAAAAAACAGACCTTTAAGGTCTGCGTTCACTATACACAAATAACACCTGCAGCTTCCCTTATGTAGAATTACGTAGTGCTAGAGGATTCTGGAAGATGAGCACGTGATCTGTACTTTGGTTGCTGGCAGAAGGCAGAAGCGAGCCCAGCTGGCATGTGGCCGCAGTCGCTCTGTGCCAAAATATTTTGAAGGGCTGTTTTGGACTTGAATGAAATGGCGAAGCCAAAGTGCGAATGAGTGTGACACAGACTACAGAGAAAAATACACACAGTTTTATCTCTCGTGTTGCTATGCTCACTCCCCCAAATGCAGAATAGAATTTTATTTTCCAGTTTCCAAATCTGTGCTCTATGCATAGGATATATGCTTGTTTTTTTCCAAAAGATGCTGTCTTGCCTTTCAAAATTAAAAATGGGGGGGGGAGTTAACAAAGATTGTCTCTTGAAACCAAGGTGAAAACTATCCATACTATGTAACAGATGGGGGAGAGGTGGCAGTTTCAACTCAATTGAAACAGGGTATGGGAGCATGACCTCACAGATACTGCGGACCACAAGAAAAGCAAATGAGTGAGTGCTCAATCAAGACTGAACTCTCACTAGAGCAAAAATGAGTGAACAAAAGCTATCCTCCCCCCCGCAGAGACAATGAGAATAAAGAACTGACTGGAAAATACAAGGTTGCTAAGAAAAGTAGGGCAGGGGGAAGCACTAAGAAGAGAGGAAGATCTAATGTGAGATGCATTGACTCAAGAAAGGAATTCACAGCTGTTAGTTTGCAAGACCTGAGTAGGACTTACTGGAAAATACAATATTGCCGGGGAGGTGGGGAGAGAGAGCGAATGACGTAACATGAGATGCTGTTGGTTTGCAAGATCCGAACTGAACTGTTAAATGATGTGACATTTTGGAGGTCTTTACTCATGTAGTCACTACACATCTGGATTGACCAGATGGTACATAGTATTTTGGAAAGAGCAAATAATTATCAAAACAATTTATTTGCATAACATAGAGGCATTTCACGATAAATAATATTGGCAACAAAAACCATTTTTATTTCGATTCCACTTTAATAGCTCACAACAAAGGCCCAAGCACCTCGCAAAGGGATAGCTTTTATTTCGGCATTCGGGAAGACGTGCACATCTGATTGAGATGGCGGGTACAGGATTGGTGAGGTCAGCAGGAAGGGAGGAAATCTGCAGCTTGTCATTCAGGAAGGATCACCGCACAGAGGGAAGCACACTTCTGTTGCACAAACCACAGGTTACAAAGCAGAAAATAAGGCTAGATGCAGCCGTGGTGGGTCTCTGGAGTGCCAGCATAATCACATGTGGTGAATAATTCTTCAGTTATCTGGCTGTTGAAATTTAGGATGGTGCTCAAATCTGAAAGATCAAATAAACAGCAAATATTAGCTGACAGCTTGCCCTTGGAGACAGGAGAGAGCTGCATGATGACCAGTGCTTTAGAAGTCCTTTTCACACATTATGTGACAATAGTCTTCAACTTATCAATAAATGCACACTCAAAAGACAAGCTTAAAGGGCAGTTTTTTATTCCTGCTATATGTGCATTACATGTACTAAAGGAAACAATCACTATACTGTAAATCTATGTTGCATTCCATATTTTGCCACATCTATTCTTTCTGCTACTAATGCCACTGATGGATCACCAAAAAGTACAGAGTTTACATAGAATTGGTGTCTACTAATTGAAATTAATGGTGCACATATTTATGGTAATTTATTATTTTAACTTTTAATTGCAGCTTCAGCTACCTGCACAGATTTCTTCCTATCCCTGTTGCTTTAGATAGAATTTCATTGAACACATATAATTACGTGCCATCACGTCATCCTTTCTGGGGGTTCCGTTGTATTCTAGGCATACAGTACTCAGAAATGGTTCACCATTTCCTTCCTCTGGGACGCTCGGAGACCGTGTAGCGTGCCCAGGGCTACAAAGACTGGCTTTTCTCCTGGGATGCACACTGGAGAATGAACTCCTAAAATTCTGACTCCCCAGCCAGGACCTAACTCAAATATAAATATTTGAGATATGTATTATATGTTATATGTAGTTATATGTATATTGAGTTCTATGTATAAATGAATTTTCAAAGGTGACTTACACATCTTTAAGGTATGACTGGTTTTTGTTGAGGCCATCAAGGGTTTTCATGTCTTCCTCGGAGAGTGAGAAATCAAATACCTGACAGAAGAAAAAGCTGAGTTGCAATTGTGTTCTTTGGTAGCTCAGATATATGTTTGCTTTGAGAACAGCAGAGATGAAGAACCGAGTTACAAAATGTAGAGGCTCAAAAAGCTTTCGCCACAGATGCTTCGCTCCAAGCGCATTCTCTTTACTAAGCAATATAGGCTTACAGCCTTGAAACAGACGTGCATATAGACCGGTACTCTATTAGATCCTATGACTGCATGAGCAAGTGTTCCCTTTCTCCGGCCGGCTTACCTTTCCAAGGTTAGTTCTGTGGTGATTACAAAAATAGTTGTGTACTGGGGGCTTGTCAGAGGAGAGATACCTGTATGTGGTCGCCCTTATGCTCCAGACAAGTTACTGGCCACCATGTTTGGACTCTCCCTCTAATGATTTTACTACATCTCAAATTATTCTCATCATGATTTTGACAGAAAGATACATTCCACTGTCCTTGACTGATGTCGTCATGCAGGAGGCAAGATGGAGGCAAGGACCAGACCTATCATTAGTGGAGTGAGGTTCCAGATGCTCTGGAGAGGCCAGCTCTCTGGCCATAACCTTCTGATAGAGGCCCAATAGCCACTACTACTGTATTTATCTGCTGCCCTTGAGCATGAAACTGTCTAGTACATTAAGAGACGCCATGTATCAGCGGCAGAGCACATGCTTTGCATGCAAAAGGTCACAGCTTCCAATCATGGTATCATCAGGTAGTACTAAACAAATATAGGGAGTGAGTACCAGATTAAATGTACCAAAGGTCTGACTCAGGGCATGATAGCTTCCCGTGTTTTTCTGCTGAAGTAAGACTCCGTGGCCAATACAGTTGATTCCAGTTATGTTGAAGGGAATGGAGCCATCCCACCCTTTCCCTCAGGCAGAAGGAGAAGAATTGAGCCGTCCCTCAAAGCAATCCAGGGATTCACCAAAGGTGTGACCTGCACCAGGGTCCAGTTGCCACACTTCTAGCACTGCCAGGTAGAAACAGGAGGGGGCTGTGACCCTGAGAGACCTGCAGAGCTGCTGCCAGTCAGAGCAGGCACCACTGGGCTGGGGGCTCTGGGTCAGGGCCAATATAAATAAATAAACATGTTCCACAAAATCAGTTCCAGCTTATAGTGACTATTCTGGACACAAAGTACAGTTGGGGCCATTTAGGCACATTCTGAAAATATTTAAAATATCAAAAGAAAATTCCCAAAAGATTTCTTTCAAACAATGATTTTACCAGAACTGGCCACCAGAGTAAGCCATACTATGCAATGTGTAGTTTTTTTAAATCACAGTAGTGTTTGCTATAATATGCATTTTTCAGTATCTGCAGGGGAGTTTGGAACCAATTCCCCATGGTTGTCCTACTGTACAACGAAGCAGCTGAGCAATCCCTCCTCCTGAGGGCCCTCGGGGGTTCTGTATCCTGCCCAAGGCTACACAGGCTGGCTCTTCTCTCAGGAGGCACCGTAGGGAGTCAAACGCCCACCCTCTGGCGCTTCAGCCAGGGACCTGGCTCGCTCAGCTACCCAGCCAGCACAGTGAGGCTCTGTTCATCTTCTGAGGCAACCTCTCTCTCCTTACGCAAAGTGAAACTGCACTCAAATTTCCTCAGCCTTGTGACCCTTTAGCTGTGCTGGACTAAAACTCCCATCGGTTGTCATTTGAAGGAGTTGCGGACCTACACAGCAGGACGGGATCCAAATGGGGCAAGATGGTTTAAACATTAGGCAGAAGAAGATAGTAAATCAAAAGCACAGAATGCTGGAGCATACCATTTTGGTATGTTGATGGGATGGTAATGGTAATATTTTCAAATCCGGGTACCAGGTCCTCCCCCTCAAATCCTAAGTTTATTTTTAACTTCAATGTACACAGACATACACACTATGCTGTAGTACTGTGTGCTATGTGCTAAGCCTGGAGTTGTATTCCTGCAGATACTCTTACTTCCAAATGCTCCTCTATCAAAACAAGGCAAAAATAACCCTGAATGTATCAAACTAGTAGCTCATAGACAAGTACAGTTGGGTCTTGACTTAAGAACGGCTTGAGTTAAGAACATTTTGACTTAAGAACCACTCTCATAGGAAAATATTGACTTGACTTACATACTTAGATTTGAGTTAAGAACTGAAAAAAACTACATGGGAGGCAGGGAAAGTGCAAAATTTGAACTTTCAGTTAACTGTTGGCCAGTGAAAAGGGTGCCTGTCTGCTTCCTCACTCCTCCCAGCGTTTAGAGAGTGGATTGGGAGACAGTCTTCAGACTGCCTGGTACTGCCTGGACTGTATTTTCCCTGCCTTCCCTGAACCTTTCTTGACCTAAGAAAAAAAGAAACAAAATATCCCCCTCTAGTGGTCGAAGGCGGAATAGCAGCTTCCCATTAGTTTCTATGGACGGAAAAGAGCAGATACGGATCAAATGGTTTTCAATGCATTCCTATGGGAAATGCAGATTTGACCTGAGAACTTTTTGACTTGAGAACCGCCTTCCAATACGGATTAAGTTCTCAAGTCAAGACCCCACTGTACTGTACTTGTTGCCACCCTCTCCTTGTTCTGTTAGCATCTGCAGTTGCAAGCTTTCGCTTTCACTGTTTTACCTGGATTATTTCCTCAATGCGATGTTTGTTGAAAGACTTGACAAGGACCACCACACCACGTTGCAACTGATGGCGTAGAGCCACCTGAGCCGGGGTTCGGCTGTACTTCTTGGCAACGGCATTCAGGACTGGGTCTTCAAGCAGAAGAGGTATATTCTGATCTATCCTGTTAGGGAGTCATATAAGAAAGGGAGACAGAGGAAACTTCATCAAAAGGAGTAGGGTTCACTCTCACACAATCCTCCGATATGTGCATTAACAGTCTTGTTATCTGGACTTATCCAACAACACCCTAACGGACTGACACAGCAAATAAAATAAAACAAAAGCAAATTAAAACAGTGCAAATAGAAATGATATAAACTCCACCTCTCCATTTTTGTTGGACAAAAAAAAAACACCCACATATTTATGTTGCGCAGTCGACAGAATAAACACTGAAAGGAGCAATGAGCAACAAGGTACGAACAGCAGTGTAAATACCGTCCAGTTACTCCCTTAATAGGGTTTTCAATGTCTGTGTGATATTGGAGAAGAGTTTTTCCAGATCCAACTCTCAGTGAGTTTCCATGGGCAAGTAGAGATATGAACCCAGGTCTCCAGAGTCCCAGTCCTACATTTTACCTGCTACACCACTTGAATTTATTCTTTGTATATGAAGCTTGCCCCCCAAGGTTTAGGAAAAAAATGTTAAAGGTAAGTCTTAATGAAAACTGAACATGCTCAGTGGCGACAGAAAAGAGGCCAATTGTGGGAGCGAAAAAGTGTTGTGGTAAAGGGCTGGTCTTCGGGAAACCCTGATCAAAACCACCTAATAAAATCATGCACACTGAGGCAGGATGTGCTTTTAGAATCTCTTCTCCCTTTTCTCATTGAATACTATTCTCCGTTCTTATTGTTACAATCCAGATTTTAACTGGAAGGAGTTTACAATACAATAAAAATGCCACTGATAACCCCATTCAATCGCCATTAAAGCAACCCTCCAACACCAGCCTTTATAAAAATAAATAATACAACAAATGTTGCATTTTCAAGGGAAACCAGCAAAAGTTGCATAGTTTTATTGAGTGTGCCTCAATTTGGGAAGGGAGGAGGTTGATGAATCCTTCTAGGAAACAATTCCAGAACTATGGGGCCGCCACACACCCCCCCCCCCAAACAGGCCCAATCAGAATCTTAGGTGATGGTGTGGCTGACAGCAAGGCCTCCAATACTGATGGCAAGGCTGGGGGAGATTTGTGCGGGTACTCAATAGTCCCTGAGATAACGGGGTCCCAAAGTGCTTTAAAGGGGGTGGAGAGACCTTTGAACCTGACGAGTCAATTGCCATGTGGACAACCTCCTGAGAGCAGAATTCCTGCAATGGAGAAGGGCAGAGGCCGAAGGAGGTGGGCATTCCCCAATTCTCTCTCTCTCTCTTTCACTCACTCACTCACTCACTCACGCTCTCTTACCATGCAGGATCCCTCTGAGTTCCCAAGACACTAAATGCTTCCAGGAGGATCCCATGGGATTTGCAGAAGGCCAGCAGCTTGTTTCAGCTCCAATAGGCATGGCATTCAACCTGCAGTGAGAAAAAAACCCAGCATGATCCAAAAAGGAAACTTCAGAAGGGAAAGGCAAGAATGCAGTAAACCAGAAGGGAGACTGGGAAGTAAGTACACATTTGTGCATGTTCATATACCTTGCAGTGTTCATCTGCTAAAACATGCGCTTGTCTTTTCATAGGCACTCTGTTTTCCAGCCCATTAAAATGATCATTTATTTGTACTTGTGATTTGCCGCATCACAGCCTCTGGAGTGAAGTCCCTGCGTTTAGAACTGGGGATGGTGAAAGCATTCCCCCACTCTCAAATTTAAATCTCCGACAGTCAAATTATTATAATAACATGCAATCAGAAGGGGGAACCACTGTTTTACCTTAAGAGGTAAAAGACATTTTTGAAACCCTAGCTCTATCTGCTGCTTTTGTTTTCTGATTGGTCAGAGGGAGGTAAACACAGACGCCATTTGCAACTCTGATTGCCCAGGCATGAGAGACTTGAAGGAATTCATCTCTGGAAGGATGATGTTCTTGTCTCAGTCTGTCTTTCATTCTAGAGATGCAATTATTAATCATTATGTTTAACCCTCTTAATCTGGTGATTTATGAACAGAGAAAAACCATCAATCCTGGGAGCAATGTGTGAAGAAGCAAGAGTTTAGACAGATTTTTAAAATGTGAGTAGCCATAAAGCTATTCATTATCATAGGTGCAGCTTTTCTCGACTTATTTAAAATATTTTACACTGACTTTCTCCTTAAAAAGGACACATGGCATACATAATCAAAATACAACATTTAAAAGTTAAAAACCGTTATCATAGTTGCGGTTTTTAAAATAAGACCTCTTTCCCTTCAAGTAATTAAAAGGTTACTAATATTGAGGCTGTGGATTCAATGACTCTTGGTCTACAAGAGTCATTGAATTTGGCTGAAAAATCTATGATTTCAAATATACATTTAAAAATCCGTGACTGAGACCCAGATGGCAGAGGTATGGAGCATAGATGTGGGTGATGTCATCATCCTGTGATGTTAATCTTTACGTGAATTCAATTCAGAGCTTTATATCCTGTTCTCTCAGATACTGAGGCTCCCTGGCGTCTGTTTTGCTCTGGAGATGCCTTTGAGATCCTCAGGATGGGAAGAGAGGGTGGAACCCTTGACACTAATTCACACATGCATAAGAGGCAATCACAGGTCACCTGGTTCAAAACAGGCTTGTATTTCAGCCCTGGCTTGTTCAGGATCATCTCCAGCTGCTTACAGGTGAAATTGGACACTCCAATAGACTTCACCAAGCCTGCGTCTTTGCACGCCTCCATCGCCTGGGAAAGAAAACAGGGCACATTGGGTAGCTCTTTTCAATCTCTTAGTTGCTAGATCAGGAAGGTGGTGCTTGCTTCCTTTTAACACTCAAGGTGGCTTAGAAACCATGGCTCACCCTTGTTTTAGCAGCATAAGGCAGGCTGTGCAATGGAGCCAGCACTGTGACGCCATTGTGACGCCAGATGTTCTCTCTCATTGTTAGTAGGTTAAAAAGAGTCACTGCATTTCATAGAGAGAAATAAAAACTTTTCATTTGAAGAAGAATGCTTGCTTTGAATTTATCCAGTGATATTCCCTGCTCTTTTGGAGTCTAATTTATTAGGAACGGAAGGAGAAGTAATATGTGAGGCCTCCTAAGCTAACAGCTCTCCGAAAACGGATGTTACACGAAGAAGAAATACAGTTCTGTCATATGTATTTTTAAAAACCTATCTAGAAGTTCTTATTTGATATGAGATATCACTTACCTCCCATGTTTTATGAAGATCTACATAGTCAGTAATAAATTTTCCATCTTCTCCCTTCTGTACCAATTCTGGTCCAGGCTGGAAATAAAAATAAAAATAAATACAGTTATGAGTGGGAAGCAGAGACATATGTGCTGCCAGAGGTTTTGAGAAAGAGCCAGAGAGAGCTAACGTTGCATTTGAAACCCAAACCAAGTCATGAGCAGTCATTAATTTGAGCTGAAAGTATATTGATGCTGTAAAACCATGACCAAGTTCAAAACAAAGCAAACTACTTTGTATAATCTCACAAATAAGAGCACCTTGTGCGGGAACACTCAGATGTTTTCATTAGTTAAGAATTTCCCACTTCAAATCTCTAACATCTTTCTCTGGCATATGTCTGTTTCACCATGAATTACAATTTCTAAAATTCATTGGTAAAACCATGGCAACTAAATTGGTAAATGTTATTACTACAAATATAACCTCATACAGACTTTTTTTTTTCTTGACTGGCTGTAGGATTCTGGAAGCTGTAATCTAAAATATGTAGATTTTTCCCATTTCTGTTTGCCACACTTTCTTACATAGCACCCTGTCTGCTTTGTTCCACTGAAATATTCCCCTATTGGCTTTCTATAGCCAAGCAGCCTCCATGTGTTTGAGACTACGACTCCCATTATTACACATCATTGGCTAGGCTGAGTCGAATAGATGAGAGCTGAAATCCAAAGCAAAGCACCAGACTGGTGAAGTTGTATGTTATAGAATTTGGCTTCATTGAGCCCAACCATAAATGTCAAAATCATGTTTATTTATGCAGGTACGGAAGAGCACATGAGTGTTGCACAACTGAATAAGCAAGTGAGAGATGAGAGGAGAGAAAAAACACTGTGTGATTGTTTTACATGGTTTTTCATCAGTTGAATTTTGCCATAATACTTTCAATGATATTCACCTTCAGAGAATAAGGATTGTGAATTATGAACAGATCCATGTAGTCAAACTGGAGCTTCTTCAGAGATTCTTCTAAGCACTTCTGAACTAACTCAGGCCGGTGGAAGGTACTCCAAAGCTGTCAGAAATGTACAGATGTTTAATCTTTGATAACAACCACAGAACAGCAGGACTGTAGCAGGGAGAGATCTTAGCCAAGGCACAATTTGCTTCTTGTGGCCAAGTTCTCACATTTCAGTTGTGACGAACACCATGTTGTAATGAACACCACTGATGTTAATCCAGGATGTGTGAGATTACTCATAAGAATATGTGCATATTTTTGTTTTTTTCTGCCTTATGCTCTCTAACTAAAGGAATAACCAAATTTCAAGAAATCTCCTCCCAATTTTTTTGTATCAAAAATCCGGAGTACTATGAACAGTATGAATTATTCATGTTAACCTAGGATATGTGAGATTACTCCTAAAGCAGGGGTCCCCAACCCCTGGTCTCCGATCTGGTGCGGGTCCGTGGACTTCCCAGAACTGGGCCGCAGAGCCGGATCGCCGCCCTCCCTGCGTGCATGGGGGGTGTCGCGCTTGCGTGCATGTGCAGGGTGCATGTCGCGCTTGCGTTCATGTGGGCGGCATGTTGCACTCATGCACATGTTTGTGTGTGACAGCTCCCCGCAAGCACGGGAGTGCCCCCACCTCCCCGTGCACGGAGCCCGCCCCCCCAACCAGTCCATGGTCCCAAAGAGGTTGGGGACCGCTGTCCTAAAGAATACTTGTATATGGTCTATACTTGAAATGGGGCAGGCCATATGACTCCAAGGCTAAGGGGCGGCCTAGTTCCTTTGCAGTCTTGACTATGCCCCCCCGCCACCCCTGCCACTTTGCCACTGCAATATCATATTTCGCCAGCATGGCATCACTGCCCAAATCCCCTGGAATTTCTCTTGGAAAAAAGAAGCAACGGATCCTGTTTTCAAATGGGATCTCACACCTGGAAGCTTCCCAGAACTAGGCTTCTGTTTTTAAAATGAGGCACATACTCCCTGCCTGTCTTATTTTCAAGATTATCAGGAAAGGCAAGAGGAGCTAATGGGGTTTTACACCTCTTGTGTCCTGGCTGATCTAGGGTACTATGCACTCTGAGTTCAATGAATGGACTGTGTGTCTTACATGCTGCTCTGATTTGTGTCTTGCTGCAGTCCAGTTTACACATGTATCATTATCAAGGTTAGCTTCCCTGTGTTCTCTTTTGACCTCTCTTGACCTCTCTCTCTCCTCCCCCCCCCCCGCAGTGAAAACAATCTAGGAGGTAAAGGGCAGGTGAAGAAATGCAGTTGGACTTGTTTGTTTGCCAGATCTGGTGAGCAGCCTTTGAACTAAGAGAAAGTGCCTAGCTGAGAACAATAAAAGATAAGGACATGTTATCAAGCTATATATAATCAAGTTTAATACAAAGGTGAACGTACCATGTTAACGGCTGTTAGCGGCCATAAGGCTGTTGTGGTTTGAAACCAGAGTAAGTGTAGTGGGTTAAACTGTGGCAATGATTTGCTGCTAATGAACAAGTTGCAATTCAATATTGCTCGTTGCACGCCAGTCACTCAGTTTGGTGCATGGCTATGAATGGGAGCGACAATTTGTTAATTAGGGGCAATTTGCTGCCACAATTTTTGCTAGTTCACGTCTGCCTGCATAAATCTTCCATTGAATTCTGGCTATTATTTCTGTGAAGTGAAAAGGAACAGGCAGTCACAGGCCACGGAGAACACCAGCTGCTTCAGTAGCTAGAATCTGACAATACAGAGATGAACAGCTTGAAGCTCCTTTGGATCTGGTATATCTGGTACCCACAGTTCAGTCGTAGTAGATTAATACGAACGATGTTCTGGAAAGCAATTTGACTGTTCTTCTCGTGAGCTTGGGCTGCTTTATTAATTATACCTGTGAGGGGAGGGTCACCTCTGACACCCCTGGCAATCCGTCTCCTCTCACTCTGCAACCCCGGGAAGGTGGGGAGCAGCATCAGCAGAGAAGACGGCTGAGGAAGGGCAGCTGGAGGGGGAGTCCATCTGTGAGATAAAGGAGCTGAAGACTCAGGATCTTCAACAGAGGAAGAGGAGGAGAGGTGGCGGCAGAGGAGGAGGTGGTGAAGGCATGATGTCCCATCTTTTGCACCTCCAGGGAGACGCCAGGCAAGGCAGAAGACTCCTTGAGCAGTCTCCCCCCCACACACACACCTAGCCTGTTTGGTCAAAGAAGTGATCACAGATCTGGTCACCGGCCACCTCTTGAAATGGGTCCAGTTGCACTCACAATGCAAGTTAGTTCTGGTCATTGAGGAGGGAAGGAGAAGGAACTTTTCATGCATCTCAAATTGCCTTCAGTGGAGCGTAGAAAAGTAATTTTTCCCCCAAGTATCATTTCTAGGTTCCCATGACCACTGATTCTGATGGCCAGGGAATTCTGGTGGATGTCATTCAAAAAGTAATTTTTTAAAAAATCAAACTTCTATTTAGCAATGATCGATAACAATTGATTATTATTTCTAACCACTGGCATAAGAGAATGCATCCATTATTCCAGAAAAATCTTACTTTCCGACACTATGCAAAGTGTGTGAAATATGTTAGCGAACAGTGAATTTGCTATAATATGCTCATTATATTTTGTGGATCAAAAGGAATGCAGATGAAGTTACCTTTCCGGTGTAAAAAATGTCTTCCCTTTTTATCGTTCCATCTGCAATCTTCTGAGAAATGGCTTGTCCAACTTGCTCTTCAGTGCCATATAAATATGCGCCGTCAAAGTGGCGAAAGCCAACTTCGATTGCTATCTTGATGGATTCCAAACATATCCTTTTTTGACTCTGCCAGTTTAAAAGATTAAAAATTAGACCTTGGGACTTTTTTTTTTAAAAAAAGGAATTGGTTGCATCGTGCATTACTCTGTAGGAGGCAGTAATTGCGGCAGCCAACATTGTTATTCTTCCGATAGCTCAAAGGAGATTATGTGAGAATTCTGTTATGTGTACACATTTGTATTTTTAAAGGGTCACTTCACTGATCAGTGACTCAGGCTGCAGAGCTAGTGTTGTGCCTCCTTAGGAGAAGAGCAAGCAAGCTGCACAATCGGAGGATTTCCCCCCCCCTCCCCAAGAAAAAGAAGAAATGGTGAACCATTTCTGAGTACTCTCTAGCAAGAAACCCATGAAAAGAGTTGCCATAAATTAGAATTTATTTGACAGGACAGTTTTATTGTTGTTGTTCTGTGTAACCCAGCTGATTGCAATCTTCAGTGATCTATGCTTAGTGGACCTTTTTGATCCAGGTGTGCTGAGGTTGAAGTACGACTAATTTGGATGCAAACCAAGAAAAAGATGTGTAGCATCTTAATAACTATTGTTATGTGCCACCATGTTGAAACCAACTTACAGTACTCTCCATAGTCAGGACATAATGCTTGATCCCTCCGTCTACCTCTTCTCCAAACCTGTCCCCATCATGAGGACTAGGCACTTTGCTAGTCCAACGCACAGGTTAACTACTGAACTGAAATGCTGAAAGTGAAACCTCTCTACTTACAGGATCTGCGCAATGCGTGCCGAATCCGATCACAGGGATGGTGTTGCCGTCGTTCATGGTCAGCCTACGACCTTTGGTGAGGGCCATCTCTGGAAAAGCGCTCCCGAATCACGCCTTGACCAAACGGAGAAGGTTAAACTTTCTCTCCTCTGGCACAGCTGCACTCCCACGAAACCCAGAATCTCCGACGGGGAAACAGGAAGCGTATCTCCCGTGACGATGGAAGAGGAGGGGACAAATCTGAAAGAAAGAAGGGCGTGTGTGACAGAAGATTGTCGGGATTGGTCCAGGTCGGAGTTAACTTTGCCCCGCTAGCAGCGGAGGCAGGTTAGCTGGCACGATACGGTCTCTCCCTGGCACAGCCAACCCGCGCCCTGCCAGCTTTTGATGCATCTCAAAATTGAGCTTCCCGCTTTCCTCCTGGGTACACCTGAACGCTTGCCAACTTGCCTTCCTTCCCTTTTGCGTGTGAATGCCAATGTGTCCGGGTGCCTGCGGGTACCCCTTTCTGCCCCAAGCTCTGCCAGTCCCCACTGGCTCTAGCTGTTCCAGCTTGTTGCCCCAGAAGATGCAATGGGCAGCAGCGGATGCTGGGTGTTGGTAGTTTTGGTTCCTGCACGAGGCACCAATCCTATAGCTGTTTATCTGGGGGTCAACCTGGTTGAACTCAATGGGGCTTGCTTCTGAGCAGGCCTGTCTAAGATTGCTCCATTCGTGTCGGGGAGAGAAAAGGACGATTTCAGTTTTAATTATTGATCATATACACCCCCACCCCGCAAAAGTAAACCCAGCGCTTGTCACAAACTCAGATCAAGAAACTTTGCTGAATCTAGTCTGTTATAACTTGTCAGATTTAAAACATGTTCAAACCTTTTCTTCAGCTGCAGGTGTCGAAATGAAACGGATAATGAAAATTCCCTCTTTCCCGCTCTGTGTTTCTTGGCAGCTTTTAATACTAAATGCTAAAAAGCAAGCAATCGTTTAAGGATGTAAGAAATGACCATAATAATCATGATCCCCAAGTGACTGTAATGTTATTTAATCCAGTTGGGGAAATTCACCAGTGGAGGAAACCAAATGGGATCCTAGCAGACGGGTAGAGATTGGGACTCACTGCTAGATCTTTTTATCCTCCGAAAGGACACAACCTATCCTAACACATTTATGAAACTTCTTGAAGAAGTTGTCGTCTTGCATAGTGCCCCCCCCAAAAAAAACTTATCATGATATGCAATTAAAAAGAAACCTGGGTTGTGCCACTGCTAATTTCTAAAAAGGTAGTCTTTAAGGCGCCATCACGTTTTTGTCATTTTTTGTACTATTTTTTTTTTTAATTTTGTTACGGCCTAAAATTATTTTCTTAGGTATCAATCAAGGAGAGTTGCCGAGCGATGGTGGGCAGGTTTTATTCTGTGACCAATTAGGACAGTGATGGCTGTGTCCTTCCAGTCCTTCGATTATGATTGGATTTTCTCCTCAATACTGTATAAGCATTTCCAATCCACGTCCCTGTAGTAGGAAGGGAATGTCCATCATTCTGGAAGCGAAATGCAAAGAAACCTTAAAAAATCTAGGAATGTGTTACTATGGAAAACAAACTTATCGTGGGATTCCGCCAGTTGCAAACAAAGTGAAAGTGCCCCTCTGGATTCCCTCTGTGTATGCATCGGATGTTGTTGTTTACCTGTTAAGTCATGTCTGACTCTTCATGACCCCACGGACCAGAGCATGCCAGGATCTCCTGTCTTCCACTGCCTCCCGGAGTTTGGTCAAATTCATCTTGGTGGCTTCAATGACACTGTCCAACCATCTCATCCTCTGTCATCCCTTTCTCCTCTTGCTCTCACACTTTCCCAACATCAGGGTCTTTTCCAGGGAGTCTTCTCTTCTCATGAGATGGCCAAGGTATTGGAGCCTCAGTTTCAGGATCTGTCCTTCCAGTGAGCACTCAGGGTTGATTTCCTTCAGAATTGATAGGTTTGGTCTCCTTGCAGTCCAAGGAACTCTCAAGAGTTTCCTCCAGCACCACAATTCAAAAGTATCAATTCTTTGGCAGTCATCCAAAAATGGATGTTAGATCATAATATGTGGACCTTTGTCGGCAAGGTGATGTCTCTGCTTTTTAAGATGCTGTCTAGGTTTGTCATCGCTTTCCTCCCAAGAAGCAGGCGTCTTTTAATTTCGGGGCTGCTGTCTCCATCTGCAGTGATCATGGAGCCCAAGAAAGTAAAATCTGTCACTGCCTCCATATCTTCCCCTTCTATTTCCCAGGAGGTGATGGGACCAGTGGCCATGATCTTAGTTTTTTTGATGTTGAGTTTCAGGCCGTTTTTTGCACTCTCCTCTTTCACCCTCATTACAAGGTTCTTTAATTCCTCCTCACTTTCTGCCATCAGAGTGGTATCATCTGCTTATCGGAGGTTGTTGATATTTCTTCCGGCAATCTTAATTCCAGTTTGGGATTCATCCAGGCCAGCCTTTTGCATTATCTATTCTGCATATAAGTTAAATAAGCAGGGGGACAATATACAGCCTTGTTGTGCTCCTTTCCCAATTTTGAACCAATCAGTTGTTCCATATCAATTTCTAACTGTTGCTTCTTGTCCCACATATAGATTTCTCAGGAGATGGATAAGGTGGTCAGACACTCCCATTTCTTTAAGGACTTGCCATAGTTTGTTGTGGTCCACACAATCAAAGGCTTTTGCATAGTCAACGGGGCAGAAGTAGATGTTTTTCTGGAACTCTCTGGCTTCCTCCATAATCCAGCGCATGTTGGCAATTTGGTCTCGAGTTCCTCTGCCCCTTCGAAATGCTGCTTGCACTTCTGGGTATCAGGTAGTATCTGTCTCTTTGTCTATTTGTTTTCTGACTGTGAAAATATTGGCTGAATGGCTGGGGATGTTATTTCTAGACTGGATGGATAAGGTCCGCTTGCTCTTACTTCTCACTATCTGTGCAGAGGAATGAGTGGAGAAAGTGTAATTTGGTTTTACTTTTCACCTGACCTTGGCTCTGGTTTACACTTCTATTTAAAAAAACAAAACAAAACACACAAACATGGAGTGGATGCACTGCTGTGCTTTCCTCTTCTGCTTGAGCGTTATGTTGGTCGTTTCACTGAGCAGTCTGCTTTGGTTGGGTTAAAAAAATGAAGCCAAATGTTTCCAGAAAAGGAAAAGAGAATGTTTCTGGACAGATTACTTTTCCCTCCTTCTTTCATTTGGTGCCAGAGGAGTCACCAAGAAACCCACTCCTGCTCTCCTCAGGAAAGACCTTCCCATCCTAAGAAACCATATAAGAAAAATATAAAATAAAAAGCATGCGTCTGTTCTCTGCTACATCTACTTTGTTAATGCTGCTGTTCTCTGAGTAGTGACTGAAAACCCCAAAGAGAAAGATTTGACTCCATTAAACTCCATTCCCCAGAACCAGAGAGACTTTTAATAAATCCTTTCTCAGAAAGGGCAAAAGGCTCCTCCTCCTTGGTACTCTGACTAGACCAGGCAGGTTGGGGAATCTGAGATATGACCTTCAAGAGCTCTGTCCCAAAACATGAATTCGTTAGGGTCCCAGCAGAAGCTCTTTCGAGTGGTAGTGTTAAATGATGTGACATTTTCGAGCCCATGAGCTCATATAGTCACTACACCAAAACTGACTTGATGATACATAACATTTTTGGACGTTTTTAAAATTACCAAGCGACTGTAAATCTCATGAGCTAAAGAAACAGAATCCAACACATACCTTTTCTGTGCTGATCGCTTCATAACAAACAACAAGAAAAAAGTGATGTATTTTAAGAAGCCTACTCTTCGCCAAAGGTGGGTCCTCAGGGGACCCTTAAAAGGAGCGAATAATAATTAAAACAATTTATATGCATAACATAGAGACATCCCTCTATAAATAATATCGGCAACAAAAATCATATTTATTTCAATTCCACTTTCATGGTTCACAATAAAGGCTCAAGCACCCAGCAAAGGGATAGCTTTTATTTCGGCATTCGGGAAAACGTGCACATCTGATTGAGATGGTGGGTACAGGATTGGTGAGGTGAGCAGGAAGGGAGGAAAACTGCAGCTCATGATTCAGGAAGGATCACTGCACAGTGGGAAGCACACTTCTGTTGCACAAACCACAGGTTACAAAGCAGAAAATAAGGCTAGATGCACCTGGTGGGTCTCTGGAATGCCAGCATAATCACAAGTGGTGAATATTTCTTCAGTTATCTGGCTGTTGAAATAGGGGATGGTGATTGGTTCTGAAAGACCAAATAAACAGCAAATATCAGTTGACAGCTGGCCCTTGGAGACAGGAGATTCCTTCCTTTCCCTGTTGCTTTAGACAGAATTTCATTAAATAAACCACTTTTAATAATCACGTGTTATCAAGACATCCCTTCCAGTGGCTCCAGTGTATTCTAGGCATAAAGTACTACTCAGAAGTGGTTTGCCATTTCCTTCTTCCAGGGAAGCTCGGCGACCGTGCAGCATGCCCAGGACTACAGAGACTAGCTTTTCTCCTGGTATGCACACTGGGGAATGAACTCCTAATATATATATATTTATTGTCTAAATGAATTTTCAAAGGTGACTTACAATCCATCTTTAAGGTATGACTGGTTTTTGTTGAGGCCATCAAGGGCTTTCATGTCTTCCTCGGAGAGTGAGAAATCAAATACCTGACAGAAGAAAAAACTGAGTTGCAACTCTGTTCTTTGGTAGCTCAGATATATGTTTGCTTTGAGAACAGCAGAGATGAAGAACCGAGTTACAAGATGTAGAGACTCAAAAAGCTTTCGCCACAGATGCTTCGCTCCAAGCGCATTCTCTTTACTAAGCAATATAGACTTACAGCCTTGAAACAGACGTGCATATAGACCGGTACTCTATTAGATCCTATGACTGCACAAGCACGTGTTCCCTTTCTTCGTCCGTCTTACCTTTCCAAGGTTAGTTCTGTGGTGATTACAAAAATAGTTGTGTACTGGGGCCTTGTCAGAGGAGAGGTACCTGTATGTGGCCGCCCTTATGCTCCAGACAGGTTACTGGCCACCATGTTTGGACTTTCCCTCTAATAATTTTACTACGTCTCAAATTATTCTCATTATGACTTTGACAGAAAGATACATTCTTTGACTGATGTTGTCCTGCTGGAGGAAAGATGGAGGCAAGGACCAGACCTATCGTTAGTGGAGTGAGGTTCCAGATGCTCTGAAAGGGCCAGCTCTCTGGCCATAACCCTCTGATAGAGGACCAATGGCATGGTCCATGCCGCTACTATTTATCTGCTGTTCTTGAGCATGAAACTGTCTGGTATATTAAGCGACGCCATGTATCAGCAGCAGAGCACATGCTTTACATACAGTTTCCAATCCTGGTATCTTCAGGTAAAGGTAAAGGTTCCCCTTGACACTTAGTCCACTCGTGTCCAACTCTAGGAGGCGGTGCTCATCCCCGTTTCTAAGCCATACAGCATTTGTCTGAAGACAGTTTTCGTGGTCACGTGGCGTGGCCAGCGCGACTAGACATGGAATGCCGTTACCTTCCCTCTAAGGTGGTACCTATTTATCTATTCGCATTTTTACATGCTTTCAAACTGCTAGGTTGGCAGGAGCTGGGACAAGCGACGGGAGCTCACTCTGTCATGTCGATTTGATCTTACGACTGCTGGTCTTCTGACCCTGCAGTACAGAGGCTTCTGTGGTTTAGCCCACAGCGCCACAGCGCCCTTTTTATCTTCAGGTCGTACTAAACAAATTTAGGGAGTGAGTATCAGATTAAATGTACCAAAGGTATGACTCAGGACATGATAGCCTCCCAAGTTTTTCTGCTGAAGTAAGACTCGGTGACCAATACAGTTGATTCCAGTTATGTCGAAGGGGATGGAGCCATCCCGCCCTTTCCCTCGGGCATAAGGAGAAGAATTGGGCCCTCCCTGAAAGCAATCCAGGGATTCGCCACAGGCATGACCTGCACCAGGGTCCATGTGCCACACCTCTAGCACTGCCAGGTAGAAACAGGAGGGGGCTGTGACCCTGAGAGACCTGCAGAGCTGCTGCCAGTCAGAACAGGCACCACTGGCCTGGGGGCTCTGAGTCAGAGCCAGTATAAATAAATAAACATGTTCCACAAAATCAGTTCCAGCTTATAGTGACTATTCTGGACATAAAGTACAGTTGGGGCCATTTAGGCACATTTTGAAAATATTAAAGAAAATCCCCAAAAGATTTCTTTCATACAATGATTTTACCTGAACAGGCCACCAAAGTAAGGATACTATGTAATGTGTAGCTTTAAAAAAATACAATAGTGTTTGCTATAATCTGCATTTTTCAGCATCTGCAGAGGGGTTTGGAACCAATTCCCCATGGTTACAGTGGTCCTACTGTACTAAGAAGCAGCTGCCCAATCTCTCCTCCTGAGAGCACTTGGGGGGGGGGTTTCTGCATCTTGCCCAAGGCTACACAGGCTGGCTCTTCTCTCAGGAGGCATTGTAGGGAGTCAAATGCCCACCCTCTGGCGCTTCAGCCAGTTACCTGGCTCACTCAGATACCCAGCCAGCACAGTGAGGCTCTGTTCTTCCTCTAAGGCAACCTCTCTCTCCTTACACAAAGTGAAACTGCACTCCAATTTCTTCAGCCTTTTCACCCTTTAGCTGCGCTGGACTAAAACTCCCATCGGTTGTCATTTGAAGGAGTTGTGGACCTACACACCAGGATAGGATCCAAACCGGGAAAGTTGGTTTAAATACCAGACAGAACAAGATGGCAAAAGCACAGAATGTTGGCCTATAGTGTTTTAGAATGTTAATGGGATGGCAATGGTAATATATTAAAATATAATTGCCAGGTCCTCCTCTTCAAATCCTAAACTTATTCATTAACGTAATATGCACAGATAGACAGTCTGCTGTAGTAATGTTTGCTATACTAAGAAGTACAGTACATTCTCCAGATACTCTTACTTCCACATGCTCCTCTATCAAAACAAGGTAAAAATAACTGTGCATGTATTAAATTAGTAGCTCATAAAGAAGTAGTGGTGCCTTGCTTTACGGGCACCCCGTTTAACGACGAAATTGCATAGCGATGAAGATTTTGCGATCGCAAAAGCGATCGCATTGCGATGTTTTAAATGGGAAAAATCGCTTTGCGATAATCGGTACCCTGTTTCACTTACCGATCATCGATGATTTTTTAACAGCTGATCGGCGGTTCCAAAGTGGCCGCTGGGTAAACAAAATGGCCGGCCACTGTGTTTTCGTGCCAATTCCTCGCTTACCGGGCAGCAAAAATGGCGGCTGTATGGAGGATTTCCGCTTTAAGGTGAATTTTAAGCCTATAGGAACGCATTGAAGGGGTTTCAATGCCTTTCTATGGGCTTTTAAAAACCGCATAGCGACAAAATCGCTTTACAGCGATTTTTGCTGCACGGATTATCGTCGCTATGCGGGGCACCACTTGTTGCCACCCTCCCCTTCTTCTATTTAGTTTACTACATGCAAGGACAGCATTCGAGGAATAAATAAGTCAAGAGGCAGTAATTATCTGAAAAATTGTCCTGCAATTTACAATTGTATAGCCCAGAAGACTGTCTGAAGGGAAACACAGATCTATACCAACTACTCCTAAATAGAGGGCAAGCGATGCAGATACAGGTGCAGTGGCAAGCGTTTACTTTTGCTGTTTTACCTGGATTATTTCCTCAATGTGATGTTTGTTGAAAGACTTCGCAAGGACCACCACACCACGTTGCAACTGATGGCGTAGAGCCACCTGAGCCGGGGTTCGGCTGTGCTTCTTGGCAATTGCGTTCAAGACTGGGTCTTCAAGAAGAACAGGTAAGTTCACATCTGTCCTGTTAGGGAGTCACATTAGAATCACAGAAGAGTGAAGCTGGAAGGGTCCAACAGGGCCTTCAAGTTCAAACCACTGCTCGAGGCAGGAATACAAACAAGAAAGGGAAAGCAAATCTATTCAAAAGGAATAGGGTTCACTCTTGCACAATCCCCCAATGTGTGCAATTATCACACATGCCCATCTGGACATGCCCAATAACACCCTAACAGACTGACACAGCCAATCAAACAAAACAAAAGCAAATTAAAACAGTGCAAATAGAAACGACAAAAATTCATGGTAAAAGGTCTGGTCTTGGAGAAACCCTGATCAAAGCCACCTGATAAATCATAGACACTGAGGCAGGATATATGTGTTTAGAATCTTTTCTTCCTTTCCTCATTGAATACTACTCTCCATTCTTATTGATTGCTATAATCCAAATTTTAACTAGAAGGAGCTTACAATACAATTGAAATGCAAATGATGAATCCCATCAATTGCCATTAAAGCAACCAACCAACACTGCTCTTCATAAAAATAACCAATTCAATAAATATAGCATTTTCAATTGAAACCAGCAAAAGTTACATAATTTTTTAAAACTTTACTTGATTTGTGAAGGGAGGAGGTTGATGAATCCTTCTAGGAAACAATTCCAGAATGAATTGCCTCCCCCAAAAAAGTCCCATTGGAATCTTAGGTGATGGTGTGGCTGACAGCAAGGCCTCCAATACTGATGGCAAGGCTGGGGGAGATTTGTGCGGGTACTCAATAGTACCTGAGATAATGGGGTCCCAAAGAGCTTTAAAGGGGGTGGAGAGACCTTTGAACCTGAAGAATCAATTGCCACATGGACAACCTCCTGAGAGCAGAATTCCTGCAATGCAGAAGAGCAGAGGCCGAAGGAGGTGGGCATTCCCCAATTCTCTCTCTCTCTCTTTCACTCACTCACTCACACTCTCTCTTACCATGCAGGAACCCTCTGAGTTCCCAAGACACTAAATGCTTCCAGGAGGATCCCATGGGATTTGCAGAAGGCCAGCAGCTTGTTTCGGCTCCAAAAGGCATGGCATTCAACCTGCAGTGAGAAAAACCCCCAGCATGATCCAAAAAGGAAACTTCAGAAGGGAAAGGCAAGAATGCAGTAAACCAGAAAGGAGACTGGGAAGTAAGTACACATTTGTGCCTGTTTATATACCTTGCAGTGTTCATCTGCTAAAACATGCACTTGTCTTTTCATAGGCACTCTGTTTTCCAGCCCATTAAAATGATCATTTATTTGTACTTGTGATTTGCCGCATCACAGCCTCTGGAGTGAAGTCCCTGCGTTTAGAACTGGGGATGGTGAAAGCATTCCCCCACTCTCAAATTTAAATCTCCCACAGTCAAATTATTATAATAACATGCAATTAGAAGGGGGAACCACTGTTTTACCTTAAGAGATAAAAGACATTTTTGAAACCCTAGCTCTATCTGCTGCTTTTGTTTTCTGATTGGTCAGAGGGAGGTAAACACAAATGCCATTTGCAACTCTGATTGCCCAGGTATGGGAGACTTGAAGGAATTCATCTCTGGAAGGATGATACTGTATTTTTGTCTCAGTCTGTTCTTCAGAGGGAGGTAAACACTTGTAACTCTGATTGTCCGGGCACCGGACAGTGGAAGGAGTTTGTCTCTGGAAGGATGATGCTTCATCACTTTCTAATAACGAAACTGGTGTCCTATAAAGTTTTTTTTTCTCAGAGTGTTATTTCACTTAAAGTACTGCTTAACTGCACACAGATTTTAGAAAGATTTAAAAATAGCTATAAAAGGATTCATTATCATAATTGCAGTTTTTTTAAAAGGGACTAATTTAAAACTTTGTATCTCAAATACTGGGGTCCCTTAGTATTCCTGTTGACACAGGGAAGCCATTGGGAGCCTGAAGGAAGGGTAGGCATCAGACCTTGATATCAATTCACACATGCATAAATGGTAATTTCATTTCACCTGGTTCAAAACAGGCTTGTATTTCAGCCCTGGCTTGTTCAGGATCATCTCCAGCTGCTTAATGGTGAAATTAGACACTCCAATAGACTTCACCAAGCCTGCGTCTTTGCACGCCTCCATCGCCTGGGAAAGAAAACAGGGCAGATTTGGTAACTCATCAATCTCTTAGTTGCTACTGAGCCTAGATCAGGAAGGTGGCGCCTTCCCTTTAATGCTCCAGCCGGCTTAGAAACCAGGGTTGGCTGTACAAATTTAGCATCTAGATTTGGGCTACGATACATCACTGTTGCAATTATTTGAGGTGTGTGTGTGTATCTTTGTTACATTTATGTCATGTTATGTTAATACTCATTTAACAGACAGACACAATGACCAGAGAGTGTTGCACACCTGGGCCCATCGTGCCATTTGAAATGCAGGGGATGGAGCAGCTGCAACACAATTCATGAGCCTTAACGACAATGACAGCAATCCTTGGAGCTCCTGATGAAAACAGAAGCTAGTCTCCTGGAATAAACAGTCAAAGTTTTAACGCCAATAAGCTTGACACGAGAGTTCAAATGGTTGCTGTTTTATTTAGCTAAATAAAAGGCATGATGGACATCATCCCTCCAAGTGTGGGCAGGAAGAACTGTGTGTTGCACAGGAATACTAGGACTTTTATAACGTTGGGTACACAAGAGAATGGGAGGAGAAATGGGTGGTCCATGGTACAAAGAAATGGGAGGAGAAATAGAGAAATAGGTGGTTCACGACCTCTTGGTAGAAGGGATGGGGTTACAGAGGAACCCAAAACTTTATTGGAGTGGGAATCACAGAAAGTATGGAATTTTACAACAGGGTGAGTCAACAGGGTGGGTCCATAGATGGCAATTATGGAAATACATTGTTACTATTTTGTATTGTATTGACAGGAAAACAATTTATTGGGTCTTGGTATTTGCCTGGGGGAAGAGAGTCAAAACCCAGCCACCTTGCTATGTCTCTTTGCTTCTCCAATCTAGATTGGAATGCCAGATAACCCGCCCTGGTAAAGGAAACTTGGCAAGACCTATTCTGTATTCCTTTACAGAAACTCTTTGAGGGAATGAAAAACATATATATACAGTGGTGCCTCGCTTAACGGGCGCCCCGTTTAACGACAAATCTGCATAGCGACGATGTTTTTGTGATCGTTTTTGCGATCGCATTGCGACGTTTTAAATTGAAAAAAATCGCTTTGCGATGATCGGTACCCTGTTTCGCTTACCGATCATCGCATAGCGACGATTTTCCAACAGCTGATTGGCTGTTCCAGAATCGCTGCCAGGTAAAAAAAATGGCCGCCCACTGTGTTTTTGCCCGGATTCCTCACTTACCGGGCAGTGAAAATGGCCGCCATATGGAGGATTTTCGCTTAAAGGTGAGTTTTAAGCCCATAGGAACGCATTGAAGGGGTTTCAATGCATTCCTATGAGCTTTTTAAAACCGCATAGCGACAAAATCGCTTTGCAGTGATTTTTGCTGCACGGATTATCGTCACTATGCGGGGCACCACTGTATGTATAAAGCTTGCTGTGTTTTATCTTTTCAAACTGTATTCTGTGTGATCTGGTCAAAGGTGTGTTCTTCTTGTGCATGCTTTTGTGTACATGGTCCCTTCACTCCTGAGAGTGTTCTTGTCACCAGAAGGAATAATACAGTGGTGCCTCGACTTACGAATGTCCCAACATATGACCATTTCAAGTTACGACCAGCTCTGGCCGCAAAATTTTGCCTGACTTGCAGCTGGAGCTTCCAGTTACGAACAGAAAAAGGCAGGGGGAAAAGGTGGGGAATTCAAATTGCTAACCGTTGGTAGGTGAAGAGGCTGCTTCTTTGTAGCTCTTTTGCCCCAGCAGTTAGAGTGAGTGTGATCGGAGGAGGCTTCAGACTGCCTGGTGCGGAAAGGTGCTGCTTTCTGCTTTTTAAAAAACTGTTCTGGGTGGGTTTTGCAGCGTGGCTTTGGGCTGGGTGGTGGGATTGTGTTTCTATGGTGGATGGGTCTTGAAGGGTTTGTTTGCTTTTTGAGGTCCCCCCTATTTCCAATGGGTCTTGCAGGGTTCGTTTGATTTTTGGGTTTATTTTCCCCATTTCCAATGGGTCTTGCAGGGTTTGTTTGCTTTTTACTTTGCTTGTTTGCATTTCCAATGGGTCTTGCATGGTTTGTTTGCTTTCTGCTTTGCTTTTTTGCATTTCCGATGGGTCTTGCACATTTTGTTTGCTTTCTGCTTTGCTTTTATGCATTTCTGAAGGGGCTTGCAAGCTTTGCTTGCTTTCTGCTTTACTTTTTTTGCATTTCCGAAGGGTCTTGCACAGTTTGTTTGCTTTCTGCTTTGCTTTTTTGCATTTCTGAAGGGTCTTGCACGGTTTGTTTGCTGCCCCCCCCAGCCGGAACGGATTAATCATGTCTGATGGCTTAATCACATCCATGTTTTTTTCTTTTTGGGTGATTTTTTTTCTTCAGCCAGAATGGATTAATTGCATTTCAATCCATTCCTATGGGAAATGGTGCTTCGACGTACAACCATTTCGAGTTACGACCAGAGTTCTGGAACCAATTATGTTCGTAAGTCAAGGCACCACTGTACTAGGATATTCATAGGACACTCTTTTTAAGGTGCTATGAATCATTTTCTGTCTTGCAGAAACAAATACTAACAATATTAATACTAAGAGTCCTGATTTGGTAAGGGCTGTCACCTACCTCCCACGTTTTACGAAGATCTACCACATCAGGAATGTATTTTCCATTTTCTCCCCTGGGTATTAATT
This sequence comes from Pogona vitticeps, assembly GCF_051106095.1. Lineage (NCBI taxonomy): Eukaryota > Metazoa > Chordata > Lepidosauria > Squamata > Agamidae > Pogona > Pogona vitticeps. The sequence continues at coordinate 181,232,798 of NC_135787.1, forward strand.
CTGGGCCAGGCTGTAAATAAAAATAAAAATATATGCAGTTCAGCTTTAGAAGGGAGCAGAGTAATCTGTCCATGAGAAAGAGCCGGATGTCTTGAAATTATGACCAAAACGGGGAATTATGAAGAGCTGTTAACTAGACCTGAAAGTATGTTAATGTTGCAGAGAAGGGGACAAGATCTAAATCAAAGCTAGTTTGCATAATCCCACAAGTGAGAGCAGTTTGTGCTGGGATACTCAGATTCTTTCGTAAATTAAGAATTTCTCACTTCATATCATGGACTATCTCTAATACTGTATCTTTTTCTGGCCTGTGTCTCTCCACGAATTACAGTTTTTTACATTCATTGGCAAAATCATGACAACCAAACCAGTACATGTTATTAGTGAACATGTATGCTCAGACAGACATGGGGAATGTTACTTTTCATCAGTTAAATTGTGCTGTAATGCTTTCAATGTTATTGAGGAATCCTCACCTTCATAGAATAAGGACTGTGAATTATGAACAGATCCATGTAGTCAAACTGGAGCTTCTTCAGAGATTCTTCTAAGCACTTCCGAACTAACTCAGGCCGGTGGAAGGTACTCCAAAGCTGTCAGAAATGTACAGATGTTTAATCTTTGATAACAACCACAGAACAGTAGGACTGTAGCAGGCAGAGATCTTAGCCAAGGCACAATTTGATTCTTGTAGCCAGGTTCTGACTTCTCATCTGGCACATGTTGGGTTAATAACAATCTTCCATTCTTTAACAATAGATATCTTGGGGGGCAGGCTTTACATGCAAATGGGATTGTCCTTCATGAGTAACCTGATTAGTAAAATTGTGTTCCCACCTCCGGCATTTAAGGCAAATCCCAACCATCTCTCCTGTCCTCTGAAGATGCCGGCCAAAGAGACTGGGGAACCTTAGGAAGAATCGCCTTCAGAACACGGCCAAACAGCCCAAAAAATCTACAACCATATAATTGAACTTGCTTGTTTACTAAATCCAATTAGCAGCCTTTGAGCTAAGAGAAAATGCCTAGCTGAGAAGAATAAAAGACACATGATAGCTCTCTTTCTCTCTCTAATATCATGATATATAATTACGTTTAATACAAGAGCAAAGGTACCATGTTTACAACCTTTTCTAGCAGTGTAAGTGTAATGGCTTACACTGCAGCAAATAATTGCTGCTAATTAACAAGTTGTCACTTGCATTTCTAGTTGTGTGCCAGTCACTTGACTTTCCACATGACTATGAATGTGAGCAATATCTTGTTAATTAGGGGCAATTTTCTCCCATAGTTTGTGGCAGATAGCTTATGCCTGTGTAAGTCTTCCATAGGATTCTGGCCGTTAGTTCTGTGAAATGAAAAGGAACAGGCAGTCATAGGCCATGGAGAACACGAGTTGTTTAAGCAGCCAGAATCTGGCGAAACAAAGCTGAAAAACTCATAACTTCTTTGGCGCTCATATCTGTGGAGTCCACAGTTCAACCATAGTAGATTGATAAAACTGGTATTCTGGAAAACAATTAAACTGTTGTTCTTGTGAACTTGGGCTGCTCTGTTAATGTGCCTGTGAGGGGGTGTCACAGCTCTACACCTGAACATCTGAAGAAAACCCTGTCCATCTAGTAAATAGAAAAAGGAAAATTTTTGGAATGAACATTTCAAAAGTTAAAAAAATTCAAGTCCTCTTGAGCAATAACAGATACATTTACTAATAAGAGAGCATTCCTAATCAATGGTATAAATAGTACAGAGCAACCTTATTCATGAATAGCCTTAATAATGTGTATGAAATGTGTTATTGAACAATGGCTTTTCTACAACATGTTCATTATATTTTGGTTGAGCAAGAAGAAAAGGACATTCAGAAGTGGTTACCATACCTTTCCTGTGTAAAAAATGTCTTCCCTTTTTATTGTCCCATCAGCAATCTTCTGTCGAACAGCACGTCCAACCTGATCTTCATTGTCATATATGTATGCGCCATCAATGTGACGGAAGCCAACTTCTATTGCTGTCTTGACAGCTTCCTCGCACTTGCTTTTTTGGCTCTGCCAGTTTAAAATATTAGAACGTAGATGATAGGACTTTATTAATATTATTATTATTTTCAAGAATAGGTTGGGTTGCATTAGCCATGACTTTGTTGGAAGCAGTAATTGTGGCAGCCAGTATTGTTATTTCTGAAACATGAGTGTGTGTGTGTGCGCGCGCGCGCGTGCATGCGTGCGTACACACACATGTATATGTTCTGAGTCACTTCAGTTAGATATCCTAGAACACTGGTTCTTAACCTTGGGTTACTCGGGAGTTTTGGACTTCAGCTCCCAGAAGCCTTCACCACCAACTGTGCTGGCTGGGGTTTCTGGGAGTTGCAGTTCAAAAACATCCGAGTAACAAAGGTTAAGAACCACAGTGGTTCTTGACCTTTTTGAAAGAAATGCCCCCTTGAGCCATTGAGGAAGTTATCATCGCCCCCCTCCCTGAGGTGATATCTTACCTACCTACCTACCTACCTACCTAGTCTCCCTCCCCACCCGGGTGCGAGGCAGCGCTTCATGGGGCAAGGATGAGGACCCAAGAGACCCTTTCCTTCCACCCGATCCACACTCAGTGCTCCCCTAAAGGAGAAAGGCGAGACATGGCAGGTAGAAAGAGCTGGATCATCTGGCGGCAGCAGCATCACCAGATCTACTGCCAGCACTGCGGCTGCAGTCGCCTTCACAGGTTTGGCTCGATCCAGCGCCCCCCTACTGCCCCCCTTCTGTTCTTTTGCCCCCACACCGCCCCTTTTCGTTCTACCGCCCCCCTGAAAAATGAAATCACCCCCTGGGGGGCATTATTGCCCATGTTAAGAACCACTGTCCTAGAGTATCGGTGTTCAATTCTCCACTGTGCATCACAAAAAAACAGCCTATGTATGTCATCATCAACAACAACAACAACCACAACAACAATAATTGCCTTCTTCAGAGATCCAGACTTAGTGGAATTTTTTGAACACGGTCTCTAGAATATCTGGAAGTTGAGTCATGGCAACTGGACTTCTTTCTTGTTAGGTTGAAATGTTTTGCTACTCCTCCAAGTAGCTTCTTCAATCTGAGGAGAGTTGGTACGAGATCCCCGATATATCCTCCATGTTGGTTTCTCTTCCCCTGGTCTGAAAAGGCTCGTTAGATGGCCAATGGATGGTGTGTGTATGTGTGAAGCTACTTAGATGAGTAGCACAACATTTCAAACTAATAAGAAAGAAGTCCAGCTGCCATGACTCAAATTCCAGATAAGCTCACCTGGATGACTGAGAATCTTCACAGATATTTGAATTAGTAGAACTTAGATTAAGTGGTTTACCATTCCCTTCTTCTCAGGACATGCTGGGACTCTGCAGCTTCCCTTAGGCTACACAGGTTGTCTCCTTGCCCTGGAGGTGGAGAATCGAAATCCCAACCTCTTGTTCCGCAACCTAACACACGAACTAACAAAAGGTCATGCGGCGTATAAACAACTATCCCCTTTTATTTTACACTATGAAATATACCTAGCTTCACCATGTTAGAGACCCATTAGGACAATTCATCATCTTCTATTCCTCCCCATCTTCCCACCACCCACTTCATACCCTAGTCTTCAAACCACTACTCTCACCTCTCTGGCTTAGTTCCAGAGGGTGGAGCCATACAAGGAGTATTGCTTTTAGCAACCTTATCAGCAGTGAAGGCCAAATCTGCAATGTCTCCACTCGCTTAGGTGGCCCCGCCATGAGGCAGAGCTGGCCAAGCCTGAAGGACAGAAAAGTGACCCTCTCTGAGGGCAAATGCTGTGGGGGCCCAGGCGAGGCTCTGCTATGTGGGTCCCACAAATCTCTGCCCCTCTTAAATCAGCTGTCAGCCCTCGGGTGCTGTGAAACAAGTTGTCTTATTGAAACGAGGGCAGAAACAAATGGAACAGACAACTTTTGCTCAGAAGCATATCAGGCACAATCCAAAAGAATTAGGGACAACCACAAAAAAAGAGACAAAAATCATGTGACACCTTCAAGACTAACTGCTATACTGTATTTTAATGTGTGCTTTTGTGACTCAGCAGAAAGTATTGGAAAGATCCCCAAAACAGCACAACTGTCTTATTGTGTCTCAAAGTAAGCAAAGAAAAGCATTCACGTCTAAAGAGAGAGGACCCTTAATGCTGTAATTGTCTGTAATTCGGTATATGTTTGTACAAGGCACAGTCTGTACCACAATACCTGAGCCAGCCTTCTACCTGCTGTCAAACACTCTCATGATCATGAGGACTAGGCACTCAGCTAGTGCAAAGCACAATTTACTACAGAAATACTGAAAGTCAATCCATTCTACTTACAGCATCTCCGCAAAAGGTGCCGAATCCATAGATGGGGATTTTGTTGCCATCATTCATGGTCAGTCTGTGGTCTTTTGCAAGCGCCATCTCTAGAAAAACCCCGTTAGTTCAGGCTTTGATCAAATGGAAAAGGTTAAAATTCCTCCCCTCTTCTGGTGCAGCTGCGCTCCCACGAAGTACAGAGACACTCCAGTGAGAAAAGCAGGGCTGGGTCTCCAATATATATCAAAGGGGAGTTCTCAGAAAGAAGGGGAGGTTCCTTGGGTTCATTGGGTGAGATGTGAGATCCATGTGTTGAGATTGGTCCAGGCTCTTCTGAACTTTGTCATGTTGGCAGTGGAGGCAGGTTGGCAAACAAGGTATTCTCTCTCTCTGGCAAGGGCTTCCCACGCCCAGCCAGCTCTCTCAGACCTGCCTTCTTTCCTGCAGGGTACATGTGAATGCTTGCCAACTTGCATGGCTTTCTCTCCGTGTGCGGACGCTGTGTGGGTGGGTGACGGTGGGTACCGCCCTTCTGCCCCAAGCTCTGCCAGTCACCCCTGACTCCCGCTGTGATTGTCTCCCGGCCCACCAGCCACAATGGGCACCAGCTGTTGCTGGATCGTGGCCCTTCTGGTTCCTGAGGGAGGTGCCCATCCGATACCTGTTTACCTGGAAATCAACCTGGTTGAATTCAATGGGACTTGCTTCTGAGTATACTGTACTTGTCTAGGATTGCTATATACACTGTGGTCAGAAAAAAAAGAAAGCTTTTGTTTTTAATTAATAATATACTAAAAAAAAGGAAACCAGTACTTGCCACAAACTCAGAACAAGAAACTTCCTTATTTTGAATGCCAGAGGAACAATATCTCACATTCAAAAAAGATTTTTTGAAGAATTGGATTTTCCTGCCTTTTAAAAAACAGACCTTTAAGGTCTGCGTTCACTATACACAAATAACACCTGCAGCTTCCCTTATGTAGAATTACGTAGTGCTAGAGGATTCCGGAAGATGAGCACGTGATCTGTACTTTGGTTCCTGGCAGAAGGCAGAAGCGAGCCCAGCTGGGATGTAGCTGCAGTCGCTCTGTGGCAAAATATTTTGAAGGGCTGTTTTGGACTTGAATGAAATGGCGAAGCCAAAGTGCGAATGAGTGCAACACAGACTACAGAGAAAAATACACACAGTTTTATCTCTCGTGTTGCTATGCTCACTCCCCCAAATGCAGAATAGAATTTTATTTTCCAGTTTCCACATCTGTGCCCTATGCATATGAGGTATGCTTGTTTTTCCAAAAGATGCTGTCTTGCCTTTCGAAATTAAAAATTGGGGGGAGGGGGTTGGGAGTTAACAAAGATTGTCTCTTGAAACCAAGGTGAAAACTATCCATACTATGTAAAAGATGGGGGAGAGGTGGCGGTTTCAACTCAATTGAAACAGGGTGTGGGAGCATGACCTCACAGATACTGCGGACCACAAGAAAGGCAAATGAGTGAGTGCTCAATCAAGACTGAACTCTCACTAGAGCAAAAATGAGTGAACAAAAGCTATCCTCCCCCCCGCAGAGACAATGAGAATAAAGAACTGACTGGAAAATACAAGGTTGCTAAGAAAAGTAGGGCAGGGGGAAGCACTAAGAAGAGAGGAAGATCTAATGTGAGATGTATTGACTCAAGAAAGGAATTCACAGCTGTTAGTTTGCAAGACCTGAGTAGGACTTACTGGAAAATACAATATTGCCGGGGAGGTGGGGAGAGAGCGCGAATGACGTAACATGAGATGCTGTTGGTTTGCAAGATCCGAACTGAGCTGTTAAATGATGTGACATTTTGGAGGTCTTTACTCATATAGTCACTACACATCCGGATTGACCAGATGGTACATAGTATTTTGGAAAGAGCAAATAATTATCAAAACAATTTATTTGCATAACATAGAGGCATTTCACGATAAATAATATTGGCAACAAAAACCATTTTTATTTCAATTCCACTTTAATAGCTCACAACAAAGGCCCAAGCACCTCGCAAAGGGATAGCTTTTATTTCGGCATTCGGGAAGACGTGCACATCTGATTGAGATGGCGGGTACAGGATTGGTGAGGTCAGCAGGAAGGGAGGAAATCTGCAGCTTGTCATTCAGGAAGGATCACCGCACAGAGGGAAGCACACTTCTGTTGCACAAACCACAGGTTACAAAGCAGAAAATAAGGCTAGATGCAGCCGTGGTGGGTCTCTGGAGTGCCAGCATAATCACACGTGGTGAATAATTCTTCAGTTATCTGGCTGTTGAAATTTAGGATGGTGCTCAAATCTGAAAGATCAAATAAACAGCAAATATTAGCTGACAGCTTGCCCTTGGAGGCAGGAGAGAGCTGCATGATGACCAGTGCTTTATAAGTCCTTTTTCACACATAATGTGACAATAGTCTTCAATTGATCAATAAATGCACACTCAAAAGACAAGCTTAAAGGGCAGTTTTTTATTCCTGCTATATGTGCATTACATGTACTAAAGGAAACAATCACTATACTGTAAATCTATGTTGCATTCCATGTTTTGCCACATCTATTCTTTCTGCTACTAATGCCACTGATGGATCACCAAAAAGTACAGAGTTTACATAGAATTGGTGTCTACTAATTGAAATTAATGGTGCACATATTTATGGTAATTTATTTTTTTAACTTTTAATTGCAGCTTCAGCTACCTGCACAGATTTCTTCCTATCCCTGTTGCTTTAGATAGAATTTCATTGAACACATATAATTACGTGCCATCACGTCATCCTTTCTGGGGGTTCCGTTGTATTCTAGGCATACAGTACTCAGAAATGGTTCACCATTTCCTTCCTCTGGGACGCTCGGAGACCGTGTAGCGTGCCCAGGGCTACAAAGACTGGCTTTTCTCCTGGGATGCACACTGGAGAATGAACTCCTAAAATTCTGACTCCCCAGCCAGGACCTAACTCAAATATAAATATTTGAGTTATATGTATTATATGTTATATGTAGTTATATGTATATTGAGTTCTATGTATAAATGAATTTTCAAAGGTGACTTACACATCTTTAAGGTATGACTGGTTTTTGTTGAGGCCATCAAGGGTTTTCATGTCTTCCTCGGAGAGTGAGAAATCAAATACCTGACAGAAGAAAAAACTGAGTTGCAACTGTGTTCTTTGGTAGCTCAGATATATGTTTGCTTTGAGAACAGCAGAGATGAAGAACCGAGTTACAAAATGTAGAGGCTCAAAAAGCTTTCGCCACAGATGCTTCGCTCCAAGCGCATTCTCTTTACTAAGCAATATAGGCTTACAGCCTTGAAACAGACGTGCATATAGACCAGTACTGTACTCTATTAGATCCCATGACTGCATGAGCAGGTGTTCCCTTTCTCCGGCCAGCTTACCTTTCCAAGGTTAGTTCTGTGGTGCTTACACAAATAGTTGTGTACTGGAGGCTTGTCAGAGGAGAGATACCTGTATGTGGTCGCCCTTATGCTCCAGACAAGTTACTGGCCACCATGTTTGGACTCTCCCTCTAATGATTTTACTACATCTCAAATTATTCTCATCATGATTTTGACAGAAAGATACATTCCACTGTCCTTGACTGATGTCGTCATGCAGGAGGCAAGATGGAGGCAAGGACCAGACCTATCATTAGTGGAGTGAGGTTCCAGATGCTCTGGAGAGGCCAGCTCTCTGGCCATAACCTTCTGATAGAGGCCCAATAGCCACTACTACTGTATTTATCTGCTGCCCTTGAGCATGAAACTGTCTAGTACATTAAGAGACGCCATGTATCAGCGGCAGAGCACATGCTTTGCATGCAAAAGGTCACAGCTTCCAATCCTGGTATCTTCAGGTAGTACTAAACAAATATAGGGAGTGAGTACCAGATTAAATGTACCAAAGGTCTGACTCAGGGCATGATAGCTTCCCGTGTTTTTCTGCTGAAGTAAGACTCCGTGGCCAATACAGTTGATTCCAGTTATGTTGAAGGGAATGGAGCCATCCCACCCTTTCCCTCAGGCAGAAGGAGAAGAATTGAGCCGTCCCTCAAAGCAATCCAGGGATTCACCAAAGGTGTGACCTGCACCAGGGTCCAGTTGCCACACCTCTAGCACTGCCAGGTAGAAACAGGAGGCGGCTGTGACCCTGAGAGACCTGCAGAGCTGCTGCCAGTCAGAGCAGGCACCACTGGCCTGGGGGCTCTGGGTCAGGGCCAATATAAATAAATAAACATGTTCCACAAAATCAGTTCCAGCTTATAGTGACTATTCTGGACACAAAGTACAGTTGGGACCATTTAGGCACATTCTGAAAATATTTAAAATATCAAAAGAAAATTCCCAAAAGATTTCTTTCAAACAATGATTTTACCAGAACTGGCCACCAGAGTAAGCCATACTATGCAATGTGTAGTTTTTTAAAATCACAGTAGTGTTTGCTATAATATGCATTTTTCAGTATCTGCAGGGGAGTTTGGAACCAATTCCCCATGGTTGTCCTACTGTACAAAGAAGCAGCTGAGCAATCCCTCCTCCTGAGGGCCCTCGGGGGTTCTGTATCTTGCCCAAGGCTACACAGGCTGGCTCTTCTCTCAGGAGACACCGTAGGGAGTCAAACGCCCACCCTCTGGCGCTTCAGCCAGGGACCTGGCTCGCTCAGCTACCCAGCCAGCACAGTGAGGCTCTGTTCGTCCTCTGAGGCAACCTCTCTTTCCTTACACAAAGTAAAATTGCACTCAAATTTCCTCAGCCTTGTGACCCTTTAGCTGTGCTGGACTAAAACTCCCATCGGTTGTCATTTGAAGGAGCTGTGGACCTACACAGCTGGATAGGATCCAAATGGGGAAAAATGGTTTAAACATCAGGCAGAAGAAGATAGTAAATCAAAAGCACAGAATGCTGGAGCATAACATATTGGAATGTTGATGAGATAGTAGTGATAATATTTTTAAATCTGGGTACCAGGCCCTCCCCCTCAAATCCTGTTTATTTTTAACTTCAATGTACACAGACATACACACTATGCTGTAGTACTGTGTGCTATGTGCTAAGCCTGGAGTTGTATTCCTGCAGATACTCTTACTTCCATATGCTCCTCTATCAAAACAAGGCAAAAATAACCCTGAATGTATCAAACTAGTAGCTCATAGACAAGTACTGTACTTGTCGCCACCCTCTCTTTGTTCTGTTAGCATCTGCAGTTGCAAGCTTTTATTTTCACTGTTTTACCTGGATTATTTCCTCAATGCGATGTTTGTTGAAAGACTTGACAAGGACCACCACACCACGTTGCAACTGATGGCGCAGGGCCACCTGAGCTGGGGTTCGGCTGTACTTCTTGGCAACGGCATTCAGGACTGAGTCTTCAAGCAGAATAGGTATATTCTGATCTATCCTGTTAGGGAGGTCACATAAGAAAGGGGGAGAGAGGAAACCTCTTGAAAAGGAGTAGGGTTCACTCTCACACAATCCTCCGATATGTGCATTAACAGTCTTGTTATCTGGACTTATCCAACAACACCCTAACGGACTGACACAGCAAATAAAATAAAACAAAAGCAAATTAAAACAGTGCAAACAGAAACAATATATACTTCACCTCTCCATTTTTGTTGGTCAAACAAAAAAAAAACCCACATATTTATGTTGCGCAGTCGGCAGAATAAACACTGAAAGGAACAATGAGCAACAAGGTACAAACAGCAGTGGAAATACCATCCAGTTACTCCCTTAATAGGGTTTTCAATGTCTGTGTGATATTGGAGAAGAGTTTTTCCAGAGCCAACCCTCAGTGAGTTTCCATGGGCAAGTAGAGATATGAACCCAGGTCTCCAGAGTCCCAGTCTTACATTTTACCTGCTACACCACTTGAATTTATTCTTTGTATATGAAGCTTGCCCCCCAAGGTTGAGGAAAAAAATGCTAAAGGTAAGTCTTAATGAAAACTGAACATGCTCAGTGGCGACAGAAAAGAGGCCGATTGTGGGAGCGAAAAAGTGTTGTGGTAAAGGGCTGGTCTTCGGGAAACCCTGATCAAAACCACCTAATAAAATCATGCACACTGAGGCAAGATGTGCTTTTAGAATCTCTTCTTCCTTTTCTCATTGAATACTATTCTCCGTTCTTATTGTTACAATCCAGATTTTAACTGGAAGGAGTTTACAATACAATAAAAATGCCACTGATAACCCCATTCAATCGCCATTAAAGCAACCCTCCAACACCAGCCTTTATAAAAATAAATAATACAACAAATGTAGCATTTTCAAGGGAAACCAGCAAAAGTTGCATAGTTTTATTGAGTGTGCCTCAATTTGGGAAGGGAGGAGGTTGATGAATCCTTCTAGGAAACAATTCCAGAATGAATTGCCTCCCCCAAAAAAGTCCCACTGGAATCTTAGGTGATGGTGTGGCTGACAGCAAGGCCTCCAATACTGATGGCAAGGCTGGGGGAGATTTCTGTGGGCATTCAGTGGTCCCTGAGATAATGGGGTCCCAAAGAGCTTTAAAGGGGATGGAGAGACCTTTGAACCTGACAAATCAATTGCCACACGGACAACCTCCTGAGAGCGGAATTCCTTCAATGGAGAAGAGCAGAGGCCGAAGGAGGTGGGCATTCCCCAATTTTCTCTCTCTGTCTCTGTCACTCTCTTTCACTCACTCACTCACTCACTCACTCACTCACTCACTCACTCACTCACTCACTCACTCACACTGTCTCTTACCATGCAGGATCCCTCTGAGTTCCCAAGACACTATATGCTTCCAGGAGGATCCCATGGGATTTGCAGAAGGCCAGCAGCTTGTTTCGGCTCCAAAAGGCATGGCATTCGACCTGCAGTGAGAAAAAACCCCAGCATGATCCAAAAAGGAAACTTCAGAAGGGAAAGGCAAGAATGCAGTAAACCAGAAGGGAGACTGGGAAGTAAGTACACATTTGTGCATGTTTATATACCTTGCAGTGTTCATCTGCTAAAACATGCACTTGTCTTTTCATAGGCACTCTGTTTTCCAGCCCATTAAAATGATCATTTATTTGTACTTGTGATTTGCCACATCACAGCCTCTGGAGTGAAGTCCATGCGTTTAGAACTAGGGATGGTGAAAGCATTCCCTCACTCTCAAATTTAAATCTCTCACAGTCAGATTATTATAATAACATGCAATTAGAAGGGGGAACCACTGTTTTACCTTAAGAGATAAAAGACATTTTTGAAACCCTAGCTCTATCTGCTGCTTTTGTTTTCTGATTGGTCAGAGGGAAGTAAACACAAATGCCATTTGCAACTCTGATTGCCCAGGTATGGGAGACTTGAAGGAATTCATCTCTGGAAGGATGAAACTGTATTTTTGTCTCAGTCTGTTCTTCAGAGGGAGGTAGACACTTGTAACTCTGATTGTCCGGGCACCGGACAGTGGAAGGAGTTTGTCTCTGGAAGGATGATGCTTCATCACTTTCTAATAACGAAACTGGTGTCCTATAAAGTTTTTTTCTCACAGTGTTATTTCACTTAAAGTACTACTTAACTGTACACAGATTTTAGAAGGATTTAAAAATAGCTATAAAACAATTTGTTATCATAACTGCAGTTTTTTTAAAAGGGACTAATTTAAAACTTTGTATCTCAGATACTGGGGTCCCTTAGGATTCCTGTTGACGCAGGGAAGCCATTGGGAGCCTGAAGGAAGGGTAGGTATCAGACCTTGATATCAATTCACACATGCATAAATGGTAATTTCATTTCACCTGGTTCAAAACAGGCTTGTATTTCAGCCCTGGCTTGTTCAGGATCATCTCCAGCTGCTTAATGGTGAAATTAGACACTCCAATAGACTTCACCAAGCCTGCGTCTTTGCACGCCTCCATCGCCTGGGAAAGAAAACAGGGCAGATTTGGTAACTCATCAATCTCTTAGTTGCTACTGAGCCTAGATCAGGAAGGTGGCGCCTTCCCTTTAATGCTCCAGCCGGCTTAGAAACCAGGGTTGGCTGTACAAATTTAGCATCTAGATTTGGGCTACGATACATCACTGTTGCAATTGTTTGAGGTGTGTGTGTGTATCTTTGTTACATTTATGTCATGTTATGTTAATACTCGTTTAACAGACAGACACAATGACCAGAGAGTGTTGCACACCTGGGCCCATCGTGCCATTTGAAATGCAGGGGATGGAGCAGCTGCAACACAATTCATGAGCCTTAATGACAATGACAGCAATCCTAGGAGCTCCTGATTGGTCCCTTCACTCCTGAGAGTGTTTTTGTCACCGGCAAGAATAATACTAGGATATTGATAGGACACTCCTCTTAAGTGCTTTGAATCATTTTGTCTCGCATAGAAACAAATACAGTACTAACAATATTAATACTAAGAGTCCAGATTTGGTAAGGGCTGTCACCTACCTCCCATGTTTTACAAAGATCTACCACATCAGTAAGGAATTTTCCATTTTCTCCCTTGGGCAATAATTCTGGCCCAGGCTGTAAATAAGAATAAAGATATATGTGGTTAGGCTTGAGAAGGAAGCAGAGAAAGCTGTGCTTTTACAGGTCATGAGAAAGAGAGCTAACTTTCCAGGAAATCTAAAAACTATGAGCAAAACAAGATTTTATGAACAGCTGTTAATCAGAGGTGAAAAGATATTAATGTTGCAGAGAAGGGACCAAGATCTAAGCAAAGGAAGCTAGTTTGCATATTCCTACAAGTGAGAGCAGCTTGTGCTTTGACACTCAGATGCTTTTGTAAGCTAAGAATTTCCCTCTTCATATCATGGGCTATCTCAAACTTCTTTTTCTGGCCTCCCACGGATCACATTTTCTATAATTCATTGGCAAATTCTGTGTCCACTCTCCATTTTTACATACCTAACTGTCTCTACTGGCCCCCTGAAATATTCCACACTTAGCTTTCTACAGCCTAGCAACCTCCATACGTTGGGGACTACAACTCCCATCATTGGTAAGGCTGTGTTAAGTGGATTTGAGATGAAAGCAAAAGGAAATGTAGGGGACAGCAGACTGGAGAAGTAGCATTATGTTATAGTATTTTTTTTATTCAGTCCTACCATAAAACTCAAAATCATGCTTATTTATGCAGCTACAGAAGAGCACATTTAGGCTTGGATGCCTAAATGCAAAAGTGAGAGCTGAGAGGAGAGGAAAAACCACAATCCAGTTCTTTTATGTGCACAATTTCTCGTCAGTTGGATTTTTCCGTAATGCATTCAAAGGTATTGAGGAATATTCACCTTCAGAGAATAAGGGTTGTGTATTATGAACAGATCGATGTAGTCAAACTGGAGCCTCTTCAGCGATTCTTCTAAGCACTTCCGAACTAACTCAGGCCGGTGGAAGGTATTCCAAAGCTGTCAAAAATGTACAGATGTTTAATCTTTGATAACAACCATAGAACAGCAGGAGTTTAGCAGGCAGAGATCTTAGCCAAGACACAATTTGCTTCTAATGGCTAGGTTCTCACATCTCACCAGGTAAGTGTTGGAATAATTTCAATCTTTCACCCTTTAGCACTGGGTATCTTGGGGGGTGGGAGGTGAGGAAGCTTTGTAGCCTGATGTGATTGTCCTTTGCAAGGAACTCGATTGGTAAAGTTTCTTTCCAGCATCTACCATTTGAAGCAAGTCTCCACTATCCATTCCTGATTGTTTCTGATTCCATTGATTTGTTGTTGGCACTCTCTTCTGGCCACCCTCTAAGCATTAAGCATGTAGCACCTCCTGGATGCTGGAGACTCCATTTCCCACCTTGTTTCCCCTGACCATAACTACAGATGGTTAGTGTAAGTAAAGATACCTTTTCTGTAGAGTGATTTTTATCACAGAAAGGGCTAATTTGTCTCCAAATCAGAAAGGGTGATGCTTTATGAGACTGGGCTGATTGTCCGGGCCTGTCTTGTGTTCAGGGCTATCAGGAAAGGTGAGAGGAGCTCATGGGATTTTACACCTCATATGCCAGGGCTAATCTCTAGGTACTCTGAGTTCAGTGAATAGATTATGCATGTTACATGCTGCTCTGCATGTTTTGCTGCAATCCAGTTTACACATCCATCATTATCAAGGTTAACTTCACCACGGTCCTTTTATGACTTTTTTCTCTTTTGCTTTGCAAGAAAAAGCTATTTAGGAGATGAAAGACAGGTGAAGAAAGTCTAACTGAACTTGTTTGTTCACCAAGTCCAATTAGCAGCCTTTGCGCTAACAGTAAATGTCTAGCTGAAATCAATAAAAGATAAGACATGAAATCAGCTATATATAATCATGTTTAATACAAAAGCAAGGAAACCGTGTTTTCAACCTTTTTCTCCTAACAACCATGAGGCAGCTATGTTTTTACACCTGTGTAAGTATAATGGCTTAAATTGCAGCAAAGAAAGTTGCCAATTACCTTCCTAGTTGTGTGTCAGTCTCTCAACTTCGTTCATGACTAAAAATGCGAGCGACAACTTGTTACTTAGAGTAAATCTCCTACCACAATTTGAGAAGGTTCACTTAAACCAGAGTAAATTTTCCTTACAGTTCTGGCCATTAGTTCTGTGAAAGGAACATGAAGTCACAGGCCGAGAACACAAGTTGTTTAAACAGACAGAATCTGGTGAAACAAAGCTGAACAATTCATAACTTCTTTGGCACTCATATCTGTCGAGTTCACAGTTCAACCATAGTAGATGGATAAAACTGGTATTCTGGAAAACAATTAAACTGTTGTTCTTGTGAACTTGGGCTGCTCTATTAATGTGCCTGTAAGGGGGTGTCACAGCCCTACACCTGAACATCTGAAGAAAACACTTTCCATCTAGTAACCAGAAAAAGGAAAAATTTTGGAATGAACATTTTGAAAGTTAAAAACAAAAAAGTCCTCTTGAGCAATAACAGATACACTTACTAATAAGAGACCATGCCCAATCAATGGCATAAATAGTACAGAGCAACCATTATTCCTGAATAGCCTTACTTTCTGATAATTTGTAATGTGTATGAAATATGTTATTGAACAATGACTTTTAAACAACATACTCATTATATTTTTGTTGATCAAGAAGAAAAGGGCATTCAGAAGAGGTTACCTTTCCGGTGTAAAAAATGTCTTCCCTTTTAATTGTCCCATCAGCAATCTTCTGACGAACAGCGCGTCCAACCTGATCTTCAGTGTCATAGATATATGCGCCATCAATGTGACGGAAGCCAACTTCTATTGCTGTCTTGACAGCTTCCTCGCACTTGCTTTTTTGGCCCTGTCAGTTTAAACAGTTAAAAATTAGTTCTGGGGACTTTATTATTATTATTTTAAAGAACAGGTTTCATCACCCATGATTTTGTTGGAAGTAGAAACTGTAGCTGCCAGTGTATTCGCGAAGGCTTTCATGGCCGGGATCTAATGGTTGTTGTGGGTTTTTCAAACTCTTTGGCCGTGTTCTGAAGGTTGTTCTTCCTAACATTTTGCCAGTCTCTGTGGCCGGCATCTTCAGAGGACAGCACTCTGTGCTCTGGTATGCACAGAGTGACAGAGTGCTGTCCTCTGAAGATCCCGGCCACAGAGACTGGTGAAACATCAGGAACAACAGTCTTCAGAACACGGCCAAAGAGCCCAAAAATCCCACATCAACCTGTAGCTGCCAGTGTTGTTATTTCTCAGGTAGTTCAAGGAAATCATGGTAGAACTGTATCTCTCTGTGTGTATGTGTGTGTGTGTGCATGTGTTCGTATCAACACATGTATGTTTTTCTAAGCCACTTCAATTAGTTAGGTATCCCAAAGTATGGGAGTTCAGTTCCCCACTGTGCATCACAAAAGAGCCAGTCTATGTGACCTTGGGGATGATGCAGAGATCAAGGGTACCCCCAGAAGAAGGGGATGGTAAACCACTCTTAATTTTGATCTTAGCAGCAGCAACTGCAATCTTCAGTGATCTATCCTTAGTGGAATGTTTTGAATCAGTTGTGTAGCGGTTAGGAATATAATTAATTTTGAATGATGACTATGATGATGGTAATAATAATGCGCCATCAAAATCGGTTTCAATTTTTGGTGGCCCTTTTCAGTTTTTTCTATGTAGACAATACTCAGAAGTCTTCTTGGGATACCCTGGGACTATGCAGCTTGCCCAAGGCCACACAGGCTGGTTCTTCTCCCTGGATGCACAGTAGAGAATGGAATTCCAAACCTCTGGCTTCGCAGACAAATACCTAAGTCACTGAACTAATAAAATGTCATGTAACATATTAACAACTACCCCAGTTTTATTAAACACTATGAAATATATCCAGCTTCATCAAGTTAGAGATCCATTAGCACCACCCATCATCCTCTATACCTCTTCTATCCTGCCTTGACCAATTCATCATCTTCTATCACACCCCATACTCCCACCACCCACTTCACACCCTAGTTTTCAAACCACTACTCTCAACTCTCTGGCTTGGTTCCAAAGGGTGGAGCCATACAAACAATATTGCTTTTAGCAACCTTATCAGCAGTGAAAGCCAAACCTGCGATGTCTCCACTCGCTTAGGGGGCCCTGCCATGAGGCAGAGCTGGCCACGCCTGAAGGAGAGAAAAGTGGCCCTCTCTGAGGGCAAATGCTGTGGGGGCCCAGCCAAGGCTCTGCTATGTGGGCCCCACAATCTCTGCCCCTCATAAATCAGCTGGCAGCCCTCAGGTGCTGTGAAACAAGTTGTCTTATTGAAACGAGGGCAGAAAGAAATGGAACAGACAAGCTTTGCTTACAAGCATATCAGGCACAATCCAAAAAAATAGACAAAAATCATATGACACCTTCAAGATCAACTGCTATATTTTAATGGTGTGCTTTCGTGGATCAAGTCTACTTCAGACGTATGGAAAAAAATGAATAAAATAAGGAATAAAATTAAAAACAGAAGGAAATACAGAATTCACAAGTTTAGAAGGGGGTCATCCCGTGACTTCAGAAAAATGCTCTAGAGTACATAACAGGAAATGGTCTCCTCTCTTGTAATTTGCAGATGGGTTTGCTTTGTTTTGTGACTTGCCTTCAGGATTAAGCCTCAGAGTTCATTTGATGCCCGACTTCTCAAAAACAAGAGCTTGCCTTGTTTTCTTCCTCTCCCTGGACAATGTGCTTTCAGCTCTAATGACAGAGAACGCATAATGAAATTTAATTGCCTGCGGAGGCAAGGGAAAGATGCCAGCCTCCTGTTTGCCTCAGGCATCCAAATATGTGAGGCCAGCCCTCCTTGCAGGCTGATACACCAGAGTTATCCTGAGGGCAGGATTTTGGAGCAGACCTCTGGGGCTAGGCTCAGCAGAAAGTGTTGGATAGACCCCGAAAATAGCACAACTATGTCTCACAGTAAGCAAAGAAATGCAGTAACGGTTGTTGTGGGTTTTTCAGGTTCTTTGGCCGTGGTCTGAAGGTTGTTCTTCCTAATGTTTCACCAGTCCCTGTGGCTGGCATCTTCATAGTCCAGAGCACAGAGTGCTGTCCTCTGAAGATGCCAGCCACAGAGACTGGCGAAACGTTAGGAAGAACAACCTTCAGACCACGGCCAAAGAACCTGAAAAACCCACAACAACCATTAGATCCCGGCCGTGGAAGCCTTTGAGAATACATAAAAATTTAGTAACATCTAAAAAGAGGGGGCCCTTCAGACTATTAGGTCTATAATGAAGTCTGTAATTATCTATGTTTGTACAGTCTGTACACAATAACTGAGCCAGCCTTCTACCTGTTCTGATCATGAGGACTAGGCACTTAGCTAGTCCAAAGGAGACTTTACTACACAAATACTGAAAGTCAATCTATTCTACTTACAGCATCTCCACAATAGGTGCCGAATCCATAGACAGGGATTTTGTTGCCATCATTCATGGTCAGTCTGTGGTCTTTTGTAAACGCCATCTCTAGAAAAAAAAAAACCCTTAATTCAAGCTTTGATCAAAAAATGGAAAAGGTTACAATTCCTCCCCTCTTCTGGTGCAGCTGCGCTCCCACGAAGTACAGAGACACTCCAGTGAGAAAAGCAGGGCTAGGTATCCAATATATATATCAAAGGGGAGTTCTCAGAAAGAAGGGGAGGTTCGTTGGGTGTGGGGTGGGAGAAATGCGTCCAGATTGGTCCAAGCTGGAGGCAGGCTGGTCAACAAGAGTACAGTATTATCTCTCCTTGGCACAGGCTCCGCACGCCCAGCCAGCTCTCTCTCTGCATTGCCCTCTTTCCTGCCAGGGTACATGTGAATGCTTGCCAACTTGCCTGCCTTTCTGTGTGTGGAGGCTGAAGGGGGTGGGTGCCGATGGAGACCCCGCTTCTGCCCCAAGCCCTGTCAGTCCCCCCCCCCCCGAGTCTGCCTCCTGCCCCACCAGCCACAATGGGCACCAGTCCTAATATACCCCCAAAAAAGAAGAAGCAAAGCTACTGCTTGCCCACAAACTCAGATCAAGAAACTTTGCAGAATCCAAAGGGACTTTGCTGTAATTTATTAGAGGACCAGATGCAAGACACTGTCAGACCTCTTCTTCAGCCCGAGTTGATGAAAAGCAAGGGCGAAAGGAAATCCCGTTATTTTGCAGTTTTTAATGTTAAGCGAATAGTCGTGGCTTTCGTACTTTCTTTAAAGTTTTGTGCGTAAAGACCATATTAACTACGATCTCAAACTAGCAATGACTTTGCAGTAAATAATCCGCTTTTTACAAAAAGTCAGAGTTGCCTCTTTTTAAAAAAAGTAAGCAGGAAGTAGCAAAAACTGTTTTTGCTTTTTTTTTTTTTTTAAAGTAGCAAAACTGTTTCAAGCAAAGACAACTTCGCCAACTTGGGGAAACCAAGTTGAGTCGTAGCGGGTGGGAAGACGCGCGACAACCCAGCGAGATCTTTTTGTTCTCTGAAAAGACACAACTCATCCTAAATTCCTGTGAATTTCCTTGAATAAAAGAGCTCGGCTTCCACACTGCCAAAAAACAACAACCCCTTGCCGTGACCTTGAATTACAGTACAGCACTTTATAAGGAACCAGTGTCCTGACGTGGCTTCTGTTAAAAGGTATCAATCAGGGAGAGTTGCCAGGCAACGGTGGGCGAGTTTTATTCTGGGACCAATTAGGGCAGGGATGGGGTGCGTCCTTGGATTGTGACTGGATTTCCCCTCAATACGAGCATCTCCAATCCCCGCCCCCACAGCTGGAGGGGAGTGTCCCAAATGCAAAGAACCCTTAAACGACCTCGGAATGTGTTACTAGGGAAAACAAACTTATCGTGGGATTCAGCCTGTTGCAAACAGAGTGATCCCCCCACCCCGGATTCCCTCTGTGTATGCATTGGGTAATATCTATCTCTTTTTCCGACTGTGAAAGTATTGCCTGAATGGCTGTGGGGGGGTGTTATCACTCGGTGACTGCACAGATAAGGTCCACTTGCTGCTGCTTCTCACTGTCTGTACAGAAGAATGAGCGGAGAAAGTGGAACTTGACCTGACCTGACCTTCCATGTTACTTTATCGATGGTTTACACTTATAAACAGTGTGTATGTTCCTCTGTAGTCTGCGTTGCACGTATTCACACTTTGGCTTAGCCATTTCATTCAAGTCTAGAACAGCTTTTCAAAATCTTTTGACACAGAGGGTTTTTTTAAAGCATCGGTTTAAAAAAAAAACACCAGGAAAAGCAAACTGTTTTTTTTTAAATCTCTATTTTATGAATGTGGCACATTGAAATATAAAAAAAGAGGGTGGGGATGGGAGTAACTAAAGCTTGTCGCTTGAAACCCAGGTGAAAACTATCTGGACTATGTAAAAGATGAATGGTAAAGAAAGATGGGGGGGGATGCTTTCAACTGAATGCCAATACAGTGTGGGAGGAAAACGTCACAGATACTACTGCGGACCACAAGAAAGGCAAATGAGTGGGTGCTCAGTCAAGACTAAACTCTCACAAGAGCAAAAATCAGTAAAAAAAAAAAAAGGCTAGCCTGCTCTGCACACATAATGAGAATACAGAACTGACTCGAAAAGATGAGATTGCTGAGAAAAGTGGGGGGGGGGGGCACTGAGAAGAGAGGAAGATCAAACGTGAGATGTATTGACTCAAGAAAGGAATTCACAATAGTTATGTTGCAGCCTCTGAGAATGCTGCTCCTCAGGGCACCCGTGGGAGGAGTGAATGATTATTAAAACAATTCATTTGTAAAATCTACAGACATCCATCTATAAATTGTATCAGCGATAAAAAGCATATTTATTTCAGTTCCACTTATAGTATACAACAAAGGCCCAAACACTCAGCAAAGGGATAGCTTTTATTTTGGCATTTGGGAAGACCAGCAGATCTTATTGAGATGGTTGGTGAGGTCAGCAGGAAGCAAGGAATTCTGCAGCTTGTGATTCGGAAAGGATTGCTGCACAGAGGGAAACACACTTCCACGAACCACAGGTAACAAAGCAGACGAGCCTGCTAGATAATTCCTCAGTCATCTGGCTGTTGAAATAGGGGATGGTGATCATATCTGAAAAACCAAATAAACAGTGGAATGTCAGTTGAGAGCTGGCCCTTGGAGACATGAGAGAGGTGCATCATGACCAGTCCTCCTAACTTCTTTTCACAAATTACGTGAGAATACGGTAGTTTTGGACTTGACAATCAATGTGCCAGATGAAAAGCTTAAAGGACAGTTTTATATTCTTGGTATATGTATGTGCATTACATGTAACAAAGTTGATAATCAGTGTAACTCTGTGTTGCCTTCCCATATTTTCCCTTGTTGTTGTTTAGTCGTTAAGTCATGTCCGACTCTTCGGGACCCCATGGACCACAGCACGCCAGGCCCTCCTATCTTCCACTGCCTCCCGGAGATGGGTCAAATTCATGTTGGTAGATTTGATGACACTGTCCAACCATCTCATCCTCTGTCGTCCCCTTCTCCTCCTGCCTCCACACTTTCCCAACATCAGGGTCTTTTCCAGGGAGTCTTCTCTTCTCATGAGATGGCCAGAGTATTGGAGCCTCAGCTTCAGGATGTGTCCTTCCAGTGAGCACTCAGGGTTGATTTCCTTCAGAAAGGATATGTTTGATCGCCTTGCAGTCCAGGGGACTCTCAAGAGCCTCCCCCAGCACCACAATTCAAAAGCATTGATTCTTCAGTGGTCAGCCTTCTCTGTGGTCCAGCTCTCACTTCCATACATCACTACTAGAAAACCATAGCTTTGACTATGCGGACCATTGTTGGCAAGGTGATGTCTCTGCTTTTTAAGATGATGTCTAGGTTTGTCATCACTTTCCTTCCAAGAAGCAGGCGTCTTTTAATTTCGTGGCTGCTGTCCCCATCTGCAGTGATCATGGAGCCCAAGAAGGTAAAATCTGTCACTGCCTCCATATCCTCCCCTTCTATTTGTCAGGAGGTGATGGGACCAGTGGCCATGATCTTATTTTGTTTTTTTATGTTGAGCTTCAGACCATTTTTTTGCACTCTCCTCTTTCTCCCTCATTAAGAGGTTATTTAATTCCTCATTACTTTCTGCCATCAGAGTGGTATCATCTGCCTATCGGAGGTTGTTGATATTTCTTCCAGAAAGTTTAATTCTGTCTTGGCATTCCTCCAGTCCGACCTTTCACATGAAGTATTCTGCATATAAGTTAAATATGCAGGGGGACAATATACAGCCTTGTCATACTCCTTTCCCAATTTTGAACCAATCAGTGTTTCCATATCCAGTTCTAACTGTTGCTTCCTGTCCCACATATAGATTTCTCAGGAGATAGATAAGGTAGTCAGGCACGCCTATTTCTTTAAGAACTTGCCATAGTTTGTTGTGGTCCACACAGTCAAAGCCTTTTGCATAGTCAATGAAGGAGAAGCAGATGTTTTTCTGGAACTCTCTGGCTTTTTCCATAATCCAGCACATGTTAGCAGTTTGGTCTCTAATTCCTCTGCCCCTTCGGAATCCAGCTTGTACTTCTGGGAGTTCTCGATGCCTTCCAACCTCAGGGGCTCATCTTCCAGCGTCATATCTTTTATCCTCTTTTTTCCTGTTCATGGAGTTTTCTTGGTAAAGATCCTGGAGTGGCTTGCCAGTTCCTGCTCCAGGTGGATAGTGTTTAGTCAGAACTCTCCACTATGACCTGTCTGTCTTGGGTATCCCTGCAGGACATAGCCTATAGCTTCTCTGAATTTACTCTAGCCCCTTCACCACAACAAGGCAGCAATCTGTGAAGGGGTCTTTTTCCCTACCTCCTCTTCATTCTGCAAATAACGCCACTGGCACTTCACCAAAAAGAATACGATATACATAGAATGTGTGTTTCCTAATTGAAAGTAATAGTGCATGTGTATATATGCATAATTATGGCAATTTATTATTTTAAAATTTAATAGCAGTATTCATCTGCAGCTTTAGCTATCTGCACAGATTTCTTCCTTTCCCTGTTGCTTTAGATAGAGTTTCATTGAACAAACCGCTTGTAATAATTACATGCCATCAAGTCATCCTTTCCAGGGGTTCCGTTGCATTCTAGGCATAGAGTACTCAAAAGTGGTTCACCATGTCCTTCTTCTGGGGAAGCTCGGAGACCATGCAGCTGGCCCAGGGCTACATAAGCTGGCTTTTTTTCTGGGATACACAGTGGAGAATGAACTCCCCAAATTCTGACTATACAGATAGATACTTAACTCACTTATATATATTTGTATAAATGAATTTTCAAAGGTGACTTACAGTCCATCTTTAAGGTATTTCTGGTTTCTATTGATGCCATCAAGGGCTTTCATGTCTTCCTCGGAGAGAGAGAAATCAAATACCTGACAGAAGAAAAAGCTGAGTTGTAACTGTGTTCTTTGGTAGCACAGATATATGTTTGCCTTAAGAACAGCATAGATGAAGAACTGAGTTCCAAACATGAGAGGAATGTGACCCTGAGAGACCCACAGAGCTGCTGCCAGTCAGAACAAGCACCACTGATACTAGAGGGCTATTGGTCAGGTCCAACGTTATTAAATAAATAAGTACCATCAAATCAATTACAACTTATTGTAACTGTCCTCAGGGTTTTCTATAGGTTTAAGGTACTAAGAAGCAGCTGATCAATCCCTCCTCCTGAGGGCCCTCGGGGGTTCTGTATCTTGCCCAAGGCTACACAGGCAGGCTCTTCTCTCAGGAGGCACCGTAGGGAGTCAAACGCCCACCCTCTAGCGCTTCAGCCAGGGACCTGGCTCGCTCAGCTACCCAGCCAGCACAGGGAGTCTCTGTTCGTCCTCTGAGGCAACCTGTCTCTCCTTATGCAAAGTGAAACTGCACTAAAATTTCCTCAGCCTTATGACCCTTTAGCTGTACTGGACTAAAACTCCCATCACTTGTTTATTTATTTATTTATTTACAATATTTTTTAGCCGCACCATTGCCAGTGGCTTCTGGGCGGCGTACAACATTAAAACTTAAAAACATTAAAAACATTTTAAAAGACAATATAAAATAGCATATATTAAATAATTCTTAAAACATTAAAATTAATAAGTCCTGCTGCTTATATGGCCAGCTAGGGAATATTGTTTAATTAAAATGCTGGCTGAACAGAAAGCTCTTTGCCTGGCGCCGAAAAGCCAAGAGTGTTGGAGCCAGGCGGATCTCTCTAGGGAGGGCATTCCAAAGTTGGGGGGCAACAACCGAGAAGGCCCTATTTCGGCATGCCATCCCCCTCACCTCTTTCAGGGATGGCACCTTCAGAAGGGCCTCCTGGCCTGATCTTAGAGGATGGGCAGGCTCATATGGAAGAAGGCGGTCCTTTAGGTAACCAGGTCCTAAGCCGTTTAGGGCTTTATATGTCAAAGTAAGCACTTTGAATTGGGCCCGAGCAGCAACCGGCAGCCAGTGTAAATTTTTCAGAACCGGCGTGATATGAGTCCGTGTGGCGGCACCACTTACCAGCCGCGCAGCCCGGTTCTGTGCCAGTTGCAGTCGTCGGACCATCTTCAAAGGCTGCCCCACGTATAGCGCATTGCAGTAGTCCAGTCTGGTTGTTACCAGTGCATGAGTGACTGCTGCCAGGCTCTGCTCATCCAGGTAAGGGCAAAGTTGATATATTCTCTACAGCTGTAAGAAGGCACCCCTGGACACCGAGTCCACCTGGGCTTCCAAGGTCAGACTGGGGTCAAGGAGCACCCCCAAGCTGCGGACCCTGTCCTTTAGGGGGAGTGTAATCCCATCTAAGGTAGGGAAATGGCCCTTTAACCTATCTGGCGGGGCACCTACCAGCAGCACTTCAGACTTGTCTGGATTGAGCCTCAGTTTATTGACCCAGTTTTTTGAAGGAGTTGCAGACCTACGCAGCAGGATAGGATCCAAATGGGGAAAGTTGGTTTAAACATTTAAACATCAGGCAGAAGAAAAAGATGATAAATCAAAAACACAGAATGCTGGACTGTACCATTTTAGAAAGCTGAGGGAACAGTAACGGTAATATTTCATACATGGATGCCAGGCCTTCCCCCTCTAATCCTAAATTTAATATACATGGACAGACATACTGAGCTGTAGTCATGTGTGCTATGCCTGGGCATTGTATTCCTCCAGATATGTACTCTTACTTCCAAATGCTCCTCTATCAAAACCAAGAAAAAATAACTCTGCATGTATTAGTAGCTCAGAAAAAAATATTTATCTGAGCTCCAGAGGTTTCTGCATGAGACAGAGTGTCTACATCCCTTTCAATCTGGCTTCAGGCCTGGTTATGGGACAGAGACGGCTCTGGTCACCTTGGTGGATGACCCTATGCTGGGAACTGTGTCCCCGTTGGTTTTGCTGGTTGTCTCAGTGGCTTTGGATGCAATCGACCATAGTCTCTTCCTGACTCCTCCCTCTCTGAATGGCATTTTGGTCCACTGTGGTGCTGAGGAATTCTTGTTTGACAGCTGGTCTGCTGGTCTGTGAGGAAGGTCCCTCGGGATTCTGTTTGTTATTTAACATCATCAAGAAACTCCTGGGAGAGATTATCTGAAGTTTTGGAACTGAGTGTCACCAGTAGGCAGAAGACACTCAACTCTACTTCTCCTTGCCACCTAAATCCGAGGAAGCTGTTTTGGCTCTAAATCAGGGTCTGGACCAGTCATGGACTGGATGAGGGTGAATAAATTGAAACTGAATCCAGATAAGACCGAGGTGCTTCTCATCAGTCAAAAGGCAGATCAAGGAATCGGGATGCAGCCAGTGCTGGATAGGATTACACTCCCACTTAAAAAACAGGGGTGCCGCTTGGGGGAGCTCCTGGATTCATCCCTGAGGCTGGATGCCTAGATCCCAGCAGTAGCCAGGAGAGCATTTGCACAATTAAAACTAGTGTGCCAGCTACGTCCGTTTCTTGAGAGATCTCATCCGGCCACTGTCATCGACACCCTATTTACTCCCTGGCTGGGTTACTGTAACATGCTCTATGTGGGGCTGCCAATGGAAGTGTCAGGAAACTTCAGCGGGTCCAAAATGCAGCAGCCAGATTGCTGACTGGGGCTGGTCACAGGGATCATATAACCCGCCCTTCACTGGCTGCTGATCAGTTTCTGGGCACAATTCAAAGTGCTGGTTTTAATCTATAAAGCCCTAAATGGCCTGGGTCAAAGTTATCTCAAAGACTGTATCTCCCATTAGGAGCCAGCTCAGGTGTTAAGATCACCAAGAGAGAGGCCTTTCTCTTGGTCCGGCCACCTTCAATGCTGTGTCTGGAGGGGACCTGGGAGAGCGCCTTCTCTGTTGCTGCTCCCAGACTTTGGAACTCCCTCCCACAGGAGGCTAGGCTGGCCTTATCTTTGCTGTCCTTCCACAAGCAAATAAAGACCTTTATTTTCAGTAACTAACTACCTGTGTGTGATTTTTAGATGGATTGGTAAGCTTAACTGCTTTGACTGTATTTTTAGTACTACTTGTGTTTTCCATTTTTGGGTTTTCCCTTTCTCAGAGTGGCATTTGTTCCCCCCCCCCCCCAATATTTATATTCTTATTGTTCTTAGCTTTAATATTACCCTTTAATGATGTAAGAAGCCTCTTTATACTCATTGTTCTTAGCTTTGTCTTTTAATGATGTTAACCACCCTTGTATACTCATTTTTTGGTCAACTTTAAATATTGTATTTCCATGTTGTAAGCCACCTTGGGGTCCTTTTCAAGGCGAAAGGCGGAGTGAAAATATTTTCAATAAATAAAAAAACACTGCAAATCTCTCCTTGTTTTGTTGGTGTGCTGCTTCCATGGACAGCTTAAGTCAGGAGGCAGTAATTATTTTAAAAATCTTCCCGTAATTTGCAATGGTATCATTTAGAAGACTGCCTGAAAGGAAACACAGATCTGTACCAGCTATTGCGAAATAGAAGGGCAGCAATACAAACATCTCCTCAGTGGCAAATATATCTCTTGACTGCTTTACCTGGATTTGTTCCTCAATGCGATGTTTGTTGAAAGATTTCACAATGACCACCACACCACGTTGCAACTGATGGCGTAGGGCCACCAGAGCTGGGGTTCGGTGGTATTTCTTGGCAATGGCGTTCAAGACTGGGTCTTCAAGCAGAACAGGTATGTTCTGATCTATCCTGTTAGGGAGTCACATAAGAAAGAGAGAGGAAACTTCATCAAAAGGAGCAGGGTTCACTCCCATAACGTGCATCACTCTGCAAGACATCCATCATTTCACCAACAATGCTCTAAAGGACCAATACAGCCGATCAAACAAGCCAAAAGCAAGATAAAACAGTGTAAATAGAAATGCTAAAAGCTCTGCACCCCTATTCTTTTTCATGCTGAAAGATTGGATCGACTCATGATTAGCACTAATGTTGTGCAGTCGACAGAACAAAACACTGAAAGGAATAATGAGCAAATAAGGTGCAAATACCTGTCTGGTCACTCCCTTAATAGGGTGATCAAGGTATGTGAGAGATTAGAGGAGTGTTCTCCCAGTGCCAACCCTCAGTGAGTTTCCATGGAGAAGCAGAGATTTGAAACCACGTCTCCGGAGTCCTAGTCAACCTTGTACCTCTTACACCACTTTGGCTCTCAGTTCTATACATGAACAGTGAATTTATTGTTTGTGTATGAAAAAAATGTTAAACAGTAAGTTTTAATGATAACTGGGCATGCCCTGCGGTCACAGAAAACAGGCTGATTGTGGGAGAGAGAAAGGAAATGGAGTTTTTTGGTAAAAGGGCTGGTCTTGGGGAATCTCTGATCAAAACCACCTGATAAAATCCTACCTACTGAGGCAGGATATACTCTTAAAATCTTTTCTTCCTTTCCTTATTGAATATCACTCCCCGTTCTTATTGATTGCTACAATCCAGATTTTAACTTGAAGGAGTTTACAATACAATTAAAATGCTGCTGATAACCCCAATCAATTGCCATTAAACCAACCAACCAACACCAGTCTTTATAAAAATGATGAATTCAGTAAGAGAGAGCAGAATTCCTGCAATGGAGAAGGGCAGAGGCCGAAGGAGGTGGGCATTCCCCAATTTTCTCTCTCTGTCTCTGTCACTCTGTTTCACTCACTCACTCACTCACGCTCTCTCTTACCATGCAGGATCCCTCTGAGATCCCAAGACACTATATGCTTCCAGGAGGATCCCATGGGATTTGCAGAAGGCCAGCAGCTTGTTTCGGCTCCAATAAGCATGGCATTCAACCTATAGAGAGACAAAGCCCCAACATGATCCAAAAAGGAAACTTCAGAAGGGAAAGGCAAGAATGCAGTAAGCCAGAAGGGAGACTGGGAAGGACACATTTCTGCTTGTTTAGATACCTTGCAGTGTTCATCCGCTAAAACATGGGCTTGTCTTTTCATATGCACTGTGTTTTCCAGGCCATTAAAATAATAATTTTGGTGTGCTTGCGGTTTCCAGCATCACATACTCTGGAGTGAATTCCCTGACTCTCAAATTTAAATCTCACAGAGTCAAAATATGATGATGACATAATTTGTAGAAGGGGGAACCAACTTTTTACCTTAAGAAACAAAAGACATTTTTGAAATGCTAGCACAAGATCTCCTGAGCTCCATTAATTGTTTTTGCTTTCTGACTTATTAGAGAGAGGTAAACGTAGATGCCATTTGCAACTCTGATTGCTGAGGCATGAGAGCCTTGAAGGAATTTGTCTGGAAGGCTGATGGCTCATCACTATGAAATAATGAAACTGGTGTCCTCTACAGTTTTTGTCTCAGTGTTTTCAATTAATAATCATCAATTATTAATCATTATTTAATTATTAATTCAATTATTAATCATTATTTTTAACCTCTTACATTCTCTGACTCTATCTCTGACCCTAATATGGTAAATAAGGCAAATAGCATTGCATACACCTGGGAGGAGGAAAGTTTTAAGGGTCGGATCATACTTCCGCACTATTAGAGAGCAGGCCGGGTAGGTGGGGCTTGTCAAGCCATGGAAGGCAGCCCATTTAGGAGAAGGAAAACTCCAATTTCAAACCTCCACTGCCTTGCGGCTATATCCACTCATGGAAAAGGCTTCGGGAGTTAACCTAGAGGCAAAATCCGGAGCTGGAGTCTGGAAGGCAGTTCGTGTCGTTCTGCCGACTCCTGCGATGTTGCTGGAACCAATTGTATTGATTCTTGCCTTTCCATTGGACCATTTCAGCAACGTGGAGAGGGGGGGATTTGCTGCTTGGGTAACAGCCTATCCTCTATACTACTTTACCCAGGCTTCATGCTTTGGAGAGGACACTCCTCGATTCAGAGCATGTTACCATACTCTCTCGAGACTGAAGGATGCCTATGATGATAATCTGGTGATTTATTAACAGAGAATAACCATCAATCCTGGAAGCAATGTGTGAAGAATGCTTAAAGTGCTACTTAACTGCACAAAGATTTTAGACAGATTTTTAAAATGTGAGTAGCCATAAAGCTATTCGTTATCATAATAGCAGTTTTTTTCAAAAAGGGACTAATTTAAAACTTTGTTTCCTGTCCTCTCAGATGCTGGGGTCCCCGAGGATTCCTTTTGACCTGAGCAAGGTTTTCAAGTATGAAGAAAGGGTAGGTAACAGGCCTTGATACCAATTCACACATGCATAAATGGTAATTTCATTTCACCTGGTTCAAAACAGGCTTGTATTTCAGCCCTGGCTTGTTCAGGATCATTTCCAGCTGCTTACAGTTGAAATTGGACACTCCAATAGACTTCACCAAGCCTGCGTCTTTGCATGCCTCCATTGCCTGGGAAAGAAAACAGGGCAGATTTGGTAACTTTTATCAATCTCTTAGTTGCTGCTGAGCCTAAATCTGGAAGACGGTGCTTGTTTCTCTTTAAAGCTCCAGCCAGATTAGAAAACAAAGTTAGCTGTAAGTATCTAGTTTTGGGCTGTGTTATATCACTATTGTTCTTTTTGGGGTTTATGTGTCCGCACGTGTGCATCACAATCAATGAGCCTTGTCATACAAGCCCTGATAATAGTGGCACAAGGCCTGGAGGGGAAAATCCTCCCAGAGGACTAGAGGTAACCTTTCCAAAAGCTATAGCAACAGCAAGGGCTTGGAACCAAGGATGTCCTATGGGTTATAGATGAAGCCATAGAGGATGCAAGCCTTAGTGCCAATGGCAGCATTCATTTCAGCTGCTGAAAGGGGAAAATATACTAAGATATTCACAGGACACTTGTTTTAAGGTACTGTGAATCATTATGTGTATCACGGAAAAAAGTACTAACTTTTCATTTGAAGAGGAATGTCCACTGTGAACCTACTCACAGATATTCCTTGTTCCTTTGGAGTTCCATTTATTAGGAGCAAGAGAAGAAGAAATCTGTGAGACCTGTGGGAAAAGCTCCCTGCAAATGGATGTTACATGATGACAACATCCATACTTGGTCGAGTTATCTATCTTATGCCTTTGAACAAAGCTTATTGAAAAGTCCTGATTTGGTAAGGGCTGTCACCTACCTCCCATGTTTTACGAAGATCTACAACATCAGTAATGAATTTTCCATTTTCTCCCTTGGGCAATAATTCTGGTCCAGGCTGTAAATAAAAATACAAATATATGCAGTTAGGCTTTAGAAGGGAGCAGAGAAATCTGTGCTTTTAGAGGTCATGAGGAAGACAACTAACATTGCAGGAAATCTAAAAACTATAAACAAAACCAGACTTTATGAACAGCTCTTCAGTAGAGCTGAAAGCATATTAATGTTGCAGAGAAAGGAAGAAGGACTAAACAAAGCAAGCTAGTTTGCATAATCTCACAAGTGACAGCAGCTTGTGCAGGGACACTCAGATGCTTTTATAAGCTAAGAATTTCTCACTTCATATAATAAGCTATTTCAGCTGTCCCCAACTTTTTTGGACCGCGGACTGGTTGGGGAGGGGGCTCTGTGTGTGGGGTGCAGGGGCAAGAGAGACTTGCCCCTGCGTAAGTGCGACATGCCCCTGCACGAGTGCAAACATGCTCCTGAGTGTGCATGACATGCCCCCTGTGAGCGTGACACGCCGCCTGCGCAAGCGTGACAAGCCCACCATGCATGGGGATAGGGGGCGGAGATCCGTCTCTGCGACCCAGTTCTGACAAGCCCATGGGCTGGCACCGGGCTGCAGACTGGGGGGTGGGAACCCCTGGGCTATCTCAAACATCTTTTTCTGGCCTCCCCACGGATCACATTTTCTATAATTCATTGGCAAATTCTGTGTCCACTCTCCATTTTTACATACCAACCTGTCTGTACTGGCCCCCTGAAATATTCCACTCCCCAACATGTGGAGGTTGCTACAGCCTAGCAACCTCCACATGTTGAAGACTACAAATCCCATCATTGGTAATGCTATGTTGAATGGATGAGAGATGAAAGAAAAAGGAAATGTAGGGGACATCAGACTGGAAAAGTTGCATTATGTTATAGTATTTTTTCATTCAGTCCTACCATAAATATCAAAATCATGCTTATTTATGCAGCTACAGAAGAGCACATCAGTGCTTGCACACCTAAATACACATCCGCCCAGAGACCTTTGGGTAGAGTGGGCGGCATATAAATTAAATAAATAAATAAAAATAAATAATAAGTGAGAGCTGAGAGGAGAGGAAAAACCGCAATGCAATTGTTTTATGTGCACAGTTTCTCGTCAGTTGGATTTTTCCACAATGCATTTAAAGGTATTGAGGAATATTCACCTTCAGAGAATAAGGGTTGTGTATTATGAACAGATCGATGTAGTCAAACTGGAGCTTCTTCAGAGATTCTTCTAAGCACTTCCGAACTAACTCAGGCCGGTGGAAGGTATTCCAAAGCTGTCAAAAATGTACAGATGTTTAATCTTTGATAACAACCACAGAACAGCAGGACTGTAGCAGGCAGAGATCTTAGCCAAGCCACAATTTGCTTCTTATCGCTAGGCTCTCACATCTCACCGGGTATGTGTTGGGATAATTTCAGTCTTTCACCCTTTAGCACTGGGTATCTTAGGGTGGGAAGCGAGGAAGCATTGCAGCCTGATGTGATTGTCCTTTGCGAGTAACTCAATTGGTAAAGTTTCTTTCCAGCATCTACCATTTGAGACAAGCCCCCACTATCTCTTCCTGATTGTTTCTGATTCCATTGATTTGTTGTTGGCACTCTTTTCTGGCCACCCTCTAAGCATTAAGCATGTAGCACCTCCTGGATGCTGGAGACTCCATTTCCCACCTTGTTTCCCCTGACCATAACTACAGATGGTTAATGTAAGTAAAGATACCTTTTCTGTAGAGTGATTTTATCACAGAAAGGGCTAATTTGTCTCCAAATCAGAGAGGGTGATGCTTTATGAGACTGGGCTAATTGTCCGGGCCTGTCTTGTGTTCAGGGCTATCAGGAAAGGTGAGAGGGGCTTATGGGATTTTACACATCATATGCCAGGGCTATTTTCTAGGTTCTCTGAGTTAAGTGAATGGATTATGCATGTTACATGCTGCTCTGCTTTAGGCAGAAACATGTTTTGCTGCAGTCCAGTTTACACATCCATCATTATCAAGGTTAACCTCACCATGGTCCTTTTTTGACTTTTTTCGGCTTTGCGAGAAAAAGCTATCTAGGAGGTGAAAGGCAGGTGAAGAAAGTCTAACTGAACTTGCTTGTTCACCAAATCCAACTAGCATCCTTTGAAATAAGAGAAAATTTCTAGCTGTGAAATATTTGTTATATTTTTGTTGATGAAAACAAAAAGGACATTTAAAAGAGGTTACCTTTCCAGTGTAAAAAACGTCTTCCCTTTTTATTGTCCCATCAGCAATCTTCTGACGAACAGCGCGTCCAACCTGCTCTTCGGTGTCGTAGATATATGCACCATCAATGTGACGGAAGCCAACTTCTATTGCTGTCTTGACAGCTTCCTCGCACTTGCTTTTTTGGCTCTGCCAGTTTAAAAGGTTAAGAATTAGATCTTTTAACTTTATTATTATTATTAAAAAAAGAGGTTATATTACTTATTGCTTTGTAATTGCGGCAGCCAGTATTGTTATTTCTCAGATATAGCTCAAGGGAGGCCGTGCAAGAATGGTGTGTGTCTGTGTGCTTCCAAACTTGTATATATTGTGGGTCACTTCAGTTAATTAGTTATCTGGCTATAGAGCTAAAGGTTAGGGAGTTTAGTTCCCCACTGTGTATCACAGAAGGAACACCCTATGTAGCCTTGGCCATGTGGAATTTTTTGAACTAGATGTGTAGAGGTAGGGAAACAGATAAATTGTAGTAATAATAATAATAATAATAATAATAATAATAATAATAATAATAATAATAATAATAATAATAATAATAATAATAATAATAATAATAATAATAATAATAATAATAATAATAATAATAATAATAATAATAATAATAATAATAAAAAATGTACCATCAAACTATGCTCAGCTTCACCGTTAGAGACCCATTAGGACAATCCATCATCCTCTATCCCTTTTCTATCCTTCCTTGACTTTTATTTTTTTTAAATGTTTGTTCTTCTTTCTCCCTCCCAGTGTTCCCTAGTATTCAAACAAGTTTAGAAGGGGTCATCCCATAACTTCAGAAGAACATTTTAGGATATACAGCATGTGTTTGTCTCATCTCTTGTAATTTGCATGTGGCTTTGTTTTGTGACTGGTCTTCTGGGTTCAACCATAGAACCCATTTTATGCCCAGCTTCTCAAAAGCAAAAGCCTGCCTCTTTTCCCTCCTCTCTCAGGCCAATGCACTTTCAGCTCTAATGACGGAGAACAATAATGATATTTAATTGCCTGTGGAGGCAGAGGAAAGATGCCAGCTTCCCATTTACCTCAGGCAGCAAAATTTGTGAGGAAGCCCCCCTTGCAGGCATATACATAATAGTTACCCTAAGGGCAGGATTTTGGGGCAGACCTCTGGGGTTTGGTTCAGCAGAAGGTGTTGGATAGACCCCCAAAACAGCACAATTGCCTTATTGTGTCTCAAGGTAAGCAAAGAAATGCATTAATGTCTAAAAAAGGGGGGCCTTCAGACTATTAAATCCAGAGTCTGGAAGTATCTATATTGATGTACATGAGGACTAGGCACTTAGCTACTCAAAAGGAGAATTTATTTTTCGCTCCATAAGACGCACCAATTTTTTAGGAGAAGAAAACAGGAAAATATAATCTGTTTTCTTCGCTCCATAAGACGCACAGACTTTCCACCCCCCCTGTTTTGTGGGAAAAAAGTGTGTCTTATGGTGCGAAAAATACGATACTACACAAATACTGAAAGTCAGTCCATTCTACTTACAGGGTCTGCGCAATAGGTGCCGAATCCAAGGACAGGGATTTTGTTGCCATCATTCATGGTCAGCCTGTGATCTTTTGCAAGCGCCATCTCTGGAAAAGCCCTCTTAATTCAAGCTTTGATCAAATGGAAAAGAGTAAAATTGTTCTATTCTGGTGCAGCTGCGCTCCCACGAAGTACAGACACTCCAGTGAGGAAAGCAGGAGCAAGTCTCCAATAAATGTAAAAGAGGAGTAGAAAGAAAGAGGGGGAGGTTCATGGGGTGTGGAATGAGAAACATGCATTCAAATTGGTCCATGCTTGAATGAATGTTTTCACACCGACATTGGAGGCAGGTTGGCAAACAAGGTATTATCTCACCCTGACAAAGTCTATCCACACACACCCAGCCAGTTCTCTCTGACCTGCCTGCTTTCCTGCAGGGTACATGTTAATGCTTGCCACTTTGCCTGCCTTTCTCTGCTGGTGTGGGTGGGTGGATGGGTACCGCCCTTCTGCCCCAAACCCTGCCAGTCACCCCTGACTCTGCCTGTAATGGCCTCTGGTCTCACCAACCACAATGGGGACCAGCTATTGCTGGATATTGGCCATTCTGGATCCTCTAGGAGACACCAACGCTGTACTCATTTACCTGGGAGTCAACCTGGTTGAACTCAATGGGACTTGCTCCTGAGTAGATCTGTATAGCATTGCTCTGTTCATGTCTGTCAGAGAAAGGGAAAAGTTCATGTCATTTTTAAATTTTGAATAATATACTGAAAAAGAAGAAACAAACCCACCGCTTGAAACAAACTCAGATCAAGAAACTTTGTGGAATCCAAAGGGTCTTTGTTATAATTTATCAGATGACCAGATGTAAGACATGCTCAGACCTCTTCTTTAGCCTCAGGTGGTGAAATGAAATGGATAATGTAAATCTCCTCTCTGTGTTTCTTTGCAACTTTTAATACTAAATGCTAAATAAGCAGCAATGATTTCCTTTTTTCCCTAGAGCTGTAAGTAAAGACTACATTAATTGCAAACCTCAACCTCGTTGGGACTTTGCAATAAAGAATCAGTTTATATATATATAAAAATCAAGAGTTGCTTTTTTAAAAACGTAAGCAAGAAGTATGGGGTACAGGTCCCAAAATAGAAAAGGTGCACATGGAATATCAGTTGTTGTGGAAGAGGAAAACGAGAACAAAATGCATGGCAGTGCCAGTTAAAGTCAAAGATGCCCGCCCAGATTCCATCCAGCAACCCGCAGAGGGTGTCAGCCTCAAAAAGCTTAAACCCATTCAAGATTAGTTGAACATTAGGGTGGAGCTGAACAAACCTATGTGTTGCTTTTAATAGTATTATCAGCAGTGTAAGCAAGATTTGCAAGCTGCCCACTCATTTAGGTGACCCTGTCATTAGGATACACTGCTACACAGCTGCTACATTGCTAGGTTGGTCATCTTGTACCTCTAATCCCAACAGTCCACAGGGAGGCTTATTGGTCTTCACTAGCTGCTTCCCCCCCCCCCCCCACCGTTGCTCACTGTCCTTGGTTGGGGACCTATTCCTCTCACTGGCCCACTGGAATCTCCCATCTGGGCTTGCGTTTGCAGCAGTGACCCAAACCAGCTCACACCCTTTCAGGAGGGCCACTAATGCCAAGCCATCAAAGGCCCCTGACCCCCAGCAACTTGTCCCCTCCTGAAGAATCAACTGCAGTCATTGGTTGTCCTTCCTCCTCCACCAGTGCCTCTTCTCAGTGGCAGTGAGTCTGCTGGGTTGGGGTTCTGCTGGGTGCTTGTGCCACCGTTGTGTGGGGCTGAATGGCACAAGGGGTGCACCTCCTACTCCATGTTCTCTGCCTAGGTCAAAGCAGACCCATTCATCTGTCCATGAGTGTTTCAAGAGCAGCAGCCAGTTTTTTTTTTTGCCAAAGTTAGGACTGGGCCTCTGTGCAATCCTTTCACTCTACCCATTGAGGGTGATGAGCCTCCCTCCCCCTTTAAGCCTGGCTCCCACCATCCTGTCCCGGCTGTTCTTCTGCCTTCCGTCAGCTCTGCCCCCCCCCCCCGGTCACAAGTAATCTGGGCCAAGGAGGGGGGAGCAGCCGAAGTGTCCTCATCACAAGAAGCTAGTTGCATATGCCAATTTCAAAATGAGAGTTGCAAAGTTAAGCTAGAGTTATGGGCTCTAAATTCCACCTCTGGCAGCTATTGTCCAATTATCCAATTATCCAGAACTCACCGGAGTGAAGCCACTCAGCTTTCTCCATCCCTCCGTCATGCATTGAAACCAAAGTTCTTCTTTGGCTAGGGTTTCAGGTGACACTGAAATGTGGCGAACCTTTTATCAGAGAAGTTGGGAGAAAATGTATTTGACCCACTCGGTAAGCGAGTTATAGACAAACTAATAGTGTTGCCTCCTGGCTGAAGGAAGATGTTGTCCTCAGTTCACAGTCCTGCTTGGACAGTGTTCTGGGTTGAGGCCAACAAGAGGGCCATTAAATTTTCGCACTAACTAGTTTTGAAGTGAAGTTGTATATGATCTATACGCGTCTCCCTTCAGAAATGCTGCGGTTAGGGGCACCGGACGCCGGATGTAGTTGTGTGTATAACATGCCCTCAAAATGTAACCACAAAGCATAAACAGTTGACTAACAGAGAGAGAGAGAGAATGAGAGAATGAGAGAGAGCTCCTCTGACCCGCGTCAACTCCAGCATTACTTCGAGCTCCTTCTGCGGCTGCCAGATGGAGATGCCATGCCAGGAAGGGGCCTAGCTGAGCTGCCATCAATGGATCGGAGCCCACCACACCCACAGCAACAGGTATAAGTGTGAGAACCACTTTTCCCAGGCCACTTTCAAGAGAGGAAGAGCAGCACAGTATTTATTGAGGATTCGTTTATTTATTGGAACATTACTGAAAAAAAATCTATATATAACCAAAACCATTCTGCTCGGCCCCCGTGCAATTTGAGGGAGAAGTATAATCTGTTTTCAACCTTTGAAATAACACCTGAAATAAGAGAAGGCATAATCTCATGGTTCTGCTCCTCAAGGGCACAGATGATAGGTGCTCTAAATCCACTGTAATTGTTTACGAGCCAGCTTGCTTGGTTTTCAAAATTTGCTAGGAAAATAATACTTCCTTGGCTGGTCCCTCAGTGGGAGGGGAGGGGTGATTCCTTTAGAGATCAGGGACTGTAAATACAGAAGAGATTAACATCGCCATATTTTAGTTTATTTAGAGAGACCATTCTAGACTAATCTGAACATGTTCTGAGTGCTGAAAAGGGTTCTAAAACTATAAAGAGTTCTGGAAAAATGGCTACATGTACAATAATATTCAGCATGAATGACTTAACCAAGTATAGATGTGATTTAATTCATTTCAGTGGATGTTACATAAGATGAATTCTTGGCAAGCTGTAAATGCCTAATCGTAAATTATTTTTCACAAATGGCACTTTTTTCCAGGAAACATTTTAAAACACTATATAAGATAAGATTAAATGAATAGAATATACAGTAATAGATCACTCTGGTTGCAACAGGTTGAAAAGTAAAAAAAAATACAATGAAATGTCATCGTTGTCGTTCAGTCGTTTAGTCATGTCCGACTCTTCGTGACCCCATGGACCAGAGCACGTCAGGCCCTCCTATCTTCCACTGCCTCCCGGAGTTGTGTCAAATTCATGTTGGTCGCTTCTATGACACTGTCCACCATCTCATCCTCTGTCATCCCCTCCTCCTCTTGCCTTCACACTTTCCTAACATCAAGGTCTTTTCCAAGGAGTCTTCTCTTCTCATGAGATGGCCAAAGTACTGGAGCCTCAGCTTCAGGATCTTTCCTTCCAGTGAGCACTCAGGGTTGATTTCCTTTAGAATGGACAGGTTTGTTCTTGCAGTCCAGGGGACTCTCAAGAGCCTCCTCCAGCGCCACAATTCAAAGGCATCAATTCTTCATAGTCCAGCTCTCACTTCCATACATCATGACAGGAAAAACCATAGCATTGATTATTTGGACTTTTGTTGGCAAGGTGATGTCTCTGCTTTTTAAGATGCTGTCGAGGTTTGTCATTGCTTTCCTCCCAAAAAGCAGGCGTCTTTTAATTTCGTGGCTGCTGTCTCCATCTGCAGTGATAATGGAGCCCAAGAAAATAAAATCTTTCACTGCCTACATATCTTCCCCTTCTATTTCCCAGGAGGTGATGGGACCAGTGGCCATGATCTTAGTTTTTTTGATGTTGAGTTTCAGGCTGTTTTTTGCACTCTCCTCTTTCACCCTCATTACAAGGTTCCTTAATTCCTCCTCACTTTCTGCTATCAGAGTGGTATCATCTGCATATCAGAGGTTGTTGATATTTCTTCCGGCAATCTTAATTCCGGTTTGGGATTCCTCCAGTCCAGCCTTCCGCATAATGTATTCTGCAT
Organism: Pogona vitticeps; assembly: GCF_051106095.1. Classification (NCBI taxonomy): domain Eukaryota; kingdom Metazoa; phylum Chordata; class Lepidosauria; order Squamata; family Agamidae; genus Pogona; species Pogona vitticeps. The sequence goes on from NC_135787.1 coordinate 181,271,290, forward strand.
ATAAATTAAATAAGCTGGGGGACAATATACAGCCTTGTTGTACTCCTTTCTCAATTTTGAACCAATCAGTTGTTCCATATCCTGTTCTAACTGTTGCTTCCTGTCCCACATATAGGTTTCTCAGGAGATAGATAAGGTGGTCAGCACTCTTATTTCTTTAAGGACTTACCATAGTTTGCTGTGGTCCACACAGTCAAAGGCTTTTGCATAGTCAATGAAGCAGAAGTAGATATTTTTCTGGAACTCTCTGGCTTTCTCCATTATCCAGCACATGTTAGCAATTTGGTCTCGAGTTCCTCTGCCCCTTCGGAATCCAGCTTGTACTTCTGGGAGTTCTCGGTCCACATACTGCTGAAGCCTACCTTGTAGGATTTTGAGCATAACCTTGCTAGCGTGTGAAATGAGTGCAATTGTACGGTAGTTGGAGCATTCTTTGGCACTGCCTTTCTTTGGGATTGGGATGTAGACTGATCTTTTCCAATCCTCTGGCCACTGTTGAGTTTTCCTAACTTGCTGGCATATTGAATGTAGCATGTTGAATGGCATATTGAATATAGCTGGCATATTGAATGTAGCATATTGAATGTAGCATGTAGCAATAAAATATAGATATATTTAAAAAGATTTTTAAAAAACACTCAGTTAGTAAATAATGTAATGGGTGAAATCCTGTTGCTCAAGGTAGCCAGTTGCACTACCGTATGCCCATTGAATCAATGGGAATTTAGTGAGTGACCTCCTCCATAAGTTCCATTGATTCAAATAGCACTGCTCTAGTTATGACTCACTATGCTCAGCAACAAGATACCAGATAATATTTCTTGATTTATTTACTCAAGGAAAAAAAACTTTTAAAATAGTTTGTCATTTTTTTGTCTTTGTTTTTTAGTTGTAAAATTAAACATGCCTAACTTGGATAGGAAAAACTGCTTTTTTATTACTTTCCTATCTGGTACATGCAATAATATCCGGAAGAGGGGCACTAGAATTCCCATAATCTAATTTACCCTCATCCAGCCTTGTACCTTTCAGATGGGGATGAGATTTTTCCATTACTCTCACAGACATGTGCACGATTGTGTCATGGATCCCACAGAATTCAGTAGAACCTGCTTGTGATGGTATATGCATAGAGATTGTACCACAAGCAAGATATTCCCAAATAAAAGATTGAAACCACAGAATCCTCTGTGCTGCAAGTCGTTAAGATCGAATCCACACAACAGAGTGAGCCCCCGTTGCTTGTCCCAGCTCCCGCCAACCTAGCAGTTCGAAAGCATGCAAATGCAAGTAGATAAATAGGGACCACCTCGGTGGGAAGGTAACAGCGTTCCATGTCTAATCGCACTGGCCACGTGACCACGGAGGATTATCTGCAGACAGACAATAGCTCTATGGGCTGGAAACGGAGATGAGCACCGCCCCCTAGAGTCGGACACAACTGGACAAATTGTCAAGGGGAACCTTTACCTTACCTAGGAATGCATTCGCTTAAAGATTAAACACAGTTGATTTTTCAAACTCTTGTGTTTACTGAGCTTTTGTACAAGTGATACTTCATACACTGGTCAAACCAGTTTATATTTTCAGCAGGTAAAGGTAAAGATTAAGGTGAGGGAGAAAGGTTCTGGCTAGTCCTCTTTCTATTTTGCTGCTTCTCTGTATGCAAGGAGGTTTATCTGTGTCCCACATCCCCCAGAGGAGAAATTTGATGTGCAATCCCCTTTTGACTGACAGCTCTCTACATTTACTGCCTAATTTTGCTGAACACATAAAGCACATTTTATAGGTTGGAAATACACATTTTCTTAAATGCACCATTACTAATCCAACTGCTTTTTCAGATGCATACAACTGTGGTAGGTGCAGAAACAGCAAGTAATCAAGACCCAGGCTATGTTGGGTGCAGGGGTGTTATTCAAATATTCCTCTCTTTCATTGGGTTTCCTTCCCAGCTTCTATTGCACCAGGCAGAAATTTTCTATTGCCATCTTGAAAATTTCCTTGGGAGTTTTTCTCTGCAAAATGAATAGCACAGAGGAGTAGGATGTTCTTAGATCTGTGATATCAGGAGGAGGTTAAACTCCTTACATGCCACAATCCTGGTCAGGCCTCCTCACATAACATATATTTATGCTTGCATGGTTAAAGCTAGTTTGCTAGCTGCACCCATTTCTGGAGATGTTTGATTTGGCTATATTGACAGGTGCCTTAGTTACATCCTGCTTGGATTACTGTAACTTGAGACTGCTTTTGAAAAGTGTCCTGTTACTCTGTATGGATGTGAAAGCATAAGGTTGACAGGGAAAAAGTGGTTGATTTGAAATATGGTGTTGGAGAAAAGCTTTACACGTGTCAAGAACTGCCAGAGACATAATTAAGTCGGAACAACATCAAATCAACCCTGTATTCTGGAAGGAAAACTGAGGCTATTGTACCTTGGCCACATCATGAGAAGACAGGTCTCATTGGAAAAGACAACCATGGGGAAAGTTGAAAAGAGGAAGTCCAAAATATAAGATGGATGGGCTCAAAAAATGGGGTTCACAGCTTTGGGTATGCAAGAACTGGGCATGACTATTACTGACAGGACCTTTTGGAGGTCATTGATTCCTAGGGTTGCCTCAAGTGGGGAAGCAGACAACAAGGGCATCTTGAATGGACTGCTAAAGCATAATGAAGTGCATGCTGACAAGTTCTGCAGGACTGTCCATCAGACTGTCCATTGCAAATTTAAGAGGGGGGAGCAAGGCAGAAAGATCTAAAAAATCACTTTGGCTCCATACTTGAAGCTAGAGGATATGCTGTTAAATTTCAGTTCCTGAACTCTGTTTTTATTCAGTCCGTGTCACCAGTGGAAACCAGAGTCAAGTGCCAAGTCCTTTCACACAAAAATCCACCCCGGTCCCTGTGTTGTTTTTCTTTAATAGCAATCTTATTTAGGAGGGGAAAGAGCTTTCAATTGTTGCCATTGTTAGACATCAGAAAGGGTGTGGTCATACGGACATTTTGGTCATGTTTTGGTCTGTAGGTGGTAGAGTGGGCTGAGATCTATTTCCAGGCAATCACATGATGTACATACAGGCGAAAGCAGTCCAGCCTGACCCCAGTCCATAGCCAAGCTGGACCTTAGGGTCTGGACTGGAGTGATTCCTTGATGGACACAAGGATTGCTTTAAGAGAAAGCACACCTTTCCGACTGCACCCAGAGTTATAAACCTATGCCTTTTCTGCTGAGGATCATCTAAATTATCCCAAGGTACCTGCTTCCCACCCCTGTTGTAGAGAGGATACATTGCATTGGCTGTCCTTAAAAGAGAATTTGAGAAGAGAGAAAGGAGGGACAAAGAGAAGTTGTTGCTTTCAGATACTTCCCTCATTGCTACGCTAGTGCTGTTGACAGCCTATCCCAGACAGCTGGGTGAAGTGCCTTCACAACACAAACAGGCATACAAGAAGAAGGGACCACTTGTCTACCAAGAGAGAAGAGACAGGCGATGCAGACCTACCTGGAGCTAAGCAACAAGGCAAAAATGCCCATTTTGGGACTAGGAACATGGCAGGTAATCTACTGGACTTTTGGGTCCTTTTAAGGAGAAAGGCAGCGTAAAAATAAATATTCCACTTGTATGCACGTTATTGCTGGATATTCGCTTGTACCGAATGTTGTTGTTTTGGTGTGTTTCCACTTTTGAGCACCTGATTGCAGATGTTAAAGATAGTAACAGCCAGTTAAGGCTTATCTTTCGTGTTCAGCAAACCTTTAGTAAGTGTTTTGTGGTACATGGGATTGTCAGATTATGTTTAATCCTTGGGTGATTTTTTTTACCTTTCGGTGTGGCACGTCAAAACAGAGTCCTCTGGTATCATTCTTATGCTGTTTTAAATACTAGCAGGGTTTATTTGGTTTGAGCTTTCCTGAACTGCAGCCTTTTGGTGAGCTTCAAGGTACCTCAAGACTGTCCTTTGCTTTTGCTGCAGTCGACGAACATGGCTTTCGCTCTGGCGTGATGCTGCCATCTGCATCCATGGCTGCCGTATACACCAGGCTATCAGAGGTGGTAAAATATTAATACTGCAATCGTGGAGAAAGTTTGAAGAAATGTAAACCCCATTCTGATGAAAATTAAGTGCTGCTCTAACTCTTTGAGCTCAATGAACTTACAATTAAACCTCCTAACATAACTCTTACACTTCGAGAGGGAAACGAGTATTGTAGGTTTGCATCTTTACGGATTATTTTGTTAAGGTAAATGCTTGATAATCTTTTGCTGCCTTGTGATTGGCTTATTCATGGTTGGAAACATTATAGGCAAATAATAGTGTAATTCAATGCCAAGGATTATTTGTCTGCATACCTGGCATATAATTACCGCCCTCTGTAGTTTCCTCCAATAGAATCTTCATATAAAACAACAACCATACGGAGGAATTTAAGCTTCTAAACTTTCACCAAGTTCTCTTAGCTGCACACAGTTCTACCAAGGATTAAATTAGTACCAATGGGTAGAGTTCAATTTAGTCTTTCCACTGATCCTTGCTTGGAGCCTTATTAGTTTTGGTCAGGTCAGTCAGGTGCTCATCGATATGCAGATGTACTGGGTCTCGAGCAGGAGGGGCTCTATAATCTACAAAAGATACAGAAGCTGTTGGAGAACTGTAAAATTGTCCAGTCATCCACAGTGGTTCCAAACCTTGGGTGCCCAGATGCTCTTAACTAAAACTCCCAGAAGCTTTTACCATTAGCTGTGTTGGCCAGGATTTTTAGGAGTTGTAGTCCAAGAACATCTGGGGACCCAAGGTTGGGAACCACTGGGCTGGAAACATGGTTAGTGTCTCAAAACTTGTTCTCTAAAGCAGAGTTTCCCCAAACCTTCCATTGTGTTTGAGCATATTCTTACTTTTTGACACATAGAAGACACTTATAAAAGGATCTAAAGTTAATAAGCTGGTAGGCAGCTGCTTCAGTTTTCCATATAAGCTGTTATCTAGAAAGTTTGGCCAGAGTTTTCTTGCTATTTGGGAAATGTTATTACACCAGGAGAATGATACCCAAGGATTCTGATGGCAGTTAAAAGGTTTAATCAAAAAGGGATTTGAGCAGCCCACCGTCTCTTAATCCAAGTGTAGGGAAGAACCTGCTCTTGAGAGGCAATGAAGACAGTGTGGTAGACTCTCCCTGGTGCTCAAAAGAGTAATCAGGAACTGTGAAAGCAACTCTTGCCACCCCGATTTTCTAACTCCTAAGACTTGACCTTCCCAGTTATGGTGCAAAAGTGGGTGAGAAACCACAGCATCAACATTAAGCAGAAGTGAATGGAGATAATGGTCACGGTCACTGTGATGTAAAGATTTTCGTCTCTTGTACAAAATTGGAAAGGGAAAGGCTAGAAATCAGATAGTCTACAATGATTTAGTAGCACCCAACACACACAACTATTAATAAAATCTTATTTTGGGGATATAAGATAATGTATAAAATGTAATTCTATGGCCACTACTAAAATGTGGAGTAATGGTACTACTTCTCTCATTTTTCTCAATAAAAAAAGGTAAAGGTTCCCCTTGACAATTTTTTGTCCAGTCGTGTTCGACTCTAGGGGCTGTGCTCATCCCCGTTTCCAAGCCATAGAGCCAGCGTTTGTCCGAAGACGATCTTCTGTGGTCACATGGCCAATGCAACTTAGACACGGAACGCTGTTACCTTCCCACTGAGGTGGTCCCTATTGATCTACTCGCATTTGCATGCTTTCGAACCGCTAGGTTGGCGGGAGCTGGGACAAGCGACGGGCGCTCACTCCGTCACGTGGATTCGATCTTACGACTGCTGGTCTTCTGACCCTGCAGCACAGGCTTCTGCGGTTTAGCCCACAGCGCCACCACGTCCCTCTGATTTTTTTTCTCAATAGAAGCTGAAAATATCCTTTGAAATCCTTAAATTAATGTCACTTTCCTCTCAGTCCCCTTTAGGGAAAGTCAAAGATGCAGTCCAGCTCGCAATTGACGTTGGGTACCGTCATTTTGACTGTGCCCATGTCTACCAGAATGAAGAGGAGATTGGTGATGCAATCCAGGAGAAGAGACAGGATCAGACAGTGTCACGAGAGGATCTTTTTGTTGTCAGTAAGGTACAGTACAGCCATGCCAAAATCTAGGGTGTACTCGCCTTTTGAATGGATCAACAATAATTTTAGCCTTGAAATAAGTGCACACACAGAGCTTTGTGTCTGTAGGTGTTCTCTGTCCATTTCAGGAGAGAGAACAGATCCAAGTGCTGATTTTACATGTGTCAACGTGTGCTGTATTGAATGAAGGGACCACTTTGTGTTCATCAGAGGTCAAACAATGGTCTTATTTCTATAAGGAATCTTCCCATCTTTTTTGCTCCCTCCCTCACTGAAATGACGCTGATTTTCTCAAAATATAATTGCCCTATAATCTGTTTCAAGAAATCTGCACATATAGAGGTCAAAATCCTGTTGTTTAGTTTCACCTGTGAAAGGCAAACTGCATAACTCACAGTGGCTTCTGACTGCTAATGAATGAGTCCCCACTTGGATTTTTTTGTTGTGGGTCAGTACAGAAGGTTGGCACATGCTTGAAAATCCAAGCAAGGACTCATTCCTTGCCAGTGAGAAGCTGCTACAAGTTACACTGTTTGCTTCCTGCGGGCTTAACAGAGCAACAAGATTTTGGGAACCTCACGACCTCTGAAATCATTCTGGGACACTCATTTGGCCAATATATTGGTTGCTTTGCAGCTTTGGAGCACATTTCATGAGAAATCCATGGTGAGAGGAGCATGTCAAAGAACTCTTGAATCTCTGAAGCTAGATTATCTAGATCTCTACCTCATGCACTGGCCCATGGGATTCAAGGTACTACGACCGTATTCCTCATTTTCATTCCGGTTCTTCACTTCGCTTGACTTTAATCTTTGTTGTCTATCCCTGCTATCAACAAGATGTTCGAGTGGTCATCCACTTTGGGGAAATCTGCCAATATGTCAAGGTTTCTTCTGTCAACAAATTCATTCAAATTATATACACAGTGAAACAACTGTTTCAGCGGGAGTAACCAGTGTTACTCTGTTGCAGCAAAATGAACAGAAAATCCTGAAGCACCTAAAATGCACAATAACAAATACATTTAGTGTGCAATATTTAGGCCCCGTAGTCCACTGAATCTGTGTATACAATGTCCCTAATCCAGCTCAACTCCAGAGTTTGGAAATAATTTCTTTTTTGGACCAGTGGCCGTATTGTCTAGGTGATTCTGCTTATTGTAGGCAAAACAAACAAATAAACAAGCCAGCCAGCCAGCCAGCCAACCAACCTTTCTCAAGTTCTTCTCCAAATTATGCCTCTCCTTCTTTTGCTTTGGCCTAGAAGAAATTCTGCTGCTGGCTTGTATTAAGGGCCCTGGTCAGGAATGTTAAAGAAGTTGTGAACTGAACCAATTCATTTACTAGCAAATGACCTTTCCTTATTTAGCTGCAGTCATTCCTGTTCTAGTTGTGCCTTTTCTAAACTACTGAAATACATTGTGTGTAGGGATGTACTTGAAGAACATCTAAAAGATTCAGTTGGTGCAAAGAGGAAAATGCAGCAGCTACAGAAAAAAATCTGCCATATTATTCCACTACTGAAAGTATTGCACTGATTGTAGCATTTTATTTAGAGCTGTCTGTAAAGTGGGTTGGAGGGAATGTTTGTATCTAGCCATTAGAGGAATTCTACTCATAGTCATATTAGGTTGTGACGGCTAAATGTATACAAGGCAGTATTATAGCCATATTATATCAAGTCCCAGCTGTATTCAGCTTTGTAAGTAACACAATGCCACTCAGAACATGTCCAATCTCATTGAATTTGAGAAGGCAAGCAAGATCAGGTCTGGTTAATTATCGGAGGACAGGCCCCCTGGGAATATCAAGTGCTCTCCAGGTGATAGAGCAGGTGCTGTGCAGCCAGAAGGAAGACAATTTGGAAGCTGTTACCACTATCTTGCTTCTCACAGGCTGGAAAGGAGTTTTTTCCTGAAGATGAGAATGGTATGATTGTGCCCAGTGGCACAGATTTTCTGGACACATGGGAGGTAAGTTTGGAAGACTCCATGTTTTCTGCTTGGCCTCTTGTTCTGTTTGGCCCCTGTGGGTCAAGACATGGTTTTAACTGATGGATAGCTGAGTGGTTTAGGTCTCTGGCTGTAGAGCCAGAAGTTGGGAGTTCAATTCTCCACTGTGCCTCCTTGACAGGGACTGGACCTGATGATGCATAGCCCCCACAGTGCTAAGATGATGATGATGATTTAAAAACATCAGGCACAATCAATCAAAATTATAAAAACCTTGACTGATATTATATGACAGATACAAGCTTTAACCTAAAACCTAAATATCTGTTAAATATCGGCTCAGTATGTATGCGGTTCTTAATATTGCCATTTTTGGAGCTCTGATTGTGTGATTTCTGAGATCTGTAACTGCTTATAGTACTGTGTGAAATTTCTTGATATTATTCCCAAAGCCCTGGGGGGACAACTGAAGTGCATTACTGTGTTAAGTGTGTTGTTGTTGTTGTTATTGTTGTTCCTGTTCCTCTCAGAGGCCATTGTTGTGCCCTTGAAAGGTTGAGATTGACAAGTGCATCCACCCAAGAATATCTCTAAAGACTCCTAGGCAACTGTTTTAACCTTGAAAATATAAGCTTTGAAGATAAGCACGCTCTAAGAATATTGACATGGCAGAAATTATGAGGAGTTGAATTATTCAGTACATTAAATTTAATCTCTAAGACCCCTTTCTGGATGGTTGTTCCTGTTGACTATTTCACTGCTGAGCATCTTATTATAAGAAATGAAGTAGAATTACTGTGAATTACTTAGAATCATAGAATAATGAAGTTGGAAGGGACCTATAAGGCCATTGAGTCCACCCCCCTCCTCAATGCAGGAATACAAATCAAAGGATATCTGCCAAGTGGTGGTCTAAATTTCTCTTGAACACGTCCAGTGTTGGAGCACTCATCACCTCTTGAGGTAATTGGTTCTATTGCCGTACTGCTCTAACAGTTAAGACGTTTTTCCTGATATTCAGCTGAAATCTGGCTTCCTTAACTTGAGGCCATTGTTGCATGTCCTGCACTCTGGAATGATCAAGAACAGATCCTGCCCCTCTTCTGAATGACAGCCTTTCAAGTATTTGAAAAGTCCTGTCATATCTCCCCTCAGTCTTCTTTTCTCAAGGCTAAACATGCCAAGTTCTTTCAGTCTTTCCTCTTAAGGATTGGTTTCCAGCCCTCGGATCATGCTTGTTGCCTTCCTCTGAACTTGTTCCAGTTCATTAGCACCCTTCTTGAAGTGTGATGCCCAGAACTCAACACAATACTGAAGGCCTACCCAATGCCGAATAGAGAGGAACTAGTACTTTGAGGGATTAGGAGATTATACCTCTGTTAATGCAGCCTAAAACAGCATTTGCCTCTTTTGTAGCCACATCACACTGCTGGCTCATATTCAGCTTGTGATCTAGAATCGATCCAAGATCCTTCTCGCTTACAGTATTGATTATATCTATATATCTTTGTATTTTCTTCTGCCTTCTGTGTCTTATGTGGTGACTGGTTCATTGTGCTTCTTGTCCCTTTAGGCCATGGAGGAACTAGTGGATGATGGTCTGGTGAAATCTATTGGGATTTCTAATTTTAATCGTGAACAGATAGAAAGGCTTTTGAATAAACCAGGACTAAAATACAAACCAGTGAATATCCAGGTAAACTGCTTATAGCTTTATATTTGTGCATGTCAGGATTTCTGTACCCTATTTTGTTTTTCCCCCAATGGTATTGCTGTTCACTACCAAGAGAATAGTGCTTCAAGCTTTTAGTCTCTACTTCTAAGAATACTCTACCTTATAAGGCACCATTTTAGATTTCCCAGAACACCCAATACATTCACACACACGAGGACATTGTGGGAAACGTACATGTCAAGCAACACTTGTTGACTCCACACCATGACATCTAATGCTTAGATCACTGTCCTAGGCCTGCTACATGGAATTGTGAAATAAAACAAGTAGTGATGCCCAATGGGAACCAGGGCTCAAGAGGTGATGTGGGAATACGTACTTTTTGGTCAACAGGGAAGATATCATCTGCTATGCCCATCAAGATTTTGTGTGACCTGGTGACCCATCTCTGGTCTAATGAAGCATCAGCAGAATTAGATGCTTACAAGAGAAGGACCCGGCACATCAAAACCAATGCACTCAGCTGCCAGACACAATTGTGGTTTTTATAGGTTGGCACTTCTACTCCAAGGGTAGCAAAGGCCACCTTTGCCTTTTAGATGCTTATCTAAGTGGGTCCATAATGTCTGTGTTTGTAGATTGAGAGCCATCCATACTTGCCTCAGGAAGAGCTGATTAATTTCTGCAAGGCCAAAGGGATTTCTGTCACAGCGTATTGTCCTCTCGGAGCTCCCAACTGGCCGTGGTAAGGATTTTTTGAGATTTGTTGTAGTTATCAAATTTGTTCTTGGCTCTTTTCTTAACATTACAGTATCTGGTAAACCACACTACATCTTCTGCCAAGTTTGACTGCTTCTTTGTCCCGTCCTCACTGATCTCATGCCTGTGGGTGAACTCCCAGGGAACCCTGGAAATTGGTAACCAGAAACTGGGCTTTTTCTGCAATGGTGCCATCTCTATAGAAAGCATTCCCGCAAGAAATACAGCAGGCACCCTCCCTTTGCGGTATATAAATTGAATGAATGAATGCTTTAATATATTGACTTATTTATGTGTCTATTCAAGCAACATTAGCTGCCTTTCAAAGCTTCTGAGTAAGTATTTTCATATATATTCGACTCCAATATAACATGATGTTCATGGAGCCATTAGTTTAAACCTTGATCTGTCCTAATTACAGGTTTGGAAGGTACAGGGGATTTAGTTTGACAGAGAAGAAACTTAAGCCTTTTCCTCCTGTCTTTGGCTTAGCTCCCTACTATCCAGTTGTACTAATATTGACTGGGCAACTATGGGCATGTTTCTAACCCTGGATTTCCAATTCTTCCCTTATTTGTGATAACTCTTGGCTGTGTACTTTAAGCCTTACACGCCACCCTTACCAGGTAGGACACCCAAAGAACAAACACAGCTCTTGTGGCTAAGGCACTTTCTTGAGGCATTCAAACCCTTGTTCCTTCAAGAATCACACTTGGGTAAAATATAAAAGATTTATTTTAAAAAGAGTAAATACTTATAAAACATAAGCAATACAAAAGTGCTACAAATTGCACTGTTAAATGCCAAGTTTCTAAGGATTAAGTAAGGTCCTGTAAGTCTTTCCCATAAAACAATAAAAAGATTAACTAACTAAAGTATAATGATTTGACTACTTAATTACCCTAAGTCACCATTGCTTAGTCTCCTAATCAATCAAGGCTGTAAATCTGTCACCCTCTCCTCCTCCTCCTTCCCCAACTTGCACACACACCTTAGCCCCACTTTCTATAACTTAAATCATTTGAAATAAACGAGTCTAGCACCATATCTACTCTGAGACTTCTCTGTGACAGTTTTGTAAATCTTGAAAGTGTATTTTGAAGATATTTAACATAGAAGTAGTTTTAGAAGAGGTAGCTGTTTTATTCTGTGCTAGCGTATCAGGCAAAAACAAAATAAAAACAATAATAAAATGTGGCACCTTAAAGACAAACTGGTCTATTTTAATCGGAACCTTTGTGGACTTGTAGGATGTAGAAGAATTTCATAAGAATACACATCGGGCCTTGCTCAATGGGTCAGACATTGTCTACTTGTGTATCCCAAAAGATGCGTATGAGAAGCCCATGGACAGTTCATAAGCAAAACGTCCCTCTCCCACCATCCAAAGCACTGGTATTCAATGGCTCATGTCTCTGGATCCTGGAGGTTTCATATAGCTGTCGTGATGCTATGAATACTTTTATCTCTGTTAATTTGTCTATTCTCCATTACTCCATCCTGAAAAAGCAGATTAGTTCAACAACATTCGGAATATTTATGAATTTCCATTTTCTGTTTTTACAGGTCCAAATCTGAGGCTGCTTCTGTGCTGGATGACCCCCTAGTTAAAAATATTGCAGACAAACATAATAGAACAACAGCTCAAGTATATTGGTCTACTTTTTGGAAATTTATTGGGCAATATTGTTTTGTGCCAACATGCAGTCTTGTCTTTCTGCTAGATAAAGGAAATAATGAATCACGGGATGTACCCCTGGGCCAATATTTTGTAAGATGCAAACCATCTCCCAGAACAGACAATCTTTTCTCAATATATGATGAGTGAGATGGTGCCTTCCTTGTTTTACAAACCAGAAATGTGACAGTTTCTATTAACAGTCGTAACCTTTGACTGGGGTACCCCAACACATACAGGTCAAAGCGGTATGTGGAATTCAATGTAAATGCCAGCTAGGACCTTTTTCTACCACATCACCTTGTGCTACAGCAGAATACACTTGAATTTATTCTATTCTGGAGCACTGCCGAAAACAAGAAGTAGATAACTTGATATCTTGCTTTGCTATGTAACTCTCCTGATGTATTGTCTTCCAGATACTAATTCGTCTCCAGATAGAAAGAAATGTGAGTGTAGTCCCAAAGTCAGTTACTCCACATCGCATTAAAGAGAATTTTGAGGTAAGGCTGAAAAACATCCTTTAAAAAATCCTTGGCCGTTTTATGTAGAATTTTTTCATGTTTTTATATTTAGGAGAAAAAAAATGGGTACCTTTATTTTTACATATTTGAAAGAACAAGATTACCTGTCCTATATCTGATTTGCTAAAATGTTGCTTCTGGTTTAGGTCAGAGAAAAAGACATTCCCATACCTATTATTTTGGCCACACAGTGTTTAAAATGTTTATTATGTAGATCAGAGTTATCTGGCCTAGTGGACCAAATGGGGACCTGCCAGACCTTTTTAGTTACGACACCTGGGTGCCTCTCTGATTATATGCCACACCTGGACTTACTCTCTGTTACTGATCCCATTTACTCAGTGCTGTCCCATGCTTCAAGTACAATACAGAAATGCTTAGTAGTGAAGAATACATTGCCCATTCCATGCTGAACAAAGTTAAGCAGTACAACTATAATTCTGCCATCTTTTGATCTGGCATTGCCCATTCTTGTTTCCATAATTATGTTGAAAAACACCCAGAGAGTGCTTTAAGCACTATGAGGCAGTGTATAAGTCTAAACAAGTACAGTGGTGCCTCGCTAGACGATGATAATCCGTTCCACTGAAACTGCTGTTTAGCAAAATCATTGTCTAGTGAAAAGCATTTCCCCATTGGCATGCATTGAAACCTGTTTAATGCATTCCAATGGGGAAGAATCGTTGTTGTCTAGCGAAGATCGGCCATAGGAAAGCCGCTTTGCAAGCCGCCGATCAGCTGTTTAAATAGCTGTCTTGTGAAGCTTAGGTCCTGAAAACACCCGTTTTGTGAGTGCAGAGGGAGCTGTCAAAATCATTGTCTAGTGAAAATTGGTTTGCAAAGCAGGGACCAAACATTGTCCAGCAAAATTCCCCGATAGGAATAACTGTTTTGCGCATCACTATAGTGATCACAAAAAGTGAATGTCTAGCGAAAAAACGGTCATGCGGGGGAAACTGTCTAGTGAGGCACCACTGTACTTGGTTTGGCCATGCCCAATGCAGAAATATGGACCCTCACTGGTTTCAACAGGGCATTCTCTTCACATCAGAGCGCATCATTAAGGAAGAAGCATTCCACCCTTCACACTTACACAGTGGGAATTCCTCTTGTGAAACATAACACACCCACCAACAGCGAAATCAATTACCTTATGGTTCATTGATAAATTGTCTAAGAACCTACTTAGTGTGACAAACCCAGACCTACTGGGATCTGCCACACGTTAACTAAGCTGCCACCAACCATTCCCTATAAGAAGTCACACAGACCAGGGATGGATTTTCAAACACATAAAAAGAATAAGGTTTATTTAAATATACACAGGGAAAAATAAAACGATCAGGTGAATAAGATAAAGTAACGTGGCTTATTCTCACTCATGCATACCGTTTGGTTCACACAGAACCCTTAACTTGAAGCACAGACCCTGAACCTATCAGTTCTGGCTAACCAACAGACACCTGAACCTATCAGGTTGGTACTCTGACACACAGTAGTACCCTGTCTGACACACAGACTCCCACACCAGCTTCTTCTTCCCAGCTGCTGCTTCTTCACATCCCAGCGTCTCCTAAACTTCTCCACACACGCTCCACATATATATACACAGTACAGCCCCTCCTCCTGATGTCCCGCCTTCCACTCCCCATAGGATGGAACTTTCCCTCCAAACCCATGACAGACAGGTAACATCAGTGCTGTATGTAACACCTCCCCTCTTTATAAGTTGTTTTGTAGGGGGAAAGCTAAGGTGCTTTTTCCCAAAAAACAACCTGGATAAAACACACAACAACAGTTATACATACCATATCATACTTACTTATACTTACATTCTAAGTTAACCATATCAATTATAATACATCAATTTACCTTTATTCATACAAACCAAGTTCAAAAAACAGGTACATTTAACTTTTTGTCATCAATATATATACATAGTCCACGTTTCTTTCGCCGTCTTCATTCTTCAGGTCTTCTTGACAAGGCGTCAGCAACACAGTTCACTGACCCTCTGACCACCTTCACTTCAAAGTCATAGTCCTGTAGGTTTAAAGCCCACCTCATAAGTTTGCTATTGTGGGTTTTCATTGTCTTTAACCATTGCAGTGGTGAATGGTCAGTACACAGAGTAAAATGTCTTCCCCAGATGTAAGGCTTGGCCTTCTGGATCGCGTAGACTATGGCCAAACACTCCTTCTCCACGGTTGCCAAATGTCTCTCACCTTTTTGAAGTTTCCTACTCAGGTAGGACACTGGATGCTGGTCACCATTCTCATCCTCCTGGCAAAGAACTGCTCCTACCCCGCTGTTAGACGCATCGGTGTAGATGATGAACTCCCGGTCGAAGTCTGGAGCACGCAGCACTGGATAGTTGATTAACGCCTCCTTCAACCTCTGGAACGCCGCCTCACAGTCGCTGGTCCACGGGATGCGGTCATCAGCCTTCTTCCTCGTCAGATCGGTCAGCGGAGCCGCAATCTCGCTAAACCTCGGGATGAACTTTCTGTAGTAGCCCACCAACCCAAGAAATGATTTGACTTTTTTCTTGGTGTTGGGTCTGGGCCAATCACGAACAGCTTCTATTTTGGCCTCCAGGGGTTTTATCACTCCTCCCCCTACCATGTGACCCAAATATTTTATTTCTGGGCTACCCAGCTGCAGTTTATTCTCTTTACAGGGCCTAGGCCAAAGCACTTCCTCCCCTGGGTCAAAGTGCCTCTCCCCGGCTCTCTGGACACACCAGGCTTTCTTTCTGACCTTTTGAGCTTGCAGGGTCTCTGCTGCCAGCTCTAGGTTTCTCTTTAGGTCATTCATTAAGGTGTCTATATATGTCACACCGTCCTGTGGGTCATCCTGGGTGATCTGCTCCCAATCTTGCTTGATCAAATCAAGGGGCCCTTTCACCCTTCTCCCAAATAAAAGTTCAAATGGACTGAACCCGGTACTGGCTTGTGGCACTGATCGATAAGCAAACAAAAGGGATTGCAGCTTCTGGTCCCAATTGTTTGGATTCTCTGCCAAGTAAGCCCTAATCATGCGCATTAGAGTCCCATTGAACTTCTCAGTTAACCCATTACTTTTAGGATGATAGGCAGTGGTTTCCTTGTGCTTAATTCCACAGATTTGCCATAAGCGTTTCATGAGCTTTGATGTGAACGATGCGCCCAAATCTGTGATTATTTCGGAGGCAAATCCCATCCTGGACATATACCCCACCAAGGCATCTGCCACTGTGTTAGTTTCAATGTTAGTCAAGGGTATGGCTTCAGGGTACCTTGTGGCATGGTCCACAATTGTGAGAATGAACTTGTTCCCCCTCTTTGTGGCCTTGGGCAAAGGTCCCACAATATCCACCCCTATGCATTTGAACGGAGTGTCAATCACAGGCAAAGGGCACAACTTTGCTTTTGTCCTGTCGCGGCTATTCCCCTGCCTTTGACACACATCACATTGTTTACAGAACTCCCTGATCTGCTTCCCTATGTCAGGCCAGTAAAAATTCTGTGTGATTCTCTGCTGTGTTTTGTTCACCCCTAAGTGTGCAGCAAACATGTCAGAGTGCCCCCTTTGTAAGATCATGGGGCGATACTTTTCAGGTACCACCAGCTGACTTCTGATCCCATCTCCCCCTTTTGAGATATTCCTCAGGGTCTCTCTATACAAAATCCCCTTTTCCTCCAGAAATCTCACTGGGGTTTCAGGTGTTAGCTGGGCGTCAGTCACCTGTTCAAAACACTTTTGGAGAGTGGCGTCTGCCTTTTGCTCTTGTCCAAATCTGCTGTCTGTGGTTAAGGTTTCCACCACAGCTTCTGAACTCCCCTCTGCTTCCGTCTCTGGCTCATCATTACCCCCCTGAACTGTCCCCGTGGTGGCTTGTGAGCGTGTAATCACTAGCACCCTTTTCACATGTTCAGCCAGGTCATTTCCCACGAGCACGGCTGCTGGCAGAGTCGATGAAATTGCTAGCCGCCAAACTCCCCTCCAGCCTTGAAAGTTCACAGGTACCTCCGCGACTGGCAGTGAGATTATCTGCCCCTCAATCCCTGCTACCTTTATGCTCTCATTCGGGATTATATATTCCCTAGGAATAATATCTGGATGGCACAGGGTCACCTGGGAACAAGTGTCCCGCAGCCCCCGATACTGACGGTCAAGTATTCCTACGTCCACCCCTGCTGTCTCAAACAATTGAGAATCTGTTCTCACGAGCAAGCATCGCTTGACCTCCACAAGAGGACCATTTTCCTCAGCCTGATCAGCAGATGTAATTGTTCCAGATTGAGTAGCCATGGCAACAGGCTCCCTCAGTGACAAGGAGCTTTGCTCTTTCTGGACACAGAACACAGCTTTTGGCTTGGTTCCACTCAACTCATGAGGCACATTTCCTTTTATCTGCTTCCATTTCTCACACCCTGAGATTAGATGGCCCTTTCCCTCACAGAAATAACATTTTCTGCTGTACTTGGAGTCTTTCTCATCTTGTTTTGGTTTTCCCTCCAAAACCTGAGGTCTTGGTTTCATGTCTGAGGGCTTCCCTTCACCATGGGCCCCTCCCCCTTGCTGGCTTTTCCCTGGTCCCTGAGAGTACTTAGGGTCCCATGTTTCCCTCATGTTTCCTTCAGAATAATTCAGGTTTTGTTGTGCCTTAACCTGTGTGCCTTCTTTTGGTTTCAGAATAGTTTGTGGCTTTATCTTTCTTTCACACTCATAAACCATATCCACTGCCACTTTGGATTGTAAATCTTTTCCCTCAGAAAACTCATCTATGCCGTATGCATCCTTAAAAACTTGCCTTAATAGAGTAAACCCAGACCTCTGTTTCTCTTTCAGTTGTTCAATATGTCTATTTTCCATTTGCTTAAATATATTGTCAATATTTTTCATCTCTTCCATATACCTATCCCAGTCATCATCCCTCTTGGATTTTTCCTCACTATTTATTTTCATTTGGCAAGTGGTGCAGCTTTGACAAAATTCTTTTATTTCTTTTCCCATTTTTGGCCAGTAGTACTTCTGGGATATTTTCTGCTTAGTCTTTGCCATCCCTAAATGTCCCGATAGGGTGTCTGTGTGACATTTTTCCATTACTTTCTTTCTATATTTAGAAGGAACTACAAGCAATTTTTCCTTCGTGGAGTTTATTAAGATCTCCCTACATAAAAGGCCTTCTTCACAATAATATCTCTCACGGTTCTCAGGGGTTACTGGACAATTGCTAACCATCTTAAAGCACTGCTGCAAGGTTGGATCTAGTTGTTGATCCCATTTGCTAAACTCAATAGAGTCCTCCCCCTTTGAGTTCTCCATTTCTATTTCTAACTGCCTCAGTTGAACTTCATGCTGTTGGGCTATGAGCATTTTCCTGAGTTCTGGGTTCTGCTCTCCTGTGCTGTCACCCTGCACTGAGCCAAATTCATCCTCAGAACCTTGGTCAACCTGGGGGTCTTTCACTTTACCCATTTCTGCCATTTGGCTTCGAGTCAAGGGCATAATCCCCCCTCAGAACAGGCTGCTTTAAAAAGTCAAGCCTCAAAATAAAACGACCACTTTTTTCCTCTTTTGCCTCAGAACCAGCTTTCTATAGATTGCTGCTGTTCTTCAGCACTACTTGCAACTGTAGCGAGTTAGAGACTACCCCCCTCTGCTGGGCCTCTCAGCTGGCAGGCTAAATCACTGCTACTACACAGTTTTGCCTCAGCTTTTTTCCCGCCAAAACCAGGCTGCCTCAGAGCACTCTAATCTAGTCCTCAATCTGAGGTTACACGTTCTTCTACTAGTGCACCCCCCCTTGAGGTACACCTAGAAGATTACCTACGTGCTCTCAGATTGTCCCTGACTAGACCCCCCTTGCTCTGGGCACACTTGCCAAGGCTTTGCTGGACCGCTGGACAACTGGACCAGTCGTATCCCACACGCTGGACACCAATCAATGTGACAAACCCAGACCTACTGGGATCTGCCACACGTTAACTAAGCTGCCACCAACCATTCCCTATAAGAAGTCACACAGACCAGGGATGGATTTTCAAACACATAAAAAGAATAAGGTTTATTTAAATATACACAGGGAAAAATAAAACGATCAGGTGAATAAGATAAAGTAACGTGGCTTATTCTCACTCATGCATACCGTTTGGTTCACACAGAACCCTTAACTTGAAGCACAGACCCTGAACCTATCAGTTCTGGCTAACCAACAGACACCTGAACCTATCAGGTTGGTACTCTGACACACAGTAGTACCCTGTCTGACACACAGACTCCCACACCAGCTTCTTCTTCCCAGCTGCTGCTTCTTCACATCCCAGCGTCTCCTAAACTTCTCCACACACGCTCCACATATATATACACAGTACAGCCCCTCCTCCTGATGTCCCGCCTTCCACTCCCCATAGGATGGAACTTTCCCTCCAAACCCATGACAGACAGGTAACATCAGTGCTGTATGTAACACTTAGCAATCTGAATTGTGACGCAGTTAACTGATATTAACAGCACTGTGTACAAACTCTTTCTTTTAAGGTGTTTGACTTTCAATTGAGCCCAGAGGAAAAAGAAGTGCTACTCAGCTCAAACAAGAGACACAGGATCTGTGTATTAAAAATGTGAGTGTCTGCTTGGTTGTCCAGAAACTGGATATGAAGATCACACACACACACAAAAAATTCCATCAGCTCTAAAGGCAAAGTGATCTGGCATCTGTTCAGCTTCAGTTGATGAACATTAGAATTCTCCCACTGAACTTTTATGGGGCCGTTTTAATAAGCCCCCAAATGTGAAAAATACCCCACTCAGCAGTAGATTCACTAGCTCTGTTCTAACTGCGACTAGCAATTGGATTTAGGCTGAAGTACTTAGTACTGAGCATATTTAGTAATCGGACATGGTGGCTCTGCGGGTTAAACCGCAGAAAACTCTGTGCTGCAAGGTCAGAAGACCAGCAGTCGTAAGATTGAATCCACGCGACGGAGTGAGCTCCCATCACTTTGTCCCAGCTCCTGCCAACCTAGCAGTTCGAAAGCATGTAAAAATGCGAGTAGATAAATAGGTACCACCTCAGTGGGAAGGTAACGGCGCTCCGTGTCTAGTCGCGCTGGCCACGTGACAACGGACACTGTCTTCGGACAAATGTTGGCTCTACGTCTTGGAAACAGAGATGAGATCCGCCCCCTAGAGTCGAACACGACTGGACTAAATGTCAAGGGGAACCTTTACCTTTACCTTTATATTTAGTATGTATTCTTATCCCATTAAAAGTCTCCACCAAAGATAAAAACAATGGGGTAGACCCATCCCAAAAAAGGACATTTGTTCCAGTGGATTTTGGACATTTAATTCAATTGGTTCTTTGTCAGAGAAATTTATAGACGTTATACAAATAACATATGCTTGTATAACCAATACTTGTCTGATTTGCTAAAATGTTGTTTCTGCCTTAAGTAATTGATTTAAAAGACTGGAAAGATTCAGAACAGATTCTGTCTTCAGAGAAAATGTAGCTTGAAGTTTCAATCTATATTATGTGACATCAAATTCCTCGTATTGACATATGGGTGGCCATCTTCTAGGTCCCTGGTTCCCCACCCTGGGTCCTCAGCTGTTCCTGGACTGAAACTCCCAGAAGATTTCCCCACTAGCTGTGCTGGCCAGGATTTCTGGGAATTGCAGTCCAAGAACATCTGGGGATCCTGAGAGAAGCTTCTGTCCCAATTAGAAGCTCCCCATTTCTTGTCTGCTTTCCCTTTAGGGTGAAGTTTAGAAGCTGCTCTCTCATCTCTTGGCCATCTTTTTGCTCGTTCAGAGAGCTGTGAGAAGGCAGCCTTTAGAATAGCACCTACAGTTTGGGGCTTAGCTTTTGGATCTACCACATCCCACTTACCCTATGCTACCCTTCCCTAAAAATGTATTAATTTTTTTAGACTGCACCTCCCAGAACCTGATTATTGGATGTACTGGTTGTAAGATTCTGGAAGAAGCAATCAAAAACTATACTTTTTCCATGTTCTGATCAAAACCAAATGGTCGAAACCCCTCCACTTATGGGACTTATACTACCTTGATTGCTAATGGAATTTTGTGAAGGTTTGTAAGATGAGTCACAAGGTTCTTCCTTTCTTGCAGGTGCAAACTCCATAAAGATTATCCTTTCAAGGAAGACTGCTGAAGGCATCATTGGATTTTTAGAAGCCGCCTGAGGAACCTTCCACTGGCACTATGACTTTGCTAGTTTTAGCAATGATCCCTAGTAAATTACTTGCCATATTTCTCACTCGCCTTAATCCTGCATGCATGCAACAATGCAAAGAAGAGGAGTTTTTGCTGGACATACACAAAGCAATTAAGTCAGTGCCAGCAGCTGTTGATTAAATAAACATTAGCTCTTCCAGTTACAGTTTGCATTTCCAACAGGTCAATAAAAGTGAGATTCCTTGTTCACAATTGCTACTAGCCTTACTAACCATGACAGATAGTGAAGGACTATGGGTGTTGTGATCCAAGCTGAGTGGGGGAACAGCCTCCCACTTTACACTAGATTAGTGGTTCACAACCTTGAGTCCCCAGATGTTCTTGGACAAAGATTCCCAGAAGCCGGCATCTTCAGAGGACAGTAGCAGCATGCTGGCAAAATGTTAGGAAGAACAACCTTCAGAACATGGCCAAAGAACCCGAAAAACCCACAACAACCATTAGATCCCGGCCGTGAAAGCCTTCGTGAATACATTACCAGAAGCTTTCATCACTAGCTGTGCTGGCCAAGATTTCTGGGAGTTGTAAGTCAACAATGCCTTGGTTACCGAAGCTTGGGAACCACTGTGCTAGATATTCTAAGAGATTCAGATTCATGAACTGTTCTCCAAGGGCCTTTGGCACAGTGGACTGAGTGAAATACTGTGCCAAAACCAACATTTTAACTGATAAACATTGCCACGCCAAATCAGTTCCTTCTAGGACAAATAGACATTGATAAAATGACAGTTTTGCTACCTTTGACCCTTTTTGCTAAGTTATAGCAAAACAGCTGAGTCATAGTGATTTATATTTTCCACTCCAAGTCACTTATATAGAATGATACGCTTCACTACTGCCTCTGCTTGTATTAAGATCCTGTTTTCATATGGAATACTTGTTTTTTATGCAAGTCTTTTGTATCTCTGTATTTAACCACTCATTAGCAAGTGGCATAATTTTAAATCTTTTTCTTCCTTTCATGTATTTCCAATTGTTTTGCTGTATTTCAAATCTAAAAAATATCAATCAGGCTTCAAGCTGCACCATGGTATGGAAATGACATTGGTCGCCCTCCTAGATGACCTATTGAGGAAGGCCTACAGGGCAAAATGTCCTTGTTGGTTCTCCTCAACATCTCATCCACCTTTGATACCGTCGACCATGGTATCTTCCTGGGAAGGCTCTCTGAGTTGGGGATCAGTGGTCTGGTTTTTGCTTGCCTCCAGTCCTCCTTCAAGGACCATTCTTTGAGAGTCTAGCTTGAGGAGAATGTATTGGCCATGTGGCTCCTCAATTGTGAGGTCCCTCAGGGCTCAATCATCTTACCAATGCTGTTTAATATCTACATGAGGCCACTAGGTGGGGTTATCCGAGCATGTGGTGCCTTGTGTCATCAGTATGCTGATGACACTCAGCTCTATATCTCCTTTTTTTCATCAGCAATGGATGCTGTTACATCCCTTGAGTGCTGCCTGAGGGCTGTTCTGCAATGGATGCAGGAGAATGGATTGAGGCTGAACCCTGACAAGACAGACATCTTGAGAGTGGGCACCCCCATCATCAGTGGTTTGGGAAGCTCCCTCTCTTTTACATATAAAGCCCTAAACAGTTTAGAACCTCGGTATCTGTCAGAGCGCCTTCTTCCACCTAGTTCTGCTGGTGTCACTCGTTCTAGCCAGACTGGGCGGCTGAGGGGCTCAACTCCGGGAGACCCGGAAAGAAAAAAAACTAGAAACCAGGCCTTCTCCATGGTGGCCCCTCGCCTTTGGAATATCCTCCCCTCCAAAATTCACCTGGCTCCCTCACTGGAAGTTTTTAAGAGTAAACTGAAGACCTGGCTCTTCAGGCAGGCCTTCCCTTCTGCCACTACTTAATTTTTTCTCTCTAGTTTTTGGCTTTTTATTGTTTGTGTTTTTAATGATGATTTTAATTTTATTGCCTTTTTGGACTGTAAACCGCCCAGAATAGATTCGTCTAGATGGGCAGTATAAAAGCTGAATGAATGAATGAATGAATGAATGAATGAATGTTTAAAAATGGGGGGAAATCCAGCTTCTTAACAAAACAAAAAAACCATATCTTAGTAGAGCTTGTACAGAGTTACAGATGGTTTTGTACTAGACTTTAGCCACTATAAGTATGATAAGGCAATCTGAAGACTAATATTTCCCTCCAACATGTTTTGAAACATGCAAATAAATGAACTGTGTGCGTGGCTATGTGGAAAGAAAGTCCTACACTGCAAGTATTGTAGCCACTGCAGGTGTGTGGAGCAGTGTGAAAAGGCTGTCCCTCAACATTCTGAGGTGCTGTGGAAGTGGAAGGATCATGTTTCCATACTGCTTCCAAAATCAACAGCTATTGTACATGATAATAATCATGTCCAGTCAAGTCTGATTTATGGCGACTCTTTTCATGGTTTTTTTGGCAGGGAATATTCAGAAGTGGTTTATCGTTCCCTTCTTCTGAGGGTGCCCTGCAACTGGGCAGCTTGCCCAAGCCCACACAGGCTGGCTCTACTGACAGGAGACACAGTGGGGAATTGAATTCCCAGCCTGTGGCTTTGCAGCTATCCAGCCAGCTACTGTACATCTAGTGCAGTGCATTTTTTTAAAACACACACACAAACGTCTCCACAAGGCTTTAAATTGCCTTGTCTAACGTTGAAGACTGTGCTATACTTTGGGTTGTACATGTGCACAAGAGCCCTAGAGCAGAGAATTCGCCAAAGCACAAATCTTCATGTTCCACATGACGCAGCCAGAGCAGTCCACGCGGTTTCAATCTGCTGCAACTGTATAGCGGAGGAGATATCTAATTTCACTTGCAGCAGCTCCACAGAGACTTAAAGACACAAGCCTTAATTGCAGTAATGTTTATTTTGATGTCCTGTGAACACACTTCTCCCTTCCCCCACCAGCCTCCTCAACTTAGCACTTCCAACAATACTGCTAGTTCTTAATAAGCTATTTATCGCCACTACTTCAGTACTAAAAGTTCTTCTACCACTAGTTACAATTTTTGCCATTTTAAAATTGGGCTTTGCATGGATAATTACACTTTTGAGAGTGAAGCCTGGATGAAGGCTCCCATCACCACTAACGTACATGAGAAGGTGCGTCTCCATTAAACTTAATCCAATCTAGTGCTGACATCTACAGCTACCACCAGGTTTTGCAAGAGATTTTGTTTTTGATCTGAATGATCCTCATTCTGCCGCTGGTTCTACTGTTTCAGCAGGCAGCTTGGAAGATGGTTTGAAAGGTCCCACAAACCAAGACAGAGGGGTGTGGTGAGCTGCGTATTCCCGCACCTCTTCCATGTATTCTTGAGCCTTCTCCAGGGTCCGATAACTGTGGGCCAGGAGAGTACTGGGGAGCTCCCGAAAGGAGCCAGCCGCCTTGAAAGAAGCATGGAGTTCTCTGGTACTTTGACGGATCTGCTGCACCTTTGCCTGCAGGCTGGATGGGAACCCTTCCATGGTGGAAATCAATATCTGGCAGGTGGCCTGAACCTGCTGGATCATGTTCTGGAGCATATTCATGGTCTGCATTTCTACTTGCTGAAATTAAAAAGAAAATGGGCATAGTGTTTTTCTTGATGCAGGCATGACAAAGCACCTGCATCATTTTAATCTTCAGCAGGGAAAGTGAACCTTTAGCTTTGCAGGTGTTTGGAGCCACAACTCCCATGATCCTTTGCCAGTGGCCATGCTGGCTGGGACATCTGGGATATAATTTCTAAAACATCTGGACTGCCAAAGGCCCTCCACCCCGTCTCCTTTGGACTCTTGGCTTACCACGCACAGGCAGGCTTCAACCTTCCCATCCTTTGCTGTGGAGTGGACCTTGCCCCATTCAAGAACCATCTGGCGAAGTTTTTCGTGGCCCTCCGTTAACTTCTGTCCTGCTTCATTCTTCATGTATTCAATCTGGAAGGAAAATGGGGAGACGGAAAAATGTAAAGCCATTCCACCCGTGGAATCCTCCCCTTCTTGATTTGTCACCTACCTATTTTTCAACACATCCTCCTAACTACAATATTACTTAAGGCACTGGTTCTTAACCTTAGGTTACTCAGATGTTTTTGGACTGCAACTCCCAGAAGCCTTCACCACCAGTTGTGCTGGCTGGGGTTTCTGGGAGTTGCAGTTCAAAAACACCTGAGTAACAAAGGTTAAGAACCACTGACTTAAGGTATCAAATGTCCCTTCCAAGGAATAGGAGTAGAGCTGCACACAAACCAAACCACGAACCGGAAAAAACAGTGAATTGGGCTGGTTCGTGGTTCAGTTTCCGACCCAGTTTGGGATCTGGTTAGCTGAAGCAAAACAAAGCACCAAACTCCCCCCCCCCCCACAGCTCTTTGTTTTGCTTCTGCAAAACAGATTCCCACCAGCTCTCTTCCCACAGCCCCTGTTGCTCCCTCCCTAGACCTGCAATCGCTGCCCCCTCTGCCACCACTGACAAAGCAGGCTGGCTTCCCTTCCCTTCCCTTCCCCTCCCCTGGGTTCATGATAGGTCATGGGCAGCTAAGTCCATGTCCAACTCTGAATATGAGCTCAAATGTTGTAATGCTTTGAGTTTCTTTTGTTCCCCCTATTTCCAGTGTTCAGGCTTTGGATGCTGTTATACAGACCAATATATACAAACCAGTAATGAACAAAGCTAATGAAGTGTTCTTCAACTCCTGCAGAAATGCCTCACTGTTACAAATTTAAACTGAGGAAAATCAGGAAAGGGCTTAAAACGGCACTGCCCATACAGGGACTTGTATTCTTTATTTTTTATCCACATTTTGGACCAATTATATAGACTTTAAAAGCTTGGTGCTTCCCTTTCCTTTTCTGTTGTTTCTATTTGAAAGGAATAGGGCAGGATTTATGCAATTATTTGGACAACAGAAAGTTTTCTCCCTGAGGCATGGCCAAACCTTGGGATTTACATTTCCCAAAAAAGGAACATTTACAAGCTCTGGATGGGAGTAAAGAGGCAGCTGGCTTTGGCCGAATTGTGGCCCTTTGTAATGAAGAATTATTTGCAGGGAATCAGCCCAGAGGTTTTGAAATCAGAGTTTGGGAGTTTGATTCCCCACGGCGCCTTCTTGACAGGGGCTGGATTCAGTACAGTTTTAGATTTAATCTCCAAAGTGTTCCAACTTGGAAATAGGGTTCGTACCAGGCGAATTGTTTGTTCCAGATGGAGGAGGGAATCCTGGATCCTCTGCCTGGCTTGTTTCATCTTGGCTACAGAATGTTGGTAGGCCCTCTGGCGGAGTCTGACCGACAAGGCACCTAGACGCACCAGATATTCCTCTTGCTCACTCTGCCGGACAGGAACCAGATCGCCATTCTTGACTGTAGCTGCAAGCTCAGCTAAAAAAGAAAATCACAGCAGTTTACCAAGGGTCAGCAGAGAGCCACCTTGTGCCTTAAACATCCTTGATACCACCATCAAGGAAGGAATGTTTCATTCCCTATTTGGTCCTCTGGAGCAGTGGTTCCCAACCTTGGGCCTCTAGATGTTCTTGGACTTCAACTCCCAGAAAACCTGGCTAGCAGAGGTGGTGGTGAAGGCTTCTGGGAGTTGTAGTCCAAGAACATCTGGAGGCCCAAGGTTGGGGACCACTGCTCTGGAGGACACAGTGCCATATGGAACCCATGGCCTTTTAAGCTTTTTTCTTGGTGTACTGTCAATAAATGCACAAGAGTACTTTCTAACTGCCCCGAAGTGCAGCTTGGAAAAGATCCTGTGTGTTTGGACTACAAATCTCAGAATTCACCAGTCATGTAAAGGGGGAAAATGAAGTGCCATACCATTAGGTGATACTGGTGTGAAAAAAAAAAATTCCCTCTACATAGACCCACCGTTTTATGAACTTTTAAGCAACCTTGTTGGAAGGCTGTGCACCCCACTTTGATAAGGTGGCCAAAGAGGAAATGCACCATTAAGACAAGCAGTGTAGAGATATGTGTATGCTAATATACATGTTTAGTTGAACATTTATTTTAAAAAACAGTTTTAAAATTACGTTTAAAACACTAGTTAAAAAAAAGCTTGAAACACAAACTCTTTTCCAAACTATTACAGGGCAGCAAAACTCAAGAAGATGACCCTTGATCTTGAGGGTGGCATACCCAACTCCTCATCAGTTAGGGGGAGGTAGTCATCAATGAGCTCTTCGGACTTGTCAAGCAATGCTTCAGCGCTGCTCACAGCTATCTGGCCCACTCTGGATTCCACAACCGTAGTCACACTGTGGCTGATAGCCGACCTGGTGGCATCCATGCTGCCCTGCACAGCTTCTTTGGTCAAGCCCACAACTCCAGACAGCGTGCTGGTGATGGCCTCCTTGGCGCTGGCCATTCTGGATGACACCATCTCCTTTGTGTCAGAAGCAACCTGCAAGGCGACACCGTCCTGTGGTTTCCATCTGTACAAATTCCCCATAGGAAGACAGCTATCATGTAACATGTTTTTAAGAGCAAGTTCAAGACCTGGCTCTTTAGGCAGGCCTTCCCTCCTGTCATTATTTATTTTTGCCATCTTGAATTATTTTATGTTGTTGCTGTTATCTTATATTGCTATTGCTTTTATGAAATTGTTTTATGAACTTGTTAGCTGCTTAGAGTAGACTTCGGTCTAGATGGGTGGGATATAAACAAACAAACACACAACTATGCAGTCCCATTCCTCTTAGCTGGAACAGCTGCTTAGTCTTAAGGCAGTGGTTCCCAACCTTGGGTTTCCAGATGTTCTCAGATTACAACACTCAGAAATCCTGGTGAGCACAATTGGTAATGAAAGCATCCAGGACTTTCAGTCCAAGAACATCTGGAGACACAAGGTTGGGAACCACTGCATTAATGGAGAAAGTCTGTTGAACACAGGGCTCTCTGCTCCATCAGTCATAGCGCATAGGTAGCAATTTCCAGACAAATCCTCTCTCCATCTCCCTAGGCCGGCATGCCTTTTACTAATTCATCCAATAGAATTACCTTATCAGCTGTAAGCTGAAGAATTGGCAGCTTCACCTCCAGTGCGTCCAGGCCTTTAGAAGCATACCCACTTGCTGTTGCAACTACAATAATAATAATAATAATAATAATAATAATAATAATAATAATAATAATAATAATAATAATAATAATAATAATAATAATAATAATAATAATAATAATAATAATAATAATAATAGTGCCGTCAATTCTGACTTATAGTGACCCTTTTGAGGTTTCTCCTGATATGGGTATACTCAGAAGTGGTTTACCATTCCCTTCTTCTGGGGAGCATCTTGGGACTATGCAGCTTGCCCATATAGGCTGGCTCTTCTCCCAGGAGGCACACTGGGGAATCAAACTCCTTGCCTCTGGCTCTGAATCCTGATACCTAAACCACTGAGCTGTCTTCCCAGCTTATGGAACAAAAAGTCATCCAAATTACTTTCCACTTTCCCAAACAGTATGCATTTCTTCACAAAGGATAAGGCTTACTTATGATACCACTAAGAGTAGGAAGAACACAATCAGTGAGCAATATTTGCTAGGAACAGCGGAAGTGGGTTAACGTCCTCATGTCCTCCTTCTGCATTCCCCAAGTCTTTTGAAAACTTACTAGCTCTATTGGCTGGGGGTTGGTGGTTGGTGAGACAATTCTGGAATTGGTAACACAAAAAGGGAATTTTCTAATCTCTATGTTTTAAATAGGTACCTGTTTGATGGTTGTTGTGGGTTTTCTGGGCTGTTTGGCCGTGTTCTAACATTTCGCCAGTCTCTGTGACCAGCATTTTCAGAAGACAGGAGTCAGAACTCCTGTCCTCTGAAAACTTTTTAAAAAAAACCTTAAGAACACAGCCAAACAGCCCGGAAAACCCACAACAACCATCAGATCCCAGCTGTGAAAGCCTTGGTGAGGTACCTGGTTGTTAAAGCAGGCAGTGCTTGTTAAAATTACTACTTTGTAGGAGGAGTCTCTTAATCCTCAGCTAGCATGCTCAGTAGGGACCAGAAACAGCCCTCCAAACAAATAACATCACTAAGCTTTGACTGTGGGATTCAGAACTATGTAGGCTTTTGGTCTGATCCAGCTGAGCTCCTATGTTCTTAAATCTCTCTTCTGCCAATCTTTAGTTTCCCAATCTTCAGATCCACTTTGGCTTTACAGCCATTGTGTTGCATGGCTAAAGCTTGGCCTTATGGATCATAACATCTTGATTCAGAAATGCCATTATAAAAATATCTCAAACACTCAACCTTAGAAGAAAGACAATTCAGAGAACAAAGATGATCTGATTCTGAAGAGGTACTTAAAACCTACAGAACAGCAACGCCTTGAGTGCTTTGTATGGAACGTGCAGAAGAGAATTGCAATGGGCAACTGAATTCCAAAAGGTAGACCACAAAAGGGTTGTGCAAACAGAAACTGAGCATAAGAATTGAAGATTCTGCAACATCATGAGATGACCAACACCCCCAAACAGTATTAGCAGTCTCTTTCTATGTTGGGATGATGAACAATTTATCATTCTAGTTATGAGTTTACATGGCCAAACTGTGTAAACCTAACAAGCTGAGTGAGACATCTTGGCTCACTTACTTTGGGGTTCAAGTTTAGTCAGGATAGGCTGAGCAGTGTGGACTGCTACCTCTGTTAGGGTCTTCACCCCCTTCTCAGCAACATCACAGAGAGATTTTACATAGGGGTGGTTGTCCTTGGTGGAGTTGTAGGCGGTGGCAGCTATGTCGTAGGCTGAGCTGATCAAAGGCATACTGGCTACTCTCCTCAAGACATTCTGTAAGGGAGAAAGTGTTGGTTAATGTGTGCTGGAATAGCTTTAAGACTCTAAGACAGAGGCAGGATGCTGTTGAACTACAAACCTCATGATCCCTTGCCACTGGCAAGGCTACCTAGGGCTGATGGGACTCCAAATCTTCTAACATAAAAAAGCATCACATGCACCTCTTGTATCAAGATATAGGGAAGCACAGCAGTTTAGAGTCAAAGGACTAAGATATTTAATTGGAGGTTAATGGGGCTGGATGAGCATGTGTGGCACACTTGCTAAAAAGACTGAGTTTTGGATGCTGTTTGTTCCATATCTTTGGAGAATCTGAACTCACCTCCTGTCCTGGTTCCCACATTTCATCCCAAGACGACATGTTTACTTGGCCGTTGGAAGCCATGGCAAGGATGGAATTCTAGAAGGTAAAGCCACCCACATATTCTTTATTAGTTAGTGAACAATTTTCCTCCAATGATACAAAGTGGCATATATGATTCTTTGGCCTACTTTAAAGTAGGTCAGCCTCAGAAAGAGGTTGAAAAGCCCAAGGTCACGGGAGAGGTTTCATGGCTCAATGAGGATTAAAACATGGATCTTCTACATTCCAGTACAATCCTCAAACCACTACACTCTATTCCCTCTCCGAGTTTGTACATTAAAGGTTACTTTGGCCTAGCAAATTGTTCCACTTGTGTCTTTCGGGCCCTTTTCAGAGTTCTTACAGGAAAACAGTATCCTAGTTTTATGGCAAATTTAATATGTTTTCTTGTGGTGCTTTAAAAAAGTTTTTACATCTTAGAGACACATTTCGTTTTTCATATAGTTTTTTTTTTTGTGGGGCATCCACTCAGAGCCATTTTGTTACTGGGAAGCTTACAATAAAGAAATTCAGAAGATGATTATGCAGCTGCATTAGAAGTGCAACTCAGGATCATATCAGAATTTAGCCTCATACTTAGCAGGCAGTAAACTTCACTGAACTCAGCAAGGCCTTATTCCTGCCTAAAGGGTTGACTTATTATCCTATCAGTGATGAAGGGCTGGAATTTCAATGCAAGTCTTTTCCTTAATATAGTTGTATCTTCTTTCATTCCTGATTCATTATTTTTAAGAGAGGACCACCAAACAGAAAAGATATAAAACAGGAGTAGGCTTTTAATCCTCTTTAGCATACAAACCAATATGAAATATGCTTCTCCCAAGAGGGTTACTTTAATCAGTGCAGTAAGACCTTCCCTGTTTGGATCAAAACTCCCAGAAATCTCAGCTAATAACTGTTGTAGCCGAGGAGAGCTGGGGTTAACAAACAAAAAAGTAACTTTGCCAAGCTGCTCTTTCTTTTCTTTCCCACCAAAAAGCAACAGAGATTAATATTTAGTAACTCAGGTAGATGAAAATGTTTAAACACATTAGGGAAAGGCAAGCTTTTTCCGGAATAACACAAAACATGCTCTTAGTCAGGTGACACACATAACACAAAAACAACCCCCTTCCACCCACTTTTCTTACCTGCAAGAGAAATATCACCAGAAACACCTTGCACTGGCCCCATTTAAGTGCACCTGATGGAGGGAGGGCAAAGAGGTCAAGACTGACAGCTGAAGAGCCAATGATTAGAGTGGCCCTGTCTTTTCAATCAGATTTTGAATTTGATACAATACAGATGGGAGTAAGAGGCCGATGACCACCCTGATGCTGAGGAAGAGGAAAGATCTGATTTATCTTCCATGGCCAACTGATGTTTCCAGGGGCGTTTGGTTTCTTTTTTTGTTCACTCTTCTACTTAAAAGCAAGGCTCTTCCTCAGATTTTGGAAATCTAACTTCTATTTTTCTGCTACAGTTCCCAGAAATGTCCAGGATTCTGGGAGTTGTAGTCCAGAAATTAACATTTCCTAGCTTTGCAGTTACTTTTCCATAATGTGGAGCTAATTCTTGACTCTTTTGGTTTGTGTGATTTCTTTCTACCTTGTTTTGAACTATCCGAGCAGTTTTCAGTATATCTCTTCCCACCTCCCATTTTATTTTCATTACATACCTGTTGGGCACATTAGACTAAATAGGGAGCCATCTATGTTTTCAAGAAATAATTAAGAGTCTTCCTCTTAGAATTGCAGAGCTGCAAAAGATCTTATGGCATCATCCAGTCCACCCCCTGTTAAGGAGGCACCGTGAGGAATCCAACTCCTAACCTCTGGCTTTTTAGCCAGATACCTGACCACCGAACTCTATGATTTAAAATAGGAACAATAATGATGAACTTAATAGGTGGGTGACAAGCTCTTAGTTTGAGAAGCTGGGGGAAGCTGGCTTTGACAGCTTTTCCTTACTATACAAATAAATATTAGGAGACTTTTGTTTGTTGATTTTTCCTTACTCTGCCTTAATTACCGTAAAAACACAAATAACCAGGCAAGAGAAAAAAAATAATGTCCTTTTCCCCATTACCACAAGCAGACAACCATTAGCCTTCATTCCCTCAGCTGACTTTTTTGGGGGGGCAGGGAATCTAACTTTTATTTATTTATTTTAAGAATTCCAATCTCAGTTCTGATTCCAAGGTCTCCCATTAAAAAATAATTAGATTTGGCTAATTTAATAGCTATAACACAAAAGAGATGGGGAGGAAAGTGGAAACATTATGGGGAATAAAACTCAGGGAAGCAACAGCCGTGCTAATGGAATGACCCTAACTTTCACTTCACATTTCCTACGTCTGCCGTCCCAGCTTCAGTTGTGGCAATTCCAGTGAAAGGAATCAGGTGAGAGAGGTAACAAGAATGGTTTCTGGCTGAGACCCTTGAACTGCTGCCTGTCAGAGTTGAGCCTAATGGGCAAACAAACAGGATGTCAGAACACCATCTGGCAATATCATGACTGTGCAGTTTGCTTGCAGTACAGTATATTTTTCCTCATAACCCCAACCCCATCATTACTAAGCTCCCTCCACCTTCCATCTTAGCTAGGCGTTCAAGGCTACCTAAGCCAGAGTTATACAAACAGATAGACCTATGGTTGTTGTGGGTTTTTTTGGGCTCTTTGGCCATGTTCTGGAGGTGGTTCTTCCTGACGTTTCGCCAGTCTCTGAAGGTGAAGATGTCTCTGAAGACGTCTTCGCCTTCAGAACACGGCCAAAGAGCCTGAAAACCCCACAACAACCATCAGATCCCAGCCGTGAAAGCCTTCAAGAATGCATAGATAGACCTATGTTGGTATAAATTGAATGGGAGGCTATGTGGAAACCATTGTTCCCAAGCCTCTCTTTGAAACTCTTTTGAAAAGGTATGAAGTTAACGAAGAAAGTGGGGCATGCTGGCTAATTTCTCTCTTCTACAGACACGCCTCTTTGCTTTAATCTCCCTTTGCAATGTAGCGTGTCAGCTAAGAGAGTGAGTTCTGAGCCGGGGAGACTCAGAGTGTGATCAGATGGGCCTTTGGACCGCCATGGAGATGGGTTGGTACGCTCTTAAAGATGATCTTGGCTGAAGCAAACTAGCCTGCCCCCAGAGCATTCCTGCCAGCACATTTCTGGCCCTCATCAAGGAGCTTCAACCTTTCGGGTGCGGGCAGAATCACTCCACTTTGGTTCGTCTCCAGTGTGTGTGTGTGACTGCTGGAACAGACCCAAGGAAGCCTTCCGCTTTCAATCTGACAATATTGTGAAATGGCTTAATAAGAGAGCTGCTTCATAATTCAGGCAAGTCAGATACTGTCTCGGTTCCAAGCTGAACCCTCTTATGCTTGTGAGGTAGCCGGGGGGGGGAGGGGTTGTTGGTTTTTTAAGAAGGACAAAAAGGAGATATGGAGGCTGCCTTTGGGAAGCTGAATCCTGCTGTGTGTGCACACCTCTCTCTCTCTCTCTGTGGTATGGCTTGGATTTCCAAATTTTGTTTCACTTTCAATTCACCAGCTTTCTTCAGAGAAGGTGCTGTTCACCCAGCCTACCTGCACTTTCATGGATGCCACGCCTGCCTCTGTGTTTACAGTGATTCTTTATTTGAGGCGGGATGCGCCTTTTTGGCCAGAAAACAAATCGAATTCCTTTAGTCCACCATCAGGCAATGCTGTTATTAGGACCAAAAAGCATGCACACGATGAGGAACAGGCTTTTGAGATCTCCCGATCACTTCACCAGGCTAGGTTTCAGCCACTTTCACCCACCCCTGCTCACGTGTTCCCAGTTATAGGCATTTTGGGTTGATTTTTGCATGTTGGGATTTTGCTTATGGACTAGCACAGTGAACTTGTTTTTAATAGCATAAAGCAGATTTCTTTGTCGAGTGCCAGTCTCTGAGGAGCAAACACTAGAAAACAGGTTTTTGTCTCCTTCTAGCGCCACGCCAGACCCACCAGGCTGGCTACTAGCTTCAAGGTTTCCATTGCATCTTGATCAAATACTATTTTCGCTTCAATGTTTACACTGCTGTCCACACTCAAAACTGTAGTTAAAAAGCTTATTAATGCACCATCCATCTAAAAGACGTTAAGTACATCTTTGCTCACCCAATGAACTCCGCCCTCAAAACTAACGCTGCACCCCTCCCTGAAGCATGGAAAATTTCAGTTTCAAAGAGAAAGCTTCCAGAAACGCGAGGGCAAGCCAGGACAGCTGCTAAAACACAGAACACCTCACTGTACTGATCTGACAGTATACAGGCTTGGCCTAATGTCCTGATGAAACAAGCAGTGACATCATGTCAAGGGCAATGATTCTCAAGTGTGCGAAAATTGAAAGCACTTTTTAAAAGGGTCACCTGTTTTCTTCTGATTCAGTGTTTATTTAGCCTTGGGCTGAAACACTGAGAGCACAACATGGATTTTGTTGATCAGTTACAATTCAGATGACTCAGTTTCTACCTTTTAAAATGGCCATGATTTGAAATGAGCAAGGGCTGAAGAAACCAATCAGTGGATCTGTCTTTAATATCCTTTTGTCCCTGTGTGAGGGTGTGCCTAATGTACATCATCATCATCTTAGAACTGCACAGCTGGATCTCACAAACGATTGAATGAAGACTGAATGATCTTGTGAGATCACGGACAAGCTGTTTGTGCTACTTTGACATAAATCTAATTAATTGCAAATGCTTTATTTTCTGTTTGAGCCATTCAGGCAAAATGGAAGTACATGTCACAATGGCATCCGGCACTCCAAGCCTATGTTTCGTTTATAATGCTAATCCAAGCGTGGGAAGGACATCTTGGAGAGGAGAATTAGCAGGTGGGGTTGTTTGCTTCTGTCTTTCCATCTAATAGATTTCACTGGTTTCCTGGATATGGTAAACCCTCCCTGCCCTCGGCTCGGTCCTGCAGTTAGAAGAAAGCTGAACATGTAGTAAACGTGGCCGTGAGGAGTCACTTCTGTGGTACAATCACCCAGGGTGAGAGGAAAATTTTGTGCAGAGCTTCAAGGGCACAATTGCTTGCTTTTACTAAAATCCCCATACTGTCTCGGGTATTTGGGGGGTTTATAGTCCAAAAAAATAGACATACCTAACTTTTTCAAACTCTGGGGTAGCTGGATGAGAAATAAACTGGGTTTCTCTACCTTTAATGCTTGCAGGAAAGGAAATTTCAGCAGGTGCAGCTTTTAATGCAAGCTGCACCTTCTGCAATTCCTTTCTCTTTGCAACAGTTCAAGGTACAGGAACATTCTCCTCTTTTTCATCTGGTCAACCTACACTTGTTGGATTCCCAGAGGGGAAAAGGCCGTCCACTTCCACTGAATTATTCTTCTCCCCTTTCCTCCGTTGTTTTCTCCTCAGCTAGACAGTAACTTTGGAAGTAAAGCTGCAGGTCAAAATGGCCAGGCCCAGCTTTTTCTACTACAAGGTGAAGCTAGAACTGATTTTAAAAAGCTGGACTGTGTGTCATTGTTGTTGACATTGGTGTTGCAGCTGAATCTGGCATTTTCTCGCTCTGGTGCCAGAATAACTTGGTTATTATAAATATTCATCTCTCTCTTAGTCTTTCTCTCTTTTTATGCTCAGTTATATAATATATTTGATTCTGAAGGAAATCAACCCTGAGTGCTTACTGGAAGGACAGATCCTGAAGCTGAGGCTCCAATACTTTGGCCATCTCATGAGAAGAGAAGACTCCCTGGAAAAGACACTGATGTTGGGAAAGTGTGAAGGCAAGAGGAGAAGGGGACGACAGAGGACAAGATGGCTGGACAGTGTCATTGAAGCCACCAACATGAATTTGACCCAACTCTTGGAGGCAGTGGAGGACAGGAGGGCCTGGCATGCTCTAGTCCATTGGTTCACAAAGAGTCGGACACAACTAAACAACAACAACATATAGATATATACACTGGTATCCATGCACTAGGCAGGACAATGGCTAGGTCGAGTCTTTGGCCAACATATCCTTAGAAGGGGAGAATAAAATATGTCAAACAGGCTTAAGTTCCTTATATTCTCTTATTATCCATTATATATCTTGAGATCATGCAAGTATGGATGTGGGAAACATATTTCCTGAGGTGTGTTCTAGTTTTCTCATGCATACATCGCTTGGAGGCCCTCAAAAAGAAAACCACATTTTGGCAACATTTCTCTGTGCTTTTAAGCTGCTTCATCCTATTTCCCTATATCTTGATAAAAATAAATACAGGAATCAGTAGCTGAATTGAGTCAAACAATGGAAAAATGCAGTTGTATGTTGTAAACATCCTGGGGAGGAGGAAGATTAAAAATATTTATTGGTGGAGCCACAGCATCATCTGCAAATGGATAAGCAACTTCTGGGGTGGGTGGGAAACACTGGATACACTCCAAACCCATTGGGAGCTGCATTGCACTGGAATTTGGCAGTTGTGCTGTTGTTGTTATGTGTTATCAAGTCGCCTTCCAACGTATGCCGACCTTATAAGTGATCTCCAAAATGTTCTGTCCTCATCTGCCCTGCTCCGCTCTTGTAGACTCAAGCCTATGGTTTCCTTTAGGAAGTCAGGCCATCTTGCATTGGGTCTTCCTCTTTTCCTGCTGCCTCCCACTTTTCCCCGCATTGTCTTTTCCAGATAAATCCTGCCTTCTGATACTCAAAGTAGAGTAGCCCGTTTCAGCAGTTTTTGCCTCCAGAGATAAGATAGTTCAGCCATGATTTGATCTAGGATCCACC
Source organism: Pogona vitticeps (assembly GCF_051106095.1). Taxonomy (NCBI): domain Eukaryota; kingdom Metazoa; phylum Chordata; class Lepidosauria; order Squamata; family Agamidae; genus Pogona; species Pogona vitticeps. The sequence goes on from NC_135787.1 coordinate 181,308,138, forward strand.
TAATTCTGGCAGCCCAGGGTATCCACACGGCTCTCCTTTAGCACTGCATTTCACATGACTCAATTGGGCAGCTACCCATCAAAGTTTGGTGATGATGGCAGCTATAAATAGCGTGGGGGGGGGCAACCTAAGACCCTCCAGACTTCACTACAGCATACTCTCTTTGGCCTAAGCCAACAGACTGAGAAATGAGAAATTGTGGGTCTTGTAGCCCAAAATTTGCAGAGCCAGAATTTGTCCACTGCTGCAAAATGGCTTCTTGCAGCTCTCTGTGGTGAAAGAAGCTGCTGAAGCATCATCCCTTAACCACAGAGCCTTTGACGAAGTGACAGGGAAGGAAGAGGGCCGCTGCTATAATTTTTGTGGGGCTTGTGGTGATGGCTGCTGCCACTACCACTGATGGGGTGTATGTGTGTCCTGGGCAGCCTCAAGCCTTCTTTTCCAAGTTTCCGCCTTCAGGGCAGACAGATCTCCTGTGGAAAAACAATTGCGTGAGTAGCAGGCCTGGCCGCTTTCCCTAGTGAACTGGAGAAATACAGCTGTGATTATTCAAGAGGGAGCAAGAATGCTATCACTAATTAATGTTATTATTAAGGGTCGTTCTGGCACTTCTCTTGTGTATGCTGGAACTTTGCACTGGATCTCATGCTTTTCATGGTCATTTGGCTGTCTAGTTTACAATGATGTATCCCCCCCCCCTTTCTACCCAAGAATGTTTGTACATCTGTCAACTGGCTGAGGAAAACACTTCATGCAGGAGTTTTGGTCCATGTTTTGCCCATCTCTGCCTTTTCTTTTTCAATCATCCAAATGCATTTGGGTTCATACAATTGGCCATACCTGTGCTGAGGGCTTGGAAGACACCAGGTGGGCTTAAGTCAAAGTAACCCACAAGGTCTGACTCCTGTCCTCTGAAGATGCCGGCCACAGAGACGGGCGAAACGTTCGGAAGAAAAACCTCCAGAACATGGCCAAACAGCTTGGAAAACCCACAACAACCATCAAACCCACAACAACGAGAGCAAGAACTAGTTTGTAGCACCTTAAAGAGACAAGGACATGCCTGAAAAACAGGCTCTGGGCTGTAAGATCCTTGTTGTTGTTGTTATGTGCTGTCAGGTTGGAATCAACTTATAGTGACCCTAATAGGGCTTTCAGGGTAAGAGATATTTAAGGAATGGATTTAAGAGTTGCACACACCCAGTAATCTTCCATGGCTGAGTGGTGATTGGAACCGAGGCCTCCTGAGTCCTAGCATGTCACTCTATCAACGACACCACACGGCTGACGAGAAAGTTGAATTAACAGATACAGTGGACCCTCAACGTACGGAATTAATCCGTATTAGAACAGTGGCTGCAGGTCGAGAAGTCTGTAGGTCAAGGCTCCATTGACCTACAATGCATTGAAAACTGATTAATCCCATAACTGGCTGGTTTTGTTCCATTTTGGTTATTTTCTGGTCTGTAGGTTGATTCTCCAGCTGCAAGTCAAACCTAAATTTTACGGCCAGAGAAGTCTGTAAGTCGAAAAGTCTGTAAGTGGAGCCATCTGTAAGTCGAGGGTCCACTGTATGGAGAAAGAGTCAAAAAGAATTTTGGAACACCCTCTACTGAAGACACTGGGGAGCCAGAAGGTGGAATGGCAACTTGGGATTCAAACTGCTCTGAATATTTCACCTACAGTAAGTGGATCAATAGATGTAGTTGCTCACAAGCTGATCAAAAAATGAACATGTCTTAGCGGAGCAACGTGACTGCCACAAAAAGAAAAAGCTAATGTGATTTTTAGGTGGCAAGAATGAACTACGGATTCAAGGTCATGAAGTGTCATGGTTCCACTTGACGCTGCTCTACAGACCTTTTCTGGTACAGAGTGTCCAATTAAGGATACCACATTAATATTGTTTTTCCCCCGGTAATGACACATACATATAAATATGATAGCAATCATACAATTTTATTAGAAGCAGTATCACCAGAGGAAAACGCTCCAAACCCTTGAAAGGAGCTCCCATATATGGCGAAGTCAAAACAATGCACATACAACCAAAACTTTGAAGCTCTCAGAATGGAGCCAAGGTAAAAGGGCATTCAGAAAGTGTAATTTTCAGACCGTTACAATTGTACTTTCCCACCAAGTTTTTAGTACATTGACTTTTTGTATGGGAGAAAGCAGTGCAACGGAGCTTCCAAAGATCAACACATAACTTGACTCCTTATAGCTCCGGCCACTTGTCTTGACAAACATGGTGCCATCGAACAAGAAAGAGGATATTACAATGAGCATTCAAAGATATTTTGCAATTTGTTACCTAACCATAGGGAGCCCAGATGCACTGAGGGGAGTGTGCTAGTTCCCTCCTGCCCTGCCTGCATTGTTTTTTACAGTCTGTAGAGAGAAAGGCTGTCTGTCTGTGTGGATTCCCCAGGTTATGCATAACATGACAAAGCAAGCTCAGACAGAAAGGCTACAAGGGTAGAGCTCCCTCCCTCTTTCAGATAGTCACCTTCACATGTTGAAAACAGTGAGTCAGCAAGATCCTTACAATACGTGGGGGGCTCATACACTTAGGCAAGAAGTCAATGAGGGATGCTCAAAACATATTGAATCTAGGCTAGAAAATGTTTACAGATGTTGTGTAGATGGAACAGATCTCTAAAAAGTTGACGTCGATGAAAACAGTTCACAGCTTGGTTCGAAGACTTTCACAACAACCAAACTTCAATATTCAATTTTGAAAGGATACTCCTTGTGATTGATGCACCTAAAGAAAGAAAGGAATTAATCACCGATGTGAACCAAGTTTTGTTCGTGGTTTTGTCCGATAGCTCAGTGGTTTAGGTATCTGGCTGGGGAGTCAGATTTTGGGAGTCTAATTCCTCACTGTGCCTCCTGCAAGTATAGCCAGTCTGTGTGGCCTTGGGTGAGCTGCACAGTCCCAGGGAATACCCAGAAGAAGTAAATTACTTCTGAGTATTCTCTACCTGGAAAACCCTGAAAAGGGTCGCCATAAGTCAGAACTAACTTGATGGCACATTATTCTTATTATGCATGCTTGGGATGTATGGAGAAAACCCAAAGTATGTATCTATAATGTAAATTGTCACAGTTTTTCTTGACACTGCTTAACCATGGCATGGAGCTAAACACAGCCTACTAGCCATGTTGATCTGTCTACAAACCTCTAGGTTTTGCTCCTTCTTTGAAACTGCGAAGACTAGAACGCTGTCAAGCCACAATATATGGCTTTCAAGTCGCATGTTTTGGTAACCTATCATGCCTAGTAGATGTCTACTTGCAGCACAAATAAGACAGAATTTTGCATTTTAATGTACGTTATTTGTTGAAAAGTTCACAACGTATGGAAGGAGTTTATGATTTTACTGCACTGTTCAAAAATGAAACTTGAAATCTGGTAGGGCCTGATGAAGTAAATCTACCGAGGGTTATCTCCTCAAGATAGTTCTATGCTTTTCAGCAGATGCATCCATTAATCTTGAGACAGCAACCAAAACTAAACTGTGGTCAGCAGACTCAGTTTCAAGTTGAGGCTAAACACGGAATGTTCACAACTAAGCCTGAAGGGTGAAAGTCTTGATAAAGAAGCAGCAAAGCAAACACTTCCAACTTACAAGAGCTTTTCTGCTGCCTCATTTCAGAGATGCGTAAACTACTTTGGCGGTCCGCTTTGATATACCAGCATTCCAGAATTTAAAGCCAGCTGGACACAAGACTGCTCTGACAGGAGACCAATAACTCATGACACTGGAAACAGGAGATCTGATCTGGGACTTACTGTTTATTTAGCCACAATAAGCTTTCTATTGGCCTGACGAGTGATTATGTAGAATAAATGAGCGCAACTAAGTAGAGGTCATGAAGAAGCATCACTCCTCTGACAGCAAATTCCTTTCATGCCCAATATGTCTTTTAAAAACACCCAGAAAGGGAAGCAGATCGCACCCTAGATTACACCCAAGATTTCCCATCAGAATGGCCAGGAGCCAAAATTCTACCTCCAAAAGTGTCTCTTTAAAACTGAGGTATTGGATGATGGTTGTGATCCATATTCAGATAGGGGTACATGGCTCTTTCTTTTTTTAAAAAAAATAAGTTTTTTTTAGTCTTCTAAATTGTAGAGCCACCTTTGCCTATCTTCACCAGTACAGACCCAGAGGAAAGTAATTAGAATTATGCTTATCTCTTTGTTTCTTCTAAAAAAAACCAGGCTATTTTGGTTGATGGGGGAAGGATTAGTTGTCTAACAGTATTTTTTTTCTTTTAGTTGCTACTTTTAGCTTGGACCATTTAGTCTTCTATTTGCAGTCTTCTAGTAAACAATCCAGTTAAATGTTGGTGCCTTGGCTATCTATAATCCAGTAACACAGATAGCAGCAACAACAGTTTGTAATACAATTTATTTAAATGTTAAACTTATTTAAAGGTGCCAAATTAATTCCTTTTTAAATAACCAGCTGAAGAACTTTAAATGATCCTTGCCAGTCACCGAACAAAAGTAGTACCATTCTACATTGATCTTGACATCCGACCCAGGCGTTAAGTGTTGCCATCCCTTTTATTACTATTTTCAAACGCTACAACTTACGAGGACAGTGCACACGCTCTCCAGTTCCTGTTGAAGCTAAGGATGGTTTCCATGTCTTGCTTAGATAACTCGAAGTCAAACACCTGGCAAGGAGGAAAAAAAAGTATTCCCAAATAAAGCTAAGAACCCAAAGATTCCTAAGACGTGCAGCCGAGACAATTTATTACATGAATGCATAGTGCCTTGCCCCTTCCTCCTGCAAGCTAACTATAGCATATATAGATGTGGTTTTAATTTACCCTCCCTAAAAATCCTGTGATGTAGATATGCTGAGATAGAAGGAGCCTTGTGGCACAGTAGTTAAACTGCAGTCAAGATCCGCTCACGACGGGCTCTGAGAGCCAGCTTGAGGTTGACTCAGCCTTCCATCCCTCTGAGGTCAGTAAAATGATAACCCAGCTTGCTCGGGCAGTAAGGAGTTGTTTACATAATTAGGTTGTAAAGTGTCCAGATAATGCTTTAGCACAGGGGTCTCAAACTCAATTTACTTGGGGGCCGCTGGAGGCAGAGGCTGGGTGAAGCTGGGCTGCATCAGATTTCCCGCCAAGTGGAGCAAGAGCCCAAGGGAGCCGCCCAGGAGTTTCCTTAGCCTGGCTGGGGCTCCAAGGAGAAGGAGAAGGAGGGGCGCCGGCCACAACCCTCTCCGACTCCTTCTCCACTACCACCAGCAGCAGCAGAGGAGGGAGGGAGCGCTAGCAACCACCTAGCCGGGGAGGGGGGGAGGGCATGACATAAAAAACCTGTCATAGAATTTGCCTTGCAGAAGGAGAAAAGCCCCCACCGGTACCCATGAAATTAAACAGAACGGGCGCTGTCTTGGGAGAGAGCTGGCGAGCGAGGCGAGGCTTTTTTTTTGACTCTTGACAGCAGAGTACACGTGGGCGCTTCGGGGGGCAGGCAAGGCGGGAGCCACAAACTATCATCTGGTGGGCCACAAATGGCCCCCGGGCTGCATGTTTGAGACCCCTGCTTTAGCACTATTGGGCAGTATATAATTCAAAACAACAACACCAAAGGTGCATTTCTTTTTGATTTTGTGGAGGCTTGGTGAGGGAGGGGAACATTTCTTTCTCATCCTTTGCTGTGTCATATGAAAGAAATACCAGGAAAGGAGACAAACAGTAGGCATGAAGCAGGTGCTACAGTAAATTTGTCCTAGCAAACCCAACCCAACCCAACCCAATCAAATGTAAACAAACAAAATGAACAAAGGACAACATTTAACACAACCAATTTGCTCATTTTTAGCATTAGCTTAGAAATTAGCACAGGCAAGCTTGTATTCCAGCAACGAAAGCTGGAATCCTGTTGCACAACGTTACATCACATAACGTGGATGAAGTTATCAACTGCAGCCATATTGGGGGGGAAGAATACCCAGGTTCTCAGAGTTGCTAGGAATCCCCTTCATCCTGATGAAGGGTTTGGAAGCTGCAGAACGGGGGAGGGGGGAATCTTTAATCCCTGCTAATTGCACAATTGGTTGGGTATCTCAGTGAGCTGGCGCAACTTGCTGTGGAGGCAAGGTTTGGGAATCTGATTCTCCATTGTGCCTTGTAGGAGAAAAGACAGCCTGCATGGTCTCAGGCATGCTACATGGTGCCAGAGCACCTCTAGAACAAAGGAATGATAATCCACTTCGTAGTAGTAGTAGTAGTAGTAGTAGTAGTAGTAGTAGTATTTATTTTGCGTTCACTGACCCTATAAGACTTCTAAGTACTTTGTACTCCAAAAACCCTAGAAGTGTTGACAGCAGGTAATTAATTTTATCTACACAAGATACAACTAATCCAATCAGGAGCTGGTGCTATTTTTTTATCCCACCTTGAAGTTTTCCTCAATACGTGCTGGGGTGATGGATTTGGGAATCACCACCACATTTCTTTGGATATGAAACCGGATCAGGACCTAAGAGTCAGAACATGACCAAACAAAATTAGTCTTGTTCAACCAAAAAATTATTTGTACTTACACATGAGTTGTCACATGTAGAACCTTGCAAAAGAAACTGAGCAAAATGGCACCTTTCCCACACTATCCTGGTGTCTTCTCCAGAATGCTCAGATCCTAATCGCCACATCTTGAGCAGAGGTTACTTGTGGAAGGACCCAAAGCATATTGCCTGCACCTCATTTTTCCTGTCACACATCAGTTGCCATTTTTAAAAATAGAAATCAAGACCCCTGAAATCCCCCTCAACTCGGGAAGAATATTTTTTAGGTTGTGCATTTACAACTAATGTTTACAACCATACCATAACCACATGCATTGAGAAAATAAAAATAACAGCCCCCTTTGATTACAGGTTAACCACTCTGACTGTAATAAACCAGAAAAATCTGAACTCTTGGAAGCATCACAATGTTTGTTTCATTCTTGGCTTATTAAAGCAATTATTGTCTACAGAATATATTGTCGTGGATACATTGCAACAATGACCACCACAACTGTTCCAAGAAATACATGTACATGTTTTCCCTCCTCCAGTTTAACCTTGAATCAACCCCAAAGAGGAAATTAGAACATTGCTGAACACAGGAAGCTCCCTTGTTCCAGGTGAGAGTGTTTGTCTGAATACATCAGGGACTGATCCTGAGACCTCTGATACTCAGAGCAGGCTGTGTATTACTGAGCTATCCACACTCTCTGAATCCTGCATCTCTATCTTAGAGTCTCCTCCTCTCATAACATAAGGCCTCTGAGATGGCACCTTCTTTTACTGTTCGCTTCCAAAGGAAAAGCACCATCTTAGCTATGTCCCAGTCTTTTTAAACAACTTGCATTTTAAAGCAACAAAACCTGATCTCTTTGTTTATGCTGAAGTTTGACCAGCTAAAGAGTTTTCAGAAAAAGACTGAGACTAGGAAGGGCAGCAATGATGGAGATTCTCAAGTGCAAGGATGTGTCACTAGAGACCAAGGCCAAGATCATCCACCCTCTTGTATTTCTGATCACCATGTATGGGTGTGAAAGCTGGACAGTCAAGAAAGCTGAGAGGGAAAAAAATTGATTAGTTTGAAACATGATCTGGAGGAGAGCTCTGTGCATACCCTGGATGGACAGAAAGATAATCAAGTGGGTCCTAGTTCAAATGAAGCCTCAACTCTGGAGGCCAAAATGATGAAACTGGGGCTGTCCTACTTTGGGCACATCATGAGAAGGCAGGATTTCTCTGCAAAAGACAATAATTCTGGGAAAGATGGAAGGTAGCAGGAAAAGAGGAAGACTAAACTATGAGATAGTCTGACTCCCTAAAAGAGCCCACGGGCTTGAGTTTGCAAGAGCTGAGTGGGGGCAGCTGGGGGACCAGACATTCTGGAGATCACTCATTCTTAGGGTCACCCTAAATCAGGGGCACCTTGATGGCACATAACAACAACAAGAATTTTCATTTTTGTGGTCTGCTAGAAAACGTTTGGGACTCCATTTTAATCATCCTTTCATATTTTAATATTAACTTTTATGCTTTGCAAGCCCGCCTGAGAACATGTAAATCTTCTGAGGAGGAAGCAAATCTAATAACACAGCCACACAAATTCAGCAAGAGAGTCGGGAAAGGCAATCCCTGATGTTATGTAAATGGTTTCTATAGGTCTTTTCCTTTAGCCTGCCTTCTGCCTTGCCCCCTCCCGCCAACCCTCTTCTGTTTTCTGCCAACTGATAGGGATCTTCAGATATGTTCACACACACACACCAGACACACCTGTGCCACCGTTTTATTGTGCTTTGCAGCAATCTCTTTTATTTTGGGATCATCCAAGAGAGATGGGTCTTCTGGCTTGGCCCTAGGGGGATAAAGGCCAACAAAACAACAACAATTACTGCAATTCAGGGTAATAAGAAACCCTATATGTAATCAGAACAGAATATTTATCAAGCAGACTTATTGGTTGCAGCAGAGCTCTTGTACTCTTCACTGGAGCAATTCATCAAGAGCAACTTTTTCCACTAATGCAGTAGTTCTCAACTTTGTGCCCTCAGATGTTCCTGGACTAAAAATCCCAGGAATCCTGGCCAGCACAGCTAGCGATGAAGGCTTCTGGGAGATTTAGTCCAAAAACATCCGGGGACCCGAGGTTGGGAACCATTCCACTAGTATGACACTAACTGGAGTTAACATCTTCTATACTGTACACTTACTAAAAGTATAGAGATGGTGTAGCACTACAGCTAAGAGACTGAGTTAAAATGAGAAGGCCCACAGTTAAATCTCAACTCTGCCACAAACCCACTTGGTGGTCTGAGGCAAACTATGCTCTCTAGACCTCAAGGTTCCCATCTGCAGTGGGAAGGAGAAAAGTCTAATTTGCTTTGCAAATTAGTGGTGGTCAACATCTATTAGTTGAGGAGCTACAGAGATTCTCCTGAACCTTCCGGGGTGGGGGGGGTTTACAGCCTTACTCCTAGGCCACTGAAATCTAGAACATGAAAAATCAAACATTTCTCTTTTAAAAAAGCGGCAGGAATGTAAACATCGTTTTTAAGCCAAATCATGATTCTGGGAGTCATGTAGCCTGAAAGAAATGGTGTGCACTTCATGTGTCTCTTGTTTTAAAATAAAAAGGCAGCTTTTCATGCCACCAGTTTAGCAGCGTGCTCCATTCAGTGGTATGAGGCACAGGTAGTCTGGCCCATTCCCACTACTCGTTATATTCCTGTTTTAAAGATTACAACTAGATTGTTCATGTCAGGGTGCACAAAAATCAATGGTGTTTTTTTTTTTTTAAAAAAATCAAATTGATTGTAATTGTCCAAAAAAAATCTGATTTTTAAAAAAATTTAAATCAAATCCACCCTGATTCATGCAAAGCACTTTAAGTGCTTAGATGTTCAATACAAATGTCATAGGAGCTCAGTTCTGCTTTGCCTAAAAGCCTGCTACCAGAAACCCCTTCCCTTTCTCATAATATCATCAGCCATTATTTAGAACTGAGGCTTTGATCTCCAGGACTGCTTGGTATGGATCAATGATCCTTTAATCCGTTTTATTATCACTTATTCTCTCCAACAGGATAGTTAAAGGACAGGAAGTCAAAGCTAGAAAGCTCTGACCTCAAGGCACATTTTGTCAAACACGGAGAAAGAAAGCGGCCCAGCCAGTATTCTCACCATGGTCTGTCCGGAGAGCCAAGGGGACTATAGGCTGTGACAGAGATCCCTCTGGACTGACAGTAATTGATCAGTTTTTCCTGAGTAAGGTATGGGTGACACTCAATCTGCAAGACACAGGGAACAATAGCTTATCTGACATGCTTTTAAAAATCTCTTATCTACTTTTCATATTTAAGCCCCACCTTTCCAAAAAGAATTCAAAAAGCCTGAAATGAAAACAAATGAAAAAGTTAAAAAGAAAAGGGGAAAAAACGGCACTCCAGACTAGATCAACTACACTTGTAAGAGTAAGTTCCTTGGCAAGTTTCTACAACTATTTGCTGTCAAAGAGGCGAACTGCATTTTAGCTTCAAAAATGGCTTGTCTCTTCAAGGTGTTATCTATTTTTATTCTCAAAGGCTTTCATGGCTGGGATCTGATGATTGTGGTGAGTTTTTCCAGCTCTTTGGCCGTGTTCTGAAGGTTGTTCTTCCTAATGTACACAAGAGACCAGCTAACGACATCCATGAATCACAGTGAAAGATCATCTCTCCCCCCCTTATCACAACAATACATGCACAAGAAAAACACGCTGATCACCATAATCACCCAATCTCCTGAAAAGGACAAAAGCTGTTCCCACAGCTATAAATACTCAACTATCCAACAAACTGCAACAGAGCACAGAGAGAATTCTGACTCCTGTCCTCTGAACATGCCGGCCACAGAGACTGGCGAAACGTTAGGAAGATCAACCGTCAGAACATGGCCAACGAGCTCAAAAAAACCCCACAGCAACCATGCTATCTATTTGTTAAACAAAGACCACTAAATTTTGAAGGAGTTGTTGATTCTCTCCTGCAGACCATCCAGAGTGCAAATCCTGTTTTATTATTAGGATTTTTTACTTGGGACTCTTCTGTTAGCTGTAATACAGAACAGCAGCTGGCCCAAAAGAAGTCACACAAGGGAAGATATCATTAAGACAATATTAAAACTCACAACAATAAGTAAAATAAGAACCCCATGAGATCAGTATCTGTGGTTCCACTTATCCACAGTCTAAAAATATTGAACATATTAAAAGAAAAAAATCCAGGAGAAACTATTTTCACATGTATTACCAGAACTGGCCACTAGAGTGAGTCAGAGACTGTGCTACAAGTACTTGTTTGTGAAGAATACATTGCATGGTCTCTGGCACTTTCTAGTGGCCAGTTCTATTTTTTCTTTTACCATTATTATGTTTTTACCATGAAGAGAAAACAGACGTATACAGTGGTGCCTCGCTTAATGGGCGGCCCGTTTAATGACAAATCCGCATAGCGATGATTTTTTGGTGATCGCAAAAGCAATCACATTGCGATGTTTTTAATGGGAAAATATTGCTTTGCGATGATTGGTAAGCTGTTTCGCTTACCGATTTTCGCATAACGATGATTTTCCAACAGCTGATCGGCAGTTCCAAAATGGCCGCCAGGTAAATAAAATGGCCGCCCGCTGTGTTTTTGCCCAGATTACTCGCTTACCGGGCAGTGAAAATGGTGGCCGTATGAAGGATTTTCGCATTAAGGTGAGTTTTTTGCCCATAGGAACGCATTAAACGGGTTTTAATGCATTCCTATGGGCTTTTTTATTTCGCATAGCGACAAATCCATACAGCGACGATTTTGGCTGCACGGATTATCGTCGCTATGCGGGGCACCACTGTATTTGTCATGATCATATGGATCTTGTCCAACTTATGACTCGGTGGAAGGCAGTTCTCCAACATGAATGGAAATAAACAACCAGGCTCAAGGCCCTACTTGTGCATTGTACATGTGCGTGGCCAACAAAATAATAAAAAATAAAAATAAAGAGAAGACCTGCCTATTCTGAGAACTTGGGGTAGTTGTTATTCTAGTAAATTCCCACATCTTGGCTCTCCTTGGAAGTGTTTTCTAAATACAAGGGTGAGTTCAATGAGGGAAAGGTGAGTTAAGTTGCATGTGGTCCAGAAGGAAAGAAATACAAGAGCAGGGAAGCCTTAAAAAATGAAATACCTTCTCTTGCTCTTCTCCCTTTGTTTATTTATGTTTTGTTCTCACTGATGGCTTTGCTGAGCAGTTTGGATTTTAGACAAAGAAGTGTCATACCAGTTCCATAAATATCTGGCAAGAACCAACTAAGGTCTTCCTTGTGTTTCAATTGTGCTACCCTGTCTTTGTGGTATTTACCAGCCTAAAAAGAAAAACCTTGATAAATGTGCCTGGAACAGCAGAACAGCCAAGGACTTCTGCACCGACCTTGCTTTTGTATGGTTAATGAGGAACAAACCCCGAGAAATGAAATAAGTGAAGGTTTTCCGGACAGGGAGACAAGACTGGATTGTTTTACTCCAAGAGGAAGGAAAAGGGGCTTTTAGAGGGTCTTCTGGCTCAGGAGATGCAAATACTGGTTCGGCAACATTCCCTCTAATTTACCAGTGTGCTGTGTGTGGGGGCTTGCAGCTCAAGGAAGACTTATTTTGTCTCGTGTACACACAAACAGACACACACAAAAGACAACAAAAGTCTTTATTTACTCTCTCTCTCTCTCTGTGTGTTTCTTTATATACTTTACATCTTTCTTCATATCCCTGTATACATATTCCCTCTCTCTCTTTCTTCCTTGATTCCTTTTTAATCCTTGGCAAACAGACAAAAAGTGCCTTACTATCTTGCACCCATATTTTTATTTGTACCTTGTTTTCCTGGTAAGCTTACAGGATGCGTGCCAAACTGTACTGGATAGAGTTACACAGCTACAGAGAGCTTATTTGCAGCTCTGCTGTAAGACCCAAGGAATACAGTGGCAACTTGTTTAGAGCCCCATGGTTAGATTTTGAGCATTAATAATCAAAGTACACATAGATATCATGGAACAGACTTGGGGGGGGGGCATTTGTTTTCTTACCATCCAGAAATTCAAAGGCTCGTCTGAAAAATATAAAGTGGTTACTATGGCAAAGCATCTATGCACGGATATGGAACCAGCAAAGCACATGTCCTATATTTAGAATGTAATATTACTCCGAAGCAAGCTCACCTCTGTGACACGATGCTGAACTTTTGCATTCACAGTTATCTGGGGCTTACTTTTAAGACAGACTATACACCAGCACAACCATCCTTTCATACACACTGTCAGGATGGCTGAGGAACATACCTTATGTGTGGGTGCCTGCCAAAGTTATTATTTTTAGGATTCCTTCACAGTGGAATTTATGAAATTATCAATTTACTACTGTATATTTAATGCCAGTCAACAGCAATGACCTCTGTGTGCTTTATATAAATACAGTGTGTTAGTCATTTGTTTCCCGAGATTTCCACCATAAAACTGTAAGAAAATGACTGCATTCTGCATCTCTTTGGCCAATGCAGAAGCATAAAATCCTTAAAAAAACAACTTCAGAGTTCTCACATTAAAAATGTTGGCAGACAGAATAAAAGCAGACCACCTGCAAATATGCAGCACATAGGGTGGTTCAGAACACCAGAATACCTGAGGGTTTTGGGTTTTTTTGAGGGGAGGATGGGAAAACGAATTCTTACAGAATGACACTACCATTCCAGGGGAGGTTCTTTGAGAAGGATACTACATAACTGGGATGTCACTACAGAAGAAGTATTCTTCTTATAGCCAGCTATGTTAATTCTTCTAGCAGAGGAAGTTGAAGAAGAGGTTCAAACAACAGTGCATAGAAGAAGGCAAAACCTTTTTGTCGCATTGCTCAGTTCTATTTGTAACCAAGGGGCCAACAGAGTGGTTTTTTTTTCATTTTCAACAAGAGTAAAACCAATTTGAAAGCACTCTCATCATTTTCAGTACGAGTATTTTATTTCTCTCTCCCAAGATAAACGGTTGGGAAAAACAAACAAACACTAGTTTGGCCCATTGGAATCTGATCAGTTGGCTGATAGGACATATACTCACGGAGCGTCCCTATTTGGCAGTGTCTGTGACATTACCACCAAGCCACAATATCACCATCATCATCATCTTAGAACTGCAGAGCTGGTACAACATTTTGCTTGAGTAAGGTGAAGGATATGAATGTATAGGTGCATCTGCTTCTTTAAAGGGCATGCTTCTGCAGGTCCTACAGGTGCAATACAGAAAGCTGTTCTTGCTTTTATAGATGTTTTGTGAAAGATTCTGCCAAAGCTGTTGGACAGCTCAGTGGTTTAAGTGGGTTGGGAGTTCAATTCCCCACTATGCCTCCTGGACCGGGGGGGGGGTCAGACTTGATGATCTATAAGATCCCTTCCAGCTCTGCAGTTCTAAGATTATTATTATTAAGTGATATGCTTTAGGTTGCAGTGATTTCCAAAACAGCCATTTTTTCTGTTAACAGTGAAAAGAAGACAGAACGTCCTCTTCAACAGCTCTGATAAGAACACAGCTCCACCGCACTTCTTACTCTGAAAGACTAAAAAGGGTCACGGAAATTATGCAACACAGAAACAGAAAACCAAAGCAGCCGTACATTAAGATGCCCTTGACCATTCCCATGTCCTTCCTCTATTGTACAATTATCTTGCCTTCCATTTATATCACTAGGCATACTACCTGATTATTTGCAGGCTTGTACTTCAAACCAGGCTTGTTCAATAACCTCTCAATCTGTTCGTGGTTGAAATTGGAAACGCCAATGGTTCTCACCAATCCGGCATCTACCAGCTCTTCCATTGCCTAAGGGCACACCAAAGGTCAAATAGAAAAGTGCCATAAGCCCTCTGACACCTTGAGAAGTGATTATAGCCTCTACTAACAGCATACATATACAGAAATATTGCACACTGGTGATGAAATAGATGCTTGGAAGTACATTACATTGGCACCATCCTTCTCTGCAACATATTATACAGCCACCTGAAGGATGATGTCATGGAGCGGTTGGAGGCTCCATCTGTTCCTAGATGTACCAGTACATGAGACGACAGCATCTCATGTTCTGACTCGCTTCATTTTCCTCCCAATGTGGTTATTTACATGCAAAGAGGAGTTGTGATGTCTTAATTTGGAGAGTACTCTTTCGCAGTTTTCAATTTGTATTCTGCAGTGGTAAGAGTCCCAGGAGAGGTGCATCAAATACATATCCAGAACACGCTTGATCCTTTCCAAGAGATGAAATGCCTCCAGTTCTGTGACTCAGTCTTGGACAGAATCATGGCGGCACTTGTGCCACAGAGGAGAAAAGAACAGGAACTGAATTCCTGCCACTGAAGTTACAGTACTAGGATGTCACTTGTGATGTCGGACAAGTTAGCAGCATTAATGTGGACCTGTAGGTGACCACGGAGCAAAGGAAGGAATGATGTGGGCGATCACAGAACAAAGGGAAGGCAATTAGCATTCAGAGAGAAAACAGAAGTGTTGATAACAGATGTCTGAGCCAGTGGAGTTACAAGGCGATGCCCTGAAAACTCTTTTTATTAACATAGCACAGTTACATAGAATGTTGAAAGAATTCAGATAGGACATTAGTTACCTAACCGCCATTTAAGATTGGCCGGAGAAAGTCTTTGAACCCATGATCTAACTCTAAGGGAAAAGGCAGAATGAGTAAGTTACCCTGCACACACACACAAAATGGAGCACACAAGAAAGGAATAAGAAGTTAAAATTTTGAAACTCTTCATAACAACAACAAAATCCTTCCATACATGGAGAACAAATTGTTCCTCTGGATAGTGGGAGTTGGGGGTGGAGAAGGCACAGGTAGTGTGGGGTAGTGGATAAAGTGACAGACTAGGACTCTGAAGACCAGGGTTCGAATCTCCACTTTGTCCTGAAAACTCAGTGAGGAAGTGGAACTGATACAACCACTCCTTAAATATGCTGAAAGCCCTGTAAGTCGGTTCTGTTCTTGATGACACACAACTAACTAATGACTTGCACCAGGAAGTTCATCTTATTAGAGATGGGGGTATTTGTATATGACGTGGTGGCGCTGCAGGCTAAACCGCAGAAGCCTGTGCTGCAGGGTCAGAAGACCAAGCAGTCGTAAGATCGAATCCACGTGACGGAGTGAGCGCCCGTCGCTTGTCCCAGCTCCCGCCAATCTAGCGGTTCAAAAGCATGCAAATGCGAGTAGATAAATAGGGACCACCTCTGTGGGAAGGTAACAGCGTTCCGTGTCTAAGTCGCACTGGCCATGTGACCATGGAAAATTGTCTTTGGACAAAACGCTGGCTCTATGGCTTGGAAACGGGGATGAGCACCGCCCGCTAGAGTCGAACACGACTGGACAAAGATTGTCAAGGGGAACCTTTACCTTTACCTTACAAAGACCTCCGCACAGTTGGACTTAACGGAGGTCCAGCCCCTGGGACCAGACCGTCCACTCATGTGTTCGCTGCCGTTGGCAGCCTCGGCCAGCCTTCCAGTCGCTCCCAGAGCGCCGCTCTCTTTCTGCTCATCTGGCCACTTGGCAGCCGTGCAGGGAGATTCATTCTCCCTCCCCCTGTCTGGAGCTGGCTAGATGAGCAGAAAGAGAGCAGCATTCCAGGAGCGATTGGAAGGCTGGCCAAGGCTGTGCAGGGGTATTCGTGTTCGTATATGAATGCCACATCTCTGATTTGCACACATACATATGTTTGTAAATGTTCTAAAGGGATCAAAGTGGATTTTTTTTCATGGTGTTTAGAAATTCACACAGTGAAACAAATCCATCATTCGGTCTTAAGCTTGGCTTAACAAAATGGCTGCAAATCTAAAATACTCAGGAGACAAAACATACAGTACAACCTCAATGGCCACAGAACAGGAATGTTTGCAATGAACACCAACACGTCATGCAAAAGAGAATGCAGAATTTACATGACATTTCTGACGACAGATTAACATACCTCCCAAGTGTCTGCAATATTTGTGCCACTGGCTATTATCATGCCTTTTTCATCAGTAGGAAACAGTTCATCTCCAGCCTGTCAATGCAAAGCAAAAATGTAAATGAATTTTCTTCTGAATATATGAAGTCATCTCATAAAGAGTTATGTATTTGGTCCTGTATTTGAGAGTATGAGTGAAACAGCTTGTTTGTTTCATTAAAGCAGGTATCTTTTTAAAGGGTCTAAAAACAGTTTTAATCCCAACCTCCCTTAACAATCTTTCCAAATGATTAGCTACCCTGATGCAAAGGAGGAGAACCTGGTAAGAGGTGTTGCTCTTTTGCCTTACTGCAGCATGGTAGCTAATTGCCTTGAAAGATTGTTAGCGAAGGTCTTTTACTGTCAAGTTTTATTTGGAAGCTCAACCTGTGAAGTTTTATGAGCCAATTCTGTTCGACTGGGATCGGTCATCTTTTTCTATGATGCTCCAAGAAAGCAGAAAGGTTTTCACAATGAGCCTACGGTAGTTTTAGAGATGGGGGTCACTCATTTACCCCATTCCATTTTATTTCTGTCTTGCCTTTCTAGCGATTCAGGGAGCCCAATTAATTTACTAACAATTAGTTAACTAACAGACTAACAACGAAAAGTACAGTAAATTCTAATACTGAAAAAGTATATTTATATAATCAAACATTTATTTTTATATCTTCTAAAAGACCACAACACTTTTTAAAAACACACACACGAGGAAGCGGTACAGCATACAATACTCTGCATGAAAACTCCTTCCTCAGCTGTCTGATTCAGTAGCTGAAAGCCTAAAAGAGAAAGGACTTCGGCTGCTGACCGAATGACAGGACAGAGGCGGCCAACCTGGGTTATAACACAGTTTGAACTTTTGCTTGCAGTTCTACACTCTAGATTTTCTGTTTGTTTGTTTTTGCTTTATTTGCAACTAACGGGAAGGATATTATTTAGTTGTTCCCAGTTCCCACAGGCATAATTTATTTCTTTAATAAAGAAAGGGGTCCAGTGCAACTTAATACCTGCAGCTCACTAAATGCTCAGGTATCTTTCACCAAGCCACTACATAAGAGGAACATCATTATACTTATTGGCTTAATTGAAAGAGTCACATACATATATGAATAGTCTTGTTTCTTGGGTCTTTTTATTTTAATAGCGTCATTTCATGTGTGTGTCATCTCAGGCCGTGTTATTTCAACAGTGTTTATATTTGTAGCTCATGAAGGACACTCTGAAATACATCAGGACATCATATTGTGTAAATGCATACTCCTTCCACCACTGACGTACTTGACCTCCCCCCTTTTTTTCTTCTGGTGCAGAGAACAGAGAGCTGAAAAGCGTGCAGATCCCTCGTTTCTCAGCTGCTCCTAGTAGAGACGGGCACTTACTGTAGTTCGGGTTCACCAGCGTTGTGTCGGCATCCTGGATTCCACACCCCGCCTCCTCCTGCAGGCACTCCGCCAGAGGGGGAGGCAGGCCAGGCCACCGCACTGCTTCTGATGGGGTACCTGCGGGAGGAGGCAGGGCGTGGAATCTGGGGTGCCTGTGCAACACCCATGGGCGTGATCTGCCAAACCACGTTAAGTGCCCATCTCTAACTTCTAGTGTCAATCAACTGGACAGGTGGAGGGAGGAGTTAAATCAGCTAAGGGGGAGCACAGGGGCATGACGCCACAGGTTGTCCATAGGTGCTTTACCAAATCTGCCCGGAAGTTTTCAAATGCTGCTCTACAAGCATAACGGCCAGATGTTGTTGTTGTACTGATTTTCTAAGCTATCACTCAAAATATAGGCCCTAGGCCACAAAGATGGGAATACTAATTTTTAAGACTACCATTTCTAGAATGTCCCAGGCAGCATGATTTTAAAAAGCAGCTTTCCCCATCCTTGCATACTACACAAAGCTTCAGGCAAAAGATAATGGAAACCCAGCAGTGACAAACATTGTCAAATTTAAGTAGCAGTTTCACAAAACTCCTGAGATAGGGCATAGTAGTCTGGTGTACACCTTCTGGGGCAGGGGTGGGGGTGGAACTAGTACCAAAAATCTAAGAGTTATTTTAGTAGATGAGACCAAGATCTATTCAGTTCTATATTCGAGGATTTCCTCTGAATTCTTAAAGCTCAAAGTGCTTTCCAAACCTTAACTGTATGAATATGATTTACATGGAACCTTTGTTGTTGTTGGGAGAACAGCAACCATGAGGAAATTTGAACAACCAGTGATAAGACAGTGGCATTTCAGGAACTAAATCCTCGTCCCACCAGGTTCATGTGTGTTGTATCCCCAGCCTTATACAAATATTGCCTTTTTGAGCATCAGTTTTTGTGTAGACATTTTACCATCACTTACGGAATTATGAATGCCTCTGTTCTGCATCAGGGGGCAGAAAAGTGGATCTCCCAGTTGTCTGGGACACTACGTACTACTCACAATTCCCCACTGTTATCCATAGAGGATGGGGCTGACGGGATGTTGCAGACCAAATCTCTCCCCTGCCCAAATCTATAAATGACCAGGACTGTGAATATGTCAACTCAGTTCACAAGAAAGGACAGAGGCTTTTGTAAGGCTCATCCCAGGGAGGACAGATTTCCGAATACCTTGAATCCCACAGGCCAGTGAACAAGGTACAGATCCAAGTAATCCAGTTTGAGAGCAGCAAGTGTTGCTTTACAAGCACCCTTCACCAAGGCTTTCTCATGGAAAGTGCACCAAAGCTGCAAAAGAGAAGAGAGATTAACGTTCTATTTTACATCTACTACACAATGGCTCCCCTTCCACCCTGGAAGGAATGGCTATCGCATAAACTAATGTGGTTTGAAATTTCCTCTTCCATTAAATCATTAAAAGCTACAGGAACCCTGGCCTCAACTTCGATCTACAGCATAGAGGAGGCCAGCATCTCATGGCAGGCCCTTTGACAGCAACAGGAGATTTTACATTTTATCTTTGATGTATTAAGGAATCAACAAGGTGAAAATATTACACTGCCATAAGGAGAAGGGTGCCAATCACATCCCATACCAATTTCTCTTACCATCACCACAACTGCTTATGCACTTCTTGAGCTATATCTAAAGGCTTTCAATGCAACCTAACTCAGAGACGTGCAGCCATAATGGGTTTGGACTGACTCAAGAAAGGAAGCGAGAGCCGAAAGGCCTGTTAACAACAGAACATTCTGGAGGCCATTCGTTCATACAGTTGCCATAGGTCAGATGCAACTAGACAGCACATAATAATAACAACAACAGATTTGGAGCCATGCCACTGATTTTAGCAATCTCCTAGCAGAAGGATTGGCTAGCACAGAGCTCAGCTGGCCAAAAAGCCAACAAAGGGGCAAAGAACAGACAAGGGGATGGAGAAGCTGAATTACACCAGATCCAAACCTTTTTGTGCGTAGTGGCACAGAAGTCATGCTAGCACAATGAGAGTAGTCCTAACTCATTTCCAATACACCTACTAGACTGGGAGTGGTTGGAATTACATAGGTCTTGCAAGAAACCACTTTGAAGAAATATAAATACCTTACTAACAACGAAAAGATCCTCTCGCTTTACAACTCCGGACTTGATCTTCTCTTGGATACCGCGGCCAACCTCTTCTTCGTTTTGGTACACATATGCACAATCTAAATGGCGATATCCCACATCAATGGCCTTTTTCACAGCTTCTGCTACTTTTCCTGGTGGAGACTGAATCAAATGTTTTGTTTTATTAACTTCTCGTACTCCCATGCTTTTCCTGCAAGCTTTGTTTATAATCTTACACAGGACAACATTGACCACACTGACTTTTACGGATGGTGTTCCAAATTCATAGGAACCAGTGTTTGCTGCTGTCGTCGTGGGTCAGATCCTACATGGAGTAAGCCTATGGGTTTACTGTGTCATGCAGCATTCTGTCTGCAAAGCTTTTGCACAGGGAAATGTTATAACTGCCGCTTGCTCTCTTGCAAACAGAAATAATGTTGAGCAAGGAAACTCTATGAATCAGGGTCTGTGCCAGGGATGGATTTGATTTAAATCAAATTGATTTAAATCACTTTTTTAACATTTAAAATTGAATATTTTAATGATTTAACTAAAAATAAAAAATTTTAAATTAAAATTGTGATTTAAATCAGAATCATGTGGCCTCTAGATCAGGGGTCCCCAACCTGGCAGCAGTCCGCAGCCCAGGCAAGACAGCACAACACGCCCCCTGCCAGCGCAACACACACCCTTGCGAGCGCGACATGCCCCCGCGCACATGAGCGCGACATGCCCCCTGTGGTTGGGAACCACTGCTCTAGATCATTTCCTTATGAATGAGGTGCAGGATGGAATTTCAAGCTCAAAAAATTCCTTGTGGCCACTTCTAGCTTTGCAGCCCTCAGCAAGATAGTTCCTGTATCTTATCCAGTTTTGGGCAACACAACCCACAAATGGTTTGTTTGGCAATCTGAGTGAACACCGGATCCTGGCTTATTGCATCTTTTTAAAGCCAGGACTGCAAGTCAGACTACCTTGGTTTAGCTTCTCAGGATAGGAAGGCCCAGGAAATTGTTGAAAGAATTAGGGGGAAAAAACCACCCTATTTTCTTCTGGGCCTTCACAGCTTTATCTTGGCATCTTTCCCTCTCAAGTACAAAGACAGCACAGAGAACATAATAAAGAAAAATTTTAAGATATCATGCGCTTGCTCCAATTACGAATCTGGAACAGTCTTTCTACCCCACAGGGCATCTGGTTAATGCGGAAAAAGAAAACACTCTGTAAATCAATTGGATTAAGGATGTCTAGACACTATCAACATTTCGGCTAAAGAGTGCTATCTTTATTAGATAGAATTAAAGAAAAGGAAATCTTCCTGGGGACAGAAGTTCCTTACAGCATGAGATTTCTGCGTAACACACTCATGGTCAGCTGCTTCAGGCAAGAAACGTTATATTGCATCCTGATGAAAATGGAAAGCCTAAAACAGCCAAATTATTTCAACACATAGAGCAGAAAATCCCAAACATTCCCTTTCCTTCCAACAAATATACAATGAAATTAAACAAGTATGACACCTTTCCAAGACACTCAAAAGCAGGCTACCTAAGGCTGGCCCTCTTACTCACTGCCGATCACTCACCATAGTCTTCCCGGTGCAGTTTCAAGGAACAGAGCAGATACAAGATGGAGGCATGGGTGGTCCCGAGACCAAAACCAATTACTGTATTGTATTTCTTGTTTAGAAACAGCACCCCTTCTAGCAGATGGCAAGCAGGAACAGCTCTGCTGCCCTTCTGTATTTGCTTCCAGCCAAATTCCCACTCCTCCCCTCCTTAGCAAATAAAATCATGGGTGGAAGGAGGAAAAAAATAGAAATATGCTGGTACCTGCACAGTAGCAACCTTTAGCCTGTGGAGATTTGACAATATTTGGCTATAGTCAACTGATTGGTCAAGTAGCCAGATCTGAATAGTGTGCTAGCATTCTAGACAGCTCAGTGATTTAGGTACAGGATGGGAGTTCGACTTCCCACTGGGCGTCCTCGACAGAGGCTGAACTTGATGATCCATAGGGTCCCTCCCAGCTCTGCAGTTCTAATATTATTAGTAAAGGTAAAGGTTCCCCTTTGACATTTAGCCCAGTCGTGTTCGACTCTAGGGGGCGGTGCTCAACCCCATCTCCAAGCCATAGAGCCAGCATTTGTCCGAAGACAGTTTCCGTGGTCACGAGGCCAGCGCGACTAGACACGGAACGCCATTACCTTCCCAACGTGGTGGTACCTATTTATCTACTTGCCTTTTTATATGCTTTCAAACTGCTAGGTTGGCAGGAACTGGGACAAGCAACGGGAGCTCACTCTGTCATGTGGATTCGATCTTACGACGGCTGGTCTTCTGACCTTGCAGCACAGAGGCTTCTGCGGTTCAACCCACAGCGCCACCACGTCTCCCTTCTAAGATTATTATATTACATTATATTTTTACCTGAGCCAGAGTTCTATTTTACTTGGGCCAGAGTCCTCCATATGCACAGCAATCCATTGTGCAAGTGACTCCACTTTTTCAAAGCCTACACAAGGAGGTATTGTGTAGCCTCTTTGTGCCGGCATCAGCTCCCTTGGTTTTAACTGGACAATCTCCCGGCCTGTATGCCCCCAAAACAGAGATTGCAGATTACAGTGCGGATGTAACATTACGCTCCGCCTACACTGCAACAGGATTCTTGCCCTGCAGCTCTACAGGCACACACACACATATCACCAGAGTAGGGATGGCTGCACATCTATTAATGTATGTATTTGCATAGTAAGACAATAGTACTTTGAACACAACGTCTCACACTCGTCCAGAAGGTTGACTATCACTCCTCCATAACTGATAATAATAACCAATATTTTAATAATGTTGGTACTCAAGAGTGCATTGCCTTATCAGAGTGTGTAAAATTACTACCTAAGGTGGATCCAGATTATTAAGTGTATGTACTCTTTAGATAAGACAGGGAGAAGCTTGCCAAAGGCACACACGACATTCATAGTGAGAGCAAGACTTATTAGTTTGAAGCAGTGGAGGAATCATCATTCTAAACAGCACCACTTTTCTTCTGAAGGTGTTTCTCACTGGTTCTTTGTTCTTCCCACAGAAAACAAAAATAAAGCAGGGTGGAAAGTTACATTGTGCAAATTAGATCTGGCACCAGTGAAATTCTATTTAAATGAATTAAAATTTCTTTCCCCCCCCTCCAGGTCCCACAGCGCCACAGGGCTCCCTTTTGCCCTGGGGAAGCCTTTGGGAGCCTCAAGACCCAGAGAGGAGAAGGCATCACTGTTGGTCCTGATCCGGTATGGGGGCCACTGCTGGTGACTGGAAAGCCCAACAATGACTTTTGACTATTAACCCCCTCTCCTAGTCCTGAGGCTCCCAAAAGCTTCTCCGGGTCAAAAAGGAACACTAAAGAGTCTCAAAACCTGAAAGAGAAGGGATAGGACCTTTCGATTAATTTAAATTCAATAATATCAGCACCAGATCCAGTTTGCTGTGTGTAACTTTCCTCCAACAGAATTTTTGCCCAGTATGTTTTGACTGGTAGCAACTGAAATTTAGACCTTGACCAGTCAGTTACGATTTTATCCCATACTAAGATTTCTTTCTTTTAAACACAGCATACCAAAGCTGCAAAGGACACTATAAAGAAAATGACCTCAAACCAATGAAAGGAAGAAGCCATGCTGCTCCATCTGCCAAAACTCTTTTCCTTATTTGAAGAAAAAAGTTGCCACTTCTCTTCGCAAAATCTAATTTTAGAAAAAAATATGGCAAAACAAAAATCAAATGTGGAAGTTATCTCCTCCCCCTTCCTTTGAGGCCCTCATTTTATGTTTGGCCAAGCAAAGCACCACCTTGCATGCAGAAGTCACAAAAATCAACATTTCCACATACCGTTCATGTGGAATAAGATTTAAGGAGGCCCAAAGAATATTATGTAAACATTAAAAAGTTTTCCACTGAACTTTCACGAAGCACTGCCCGCTGATAACTCACTTCTTCGGCCCATAGTTTAACACAATTTCTTCCTCACGCTTACCACTTGTAAATGGGTTACCTAACAAAATAATGTAGTTTGGAGAGTTTCTGTTTATCGTTCCATAATACTCAAAATACAATGGCCTCTCCGCAGTACCCAGTACATATTACATTCCACTTCATCTACCTCTCATGTCAACATTACAACCACTGAGCATACTATGTAGCTAAAAAGGACTTTTCATTTGGGTTTTTTTCATGTATTGTCTCCCCCCCCCCCGCAAATATCTGTAGTTCTGTAAACTTTAGGGTTCTCATCGTCTGTTGATACCTCCCTTTTGTATGTAGAAAATACATTCCTATGAATATTAGAGGGATGACAGCATTTTTTTATATTTCTATGTAGAGGGGGAGAAATGCTTCCATTTTACAGGATCAAGCTCTTTTAAAAAATAAAATAAAATAAAAAGGTGGTTGGTTGATAGAGGAATTGTTTACTCTGAAATGTGAATGACTGTTAGACCCCTTTGACACTTTTTGTAAGTCCCATATTTATGGACACTGCTGAGAATAGTTAGGTACACAGGGAGACATTTCTCCACAAAATTTTGAGGGGAACCGGGAGGGAGGGGGACAATACTGCATAATATTTTAAAGTCAAATTTCTATTTAACCCTGGCCTACTTTTTAAAATTCCCCTAAGCCTTTTTCCTATTCTGCCAACACCCAAAACCCACAAGCCAAATCCTAAAAAAAAATGTATTAGTAAGGCTCAGAAGTCAGAACAGACTCCACTGCCTTTCAAATATACTATTTTTCCTTAAGATACAAAGTCATAGTGAAACCATTCCCAAAATAAAAGGAATTTCCTTTCCACTGAAAGCAATCCATCAAACACTGTGGGATTAATTAATATTCACAAGAACAGATTCCAGCATTGGTAACTTTTATTTTCCCTTTAGGACTCTCCTTTACTTTAAAGATGCTGTGAAGTGGCCGAAATTCAGGAGCCATATGGAGGTAAATGACAAACAAGTTTCATCTATAGAATTTCCCTTTCCTACACTACTGTTAGCTGGCTGGATAGTTGTGAATTAGGTATCTGCCTGTGGAACTAAAGGTTGTGAGTTCAAATCCCCACTGTGCATCTCAGAAGAACTAATGTTCTGTCTGACCTGGTTAAATTGCTTCCAGGAAGAGTATATATAATTTCAGTCCCAAACATGAGGCTTGGAGAAGCTTCTGCACCTTAAGCTACAGGGTGGGAAACCCTGAACCCTGCCACATGTTTCTGGACTGCAATTCCTATCAGCCCCAGCTTGCAAAACGAAGGGCGTCCGATTTTCAAAACTGTATTATTAGACATCACCTTGCCGACAAAGGTCCGCATAGTCAAAGCTATGGTTTTTCCAGGAGCGATGTATGGAAGTGAGAGCTGGACCATAAAGAAGGCTGACCACTGAAGAATTGATGCTTTTGAATTGTGGTGCTGGAGGAGGCTCTGGAGAGTCCCCTGGATTGCAAAGAGAACAAACCTATCCATTTTGAAGGAAATCAACCCTGAGTGCTCACTGGAAGGACAGATCCTGAAGTTGAGGCCCCAATACTTTGGCCATCTCATGAGAAGAGAAGACTCCCTGGAAAAAACCCTGATTTTGGAAAAGTGTGAAGGCAAGAGGAGAAGGGGATGACAGAGGATGAGGTGGTTGGACAGGGTCACCGAAGCTACCAACATGAATTTAACACAACTCCGGGAGGCAGTGGAAGACAGGAGGGCCTGGCGTGCTCTGGTCCATGGGGTCACGAAGAGTCCGACACAACGACTAAACAACAACGAATTATTAGAAGAGGAAAGCAGTTTATAGATCGCCTTCGGGATCCGTCAGGGGCGACGGCTCACCACAAAATGTCCCGTTGAGTGGACCCCCGGGGAAAGGTCCCGAATGACGTTTGAAAGTGAAGCTTCTTTCGAACCCTGACCCGCCTTTTCCCTCTCCTTCCGCCTTCTTTCCTCCTCTTCTGCCAACGCTAAAATACATCCCGCTAAGAAAACCAGATGGCATCCAAACGGTGCCACTTGCCTAATCTCTGACGAGAGCCCTAAACACGGGGCTTCCAAAAAAAAAAAAAAGTGTCAGAAGGGCAGAGGAGAGAATCCGCTCCCTCTCTGCCCACCGCCTGGGCAAAAGCACCATCTACAAAATCTTCGGAGCGCGCCCGATTGAGACCCCCCCCCCAAAAAAAAGAGCGCTGTGGAAATAAAATGAATGGCGAGAGAGCTGAAACTGGGATGGCGGGAGCCCCGCTAGGAGATGATTTCATGCAGAGAAAGAGGGGTGGGGGGGGGAAGAGAAGGGCGTTGCGGCCGCTGTTCTGCGGAGGTGGCAAAAAGGCAGGGGAAAAAATGGAGCGCGCGCGGCCAGACCCAAACCGGAGGCTGGAGAGGATGGCCGGGTGAACGGACCGCACCGGCTGCCCCGACGCCTACCTTCCACGTGCCCAGCCCCAGGATGGGCATCTGCGCCTTCGTGTAGAGCTCCACGTACTTGGCCATGGTTATCCCCGAGTCCCCGCGCCACGCCAACACCCGGGCCCCCCCCTCGCCCGTAAGCGCCTTTAATAGGCTCGGGCCACGCCTCGGCCGGGACCGCCGAGAAGGGGAGGAGAGGAAGAGGAGGAGCGGCGGCGGCGGCGAGAGACCCGCTCTTTCTCGGTCGTGGCTTTGCAGGCGAGGCCCGGCAAAAGGTGAGGCGAAGGCGTTGCAACGCGGCGCTCTTTTGCTGGCAGGCTCAGTGGGGTGGACGCTTCCCGCAAGCGCGCAGAGAACGCGCAAGCTTGGAGAGCATCGCGCGGGGCGTTGCAGAAAGGGGAGCTTTGCCTCAGGTCTGGGCGGATGTCTATAGAGAGGATTTGGCTCCTCTCGCTCCTATGCCCGGTGTTATGAAAGGGAGCAAAACCGCACCAGGGGGCTCCAGGCTTTCGTATTGGGGACAGAGTCTGAAACCTGCACCCCTGACTTAAGAGGGCAGCCTTATATTGTAATACGCTTTTAAACAAGGCAGATGTAAGTTTAGGAGCACCTGGTTTTTTTTTCTGCAACGGACACACAGACCTCTGGTAGTCAGCCTGATGAGGACCCCCTACTTCGAAAGCTAGCTGATTTTTTAGGGTTTTTTTTTTTAGTTTTTTGCATTTTTCTCAGTAGTCAAATAAAGGTCTCATACACCCTTGCCTTTACAAGGACCACTGGGCTTTTTTGTTTCTTTATTTCTTTTTCTGTCAGTGCTGTTGTCAAGATCTGGAACAGATGGCACAAGGGAGATTAAAAAGAGTGTAGGGCGTTTTGCATTCAGAGCATCTCATCTATAACAGGCCCACTCTGACTTAATATAGGTTTGACATAGCTGTTAACATACAGTAGTTATTTTTATTGCTGTAAAACACCCAGAGTGGCCTCTGGACAGATGGGTGGTATAGAAGTCAAATAAGTAAGTAAGCAAGCAAGCAAGTGGCTTGAACATACATTTGCTATCCTTGAGACAAAATATCTTACAATACAACAAATGTTTATTTAAATGAGAAATTAGACAGGCTACCTTTTGGGCCGCAGCCCCCATCGAATCTCCCAGCCAGCATAATCGCGCTGGCGCAGACACTCTGAGAACTGAACTCGGGACCAAAAAACTACAAAACTTTTCCAAGTTCAGATTTAACTAGCCCCAAAGTGGCAGGGACCAGTGGCATATTAGATCAGCTTCCTGATTGCCCATAATCCTGTTGACATCAGTGCAGCAACAGGAGAGAATGTTCCCATTCATTATTCTGTCCAGCAGTAGTAGAGAATAAACAAATGTTTGTTTTTGAAGACTTACATGATGGGCAGCCACAAATATTTCTGTGGTTACAGAGATTTTATAAAATAGGGTATAAATTTTATAAAATAGGGTATAAACAGAAAAGCTTTTCTATGTCACATAATATGCTGAGTACACTGGGAGAAGTTCTGGATTTTATAAAATAGGGTATAAACATAGTTCCTCAGTTTGATTTATCTTCTTACACAAAGGCTGATAACATTTCCATTTCCAATTACTGTAGTTTTATGCCAGTCACATTTCATTTACGTGTTGATTTCATATCTGTAAATACTTTAATTAAAATATTATTGGTTAAAATTAAGTAATTGAAGCATGTAATTCAATTTTGGAGCTCCCAGTGCTAGCTAATTATTATCAGTGATACAGTTTCTTCTGTTTGCCAGATGATTGTGGCTTAAACCCACTGTTGGCATGAAGCAATTTCCTGGCATGCAAATCAGCCAAGACAACCAGAGGGCTGAGACCCCATCCATTAAGAATCAAGAAATAAACATAAACCCTCTATCACTGATGCATTTTTTTTAGTTTAAACTTGTCCAGAGGAGTATGAGCTTTAAAAATAGACCAAAGCAGCAGCAATCTATTCTCTTTCCCAAAGATGATGATATTCTCCATCATGGAACAAATCACTACCTACCTTCTTTTCTACCATTATTCCAAGAGTCATTGCACTTTAACTGGTTGTGAAAATAAGCTGCGGTTGTCTCCTTGCCAAAGTGCAAAACATTTACTCTATAATAGACTTCCCTACCTTGCTGTGGTCTCCTGATCTCTAAATATTATTATTGTATATCATTTTTATTTGTGGACACACATGTCCTCCAGGAAATCCAAATCATCATTACGTAACAAGTCATACACATTTCATACTGCAGGCACCACCCATCCCCAATATAGCCAATTTAAGCGTCCCTTTGATTTTGGTACAAGAGACTACAGCACAGATCTTATTTTCCCACTAAAATAAATGGTGCTGGTTCTTGCTTCTCAGAGTGGTTCCCCCTCTGCCACAGTGCTGCCCTCTCCCTGTCCTGCCTAGAGGGAGAGGAGAAAGCAAACAAGGGAGGAGGAGACTGCGTGCATGGCTTGAAGACAACAGATAACAACAATAGAATAGCAGGGAAGATGTGCAGGAAAACCTAAAGGTAATATGAACCCCAAGCAGATGTCTACGGTGGAGACCCTTGATGCCAGTCCTTCTCTTCAACATGAAGCAGCATCTTTAGCCTGACTTCCATGAATTTCCCACCAATGAAAAGATCTCCAACTGTTTTAAACACACACACACAAAAAGATAAGAAACACCTCCCCCTACCTCCCACCCTATGTGCTGAGAAAGTGCAAAGCAACTGATGCAGCAGTAGTTCTGTCTGTGGAATGGGCTCCCCATTCTTCGTGTGGATGCAAGGTAAAATTGCTGTTCTGGAAATGAAAGAATTCAAAAATCTTCAATTAAAAAAAACAAAGCTTTTGCCACTTCCAGACACAAGAAACACCGAAGAGCTTATAAATTGTTAGGGTGGCCTTTAAAAAAGTACTAAGGCAAATGAATAGAGACCAAGAAATGCTGAAAGAAATAATAAAAGACAAAATGTATTTTAAAAACCCTAAGTAATGAAATCCAAAATGAAAAGTGCAGATTGTTACAGCTGGTCATTCAAGGGACACAGGGAAGCAAATGCAGAAAGAGTGTCTTGGCTGGAAAACACTGGGAGACTTGGGTGCAATACGACACCATTGTTTACACCTGCAGCATAGCCACGATGACACTGAGCCTTCCCCAGGAGAGGAAAGAGAAGATGAAATACAGTAAAAGCAACTTGAATGGGGTGAAGACTCCATTCAGGAACATGACAGTAGGGAAGTTAACCCTAAAGGGCACAGCCTGTAAAATGAGTAGAAATATGATCAGGAGTACATGGACTCCTTAATTTTTAGAATGACAGGACTATGAAATAGCTATTGAGAAGGGCCTTTAAAGTTCTAATCCACCAATGCTACAGAAAATTTTACACACTATGTTTTTCATGCCTATTTATTTTCATGCATTTCCAGTTTTCTATCTCTATCTTTCCCATCCTAAACTCAATATTTTAGAATGCCTTTCTAATCAAAATGTATTGTTACAGTACTTTCTTTTCTTCATCCCCCCCCCCATACAATGTGCTTCTTTGCAAAGTTAGCTGATGGCATTCATGGTGTAAGCAACTGGGAGTTTTCCCAGTGGAAGGGAAAGGAGAAAGGATGAAACGTATTTACAGCAGATCTGAGAAAACAAAGTAGGAAATATCCACTATGCTGCACATTTCTCTTCATATCAGCAAAGTACTCCATGTGCAGAAGTACAAGAATCTAAATAGTGGAACAAACCAAACCAAGCAATGGGGGAACAGGGAATTGCCTTTCCAGCAAAGAAGATACTGCTTTTTGGAACCTCTTGGCTCTCTTCTCTTGCCACATCATGTCTGGAACCAGTCCAGGACATACTGTACACAGGAGCAAATTCTATTCTGCCATGAAAAGTTGGCGACAAACAGCAGTTCAGTTCAAACCCTCAGCCCCTGTTACTGTGATTATTAGAGGCCCCCACTCTGGGCACTTTTAAAAGTCAATTAAAAACATGCCTATACATCCAGGCCTTCCCTCCAGCTAATTCCTGATTTTTCTGTTTACTCTTCTTCTATTTATTTTCTACTCTATCCTTGTATTGTGTGTGTTATAGTATGATTTATGTAATTTTTGCTTATTTTATTGTTTATCCTATACTGGAAGCCGCCTAGAGTGGTCTATTAGGCCAGATAGGCAGGGTATAAATTAAATAAATAAGTAAGTAAGTAAATAAATAAATAAATTGATTTCCACATTTCCTTGCATTAAAATGTCAGGAGAAAGGTTTCCCTCCCATGGTTTAAAGCAGGCTTTCCTAACTTGGTACAGTACTTTCTAGATGCACTGAACCGCAAATGTCATGATCTAGTCCAGGCATGCTCAACCATTTTTTGGCCATGGGCATAAACACCAAATGAAAGAAATATAGGCTTGTATAAGGATTGCATAACGAGTCTTATAAGGTGTGAAGAATTGTTTCCAGTCCGTGGCTCCCTTCCAATGTGCCAGGGGTTGCCTAATCATTATAAGTAGATAACTAGCTATGCTTTTGGGGTTATGGCACTTGAAACCACCCATCACATGAGAGTAGGCCAATTTGCCTTACAGAAGGAATGATATGGTGTCTCTGACTTATGGCAACCCAACAAATAAGCGTTCTCCAAAATGTCCCGTCCTTGATAGTTTTGTTCAACTCAAGCTTGAGCCCGTGGGCTCTTTTAGGGAGTCAGTGACCCCCATCTCATATTTGGTCTCTTTCTTGTCCTGCTACCTTCCACCTTTCCCAGCACTATGGTCTTGCCTTCTCATGATGAGCCCAAAGTAGGGCAGCCTCAGTTTTTCGACATGTTTGCCTCCAAAGATAGTTCACGGTTGATTGGCTCTAATTCACCTTTCTGGCAGTTCAGAGTGTCCAGGAAGCTCCCCGCCCCCAGCATATTTCAAATGAATCAGGTTCCCCCCCCCCAGCTTTCTTTACTCTTGACACTGTATTGTTGTTAGATGAACTGTATTTTTAACATATGGAAATATCACAGCAGGACAATTGGCCTCAGTAGACATCTGCCGCCTGCCTGTGTGCAATTCAAAGAACTGGAGTGGAGATGGCCTCGGAAGCCAGGTCATTCTCTGAGGCCCATTCCTCCTCCTCCCTCTCAAACTTTCACACTTATTCATAACTAATGTCAAGGTTGTTTAACCACATATCCAAGGCAGGAAAAGAACAGTGATCTCTGAGTTATTAATTACAGTATAATTAGAGATAGGGATATTCATAAATGAATACCCATATATCCCCGTCTCAGCTGAACCTAATGAGCCCCCGGGACCAGACTTTCAATTCATGCGTCCCAGCACCACAAAGGTTCAATTCTTCCGATCAACGGCACCAGGATCTCCACTGTCTCCCTGCTTGGCTGGCCACTTAAGCAGCTGTACAATCAATTATAATTTATTGTACCTCTAGGGAAACTGTTCTTCCAAATGGCCTCAAGGGTGAATGTGCACTTTGTTATGCATCATAAATATAAGGCTGGAAAGTAGTGCCCATTTTTTTGCTTACTGATGCTTAATAAGAAACATTTCGCCAGATTCCTTCCCACAGTGCAGTCATCTGTTCAAAATGTTGACTACAACCAGAAAGGCTGGGAGCACAAAGCAACACTTTGTTACACTGGGAGGAACTGCTTGAGCTGAGTGCAGAGTGACCAACAGAAATTTCTACATATGGGCACATCCAATTAACAATCTGCCTATACATGATGGAATGCTTCCTTTCCCTATTACACTTTCTTTTCCATGGTTCCTCTAGAAGAATCATGGGTCTTGGAGCATATGCAAAATCTTCTATAGTACTCAGAACTGGGCTGGGAGACTCCTGCGACTGGGACTCCCAAGCTGGCCCAGTCTCTGTTATACCAATTTTTTTTTCAGAAATCAACTGCAATTTTGATTAATCTAGGAGACTTAGTTATAGTTTCCTTTACATCTGAACAGTTTTTCCATGATGATGGTGATAATAATAATAATAATAATAATAATAATAATAATAATAATAATAATAATAATAATAATAATAATAATAATAATAATAATAATAATAATAATAATAATAATAATAATAATAATAATAATATCTGGGAACTGCAGAGTTGGAAGGGATTCTATGGATCATTGAGCCCAGCTCCTGTCAAGGAGGCACACTGGGGAATCGAACTCCCAGCTTTTGGCTCCATAGCCATATACATAGACCACTGAGCTATCCAGTACAAGAGGTGAGATCTTGCTTTCAGAGAAGCCAAAGGAAAAGATTAATTAGTTTCTGATGTGTGCGAGATGGCTGGCAAGCCCGAGGACATCCCTGCCCAAGTGCTGTTCGTTCCACCAGCAGAACTACAGCCTCAAGAAAATTTATGAGCTCTTCTGGAGAAAAAGAGAGGAAGAGAAGGCAGGGGGAGAAGTTGGTGAAGAATTAAAGGAGGTGGCGAAACAGTCAGAAAAGGCGGGAACAAAGGGGGAGGAGGGGAAGAAGATAGATAAGTCAGAGTCCTCAGGAGTAGGGGTAGTAGACTGGAGGGGTTGAGTTGGAAAGAAAGAAGAAGATCCTTCCCCCTGGGTGGGAATGGGTCTGGTTAGAAAATCCATGGACTCACAGATGGGAAAAGCTCATGGTACCTAGAGGAGAGGTGGAGATGCGAGATGATTCCCCAAAAACCCTTTTACTGGGGCAAAAAGCAGTGGAGAGAACGGGAACTATGGAAGAGCCAGGAAACAGAACAGTCGGGTTTGGAGATGTCCGAAAGAGAGGGGTTTTCCTGTTGCCAATTCCACTAGAAGCAGCATTGATGGCATTTGACCCAGAGATGGGTCATGGACAATTAGCCTTTCTTGCAGGCAATTCATTTGTGACTCAAGAATGTAACCCCTTCCTCAACCCTTTACATGAGGAGAAGTTAACGGTTCAGGTTGATGTTAATAATTGCTTATATCTTCTGGAAATAAATGCTGAGCGTTTGAACCACGAGAAGGTGTCATTACTTACCAAACTGAAGGGTGAACCTGCAGCAGATTCACCAAAAGGAGAACCAGAACCCTCACAATCTGGTGACTACAACAAAGCACAACACACAGGTCCTTCTCTGTGATAACACCATGACTCTGGGATGCCCTTCCAACACAAACCCATCACACATACACCCTATTTTGTGTGTCTTCAACCAATGAACATCTTATACTTTCATTTATAGTGTATGTTCCCCACCTTCCAATTAAAAACAGGCTTGAAGTGGTTAACAGTAAAATCCATAATAAAAAGTCAACATAACAAATATTATCAAGCTATCCCAAAATGAAAGAAGACCTAAAATTAGCAGGGCTGTCATTTTGCAGAAAAACAACCAACAAAGGTAACTTCATGTAACGTGTTTATTTTCTTCCACGGATCTTGATAGCCTATCAACCTGTCACCCATTACATATTGCTAAACATTGTTCTCTATCTGTTAAATGGGGGCATACTATTCCTTTCCCTTGGGGGCATTCTAAGACTGTGCAGCTTGCCTAATGCTACACAGGCTGGCTCTTCTCCTAGAAGGCATAATTGGGAATTGAACTCCCAACCTCTGGGTCTCCCTTTGCTGAGCTGATAAATGCACTGCTTGAATATTGATTTTGGATTTACTGTATTAATGTCCAATATGGCTGTCTTTCTTTCGTGCAAAGCATATAGTTAACCTCACAATATGTTATTATACTCAAGATAAACATTTAAAAAGCAGTAGCTCCAGTTTATTTTTAATACCTATGCATTTGTTTCGAAAGAGTGGGATTCACAGTATTCAAGAAATTTGCAAAGAGTGGCACATTGGTTTCAGAGAGTGCTGGGCCATGTGACTCTTCAACCTCTGTTAACTGAATATGTGTGGGGAGTTGTTTGAGAATCAATGTATAATCTACGATCGCATATCACTTCTGGAGACATGATAAATGGTCATGAACCAAAATAATGTAAAGAATGGTCTACTAGTCCATGGAATAATAAATATTCTTTATGATTTATGTACTAACACAAAATTAAGATTAGCTGTGGCACAGTACAGTATAGGGCAAACAAGGCAATGTACAGCTAACATATAATCAGAAGCAAAGCCTAGAAATTGAGTCGCAGGGGCCAGATGGCTGTCTCTTTATTCTGATATGAGATTGCTCCAGTGTTTTGTGCATACTGTATAGCACTGAAAGACTTCTGT
The DNA here is from genome assembly GCF_051106095.1 of Pogona vitticeps. Classification (NCBI taxonomy): domain Eukaryota; kingdom Metazoa; phylum Chordata; class Lepidosauria; order Squamata; family Agamidae; genus Pogona; species Pogona vitticeps. Next base: position 181,342,970 of record NC_135787.1, read on the forward strand.
TGATACAAGAGGGGAAACAAGCATTTGCCTTGAGACATGCTCTCACATAAAAGGCACTGAAAATTACAGTAAACTTTTTCCTTTTCTCTTCCTCAAGTTAGTCAAAGGTTGACCTCTTGTGGCTAAAGCAGCAAAGTAAATGTACTGTACTAAATTATTTGGTAGCTTGTTAGCTACCCTGTTTCCCTGAAAATAAGACCTAACCTGAAAATAAGCCCTAGTATGATTTTTCAGGATGCTCGAAGTACTATAAGCCCTACCCCAAAAATAAGCCCCAGTTAAATGAAACCCTGCCCACCGCCATTATGCAGCAACCCGAAGAAGAAGAAGTGACTGTATTTGAATAAATGTAGACTGTTGTACGTGAAAAAAAACCTCCCCTGAAAATGAACCCTAATATGTTTTTTGGAGCAAAAATTAATATAAGACTCTGTATCATTTTTGGGAAAACGTGGTAATTAAAGAACTATGGCAGGGCAACACTTCTTTACCAACAATGATATATTTGAAATGTTTGGCTGATGTTTTCAATATTTTTTTCTGGGACATCTGATGTCTTTTTAAAACAACAAAAATAAAGAACATATTCAAACAAGCTGTCCAGCTTTTTGTGTGTTTTATCTCAAGTCTGTTTTTTTCCCAGATTAAAAAAAATACACATACTGTACCTGGTAGTTTATATGTCTATGTAAGTGGGATGGTGGTATTTCCCCCAATAAACGCACTCTTGCCATCAGGCAGTAACACTAATTGAGTTGACAAAAATGTACTTATCTAGCAAACACAATAATAATAATAATAATAATAATAATAATAATAATAATAATAATAATAATAATAATAATAATAATTAATAATAATAATAGTAATAGTAATAGTAATAATAATAATAATAATAATAATAATAATAATAATAATAATAATAATAATAATAATAATAATAATAATAATAATAATAATAATATAATTTATTGTCATTGTAAGTATATACACAGTATACCCATACAACGAAATTCACATAAATAAATAAATAAATAAATAAATAAATAAATAATCCAAAAACTCCCCAAATAATGAATTAAACATATACCCCAAACCCAGCATATGCAAAAAAGATAATCAAATAATATAAATCAGATGTTGAAAACAATGAAATAAACAACAATAAACCCATGCCATTTTAATTCTCCATTCAAATTCATCTCAGAATGTGAAAGTTCTAAACCTGCATTGCATCTTTATTTTGGCACAAATTCTGCATAAATGCCTATTAAAAATGCAAGTATCACTGGATGGACAGGATGCAGTAAAAGAAAGGAATTGCGATAATGGGGCATACAGTACTATATTGGAGGGCTTTCATGAGAAACGCTGTGATCCTCCCAAGGTTTGGATTACACACATTTTGCTACATTTATTGCGGCTTCCACTAGCACATATATCTGTATGGTATGTGCTTTTTCTATATACCATGGTCAAGAAGGCTGAGTACTTTTATGCTTATGAATTAGAAGTATTTGACTATGTGCATATGCTGATTAGCAAAGTGGGCAACAACTTGTTGATCACTCTGCTGAAGACCTCCAACAACACATGAATCATTTTAGCAAGGCTTGCCAAGACTTTGGACTAACAATCAGCCTGAAAAAAACACAAGTCATGGGCCAGGGTGTGGACTCACCTCCTTCTATTACCATCTCCACGCAAGAACTGGAGGTTGTTCATGACTTTGTGTACCTTGGCTCAATGATCTCTGACACCCTCTCTCTAGATGTCAAGCTGGATAAACGCATTGGGAAAGCAGCTACCATGTTCTCAAGACTCACAAAGAGAGTATGGCTGAATAAGAAGTTGAAGGCATAGACCAAGATCCAGGACTGTAGAGCCTGTGTCCGGAGCACACTCCTGTGCTGCAGTGAGTCCTCAACCCTTTGTGCACAGCAGGAGAGGAAGCTGAACATGTTCCATATGCATGCTCACTGACACATTTTTGGTATCAGCTGGCAGAACAAAGTTCCAAATAGAGTAGTCCTAGAACGAGCTGGATTTTTTAGCATGTACACATTACTGAAACAGCGCCGTCTACGTTGGCTTGGGCACGTCATGAGAATGGCTGATGGTCGGATTCCAAAAGATCTCCTGTATGGAGAATTAGTGCAGGGAAGCCGCCCCCGAGGGAGACCACAGCTGTGTTACAAGGACATCTGCAAGTGGGATCTGAAGGCCTTAGGAATGGACCTCAACAGATGGGAAACCTTGACATCTGAGCGTTCAGCCTGGAGGCAGGTAGTGCATCACAGCCTTTCCCAATTTGAAGAGTCCCTTGTCCAGCAGGCCGATGCAAAGAGGCAGTCCCGAAAGCAGCCAAATCAGGGAGCTGGACAGGGGACAGATTGTATTTGTCTTCAGTGTGGAAAGGATTGTCACTCTCGAATTGGCCTCCTCAGCCACACTAGACGCTGTTCCAAGTCCTCCATACAGAGCATGATACCATAGTCTCTCGAGACTGAAGGATGTCTACTTGCTGTCTCATCATGAAGTGACGGATAAAGAGGACAGTAATAGAGTCTCACTCTTATGTCTGAGTAAATGGCCCTGATCCACCAAAGCTCACATTAAAATACAGAGGTCAGGTTTTCAGGTGCTACAATGATTTAGTCCAGTGGTTCTTAACCTTTGTTACTCGGATGCTTTTGAACTGCAACTCCCAGAAACCCCAGTCAGGACAGCTGGTGGTGAAGGCCTCTGGGAGTTGCAGTCCAAAACTCCTGAGTAACCCAAGGTTAAGAACCAGTGATTTAGTCTTTCTGTTTTTTTGCATGGCTGCAGACCGGGTGAAAAGATAACATGCTGCCTTTGGGGCTGATTGTGTCAAAACTCTCGAGTTTCCCCTCCGTAGGGATCCAATCCTAAAACTGCTTACTGCGGAGCGCATTCGCTGACCTCAACGGAATTACGTCTGAATCAACACGCACAGGGTTGCGCGCTTCTCGGGGAAACGTGGGAACTGGCACGAACCCTACCTCGCCCGAACCCTCCCGCTCGCTACGAGTAGTAAATAACACTCTCCATTGGCTCTTGGCCGCGTCAATCTTCTCCTCAGCCTATCCAACCCCATCTTCCTTCTGCCGTAGTACAGAGCAGTCGAGCGGAGTTAAGATTGGCTACATCCCCTAATCCAGCCTCCTCGGCCTTTCCTAAATTCATTCTGATAGGAAACCGGCTGGCACTGGCGTATGAGAGACACCCCGGTGCTCCAATCATAGGCAGAAATTGAGTGACGTCATTCTTTCTCCTTTCTTAGGTGCCGCTCTGCATCGGTTAGTTCAGTTGCGTTCGGAGGGGTGGCGGCGTGTTATTTTGTTTTTAAGCCTCTGGAGTTTCGAAGTAAGTAATAAGCTAGTATGGTTGTGTTTTATTTTAATTGGCCCGCAGATTGTAGGTAAACTAGAGCAATGCAAAGAGGAATAATTCAGCAAAAGATAATTGCCTGTAAAATTGGAATATTTGAATGCTTGTAAGCCGCCTTAGGAGAAAACAAAGTGAAAGGCGGCATGTTCGTATTTAAAATAAAATAAAAGAGTTTTATCGAGCCTGAAGTGTGTTTTCTATCTAGATTTGCCCAAGATGTTTGGCTGCTGTTCTGCTCTCCTTACCTGATGCTTTTCTTTTTAAGGCTCAGCTAAAAAGGTGGTTGAAAGTGTAGAGTTATTTTGGGAGCAGATTTCTGAGATGTGACATGCAATGGTATGAGTGTTAGGGTCCCCTTGTGATTTGCTTTTGGTACCTAGCCGTGGATTAAATGCACGTGTCAGTATATTTTTGTTTTAGCTATAAATAAATATATGGAACAAACGTATGTTTTGTTTGAAACAGTAGGACTTGGGCGAATTTTGGACTGCAAGTCTTGGCAGTAATATTTTGCACTTGTGAGTTCTTAATTAAAACATTTAATTTATGTTATTTTTACAGCGACCCTGTGCTTCAATTTTAATATTTGATTTGTGTTAATCTTTGCTTCTGTGGCCCTAGCAGCAGTTTGGTCTACACTTCTATAGACAATTAGGGGATTATATTGATTTCCTGATGCTGATTTCTGTAAATCAAACCTCCTGTTAAAAAATTCCAGAGCAGGACATTTCCCTTTCAATAGGTATTTGCATTGTAGGCCAGCATTATCCTGTCAGGAGAATCAAAGGATTAGTTTTGAAAAGGAGAAGGCACAGAAGCATTCTTCCATCATGTGTTGTAATCATTTTTGAACTGCAGAGCTGGAAGGCGCCCTATGGATCATTGAGTCCAGGCTATGTCAAGGAGGCACAGGGGGGGAATCAAACTCCCAACATCTGGCTCTGCAGCTGTATGCCTAAACCACTGAGCTTTCTTTCCAGCAGTTCATTGAATTCCCCTTGTAATGGATAACATCTTGCAGCCTGAAAAATAAGATACTCACATATAACCTCATTTGAAGATAACTCAATCAACTGATAATGAGTTGCAACTCTGCGACATGTCTGCTGAGAGCAGATAGGTTAAACATGCATATTGATGAAAACAGTATTTCTAGGTCAATGAGAATAATTGTGTTCATAGTTATGTATGTTGTTCTATGCTGTCAAGTCAGCTCCAACTTATGGTAATCCTATAAATGAGAGATCTCCAGAATGTCCTCAACAGCTCCACTCCACTCTGGTAAACTCAGTGCTGTAGCCTCCTTTAGGGAGTCAGCCCATCTTCTATTTGGTCTTCCTCTTTTCCTGCTATCTTCAACGTTTCCCAGCATTATTGTCTTTTTCCCATAGAATTTTGCCTTCTCATGATTTGCTCAAAGTAGAACAGCCTCAGATTCAACATTTTTGCCTCCAGAGTTGGTTCAGGCTTGACCTGTATGCTTTTTTAATAGAATAATTCCTTCTATGAGGGAGACTGCATGCTTTTTTAACAGATAGTGCTTGCTATATATATATATATATATATATATATATATATATATATATATATATATATATATATATATATCTTGTATGAATAGTTTCCTAAAAATAATAGATTTACATTATTCCAACTGTTTGGGGCAACTTTTTATGTCAGTTAATCTTTTCAAAAATTAGTTCATCTGATAACTGATTGCAAGGTCTTGCTTTTGCTCTGTCATATGTACACGGTGGGCTAGTATGGGCGCACATCTCTGTATAATGGACTTCAGCAACAGATGCTGTGGGTACACTACCTCTTGTTCTTCTTTGAAGATGCCAGCATATCTGACACCTTTTTCAATTTTAAAAAATTAAAGTCCTCTAAAGCTGCATAGAACCAACATTAAGAGAAGCAGCTACAGCAGATCAAAAAAAAAGTCTGTGAGTTAATTCTCAGGAGAGGAGCCTTCAGTATAGAGTATCTTTCCAGAACTGTAATTCATAGTCTGATGGCCTAATAATGGTAAGATATTTGTTGACATGAGAGATGGATGGCTGTCATGTTGTGTAAAAGACCTTGGGCTTTGCCAAGTCTGTGTTAGCTTTGTAGGCAAGAGCATGATCCAGAAGTGCTTGTATCTGCACAGTCACCATTGGCATGGTAATCAAATCTCTGTAGAAAAGGTCCTTATTATCATTCGTGAAAATCAGTAGTTAAGGTATCATTGATTGAAAGTCCTGTTTGGAAACTGTAGGTGTTTTGCAGAAAAATGCCTCCTCTCGCTGCTAGTCACATCAACCATGAATGAATATAGATTCCCTATGCTTTATCTCTCATCAGTGTATAAAAGATCTCTCTTGTTTCAGCCTGCTTTTTTTTTTTTTAAAGACTCCTTTAAAAAGTAGAGCAAACCTATCTCTGTGCCCAGAATGAAGAATGCTCCTCTTCTGGTAGTTTGGATAAAATGGGTAGAAAGTACACTGCCATGAACTTCATTGTGGAAGGGTGGGCTAACATACAATAAACACACTAATTCAAGGATGAAAATGCAGGAGCCCTGACTGTTCTTGCATTAATCCCTTGAGTGCGGAAGGAAACAAGAGTCAGTTCATTAGGAATAAGATGTCCAGTAGTTACAAAGTAAATGTATTTTCTGTTGTTTAGAGTGCATAATTTGTGGGGCAGGTTAGAGAGGAAATCAAGTATCCTTTGGCCTACACTCAAGGATATAACCCCCCAGCTTCTTCAGGAATAGTATCTTGAGAGGAATCCTTTATTGTGGTAGTTTTGCACTGATTTTCTTTTCAGAAGTGGTTTGTTCTGGTTTGGCCTTGTTGTTTTCTCCAGCAAACAAAAGGGAACACCCGGAAGCTCTCTTTTATTCCCTGAATAGTAGAAACAAGAGGAACATTTAACGTGTGTGCCTCATTTGATTGAGCCAATTAGTCTTTGCTTTCTGTCCTTGATTGATTCCTAGTTTTAAAGTATTCTGGACAATTAGGTAACTAGATGATTCAGCAGAACACTTAAAGCTCAATTTGCTTGCTCTTTTTTGTTTAAGCAGCTGACTGGATAGCTCAGTGAGTTACCTGCAGAGCCAGAGTTTGGGGGTTCAATTCCCTACTGTTCCTCCTCTGAGTAGAGCCAGCCTGTGTGGCCTTGGGTAAACTGCACAGTCCCAGGACACCCACAGAAGAAAGGAATGGTATACCACTTCTCAGTACTTTATATCAAGAAAACCCTGAAAATTGTCGCCATCAGTCAGAATTGAAGGCTGCTTCTTCTTCCTCTGCAGATATTCAATATAAGACTCCTCCCCCCCCGCAAAGTAAAGATTTAGTGATACAGGAAACATTGAATAGAATTTCCACTTACCTGACATTATGATGACAATTCTCCTTGCATGATGGGCACCAGTGCGGGGAAAAACAAAAGTAGCATGACCCGTCTGCGATTAGCAGGTTTATTTCAATGTGAGATTTTGTGGATTGCAACCTACTTTTGCCGACACATTTTTAAAAAACTTGTAGTTGAAATCTGTTACCTCCATGGCTCCAATTTCTTTTTGTCCAACACCAGAGAATTAAGCAAGTGAAACTTTTATTGGCACAGAGATAAAAGAGGGTCAGGATTCAATGTCTAAAAGTTCTGCATAAAGACACAGAAGTAGGACCTATCTGTAGGAGGACTAGCAGCATTTATAGACTTAAATACAATAGTGAAAAGTCAATCTTAGATTTCCCTTAAGGAGTCTGCTTTTATTTGAAGCCAGCAGGGGGAAATGAAATTGAGCTTTTAGGACCTGTGTAGCGTTAAAGGTTAACCTTGCAGAACTTGGCAGTTACTGTGTGTATTTAATTTCACTGTGAGGCATCGTATCTTTCCTTGGTTAGCCGAGGGAATTTTGAACTGCTGCAGTGAGTGGTAATGTTTTTCTGATTTCTGAGTTTATCAGAATTTTAGTTCTGACTGAGAGTTTTTAGTCTTACTATGAGTGAAGTGTGATGAGGTTGGGGGTTCTGAATTTAGCCAGATATACAAAGTGGGAAGGTTTGAGTTGATTATTTTTATTTATGCTGTGTATTAAAATTGCATCACATACCTCTGGAGATCCTGCTAAATTCACCATAAGTTAAAAATGTCCTTTTATTCTAGTGGTACCAGTGATAATTACTTGTAAAGATAAGGATGTAAGTGTCAGCTTTTTGGAGGCAGGGGCAATTTTAATTGGGAGAATTGTGTATGTACATTATGAGTTGGAAAGAGGCCATAAAGACCTTTTCGTAGCTTTGCTCTGAAAGTAAATACAACAGAGATGGATTCACAGATCTCCATCATTCTGATCCATTTTGTCCTTGTTTAAAGCAATCTTCTGAATGAGCCATTTGCATCCTTATCTTTCCCATTTGGTGATTGCAGTAAGAACTTCGAAGAATTTCTTTTCACTGAAAGAAAAAGTTAACTTTTATCTTAGCTTGTCTCCTATAGCTAGTTAACACTCTTGAAATCCCAGAGTATTGTGCTGCATAAATTGGGATGATGCAGAAGGAAATCTTTCATGATAACAAAATATGTAGCATCTTCTCTGAATAGAACATAGATGGAACGCTTCTTTACAGTGGAGAAACTCAGAGCTCCTGGGAAAGGGTAGATATATTTTAGGCTGATTTAACTTCGAAGTGCATCCACAGGAAAGGCAATATTTTTTGTAGATGATTGAAAGTACAGAAGAAAGAACTGATAGACTTTTTGCGCTTTTGGTGCCTGGCGTGCTACAAGATGGATAAGAATAAAGGATTTTTAAAAATCAAATTGATTTTGATTTAAATCATCAAAAAACTCAAACAATTTAAATTTAAATTGTGATTTCAAATTTAAATTTTAAATCAAATCCACCTTGATAGTAGCAGCCTTGTCTGGAGTTGTACTGCAAGCCATATGAGAGAAATCCTTTCTTAGAAAAGGTGGCTTGCATCTTTCTGGAGACGAAGGGCTGCCATTACCTCTCCTCCTGCATTGTTAGCCTACACAGAAGACCTGGGTTGGGGTGGCGTTAGTCTTTGTATTGGGTAGAGTATAAAAGAAAGTTAACTTTAATTTAGTGTCTTGCTGATTCCAGCCTTTTTCGGTGCCTGTTGCAAAATGGCTGCCTCACATTTCACATAGAACTTTAGGGGGAGGTCAGAATTGCAGGTCCCATAGAGAGGGGATGCCCTGCTTGAGATATTGCCCAAAATATGGCACAAATTGAGGGATAAGAGCCCCTGCACACCATGGGTTCTCCGTGTGCACCAATGTAGGACAAAGCACGAAGGGTTAATTTGGCTGAAAAATAAGGAAAATTATCCTCCCAGCCAAGAATGGGGTTGTAAACAAGTCCTTAGCTTTGATACACAATAGCTGGGACAGATTGTCACTGACTGCTCCCACAGCACCCAGAGTTCAGCACAACAATTAGTGATGCTGGTTGGTATGATCTCAACCAGGTGTTTTGGAGCTGCTGTTCAGAACAAGTGTGTTGCATATACTGAAGGCAAGCATACGCAACTTATATTATTACCTGATGTACTTTTCCAACCTAGTGGATCCACTCCTTCATTTCCAGTTTGGATATCTATATAGTTTATATCGGAATGAATATTTCTGAATTTCTTGGATATAGTAGTAGATCAGTCCAATATATAGTATCCCATAGAGGGATACTTCCTTCTTTATTGGAATGTCTCTTCTTTCTTTATTGGAATGTCTGCCCAAAAGTGCTGTTTACACATGATGTTCTCACGGTGAATATGTGGCCTAGGCCTGTGGTTAGATCTCTCATGTTGGCTTTAAGTATTGAAGCCGAAGGAAATGTTTTTATCTGCTATAGTCTCTGAAAGGGGAGCTTTGAGTATCTTCCATATGACAAACATCCGCATGTGCATTTAGAACTTGCACATCGCTTCGTAAGTACAGTGGTGCCCTGCATAGCGATGATAATCCATTAAAAAAAATTGTTGCTATATGGATTCGTCGCTATGCGGGGCAAAAAAGCCCATAGGAACGCATTGAAACCCCTTCAATGCATTCCTATGGGCAAAAAACTCACCGTTCTACAGAAATCCTCCATGTGGCTGCCATTTTCACTGCCCGGTAAGTGAGGAGAGGGCGTGAAAACACTGCGGGCGGCCATTTTTTCCGGTGGCCATTTTGGAACCGCCGATCAGCTGTTTTTAAAACATCGTTATGCGATCATCGGTAAGCAAAACGCTTACCGATCATCGCAAAGCAATATTTTGCCATTGAAAACATTGTTATGCGATCGCTTTTGCGATCGCAAAAACCTCATCGCTATGCGGATACATCGTTAAATGAACCGTTCGTTATACGGGGCACCACTGTAAGATGCCCTATTCTCCTTTGGCTTCTTTCTGCAGATGTGTAGAGTGTGAATGTGTGAATTAATTTGTGCTTCCAGTTTTTAACATCTCGCGGCAGTGTCCAGTGTCTGGCTTTCTGTGATGAGCCACAGGGATGGTTGGGTCCCTACACAGTTTGGTTGCAAGGGGTTTTGGCTGCTATGTTTGCAGCAGGCAGGAACACTTGAGTTCAGCCAGTCTACAGGCTACTGGGGTCCTGCTAATTAGTCCAGAGGGGAGGTGGGGAGCCTATTAGCAGTAAGTGGAAACAGCTGGAGTAGCCAGTGAAAAAGACATGAGAGATCTGTGACAGAATAAAAATCTTATAATATTTTTCCGTGTATAAAATGACACTTTTCCCTAAAATAATTAGAGGAAAAATTGGGGGTCGTTTTATACACGGTAATAAGGAGGGGAGGAGGGAGCAAAGCGCTTCATTCCCTGCTTTCCCCCTGCACTTCTTGCAAAGAAAGTGGAGGGGGAAAGTACTTTCTTCACAAGGAAATGGAGGGGGACAGCAATTCCTGCTTTCCCCCTCCACTTTCTTGCGAGGAAACTGCTTTCCCCCTCTACTTTCCTCTCAAGAAAGCTTTTCCCTTCTACTTTCTTTGCAAAAATGTGGAGAGGGGAAGTACTTTTCTTGCAAGAAAGTGAAGGAGGAAAGCAAGAATCAAAGCACTTTGATCCCTACCTTCCCCCTCCACTTTCTTGCAAAGAAATAAATTTTGGTTTTGAAAAGTGGGGGGGAGGCTATGCATGGAAAAAAATGGTAATTCTCTAAAATAGCAGAAGGGATAGCAGTTCCCCTCTTCCCTAGATCTCCATACATCTATATACAGTATGTACATTTCCTAGAAACAGCTGTTCCCAAAACTGAATCCCTAGGTGGTATTAGGACTACAGTTTCCATAATTTCATGACCAACACAGCCAGTTGTCAAGGATAATGGGAACTGGAGTCCCATAAGGTGGGCTAGGTTAGAACCTTTCTCAGTAACATACCAACATTCTTTGTTCAGGAGTTTTAGGGTTGTTTATTTGTCTTGTCTCTGCATAGACAGGCATTTGATCATGTGAACTAATCAACCCACAGTTTTGTCATCTCTTTGGGAACGTGTTCTTAGATTCCATTCTCTCTTGCTTTCTACCTCATCAAATTCTAACTACAGTAATTCTCACTTCATTTTCTTTTTGTCGTCTTATAGGTGAGCCAGAAATATCAGTTACTTTCCCTGAGCACTTCATAAGATGAATGCAGTTGTTGGGAATAAGGTGAGTTTGGATTATCAGGGGCCTGTTTTAGTTAAAATAAATGTGAAGGTGCATGATCTTTTGAATATTGTCAAGGATCTTATTTTTCATTGTTCAAAACAGCTTCATGAAGATGATAGGTCCAGATTCACAAGTGACAGCGGTATAGAAAATCCCCTGTGTTCTACAGACTCAAATAGCACAAAGGTTTCTCCAAACAGAGCCTTACTCAGATGTGGTTGTTGTGCGTTTTTCGGGCTCTTTGGCCATGTTCTGAAGGTTGTTCTTCCTAACTTTTTGCCAGTCTCTGTGGCTGGCATCTTCAGAGGACAGCAACCAGATGTATTTGATTACCATTCTTAAAATTTCCTGGTCACTGGCTATGCTGCCTATGCAGGCCAAAGCAACTGGAGAGGTTGTTGTTTAGTCGTTAAGTCGTGTCTGACTCTTTGTGACCCCATGGACCAGAGCATGCCAGGCCCTCCTATCTTCCACTACCTCCCGGAGTTGGGTCAAATTCATGTTGGTCGCTTCAATGACACTGTTCAACCATCTCGTCCTCTGTCGTCCCCTTCTCCTCTTGCCTTCACACTTTCCCAACATCAGGGTCTTTTCCAGGGAGTCTTCTCTTCTCATGAGATGGTCAAAGTATTGGAGCGTCAGCTTCAGGATCTGTCCTTCCAGTGAGCACTCAGGGTTGATTTCCTTCAGAATGGATAGGTTTGATCTCCTTGCAGTCCAGGGGACTCTCAAGAGCCTCCTCCAGCACCACAATTCAAAGGCATCAATTCTTCGGCGGTCAGCCTTCTTTATGGTCTAGGTCTCACTTCCATAAATCATTACTGGAAAAACCATAGCTTTGACTCTGTAGACCTTTGTCAGTAAAGTGATGTCTCTGCTTTTAAAGATCTATCTAGGTTTGACATTGCTTTCCTCTCAAGAAGCAGGTGTCTTTTAATTTTGTGGCTGCTGTCATCATCTGCAGTGATCATGGAGCCCAAGAATGGGTAAAATCTGTCACTGCCTCCATATCTTCCCCTTCTGTTTGCCAGGAGGTGATGTGGTGGCATAATCTTAGTTTTTTTTATGTTGAGCTTCAGACCATTTTTGTGCTCTCTTCTTTCACCCTCATTAAGAGGTTCTTTAATTCCTCCTCACTTTCTGCCATCATAGTGGTGTCATCTGCATACCTGAGGTTGTTGATATTTCTTCCAGCAATTTTAATTCCGGCTTGGGATTTATCCAGTCCAGCCTTTTGCATGAAGTATTCTGCATATAGGTTGAATAAGCAGGGGGACAATATACAGCCTTGTCGTACTCCTTTCCCAATTTTGAACCAATCAGTTGTTCCATATCCAGTTCTAACTGTTGTTTCCTGTCCCCCGTATAGGTTTCTCAGGAGGTAGATAAGGTGGTCAGGCACTCCCATTTCTTTAAGGACTTGCCATAGTTTGCTGTGGTCCACACAGTCAAAGGCTTTTGCATAGTCAATGAAGCAGAAGTAGATGTTTTCCTGGAACTCTCTGTCTTTCTCTATAATCTAGCTCATGTTAGCAATATTTAGCCTTTTGTTTCCGTCCATGGAGTTTTCTTGGCAAAGATACTGGAGTGGCTTGCCAGTTCCTGCTCCAAGTGGATCGCGTTTAGTCAGAGCTCTTCACTATGACCTGTCCGTCTTGGGTGTCCCTGCACGGCATAGCCCATAGCTTCTCTGAGTTACTGAAGCCCCTTTGCCATAACAAGGCAGCAATCCATGAAGTGGTAGGCTGGGGTAGGCAATCCTAAATCCGTGGTTTTCAGCCAGCTGTCTATCCTCCAGATGTTTAGGCTTCCAAAATTTGATTGCTGGCCATGCTGGCTAGGGTTTATGTGCAAGAAGAAATCTAAAATATCTGGAGCGACAAAGATGCAGAATCAGTGTTCTAGATCTCCCACACCTGCGTGAGAGCAATTAACCAATCCTATTGAAAGAATGCTTTCATAACCTAAGGGATTTTGTAATTAAGATGTTATGAAACCTAAATAGGATTGTAGTGTGTTACTACCTCTGCGTGTAAGGGGTTTGGATCAGTGCTGCAGGTGCTATTTCTCTGTTCTTAGAGACTACCCATTATTTCATGGCTTCCACGGAGGTACATGTGACTTTTGCTGTGGTGCTCCATGTTTCTGAAAATTAGTCCTTTGTATGTAATGACTGGGGCCTCGTCTAGGCTATATTTGATAGAAGGTACACTATCTTTATTGTTTGCTTGATTGTGGAAGGGGGTAGAGGCATTAAATAAGCTTTGTAAGCAGAAGACAATAGACAGCTGATGTGGTGCTTTTATTGTATTCTGAATCATTAAGATAAAAACTAGAAACCAATTACATAATGTGAAAGAGAGCTAAATATTTGAAAGAGATATGTGATGGAGACATTGACCGCATTTGCAAGGAGAGCATTAGAGAACTCTAGATTATCATAATGAGTTATCAGCTGGAACACATAGCCATGTGCTCCTCCCTTCTCAGCTCTTCTCACCACTGGGAGCTGCTAAACTGGGTGAACAACTTCAGATTTCCAGGACACGCACATGCCAGGCCCCAAACCTTGGAGAACTATCCCTACTTTCTTTCTGTCTCAGCACCTTTCAATTTTGTTTGATATTCATTAACATTCTCTTGTGAGTAAGGGAATAACTTCACCTTTTTATTGCCTCTTTCAAGCTGTTTTAGGCAGAGAAAATAATGGCTAAATTGACCTCATGCTTCCAGGGAGCCAATTGCTAGCATGTCCTAGTGTTCTACCCAGTGGCTACTGTGTACGCAGAGTACAGTGGTGCTTCGCTTAACGACGATAATCTGTTCCAGGAAAATCACCGTTAAGCGAAAACATTGTAAAGCAAAAATGAAAACCCCATTGAAACGCATTGAAACCCATTCAATGCGTTCCAATGGGGTAAAAACTCACCATCCAGCAAAGATCTTCCATATGGTGGCCATTTTCGCTGCCTGTATAGCGAGGAATCCATCCCTAAACACAGCAGGGAGCCATTTTAATCACCCGGCAGTGAGCTGTTCAAAAACCACTGATCAGCTGTTCAAAAAACGTCATTTTGCGAAATTCCCCCATTCAGACCATCGTTTTGCGATCGCATTTGCAATCGCAAAAAGATCATCAAGCGGATTCGTCATAATGCGGGGCAATTGTAAAGTGAGGCACCTCTGTAGTTTTTTCAAGACATAATGCTTTCAGTTTGTTTGCTGAGAAACGTCTGCATGTATATCAAGGAAGCCCTGTATGTTGCTAATCATTTTAGCATGGTGAAGAGTCACAATGTGGTTTGTGCCTATGTTTATTGGGTTGACAGTACTGGCGAGATCTCCCAGGCGTTACTATTGTCCTGCTTGATGAAGAATGTGCTCTAGAAAATGCACAACCGTCTTCTGGAGCTGCATATTGCAGGTGGTGAGCACACTTCCAAGGAAGCTTTTGCTTGTTGCAGTTGTTCATCTCTACGAACCGTGCTTCTGAGGAACCTCAGTGCAGTGGTCCAAAGCATTTCACCTATTTGTTTCATTTCTGTAGATGGTGCGTCATTAGACACTACTCCTGCTGTAAGCCCAAGGAAAACCACAACAAGATGGTCAAGTACAGACTTATCCTGCTGAGGCACGGTGAAGGTGCTTGGAACAAAGAGAATCGCTTCTGCAGCTGGGTGGACCAGAAGTTGAGTCGTGATGGGGTGAAGGAAGCTCAGAACTGTGGCAGGCACCTCAAATCACTTGGTTTTGAATTTGACCTGGTGTTTACATCCATCCTCAGCCGTTCTATTCAGACTGCCTGGCATGTGCTGGAGGAAATGGGGCAGGAGTGGGTTCCCACAGAGGCTTCCTGGCGGCTGAACGAACGACACTATGGTGCCCTCATAGGCCTCAACCGGGCAGAAATGGCTCTGAATCATGGCGAGGAGCAGGTGAAAAGATGGCGAAGGAGCTATGATGTCACCCCGCCTCCCATCACTGAAGCCCATCCTTACTATCACGAAATCTATAGTGATCGCCGATACAGCCACTGTGATGTGCCCTTGGAAAAGCTACCCAAGGCAGAAAGCTTAAAAGAAGTACTCGATAGACTTCTCCCCTATTGGAACGAGAGGATAGCCCCAGAAGTGAAGAGGGGCAAAACTGTCCTCATTTCTGCTCATGGGAACAGCACACGAGCTCTGCTGAAGCATCTGGAAAGTAAGTCGTGGTTACAAATTCGTTTCAGACCTTGTGAAGGTAATATGACTCTTACTGTCTTTCACAGATTCTAAGCCAGGAAGAAGAAACATCAGTTCATGTTTTTTAAATGGTACTTCAGCAGTGTTGGTTTCTATGCCAGTGTAACTTCTCACGTCTTCTCCTAAATAACCCTGAGAGCTGTAGTTCGGCATGCAGTCTGCCAATTCTTCAATAAACATTCCTAGTTGTTAGTGGAATATTTCAAGCTCTGTGGTCATGTTGACTAGCAAATTCTGAGGTCTATACTAGGATGGATTTGATTTAAATCAAAATTGCTTTTTTTGACAAGTTAAATAAAGGGACATGGTGGCGCTGCAGGTTAAACCGCAGAAGCCTTTGTGTGCTGCAGGGTCAGAAGACCAGCAGTTGTAAGATCGAATCCACGCGACGGAGTGAGCTTCCATCGCTTTGTCCCAGCTCCTTGCCAACCTAGCAGTTCGAAAGCATGTAAATGTGAGTAGATAAATAGGTACCATCTCGGTGGGAAGGTAAACAGCGTTCCAAATCTAAGTCACACTGGCCACGTGACAACGGAAATTGTCTTTGGACAAACGCTGGCTCTATGGCATGGAAATGGGGATGAGCACCGCCCCCTAGAGTCGAACACGACTGACTAAAATGTCAAGGAGAACCTTTACCTTTACTTAAAGAAATTTTATATCAATTTTAATTTAAATTATAACTTAAATTGATTAAAAACATTGATTTTTTTTAAAAAATTGACCCTGTTCTATAGTCCAAAAAGTTAATTTTTCTATACTCTTGTGTATGTATTAGAAAAACATTGGTGTTTTGTTTGTGTCATATTTGCAAGCAAAGGTGCTTACAACTGGTACATAAAGCTAATGGCATCTTTAATTTTCTATAGCCTTCTTCCAAGAGTGATTGAATGGCTATGTCGTAATATTCAAATTACTCTTTAAATCTGATCTATGAAGACTTGATATTTCCAAATATCAAACCTACCTGCTAATTGCCAGTTGAATATCGGGGCCCATTCCTGCACAGGCCAACCAGTTCCTTAGAAGGCTGGAAGAGTCAACGTGAGTTAATAATAATTCTTAAGCCATTGCCAAATTTGGGCTACGTCTTCGGCACTGACTTGAGAGCCTCTATAAATCAGCCTGGCGTGTTCCCATTTGCTATCAGATAGGAGGGCTGACACAGAAAGCCCTTTAAAAGTAGCACAGTTTACTTGTCTTGCTTGCTGTGCATTTAGTTCTTTTTCTGCTAAGTGAAGGTTACATTATGAACATTGTGTGTGGGCTGGGAAGTGGGGGTGGGTGAACTTAGATGAATGTTAGAGCATTCATCTCACCTGCAGAAGGTCCCAGGTTAAATTCCTAGCATTATCAGGTAGGGTTGGAAAGGTAGTAGTGCAAAATGACTTCAAGTAACAAGTCAACCATGCCAAGCTGGATGGACAGTGGTTTTACTCCTGAATAAGGCAGCAAACTGGATGGCCCATGGAAGAGATGTAACTTCACCTTCATAATTTTGTCCTTTTCTTATGCTCTCAAGCTTCATTCTGTTCTTTTCTATCTATGTCCAGGAACTGCATTGCTGGAACAAACCAGGGTTTATCTAGTTTACCAGCTAGCTATGTCTTTTTGGGAGTCACATGTAATGTTTGCTGTTATTCCTCAGTATTTGATATTCAGAGTATACAACCTCTCTACCTGGTATTCTCCTCCAGCTATTAGGCTTACTGCTGTTGCTAGATTTGGCTTTCAGGGAACTCTCTCAGCCTGAAATATTTGCAGGCTGTGCATGGCATACAGTGTTCCAGCTTTTTCTCTGCCCAAGAAAGGAGAGCAGAACGCTGTTAAAGTGCAGATTCGGCCAGCTGCGCTTTTTCAAAAGGCGCCCTTGCTTGGGTGAGGAATGGGTGGCCCAGAGCAGAGTTGCTTTTGAAATTTGTCATTCGCTGGCTCTTATGGGGAGGGGAGAGAAAGGAATTGCTGCTGGAGTCCTAAAGGAATTTGAAGCTAACAAGATCTTTAAGTCTTTCAAAGAACCTGCTTGATTCTGAAATTTCTGTGCCCCATATTAGGGCACAGTAATCTCTTGGCTGGGATGTAAAGTTTTTGAAGAGTGGGCAGGCTTACAACTCATACCACCCATTCCCTTCCTCTTGACAAGTATTTCTCTGGAACGACCAATTTTGGGTGGAATCTACCGAAAACTGGGAATATCTGAGAGAGGGGATTGTTGCTGGGGTTTTGTTTGTTGATAAATTGTACTTCGGTCTTGCCGTTCCTCACCAGCGTTTATGCTGCTTATGAGAATTGGACACTTAACAATATCTGGCAGATGATGCATTTCCTCCTGTTCTTTGGCCTCATCATCTCCTAGAAAGACATGAAGAGCACACGTCTGCTTCACTTTACTAGCAGGATATAGGAAAGTAGAAGATAAAGGGGCTATGAAGATAAAAAATACAGTGGGGTCTTGACTTGAGAACTTAATCCGTATTGGAAGGCGGTTCTCAAGTCAAAAAGTTCTCAGGTCAAATCTGCATTTCCCATAGGAATGCATTGAAAACCATTTGATCCGTATCTGCTCTTTTCCGTCCATAGAAACTAATGGGAAGCTGCTATTCTGCCTTCGACCACTAGAGGGGGATATTTTGTTTCTTTTTTTCTTAGGTCAAGAAAGGTTCAGGGAAGGCAGGGAAAATACAGTCCAGGCAGTCCAGTACCAGGCAGTCTGAAGACTGTCTCCCAATCCACTCTCTAAACGCTGGGAGGAGTGAGGAAGCAGACAGGCACCCTTTTCACTGGCCAGCAGTTAACTGAAAGTTCAAATTTTGCGCTTTCCCTGCCTCCCACGTGGTTTTTTTTCAGTTCTTAACTCAAATCTAAGTACTTAAGTCAAGTCAAGATTTTCCTATGAGAGGGGTTCTTAAGTCAAAATGTTCTTAACTCGAGCCGTTCTTAAGTCAAGACCCCACTGTAAAGTCCAACATCTGAGAACCACCCATTTCCTATTGCTGTTACAGAGGTTGTCAGCAGGCTAGTTCTCCATACAGTGGACCCTCGACTTACAAAGGTCCCTACTTATGAAAATTTCAAGGTATGAAAAGCTCCGGCCGCAAAATTTTGGTTCCACTAGTGGCCGGAGCTTCGACCTACGAAAGGCAGGGGGAAAAGGGCGGGAAATTCAAAGCTGCCCTCTGCCTCCAATCCCCGCTGGCTGGGGAGTTAATGAGAGCTGTAGTCCAAACAGTAATTTTTCCACCTCTAGTTTTAATGATTGGTCCTTATGATATACTTTAAGTGTTGGCCAACAGGTAAAGCTTTTCTTCAAAGACACTCTTATTCCCTTTATTGATGGAGTCCTAGTTTCTTTCTTGTCCTGGGTTCAAGGTGGTGAAGACGCAGTGGACATGCTAGAGTGATTTGGAATGCTAATCTGTGAGTTGTGTTGGCACCCATTCTGCCCTTCCCAGTTTAGAAATGACTTGCATCAGCATCTGCCTTTACCTCTATTGCTATGCTTCATTGGCAGGAGTATTGTGTTGCATTTAAGTGCAGAGACTTTGAAGTAGATGAGGTACTTGATCATCAGATTACTTCAGCTAGTATTTGTGCTGCCTTTTTAAAATTAGCTATTTTCAGGGAAAACCTTTTAAGCAAACTCCTGCTTATAAAGCTTTTTGAAATGCATCCTCCTCAGATGGAAGGCTAAAGAGTCTCTCTGCAATTCTGATTAATAGGAAGGCAAAGTCTGGTGGTTTTGCCTGCCCCATAAATGCCTGTCTGCAAGAATAGATTCTAGGGCCAGACAAAGTTTTCATTGTATTTTTATTAAGTGGCAAGGATGTCCTAAAATGCTTTGCATAATCAGGTCATGATTTTCTGATTGTATGAAGGTGATTTGTTTAGTGATGGGGTAGAAAAGTGTTTGGGTCAATGGCTTCCATACTGGTGATTTACACCATCACTTACACATGTCGTTCTGTTTCTCTGCCAAGTTGCTTTTCCCTACATGCAAAGGAACAAGAATCCTGCTTTTTGGGGGATTCTTCCTTAAAATGAACATTTCCCTTGAAAACTTTAGCAGAAAGACCTAGTCCCAATACTATAGTGACAAAGCCAATGCAAATAATGTTTATGTCCTCTCTGTTGCGCATTTCCCTACTATTCCTGTGTTTCGCTTTGTGGCATTTTCAGTTGTGACCTTGTTGGCACAGGCATCTGTCCTTTTACATTTTGAAAGCACAAGTTGTATCAGTAAAGCTGAACCAGAACACAAACAAGCAACTTTGGCCACGATCCTAGATGACTGCAATGGTGAAAGACAGTCTTGGTTGGATGTGGATTAAATGTTTTTATGCTAGGCAGGTTGGTTCTACATAGGTATATTCTGTCTAGTAGAGGTAAGTGTGTGCAAGATTGCAGCCTCAAAAGTAGACTTGCTTTCATTTTGTACAAGCAAAATCTTGCATGCACTTACCGTATTTTTTGCACCATAAGATGCACTTTTTCCCTACAAAACAGGGGGGGTGGAAAGTCTGTGCGTCTTATGGAGCGAAGAAAACAGATTATATTTTCCTGTTTTCTTCTCCTAAAAAATTGGTGTGTCTTATGGAAAGGTGTGTCTTATGGAGCAAAAATACGGTAATATAAGAGAGTTGCAAACCGCTGTGCTCCACGCTGCCTAAGCCTATACTGCCTAAGAAGTAGGAAAATATTAAAGATGAAAACAACCATAATTTTTTTTAAATAGTCTATTATATATTTACAATGCTAGGGACTAGTACCAAATGTGAACATCTGGTGAAACTTTATAAAACAGTTGGATTGGACAGTTTGCATAGGAGTTGTCATTTTGTAAGGCTATAGATTATCTTCCATAGGGATCTTCATCCAGCACATTTAGAACACCTTTTGCTTAATTCATTCCAAAAAAGAAGATACTTTATAGGAGATTCTTTTGACAGTGTTTACCCAAAATTCCATTTTTTCCCATTAGGAATAATTAAAGTCCTCCGGGTTGATGTCCCCTGGCCCACACTATTATTAATAGATCATCACATTTAAGTAGATGTGATTTCCTAGTGCATATGAGCATTAACGCAGACTCCAGTGGGTTGCTTAAAAGGTTTGGGATCACAAGATGCAAGGGGCTGTGGAAGCAGAAATGCAGTGAAAGGTCAGCCAGGTTTTCTTACAGATGCCTGAAGTAATTGGACCCTGGCCTTGGTGGACACTTAACAAATTGCTCACTTGCAGAAATGGCCAATGGAGAGGAAATCTGAGGACATGAACTCAAGTGAGGAGAGGGTCTGAAGCCACTGCTCCTCTTTCCAGATCACCCTTTATTTCTTCAAACAGATCAAAGGTTGCTATCCCAGCAACAGAAAGTCCAGGAAATATACCTTATACCTATAACTTAATGCAGTATTGTTTCAAAGAGGTGAGGGAAATGTGTTTAAAGGGCATATCCCTGTTTTAAATGTAGGGCTGATTTGACTGTGGGAACTCCTAACGTTCTCATCAAAATTGTAGTGCCATCATGATTCATGTTGTCCTCCCTTTTCCCCTCTTTGTAATGATGCTTTCCTCTTGGGCTACAAATAAGTTATCAAGTTATAAGTTAACATCATTTTTTTTTTGGATTGCAGCTTTCAGATGCAATCGTAACTAGCCAAGATAGGTGATGACCAACTGAATTGATATTAGGCCAGCTAAAGCTGTGTGGGATCCAAATCTTTCCTAGATGGGGGCTACTGGACTACTTCACTCTGGTGTAACTTTGTGCCCCTGAGATGGAAGATTTGGATCTCACAATAACTCATATTCTCCTTCAGTTGGCCCCTTCTCCCGCCCTATTTGACTCATCTGCCATCAGACCAATTCTGCTGGCAAATCACTCTGCCAGCAGATTTCTGAAATTGGTTATGCCAGGGTAAGGGGGATTCTGCCTATTACCCCCAACAGGCAGCACATCTATGAGTCAGGATTTCACTGTTAGAGGAATTTTGAATTTTTCAAGATAACCTCTATCTTTTCTAATGTACAGTATGAACCAGTAGACAAATTTAATCTCGTTTTTACTCAATTGTTAGCAGATTGTCCGATTTTCTTTTTAATGCCAAGAGAAAGGGGATGTTCTGCAGCTGTCCAACGTCTCCCCATCCCTTGATCTCCTTATTCATCATAAGCAACATTTGGGACAAATTGCATCATCTTCACATGTGGTTGATGGTGATGCATTTTTCTTGATGTGGCTCGGTCCAAAGCTGCTGCTCAAATCTGCTTCCCTTCCCTGCGGGGCATTTTAATGTGTTCAACAGAACCATTGTTTGTACCCATACTGACTCACTGAATCCATCCTCAAATGCTGGAGCAAAGATCTTTAGTATGTTGAAGAGAGAAATGAGGCAAATGCAAAAGAAGGGAAGATCATTCAGGGTGACCACCTGGTGTTGAAGAAAATAGAGAATGGACTGCAGAAGACGTGTGTGTCATAAGCATCTGCCGTTCACTGCCACACATCGTGATAAAGACTGCCCCTTAGTTTGGAAGGTTTTGGAAGAGGTTTGGACAGATTTATGAAGGATACACAGCCATTGTGCTGGAATAATGCAGAGTGTGGGAGCACCAGGGACCAGGAGTTCAGTTCTTGGCTGTGCCTTCCGGGAGAGGGGTCCGCTGAGATCATCCAGAATATATGCGGCAGATGGTTTGTGTACCTGCTACTGCCTGTGTAGCCTTAGGTAAGCAGCACTGTACCAGAGCTGAAGGGACTGGTAACCCACTTTTGATTACTTTAGAAAACCATGGAGCATCGCTTTAAGTCAGAACAAACTCGATGGCACATGCATCAAAATGCCGGCTGCTTCAAAAGCAGACTATGTCACAAAGATGGAGCAGAACTTTTGGTAGTACAGTCAAAATATCTGTAATGGTATGCAGATGTGCAGTGTGGGAGAGAAGGAGCCTATGCATTGCATAAACCCTCTGAGGGGCCTGGTGTCCGCTAGCTTCATCTCCTCCTTGTTCTCCAAAGGGATAGAAAGGACACAAATGACTTGGTTTGTGGGTGAATATGAATGGTTTGTGATATGAATACGAATACCCCTGCACATGTGGAGATAACGAGGGTCCACTCACCCTTCCACTGTGGCCGTGGGCTCCGTGCTCCCTTCCAGTCGCTCCAGAGTGCCCGGTCTGCAAGCCACTCTTCGACCTGGCGAGGAGGCTCATCATCCCACCTTCTGCCATGAGTGGCTAGCTGACCGTGATCTCTGGAGTGTTATCTCCACCTCTGCGGGGTTATTTGTATACGAATACCCTCATGTCTGTCTGTGAGCATATTTTCTCTGTGTGGACCATGAAGTTCATTCTGTACCATTTCCATTGGATGTTTGAAAGGTAAAATGCACATGGTCTAACGAAATATGACATGGTCTAAAAGCTAGGCTTTGTTTTGCTGCTGTTGTTGCTGTTGTTTTCTTTTACAGTTGCAGGTGGCTTGGAATATCAAAGTATTGTGCCTGCTTCCCAGGTCACTTGTGTTTAAGAGAGAAATGTGGCTTCTCTCTGTCAGTGCATGGGGGTGGCCAGAGGGGTTCAATACACTGGCCTAGAAAGCAGAGAACAGGAAAGATGTATGGCTTCTTCCTGGACCTTTTTCACAAGTATTTTCAGCCTCATGTGGTAATCATCTTGCTTTCCTGTGACCAAGGAAGCTTGAAACCTAAAACTCAAAAAGATTTGTATGTGGGAGACCTTCACTTTTAAAAGGATGCCCTTATACTTTCTAAAACTGTGGCAGAAGGGTTTGTAGAATTGCAGGTTGTTCCAGATCGTCTGTGTTCCAGTCTGAAATGCGAACCAGGAGATGTGAATCAACTGGACATTATCCTGATACACGCCAAGGCTTTGTCAACTGTGCTGATTTCCAGGCTGTTTCAGTATCACACTCAACGAGCCAACTTTATCTGAACAGAGATGTGGGTCCATTTTTCCTTGGCCCAGTTGGTGACCGCAAACTTGTTTCTTACAGATTGAAAAAAAGCTTTGTCTGCAAATGCAAATCATGCTGTCAGTCTTTGAAGGGATGGTTTTTTTTTGTTTTGGGGACAGTTTAGTGGGAGGGTGGGTCAAAGTGTCTGACGTGTCCCACAGTTTGCCCACTGTTGCTCCGTGGCTTTTCGTGATTTGAGGTCAGATGGTCTAACAGAGCATTTCTTCTTTTAGGTAAGCACCTTGCTGTCTTTTCTAGGTGCTCTCCACCAAATGAGGCGAGGGCCTTTAAGCAGTAGTGCCCAGTTAATAGAATCCCCTCCCCAGAAATGTTTGTGTGTTATTGTTCTTTTTAGAACCCCAGAAGGTGTGTTTTATCAGGCTTGATTCTCCTTAGCATTTCAATATTCAAAAAAAAAGAATGTGTTGATCCTTGTTTACTTTAATGCTGTTATTCTTCACTGTTGTTTTACTTTGAGTTTATTTTGTGGGTATCGGAACTTTTAATGTTATATTGTTTTTTTAAACCGTGTCTCTTCCTGAAACCTGATGCCCACCAGGTGTCTTATTTTGCAGAGCTAAATGGCCTTGCTCAATCAGGATGATGGGTCTTGTGGTTGAACATAAATGAGAGTGCACTAGGTAGAGGGAAAGCTATCCAGAGCGTTTTGGTTATTAGATTACAGAGATCCAGTCAATAGGTAAATAATTTTGGCTCAGAATATGTCATGAAAGAAATCCTGAAGTATCTGAAACTTTGAGTCCTAAGTTCCTAGGGTATTTGATTCCTAAAGAAAAGAATGTGAGTGGCATATGTATGGGATTCATTATTAGGCAAGGCCCTGTTTAGATACATCTCCTTTCCTCCGCCGATGGGTCTGAGCACCGACCCTTCTTGAGATGCTGGTTTCTCCTGCCCTGCTGCCAGTGAGTGAGGACTGACACTAACCCAAGGAAGGAGAGGACAGCAGCCTGCTATGGTTGACACACACACTGGAATAACAGCAGCATATCTGTTGTCCAGGCAGTAGATTGCTATTGGACTGTCACTGGGCAAGTCAGAAAACAGTGGGCAGCCAGTATCCCAGATATTGAAAATTTGGGAAATACCTTTGAGCCCAGGAGTTTACCTAGATAGAACCAAGGGAATGTACAAATATTCATTTTTCTGAATTTCAGACATTTCTGATGAGGCCATAGTCAACGTGACTCTTCCTACCGGCATCCCAGTCCTCCTTGAACTTGACGAAAATCTGCGCCCCCTCGGCCAGCATCGGTTTCTTGGCGACCAAGAAGTAATCCAAGCTGCCATCAAGAAGGTGGAAGACCAAGGGAAGGCCACACCTGTTGTTAAGAAATAAAGACCACTTTACAAAGGTTCCGTCCTTAGCTTTTGCCCTGTGTGGTAAAAGGTAATGCTACACAATTGTATTATGCTGATGTCTTTGCTTTTAAATTCATAGCAGTTAGATTTCAAGAGTACCTATTTGGAGAGTAGAGTTCAGATCCAGTGGAATGTGCTTTGGCTAGATTTAATTCAGAACAAGAAACTGCTCTTGAATGGACAATCTACATCTTTCTATAAGTAAGGGGTGGGCAATTGTGGTGGGTCTGGGGGCCATTTTTACCCATCCCTGGACCTTGGTACACCTTAACCTTAACATTCCCCTACAATAAATAAAGAAATAGGCCTCTAAGGACATGGTGGCTTGTTTACAGGCTATTTGGGGGAAGCCCTTTTTAAAAGGTGTGAAATAGCCTGTTTTAAGAAGCAGGAAATGATTGGTTGGTATTTTGCCTACCCCTTCTATAGGAGAAGCCTAGAGCAAAATCAGTGTGTTACAGATCAGTGTCGCAAAACACCATTATAATCTATGGAGGGAACACTGTAATTGACATGGGTCTTAAGCCAAGGAGAGGAGGGTAGTAAGTTCTCAGTTTCACAAATACTGAAACTTCACAGAAATGTTTGATTTAGAAGTTGAGGAGTTTTTATGGTTAGGCATTATACTGGAGGTTAATCTTATTTGTTAGACGGAAATGTGTTATTTATATTGATGGCTGACAATGTAATTGTGAATAAAACCCTTATTTTTATGTACACAAAAATACTCTTGTCTGCCTGAATGTTCCCAGATTTTATTCATCTATATATACAGTATTTCCCCTCAGATTTTGATGTTATCTATGTTTCTTGCTCACACATATTTTTCACACTTTGTTCTTCCCCTTTTGATTCTGTGTTTCTTTGATTGTCTCTCTTATATAATACATTTTCTTTTTAAGAATTGCTGACATCTCTCTCTCACACTCACTCCTCTGATTCAGTTTCTCTTTGTCTGCTGCTCTGACTCATTCTCTCACAACCACAAACACTGTGCTCTCTGTCTCATACCTGTGATTTGGATGTTGAACCTTAAAGTGTACTGCACTCAGAGGGTGGTGATGACATGGGGATGCAGTAAATCCTGCTTCTTATGCCCTACACACCCTACCTGGAAGCCATGTGTACATTCAGATGTTTAGCACAAAAGTCTACATAGGTATATAGAACATTATAATAATGGAGTTAGAAGGGGCCTATAAGGCCAACGAGTCCAACCTGCATAATGCAGGAATTGAAATCAAAGTAGATCTGATAGATGGTTGTCATTTTTTAAAATATCTCCAGTGTTGGAGCACTCACCAGCTCCTGAGGTAACAGGTTTCATTGCTGTACTGCTCTAACAGCTAAGAGGTTTTTCCTCATATTCAGCCTAAATCTGGCTTCCTGTACCTTGAGCCCATTACTACATGTCCAGCACTCTGGGATGATCAAGAACAGATCCTGCCCCTCCTCTGTATGACTACCTTTCAAATATTTGAAAAGTGCTATCTTATCTCCCTTCAGTCTTCTTTTGTACAGTGGTGCCTCACAAGATGATGTTAATTCGTTCCATGAAAGTCGCTGTTAAGCGAAAACATAGTCTTGCGAAACACGTTTTCCCATTGAAATGCATTGAAAACCTGATAATCCGTTCCAGTGGGAACGGATTGTCATCGTAAAGTGAAAATTCCCATAGGAAACGTTAAGCAAAACGTGGTTCCCAAGCGAAGACAGCCGTCTAACGAAACAGAGACCATTAAAAGACTCGTATAGTGAAGCAAGACCAAGCTGTCAAAAACATCGTAAAGCAAAAAACAGGCACCTAAAATTTAATTATCTTGCGAGGCAAGGTCCCTAAAATTGTAAAGCGAAAATCGCCCATAGGAAACATTGTTAAACGAAGCGCAAGATTGCACCGAAAACCTCATCATAAAGCGAATTTGTCGTCATGCGAAACAATCGTCTTGCGAGGCACCACTGTATAGGTGCATTCACCTTGAATGTGCTTTCAGTCTTTCTGTGACCAGCAGCAGCCTTTCTTTATGAAGGGCTGTTGCTCATTGAACAAGGTTATAGTACCTTTGCAGGCCTTTGTGCTGAACATGCAAAGCTCTGCAGGATGCCCAAGTAGGGTGCAGATGTGGAAGCCAGGGTTTACCTTTTCACCCACTTCCGCACCACCTTTTGAGCCCTACACGTTGGCAAGCCTGATGCCTGGATAGGAATGATGGCTCTGGCTCTGATTTCTCTGTCTGCTTGCTTCTCGTGACTGTCTCATTCCCTCTCACACCTCAGTTCTCTCTTCTAGACAGGCCATTGAAAACATGCTAACTTAGCTATCGTTTCCTCTCTAGGTAAGTCTATGCTAGTCAGCTAACGCAGTGGTCCCCAACCTTGGGCCTCCAGATGTTCTTGGACTACAACTCCCAGAAGCCTTCACCGCCACCTCTGCTGGTCAGGATTTCTGGGAGTTGAAGTCCAAGAACATCTGGAGACCCAAGGTTGGGGGCCACTGAGCTAACGGATGTGTGTAAGGCCTGCATTTCATCTGTTTTCTTACCCTAATTTTTTGATAAAAATAAGATGCACATTTCTTTATGAGCTGTCTTCACAACTGGTGAACAGGCCAGTCTGATGGACTGTCAGTCCTTGTTTCCCTTCCTTCCTGGTTAGAAAGCAGCATGTCTCTTAATATGAAATACACAGCACACTTGCACCTCTCTGCCTTCTTCAAATGCACTCTGTTGCAGTATTGACTCAGGTCAATCATTGTCCATGGATCTGTGCTGCCAGTGAGGCCTAACTGATGTTTTGGTGAGAACTCTTGTTTCCTTTTAAACGCATGAAAACCATTGAGTCCCTGTCTGTAGTTTTTGGTTGCCTTTTTTAAAAAGATGTATTTCAAAATGAAGGGAATTACCTCCAGAGAGAGAGAGAGAGAGAATGCAAACTCCCATGGATTGGTCAAGAAATTTGTGGCTCCAAATTTAAACATTTCAAGTGATTATTTACTGAGTCAAGAATCCGGTTGTACAGTTTCCCTTAGGCAGCCTACAGTCCCCTTGGTTGTTGGCTTTTTAAGCATATACCCTGTTTCCCCGAAAATAAAACAGGGTCTTATATTAATTTTTGCTCCCAAAAATGCTTTAGGGCTCATTTTCATGGGATGTTTTATTTTTGTCATTGACAACCATCTACATTTATTCAGATGCAGTCATGTCATCTTCTGGTTGCTGCACAAAGGTGGAGGGTGGGGTTTTACTTAAATAGGGCTTATTTTTGGAGTAGGGCTTATATTACGAGCATCCTGAAAAATCATACTAGGTCTTCTTTTCAGGTAAAGTCTTATTTTAGGGGAAAGACTGTACTGTATATACATACAGTGGTGCCCCGCTTAGCGATGTTAATTGGTTCCAAAAAACATTGCTATGGGAAAACATCGCTAAGCGAAACACCATTTCCCATAGGAATGCATTGAAAACCCGATACCGTCCTTAAGCAAAAATCGCCATAGGAAACCTCGCTAAGCGAAACACAGTTCCCCCATTGGAATGCATTGAATAGGTTTCAGTGCATTTCAATGGTTTTGGCAGGTCCGTTTTCGCTATTTTTAAAGTGTCTTAAAATGTTAAAAAACTGTTTAAATGCATTAGTGCACCTTGTAAAACCTTTGCAAACTTAATTTGGCTTTGTTCTGAGTTAATTTTTGGTGAATCCCCCCCCCATTGAAATGCATTGAACTGTAGGTTTGACAGCTGTCAATGCATTCCAATGGGGGGGGGGAATTCACCAAAAATTAACGAAGACTCAGAACAAAGCCAAATTAAGTTTGCAAAGGTTTTACAAGGTGCACTAACGATTCCAAGCATTTTAAACAGTTTTTTAACATTTTAAGACACTTTAAAAATAGCGAAAACGGACATCGCTAAGCGAAATGGGGACCCAAACTGTCATCGCTATGTAGGCATGGTCCCGAACATCGCTATGCAAAATTTCCCCATTGGAAACATCGCTAAACGGAGCGCAAGATCGCTCCTAAAACCTCATCGTTAAGTGAATACATCATTAAATGAGGCAATCGCTAAGCGAGGCACCACTGTATTCATTTGCTTATTGTATCTGAATGGTCAGTGGCTCATGGTGGCACCATGAATTTGCTTAGTCTCCATTTCACTTCTAGAGGCCAGAGTAACATCAAGCCTATAAAAGGTGACCTGTCCATATATGGCAGCTCATCACTGGATTCAATAAAATGTCCTCCATGGTCCTGTAAAACTGAGTCAAACATCAGGGATGCAATATTGCATTCAGCCTGATAGGCGTGTGCCATTTGTTTGTCTTTTGACTCCAGATCCCAGAATTCTCCAAGAATTCCTTAGGTAGAATTCTGGGAATTCCAGCATAAAGCCCCACACTTTTATTTCACTCTCCTCGACTAGGCCTTATTCCAGACCTTGCTTTCTGTTACTAATGTACCAAAAAGTAAGCTGCTTCAGTGCTTCCTAGGAGGCGGAGTCTTACTGTCCTTTAGGCTGTCCAGAAGGCCTCTCCCGATAAACAATGGCTCCCAGGAAGCAACAAAACAGGACCTTTTTTGTATATTACTACCGGATAATAAGCTAGTTCGTGGTCCAAGTAAGAGAAACACAGCAGTCGGTGTTTATTTAGCCAGTGCATAGATCTTCTACACCTTCCTGAAATTTCACAGGAACACACATACAAACCCCTCCCCAGATCACGATAACCTGTACTATTGATATAGCAAACAGTGCAAGAATGACCGAAAGAGAGGGTTCCCTCTCTTTTTAATTATTTGCGAAGTGTTTTCCAAAGCGACAGTGAAAGAGTATGTGCATGTTAACTCTGCTGCAGAAATTCTCCCCCACACACAAACACCAATTACTTTGCATCAGAATGGGAGGCTGGCTCTGTCAATTAACAGGGAACTGGTTATTTTCAAATCATACAAACGTATTCGTAGGTAGGACTCGGGAGGGGGATTAATGAGAACTTTGAAGGTCTGAAATACATAATAATGTTTGCTTGCTTTATCCCACTGAACTGCTCTTACAGTTGTATACAGTATTCTGATAAATACAATTCATTTTCCACCCCCAGAACAATGTCTTGTGTGTCTTTTTGTAGAACGAACAGGCAAATAGTCTTTTCTCGGTTCTATTTTCTTTTAAAAAATTCATTTGTCATTCTTTTTGTCTTAGCCTTTGAAGTGACCTCTGTTGTTCAGTTTCAGCCAAGTTTTGATATCCCATGCATGCAGAGCGCAACATGGAAGGCCTGATGGATCCTTCTCACCCGCAGGTGGGAAACAGAGGAAGAAAACAAAGAGGTTTCGGTCTGATTAGTGAGGTGTGTAAACAGAAAGAGGAGCCTCCTTGAAAAGTAAAACAAATCGAACCATGTATTTCATCATTTTCTAATGCCCATTGGTGAGAGTGGTTACTTTGATAGCCACAGTGAAATCAATCCTGCATAAGGGAAGGTATCAGGAGGCTTGAGATTACTGAAAGTGTTGTAAAAGTTTAGCAAATCTTGGAAAAAATAAATTCCCTATTGGATGTCCAAAGGTGGGTTATCACCACTGGAAAGGCCCTGTCTTCACACACGATCTGTCTTTGGATTGCTGAGGGTCAGAGGTTAATCAAGATTTCTTATCTGTCTTGCAGTAATTTGGTAGGAACATGTGGAAATACATGGTCCTTTTGGCCCTTTTCTTGAACGGTTGCTGGTGTCTATGGACAGGCTTGTGAACAGCATGCAGTAGAATGTCACGGTAGAAGTGGTGGCCTCTTCATTGGGAACCCAGAGCAAGAAGTGTGGCTTCTCAGGATATAAAAAGAGTGGTAAAATAACCTGAGCTGTTTCTTCAGAAATGTATGCTCTAATGGCACCACTAGGTTCTAGCTGAATTGCAAAGATGTAAATGATCAGCAGGGGGAGCTAATATGTCATGAATGTTTGGTACTTTACTTCTTTCTTGATTAAGAAAAATGTTTCAGCATCCCCGGTATGGATATAGAACAGAATGGAAGAAAGAAAATAGACAATAATGCAAGATTTATTTATGTGTTACTATTGTAATTCTTTCCACCATCAATGTCCTTTTTGCTAGGTTTGCTTCAGTTTACCAGAGCCTTGGAAAAGTGGCCAGGCTGGCTGGAACATTCCTGATGCCAACCAAGAAAAGAGCTTTCCCCAAGCTTCAGTGTACATAGAGATCCTTAAGGCCTGTTAATATTTATCAGTGTAATGACTAGAGATGGGGACGAAGTACTTCGTGCTCCTTCATCCTAAATTGCCTGCACCTCCACCTCCACTCAGCAGCCGGCATGTGCTGCTCCGTCCCTCCCCTTCCCACAATCTTCCAGTCCAGGTAGGAGCTTGGACTTCCCTTCTCTGCCTCCTCTAGCAGCTGGCCAGTAAGATGAGATGGGGCAGAGATTCCTGCAGTGCTGCCTTTTGAATGGCCAGCTGCTGGAGGAGGCAGAGAAGGGAAGTCCAGGCTCCTGCTCAGTCTGGAAGATTGCGCAACAGGGAAAGGCAGAGAAGCACTCGCCAGCTGGTGAGTGGAGGTGCCAGTGAGGGGTCTGGGGAACAGGAACAACTAGTAATGACTCTAGGGCCCATAGACCATTCTTTGCACGGAATTTTTTTTAAGTTGATTACCAGTTCTGATTTGAAAACACCTTTTTTTAACAAAGTAATGAAACGAGACAGGCAGAATTGTCCTCCATTTGCATTAATTAAAGTAATCGAACAATTTCAAGGATACCCATTGTGATGTAATGGATAGAAGGTCAAACTAGGACTCAGGAGACCTGGATTCAAATCCCTACCAAGCCATGCAAATTCACTGGGGCTGTGCAGCTTGTAAAGCCACTCCTTCAATATCTCACTTACCGTATTTTTCGCTCCATAAGACGCACCTTTCCATAAGACGCACCAAATTTTTAGGAGAAGAAAACAGGAAAAAATTATCTGCTTTCTTCTCCTAAAATCTGGTGAGCCTTATGGAGAGGTCCATCTTATGGAACACACCCTAGGGTCCTAGGGTGTGTTCCAGGACCCTTTGGAGCCTCCCCCTGCCTCCCTCAGGGGCGAGAGGGGGTGAAATCGCCACCTTCTGGGGTTCTTCTGAAGTTTCCCAAGCCTCAGAAGAGCCCCCAAAGGTGGTGATTTCATCCCCTCTGGCCCCCAGGGGAGGCAGGGTCAGTCTCCAAAGAGTCCTAGAACACACCCTAGGACCCTTTGGAGACTCACCCTGCCTCCCCCGGGCGACAGAGGGGGCAAAATAGGCAGCTTCCAGGATCTTTTCTGAGCCTTTCCAGGCTCAGAAAAGGTCCTGGAAGCTCCCGATTTTGCCCCCGCTGTCCCCGTGGGGGTGGGTGGGAGCCTGGCAAGGGTCCAAGGGAGCCTCCCACCCCCCCATGGGACCAGGGGGGGTAAAATCACCAGCTCCCGATTTTACCCCCCCTGGCCACGTGGGGGTGGGTGGGGGGAGGGTGGCATGGGTCCAAGGGAGGCTCCCTTGGACCCTTGCCACCGTCCACCCACCCCCCACGGAGCGGGGGGGGTTTAAAATCGCCAGCTTCTGAGTGTGTTTGGAGGCTTATCAAGCTTCCAAACACTCCCAGAACCTGGCGATTTCGCCAGGGCTGGCCCCGTGGGGGGGTGGGGGGAGGGTGGCAAGGGTCCTGGGAGGCTCCCTTGGACCTTTGCCACCCTCCACCCCCCCATGGGACCAGGGGGGGTAAATTCGCCAGGTTCTGGGAGTGTTTGGAGGCTCCCCAAGCCTCCAAACACTCCCAGAAGCTGGTGATTTTACCCCCCCTAGCCACGTGGGGGTGGGTGGGGGGAGGGTGGCATGGGTCCAAGGGAGGCTCCCTTGGACCCTTGCCACCGTCCACCACCACCCCCACGGAGCGGGGGGGGGGGTTTAAAATCGCCAGCTTCTGAGTGTGTTTGGAGGCTTATCAAGCTTCCAAACACTCCCAGAACCTGGCGATTTCGCCAGGGCTGGCCCCGTGGGGGGGTGGGGGGAGGGTGGCAAGGGTCCTGGGAGGCTCCCTTGGACCCTTGCCACCCTCCACCCACCCCCCCATGGGACCAGGGGGGGTAAAATCGCCAGGTTCTGGGAGTGTTTTGAGGCTTGGGAAGCCTCAAAACACTCCCAGAACGTGGCGATTTTGCCAGTGCTGGCCGGTGCGTGGGTGGGAGGAGCGTCGCAAGGATCTGAGTGAGCTTCCAGGACCCTTGCGACGTTCCCCCCACCTGGAAGCTGGCGATTTCGCCGGTGCTGGCCCCGTGGGGGGGTGGGGGAGCCTCGCAAGGGTCCTGGAAGGCTCACCCGGACCCTTGCGACACTCCCCCCCACGGGGCCAGCAGCGACGAAATTGCTGCATTCACACCATTAGACGCACTGACTTCCCCACCCACATTTTGGAGGGGGAAAAGTGCGTCTTATGGTGCAAAAAATACGGTACCTTCAAAGCCTTATTAGGATTGTTGTGAGTCAGTTCCAACTTGACAGAATGAAACAACAACAGCAACAGTTTCAAGGAAGTTTTTCATATTTTGTTTGTTTGTTTATAACCTTATATTGCAGAAGGGGCACACTGAATCCTTAGAACCAGTCTGGGGCTGCCCTGCTACACAACTTCCTGTTACTGCAGAAATGAAGTTCCTTACCATGTGAGACTATGGAGCTGACTGTCTCACATGGTTTTGGGAAACCAGAAAATAGTATTTCCTGTCTAAAATGACAAAGAAAGATGGAAGCAACAGAAGGTGTGGTCTGCCTGGCAATGGGAACAGCAGCCTCAAAAAAGTTTTGCTAAGGGATGGAGAACCTTGTCTATTATCAGAGCAGGGAGAGATGCAAAATCAGTCTTGGGTGGGGCATGGGAGAGGGCCTTCTCAGTTGCTGCTCCCAGACTTTGGAACTCCCTCCCACAGGTGGTCAAACTGGTCCCATCTTTGCTGTCCTTCCACAAGCAGAAGACCTTTCTTTTCAAGCAAGCTTTCCCTGAGTGAGTGGCTGCCTGAGTGGGGTTTTTTAAATGGATGGTTGTTCATCCATTACTGCTTTGAATGCATTTTGGTGTTACTTTTGTTTAGTGCTAAAAGGTGTGGCATTTGTTTGATCCTTTTTAATGTTTGTATACTTACTGTTTTTAGCTTTAAATATTGTCTTGTAATGATGTAAGCTGCCTTGGGTCCTTCTTAAGGGGAAGGGTGGTGTAAAAATAGCTTAAATAAATAAAAAATGTATTCCCTCTTTGTACGGAACCATGGTTTACCACAGAGGTGGACTAGTTCCATGGGTCTGGGATCCTTATTATTATTATTTAGCTTCGGAACCTTTTGGGAGCAAACAAGTTCCTGTGTGAGACCACGAGCGATCAGGAGGAAGTTCCACTTTCAACTACAAGTCACCAGAAACGGAGGACCGCTCTGGTATTGAAGGAGGAAAGACCTGGATCTCTATGATGATCATAGAGCTGCAGAGCTAGACGAGGCCCTATGGATCACTGAGTCCAGCTCCTGTCCATGAGGCACAGTGGGGAATCAAACTCCCATCTTTTGGCTCCATAGCCAGATACGTAGACCACTGAACTATCCCGTAGTTCTATGATACAGTGCAAGGAGGAGAGGACTCAGTTACCATAGATCCCAGGGATAGGACCTTAGGGCAGGTTCCCATCACAAAGTGGTCCTCAAAGAAAAATCCTTCACTTTCTTCCACAAAAATAACCTATCATTTGTTCTTGCATTGGGGGGGGGCAGGTAGGGATGTTGCAGTGGGGGGGGTGAATCCTGTCCATTTCCCTTGAACATCACTGTAACTGGGAGCAGCGTGTGTGAAGGACATCATGTTTAGATGTGTTGCCCACTTGACAGAAAACCTATAATACAAACCACTTCCCCTATTCCATACATTATCAGTTTTTCAGGAGTTTCTTTACTCCTCTGGACTTTATTTTTAGTCTTCAGGGTCGGTGGTTGACTTTTCATGACTTGGCGATGGGAAGGACATCATGAACCAGTCCCATCTGCAGTCCTGCTCCAGATTTCTATTTATGGTTTATAGAGCACGCTGTTTGTACAGTTGGCTTCGTAGTAAATTTCCATTTGTCTGGCAGGCAGACAGCCTGTGAGATACAGGAAAACACCCCAGGGATATCCTGCTGGTATACTACTGTTCATGGAAATGTATAACAAAGGTGGAACAACCAGCAATTACCATGTCACTCAGGCAGCTTTCCCTCACCTAGTGCTCTCCAGATGTGCTGAGCTACAATTCCCAGAGGAAGGATAGCCTAAAAGTTATTGCCACCTAGCACTCAATCCATGCGATGGCGTGAGCAGCTCCTCACTGGCCGCCTGCAAGGGAACTTCCAATTGCCTATTTTCTCAGGCTAAATAAAAGAAGTCTAATATATCTGAAGTTACTGAATCGTATTAACTACTAGCAAAAGAAATGATTGGATGCAATTCAGAAGTGAAGCATGAAAACCCACTGCTTGTGCATGTCCTTACCATGCTTTGGAAGATGAGCTTATTGAGTTGCAAAATCTAGGAAAGTGCCTTTTTTTGGACTAGAACTCCCAGAATCTCCCAGAATATGTAAATCCAAAAAAGAGAACTTTTCAAAGATAATCTCAGCTGTAGAATATAGCCCGCATTTTACACGTAATTTTAGAATAAGTGGCTGTGTTAATCTGTGCTAGTTTATCAGGCTAAAAACAAAAGTAAAAAAATAAGAGAAGACAAAAATATTGTGGCATCTTGAAGACTAATTCCTATATTTGACAGTGAGCTTTCATGGACAAGTCAAATTCATCAGACCACATTTATGTACCACATCAGAGTAGACCTTTGGTCTAGATAGGCGGGATAGAAATAAAATAAATAAATCTGTCTATCTCTGTTATATAATACCAGTCATTGCTTCTACCATTTTGATTTACTGTGTGTGGTATTTTTTATGATGATGAAGATAAAGTAATTTTGTCTGCCACATGGAAACTTTGAGGACAATCACACATTCAGACACACAAGAAGACGATTTCCTTTGCCCCGAGGAAATTAAAAACAGTGCTTAGGTCTATGACTGATCTCCATGAAGAATTCTTCTGAGTAATGTCTAGATTTCATCTTCATCACCCGGCTCCAGTTAACCACCAAGAATGTCTATTCTTTTTCCTCCTCTTGTGCTTACCCCTCTTTTGGGGTGGAAGGCTTTTAAGTAAATCAAGCAGGGCTGGACAAAATGATTGTCACATGGCTTTTATTGATGCATTTGCCGCTGTGCCTATTTTCAGTATGGATAGCTCACCATTCCTTAAAATGGCATGCAGGATGGATCAATTTAAAAAATAAACAAAGCTAAGTCTTTCCACTTCCATTAAGTAACACACTGCCCTTTTTCATTGAAAGTGCACTAAGGACACTTGATTTGCAAAACCCTAAGGACTATCTAGATAGCCAACTGGAGTTGAGTTGGGGGAGCGTCTCTTCTATGTAGAGCACAACTGAATCCCTCCGCAGCTTCAACTGAATTAGTTTAAGGAAATAATACAACAGAAGACAGGGTAGAAGGTTGTGAACACCCTTCCCTCAAAAGAACCTTCCAGTGGTTGTTGCTCTCAGCTGGATAGCCATTGATCAGAGATGAGTCATGAAGATTAGTCAGGAAGAAGACTAATTTTGCATGATACGGTCATGGAGATTTTTGTGGGGAAGGGCAGAGACCTGGCACATCATTCCTGGATTTGTGGTCCAAGGGTTGGGGTGCAGATTGCATGCTAGGATTTGAGACTCAATTTTTTTTCTTTCCCAAGGGGAGATCAAGACCCCAGTCCAGATCAAAACAACAGTTCAAAACCGTAGGAGGCCTCCCATTATCCTTCTCTTCAGTTGCTTCTTCCCTAAATCCATCCCTATGTGAAAACAGTATATCTGATGGAAAGGCAGAGGCAGGAGTTAGAAATCTCTTAAAGTCAAATAAAAATGCTGCTTCTTATGTAGTTTGGTGTGGCCAACTTGATTTTTAAGAAATTCAAAGCAAGTGGCCTGCAGCAAGAAGCCATCATCCATGCTAAGCATGAGGCTGGAGAACTCTGTGTCATTGTCTTCTGGTGGATTCTCTGGAATTTGAGGGGATTCTAAAACTGGGGCATTTCTTTGTTTCACTTACCGCTGTTTTCATTTACGAGCCTTTTGCAATCGGTCTTTCTTCCTCTTCAATCCTGCAGGAGTTTTTCTCTAATGAACATTCCTAAGAACATCTATTTTTGTTTACATTCAGCATGTGGATTTATTCATTATGTGAAGTGAAACCATAAGATTAAAAAGAGAGGGGGGGGGGAGAGAGAAATCTAGACTGGTTTTGAATGTTTGAAGCCTATATGCTGCCACAAATCTTTTTCTGTCACTGTTCAGAAGCCAAAAATACATTCTTTTCTTTAGAAAGGAACAGAAGGGCACTAGATCACAGCTCTTTAAATGCAATTAATCTTCAGAGAGTTTCATGATGGGCTAGGACGATTAGTCTCTTGGCTATGAGAAGACAGAGCCCTGGGACTGAATCCATTGAGGAGAAAAGAAACTTCTGCTCAGTTTTTAACTAGAGCAGAATATGAACTCATGAGCATTTATGTTTATCTATGTCCATTTATAGAGTTCATTTTATTTCATTCTATTTATATCTTGCCTGCCTGACCTTGAAAATCCCAAGGCAGGATAACAGCATTAAATCAAGAGTAAAATGTAGTAAACAAACACCTGATAGAGACCATGAACAATCAGAAGAGAAAATAAATAGTTGTTAATTCTTCTCATTGTTCTTGGTCTCTTAGGTGTTCATCTACTACATTTTACTCAAATTACACTAATAATAGAGCTGATCGCCTTTCATAAATGCCCAGGTAAAAAGAGGGATTTTAGTCTGGTGCTGAAATGTCAGCAAAGTTGGTGCCAAGCACATTTCTTGGGGAAGGGCATCCTGAAAGCAGGGTGTCACCACAGAGGAAAAAGCTCTGTGCCATGTCACCATCCAGTATGTTTCCTCTAGTCACAGGACAGCAAGATGGGCCTCCACACCCTCTGATCTAAGCTCACTCACAAACTCATTAAAGCAAAATGTGTTTGTTCTCTATATATAATGAAATAACACATCTGAATATATTTATTGCACGCTGCATTTCTGCCGATGCACTCACAGTGGCTCCTAATTTAAAATATGGTCATCCAGCTGATATAGACACAAGATAAATACAGCTGCTGGGGAAGTTCTGGGAACAGAGAAGCCAAACAGTCTCAGCCTGGCTTCTCTGACATGGGCAATTGGAATGATCACTTTTTTCTCCCTGCTGTTTGTTCCTTCAGCAGATTTGGCTGCAGGAATGACCTTGATTGACAGGTCACCTTTCTCAGCTGGGGTGACTTGTCAATCTATCCAAGTGAAGTTGGAAGGGACCTACAAGGCCATCAAGTCCAACCTCCTGCTCAGTGCAGGAATACAATCGAAGCATGTCTGCCGGGTGATTATCTAACCTTTTCTTGAATGCCTCCAGTGTTGGAGCACTCGCCAACTCCTGAGGTAACTGGTTCCACTGCCGTACTGTTCTAACAGTTAGGATGTTTTTCCTGATATTCAGCCGATATCTGGCTCCCTTCAACTTCAGCCCATTGTTGCGTGTCCTGCACTCT
The DNA here is from genome assembly GCF_051106095.1 of Pogona vitticeps. Taxonomy (NCBI): domain Eukaryota; kingdom Metazoa; phylum Chordata; class Lepidosauria; order Squamata; family Agamidae; genus Pogona; species Pogona vitticeps. The sequence goes on from NC_135787.1 coordinate 181,381,374, forward strand.
GGGATGATCGAGAACAGATCTGGCCCCTCCTCTGTATGACAGTATTTCAAGTATTTGAAGAATGCTATAATATTACCCCTCAGTCTTCTTTTCTCAAGGGTAAACATGCACAGTTCTTTCAGCCTTTCCTCATCAGGCTTGGTTTCTCTCCCCCTGATCATCCTTGTTGCCCTTCTCTGAACTTGAAGTGTGGTGTCCAGAACTGGACACAATACTCAAGGTGAGGCCTAACCAGTGCTGAATAGAGGGGGACTAGCACCTTGCAGGATTTGGAAACTATACTTCTATTAATACAGCCTAAAAAAGCATTTGCCTTTTTTTTGTAGCCGCATCACACTGTTGGCTCATATTTAGCTTGTGATCTATGGCAATTCTAAGATCCTTCTCGCTTGTAGTTTTGCTGAGCCAGGTATCCCATTTTGTAACTGTGCAATTTGTTTCTTTTTTCCAATGTGCAGGGCTTTGCACTTATCTCTGTTGAATTTCATTCTGTTGCTTTCGGCCCAGTGCTCCATCCTATCAAGGCCATTTTGAATTTTGTTTCTGTCTTCTAGGGTATTAGCTATACTTTCTATTACTGATTTCTCAGAGTGAGGTTTTTTTTTTTGAGACTGAAAGTGCCAGTTAATGAGAAAAGGGGTGGAGACCACTCTGGGGAACATGAAACTACTGTATTCTGCTCTGTGAATCCTTGCATGTCTGCTGTGCAACTAAAGGAATTCAACCAAAAATTCAGAATTGCAGTAGATGCTGGCTGGAATATTACGGAACTTGAAGTCCAGAAAAGTAATGTTTTTCCTCTGAGTTCTTCTGTTGGCCAGCAGCTTTAGCCCCACATGGAGAGTCTTGGTGTAGCTCAGCAGAACTGTTCACACTACGTCTGGCTAGGCACATGGTTTATGGCAGGCTGACAGGGTGGTGAGCATATTTAAGCCAGATGTGACAGCCATGAAATGTGATCGCAGCAGTGTGCATCCCTAACAACTGCACTGGAAGACAGACAGTGCAATATTTTGTTCTTTTTGAGATGGGAGATACGATTCCCAGTTCCATTTGAAAAATTTAGTTACTTCCTTTGACGATAAACAGGTGACGTTTCCTGTTTCCAATGTAATTTTTTGAACGACTGAGAAATTTTTAAGTATAATAAATGCCTGGATAATAAATGGATCGTCCCAAACTTCTGCATACCCAAAACGTTAGTAATTTTTCCTGATTTTACGTTCAGTTTGTCCCCAATACTAAGATTTTTTACATCATTTTCATGACATTCCGTATGCACTTGTGTGCCCCTTTCTCCTAATGCACATGTTTGTTTGCTATTGTGCATTACCAACACCTTGTTGCTACTCCTTACTGCAATGCTAAGATTATCTTCATTAATGAAAACATTTTGTTGTACATGGATCTAGTGACGCTAACTCCAAGGTTGCAGAAGGTGCTTTACCAGGAGAAAAAACTTTAAGAAAAAAAACCCAGCCCTGCTTCTAGAAACCTTGCACATTAGCAAGGAGGGTTCTAGCTCCACGTTACTTTGCATGTTACCTTTTTATGTGCAAGGAACAGCCTTATAGTATTTGTTTGGTACAGAGGGGAATGCAATCATCTCAACCCTTACATGAGATCAAAAGTGTTACAGTCCAGACATGGGTTGATGACCTAACTTGGAATTAAGCCTAGGAACAGGCTGTGCCAGAACCATGTCCAGAATATTCAGATTGCTGGCAATAAATTAATAAAATTGGGAATGGGGCAGGGAGAGAAATGAACTAATGATTGGAATGTTCTAGAAAATAATATAAAGAGTAGACCAAAAAGCCCTGTTACATGAATTTAAATTTACCATTTAATCCAGAGGACTGGGGAATGTTATATGAACAATGGTTCCATTATTTATAGTTGTTTTTGTGTGGTTAAAACTTTAATCCTTGCTTTGGGGCACAGACAGAGGTCACCAATGTTATAATTTTATTAAAATGAAGGAGGGGAGAGGATAAACAATAGCTCTTGAAGAGTAAGTTGCTTGTGACCAACTAAATGACTGTCACATACACACACACACAAACACACAACATTTGGCATACAATCTGCTGTATTTGCCTAGTAAAGATAACCAGGGATTTCCTGCTTAGACAGTATACAAGTGAACCGGCCTGTTTGCAGGGACTTGGGAAATGGTGAAGTCTCACCCAAAGAAACGTGTAGAAGAAGGAATTAGAAAAAGATAATTTTGCAAGGAAGGGGTGGAGAAAAGGGAGGTAAAGTTTGAAAGGGAAAGGGAGGGGTCAACTGCTAGAAATGGGGGGGGGGAATGCAAAGTTATTTTGCCTGAAATCATTGAAGGCTATCCAATCTGCACAAGCCAAAGGAATACTTAGCTCTTTCTCAGTGTCCTGTGATTTAAAGAGCTTAAAATGTGATTGCTTGGTGCTTTTCTAATGACATGATTGATGCCACTTATGGTCCATTTATTTTAGTCACTCCGCCTTATGAAGCTTCCTGTTTACACAGCACTTACTCCGTCTCAAACTATGATTGTTAGTTTGGTGGATGCTGATGCTTTTGTGCTACACCACTGTGCACTCACTGTTTTTCTCCTGTTTTTTTAAAACTTTTTAAAAAAGTTTAACTGTTTTAATTGAGCTTTCATGTCATGTTATGAAGGCCACATAGCTATTACGCAATAAGCATTTTCAATAGTAGTAGGCATCCTTCAGTCTCGAGAGACTATGGGAACGTTCTCTGAATAGAGGTCTTGGAACAGCGTCTAGTGTGGCTGAGAAGGCCAATTCGAGAGTGACCGTCCCTTCCACACTGAAGACAAATCCAATCTGTCCCCTGTCCAGCTCCCTGATTTTGCTGGTTTCGGGACTGCCTCTTTGCCTCAGCCTACTGAAAAAGTGTCTCTTCAAATTGGGAGAGGCCATGAAGCACCGCCTGCCTCCAGGCTGAACGCTCAGAAGTCAGGGTTTCCCATCGGTTGAGGTTCATTCCTAAGGCCTGCAGATCCCGCTTGCAGATATCCTTGTATCGCAGCTGTGGTCTCCTTCTGGGGTGATTTCCCTGCACAAATTCTTTTGGAATCCGACTGTCAGCCATTCTTACGACATGCCCGAGCCAACGTAGACATCACTGTTTCAGTAATGCATACATGCTGATAATTCCAGCTCGATCTAGGACTACTCTATTTGGAACTTTGTCCTGCCAGGTGATGCCAAAAATGTGTCAGAGACAACCCATATGGACCATGTTCAGCTTCCTCTCCTGCTGTCCAGGACTCACTGCAGTACAGGAGTATGCTCAGGACACAGGCTCTATAGACCTGGACCTTGGTATATGCTGTCAGCTTCTTATTGAGCCATACTCTCTTTGTGAGTCTAGAGAACATGGTAGCTGCTTTGCCAATGCATTTATCTAGCTCGATTTCAATACTTATAAATGAACACATACTAATACATTTTGGAAGAGCTAAACTTCCATTTATAAAGTGTATTGTGCTTTTCTGATACATAGCTCACTAATCAGTCCACTTTATTGTACAACAGTTCTGCAAGGAAGCATTGACCAAAAAAGAAAACAATAGGAGAGTAGAAATCAGAAGCAATCTGTTCATGGCCAATATGTAATCCAGCATGTCAAGGATGGACATTTTTAAAATTTTGAATAGAGACGGGCATGTATCAGAAAAATTGTGCTTTGTTTTGATGTGTGATTCATCAAGGTCGATGAATAATGAGTTATGAATTCACAATTGTTTTCCTGATTAATTGATGAATGGTCAATTTGTTTTACTTTAAAACCCTATAAAATGGTCCCCTAAATTTAAAGCATTTAGAGGCACCAGATTCTCAAGGAAGCTCCCCCTGATTTTCCTCTACAGGCCCTGCAAGTTTGGTGAAGTTTAGGTTTCGGACACCTAATTATACACCCACAAGGTCCCCCCCCCGAAAGTTCCTCCCAGGCACCTAGAGAAATCAAAACCACAGAAAAGCTTTTGCTGTTTCTTCTCTACAATCCCTCCAAGTTTGGAGAAGATTGGGTTTAAGATATCCTAGTTATACACCCACAAATTGGATTCTCCCAGGAAAGTGCCCTTTAGCAGCTGGCTTGGGGAAAGCCAATCTTCACCAAACTTGGAGGGATTGTAGAGGAGAGTCTGTAGAAGCTTCTCTGTGATTTTGGCATCTCTAGGTATCTGGGGGGCTGTTTTATAGCCAAATGAATCAACACATCTAAAATTGCAAAAAAATTCATTGATTCATATTCATCGGGGGCATTGATTCGTATAAATACAAATTGACAAATTAGTGGTTAAAAAAAACAAATTGGATGATTCATTTTTAAATTCATCTCTAATTTTGAACTTTGGGCTGCATTTTCAAGCAACATGACTCCAAGAATGGCCAGTCCTAATGGAACCTGCTTCACACTTTCTATGGACTGTGCCTCAATCAGAAGAGCTTGGGTACCCCAGAAGAGCAATACTGGGGACATCACCTTGGTGGAAATGTCCTCAATCGAAATCACTTGGGTAGTGGTCTCATCTCTCAACACTCTTCCTTCCTAGGAGGCAGAGGGAGGGATGGGGTGAGATTTGCTGGCTTGGGTCTTCCCAGCCCTTGAGGCCAAATTCTCTGGCTGTATCGGGCAGACTTCACCAGTTTACATCCAAAAGACCAAATTAATTTTACACTAAAGACAGTTGAGGGACTTTAGCTACAAATCTGTCACCATACCCAGTTAAAGGTGCTGGTGTTAACATCCTGGTTAACATGCTACTCTGCATACACGGAGCCATTTATGGAGGCCATTCAGTGGTCTGGGATGAGGTACCCTTTGTATGTGGATAAATATTAAAGTGTTTCTCCTTTTCATCAAATTCGGACGAAGTAGTGGAAGCGCTGATTTAGTATCTGGCCAGCCCTCTAAATGTTTTAAATTGCAACTCCCATGAGACTTAGCCAGTTTGTTCAATGGTGAAGGATGATGAGACCTATAGTCTGAAAGATCAGGACGGCCCCAACTCTTTGAAGGTTTCCCCCACATGCAAAAGCATCTGTGGGAGGAAATGCAAACATTTCCAACAGCATTTTTTTAAATGACAAAAAAAAATGCTTTCTGTTTACACTTGTTCTCGTGTACATTTAGAAATGCTGACATAAAAACAGAGCGGTTTATAAGCAACCACTGTCGGAGAGTATATTTATAAGCTCATGAAAATGCACAGCACACTTTGGGAATGCTGCGTGAGTCGTTGCCCAGCAGCGAAGTGACGTCTGTTCCTTCAGAAAGTCCACCAGTGAGCGATATGTAGATATTACCAAAAAGAAAAGGGGGAGGGTGGGCTCCTGGCAACAAAGGCGAAGCTTATCATTTGCAACTGGGGAAAAAAAGCCTGGAGCTCCATGAATCTGGAAATAATATAAACGTAACCCACAGGACTGTTGCTTTGGATTTGGAGAAGTTTTTCTTTTAAAGCTGGTATGCAGGCTTGTTGAGAAGAGCGAGCAGTGGGCAAAGATGCAAGTGATTTATGGAATGTGTCTTTGGAGAGGATTAAAAGCAAAACGAGCTCCTTAAATTATATTTTAAAAACCCCTCTTAAGGTGGGGAATATAGCTCGGATGGGTGATCACAAACAAGGCCTTGAACTTTTAGTATGCAAAAGTTTTAAAAGGAGTATATAAACTTTCCAAATAACTTCCCCACCTCCATTCTTTTTGTATGGAACTGAGTTCCAGTCTGTACTGAAGAAGGCATTTGCATGTGAAGCCCAAAGAAAAGCCAACTTGGTTGATTGTGAACCTGTTTCCAATCTATCTGAAGCCTGTTTGCAGCCAGCCCACATAGCATTCAACATAGGCATTTCAAAATAGCCCATCTACGGGACTTACCTAAACTACTGCTGCACCCAAAATACTATAAAATCATCACCACCAATTTAAACGCTGAGTTGTTATTCACTATGTTGTATGTATTTTAATGGTTTATTATTTCTATTGTATAAGTTATAGATGTGATGTTTTATGATTTATGAGTATAATTTGATTTGACTGTTTTATGTTGCAAACTGTTCGGCTAGATGGGTGGTATCAAAATCAGATAGATAGATAGATAGATAGATAGATAGATAGATAGATAGATAGATAGATAGATAGATAGATAGATAGATAGATAGATAGATAGATAGATAGATAGATAGATAGATAGATAGATAGATACTACTGAGACTGGATAAAGTCCTTCCTTGTCTCTCAGAATTTCTCCCTACTAGCCTGGCTGTGTCGGTTTGGAGGGTGCTGAGATATATAGCTGAAACACGGAGCTTTCCAAACTCTACAATAACTGTGTTTATAATATGGGGGAATGTGAAGCGAAGACTGAGGTTGCAGTTGAGAAAGAAAGTGAGCGGTCCTCCCATGCATCTGGGACAGGAGAAGTCAACACTCTTATGTCCACCTTACCTAGAGAGATAGAAGATCTAAATATAGAAGGAGGAGTAACTGAAGTACGGGAGGGGGGAGGCAGGAAATGGGGAGAGTGAGGTGGAAGGATTCTTGATGACAGAAGGGGCGGAGGAAGTAAAAAAGAAAAGCTGGGGTTCAGAAGAGTGGGTTAGTCCAGAACGAGAGGGGAAAGAGGAAAGTAGCTTGAAGAAGGAAGGGAAAGAAAGACCTTATGTGTTCAGTGTGCCAGAAAGGGAGAAAGTGAGGAGAGAGAGAGGTGGTGAATTCTTGTGAGGGCAAGGAGGACATGGTCTGGAGAGACAACTCGGAGTTCGACCCATTGGAATGGACCGTCTATGGGTAACCGTGGGGAAAAGGTCCCTGGAGGAAGGTGGTCCGTCCAGATCCAATTCCAGCAGCTCAGACAGTTCAAGAGGGAGACTGGGCCCGTCACCCATGTTGTGGGACCATCTGTGTGGTCATGAGAAAGCCAATCGACAAACAGAGGTTTGGAGCCTCCCCACGTTGAGGGATGATGAGTTGAGTTACAGACTTCCTTTATCTTGGACAGAGTCTCCATTAACAGCTGGTCCAGCTGGACCCACTGAAGTTATTGTTGATCCTTTCACACCGTTTGTCAGTAAAAGTTTGGTTGATAAAAATATGACTGCTGTGTTTAATTCCGTCAAAAGGGAGGAACTGCTCAGCTTTGTAACAGAACCCACTCACAGGGAACTCCTGATAAGTATAATGGGGCCGGACCCTCATTATTTCCACCTGTGCAGGGATATTCGTATTCATATACGAATACCGCCATCTCTATTTACTATCCATCATTTGTACCTTCCAGCTTTTAAGAAAATTAATGTACAGTAATTGACTCCAGAGGGTTCCACCCCGCCCCACAAGAGGGTTGTTTGGGTGCCGGCAGTTTTGTTGAGTCTAGGTTTTTTTTAAGAGCACTGTGCACTGATTAAAGGCTCTTCTACCTCTACCTCCAGCTGATGAGTTTGATTGAACAGGTTGGGGTTTCTTAAAAAATGAGTTTGATACCCGAATTACCTTCTGATGAGAGGCACAACTATCTTATGAGGGTGGGGGATATCCAGAAAAGGAAGCTTTTAAAAAAATCTCTCTAGATTTACCTGAGAGTACAACCCCTGAAATCTGTGGGGCTTACAATTTAGCAAATATATATTAGATCAAAATTAGGCAGTGTTAATGCAATACAAAGAAACTCATTTACCATCATTGCAATCCCCTCTGTTCTAGACAGACCTCCTGGAATTGGTGGAGTCAACTTATTTACCACTGTAAGAGGCCTGGTAAATAAGGGAAATTTAGGGAAAATGAGTTTGCAAATTATAGATTTCTGTAGGATGAAGCCATGACTATTTAATTAATTAATTGATTGATTTGATTTTTATCTCTCCTTTATCCCCTAGTTGTGTCAAATGATTATAATATCTGTCTAATACTGATAACCCTCTGAGAGGCTGCACTGGGCAACTGATACTGGGTATTTTGAAAAGAGCTTGCTAGATATTTGATTTATAATTACTGTACTTCAGCTGCAGGTTAATTTTGTTGCAGAGTGCTCATATTTGATGCATGATGACTCTTATTCTACTGCCAAGGCAAATATTTACAGGGTATTCTGTTTCAGTTGGCAGAATAGCTTGGTCCGCCTTGAGGACGATGTACTTTGACACTTTAGGAGGTGGGTGGGAATACATGGGTGCTTTATATGGTCTCTCTCTCGTTTTTATATGGAAAACAATCCAGAAGGGTAGACTTGGCTGCAAATACTGGTACTGACTGGCCCAAGGACATAAAAATCAGCTATGTGATTAGGTAGTGATTTAATTTTGAACTTTGAGTTTTCCTGTTCCAAGTCCAACGCTTTAACCATTATACTATATGGAGTCTGTCAGATCAGTGGTTACTATATAAATGATGCCAAGACTCAAACATATTGATAGAAAACAAATAAACATTGTTCTTAATTTGCATAGAATGAACATTTGCACAATATGCTGGATTTGCATAATATGCAATTTTACATGCTGCCTGATTTGCGTCTGTATTTGATCTAGCTGGAGAATATGAGGCAATTCTACCTGCAAGAGTTTTAACTATTAAATGAATTTATTTTTCTTGGCACCTGTATAGAATACTCATGGCGCAACATTTGGATATTGCTGATGTATTTGTGAGGTAACGGGCATGGAATAAATCTGTGTCAGTCCCCGAGGATCTTTTATCTCCTGTCATCTGGTAAAAATTGGCTACAGAGGAGCTCTGAGGCAAAATTATTATGGCAAGTTACAGAGAGAGGTCTCTGCCATACAGGAAGTATGACTGGATTGAGAGGAAGGGAGAAGTGCAGCAGTTAATAAAGGTGGGGAAGTTATCCTGAGGAAACGGACAGCCCGTATCAAGTTATAGCTTACCATATATGCTTTTGGGGGGGGGGGGGCACGGGGGGGGCAGGAAAAATGACATTTTCAATTCAGAGTGGTTATTTTATTTTGGGATAACCATCTCGATGAAATGAGTTGACCCAGCTGTAGCTGTTGGAAGAGGATGGTTCTTGAAAAACGGATTGTTTCTGTGAAACAGTCTAAACATGTTTAACAGGGTTTTTTAAAAAAAGCATTTCCTCCTTGAGTCTAAGAGCAAATCTGTAAAAAAAGGGGGGGGATGGGGTTTCCATGGGATAGTATCACAGTCCCTAAACAGGCTGAACCCTAAGATAAGAAACACTCAGAAATGTGATTTGGTGATAGAGTGATGTTCTACGACTCAGGTGGCCTGGGTTTGAATCCCCACTAGGCCGTGAAAATAGAAGGGGGCGGGGCTGGTAAAACCACTCCTTAAATACCTCATTTACCTTTAAAACCCTACGAGGGTCACTCTTGACCACTAAGAGTCACCAGCCTCATCTGTAAAGAGGGTCAGCTTGATACATTTCTACTTGAAATGAAGCAGCCTCCATGTCCACTCCTCAAAAGGAGGCACATAGCGCCCTTGAATATCCACATGGTTGGCTCTAAATCTGTGTATGGAACAAACATAATTCTGTAGGATCAGGTGGCTCACCTCCTCTTCCCACAGGGGGAAATATATGAAACCACTCCAAATCAAGGATATGTGGCAGACCAGCAATAAATAGAAAGAACAGTATGTCCTGTGGATTTATGCACACTTTTTCTGTCCAGCCAGCATTACTTTTTTGCATTTATTCATGAGGAATTAACTTTTGCAATCAGTGTTTGAGACAGGAGCTCAGAAAAAAATGCTGAAGTAATGTGCTGTTGCTACCACTGTTACTGTTGAAGCTTTTACAACCTTTCATGCTGCCTTTAGTAGGTGTGGCTGGGATGACTGTCGATTTATCCAGCACTAACCAATTATTCCCTCCTTCCTCTGATTTCAAAGAGAGCCCTGCCTCTGCGCTGCATTTCTTTTCCTACTCTTTAGTCTGTTAGAAGCAGTATCAGTTTGTTGGTGTTTACTTTTGATCTGTTCACAACTGTAAGTAAAGAAATAAATTCCATTTTTTCTACAAATGTCTCAGAGTAAATAACTGAGACTTTTAGTTCCAGTTAACGAAAAAAAAAAGGGTGGACAATCTGGGGAACTTGTGGCTATTCTGCTCTGTGGATCTCTCTACTTCCACTGTATAGCCCAAAGGAATTTTACCAGAAACTCAATGCTCTGCAACAGTTACCAACAAGAATGTGGCTGCCTCTCCTGCTCTGCTTAATGGTAGGAAATTTACAACATCTTTATGTATAGAGTAGGATCTGTCTTATCCATGGGATCAGTCTCCATTGGTTCACTTTACCACAGTCTGAAAATATTTAAAAAATATTAAAGGAAAAAAAATCCAGAAAAAAAACTATTTTCACATGTATGACCAGAACTGGTGACTAGGGGGAGCCAGATACCATGCTAATTAATACTTGTTAGTGAAGAATAATGTACATAGCATGGTCTCTGGATCCCTCTAATGGCCAGTTCTGGTAATGCATTTGATTTTTTTTCCTTTTTCTTTTTTCCTCTTACTATACTCTCTCTTTCTCTCTCCCTTTTGTTTGCTATTATCTGTAGTTTTCAGTATCCATGGTGGGCTTGGAACCAATACCTAGCAGATATGGGGATCCTTCGGTAGTTAAAAAGGAAGGGGAACATTTGAGTTAAGATGAATATGTCTGGGGATGGAATTTGAGAATGCAGGCTGGACTTCAGCTGCTGGATTTTAGACTGATTTGCTGACTTCTTCTTTGGCCTCTGTGAATTATATTGAAAGAAAAAGGAAAGACCTAAAGGGTTTCTAAAGTTTCTAAAGAATCCTAGAAATAAGAAATTTAATCACTCCAAAAGAATTATGCAATGCTTTCAAAAACAAAGATTTCGTGTTAGCCATAAAAGATCAGCTCATTTTTGTCTGATGATTTAACTGTATCCCCGAGAAATATTTGCAAGCAGAAGTATGGCTGCACAATTTGGAATGTTATTTTTTTAAAATAAAGCATTAGCATCAGACATGACTTGTGAAGAGTAATTAGATATGACTCTTAAAGTAAAAAGTAATACGTCACTCTTTACCCATTACTTTACAACTAAGTCATTATTAATGCTTGACTAACATGCTCAGTTTTTGACTAGTTTGTATTAATATTATTATGATGTTTGAAAATAAGAAAAATAGCTGGAAATCTTCCAACTTGACCTTCTTAAAGTAATTAGTGAGCGTTATTTGTTAATAACATTAGTGAATGTTATGTTATCCAAGGCAGCTTGAAAGTAACATCAGACTGCATTAATACAATTAATATCAAAATGTAATGTTTAGATCCTTCCCTCAAGGCACTTCATGGATTATGATTCAGGAGTGTGAGTTTGTGTGCAGGCAGGAAAGTAGCTCTCATCTCTCATCCACAAAACAAAGCTATTTGTTTTTAAAAATACACTAGATCAATACTTTACCAAAAATTTAAAAATTAAAAAGTACTTTTAAGACCTCCAGGCATATGTAAGTCTTCAAAAGAAGGTTTGGTGACAACATCCGTTCATATACTTTCAATTAAGCCAACAAGAAAACTTTACTAAAACGACCAGCCGCCAGTTGTTATCTGATGGGACTCTCGGGTTTATTATCCTTAATGATATCAATATGTTGTCAGCATTTTGGAGACTTTGATGGCAACTGAAGTGGTTATTGCACAGATGTCAGAGAGCATGTGTTTTCTAAAAGGCACAGGGTGTTCAGACAGCTGACAATTTTCTGAGAAGGGTTCAAGAGGCCAAGCTTGAAGGATGCAAGTTGGCACAATGGAAGGGCACAAACTCATTCCTGATCACTGTGTTTGTTAGTTTATTTGTTTGTTTATTTTGCAAAGAAAGATATTTTTTTGTTGAAGAATAGGGATGTGTGAGTGGGAAAGCGACATGTGAATCTCTGTGTCTTCCACATCCCCCTTAGAGCTATCGGAAGGGGTTGAGAGGGGAATGGTGGCTTGGCAAGCTGAGGCTCCAATACTTTGGACATCTCATGAGAAGAGAAGACTCCCTGGAAAAGACCCTGATGTTGGGAAAGTGTGATGGCAAGAGGAGAAGGGGACGACAGAGGACGAGATGGCTGGACAGTGTCTGCGAAGCAACCAACATGAATCTGACCCAACTCCGGGAGGCAGTGGAAGACAGGAGGGCCTGGCGTGCTCTGGTCCATGGGGTCACGAAGAGCCGGACATGACTTAACAACTAAACAACAACAAAAATACCTGACTAGCCCAGGTTTTTCCTACTTTCTTCAGTTTAAACTTGAGTTTTGCTATAAGAGCCGATGATGAGAGCCACAATCAGCAGGTCTTGTTTTTGCTGACTGTATAGAGCTTCTCCATCTTTGGCTGCAGAGAACATAATCAATCTGATTTCGGTATTGCCCATCTGGCGATGTCCATGTGTAGAGTCACCTCTTGTGTTGTTGGAAAAGAGTGTTTGTGATGACCAGCTTGTTCTCTTGGCAAAACTCTATTAGCCTTTGCCCTGCTTCGTTTTGAACTCCCAGGCCAAACTTCCCTGTTGTTCCTTTTATCTCTTGACTCCCTACTTTAGCATTCCAATCCCCTATAATGAGAAGAACATCTTTCTTTGGTGTCAGTTCTAGAAAGTGTTGTAGGTCTTCACAGAATTGGTCAATTTCAGCCTCTTCAGCATCGGTGGTTGGTGCATAAACTTGGATTACTGTGTTGTTGAAAAGTCTGCCTTGGATTCGTATTGATATCATTCTATGGACTTTCCTTTCACTTCCATGCATGTCTGCAGCTGAGTGTCCTTTTGACTTTGACCCAACCACTTCATTAGCTCTGGGGCTACTTGTCCTCCACTCTTCTTCAGTAGCATGTTGGATGCCTTCTGACCTGAGAGGCTCATTTTCCAGCATCATATCTTTTAGCCTTTTATTTCTGTACATGGAGTTTTCTTGGCAAAGATACTGGCATGGCTTGCCAGTTCTTGCTCCAGGTGGATCGCGTTTAGTTGGAACTCTCCACTATGACCTGTCCTTCTTAAGAGTCCTTCCACAGCATACCCCATAGCTTCTCTGAATTACTCAAGCCCCTTTGCCATGACAAGGCAGCAATCCATGAAAGGCTCAGGCTGGAGGAAGCCAGATTTAGGCTGAATATCTGGATAAAATCCTTAACTGTTAGAGCAGTACAACGATGGAACCACTTACTTTGAGAGGTGGTGAGTGCTCCAACGCTGGAGGCATCAAGAGAAAATTAGACAGCCATCCATCAGATCTGCTTTGATCTGGGTTCCTGCATTGCGCAGGGGTTTGACGTGATGGCCTTATAGGCCACTTCCAACTTCATTATTCTATGACTCTATGATTCTAAAGCTTGCAGCTTTACCTTGGAAGTATATATTTTATGCACATGTTAGTCTGGATGGAGAGAGTCAGGAAAAGGAACACAAGGTTATTCTGATTTAAGTTGAAATACAGCAAATTCTAATTCACTCCCTCTCTCCTTTCGAGGAGGTCAGTTCAACAGTCTCAGATCTGTGAAGCTGGGGTTCCCATTGCAGCTCAGAGCACGCATTTCAGCTTCCCATGATACCCCTCCCAATAAGATAAATACAGGAGTGTCCAGTGTGTTGAGGGAGAAAATGCTCAGAACAAGAGTTCATATTTATAGGAGACCATGATGATAAATGTCTCCAGTGGCAAAAATTTCTAACTCTTACCATCTGTGATTCCCCTCTCACCATAGTAACATCAAGCAAATATTTAAGGGGAAAAAAAATAAGTTGAAAACTAGGAAAAGCACAGCTGGGAGCATCTATACGGAAAGAAAACAAGCCCTCCACGAGACCAACCCACAGTAAAGGGCTGAGATATTTCAGAGAACTTAATCTGAAGCTACACATGATGTTCATAACAGCGTAAGTGTCTTTCCCGTCAGTGTTCCCCTTCTCCTTTAACATAAAGCTGCCACCCAAGTTGCTACTGCCTATGGGAGGATGAAACGGATAGCTTAACCCCTTCCCTGCGCTGGCTTTCCACATCTAAATGGCCCTTCAAGCTGCTTTTAACTTGCTGGGAGGGAAAATGAGAGGGATCCCCCTCTCTTTCCACCAGTGGCACTGAAGGCAGCTTCAAGCAAACAGTAGGAAAGTGGCCAGAGGCTGGCCAGGAAACATTCCTCTGCCTTTCCCACCCTGATCTTTTGTGGGAGGTTGCAGTCTGGGTGGCAGAATGTCCCCCCCACTCCATGAAATCAAAGTTAGATATGATTATGAACATTAGACACATAAGAACAACAAATAGAAAGCGACCAGTCTGCACATGGCTGAAAGCCTTCCCATTGCTCATTATGGACTAGTTGCAAAGCTGACGAGATCAGCCGGGTGTTGTAGATGGGCTATTGCCCAGTTTCCTTCCACAGTGCTTTGAAAGTTTGCATCTTACAGATCTGAGCAAGCTTGAGAGACCAGGTTTTAAAGGCTGTTACTTCAATCACTTCCTTGTCTTCCTCTCTGAAAGTGAGACATGGGTTTCCAGACCTATCTGAACTCATAACTGGATTCAGCTGCCCTGGATTACATTTTTCCACTAGAAGAGAATTTTAAGTAGCTCATCAAACTGCGAATCTCAGGATAAGTGCAGGTAATTCATGACTTTGCCTTAGCTCTACTCAAGCATGCTTTAAAGCTGGAGGGGTCCACATGCTTCGAGAGAAGTGAGCCAAATTTGTCCCTGTGCCATCTCTTTAATCATGGAAGGACAAGTGTCTGAAGAAGAGAGGCTGCACGAAGCAGGTGGCCTCTCCTTGGGGGCCCAGCCCCCTTCCAGAACATGGCACTGGCTTACCTGGGGAGGCTACCTGGACACAGCAGCCTCCACCTGTTCAACATCTATGTTTCCATAATTATATACATGATGGGGGAAGAGAGACTACCGTGTTCTCCCAAAGCATGGGGGTGTCACACCAATATTGCATGACTGAATAGGGTTCTATAAACCTTAACAAACTATTCCAATTATGTAGGACAAATACACTGTTTCAGAGACCAGGGCAGGGGAGCTAAATTTGTGACCGTCATTTTTAGTGGTAGCCCCGTTATGGATGTCCCAGCTTTGAAGGCTCCTGGGCTGTCTCTTTCAGCAATGTTCATCTGGTAATGCTAGACTATAGGGAATAATATTTGCCTTTCAGTGTAAGAAATATTGGTTTTAGAATAAGCGACTTAGACTTAACATTTCCAGAAGTGATTTATAGGGTGTTAATAGGCTTTTAAATGAATGTGTTAGCTTTTGGATGTTAGCAACATATAGCACTAACGTTTAGGTTAAACATTTACACAAAGTGTCATTAAAAAGTTTCCATCTTTTCTTTTTGAAAAAGAAACCAAACCTGACTCTAAACTGTGGTATTCCACATTGTTGGTATTAACACTTACTGAAGAACTGCAATGCAAAAATACACAGGTAATCACAATCAGCAATAATACACATCTTTAAAAAAAAAAAAAGAAAATATACATAAATGTCTAGCTCACATCTGTAAAGTATGTAATGGTGGACAATATATAACCACAGTGATTAACAAGAAGATGTCGCATCAAAGGTGTTAGGTATATAGTATGCTATGTGTACAGAAAATAATGTCTGCAGACTTTGCAGAAAACATGTCAAGTTATTAAGTAAAGAAAAAAAGCTAAATCACTTGGTTTTATAGTGTGGATATATCCACAGGAGCAATTTGAAGGAACTTTGACTACATTAATGAGGTTGTGGAGATATTTACACCAACCTGTATCACTTTTGTGCCACTTAACTGTCATAACTTTGTAAGGAAACCTGAGAACTGTAATAATTTCAGGAGGGCTAGTGTTACGTGCTGTCACGGCATCTCAGTTATGACGACCCTATGAATGAATGGCCTTCAAAACAATTTGTTGTCAGCAGCCCTCCTCAGCTCTTTTAAACTTCCTGTTTTGAGTCAGTCCATCTTTTCTTTGGTCTTTCTCTGCTCCTGCTGTCTTCAACTTTTCCCAGCATTATTGTATTTTCCAATTACTCTTGTCTTCTCATGATATGTTCAAAGTAGAACAAACTCACTTTAGTCTTTTTTGCTTCTAGAGAAAGTTCTGGTTTCATGTGTAAATCTGTTCTACCTAAATTACAAAGTCTTGTAGTACCTCAAAAGTCTAACTGAGGCATTGTAATACAATTCATCTTCTGTGGGCACAGTTCACTTCATTGGGTGCATGGCAGGTGTACATACACACAAGGCTGGGTCTAAAATCAGTATCCCCTTCAGCACACCCCTCCAGGAGATCCACCCAGAAGATTTATGGAGCCTGGGACAGGTATAACATTGGGGGCACACAGTTGCTCTCTTCCAACTCCATACAATATTTGAATGATTTGTTGTTGTTGTCTTTCTTTGCTGTCCAGCTTTCACATTCATACATACAGTAGTACTAAGCAAAACTATGGATGATATTCTTGGCCTTGTCTCCGGCAGGGATATTGGCAAGACTTTACATCAGAGTCCAAGTGCAAATCCGGTACCAGGTCCGAGTTTGAGTCTTTTATACCCAGTCCCAAATCCAAGGCCCTTTTAAATACAAGATTTCTTCCCCAGAAAAAAAGTTCTAAGCTGTGAATTGAGTCTGAATCAAGTCTCCAGTGCGACTTAAGTCCGACTGGACTGCAACTTGAGTTACCTATGAATGGAATCTGCCCTTGAATGGCAGAATGAGCAGGTATATAAGTCACCCTATAGCCAAGGGGGAAGGCTGCCCTTTCTTAGCTGAATACATGGGTTCTAGGAATGGTGGGTCTCTTTCTGATGCTTGAGAGGAGGCGATCTCAGATGCCTTCTGATTATTTTATCTTTCCCTCTTTTGTTGGAAACTGGTTAAAACTCATAGTATGATAAGGATGTCAGTGTTCTCTAAAAGAGAAGAATATGAGAGACATCGTACATTTTGCTTCTCTTGTCCTCAGAGGAAAAGAATAGCAAAGATATTTTGCAAAAATTAGAGTATTTGAATGGAATGAAAGATCTTTGAATCTCATACTCATCTAGAGGCAAGGAATCTTGATATGAGTGAGATGTATTTTGTTAGTTCTCTTAATGTAAACTGTGCACTGGGCAATAATTGTTGCTATTTGATATAGTCTACTGATCTATTGATATATGATGTTCTGACTGATGAAAAATTAAGTGGATTGCAACTGTTAATGTTCAGATGTCTTATAACAGTTATTGCATTGATTTGTTTTTGCAAAGCATACTGATTGCAAAATATTCTAGAAAATGTAACTTCCAACTAAATTGACTCCGGAAATGGCCATGATCTTCCCCACGATGATAAGTATTGTACTTCCCTTTAAATTATAACAATTTATCAGTATTAGTCTATATAGTTTTATGCAAATTTGTATCCCGTTTCATCTTCTCAGTTTTTATATGATGCATTAGTAACCACCCTGCCACTCCCAGTTCTGGATGACTATTCTAACATGCTCAACCCCCCCCTTTTTTTTGAAACGAATCCAACGCAAAATCCATTCCAGCCACCTTTTCACCATTACTGAACTGCAGTGGCACTCATCAAATATATGGTAAAAGGCTTTAAGGGGCAAATCCTGCAGGACAGCAACCATCCCAAACTTAGTATTTTGTGCGGTTGAGGTCCTTCATATTTGGCCATTTTATGATTTAAAATTTTTTTTTTTTAAAAAAAACCCTCAACAATAACCAAATCGAAAGCCCCATCTTACCTTCGCAAGGCTTTTTCATGGTAATAAATGTAAAACACACTCAACATTAGATCATTTCGGTGACCTTTTGCAGCGCACTGTGGTTACAAAGAAAAACATTTGGTCCATTCCCTTGCTATATATATTCCTGGAAAAAATGTATTTATTTAATACATTTACAGGCATTTTGATGGTGCTCCCTTACCATCATATCGCAGAACACTGCCATCAGGGAGCTCATACTTTGTAAAAAGGAGAGGGAGGAGGGACGGAGGAATGGTTTGTGGTTTCCTGATTTGAAGCTTGCAGCTAAAATCATGTTGTTCTGAAGCACTGCAATTCTTGACATAGCTACTTGACTTAAATGAATTAATCTGGGGTGAGTGGGGGTGGGCAGGATCTGCAGAGCAATAACTATCAGGTAAAGTCAGAACAATGTGGAAGTAGTAGGAAAAATATCTCCCATCATGTCTGACCACTGACTATGATAGCTAGGTTTGATCAGTGCCACAGTCCAACAATACCTAGCACAGTGGCTTCCTGACCTTGGGTCCCCACATGTTCTTGGAATAAAATTCCTAAGCTGTGCTTACCAGGATTTTTTGAGTGTTGTCATCCGAGAACATCTGGAGACCCAAGACTAAGAACCACTGATTTAGAGGGTCACAAGTTCCCCATCTCCATTCCCCTGTTCTGTGCTATCCCCAATATATGTGACCCCTTGTAGATTTCTGCTCCCACACATGCTGTTTCCCTTAAGTTATTTCTTGCCTGTCACCTGTGGTTCTTCCTTCCATGGGTGGGAAGGCAGATATTTCAGTTCTTCTCCTGCCTAGGCAGCCGAGCATGAAAGAGTTACCTTCTGCAGTACATGTTGTAGACATCATACATACATGAACATGTGAAGCTGGCTTATAAGTACAGTTCGAACAAGCTACTTTCTTGTACCACAACTCCTAGGTTTCTAAACTCCCCACCCCCATCAGGGTAACATAGCTACTTTTATATTCAAATAAAAGTAGATTTTCCAAGTTCTGCTTATGGGAAGTCATGCTATGAGTCCACTTAAAACACCTGAGCCCCCAGGTGTGCCTGCACTAGAACTCCCAGAAGCCTTCACTACTAGCTGTGCTGGCCAGGATTTCTTGGAGTTGTTGTTCAAGGACATCTGAGAACCACTGAAAAGAAGAGTAGGCAGCACTTCCATAGATCATAGTGATGTATGGAAGTGAGAGCTGGACCATAAAGAAGGCTGACCTTCTTCTGATGCCTTTGAATTGTGGTGCTGGAGGAGGCTCTTGAGAGTCCCCTGGGCTGCAAAGAGAACAAACCTATTCATTCTGAAGGAAATCAACTCCGAGTGCTCACTGGAAGGACAGATGCTGAAGCTGAGGCTCCAATACTTTGGCCATCTCATGAGAAGAGAAGACTCCTTGGAAAAGACCCTGATGTTGAGAAAGTGTGAGGGCAAGAGGCGGAGGGGACGACAGAGGACGAGATGGTTGGACAGTGTCATCGAAGCTACCAACATGAATTTGACCAAATTCCAGGAGGCAGTGGAAGACAGGAGGGCCCGGCATGCTCTAGTCCATGGGGTCACAAAGAGTCGGATACAACTTAACGACTAAACAACAACATCAAGGCAGCGCTGGCCCTCCAGATGTCTGGGCTTAAACCCCTTCAGTCCAAACCAGCATGGTCAATGGAGAGGTTTCATGAGATCTGTAGTCCAAAAGCATCATAATGGCCAGCGGTGGTTCCCACCCCTCCAAAGTAGACTATCTACCCTCATCCAGCCTATCTGCAGTCTGATGTCCTGCAGATCTATTAAACTTCAACTCCCATCATTCTTGATCTGGGCCATGATGGCTATGGATGGCGGGTCTCGGATTCTGCCAGATCCAGAGGGCAGTGGGTTTGAAAGACTGATCCACCTCTGATTGGAAGTCAGTCTCTGGAGTCCCAAACACAGAACCAGCTTCCAGATCTTTGTTAATGCAATGCCATGAGTGGAACTTCTATCTACAAAGATGTGTTCAGGCACAGAGTTGATTGGGGCTCCATTTCCAGCCCATCACATCCATTTCAGTCCAGACTGGTTGCACATGCCTCACATTCTTTTGTTTTGCTATGGCAGTTAAGTGACAAGCCCAGGCATTTTGTTTATGGATACAAGATGCAGATAACACTCTTCTTAAAGATCGTTAGGAGCAAAGGCTGGTTTTCAAAAGTAGCCCCCCAGTGCATTATACAATAATATTTGCAAATTAGAAATTTGTTAAGCTGCTCCCAGAAATTCCAACACAGATGACCTCAGAAGTCATGGTCTTGTGCCAGCCATTCTCTTTCTTCTCACCAGCATCTCCTGCTTTCACACAGTTCTCTGCCAGGTAACACAGTTCGAATGTCATTTTATAGGCCGTGACCACCATTCTGATTCCTTCCCCCCCCCAACCCCCCACCAACAACTCTCTCTAAAGATCTCAAGTCTGACACTTATGGCAAAGGTGACCTCACTGCTCCAGGAAGTCATATCATGAAAAAAAAGCACGGAGGTGAAAAAGCAAAGCCTTTTTCATGTGGGGAAATGGACATCTCTCATAGCTTGTAAAACATATTGCTGGGAATTTGACATACTGTCTGGAAAAATATGTCTGGAAAACCCTAGGTTTCCTATTTAACACCGCTTTTGTATGCATGTGAATGGATGTGCTTTAGTGCCTTGCCAACCAGTAATTTAAACCATTTGTTGAAGACACTCGTGATTCCCCCCACCCATTAGGCCAGCTTTTCTTTCTGTTATAATTTTTTTACTGTCAGTAGCAATTTAATTTTTAATACAACACAATTTGCTGTCCAGTACAAACTTGTACTTCAGCTTTTACTAGAAGAGCATTTTACCAATGGATTTATAATTGTTTCTGCTTCATGAAGTCAATTGTCCTTATTACATGCGGTGATGAATGTGGGATGGGGTGGAGTGGGGAGCGGGAAATCTTTTCCTTACTCCTGTATCAGGTGCACTTCGCTTTTTCTGAACGACTTCCAGTGTCCAACCTCGGGGTCAAACTCCATGATATGCCTCACATGTATTTTGTAGCAGTGCTCCACTGAATGATGAAAAATGTCTTTTACTGGGCTTGGTTTTTCTCAACTCCATGCCTTGTACTCATTTGTACTTTTTGTTTTGTTTAGTGTTCATGATAGCAAGAATGGGCAAAGCGGGAGATGACCAGCAGAAAATGGAAGTTATGGTTTCACACTACAGTTTTTCAGAATCCCCCTGTCATCATGGCCAAAGGCCAGATGTGATGCTTACAAGCTTTGGATAGCAGACCGCATGACTAGCCAGCAACCTGCTCATGTAATCCCATTCTGAAATTCTGGCTTATTGTCTAATAAGATTCATCAGGAACCTTGGAAAAGTGTAAAGGAATGGATCAAACATTGTATGGTTTTATTAAAACAGCTTTTGCTCTCAACAAGTGCTTAGAATGAATCCCGTAGGGCCAGGAGTAACTTACGTTGTGAGAGTCTAAATCAGGGGTTTCAAACATGTGCCCAGTGGGCCATTTGCGGCCTGCCGGATGATAGTTTGTGGCCCCCGCCTTAGCTGCTCTCCCCAAAGCACCCACACATCCTCTACCGTCAAGAGTAAAAAAAAAGCCTCACCTCGCTTGCCGGCTTTCCCCCAAGACAGCGCCTCTTTCACCCTCCATATGGAACTGCAGCTTGCCAGAAGGCAGATAGGCGGGTTGGCTGGCAGGCTGCAGTTCTAGATGGAGGGTGCAAGAAGCGCTGCCTTGGGGAAGAGCCGGCGAGTGAGGTGCACTGCCAGCCCTTTTCCTCGGGCGCCCGAGCCGCCGCCCTGCGATGCCTGAGAGCAGAGCTTGCTCCTGGCCCGTCCTCGAAGAATGCCTCAAACAATGCCTCCAACAGCAGCTGCTGCCACCGCCTCTTCCAGGGAAGTGGCTCTCTGGCTCTATTTCTCTTTCGGCACCCCCAGCACCAGCCCAGCCAGCGGCCGCCTCAGCGCCCGGAGGTGCTTCCACCACCTCCTCCTCCTCTCCATCCTGCTTCAGCCGCCTCGGCTCTGGAGGCTGCCTGGGCTCACCTTGCAAAGTTTGCTGCTCTGTCATGGTGGGGGTTAGCTGCTGCTGCTGCTGAGTGTGCCTTTTTTTGAGGTGGACCCTCAGAGGAAGGTTGCCGGACCTCCCTGTGTCTGTGCACACATACACACCTGTGGGGGCTCCCGCCCCGTTCTGTTTAACTTTGGGGGTACTGGTGGGGGCTTTTCTCCTTTGGCAAGGTGAATTCTGTGAGGGTTTTAAAAAAAAATTTATGTCGTGCCTTCCTCCCCCCCCCCCACTAGGCAGTCAGTGCTCCCTCCCTTCTCCGCTTCTTCATCCTGCTGCTGCTGCTGGTGGTGGTAGTGAAGAAGGAGCTGGAGGGGGTCGTGAAGGGCGACGAGGGCTCGTGCGCCCTTCATGACCCCCTCCTCCTTGGAGCCCCAGCCGGGTTAAGGAAACTCCTGAGCGGCTTCCTCGGGCTCTTGCTCTGTGGAAAATCTGATGCGGCCTAGCCTCACCCAGATTCTGCCTCCAGCGGCCCTCAGGTAAATTGAGTTTGAGACCCCTGATCTAAATAAAATGTGTATTGGTGCTGCTCCAGTTTCTGACGAAAATATGCAGAATTCTAAATATTACAACATGAACTGGCTTCTCTACCTGGAATACACTGGACACTGGTTGTGTACCAGAAAGGGGGGAAGCAGTGGTGGGGTTAAGCAACATTTCAAGAAAGCATCTCCACCATTATTGTTCTAATCCCTGAGAACTCATTTAAAGAGCCCCTAGAATTTCCCTGGAAGAGTTTTAAAAGCACCGCAACAGCACAATCTGGAGGGCTGGATCAGAATCTAGCAGCTTTACTTTTTGGACCTTCCCATTCTCACAGCCTCGCAGCCCCACCCTGTGAATTGAGGGATTCTGGGAGATATCCAGAAAGAGCAATGTTTCCAACCTGGATGTTTAATGGCTGTTCAGTACTTCCATAGAAGACAGAAACATCCCTCCTCTGCCTGTTTTTCTTATGCATTTCTCCCTTCAACAATACTGGGCTTAGGTATGCCAAACCCCCATGTAGTTCAAAATCTTTGTAGAACTCTTACGTTTCTAGAAACATAACTGTAAAGCCTAAACAGTTGATTAATAAACAGATATACACCCCAGATGAGTTTACTGTGCTAACTGTGCAGCATGTGCCAGCATCCTCCGCTACTGCCGTGTGCAGCCACCATGCCAGGAGAAGGGGCTAGCTGGGCCACCGCCATAAAACTGGAGGCCACCTCACTTCCAACAACAGGGGCCTCCATAAGTCCAAGATGACCCCCCCACCTTTCTCAGGCCACTTCCTGGAGACGAAGAGCAGCACAGTATTTATTGACTATTCATTTATTTATTGGAACATTTATTTCTTTATTGAAAAAGTCCGTGTATAACCCAAACCATCCAGCTCGGCCCCGTGCACGTCAAGGAAGAAGTGTCCATTCATCTATGAATAATAGTTGTAAGTCAGAAACAAAGAAAGAATGTCTGATGATCAGCAGCATAGCTAAGTACCAAAACACCAACACTTGGCAAGCTTGTTTGGCACATCTGGATTATATTATGCATGTGTGCTCGTGCGCGCACACGCACACGCGCGCGTGCGCGCGCACACACACACACACACATATGCTAGAGATTTTAAAAGCTTAAGAGCTTTGGTGTTCTCCAGTTTGTCCGAGATCCTAAAAGAATCTGCGAGAAATGATTTTTTTCCCCTCTTCTAAACTCTTTCTACGTGTTTTCACACCCTGCCCTGTACTTCTGTGGCTTTATGTTTGAGGGGCTGGGATGTTTGTAGTGTATCTGAAAGATGTTCAGAATATACATCTCAGATCTATAACTTGGGGCCACTTTGATCACATGGCTTATGATACTGTTCTGTACGGCCTGGCTTACTAGGTTAGAGCAAGGTCCATCCGCTGTCCTCCACTGCAGGGTCCTCTTCCATCATTATCAGGTAAAAAAGGCTCCCCTGGGGCCAAATTAGCTGTGATGATGCGACAGGCCCCGAATCAGAACCAAGTCTCTGCTGAATCTCTGCTGAAGAGGGAGAGATTTAAAGCACAGAATGTGTTAGAACTTTATTTACAACTCTGCATGAGTGACTAGGCGGGGCTTTTCTAGGTTGAGGTAATTGTCTATCTATCCAGCACTAACCAATTGTTCCTTTCAGCCCCACCTCTCTGCTGAGTGTTCTTTTCCCTCTCTTTAGTCAGTTGGTGGCAGTTGTTTGTTCACTGCCAATGTGTTCGGTTGGTTTGCCAAGCGTGTGTGCAGTATACAGGCATGTGTATACAAAGAAAGCAGTATACTTATGTCTGTAATCTCAAGCAAAGTACCGTAAGTAATGTGTGGTGTTTTTTTTACTCTCTCTAATATAAATGTCACAGAATGAGTTACAGAGACATTAAGTGCCAGTTAATGAAAAATAAGTGGACTTTGAGGAACTTGTAGCTATTTTCTTCTATGAATGTCTGTATTCCTAACATGTAGCGAAAAGGAATTTTGCCAGAAATTCAAAACTCTGCAACAAGATATGTGGGTGAAAGGGGATGTGGAGCCTCTTCCGCTGGCTGTGCTATCCCCAGCTTTGATTGTTTCACTGTCACTCTTTGGGTTTGAGTATAGCTAAAGACTAGAAGTAACCCATGCCAGGAAGGGTTTGAAAGAGATATGGATAAGTGCTTTCACAGAGAAAAGCATGGCCATCAGGAGCTTCCACTTGCCATTAACATAAACAACAAAAGCAGTTGTGTGGGATAGCTACTGTTTCTGCTATCGCTCCCAGGAACTGCCATGTCTAACTACTAGGCCATCTATAGTCCATTGCAGTCCTCTCTCTCTCTCTCTCTCTCTCTCTAGCAGAGGGAGAACTCAAGAGGGTTACAACTGGATAATAATATCATCACAAGGGCATGGTGATAGTACATTAACAGCATCTGTCTGGTAGTATGCATGATTATTCTCCTGTAAACCATTTCTGGTATTAAGACCTTCAAGAAAAGCTTTCTCTTCTGCACCACCAATATCAGAAGTACCTGTTCAGTGGAATCTCCCAGACAGCTTTCTGGGAGACTTCCGAGAAACAGGTTAAATTTCACTTCTAATTGCTTTCCAATGGCAGGCAAAGACATTTTCACTGAGACATGAAACAAACAAACAAGAAAAATACATGCCCCATGTTTAAACCCATAACTCACAGCTGAAAATATTTTGATTATAAAAATTGTGCAAGGTTTTGAATTCTCTAGAGCGTTTCAGCACGCTAAAGAAGACGAAGGTGATGGAGGAAGAAAGAACAATTCCTAAAATGTCGTGACCAAATTAGGCGGCCCTTGAATTCAATTCCAAGGTTGCATCCATAGGCTGAATGGATCATTGGCTACAGCTAGCAATTCATACTAGGGTGAAGAATCAATACCCACAGTCCCTGCCAGATAACCCAAACACTGCCTTTATAAGATACAGTATTTGTTCTGGCTATTATAAAGATCCTGCAGTTGACTGAAATGGTATTTGTTCATCAGTTTTAGCAGTTGTTCACTGCCATGTTTTACCTGCCATGTTTTTAACATTTTTTCATTGCTAATTTTGTTGAGATCCAGTTTAGGATCAGAGGAGCATAATGCTCCCCTGGCATGATTCCCTCTTGCACCAGCCTTGCCCTTGAACACATGGAGGTGCCTGTTGTGGCCAGATCCTGAATATCTCCTTGAGTAAGCTCTGTAAAAGTCAACCTTCTGCTGTCTGAGCTGTTCAACTCCACAGGATCCCAGCCTTCGTCTTTGTATTTCATCACTATTAACCACCTTAGGCACCTTTTGGTAGAAGAGAGGAATGACCAGATAAACAAGCAAGTGCATGCTGGGCAACAATAGCAGTCGGTCTGAGAGCTCTAAACCAAAATGGAAAGTGACAGAAACCATGAAAAGCAGCCATCTGCTATTCAGATGGGCCTATTTGGCAGATGTTCCTAACTCTTAAGCATCAATAGTTTTATTCTTGCTTTATCTGAGCATCAGAATAAGGCCCATATGTGTTTATTCAGACTTCTGATGCCAGTCTGGAAACTTTTCTCAACAAATGGTAGGGTCTCTACTGAAAAACATATGCTTTGTATTCAACCAGTAGCTAACCCCTGTACCTGGTGCTAGCTTATGTGCTGTGAGTTTAGAGTGGCATTTTACAGCTGCCAGGTCGAGGAGAGGAAAAAGGAAAGAAAAAGTAAAAGACAAGAAAGAGAGAAAAGACTCTTCTACAAACAAACAAAAAATTTCAACATTCATACATTGTTTGTATGGTTAACTTGTTCTGTTGTGCTCAAAGAAAGCCAGGAAATGTGAAGGTTAAGATCTTTGGAACTATGCTTAAAGAAGCCATGCTCAATTTATTCCATATTTCTGTGCCTGCTCTTCTAGTGAAGCATGTATCCTCTGGCACATAATTCTGACTCCACTGAAATTAGTGGCAAAAATATCTTTAGCTACAGTGAGATCAGAAGAGCAGGGGTGGAAGTGGGGTAATTTTTTAGTGATTTTGCACAAAGGCCTCTGGAGATTCCACAAAATGGTCAATTCCCGGTTCCACCCAATATCAACCCATGTTGAGGATGTTACCATTCTGTGCTATTCTGCTACATTTTCTATTATTGTTATTTTTACTGTTGGTCTATATACTGTGCTTTTTCTACTGGGCTCCTTGTGATGTGTCCAAGATTCCCCCCCCCCCCGGTATCTAGTGTCGGAAGAGTATGGCCACCCCATGTTCCAAATAATGAAAAGAATGACAGTAGAATTCTAAGACGTTGCCCATCCTGATATAAAAGTTCCCAAATTCGATTCCTGGCATTTTTGATTTTAAAAGAGTATGTAGTAGGTGAAGTGGGTGGTAAGGGTGGTACGAATCTCCACCAAAGGCTGTTGCAAGTCAGAGCTGACAGTACCAGAAAATAATAGTCTGGTCTGGAAAGATGGAGCTTAATTATACATTGCTGGTTTGAATATATCCAATAGCTAACTGGCAGAGTACATTCACATGGAGAGGACCTTGTTTTATCTGCTCATCATAAGTTAAAAATGAGGAGCCTTGCTGAAAAAAAGTTCGCAACTCTAAAAAGCT